>NC_134236.1:45883922-47109859 GCF_965152275.1 Natator depressus | reverse complement strand
GAAGATTTCTTAGAGCTCTTGTACTTCTCAAATCCACATCAGTGAGAATTCCCTCCTGGGAACTGGTTTCAGAGTAGCAGCTGTGTTAGTCTGTATCCGCAAAAAGAAAAGGAGTACTAGTGGCACCTTAGAGACTAACAAATTTATTTGAGCATGAGCTTTCGTGAGCTACAGTTCACTTCATCGGATGCATTCAGTGGAAAATACAGTGGGGAGATTTATATACATAGAGAACATGAAACAATGGGTGTTACTATACACACTGTAACCAGAGTGATCACTTAAGGTGAGCTATTACCAGCAGGAGGGCGGGGGGGGGGGACACCTTTTGTAGTGATAATCAAGGTGGGCCATTTCCAGCAGTTGACAAGAACGTCTGAGGAACAGTGGGGGGTGGGGGGCGGGGATAAACATGGGGAAATAGTTTTACTTTGTGTAATGACCCATCCACTCCCAGTCTCTATTCAAGCCTAAGTTAATTGTATCCACCTTGATTATCACTACAAAAGGTTCCTCCCCGCCGCGCCCCGCCCCCCTCCTGCTGGTAATAGCTCACCTTAAGTGATCACTCTGGTTACAGTGTGTATGGTAACATCCATTGTTTCATGTTCTCTATGTATATAAATCTCCCCACTGTATTTTCCACTGAATGCATCCGATGAAGTGAGCTGTAGCTCACGAAAGCTTATGTTCAAATAAATGTGTTAGTCTCTAAGGTGCCACAAGTACTCCTTTTCTTTCTCCTGGGAACTAAATCTTGTATTCAATGCCCTGGCTAAGCAACTTTTTCATCCCTCGTCAGAAGTGCCTGTCTATTTTTTATCTTTAAAGGCAGCCATCCTGGTTACAATCACTATGGCAAGGAATATTTCTGGAGGTTAAAATCTCATCAGGGAACAGCAATGATGTCTCTCTCAAGAGAGCAGAGTTCGGCTACGTGTTAACACAGCCTAGATTCCCAACATAAACCTGGTTACAAGAAATTGTTTTCTTTTCCAGCCTTCAAAAATAAAAAAAAACACCCACCATACAACTCTGGCATACTCTTGATGTCAGGAAGGCTCTAAAAAAATCAACATTGATTGTAGTATCCGGTTCAGAAAAGTCGGAAGATCTCTAGCACTGTTTGTCTATAACCTCCCTCGTAAATTTTAAAATGTTGGCACATTCAGAGGTAAAAGTCATTTTCCCCCTTGCATTCAGAGCCATGGAAGCCTCCTCACTTGAAAGATCATACAAAGAGAGATGTAGGGTGGCCATCTGGTTGTTTCTTTTCACATCTTCATTAAGTTTTACGTATTAAATATGCAGGCACCCTCAGTCTCTCCCATTGGAGGGAGGGGTCTGCTCACCTAGTAACTGATCTATTTAGAAAAGAGAGAGACAGCTGTCTCCTAATTCATCTGTTCGTTCACTCCATGCTATTGGCCATCCTGCTGTATGGAAAGTCTGCAGATGCACCCATCCAGCATGGCAATTACAGTTCTGAGGGAGGCTTCAGCTATTGCAAACTCCTCCATGCAGGCACTATATTTATATATACTGTTCTCTGGGAATTGGGGTGGAATGTGTAGTTGCTCTGCAGTAGAAGGATTTATATTAATTTCTTGTTTTAGCTATTTAACCTGTGAATTAAATTTTAAAGGACTTAGCTGTACAATGCAGCTTTGGAAGCATCTTGAACTGGCTGGCTGGCTGACTGACTGGGTCTTTAGGTTATGGCTCCCTGCCTGCCTTGATTGATAGGGATGATTTCTGCCTCCAAGTAGTAAAGACACATTGTCATGGATCTGTGGACTTTCCCACTAGCAGAAAGGAAATTTTCAGGTAAGGTAAGATGCGGTTTCCTAAACACTCCTGAGGGTCTCTACAGCCTTTATCAGAAGCAAATACCAAGCACTGTGAAGAATTATCATCTGACTTCACTGAAAAGTTCACACACATTCAGGAAGGCTTCTCAAACAGCCTGGATCTGCCCTGCCTGCACCCACCAACTAGTAGGCTTCCTGCATTCCTGGAGTTCAGTACATTCACTTATTAAGAAGCTCTGGACAACCTAAAGGAGTCTCATCCCAAAACTTAAGACTCTGACCCCTGCCTTTACTGGCTTGTGTAAGAGTCATGAGTAACTGGTGTCACTCATGACCAAAATAGCTAATGCCTCATTCAGAGAAGGAATCTTCCCCTCTTCTTCAAACACGCAATAGTCTAACCAGCACTGAAGAAACCCACCCTGGATATATAGGTTCAAGCCAACTACCTCTCAGTGTCAAAGCACCTGTTCCTAAGCAAGCTTATAGACCAACTACAAGCTCATCTTACTGCAACAAACATCCTAGATCCAACCCAATCTGATTCAGGCCAGGATATGGAACTAAAACCACTTTAGTGGCATGGATGGAGAATCTCCTGCTTCCAAAGGATAGAGGACAGATGTCTGTTCTCATTCTCCTGAACCTCTCTGTGGCATTCAATAATCAACCATGAGATATAGCTGTCTTACCTGAGAGAGGTGACAGAGATTCAGGATAATGCACTAAAATGGTAAGAATCCTTTCTGGAGGGATACACCCAGTGAATAGTGATGGGAAACTACCCCATCCATTACTAGACTCCTGCCTTTTGTAGTCCCAGAAGATCAGTTCTCTCTCTGGTCCTATTTAGCATTGACATACAGCTGCTTACTTGAACTAGTAAGATGACGTGGACTCAAATGCCAGCAAGATGGAGGTGTCACACAGCTCTCCCTTTCTTCACCAGATATGACCACACCCCACCACCAAGATGGGTCAGTATTTGGATGAGATCATGGCTGAAGACGTATGAAGAACAACTGACTGAAGCTGAACCCAAAAATGACAGAGTGGTGCTGGTGGGCAGAGGAAAGCATTTTGAAGAGTTCACAACCATGGTACAGTCTCCTTTTGTTGAAGGTACACATATCTACAATTGTTCAATTCAGTCCATGGCTTAGGAGTGCTTCCTGGATTCCTCACTGTTGTTAAGCTCTCACATAGCAGCATCTGTGAGTAATTCTTTCTACAGTCCCTGCTTGGCTAGTAGACTCCATCCCATCCTGAACGATGACCTGGTGCAACTTACATAATTCTGGTTGATGTTATGAAATTGCTGCCTGGAAAGCCTCAGTGTGTAGTGAGTCAGCCATGAATTGACAGGGATTGTAGTATGTCCCTCACATACTGTCTGAACTGTCTCTGAACTGTCAATTTTTAAACCTTAATAGCCACCTATTCAGATGGAAACACCTGAGGACAATGGGAAGGCTGAAGCCTCAGGAAATTACTTCAACAGAGTAACACAGGCTACCCCCTGACACTAGTTAAACCAAGATTGTCTTCAGGGAAGGGTTCTGGGGAGTAGCAAATCCCCAGCAAAAGAACAAAGAAACCAAGGTGTTGATGCTAGACTTTAAACTACAGAGGCCTGGTGGATCAGGAAAGACTCCCAGATACACCCAGAAAACTTCTGGCAGGACACAGAGGCATGCTTTTATAGTGGGCAAAGGACTTATTTGACTGCAGAACCAGCTAGGGAAAAGGAAACTAGCTGATCTGGAGCAGAGAGAGAGAGAGAGAGGCTCCATGATGCAGAAAAGAAACTGAGTTCAGGAGGGGGAATCTAGACTCCTCAGAGGACTCTGCCTTAAGTCCAGAGAACACTCCAGAGTGGTGAGGAAACTGAGGCAGGGGTATGTATTATTTTGTCTAGTTCTGTGTTTCTCCCATGCTATCTATATAAAGAGCAATGGCATTTTAGAACTCTGTGCAAAATCTATCTGTGTGTCTGTTTGCTTTTACCATCATGTGCCTTTGAAGAGTTAAACTGCAAATCCAGAGTGCCCCTATGGTTGGAGTTCTGGGAAAGGGTGTACTTAAGCTACAGGAAAATCTGAGAGGTTCAGCACTGGTCCTGAAGGCATATGGCAGCTGGACTGTGTGGTCCCAGCTGGACAGCCTATGCCCTGTAAATGTGCCAGAGATGCCAAAGAAAGACAGTGCTGAGCCTACTCGGATCAAGGGAAACTTAAAGCACATGGGTCCAGTGGACTGGAACCCAACACAGTAGTCTAGTGTGAGTGTCCAGCAGACTGTGATTTACCAGGGTTGTGTGTGTGACACCTGGCCTCAATTATTCATACCTTGATCACCTCTTAGATGGACTACAGCAATGTAATATGCCTGGGCATGAAGCCTTCAGTACTTAGGAGACTCCATCTAGCACAGAATCCTGCAGTGCATCTCTTCAGCTACTGTCTATGGCAAGTACATCAGACTTGTCGTCCACGCCTGCACTGGCTGCCAGTAGAATATCTAGTCAAGTTCAAGGGCTCAGTCTTTAACTTCAAAACTCGGCAGCCTGGGCCCAGGGAATCTCAAAGATTGGTTTAAACTCCAGGATGAAGACTACGGTCGCCAGCTTTGCACCTGTGGCACAAAGGAGCTTTCTACAATAAGGGTAAAGGGTGTTTGTGCAACAGACAGCACTTTCTTGGGTGCTGCTCCAAGAGAGTAGAATGAACTCCTCCAGGAACTAAGGATCATCACAAAGCTTACTACTCTATAGGTGCAAGTCACATTTCTTTGACCTGCCTTCTCTAACATAAACTGTGCATGGGTGCAAAAAAAATTCCAAAACTAAACCCTCCTCAGCGCGCAGTCTCCATGGGGAGCGGATGAGGGAACAAACATGTAAGTGATGTTAGTCATGTTGCTTAATGTATTACTGGAAGGTGCTCAGATACCACAGTGAGGAGGGCCATATAAGAACCTATATACAATAGAACAGAATTGAAAAAGGAGTATAAACTGGTGTATACAGTCCGCATCCAGAGGCATTTCAAGCTTAAAAACCAAAACCAACAACCTTATAATTTCCTGGATTTTTTTTTAAATAAAAAGCTGCTTTGAAGAACATTATAGGAATGACTTATCGGTAAGTAACCACCACTTAAAAAAAAAAATTGGCATTACTGTACCTTTTAAAAACATAATACTTTAGCACCCACTAGTGGTCAAACCAGGTACAGTACAGTAGTATCATGTAAATTGTATAGCAGAAACAGCAATTCAACTATATCAGGCATGGCCAAACTGTGACTCGTGAGCTGTATGCGGCTCTTTTACAGTTAAAGTGCGGCTCGCTGAGCCCCCACGCACCCCCCACCCATTCTCCACCTACCAGACTGGGCGGGGGAAGCTCAGGGCTTCTGCCCTGCGGTGGCGGGTGGGTGGGACTAGGGGCTTCTGCACTGCAGGGAGGGGAGTCCAAGGGCTTTAGCCCTGCAGGGCGGTGTCAGGGCAGAAGCTCCGTGCCCCAGCTGGCGTTGCTTGTGCATGTCTTGCGGTTCTGGAACTTCTGAAGATTATTGTATGCAGCTTGGAGGGTCAGTAAGTTTGGCCACTCCTGAACTATATATTACATAATGGAAACAAATAGGCATATTATCATGAAAACATTGATCACTCATTTAAATTAAAGTAAAATGGGCTGTCATTCTTGGCAGTTGTCCACCCAATTGAGAGTTTTATTAAAAAATAAAAACAAAACAAAAAAATAAGTTAATTGGGTTGTGCTTTATTCAAACTAACCTCCATATATGTACCTGGCAGGGTTTTTTGGGACTTATGGTTGGTTATAGTGTTATTTATCCCTTCACATAACACAAGAACCAGGGGTCATGCAATGAAATCAATAGTCAGTAAGTTTAAAACAAATACAATTAAATACTACTTCACACAATGCAGTCAACCTGTGGAATTCATTGTCAGGGAATGTTGGGAAAGTCTAACTGAGTTAAAAAAAGAATTAGATAAATTCATGGATGATAGGTCCATCAATGGTTACTAGCCAAGATGGTCAGGGATGCAACCCCATGCTCTGGGTGTTCCTAAGCCTCTAATTGTCAGGAGCTGGGACTGGATGACAGGGAGTGGACCACTCAATAATTGCCCTGTTCTGTTCATTCCCTCTGAAGCATTTGGCATTGGCCACTGTCAGAAAACAGGATACTAGGCTAGATGGACCATTGGTCTGACCCCATAAGGCCATTCTTATGGTCTTATGATGCAATTGGCAAGTCTTGGGATAGAAAGGACAAAAGATCCTGTCCCACAAGATTGTGGAAAAGTCCAAATACACTAGCTCACCCTTGTCCACGTATTTGTTGAACCCCTCAAAGAATTTGAATAGATTGGTGAGGCATGATTTCCCTTTACAAAAGCCATGTTGGCTCTTCCCCAACAAACTGTGTTCATTTATTTTGTCTGGTACTTCTGTTCTTTACTATAGTTTCAACCAATTTGCCCAGTACTGAAGTTAGGCTTGCTGGCCTGTAATTGCCAGGATTGCCTTTGAAACCTCTGGACTCTTTTTTAAAAATTGGAGTCACATTAGGTATCCTCCAGTCATCTGATATAGAAGCTGATTTAAGTGATAGGTTACATACCACAGTTAGTAGTTCTGCACTTTCATATTTGAGTTCCTTCACGTTCTTGGGTGAATAACATCTGGTCCTGGTGACCTGTTACTGTTGACTGTACCTGTTGTGAAGCACTGAAACAATAATACACGGTTTGATGTCTGCTCTTTAGGCTCTTCGAACTCTGATGGTCCTTTGACCTCTGCAGGTCCTTCCACTTCAGTCCCACTCCAACAGGACCCTGGATTCCAGAACTCTCACAGGCCAGTCCAAGTGGAAGCCTTTCTGTGATGAACTTATGGAGGACATTCTGGACAGGGCCAACAAGCAGGTGAGTATCAGAGGGAGAAAGACTCACCGCAAGTGGAAAGGCACAGACAGGCTGCAGAGAAAGAGAACAGAGTTTCAGTGTGTAAGGAGCCCCCCTCCAAGGTTCCATGTGCTGTAGACCAGGAACACTTTGGACTGTTCCATGATTGCCCATTCAATTGGGACTTAGCAGCTGGACAGGTCAAATCTACCCCATGCAGTCCTACACCCTCATGCAGGCTCCTTCCTCCCAGCAGGCCTCCACTCCTGTGCAACCCCCACCCCCCACCCCTATGAACAGCCCCCTGTGGCAGTGCCATATGCATGCTAAATGTGGATGGAAGGGACAGGAGAATCGGGGGGGGGGGGACAAGGGACACACAACAGTAGGGGGGTTATTATTTGGAACTGTTTGCACTATTCGTGCACTTTGTTTTTGTTAGAGGTTTTGTTTTGGTGTGGCAATGGCTTCATATTGTGCTTTTCTAATATATGTTCAAAAAAGTTTTTAATTTTAGTAAAGGAATTGTATTGCCATTACATCATGGAATGTTTCAAACAATAAAGGTAAACATATGATAAGGGACAACTGGAAATGTGCATGCAAACACTATTTCTCAATACATTTCTCTACATCAAGTCATCCTGTAGATCCACAGTTCTAGCTAGTTTATAAGCACTCATGTTATTCATAACTACAATGCATGGCAATCCACACACACACACCCACACCACGATCCCACACACACACACACACTTCATTGTGTGATGTGACCATACCTCATTTCCTGTAAAGAGTGTACAAGCACATTGATAAACATACTTTTCTCCCTCTTCCATTTGCCCATTTTGTCCATGATGTGGAAGCACAGAGCATCGCTGATTTGTGTTGCCCAGGTGTCTCCTGCCCCAACTGTGAAAGGTGCACTATTTGGTTGAATGTACCAGTTCAGTAATCCTTTACTGCCATAGCTCCATTCAGGGGCAAATGGCTTATCTTTGGGCTCACAACAATTATTAAGAGCACAGCAAGTCACAATAATGTCAGAGGATGTTGTGAAGGCCAAGACTACAGCAGGGTTCAAAAAAGAACTAGATAAGTTGTTGGCAGATAGGTCCATCAATGGCTATCAGCCAAGATGGGCAGGGATGGTATCCCTAGCCTCTGTTTGCCAGAAGCTGGGAATGGGCGACAGGGGATGGATCAGTTGATGATCACCTGTTCAGTTCATTCCTTCTGAAGCACCTGGCATTGGCCACTGTCGGAAAGCAGGATATTGAGCTAGATTAACCTTTCATCTGAACCTATTTCATCAACCGTTCTAATGCAGACAGCACTGATGACATTGGCATCCAAATGCGTCTGTAAACAGTACTAGCAGGATTTCAGTCTGCCAAACACACATTCATCAACCATTCTGCACCTGCTGAGAGTGTAACTGAATCTCTTTTTTGCCAGGTCCTCTGGAACCAGGGTATGGTTTCATACACAAAGGCAAAAAAGGGGTACCACGATAACAGTGGGGTCAGTAACTCCATTTATGACAATGTCATTTGGTGGGAATAGTGTCCCAATCTGTCCATCAGTGTAGTCTTCTGATCATCGGAAAACCCCAGCATCATGAATTTTTCCAGTGCAGTCCCTTTGGCATCCATAAATTGGCCTTTGTGGTCCACAAGGTCTTGCATAATAATGGCATAGTCCCCTTTGCGGTTTATGTACTCAAGTGCTCCTTGAGGAGGACAAACTATGAGCACAGGAGTCCCATTAATGGCCCTGGCACATTTTGGAAACTCCATTCTCTCAAAACTAGCAATTACTTCAGGGACATTGTTTATGCCCAACACCTCTGGGTAGCTCACATGCCTGATTGCCTCAGATTCCTCCACGATTCCTTTACCCACAGTTGACTTTCCAATTCTGAATTGGTTGGCAGTCTGGGGTAGCCAGCTTCCAGAGAGCTATATCAGCCCACTTCTGGACCAGTATGGCCACCCTCATGTTTGTGTCATGATGCTGGAGCGTGGGGACAAGCTACTCACAAAACTCCAGAAATTTAGCTTTCTTCATACAAAAGTTCTGAATCTACTTCTGGTCATCCCAGGTCTGCCTGGTGATGCAATCCCACCAGTCTGTTCTTGTGGCCCTACTCCAGCCATGCTGGTTTATGTGGCGTTATCAGCATCTACACCAAGAATCGCAGGCAGTATCTGCCAGGTCCATTCTTCCATGTCTGTACCATTTTCCTCCTCATCCTTCTCCATCAAGTGTCTTTGGCTGGTCAGACACCACCACCAGTATGTCCACCAGCATCTCATGGATTCTCTGCCCATTTGCTGAAACACAAGTGAAAGTGCAAGCAAGGGATGATCTTCAAATGGTGACTTCTTCTTGTTGCTGGCTCCAGCTGCTGGAGCTTGCAGACCCAAAAAGTGGCTTGGCAGGATCTGTTGGGAACCGGGGAGGCGGCAACAACTTCCTGTAGCGTATGAAGTGGACAGTCAAGGATTCCCATACTGCCCCACAAATCAGGGCCTAGAGCAGCCACAGCTGGGGAGGGCGCTAGGAAGCTTGGGATATGGTGATTTGACTTGGGTCTGCATACTGCAATGTGGTTGTGGGAGCTCCAGGTTTGTGGCCCTGGTCCAGAAATTCTAAACCTAGGGTCAATAAGCTGTGTGGACATTCAAGCCATGGTCTTGCAAACCCAGAGTCTGCAGACTCAAGTCCCACTAGCCTGGACTTGCATTCCAGTGTACACATACCATCTGTAACCTCCCTGAAGATGCTCTCTTTTCCAGAGGATGGATGTTGAAACAGTGGAACATCAAAGGTAAGGGACTGTTGGGAGATTGGGTGCAGGTGGGAAATTTGCTAGGGCCACTGGTAGAAGAGAGTCATTGTGAAAGGCTTGGATTTGGAAGAAAGAAAGCAGATGTCAAGAAGCCAGTCACCCATCACTATATAACCTTTAGAGCTTAATAGAGCTTTCTGATTGGCTGTCAATGTCAAATCCATAGCAATAACCCCCAATAAAAGTACCTGATTTTTTAGGAATTTCATTCCTTCTACCAGCTCCTCTCTTCAACTCATAATTCATGCTGTGATCCAGGCAATGTGTACTGGATCAGAAATATGAATAATTCCTAGGTCTATAGGTAGGGCCCTACCACCTACTTGGTGGTATGGACTCTGCCTAAAGAGTCCTAGATCCCATTTGACCTGCTTGTCTCCAGCATTTAGTGACAGAACTGATTAGGCTTGATTAAGAGTCCTTGCTTCCAGTTAGTGATTCCTAGAGCTGCCCTCACTGCTCAGCAAGTCTAGGGGCCAAGCCTTAGACCACTACCTGCTGAAATCACTGAGGGAGGGGTTAAGTGGTGGAACCTTAAAACGTAGTGTTGTGGCAGGGGCAGCAGAAGGAAGGTGGGCAGCAGCAGCTGTGGTGAAAAGCAGCGGCAGAAGGCAGTCATGGCAGAGAGCGGCAGCAGGGGGACGGCAGCAGAGAGACAACAGGCGTTGCTCAATGCCTCTCCTGCCTTGGGTCTCCGCTAGCCAAGGACCGCCAGCTGTGAGTGGGGTACCATGGCGGGAAAGGGGAGTGATGTGTTAAGGGACATTAGGTAGTTGGACTTTCACACCACAAGGTGAAAAACTGAGGCAAAGGGTGCTGCCCAATGTACTGTGGGGTAGGCCTATGGCCACATGCTTTTGAATTACAGCTGTGGTGTTCTCCCAAATTAATGTTGCATGCCCCTTTAATAAAAGCTTTATTTTGTTGAGCACAGACTCAGTGCTTGTCAGAGGGGAAGTGTTGCATCTTACAGGTGCCCAGGGCAGTGTTTAGTTTTCCCAGATTGCTGGGTGGGGGCTCAAGCCGGTTCTATTTTCTGTTGTTAAAAGAAACCCCTAGACATTGAACCCAGCTCTGGCTGCTGCTGACTCGACCTGGCAGAAGGGTTATAAACACAATGAAAGTTCAGCCATCCCTCTGGCGAGCCACTTCAGTTCTCAGCAGGGGCCCCAGAATGGGGGGAATCAGGGGGCCAGAGCCCTCCTACTTTCGAAAGTGGACAAGCCTGTCCTGTTCACTTTTCTGCAGGGGTCCCGCCCCCTCCGCTTCCCCCCGAGCCCCTCAGGCCGGCAGCTGAAGCCCAGCTAAGTAGCCAGAGCAGCTGTGGTGTGCTGTGCTGCAGACCCTCCACCTGCCCCCGTGCACCCGCCCGCCCCCTTTGGGCAGGGTCTGCCGCCCTTGGTTCTCAGAAATGGTGACACGAATTTTCCAAGGGAGCGGGCGCTACAGAGCATTTTAACTGAGGTCAAGAATTCATTTAATTTCTTTTTAAACTGGTTTCAAACTGCAGCAAATAGGGGAAGCCACCCATATCTCTTGAGTTGGTGCCGAGAGAGATCATTTTAAATGTAGGCAGAAGGTTTCCCTTTCTTTGTGTTTGATTAAATAGCTTCTTTAATCTCAAAAGCTTGTCTTTGCTACTGTTTTATTCTGATTCATTTCAGTTGACTGGTATCAATATGTCCTGATTTCCCCAGCTTCCGGGGGGTTTACAGCACGGGCTTGAATTTTTTTTTTTTTTTTTAAACTTTCACTTTCAATCAAGGTTAAACTCAAGGTGCCTTATGATCCCAAGAATCTCCTGAGGGTGGCAGTAGCAGTTCTTGTAAAATTGTATGCAGTGCGCTATACCGTCTAAAGCATCAAGCATAAACATGGGCAGTTTGTTTCCCCCTCCCCTGCAGGAAATACTGTAGAATAAACTGTGAATAATTTGATATGAACCATAAATATTTATGTCATACAAGTTAAATCCCTACAACCTTCACTCTTAAATGATCACTTATGTCCAGCGGTTCAGATTACATGCAAATGCAGCAGCCTCCAGTTCAATGTTCATTTTGGACAGCTGCACCCATGCCATCACTCAGCTGATAGTCGTTAGTAACTGTTCCCAGTCAGCATCAGAGAGAGAATACCACACAATTTAATAGTAAACAAACGTTTAATACACACAGAACATTTGGAAATGGACTTTGGAACGTTTGTGAATAATTCTTAAACAAAAGTTATTAGGTAGTAAATCTACTAGTCCTTATACAAACTTCACATATGTAACAGCAAGAAAGTGGGGAAGTATCAACATAACATTTATATTTCTATACTTCAGCACATATATTCCCCTCTGATCTTCTCTGAGATGGTTTCTTGGTCTCTATAACATGGCCATAATATGCAGTGTGTGTCAGCTAGATTCTTCAGAGCTTGAGAAGAATGACAGCATCTCCCGTTCTTTACTAAACACTTCAGAGCCTTGTCAACACGCGAGTCCAGGGATTCTTTTAGCTAGCAGCATTCCAACACGTTGGCTAGTAGCTGACTGGTCCCTTCAGCTGCTGGGGAAACAGAAATCTGTGGGCTGTATCCAAAGTGGTACAGGCATTAGAATCAGCATATAAAATATAGAAATCCAGGGAATGTATGTAAGGTTTTCCCTCTGTAGGGCACTCTCTTTTCCCCATAAGCTCAGTTAAGTAAAGAAAGAATGTACAACCCCCTCAGCTCATTCAGTACTGCCCTGTTCTCTCTTTAACGGAGATAGAATCCGTGTTTAAAGCAATCAGCTGAGAGCGAAATGTAAATTTCACAGACCCTGTAGGGGTGACAAATGCTCCACTCACACTCGCCTCACAGGTCCAGAATTCTCAGTGGAACAGAGTTACCATTCTCCACCCAGCTCTGCTGAGATCCCTGGCTCTGAGGCAGCCCATTTGGTGGGCTGTCCTAGAGCTGGAGACCCTGGAAGCCGTGGGAGCGGCAGTTCTATGGCAGGCTGCCTGGTGGGCTGTCCCAGAGGCAGGGACCTTGGGAGGCCAGGCTCCTGAAGAGCTGTGAGCCTGGGCATTGGGATTGCCAGGGCTTCCAGACTCCCCATCAACCCACCAAGTGCCTGGAAGTCCTGGGAGTTCAGGCTGATGAGAAGCCAGGTTGGCAAGGTAGCAGGAAACCAGACAGATTTCCAACAGAAACCTGCCTGGGGTGGAATTTTGTCAAAGTCAACGCGGCCCCATGGAACGTTTCCATTTTCACAAATTGGTAAGTTTGGTTAAAAAAATGTTTATCAAAATGTTTCAGACCAGTTCTATCAATAATCTTTCCGCTCCTGAGTTCTGATTGGCTCAGCTCTCAAATGGTGACTTTATGGAACCTGCAAGGTTGCTTGCCCTGAATGAAAACCTTTCTTCACAGCTTTGGAAACAGCCATCAAGAATGTCCAGTAACTGCCCCACTCTACTTCTGGATGCCTCTGGGCCCTTCTAGCTGAGTTGCCCTGTCCTGTCCTCTGCACATATGCAGAGAAAGAGTATTACAAACAAATCAATGTCTCCTCCCCAATACTTCTCTCCCCTTCTATAAGACAACTCCTTCCCGCCCCCCCAAAAAAACCCAAAACAAGTGCTGCAGTATAGAGTAATGTGGGTTACATTAGTTCTTTCATGAAGAATGCCACAGAATAGGAAATGGTTTTCGCAATTCATTACAGTTTTCCCGAGATCCATAGTGAACAAAGCCACTAGCTTGTCATACAATAGCACCATACATCGAGAATCTAATTGCGCATTATAAGCATTAAAGAGTACATGTCAGGGATGCAGGGGAGGAGTTATTTGAAACAACTTCCAGTCTGCTGAGTTATTTTATCAGACTTTCTAAATTACCCATTGGAACAGTTTACGAAGGGATGTGGTGGAGCTTGCAGCTCTTGGAATCTTTAAATCATGCTTTGGTGTCTTTCTCACAGATACGCTCTGGTTCAACCAGAAGTTATTGGGCTCGATGCAAGAACCCCTGCCTGAAATTTTATGGCCTGTGTCAGGCAGGAGCTCATACTAGATGATCACTATGGTGCCTTCTGAGCTTAAAAGCTATGCATTTATTAATTTAGCCCCTGAACTCAATTACATATCGTAAAGATATTCCATATATTTCTGAAATCTACCCCAGTTAAATAACTGGTTGCTTCATCTACCCCAGCTAGGACACTCACAGTGACTCTGAGAATGCACAGTATGCAGAAGCCAGGGTAAGATACAATGTTTAAATTAACTTTTAGTAAAACTACCCAATATCACAAAGGAAAGTTATTGACACTATGCCATGAATTTTTCATCGCTGGCTTTCTCTGTCCTTTCTGGCAAAATTTAAGCATATAACAGATTAAAACTACAACCATTTTTTTAACTATGATGATGATTTTCCTATCAAACACAATTAGGCCAAAAGGAAGCTCCTCTCCATGAAGATGCTGCTGTAGATTTTGATGAGAGTGTTTTAAATAATTCCCTGTTATCTGACGAGAAGCAGTTGCAATATTTGATGGCAAATTGATTTCTTATGTGTCTATCACCTTTCAGTCGTGTCTTTGAATTGCTAAGATTGGGTTTTTAGGTGAACCTAACGTGATTGGGGATTGCCACGAGAGTATCCCTCCCGCAAAGGGGGGACTCTCCACTGGCATAAATCACATGGAGGTTGCTCCTGTGCTGTAATCCTTATCCCCATTTATAGGGGAGGGAGGAGTCATGTTGGGGGTGGGAAAGCAGTGGGGGGAGGGAATGGAGGAGTAGAGCCCCCCTAGGCCTCATTCTGCATAGTAATAAGGTCCCTGAGGGTCCCAGCTGTCCCTCTGAAGCTTTATCTTGCGCTGGGGCTAGCTGGCTGAGAAACAGAGAGCTGTGACCTGAGCTTGGACTCTGCAGAGAATCAAGCTCCTTAACTATTTTTTAATTACACATGTTCCCTCCTCTAAAACATTTGCTGGGGTGCATTTTGAAATGTTTGGCCATTTCCCACACATGCGCAGCCACAGAATGGGGTATCTGATCCCATACACTTTACTCACAACGCGGGCACTCAAGAGGCCAAGAACTTGTACTAGTTTTCTTGGCTATGTAGGGGATTGTGAATCCATTCCCAGAGACTGCCATATATCTGCCTAATGAAGAACAGGAAAGCATTCCAGAAAAGACTTCACGAAGAAAGGGGAAGGAATGCTTCCTGGATCGTAGGCATTTCATAATATTAACCTCACCCTTCTGTGTTTCAAACACTAGCCAGTAACCCCAGCTGCTGAGGACAGAACAGTTTGGTCTGTAATACCTCTATTCTTCTTATCACCATATCTCCCAGAGTTGATCTCTTAAGATGCATCATAACTGTGATATGGTCCCATAACTACAATAGTATTAACATTTGCATATAAGGCAAAAAGCATAGAGAGTAGGCAACACAAAACAAAAATGGAGTAACCACATTACTAACACTAGCTGGTAGGCCTGTTCAGACAATTAGAAAGCTTTTGTTATAGAAAATAATGAGACCGAGAAACACTCTGTGCTAAACCTAGGGCCATTCTTAGATGACACCCTAGGGCTATGTCATAATCACAGAGTGTGATTACAGCTCAAGTAGACATTCCTGAGCTAGCTTTCACCTAGTTAGCTCAGGTTCTGGAGCAGTAAAACCACAACAGAGCAGGCTTCAGCATGGGCTAGCTGCCCAAGTAATTGCTCAGGGTTCTAGGTGGGATTGAAGTTAGCTCAAGTATGGAATACTGTACACTTTGGAGATATAGTAGGCATGGTCTCATGAAAAGACCAATTAGGAAGAAAAAGGAGATGAAGGGGGATGGCAGTTCCTAAAAGATGTAATACTAGAGGCTCAAAACCAAGCTATTCTGATGCAGAGGAAAGATAAGAACCACCACGGGAGGCCAATGTGGCTGCACAAGGAGCTTTTTACCATTATGTGGATACATAAACTGGTTAAACAACTGTAAACAAAGAATAATTATTAATTGAATGATGTCAGATTGGAGGGAGGCCTCAAGTGGGGTTCCACAGGGATCTGTTCTGGGTCCGGTGTTGTTTAACATCTTTATTAATGACCTGGATGTAGGTATAGAGAGCAGACTGATCAAGTTTGTAGATGACACAAAGCTGGGGGGGGGGGAGGGGGGGCCAATACTTTGGAGGATAGAGCTAAAATTCAGAGGGAGCTTGATAAAATGGAGAATTGGAGTAAAGACAACAAAATGAAATTCAACAAAGACAAATGCAAGGTGCTACACTTAGGGAAGAAAAACCAAATGCACAAATACAGAATGGGGGAAAACTGGCTTGGCAGCAACACTACTGAGAAGGATCTGGGAATTATGATGGATCACAACCTCAACATGAAGAAAAGGAGGACTTGTGGCACCTTAGAGACTAACCAATTTATTTGAGCATAAGCTTTCGTGAGCTACAGCTCACTTCATCAGATGCTTATGCTCAAATAAATTGGTTAGTCTCTAAGGTGCCACAAGTACTCCTTTTCTTTTTGCGAATACAGACTAACACGGCTGTTACTCTGAAACCTCAACATGAGTTAGCAATGCGACGCTGTTGCAAAAAAAAAAATGCGATTTTAGGATGCATTAACAGAGGCATAGCATGCAAGTCATGGGAGGTAATAGTACTGCTCTACTCAATGCCGGTTAGGCCTTAGCTGGAGTTCTGTGTCCAATTTTGGTCACCAATGTATAGAAAGGATGTAGAGAAGCTGGAAAGGATCCATAGATGAGTGACAAAGATGATCAAAGGGATGGAATTTCAAGCCATACGAGCAAAGGCTGAAGTGACTGGGTATGTTTAGTTTGGAAAAGAGAAGATTAAGGGAGGACATGATAGCGGTCTTCAGATGTTTGAAAGGCTGCCATAAAAAACATGGCAGGTTTCAGAGTGGTAGCCGTGTTAGTCTGTATCAGCAAAAACAATGAGGGGTCCTTGTGGCGACTTAGAGACTAAAAAGCTCCTTGTGTTAAAAAAAAATTGTTTTTAGGAAAGCTAGAGGCGTAAATACATGTAACAAAATAGCTGAGCACAGGGAGCAAGTTGCACATGATTGTACTATTCCTTCCTTGATGTTATTATACACATTTTTATATCTATATATTTTTGGTAGCAATTTTAACTGTAGAAAAGGACAAGCTGATCTCAAGATTGGGAAAGGAATCCCTTCCCCAAGGCTGTGCTACACTTTAAGTAGTGTAGTCTATCAATGGGGACGGGGACTAAGAAGTCAGAAGACCTGGGCTCTGTTTCTTGCTCTTCTGTGACCTTCAGCAGCTCTTTATCCTCTCTGTGCCTGTTTCCCAGCTGTAAAAGGGGCTCATTATCATTACTATTTTGTAAAGTGCTTTGAGAACCTCAGATAAAAAATGCTTTATTGGGGCATAACACATGTTTATTTACCATATCATACAGTGCTGAACATTTGGGTCGCTGCATTATAGGGGACTATAACGACGCAAGACTCATCTGGCGGCGCCTCCTGCTGGTTGTCCAGGGAATTAGCTCGCCAGCCTCTGGAGCGCCCTCTGTCGGCCGGTGTCTTGCCTGTCACTGGCCGCCCGTGTCCCTCCCAGACCCCGGTGCCCCTTTCCCTTGGGTCCTGCGCCCTGGCAGTACCCCCACAATCTCTGGGTCTCCCCTCCCCAGGGAACCCCCTATCCCCACCTCAGTATATGGCTACTGCCAGTCACCACCTAGCCCCTATTCACTGGGGCAGACTGTAGCGTACAAGCCACTCATCACAGGCAAGGGGGGTTTGGACCTGTTGCCTCCGCCTACCCTTGGGCTGCCCTGTTGCAACCCCAGTACCCTGTCTTACATCTGCCAGGCCTGCAGCCTGGGGCTTTTCCAGCATGGAGCCTCCCAGCTCCTCTGGCCTTCCCCAGCCCTGCTTCGCCTCAAGTACCCTGGCACACCAGGCCCATCTCTCTCCACAGCTAAAGGAGACTCTTACAGCCCTTTTATAAGGGCCAGCTGTGGTCTGTTTTGGGCATGGCCCCAGCTGTGCCTACTTCCCCAGTCAGCCTCTGGAGGGAGAAGCCAGGAGCCCACCATCCTTACCAGCTATGGGTCCCTCCTGCCTGGCCGGCTGATTGCTGCTCGCTGCTGCTGCTGCTGTCAGGGAGAAGGAAGAAGAGGACTCCCACAGAGGGACATTGTGGAGGGGGTTTATTTACAAATTGAGTGACTTTTGACATCTCTGCTCCTTGGGGGGTTCGTGACTTTATTGCTGCTGTGGGGAGCAAGGGGGAGAGGTGTGGAGCCCTCCCCCTTGCCCATCTGCTCCCCCCCATCACCACCCCCACCATCATCGCTCCCCCTCTGCCACTCCACTTACCAACCGGACCTGCTCTTTGCCCCTTGATGTGGCTGATTGTTTCCCCCCCTTCACCACCTGGGACTGTTTGCAGCAGTGAGCGGCAATAGACTGAGCTATTAACTAACTATCTTCTGTTGTTATCAGTTTATTTATTCATTCACTAGCAATATTATGTACCTTACAGCTATGCTCAGGGTTCATTTAGACAACAGCAGCATGCTCATAAACTGTTGCTTACTTTAAGAAAAACTTGTTTGTTCATTTGTCTTTTTTGTGCTTAACTTTCCTGTAAGTAGAAGTGGAGCACACCAACCCCCTGTCCACTCTTTAGGGAATGGGGAATAGAAATTAATGTAATTTGATTGGAACAATAGAAATATTTCTGAAGAGCTCCTTTTCCCCATTATGATGCACCAACGTGTACAAAATGCCATATATGAGCAAAATTTTCTTTTAGCTGGTGAGCAGGGGAGATACCCCAGGAATCCTGGAAAGCTTTATTTTCATGTCAGCTGCAAATTCAGGCTCTGGGGTGCATCTTGGGTATTCCTAGAACTTGTTTTAATTGCTCTGTCTGCAAGGGATGCCAAAAAATTGGTAATTTCCAATCACTGCAACAACAAAATGATTGTCTCTTTAATGGTGCCTGTTTCCATGCACTGGTAGTGTAAAACACTAATGTAATGCATTCCCCCTATAAAGGATATTAGTGTAAATGAGAATCAGACCCAAAAGTCACCTCTCTTGGATTATTCTTTTCAGGTATTATCTGTTACTTAAGACTAGTGAGTAGCTCAAGATGTTTAATTAAGTTGTGCTATTTTCACAGAAAAAACACTGGGAGCAAGTTGTCAGATCTTACAGAGAGAATAAGAAATCAAGCAAGAGAATGTATATAAATAGTAATTTATTTGGTTTCAGAAAAGTAGCGGCACTATGGACTCATATAAACTTGTAACCAGATCTTACATTTGGCTTCTGCAACTGCAGCCTGGCAAAAGACGTTGAGTTAGCATATCCCTTATAGCGTTATAAAGTGTCACAGCATTAGTTTTAGGAACACATACAATATGTTGTAGTATCAGATACCCTTCATCTAAGGATCTCCAAGTGCTTTCTAAACATTAATTCTGACATCTTCCCTATGAGGGAAGGAAGTGTTTTATATTAGAAATATGAGATTGTTTAGAGAATAATACAATCCTTTAAACTCTAACTTAATCAAGGCCAAAGAGCAAATCATTGACAAAGCCAGGACCCATGCTTCTTTCCTCCTTGGATGTCATAGTTGTCTAAAACCTGTCTAGAAATAACAGGTAGTTGTTCTTAATGGCTTAAAATATGGAACTTTTCTCAAATGTGACAGAGAAAGCATTCAGATATAGTCTTGGTCAGATATACTGTGTTTCTCTTTTGCACATTCATGTTCATAAGAACACAGTTGCTTTCTTCCAGTTTTCCAGTCTTTTTAAAGCAGCTGTTCCTTGCTAAAGAGCAGAAGAAGCAAAACAGTTTCAACTGCTTATTAAAAATAGAGAGACAATGAACTTCTTCAGGCCAGCTTGCCTGAACACATCTGTCTGATTTTTATTTTCTTATCTTTTAATACAACTTCCAGCATGAAAAACTGTTTGAGAGTTTAGAGAATGCTGATGCAACAGTTTGCAGTGGTAGTTAATGTGTCTGTTTGAAGATTATGGGATGGATCCTGCCTCACAGTGTGATTACCTGAGTGTACCTGAAAAAAGAATTTGATCCATATCTTTTTGAATCACCTGATTGAACACCATCAATTCAAGGCTGTCTCATCTTGAGACTTACTAGTCCTTCCTTTCCAGCAGTTTTATCACTGTCCATATTAATAACCATAAACCTGGGAGCTAAAATGGTGGTTCCTCTTCCTTTATTACTAGATGAGATCTGTCTGTATACAGTGGTTTCACTGAAGCCACTGGGAACGGAGAGCACTCAACTCTTTGCACAGCTGGCCCCATACTTTTATACCACTATAGTGCCTTTCATCCAAGAATTTTAAAGCATTTTTACAAATATTAGCTAATTAACCCTCATAACACCCATGTGAAGTAGATAAAGGATGCATCTCCCACCACTGAAATCCATCTCTTGGCTGGGAAACAGCAGCCATTTAACAGTGCACAGCAACACTGCACAACAGTTTAGGTCAGGAAATGAGGAAAGATGCCAAATCCAGAGGAAACTGCAGAGGACAATCTGAGCAGGCAGAATGTAATTATGCAAGTTGGAAGATAGCCAGGATGCCAGTTAGCACCCTACAAAAAGTGCCATGGGATCTCTAATGACCACAAATGATCTGGAATATTTGATTAACTACCACCTCCTTATGAATACAGGGGGCCATATTTTCAATCGTATTAACTCTCCTCTGCATGCAGTTGTGAATTATGCAGACACACATTTTGTGCAGGCAAGTTCAGAGACCTGTTCAGTACAAGTTCCTACCGCGTGGAAAGAAAAACATTAGGAAATGACAAAATATTTTCACACACCAGTCTTGCGAAACAAAATAGACAAAAAAAAAAAATCACAGCAAAATGCTGGAAGCATTTTGGAAGTTCCAGAGAGTGCCATTTCTTCCAAGCCCTTCTCTCTTTCTACCAGCACCACCTTGGAGTTGCCAAGGTTTAGCTTTAGCCAGCTAATGCTTCATGAAGCTGCTGATTTTGTCTAAGCAGTGAGAGAGGTGGTGCTATGTGTGAGCAGATTTTGGTGTTGTCCACATACCACAGGCATTATTTCACCAGTGGAATAACATGGGGGACAGGACTGAACCTGATAAGACTCAAGAACTGTTGCCCCTCCAGAACCTGTGATCCCATAATAATCCTCCAACCTTGGTCTGAGAGAAAAGACCTGAGACATTGCAAGGTGTTTGTGGTCACACCTGCAGCTTCTGGAAGGTAGAACAGGAGCAGCAGGAGAACAACAGTAGCCAATGCTACAGAGAGATCCAGCAGCAGAAGCATGGATGTACTTCCCTTTCTATGGACACAAGGAGGTCATCCCCCAGAGCAACACTATTTCTCTATACCATGCCCTGGCCTGAAGCATGACTGAGAGTGATCAAGGTCACTGGCAGCTGACAGGCTGTGTTGTGTTGTTGTAGCCCTGTTGGTCCCAGATAACATTGCAGACTGGCTTTTTGTCAGCTTTTCACTTAGCTTTCTTAGAAAAGGGGGGTCAGACACTGAGAAGTAGCTTGTGAGATCTTTTCTCCTCAGTTGGTTGCAGCTCTAAACACTGGCAATAGACGTATGTATCCAAGTAACTATAGCTTAGAATTTCTGTTACTATTTGAAAATAAGCAGATGTATTATCCTGTATATACAACTGTTACGCCACAAAAGATAATAACAAATGTAACCTATATGGGGTCCGTGTCTCTAGCAGGTTCCCAGTGGTTCAGATAGTCAGCTCAAATTTCACCCCCTTTTCTGTGCAGTTTTTCCTTTTTACTGCCCGTGGACTTGAAACGTTATGTAATTTCTTTGTATTGCATTTCTGGAGGGCACATAACACCTTCTCTTCTACTGTCCTTCAGAAGTCTTTGCCTTCCAGTTACTCTCCCGGTCTTATTTTCCTGTGTATTTCTTCTAGTTCTGCTTTTTTTCCCCTCTCTCCTGAGTCATGTAGGTGTGGTTTCCTGTTCACCAGTCATCAAGCTTTACATAGATATAGAAATCTAATATATTTTCCCTCTCTTCTCCATTTATTTGAAAGGAGTACTGCAAACAACATCAACATTATTCATGCTTTTTATTGTTCCTTTAGGATGTACAGAAATAGATTCAATGGGGTTCTGTTTTGCTGGTGTTTGTTTTTTCAAATTGTTTGTACATTGGTTTTTTTTTTTTTTTCCTGGAGAACTGTTTGGAGGACTGGAGAATTAACGCAGTGAAACAATGTTACAATATGCTAAAATCTAGCTGCAGCTCTCAGCTGTCTAAGGCCCTGTCTGTGCTATCATTCTTTAACTGGGTTTGTAACAGATAGGCTGCATCTACACTACAAAACTGAACCATTGGTACTTCCACTGGTGAGATAGCTGCTGATGTAAATAACTGTCCAGTGTACCCACAGTAGCTATACTCTTTTACTTGCAGTTTTGCCTCCCCTCCCTTCATTCATTCATTCATTCACTCCCAGTTCCAGGCACAAATATTTGAAGTAATGGCTTGTGGGAGACTTCATAGGGCCTTATGAGAACCCAAAAGAATTATGTGAGGAGAAATTGTGATCGATCTGCAAAGCAGGGGACTACCATGTTCATAAGCCACCTCCCCACTGCACTTCCCTTGGTCAGGGGAAAGGTCCTGAGCCAGGAAGTGGTTGGACTTTCTTTGGAAAATTGGCAGCAGAGAGCTGGAGAGAAGCCCACAAACTGTGGGCAGATCTGCCTATGGAACAAGCTGTGATTGCCAGATGATGCAGCTGGGTGCAAGTCTGTGTGGGACATACGGGGGGGCAGCAGCGGCTAAGCGGGGAGCCAGTGCAGAGGGGCCTTAATGAGAGACACTAACCAAACCTGGCCTGGAATCCAGAAGTCCCTATTTGCTGGAACAGCAACTGAAAGTGGAGGACACCTGAGGCCTGAAGGGTCCTGACTCTAAATTGCTTGGCCCCTAGGGAGGCAAACAACTGGGTCCCTAGGGGCCAATCAACAGAACTGCTGTTGTTCATGTTGAACTCTGTGTAAGTCTTTTTGTCTCCAGGATATTGGTAACCTTTCTCTTTCCTGCCAGCCCTAGTCAAATATGCTTTCACTGAGCCATGTGTCTGAGTTGGTATGGGGACCCACCGCGGTTAACGCCTACAAGGCCTAGCTGCTGAAACATCTGCAATGCTTGCCTCCATGTTGTGGTACACCTGGCTTGCTACTGGCACCCTAGGGGTTTGGTATTCTGAGCAGCCACAATAATTACACTAGTGGTAGTGATGGGATGCCAACTGACAGATTTGGCTGGCAGAGTTTAAGAGACAGGTTCCATAGGTACAAAGATTTCTTGGCTGGCAGAAATGAACAACTCTGATGCTCATTGTGTTCCCCTAAGCACCGAGAGTAGAAATAGACAGGGCAGTGCAGATGGAGAGACACAGTGGCCCATCTTCATGCATGGAATTTACACAGGGGATGGCCACAGCTGGTCCAGCTGGATCAATCTTTGTGAACAAGCTGCCCAAATAAATGGCTGGGATGAGGCCACCCAATTGGATTTTCTTGGCCTACTGCTCCAAGACACAGCCCAGGGGTGTTTGAAAGACTGACACATGATACCTCAGAGGAATATGCCTTTGTCAAGGATGTCCGACAGCAGTCTCTGAATTGGACCACAGATCCTGAGCAGAACTGAGCAATTTTCAACAATGGCACACAAGAAAAGGGAGACTGTCAGCAATTTTGGGTATGTCCATTAGCTTGTGTATGCCTGGGCTTGATATAATTAATTAAATGTGAGGGAGGCGTCATTTCTTGGCAGACAGAACAAGGGAGGTAACTAGATCAGTAGGCTGAAAATGGAATGTTTGTGCCCAGTTAAAAAAATGAGTCAATAAGCTAAAAGCAGCCTGAGCTAGCTAAGATAACAGGGGCAACACCCAGGGCACCATTTACTAAGAAAAAGATAACAATGGGCAAGCAAAGTTGGGGGTATAAAGATGAGGTAAAGAGTAAAGTTGAACAGGGACAGCGTCTGGGCAGTGGGTGCTGCACAGGGATTGGTTCCTGTAAAATAACCAAGCCAATCCCCAAATATGTGATGCAATGTCTAGGAAATGTAACGTGATGTGTAAATGTGTATAAAGTAAGAGGGGGTTCTGTGTAACTTTGGATGTGTGGTACACCCTATACCCACCCTCTACATTTGAGTCTGATTAACAAAGTGTAGTTTTGCTGTATGGCAAACTAAGGAACCTGAGTGACCAGACCAGAGAAGAACTGAGCTCTCGGGGAACCAGCTGGAAGAGGTCTTGGAGGCTATCCCAACATAGTGGTGCTGTGACTGAGATTCAAATCGAGGTTGCTGTGGCCACAATATGGGGTATCTTTACACTGCAATTAGACACCTGCAACTGTCCCCTGACAGCTGACTTGGACTCTACTCATGGGGCTTGGGCTACCACCTCACAGGGTCCTGGAGCCCGGGCTCCAGCCTGAGCCTGAACAACTTTACAGCAATGAAACAGCCCCTTAGCCCAAGCCCCAAGGGCCTAAGTCAGCTGGCAAGGGCCAGACACGGGTTTTTAATTGCAATGTAGATGTAACCACAGAATACTAACCACTGTACAGTCACAGCTTTAATAGGATTGGCACAGAAACTGGGCTGTTTGAAATTAGTATGCTATTCTCAAACGAAGCTGACATCGATATGCTGTCAGCATTTTAACAGAATATAGCAGCAAAAGTACTGCATCCCTTGAATGAGCAAAGCCAAGAGCATTAATGAAGCTTTATTAATTGTATATAATATACATGATGTGATTGCTTTTTTAAAAGTATGATATTAAGTCAATGTATTTTAATATTGATATCATGTTTAGTCTGTGCGGGGATACATGCTATGCAAAGTAAGAGCAGCCTTCAGCAATATAAAGCAAGAAAGCTGGCCCTCTTATCACCCCAGAAAAGTTAAACATTTGATACAAAAGCGGTGACATCAGTTGATGCAAGGTAAGAAAATTAACAAGGGTCCAACATCATGAAGTTAAATATGCAACCACTGCAGCCCATACAGTGTGAAAGAAGTTTGTTTTCCTTCCTCAAATACTGTGGCAAGACAATGCAGGGTCTGGAAAGCCCCAGACTCGTACCACTGTTTGTTCCTGGGGGACACTTACACGTGCAGGTGTAATGTCCTACAGAGTTGCTGGTATGTGGCTTCACTCAAGGGAACAGTCTCCAAGTTGCACAGTAGATCTGAGATGCTGGGACATTGGAAAGTAAAAACTGCCTATACTGGTGATAACAAGCACTGAGGACCACTTCAGGTATGGACTCAGGGAGTGTTACTTTAATTGGTCTATGTTCTGTTTCACACCTAAACTTTCTGTGGTGATAAATGGAAAGATTTTTCTATTTTGTACTAGTTTTTTGTTGTGTAATTTTTAAAAAAAGCAAATTTTAAATTACAGAAGTATATTTTAAAGGAACAGCAAGTTTATAATGTGGGATTACACCCTGGTGGCCTATACTGGAGGTAGTGATCTTGCACCCCCTGGTTCATAATTTGAGCCTAGTATTTATATGGTTCAAATGATTACAACTACTGTGGTCTTGTGAATATGTTGCTGGGTAATAAACTTTAAAAAGAAGGCATAGATAGAAAGATAACAATATAAGAGAAATGATTATGAAGAAAAGGGAAAAAAAAGAAAGGCAGTGGAAGATAAGCCTGGTTTGACATGAGAAATTAAACATGGGGGAGGCCTCATTTCTTGGAAAACAGGATTAGGGGGGATCAGAGGGATCAGAGGGAACCGAGTCAGGCAGAGAGACAGAACTGCTGGAGGTCACCCCACCAACAGAACCACCCCCATAGGTGCACCTCCACTCTATAATGGGCCTAGAGCTAAGATGGAACCCAAGGCGACACAGAGTGCATAGCCCCCTGCTGACACCAAAACTTCCACATGGACTAGCACTAGATGAGAGGACGCATTCTTTTTCAGAGAGGAGGGCGGTGTGATTGATCTGCAAAGCTGGGGACTAACATACCCATTGCACTTCCCTTTCCCCTGGCCAAGTAAGGGGAAAGATCCTGAACCAGGAAGTGGCCGGGCTGTGGGGGAGTGGGAGCTGCATGGCCACAGGGAGCCGGAGGTAAGTCCTGGAACTGTGGACAGAGCCTATGTGCTGGAAGAGAGCAACTGAACTGGAGAGGGCACCCCAGGCACAAGGCCTGAAGAGCTGTGATTCTCAATTGGTCAGGAACCCAAACACAGAGACGAAGCATTGGGGGCCATGTGTGCCCCCCCACCCTGATTTGCTGCTTGGCTTGTTCTGAGCATGCTCACACAGACAGAGCATGCTCAATAACACTGCTGAAGCCGGCTGCCCTCACTCTGCGCCCCACTATCTGCAGGCATGGGTTGTTTCTGCCCAAATAGGAATCACTGTTACTCACTTTGAACCGTGTAAGTCTCTGTACCTGGGATACCTGCAACCTTTCCCTCTCCTGCCAGCCCTCGTAAAATACCCTTCTCTTAACCACATTTCTCAGAGGTTATTGGGACACTGCCCCCTCTCCCTCCCGAAGGCCTAGCTGCGGAAGCATCTGCAGTGCTTTCTCCAAGTTGTGGTCTACCTGGCACGCTCCTGGCTGGGTGTTTGGGTTTGTTGTACAATAACCCCCCTTTGGGGGTCTGGTGTACAATAATCACAATAGAAACTCCCATAATTCCCTGGGTACTGCTGCCAATTTCCTTTTCTTTAACGGGAAGCCAGCATGCATGCTGCAGCCAGGTGGTGGAGGTATACTGCAGAGAGCCAGGGAGAGAGCAGCAGTTCATGGCAAAGAGCTATGTAACCTCCCCTGCTGCAATAGTTGCATCTGTGCATTTATCGAGGACGATGTTCAGCTGATGGAGTATGTTTTTGTGTCCTGACCACAACCACAGTTGTTCTCGACCTGAGATGAGCAGCAGTCATGAGCAGCAGGTACCATAATCTGGGGGAGCCTGTGCCCTGCCCACATTCCACCCCCAGACCCTACCTCCCGCTTCCTGCTCTATTTGGGGCTCCAGTATCCCAGTGCTGGCCCCAGCTGGGGCTGGGGCTGCACCACCCACCCTCCCAGTGCTCCAGGGCTGGGGGTGCCAGCCTGGGGTGGGGGCTGGTGGCCGGTGGCCATGGTGTAGGGGAAGGGCTCTGGACTCCAGCAGAGGGGCATAGAAGGGGTGGAGCCTGAGGCAGAAGGGGCATGGCTGGGGGCTAGCCTCCCCCCGCTGACGGTTCATCTGCCGCCCATGGCAACTGCAATTGGATTATGGTTAGAATGAGGGAAAAGGCTCTTTCTGTATCTCTGTGGTTCATTAGCCCCAAAATTGCAGAGTCAGAACAAAAGGATAGTATCTCTGATAAGAGTTATCTAAACTGGTTACCCTATCAGTTAGTTGCGCACCACTGTGGTTTTGTGATTTCCAGAGTGGGTGCTGTTCTCACAGAGGCTTGCCTGTCAGTGCATTGCTTGTTGCAGAGGCATGTGGTCAAAGTGAACAGAGCGCCAGATATCACAGAGCGGGATATAATTGGGCTCCCAAAAGGCTGTACATATCAATTCTATCTGTATGCCCATTCCATTCCCCCCCACCACCCATTTCCTCCCACAACCAGCCCAGGCTTCCAGAGTGATGTAGGCCCCAGTGGATCATCACAGCAGGTTTTGGACATACCCATCCTATGTGCAAGTGTAGCACAGAATGCCAGAATTTTCCAAAGCTCTGTACCTTCCAGTGCAAGCAGAGAAGTGCACTCCTCTCACCAAACAACATTGCCAATACCAGTGCCTAATCTATAGATCCTGCATTTGCAGAGAGGTGGACTGGGTAATCCAATGGAATTTTTCTAATTTCTTTGTTTCCCTCTTGTATTCATCAGAGATCTTTCTCTCTTCTCTTTACTCTTTGGTAAAAAAGTTTAAGTATTTTGCTTCTCTTATTTCACCCCTATCTTTTGTTCTCTCTAAAAATATACACTTCCTTCCTGTATGTGTCTCTCTCCTTTTGTTTTTTATTTCACTGAAATATAGTTTCACTGTCTGATTCTCATTTACACTAGGTTTCAGAGTAGCAGTCGTGTTAGTCTGTATTCGCAAAAAGAAAAGGAGTATTGTGGCACCTTAGAGACTAACAAATTTATTTGAGCATAAACTTTTGTGAGCTACAGCTCACTTCATTGGATGCATTCAGTGGAAAATACAGTGGGGAGATTTATATATACAGAGAACATGAAACAATGGGTGTTACCATATGCACTGTAACAAGAGTGATCAGGTAAGGTGAGCTATTACCAGCAGAAGAGCGGGGGAGGGGGGGAACCTTGTGTAGTGATAATCAACGTGGGCCATTTCTAGCAGTTGACAAGAAAGTGTGAGGAACAGTGTGTCTGTGTGTGCGGGGGAGGGGAATAAACATGAGGAAATAGTTTTACTTTGTGTAATAACACATCCACTCCCAGTCTTTATTCAAGCCTAAGTTAATTGTATCCAGTTTGCAAATTAATTCCAATTCAGCAGTCTCTCATTGGAGTCTGTTTTTTGAAGTTTTTTTTTGTTGAAAAATTACCACTTTTAGGTCTGTAATCGAGTGACCAAAGAGATTGAAGTGTTCTCCGACTGGTTTTTGAATGTTATAATTCTTGACGTCTGATTTGTGTACATTTATTCTTTTACGTAGAGACTGTCCAGTTTGGCCAATGCACATGGCAGAGGGGCATTGCTGGCACATGATGGCATATATCACATTGGTAGATGTGCAGGTGAACGAGCCTCTGATAGTGTGGCTGATGTGATTAGGCCCTATGATGGTGTCCCCTGAATAGATATGTGGACACAGTTAGCAACAGGCTTTGTTGCAAGGATAGGTTCCTGGGTTAGTGGCTCTGTTTTGTGGTGTGTGGTTGCTGGTGAGTATTTGCTTCAGGTTGGGGGGCTGTCTGTAAGCAAGGCATGGCCTGTCTCCCAAGATCTGTGAGAATGATGGATCATCCTTCAGGTTATAGATCCTTGATGATGTTTTGGAGAGGTTTTAGTTGGGTGCTGAAGGTGATGGCTAGTAGTGTTCTGTTATTTTCTTTGTTGGGCCTGTCCTGTAGTAGGTGACTTCTGGGTACTCTTCTGGCTCTGTCCATCTGTTTCTTCACTTCAGCAGGTGGGTATTGTAGTTGTACGAATGCTTGATAGAGATCTTGTAGGTGTTTGTCTCTGTCTGAGGGGTTGGAGCAAATGTGGTTGTATCGTAGAGCTTAGCTGTAGACAAGGACCTGTGACAGACCAATGTACATTTGCACGCCCTTTAAAGGCAAAGCACTGTAAAAGGGCCTTAGTGCAAATGAGAATTGAGCCCTAAACATCTGTTTTAGCTATCCTGTTCTCATCTCTGACTTAGGTTATGGCTACACTAGAGCTTACAGTGGTGCTGATACAGCTGTATGCTCTTTAGTGTGGTGGCTATCACCCTTTCCAGACTACTGTACCCTTTCAGGAGTCTGATTTGTCTTGCGTACCCAAGCTTCACCTCACTAAAAAACTACTTACTTACAAAATCAGTAAAAATACAAAAGTGTCACAGCACACTATTATTGAAAAACGGCTTACTTTTTCATTTTTACCATAAAATTCTAAAATAAATGAACTGGAATATAAATATTGCACTTACATTTCAGTGTACAGTATACAGAACAGTATAAATAAGTCATTGCATGAAATTTTAGTTTGTACTAACTTTGCTAGTACTTTTTATCTAGCCTGTTATAAAACTAGGCTAATATCTAGATGAGTTAATGTACCCCCTGGAAAACCCCTGTGAACCACTGCTCTAGTGGATCTGCTCTAAGCTGATGGGAGAGAGCTCTCCTGTCGACTTAATTAATCCACTCCCAATGAGCGGCAGCAGCTATGTTGGCAGAAGAAGCTCTCCTGTGCCAACATAGCACTGTCCACACTGGGACTTAGGTTGGTGTAACTTATGTCAGTCGGGGGGGGAGGGGTCATCTATTCACACCCTTGAGCTACATAAGTCATACTGACGTAAGTGGTAGTGTAGATATAGCCTCAATCAACACCTTTTCTCCCTCCTGGTCTGCTAGTGTTCAAAGATACCTGTGTGGCTCATTCTTTTTCCTCATGTCTGTTCAGACATTATCTTGTAAAATAGATAAGACTGTTCACTTCTGTAACTTTTTTTCCCTACAGATCTCTAAAGTGCTTTACAAAGGCCTCCCCAGTTCATGGTCTCAGAAGAGGCCTGGGGAGGAGCTGCCAGTTTCTGGTAAGGAAGCCCCAACTCAGAGGAACGGACCTGTTTTAGCTGCTGGATTTATTCAAACGGCAGTTTGTTTTTTATTTTGCAGTTGAACTGAAAATTGTTGGTGCAACCAATAAATGGTGCTCTGCAGAAAGGGCCTGAGCAGACTCTGGGTGTGGTGTTTAATCCTTCCTGGGCTGGGAGACAACCTGCAGATACACTGACTAATATTTTTGAAAACTGGCAAACAAAATATGAGCTTCCTGGCCCAGAGCATGTCCACTGGGTTTACACCCAAGAAACAAATTCCCTCAAAATGGGATTTACAATGGAAACGCTGACAGTGCATCAGATGCAGCGCATCGCTGCAGAACAGGACTGTGGACTTTCATTTGCTAGGCTATTGTACCGGGCTTCCGGCTTCAGTAATGTCATCTATTGATTACCTGGTTATGCTATAAACAAGAAATCCACTTCTCACTGAGGAGTTCTGGCTCCCAGATCTCCAGGGTATATTTTAGCACACTCAGCCCAAACTAGCCAAAAAGAAAAACTTTTGTTTGTCGTATATGGTCTGGGCAGACCTGACTCAGAAAGATAGCTTAAAACATTATTCAAACCCTAGGAATGGATACAGTGTCAAATCCTTTTGTGTGAAGTTTGTATAATGGGTAAACACTTGAGACTCTTTGGCAGATATTGACTGGGTACAGTTTGCTAATCTGGTTCTGCAAGCTTTAAAACCAAACAAAGACAAGTGATTTGTCTGTAAATGGAGCGGATGAGCTTGACTCAGGGGGATGGGGTCGGGGGTGGGAAGAAAGGGGGGGAGCAGGAGGTGGAGTTGACTATGCAGAACGCTGTTTGGAGGGTATGAGATGGCTCAGGCAATTGGCAATGAACTGCAGAGTATCCCACCTCAAAATCCCCAGCCTGACTCTAGTCCCGATTGGTAGTGACAGCATGCTGTTATCATGTGATGTCTGTCTTGTGCTCTCAGTTCATTTCACAGTGGGAAAATCATGTCACAAAAGCCAGCACCACATGTGACAATAGTTGTAAGTGTTTATAGGGCAACTATATTCAATCTCAACTATCATTTAAGTTTAGAGATGGAAGTCACAGGGCTAGAACCTCGCCAGTCCCTAGTCAAGGTGGTGGGAGGTAACACAGCCTCTCTTCGCCCAAGTCCTTGTTCTAAACCCTTCTGTAGTTAGCACAGTGTGGCCCAAGGGCCAGAGCCCATCTACTTCCGCTTCCCTAGTGGGGTAATGCGGCCTAGAGGCTGGAGTCCATACAATGCGCACCTAGAGCAGTGCGGCCCAATGGCCAGAGTCCATCTAATTCCCCATCTCTAGTGGGGTAATGCAGCCTAGTGACTGGAGTCCAATCAACTCACTGTGTGGCGCTACCCCTTCTCAAAGGTGGGTGGCCGAGGAAGGGGACCCGGTCCTGCCTCCTGCCCCAGGTCCCGACCCAGGGCCCTGTTGGTGACAAGTTTTCCTCACCAGTGGTCCGGCAGGGATCCTCCTGAAACATGCTGGCCTGAACAGTCACAACACCATTTCTCTTTAAGGACTCCCTGGGTCACTTCCTACCCATTCCTCAGATTCAACCAGCTCCATGGCATCCTCTACAGTGCATCTGGGCATGTCTGGCCTCTGCTTCCTGGGGTGCGGGCCTCTCTTCTGCTAGAGAGAGTGACGAGCCTCCTTCACAGCCAGTGATCTACCCTGACTGAGCAGCTCTGCAGGCTTTTATATCTGACTTCCAGGTGGACCATGCCCGGCAGAGCCTCAGGGGCAGGGCTTCTTCTGCTAGGAGGGAAGGATTATCCTCCGCAGTACCAGTGCAGGGACGATCCGCCCCATCACAGATGGTCCCACCAGATCATATTTAAGCACGTTAGCAGGGCAATAGGAGCAAATATGCACAGCTATGACCTGTGCAGTAGCTCTTCAATGGATAAGTGCTGGCTTTATGTCTTCTGCACCACGCAGACACAAAATATTGGTTAGCTTTAATAAGAGCAGAGCATGCATGTCTATTTTCCTTAGGCCAGGGAGCTTCATATGGATTTTCTGGTTTATTGTTAATGTAGTAACAAGATAGCCAAGAAATGAAAATATAAATAAGAAATGCTGTTCATTTTAGATGAGATTTATATTTGACTTTCAATCAGCATTAGAATTAATCGCTTTTGAATTACCCCCAAGAGCCAGCACTGAATATCTTCTAATTAATTAGTCTCAAAGACTTTAGTATGTTATGAATACACCACCTTGACCCTTCCCCCCATGGAAAATCTCCAAAACACAAGGCCTGATCCTAAGCCTATTGTAATCAATTGGAGTCTTTCCATTGACTTCAATAGGCTCTGCATCAGGCGCACAAACAGTAAGGAAGTGATGAAAAACAAATCAAAGCAAATAAAGAAAACTCAAGCACACCCATGTTTGAATATACATGGGCCTGATTGTGAATGTACTGTTTTTACACTGATATGTACTAAATAGTGCTACATACTATTACATATCTATTGGAGTTACTCCTTATTTACAGTGGTCTGAGTTAAATCAGAACTGATCCCATGGGATGTTATCTAGTATAATCTCCACCAAATCTTTAAGGCATCTAGAGATGTGAAATGAAAGCACTTTCTTAGGAAATCCAGACTTCTGTTCTTTGGTTATCATTAAACCGGATACACAATCCATCTTTTCACCTTCACAAATTATTCTCTCCTGAGAGGAGAGGATGTGTCTAATATTAAATATGGTGTTTTGTATTGCTTTTCACATACTTGGTGCAATGTGTGCTGATTCAAAAATTCTAAAAGTTTGCACAGGAATTATTAGCTAAGTGAATGTTCTGATTGTTACTGTCATCCAGATCAAAGTTGGGGGTTGGTTCTGCTGTCCTTGCAGTCAATGGAAGTTTAAGTGTTAGCCAGATTGGGTCTTTGTTTTGTAACAATGCAAAAATTGACAATAAATCATTCTTTGCCCATTTTTGTTTATAAAAGAAAAAACAACAAACTTGTGCTCAGTGTTGAGTTTCAAACTATCCTAAATATGTAATTCTAAAAAGGAGTTCCAAAGATATTTCACCTTTCTTATTCAAATGTTTCCTTTGTATCGTCTTCCCCGTATTGCCACAGCCATGGAATTTCTGCATTGGCAAGTGAATTTTCCAAAGTAGGTGGAAGAGGCTAGTTTTAATTAATATTGTTTTTTATAGTTGCCTGTTCCTTGGGGCTATAGTTATCTGCATCTCAAAAACAATCAAGAGCATGCCTGAGACTTTGAGAAGTGGAACCATAGCTCTCACAGCCAAGGGGACTGCCAAAAATAGGTTCAAATTCAAATTGTGGGAGACAATCACAGTGATCATTTGCTTTAAGGATTCATTGGCTATTAGAATAAATGATTGAAGAGAGGGGTGAAGAAGCTGAGTCGGTTCCTTATTCTCAGTTCCATATTCATGTTACTAGCTCCTCATTCATCATTCACAGTTCCTTATTCAAAGACAAAATTATTTTAATATAAGATTTAATTTTTAGAAATTTCATCAAATTAATGTGATAAAGATTTAAATTAGTTTGATGGGGTTTCTCCTATCACCTGCTACAGAAGGGGAAAAACCCCAGTTAGTGACATGCGCCTCACCTTTGGCGGGATTGATTGATTGCCTCCTGACCAGATGAGGTGGAGCTAGCTGATGATCTATTAAACACTGGGCCTTATAAGCAGATGGCAGGAAGTTCACCAAGGGGAAGAGAGATGCCAGAGGAGGTGGTAACTTATAACAGCAAGTAAACACTGGGTATAGCCTCTGGAGAGAAAACAAAACAAAGCAAAGCACAGATGCTTGCCTTTTAGGCAGTCTGGATTGCTAGGATTATCACAAAGTTTGCAGGGAACTGTCCAGTCTGGAAGAAATCTAGTCTCTCCCCAAAGGAGGTGATGGCTTGAGTGGGTGCCCTTGGTGGATCTCTGATGGGAGGTGTGGGGGAGAGAGGGAATACAGAAGCAGTTGTCCTGAACTGTTACAATTAGCAAGGAGTTAATTATTTATTAATTAGAAAATCAGACAAGGAGCTAGGTTTTAACTGATTGTATGTGACAAAACAAGCCTAGAGTCACCCCAGATGACATGTCCCTTCAACCATCAAACTGTTCTAAAGCAGCTGGAAGAAGTAACTCCCTGAGCTAAAACTTTGTTCCTGAGCAACATGCTGTTACATGTTATCAAGGTTCCTTCCCCACTCTGAACTCTAGGGTACAGATGTGGGGAACCTGCATGAAAAACTCCCTACACTTATTTTTACCAGCTTAGGTTAAAACTTCCCCAAGGTACAAACTATTTTACCTTTTGTCCCTGGACTTTATTGCTGCCACCACCAAGCATCTAACAAATATAACAGGGAAAGAGCCCACTTGGAAACGTCTTTCCCCCAAAAATCTCCCCAAGCCCTACACCCCCTTTCCTGGGGAAGGCTTGATAAAAATCCTCATCAATTTACATAGGTGAACACAGACCCAAACCCTTGGATCTTAAGAACAAGGAAAAAGCAATCAGGTTCTTAAAAGAAGAATTTTAATTAAAGACAAAGTAAAAGAATCACCTCTGTAAAATCAGGATGCTAAATACCTTACAGGGTAATCAGATTCAAAACATAGAGAATCCCTCTAGGCTAAACCTTAAGTTACAAAAAGACACAAAAACAGGAATATACATTCCATTCAGCACAACTTATTTTATCAGCCATTTAAACAAAACAGAATCTAACGCATATCTAACTAGATTGCTTACTGACTTTTTACAGGAGTTCTGACCTGCATTCCTGCCCTGGTCCCAGCAAAAACAACACACAAACAGAGAGAACCCTTTGCCCCCCCCCGCCAGCTTTGAAAGTATCTTGTCTCCTCATTGGTCATTTTGGTCAGGTGCCAGCAAGGTTGTCTTAGCTTCTTAACCCTTTACAGGTGAAAGGGTTTTTCCTCTGGCCAGGAGGGATTTAAAGGTGTTTACCCTTCCCTTTATATTTATGACTCATGTGATGCCTCTATCTTACCTATGTTGTATATGCAGGTTTTGACTGACCACGTAAGATAGTCCGTCTTCTCCACAGGGGAAGTGAACGAGGCTGTGCCGGAGGGCTGGGGTCAGGCAATGGTGTTGGAAGGTTGCACCCCATGAGTATTGCCCACCTGTTGACACAGCTCTATCCTGACCCCAGCATTTTAGAGAGGCACCAGATTCATGAAGAAACTTCCCTTCTCTGCAAAACTGGGACTTTGAATGCAAATCCTTAGGAATACTTAAATATAGTGTTGATCACTGATGACACCTAACAGCAATAATTGTTCAATTAACATATAGTATTATAATAAACTTAATTGATTTTACAACTTCAGAGTCAAAGTGAACAAGCAAAATGGATTATGTCAGTTGAGTAAATGTCACAGAAAATCTGGCTATTTCCTTCAGAAACTGATGTGCACGATAGCAAGTAAGTAGGAAGTTGCTATAGCCAAGAATTGAATGGCATCTATTCAAATGCCATTCACTAACTAGTCAGAGAATGAAATGTCACAATCCAGGAAAACCTTGCATCTGCCCTCTGTGTAGCTCTTTTCCATATAGTCTGAATGCACTAATAATTAAAATATTTTAAATATTGATTAGATGCGAGTTCTTTGCATAATCACTTTATCAAAGCAAAGATATTGTTATTACAGATACAAAGTTTTTGGCATAACGTACAACGTGGAGAACCATTTTGTATGTGGTCCAAGTGAAAGCCCGCATTTCCATAATGAATTTTGGAGTTAAAAAGGAAAGGAAGTGGAGATATTCCAGCCACAAATGAAGAGTTCCTCAAGTTCCTTGAAAAGGAAAGTGTACCAAGCTACATTGCAGTGTACTAGCAACACTAATGATGCTAGCTGGTTCAGCTAATCATAGTGTTTGGGAATAGGGTAGTATCCCTGGAAGTGGTTTGTGAACCATAGTCTAGAGGCACTCACTGTGTTCTATGTTCAGGTTTGCAAATCTGCTGGAGGAGGAGCATTTGAAATTGCCAGGATATGATCTGGATCAGGTTTTAGTCCAGCCTGTGAAATTGTATGCCCCAGAAAGGAGAGTTCAGTTTGTCTAAATTTGCATTTGCACCTATTGACTTGAGGCCTGCTTTGCTGATGCAGTTTAGTACAGACTGCAGATTGTCATGCTCCTCAGAAGTATTTCCAAATACGATAATATCATCCAGATAGCACTGAACTCCATGTTGATTCTTCAGAATCAATGACATTTTTTGGAAGGCACTTGGGGCAGATGCAAGACCGTATGGAACACGTTTAAAATGAAATAATCCCTCGTGTAATAAATGCTGTGAGGTCTCTGCTATCTTCATGCAACATAACCTGGTAATATGCGCTTCGCAAATCAAGAGTAGAAAACATCTTTGCTCCATGGAGTTCTGCAAATACTTCTTCTATGTGAGAAAGAGGATGGCTGTCAATCACAATAGCTTTATTTGGCTCCTTTAAGTCCTCATAAAGGCGAATGCCTCTACCCTTCTTCTGCGTCATTACTATAGGTGAAACCCACTCTGAGGAGTCAATCTCGTCAATAATGTCCTTTTGAACAAGTTTTCTAAGTTTCTCTGAAACAGCTTCCCTGACTGAAAATGGTAAGCACCATAACTTCTGTCGTACAGGCATCACATTATTCCACATTTTAACTTTATGCAGAAACCCATAAGCACAGCTGAGTTTCTCCTCAACCTGGTGTTGGGTCCCAGCTGAAACTGGTGTGCGTACCGCAAGAGTGCTTTGTTGACGAAGATCAATTCGTCCATTAAATACCCTGAGATTTAAAGCAGACAATAAATCTCTGCCAAGGATAGAAGTGCCTTTGTGGACAATGTAGAACTCTGCAGTTACACAGCAATCGCCAAAAGTAACTATTACTGGGAGGCAGCCATGTACTGGAATACGGTTTTTCAAATAGCACACCAAGTGAAGTTTGGGTTCAGTAAGAGGCACATCTTTAAAGTAATGCAAATAGATGGAATCAGGTCATATAGATACTGCTGAGCCAGCGTCCAACATTAGCTGAATAAATGTGATTTGCCTGAGGGTATGGTGGAAATGTTTACAGTGCACTTTATTTGTTCTGGAATATGTGCAGTAGTGATTTTGTCCACGCTCAGCACAGTAACGTCTGGTATTGTAAGTGCATGCACCTGTTGATTGAACTGGCTGCTGTGACATACTTTAGCAAAATGCCCAATCTTTTTGCAATGATTGCACTGAGCTACTTTTGCCGGACATCCTGTGCAAGGTGTTGTGGGGATCCACAGCGAAAGCATGCTTTTACTGTATTCTGAATTTGCTGATTCGGTGGTTTTTCATTAGTTTTCCTCTTGTAATCGTTTGTCTGCAGCGTTAGTGAACTTTTCTGCAAAGGAGTCACAGCCTGGACTGTGCCTCCTGTATCCATGCTCATTATTTTGGCTTCAGCTGCAGCTGACTCAATCTGAGTAGCAATGGTTATTGCTTTTTCTAGTATAAGTTGTGGTTCTAGAAGTAAGCGTTCTCTTACACAAAGCATGGTTGTTTTCTCAATGAGCTGGTCTCCAATCATCTCATCTGCCATATTCCCAAAGTCACAAGTTACAATCAGTCTCCTCAGGGAAGCAATATACTGCATTATAGTTTCCCCTGTTTTCTGCTCACGCTGGCGAAATCTGTAGTGATTAGCTACTACATTCACTTTTGGCACAAAAAAGTTCTTTAATGCAGGGAGTGCAGTCTCATATTTATCATCTGCAAGGGGAAAAGTGTAAAATATACGCTGCCGTTCTGCTCCAAGACAGTGGATTAGCAGAGCACGCTTTCTTACTTCAGAAATTTCTGTAGCACTGATTGCAAGCAGATAAGTTTCAAACATATGGATCCAGGCAGTAAAAGCAATTGGAGGCTCACCTGGGCTTTGCAGAAAGGGTGCAAAGTGGGTTCAGAGGCAGAAGATCCCTCCCTCACCACCAAAATGTTGTACCAACCGGGCAAGGTACTAACAAACTTCAACAGGACTTTATTTTAAAGGGGAAACCTCTTTACCAAGCTGCTGCTGCACCCTCGGTAGCTCTCACTCAGCCTCCTCAACTCCCCCCCCCCCGCCCTTCCTATTTCCTGTCCTTTCAGACTCCTAACAGCCAGTGCTCCCAGTTCTAATAATTACAAGCAGCATCTAAACACCACACATTTTTAACCAATATGATCGATGCTCCAAGCAAGAAATGTACCAAGGCAACTATCTCAATGTTGGCCAAAGCAAGAGGAAGAACTGGAATAATTTTACTGAGGGTTTTCATGAACATCTGCCTACGTTAACACCTGTGGAAAAACTCTGTATCCTGGCTTCCATTAATAAGTGAGCATATTCTCTGAACAGTCTCTGTTACATCTCTTATATAATAAAATACAACAAATACGCTTTACTAAGAGCTAATTTCACATTAAAAGCAACATTCAAGTGTTGAAATGGTCTGTTTTAGCACAGATTACACTGAAGCAGCAGGTTTTAAGTTTTTAATGAGCTAGCAATGACTGTGTCCAAAATTCAGTACATTATAGCAAAAAACTGGAGCATACACAACTCTTAACTTGTGTAATTATAGCATTGGGTAGCGATGCTGCAGTTATGAATGCAGAGGGACTTTCACATGTTGTCTAGAAGAGCTTCTGGCACCAACCAGGGTTACCTGCAGTTGTAAGAGTTTCACTTTCCTCTATGACTATTACTTTTGAACAGGTATTTGGGGGATGTAATTGTATGTATACGGGTGCTTGAAGGCTCTGATGTTCTAGAAAGAAGCTCTAAAGTGAAACAGGTACAGAGACATAGTAGCTTTAGAGGTAATGCTGTTTTCCTGATTCTAATAAACAGTCTTTGTCAATGTTAGAAGAAAGTAACTCCTTCTGTGAGCCTTTACCTTTGTTTCAATACATCCTGGATTTTTAAATTAACCTTCATGAGGAAAAAGCATCACAGAACCTTACTTTGGTTACAAATTTTTTTAAAAAGGCAAATCCCAACCTCAATACTTTATTTCAGTTTTAGAAAACTGCCTTTCATGCGTGCCACAGTGTTCTACATTAAAAAACAGAACACTTTAATGAGACAAGCCTAGTGAGTAGAACAATACGTTTTAAGCCTTTTTAAAAGTTGTAATAACCAGCCAACTATTTATATGTCAGGAAATACAGACCACCATTAAAATGGAATGGATAAAAGCCTGATGTTTAAGGCTGGCAAATGGTAACAATGTAGCTCCTAGACTGGGGTGGGCAAACTAGGGCCCGGGGTCCACATCCGGCCCTCCAGACGTTTTAATACAGCCCTCGAGCTCCTGGCAGGGTGCAGGATCTGGGGCTTGCCCTGCTCTGGCGCTCCAGCTGGGGAGTGGGGTCAGGGTCTTGCCCCACTCTGCATGGCTCCCAGAAGCAGCAGCATGTCCCCTCTCCAGCTCCTACACATAGGGGCAGCCAGGGGGCTCTGCACGCTGCCCCCACCCCAAGCACTGCCCCCACAACTCCCATTGGCTGGGAACCAAATAGGAGCTGGAAGAGGGACATGCCACTGCTTCTGGGAGCTGCTTGAGGTAAGCACCACCCAGAGCCTGCACCCTGACCACCTCCTACGCCCCAACCCTCTGCCCCAGCCCTGATCCCCCTCCCATCCTCTGAACCCCTTGGTCCCAACCCACAGCACCCTTGTGTACCCACAATCCCTCATCCCCAGCCCCACCCCAGAGCCCAGTACCTCCCGCCAGAGCCCTCATCTCCCCTCCCCCCTCCACATCCCAACCCCCTGCCCCAGCCCAGAGCTCCCTCCTGCACCCTGCACTCATTTTTGGCCACATCCCACAGTCTGCACCCCCAGCCGGAGCCTGCACCACAACCCCCAATTTCGTGAGCATTCATGGCCCGCCATACAATTTCCATACCCAGATGTGGCCCTCGGGCCAAAAACTTTGCCCACCCCTGTGCAAAACGTGAAGTGCTTAGCCTCACATGCTAAGGATAAAACATTATACTAAATACACAGAGAAACAGGAAGCCTGTTAAAGCCCTTTAAATAATGGAGTCATATGAGAGAAACAAGAACAGTCAAAGATCAAGGACTAGATTGTATAACTTTTATTCCTCTGGCAAGCACCTGCTCACATGAGTGGTACTATTGACTTTTCACCAGCGAAAGTAAAATTTATACTCTTGGGCCCCGCTGTATCATATTTTTAAAAACTACAATTTGGCATGTAAAGACACTGACACAATATTCCAGTTGCTAGTTTAATGTATCAGTCTTGCCAGGAAGGAATCAGGTCATGCACCAAAGTCCTGATCCTGCAAACGCTTACACGTGTGCTTAACTTTAAGCACAAGTAATCCTGTCAGTGTGACGACTCAAACGGTTAAAGTTAAGCTTGCTTTTAAGTGTTTGCAAGGTCTGGGCCCAAGATCATAGGGGCATAAATTTCTCCGATGTTTAATGAAATAGGCAGGTCTTAACAACAGACTAAATTTAGGCATGAAACCTAGAGCTAGAGCTTGGATAGAAACTTTTAATAAACTGAATAAACAGGAAGTTTGAATAATCAAAAGCTACAGCCCAAATGCCGTGCCACAGGAACAGAAGAAATGTCAGGTGCACATATCTCAAAATACCTTAAAGTGGAAAGATGAGCAAGAGATCTGAAAAACTTGGGATTTCAGTCTTTAAATGTATTTGTAATGAAAGACTGTCCAAGTGGCATCCTAATAAGAAATACAAAGAACTTCAAAATTCAGAAGAGTGTATATTCATGTATTGTCTGCACATATATAGGATAATTAAACTACAGAAGTGTTAAGTGAACCAATACAGTGTTATTGTTGATTATTTTTTATTGTGGTTGCCCCCTGGCTATGCAGCAGCCAAAATTTGGGTCCCGGAAGGGTGGTTTCCCTTTAGGTGAGAAATCAGTGACATGGAGTCATAATGTAATTTATTTACAAAAATGTACACCACCCCTGTTGCCTTGAACAGCAGCAGGAACAAACTATCTGCAACCCTCTTTTTCAGAAACCTCTGATAAGCCACTCTGGCCCCTGTCCGGAAAAGTAACTACCTTTTTTGTCTCTACTTCTCTTCAGGGGCCCACAGAAACTCCTGCTCGCTCACTCCAACTGCTTAAAAACACATAATGTTGCAGCCCCCAACCACTTTTTTCATTTGGAAGTGGAGAACCTTGTTAGCTTCACACAGGGAGCTATTGCAGAATACTTATTCTGGTTAATTTCCCTATGTAGAGAAGCCCTTTGTTTTGGAACATCAGTCTTCTCCTACCATTACATAAGACCCAGGAAGGAAAATGAGGCATGCTGCACTAGGATTTTGGAGAGGGAAACAACCCCATCACAACATACTTAGTGGTAAAGATATATGTATACACAAAAACTGGCACGGGGAAGTTAAGAACAAGGCAAATCTGAAAGCATTTGACAGCTGTTTTTTGTCCGGCTGGTTTTCATTCCTTTTGGTTGTGATTCCTTGTTGGTATTATGTACATGCTATGTCTGGGGTTTTTTTTAAATGAATAAATCAGACCATTTACAAAATGCTTTCTGCCCGACTCTTCCACATTTAATTGTCATGATTCATTGTTTGCTCCAAGCAAAGGTGCTGTCTTGAATAATTCTACTACTGGCTGGGTTACAAGGAAATGCATGGGAACACACAATCACAGATGGAGTCTGACTTTTTTCAGTGTAGCTGCCATTGACTCTAACTGAAGATGAGGGTGCTCAATTGCTTCTGAAAATCAGCACTATTACAGTCTCCAGGAATAAATATCCAAAAGTCGGACAGTGAAAATCTGGAAAAGGTTGGGAAGGATGTCCTTGCAGAAGATTTTTTATCAGAAAAACAGCATTCTCCACAGCTGGTGAGTATTCATTGTATTATGGACCTGATCCTATGCCTATTGAAGTCAGTAGCATGGATTTCAGTGGTGCAGGACTGGGCCCTCTACGTCTTCTTTTTAATTTTTGATCTCCACTCCTGCATCCTTTTTGTGCTTGATTTCTTCCTGAAGTGTTTGTCTCCTAATTAGACTATAAAGACAAGGATCTTGTCTTCACATAAATATGTTCACCTATGGTACTGTATAAACATGAATAGTAATAAAATATATAGGCATGTGGTTTCAATTTGTGATGTTTGTTAAAAGTGAATGCTATAACTAATTGCTCCTGGAGAATGAATTAGAATAGCTGATATTCTCATGGAAATATAGTGTCATAATCATACCTACCCAATTATTCTATATAAGGCAGTAGACAAATCCTACTTCAACAACTGTTATAAGTTGGGGAGGTGAAAAAGATGGAGAGGTGCAGCAACCGTTGACTGAATTTCAGAGTCCACCGCTGTAGTGTTGCACCTTGAAATTGTGAGATCTTCCTTCTTTCCTTCCATGGATTGGATTGTGATTAACACTGCAATCCATGCACTGTACCCCCAAAAAGAATACAAAGATGTAGTCAAGGATCGGGCTTCCAATCAATAATTCAATGTAATTCAGAGTTAATACTTCAACTTCAAGTCATTCCCTTGTGCTATTACAATTACAGCACCCAGAAGCTGCTTTCTGCAGTAATTAAAGATATGGTCCCTGTCTGAAAAGCTTAGAATCTAAATTCTGATGTGAAACAACAGTGAGGGGGAATAAACAAATAAAAGACAGGGGAAGAGAGAAGTAGGACAAAGCTTCATGGCCTTTCTGCAGTTGTGCATCTTCTTCAGAGGGTGGGGGAGGGGAGAGTGGCAAGCTCCAGGATCCTCTGCCTCAGAGCTGAGGTATCCCTAGAATCCTGGCCCATCCACTGCACCATGAAACAACAGAACAAAACCAGTTCTGCTGCCACGGAAGACACCGTGGTTTATACGACCCAGGATTTTCCCTGAGAGAGAGAGGAGCAGGCTGAGCGCAGGCCTGTGAGTTAGAAGCTCCTGAATGCCAGTCCCACTGAAGATGCGGATACCCTTGCCTAGGCGGTCACTTAACTTCTCTGTGCCATGTAGGTGGATAGAAATGTGGGTAAAAAAACTACTGATGACACCTCCTAATCTCAGAGGGGTGGTGGGAGGTTTAGTTTATTCTGTGTAAAGTGCTTTCATGATGATCAGTACTCAGTGTTTTTATCTTCCTTATTTGCCTTTCATCCTTTCTTTTATCTTCATGTCGCTTTTGTCTCTATCTGGCTCTAGCCACCACTTCCCTTTTAAAATTCTCCTTCTGCATTTTCCACTGGCTGCCAGCAAGGGCCAGGGGGATGATATCTGATGGAAAGATCCACAGAGCTTGCTGTTTTCTCGGATCAAGGCAATCACAAGGTGGCAGGGCTAACACTGATGCCAAATAAATATGTATGTGCTCCTGAGTGGTTAGGATAAGAAGTGTCAACACTGGGAGGTTTTTAATTACAGTTTCTGTCTGAAATGGGAAGGCAATATAACATGAGAGGAAGATGTACTAGCAGGAATGGGAAATACGAATTTAATTATTTGACCTGGACTTTCGTTGTCTTGAAACTATATATTTTCCTGTTACTAGGCACCACCTGTTCCTTCTAAATGGTACAGCTGGCTCTGGGAATCCACAGTAAGTTTGATATTTCAACCCAGGTCCAGGTCAATCTAATATTTAGGTGTAATCCAGGCCTTAGAGAGTAATCATTTGCCTACAGCACTGAGTACTGCAATGAGATGTAAAAGAATAAGTGAGAATGAAAATCCCATTACAACCTGTCAGTAAGTCTTCAGTTACTCTTAGGGCAGCAGCTTCTGTGTTAATGTGAATCACAGGAAGGGGGTTAGAAATGTTCAGACAAGGCACGACAGTACATTTTAATGGGTGGGAAATTGGCCACTGATTTCAGTAGGGGCAGGACTGTCCTGACATGAATTACATTGGGATGAGATGGAGAGCAAAAGCACCCTCAAGGAATAGAGTAAATATTAAAGATACAAATGCCAGTAATTAGCTCATCTCTAGGAAAAGAGGGTTAGTTTATTCACAGCTGGTCTTGTGCTGTGGTGTTAAAATAGTCAGAACAAAACTTCAGCCAATCTGTTTATAATACCTGCCAAGCAAGAAACATTAAAACAAAAAGAAACTTGGTCAGTAACTTTTTCCACAAGGATCAAGTAATTATGTAGTTGGACACAGTTGAACAAACAGCATGAAGAGAAGCATTTGTGGTTGGTACAAAAGAAGAAACTACCGTATTCAGTAGAGGGAGTAGATATTGAAATTTAAACCTTATTTAATACAATATTTGATTTAAAGAGATCTGTAATCATATCCCCCTTACCTTGCTGATAAAAAACCTGAAGCTGCCTAAGTAAGCCTGGACAGAAGCCAATGAAACACAAGATTGGGGATTTTGGACTAAATGAGAGAGTGGCAAATAATGAATGGTGATGTCTATGACCTTCTAATCAAATAAAATATAATATTTTAAAACATTTATTTAGCATTTATGTGATCCATTTATATCTAGCAGTGCCTGGGGCTTCAAACTGACATAAAATTGTAGCAGAAAAAATATCTATCAATCCAGCTCCATACCAATGTAGAATTGTTCCTTGAAATATATATTTCCATTTTTTTGTCCCCACTATTTGAAATATCTCCAGGGATGGGGCTTTCACTACTTCTTTAGATTGTTTCATGGTTCTCTTATTGTCAGAGATTTCCACCTAATATTAACAAATTATTACTCTCCATCCTTGGTATTTATACCCTTAAATATTAGTAGTTATTTATTATGTCCCCCTTAATCCTCATTTAGCCAAGTTGTATAGTACATATTTAAGGACGGAGTGTGTCTAATGACTACAGCAGTAGCTGGCATGTCATGACTCGAGTTCTGTTTTCATGAAGGACTAGTCGACTTCTCCCCAATTTCCATAAGTGCTCAGCCCTTCGCATAAGCGTTGTGAGAACTCATGTTTATGAAGTACTTTGAGATTCTTGCATGAAAGATGCAAAATGAATGCAAAGTATTATTTTAAACTTCCTTAAATCTGTCTGTCCAAGTCCCTGATCACTTTTGTTGCTGGGCTCTGACCTCCTCCTACTTCATCTACATCTTTCTGATAATGAGGTGCCAATAACTTACTGAACACAGCATTCCACCTGCAGTGTCAGTAGATTTCTGCAGAAAGGGGCCATTGTGTCATTAATAAGAGTAATATCTTCAATCATGGTGCAGTTGTGATGCATGTTCCAAACCCCTGACCTATGATGTCATGCCTCAGTATACACAGCCCCAAAATCTGACCTCTGCCTGAGCCTTTGGTTAAAGTATTACTCTTAACACCAAAGCTACATTCAAAATCTGAAAGGCTCTTAAATAATTAAACCACAATCTGTTTGATTGCTTAATTTTGATTACTGGATAATTCTGAGATTGCATTTCACTTTTAATGACCTTGCCCTCTTTTCCTGATCGATAACAAGGTCTGCTTGGGCACCCTCTAGAGATATCTGGGTGAGCAGGGAAACAGCTGCTGATAGGCCACTTGCAAACTGTCACACTGCGAACCTGCTAGCAAAAACAAAAACCCCCTTCCGTATCTCCCTCCCTCCCTCCCTCCCTTGAGTGCTAGCAGTTGTGGGAGAAGGAGACAACCAGGCAGCCCATATGCACACTGGGCCTAATGCTAAGCCAACTGAAGGCAATGGAAAAACTCCAGTTGACTATAGTGGGTTCTGAGTCATTTTAGTGCTTTTATACCACAGTGACTGGGCACTTGACAGATATGGAGTTCACACCTTATATATCTGCTATGGAATAGTCCCATTAGCACCTTCATTCTGCCTCAGAGGGCATTACTGAGCTCCATCTATCTATCATTGGAAGCAGTATCTCTGCTCCCCGGCCTTCTGCTTCTCTCCTTTTTACAGGCAGCTCTGGAGTGATACTTTTATTTTAAAAAATACTAGATTGGGTCTTAATTATTTAAGTATTTTTCAGATTTTAAAAGCTGTTTTGGTGAGAAAGTAACACTTTAAAGAATCATAATTCATCCACAAACCAGAGACACAAAATGTGTTAGACAGCAGACTGCTGGGGCCCAGGGAGTGAGTTTATTTAAAGCACATTTTCAAGCCAATTTTAGCTCTACAGGTGTGAAAACACCTGTTCCATTCTATAGGCATGCAAAGACAACTTAGCTAAAGTGGAAAAACAGCCCTGCTCCTTCTCCCATTAAAATCAATGGCAAAACTCCCACTGACTTCATTAGAACCAGGATTGGGGCCATAGGCTGAAATGAATATTCCTCCAAAGTCTAAAAGAAATGGATTTCAAATTTAAGAACCTCTTAGGTGGCAACTTGTTTGAAGGGCTGCAGCTGAGATATCTTGACCTTGATTTATCAGAAGTGCTGAACACACTGAGTTCCAGATGAAGTCAACGAGGGAATGTGACTATTCAGCCCTTGGAAATTATGGCCAAGTCTCAAGCCATGCACCCAAAGTCACTGGATGCTTTTAAAAATGTAGGCCTTGGTCTTTCAGACATAATGTGCCTTGTGAATTTAGGGTTCAAGACAAAATCCTTACTCTGACAATGTTCTCTATAGATTCCTTTTAATTTTTCTGTTAATAAAAGAATGATCAATGATGCAGGAGCAGGTGATTATAGAGAGAGAATGTGTGTGAGTGTATGTGTTTGGAATCTTAAAAGGGAAGATATCACCCATCCCCCTTTTCTCTTCTACACTTCTGCAATCTATTCACCACAATAAAATACTAACTAAATTTGAAATCCGTATTACTTTTAGCAGTTTATTTAATAAAGAGATCTACAGTGATATTCCAGTCCAATTCCGAGACATGAATTGGCAGATAAAACTTGGAATCTTACCAATGTGCACTTTATATCATCCAGCTAAGAGCCATGATAGACAAAGTGTTGCTGAAAACTGGCAGTGAAGGGCATTTTATAATTACAGTACTAATGGAATTACTCCACCAGTTACTAACTTTCCCAGTTTAGATTCTGAAGTAACAAAATCGGAGAAAATAACGTAAGTAAAACTACTTCAGTAAAAATCCTTTTTTAGCAGGTTTTCAAAGTTACAGATTTTTTTTTAAAGCTTCTTAACTAGCAATAATCAGAAGATGCAATTGCTATCTCCCTTACCATCCACACAAATCGTAGTTTTTGTTTTTTAAATAGTCTGCTGATGGTCAATTTGTAGATTATAGTAATTGTTTGTCAGAGTGATTTAGGACTGAAAAGTTGAGTGTTTTAGGCCCGCCCTACATAGTGGCAAAACAGTTTAAAGCTGGTTGTGGACAACCAAGGGTAAAACCCCCACACATCCTTTAACTTAGATCTCTACTTTAGATACAGCAATTTTATTTTGTTTTTTATTGGGTTTAAAAATGATTGACCCTTGCCACTCTAGCCAACCAAACTGTGTTATAATCTTGTTTTTCTGCAAAAGTTTAAACCAAACTTGGGGCTTGTTTACAAGTGTAATTCTGTGAGTCCATGTAATGGACCATTAGGGAATTGTGACATAGGCTTAAACATGATTCCCTAATGGTTCTATGACATGTTGTCCCAAACAAAAAAACTATGTCAATCCAATTGTCTAACTCAGGTAGTCTCGTGCTTTAGATGGGCCCTTAAAGTTGTTTTATCTGTGTAGACTCTATGCTAAGGGGACTGAGGAAAACAAGGAAAACCTTTCCTTCCTCCTGGATCTCTTCGTCTGTGCCTCTAACTCAGAGATTCACAAACATTTTAAATAGTGTGGATATGAAACAATATCCATTATCTCCCCCTTCTACTGTAATTTCCATTGATCATTTAATCTCCTAGTCACGACTGCATAAAATCCTCATGACATCTACAGCAATTGCTTCTATACAGTAATGTTAGTCAATAATTTCATGAGTATTTAAGAGCCAGTATCATGATCAGCCCGCTCTCCATAGACTACCAGTGATCCACAGACCATAGTTTGAGAATCTCTGGTGTAACCACTGAATAACTTTCCAACTCTGGAGAATGCATTTTCCCCTGCACCCTCCCATATTTTCCATTATTATTTTCTAAATGCTACAGCATACTCTTTACTATGCCCCTGAACTTCGTCACCTTTTTTATGGATTCCTCTCTCCTCCTATTCTACTAAAAACATATGAATTTTCTAAATCACTGCTTTCTATCCGTCTTGGGGATTTCAATCACATCCACCACTGTAATAACTAAGGCCCAAATTCACAAAGGTACTTAGGTGCCTATCTGCCTCTTTAGGCCACATTTAGGTGCCACTTACATTCTCAAAACTGCCACTCAACTGTTGCCTAATCCCATAGGCATCTAAATCTCCTAGGTGCCTATGTTCCTACTGGTCAGCATTTGCAAAGTGTTGACTCCTCCCCACAGCAAACAGGCTGCTTGGAGTGCTAGTACAACCCAATGCCCTGATGGCCCCAAAGGGTGATTCTCAAACTGGAGCGTGGTGGGGATACGCCTACCTTGCCTATGGGGCCCAATCCTGTAGGCATGCTCTGAACACATCAAGGACCTAATACTTGCCACATCCCACAGCAGGAGGGCTGGATGCAGACCACTGATGGGGGAGGGGAGGCAGTATATCATCTGTACAAAAGACAGCCTGAGGCAAGCAGGTCAAGAATTTTTTTGAAAAATGTACACGCATCCTGGTAGTTAGGACAATCACCTAGGATGTGAGAGACTTGGGTTCTTGTCCCTGCTCCAGACTTCAACCCAAGCCTCACATCCCCAATGACTACCCTAACCACTAGGCGTCTCTCTCAGCATCTCCTGGTGGAGCTGTTCTGCTTTGTATAAATATTTATTGAAGCAGGGACTTGAGTCTCCCACACTCTAAGTAAGTGCCCTAACCAGGGATTCTTCATAGTGTTCATGGCTCAGGAGCCCATCTGGAAGGAGGCATCTATCTCTGGTCTGTCAGTCAGATGGCTAACACCCAGATCAATGGGAGTTAGATCCCTCAATGTTGTTAGAGGATCTGGGCCCTATGCGCTGCTGCTGCTTTGCTCAGCATTTCACTTCCGGCTAGCTTAGGTGACTCCCTGCTCAGCTTGCTGGCTACTGAGAATCCCTTCCTTAGGTGTCTCTCTCCCCCCATGCTTTGAAAAGGGAGCCTGGGTGCCTCATTTGCAGCTGAGAATTCTATTAGGGAGCAGTGTACACAGAGATTAGGCATTGCACAAAGTCCCTTTGTGAATCTGGACTTAAGTGCTTCTCAGGTAAATTTGATCCTCAATGAATTTCATGAAATCTGCTTTTCTCCCTCCCCTGATGAAGTGAAGTTTTTCTTGGGATCTGCAACTTTTCATTTAATTTATCTTAACAAGCAAAGAGACTCACAACTTGCTCATTCAAACACTTCAGGTGAGTTCACTCATACTCACTCAATTTCAGCTGACTGGCTGCAAGATGCCTTCATTTACTTTCATTTGTGAAATTCCTTTTTGAGGCGGGAGAGACACATCAGGTAAATACTGATCTCCATTCTAGACTCCAAGCCAGTCACTATCCCCAAATTTTAATATATTATGTTATTACCAAAGAGATGTCAACATCCACACATTACTATTAGTTAAGGCTACGTTTTAGTCACAGGTATTTTTAGTAAAAGTCACGGACAGTTTGTGAGCAGTAAACAAAAATTCATGGCCAGTGACTTGTCCGTGACTTTTATTAAAAGTACCAGTGAATAAAACTTGGGAGGGTGGTCCCTGCTTGAGGGCCCCGCGGGTGCTGGGAGAGGGTGGCCCGGCTGCTTGGGAACGAGTGGGGTGGGCGGCAGCATGTGGCCCAGGACCCCTGCTGGTGCTCGGGGGGTCTGGGTGGTGACACATGGCCTGGGAACCCTGCTGGTGCTTGGGGGGCATGGGTGGTGGCTTGTGGCCCAGGACCCCTGCTGGTGCTGGGGGGTATTGGTGAGGCCAGCACGCTCCCTACTTGACTCTGCACCTCCCCATCCCCCAGCAGCAGCAGAGTTTGGGTTTGGGAAGGGGCAGTGGGTTGGAGCATGGAATGGGATGAGGAGGGCTCTGGGGGGCTCCCCAGAAGCGGCGACATCCCCCTCGCTCAGCTGCTAGGTGGAGGAGTGGTGGGCAGGCTGCTCTGCGAGCTGCCTCCACCCAGAGCGTTGGCTTTGCAGCTCCCATTGGTTGAGAACTGCGACAATGGGAGCTGTGGCGGCGGTGCCTGCAGACGGAGGCAGCGTGCAGAGCTGCCTGGCCACGCCTCCACCTAGGAGTTAAGTGAGGGGGATGTCACCAGTTCCGGCGAGCCCCTCAGGTAAGTGCTGCCCAGAACCCGCCTCACCCCATCCCATGCCCCAACCCCCTTCCACACCCAAACTCTGCTGCTGGCAGGGAGTGCAGGGGCCTGAGACTGCCCCAGCAGCAGCCGGTGTGCCTGGCGCAGGGGCTGCCTGCGCTGCCCCCTGAGCTGGGCGCACTGGCCGCTGCAGAAGTCACAGAGATCACGGAATCCGTAACTTCTGTGACAAACTTGCAGCCTTACTATTAGTTTATGTCACAATTCACCACATTCCTTATCCACCCATACCCTCTCCCTTTATTTATTGTCCTTATTTCGTGTGTTAAAGTCTATCTAATCTGGATGGCAAACACCCCCAGGGCAGGGAGCAAGGGAATTTTATTTCTCTATTAAGTACCCTGCACACTGGAGAGAAACCCAAGAATATATTTTAACTATGGATACTGTAACTTTTGTAAACACTCAGATATTCTGGTGAGGAGTTGGATAACTAGAGAGAGAGAGAAAAAGCAGATAGTTATCTAGAATTGTATTTATTATATGACTCAAAAACCACATTAAACTACTGTAATGTTATTAAGATTGCACAGTCAAGCACTCAAATGTTAGGAAATGGCAGAATTACAGTTGACTATGCAACTTTAATTCAACTCCTTATTCATATGAATGATACACTCTTTAATTATATGATCACATGATATTTCTCCACCAGACCTATGCCTCACTCAGTGCACAGGCTACAGCATTTCAAAGAAAAGGTCTCACTTATGTTTTTCCCTAGTCTCATTCTCAGACACAGCTGAACTGTTTTGGCTTAAAATTTTCCCAAAAATTTAGCCTGAGGCAGATACTTGGCATGCAAAATTTCAGTCCAAACTGCTGAAGTTCAGAAAAGTTACAAGCAACTAAAAACAGGGTCTTATGAGGTACATCTACAATGCAAGTGAAGGTGTGATTGTAGTGCAGGTCGGCAAACCCTTGCTAGCTTTAATCTAGGCAGCAAGGGTAACAACAGCAGTGTCGATGTGTCAGCAGGGCTAGCGACCAGAATACAAGTGTTTTTGACACTGGCAGAAAAGGGTCAGGCAACCTAAATAACAGGCTGTTCTAGAAGCCCTCTCTATTTGGCAGTGCTAATGTGATCAGAAAACATCAACAGGCAACAGTGAAAGAAGAATGTATGGGATGGTTACTGCCAGGCTGGCCCAAAATCCTACCTTGCCCTGCATGTTACCCCTTTGCTCCAGACATCCCCCGAGCAGGAGCCCATGGGTGAGAGGTTTTTCGCAGGAGTGGGTGGGTGAAATTCTGTGGCCTGCATTGTGCAGGAGGTCAGACTAGATTATCATAATGGTCCCTTCTGACCTTAGTATCTGTGAATCATTAACCCTTGTGCAGTGTCCTGAACGCAAGCCGCGGGGAGTGCAGCAACCTCCTGCACCATTACAGGCCCGCTCTGCCACCCGCTCTCACTGTAGGGGGTAAGATGACCAGATGTCCCAATTTTATAGAGCCAGTCTTGCTATTCGGGGCCTTTTCTGACATAGGAGCCTATTACCCCCATCCCCTGTCCTGATTCGTCACCTTGCTATCCGGCCACCCTGGGGGAGGGGGGGGGCAGCGTCTGGGCTGACCCCCGCTGGGAGCTGCCAAGTCAGCGGCCCGCACTAGCAGCGGGGAGGAGCGGGGGGAGCCTGGGCTGCACCTCCCGATAACCGCCCTGATTGGCCGCCTGGGCCGCCGGCTGACTGGAGTGATGAGCCGAGAGTTTGGGTTTCCAGCGGCAGAGAGCAGCGAGCTCAGCCCGGACCCGCCCCTCACGCGGGGTGGGGCGTGCTCTGAGCAGCACAGGGGGCCGGCTGGATGGGAGACATAACGGTCCGGGCCGGGCGGTGTAGCTTTTCTCGGGTGGGGCCTAGAGGGGAAGGGCGCGATGGGGCGCAACCAACCCCCAGCCCCACAACTCACTGACTCCCCCAGCCCCACCACCCCCGCCTCCTCTGGGGCGGACCTCGCCACCCCAGCCGCTCCTCGGGATCGTGCTTCCCTTGTCCCCGCGCCGGATCGCACTTTGCCCATCAGCAGGCGCGTCTCTGCCATTCGCTCCCAGGGCTCCGCTGCCACTCAGCCTCGCCCCCTTCTCCCCGCCCCGTCTCTTCCTGTCCCTGTGGGGCTCCCGAGTCCCGAACGTTCCATCGTCCCTGGATTGGTCCTGGCAATCATGACGTCATAGCGCCCCCCTTTCCAGAGCGCTTCTCATTTGTCCCCAGCACCGTTGTTACGTCACAATCAGCCCACGATTTACTCAGGGGACCGCACTTCCCCCTCTTCCCCCCGCCTCCCTCCGCGCGGCGCCCGGCCCGGCCCTTCCCTCCCCGCCTCTGCAGCGTGACAGCGCCGGCCGGCAGCCGCTACCTCGCCGCCTCCCTCCTCCAGCGCCAGCTGCCGCCGCCCGAAGCTGCTCGCGGAGTGAGGAGAAGGTAAAAGTCCTGCCGGGCAAACTTCCCCAGAGCCTCCGGGCAGGGCGCCTGCCGCCCCTCCAGGCGGCCCAGCAACTTGTGCTGCCCCGCCCGGCCCGCGGAGCGGCGGCTCTCGTGGGGTGGTGGCGAGCTGGGCCCCCGCAGCAGCCTGTGGGAGCCGCGGCTGGTGGTTGGGGTGGGCGCCGCTGACAGACGGTGCGGGCTGGAGGAAGCGGCGGCGGGTGGAGGGAGCCAGGCGCTGTTTCCAGGCAGCGTTCATGCTACTGTGCGGTTGCACGCAGTAAATAAATAAATAAATAAAATAAAAATCGGAACATGAGAGGGCGCGCGGTGCATCCGCCGCGCATCTCTGGGCTGGCCGGCGGGGCGGTGCTGCGTCCAGGCCTGCGGGGGCTGGAGCGTACTGCCGGGAGCTAGCGCTGTTTCCTGTGGGGAAGAGTGGTGGGGAGCAGCCGGAGCTTTTTCGATGGCCGGGAGAGACGCAACAAGTGGTGCCTCTGGTGTCCTGCTGCTTGCGGGAATTTGCCACCCCCATGCTCGTGGCCAGGTGCCGCGTCTGCACCGAGAGCTACTTCGGACTCCTCCCCAGCGCCCTGCTCCCGCTAGCTGAGGGGATCGCGACCATTTCCTAGTTCCGGAGGGCAGCCGTGGTCTTGGGGCTGGGTGCCCGGAGTTCTGGCTTTTCGGCTGACTGGCTGCGTGGCCTCTAGTTAGCCCCGGAACCTCCGTGGGTCTTGGGTTTAAATCCCCGCTGTAGCATGGGGGTTAGAACCCGCACCTCCTTCCCAAAGATATAAGGAACGCTTGCAAAGCATGCTGAGATCCTCAAACGGACGGAGCTGCGAAAGTGCAAGGTGGTGTATCATGCTGGTGGATAAACTGAACATGCCAGATTGACTATTACTGGGGATTTATTCCTGATCTACAGTATATTGCCATATGAATGGAAAATGTGTTGGTTTGGTAATGTCTGAAGGTTTTTTCATTTTATGGAATGTAATTAAGTGAAGGCAAATGGGGGGGGGGGGGAAGCACAGACCTTCCCTTCAAGCTTTTTCTTGATTACAACCACTCAAGAGTGTGATGCAGTTTCTCATTGCCATGACTACTGCATCCTCTTTAACTTCAGCAGCAGCTGACTTTCTCCTTTCGCTTACTTGACGCATAAGTAGAGAAAGAGGGAATGTAGAATGGAAAGCAGGGAAGAAGTGTTCCCAGAAGTCAAAGTGTTAATCATAAGGGAATTGTAATCATTTGTAAAATATCCCCAAAGGTGCCCCTGAAAGAGTTAGATAAACTGCTCCTGAGGGAGGGCTAAATCCCATTATGGTGTAAGAAGATTTCTGCGGCGTTTCCTCCTCATGTGATAGAATACTAATCCATACTGTATTTGCATGGAAAGAAACAAATTCCAGATTGAACATGTTCAGTGAATAAGAACAACAGGCAGATTTTGATTTGAAGGAAGCTCCACAGGGCATTAGTATCAGAAGAGGAGGATTTCCGTAGAGGTGACTGGATATGAACAGTATTTTGGCAATCTAGATTTAGAGCTGGTGGGGAATGTTTTGATTAAATGTTTTTCTGCCACAAAATTCCAATTATTCAAAACTGAAACTTTCTGTGGAAATAAATCCATTTCTATGAGAATTTCATTGGGAAGGTTTCTTCAGTCTAGAATGGAATTTTTGGTCAAAACAAGAGAGACACACTAGATAAGCTCAGTAGTTAGGGCACTCATCTGAGATGTGGGAGACTAGTCCCTGCTCTGAATCAGGCAGAACAGGGACTTACTAAATATTCTTTAGGCCAGACAGCAAATCAGGCAGAGCAGAGATTTGAACGGGGGTCTCCCACATCCTAGGTGACTGCCCTGACCACTGGCTATTCTGTGTATGGGTGTGTAAGAGAGATATCTTGGTTTTTCATGGAAAAAATTCAAACGGCCTTTATTTCATTCTGTATTAGAATTAAAACAATTTCTGAAACCTGAATTTTTTTGCAAACAGGAAATCTCATTTTCTGGCCAGCCCTAAACTACATACACTTTAAAAAGGGAACAATAAATACAGAATTTTCCCCTTAAATTCTTGGGGGGGGGGGCGGGGTGGCAAGCCATTATATTCCATTTATGCAGAGCCATAGAGGTATGCAATTCTTTTAAAAATATGAGAAGACTTGGTATCCTGAGTAATTTATTAATCCTTGTGTTACTTAACTAATTTAGATTTTAATCAGGTGAAAGAGCAGACAGGATAGTCTCGATGACTGAAAGGCATTGGTGTTGGGGCATTTTTAAAAAATATAGACATAATGCTTAAGGTATTTTAGGGAGAGGAAAGGTTGTCAGCAAAACTACACATTAAAGCTTTGTGGAAGCCAACTAACTAGTTCTACTTCTTCTCTAGTTCAGTCCCTCCACCTCCTTCCCTAAACACATTAGTCTTCAGAGCCCCTAATCTGACTTTTAAGTACACCCTACCAGCCTATGTCCATGTTCATATTCTTGAGAGGTTCCATATTGTAGCCAGCGCCCTTTCAACGGTAACTTTGTTGTTGTCAAAAGACACAAGACATATCCTCTCCAGAGGTGAGCATGTTGGCCACACGGCACTCTCAGCCCAAGGAGCAAGAGACTAGCATAAAGGGCCTAACGAGTTGTGGGAGTGCACAATACAACCATGATGCTTCCCCCATGTCCTAACTGACATCTGTTAGTGGGGGAAAGAGTCAGATGCCTGTCTCTGATCAGCAAAGCATTGATGGCTGCTGGTAAAAGTGCAATGCAGGAGGCTCAACAGGGGTATTATTGATTAGGGAGTGGGGGGAATTGATGCTACCGTAGATAAGGTGCTGGGCTACAGAGTAGGAAGCCACTGAAAATGAATGTATGCTACCTGAAGCACAGTTATGCGGCTGAAGCTAAAAGAAAGTAGGTGTAGCTGTGTGAGGAAATGAGTACTTGTGTTACAGTAACTTTCAACAGGGCTTTGTACTTGTAGTATTTTTCCACAAAACCTTCCACCATCACATTATCACTGGTGGCAGCAACTGTTGGAGTACTCGTGTATTCAGGCCATTGGCAGCTGCTAACATTTTAATCATTTGGTTTACTCTAAGGCTTGTGGACTTGGCCTGGTGGTGGTTTATGGCTGCAAAATTTTAATGTAGATTCAAATGCTGTACTGTATAGGTATTGAGTTGCTAGTGTAAACAGGAGGCAGGTATTCAGATTTTCATGATGGGGGAGGGGTGGGTAAAACATCTGAGCTTTGTCTGTACTCGTACTTACACTATTGTCCTGCCTCATTGGGTCTTGTGTGCACTGGTAAACTTCATGGCTACAAGATACCACTGGTGTAGCTTTGCCAGTGGTAGTAGTGATGGAAGCTGTAATAGAGACAAGAATCAAGTGGCTACCACTGTCATCTGAACCTGTTCAGCAGCTACGCCTGGAGTTCTGTAACATGGATGCTAATTTTTCTAAGGTGGACTAAACAAGGTTTGGGTAAAGAGAGATCAGCATCTTTTGACGGGGAATTGGGACAGTTGCGAAATGGGGACTTGTACCTGCCCCATGTGATGGGAACTGCACCTGTGCTAATAGGATGCAAACCAGCTACAAATGTCTGAGTATTAGTATTTTTCTGCATCCGATGAAGTGGGCTGTAGCTCACGAAAGCTTATGCTCAAAAAAATACTCGCAAAAAGAAAAGGAGTACTTGTGGCACCTTACAGATTAACAAATTTATTGAAGACTTTTGATGCCATTAAACTACATGGGTTAATCTAGAGGAAATAACTTTCCACCTTTGTAGCATGCCTGAGCCTGATAAAAGGACATTGTACTTAAATTACCAAGCTTACATTTTAAGACTGTTTTTAGAGGTGAAGACTTCATTACTGGATAACAAGACTCACAGGTCAAGTAAACTGAAACAGAAGCCAAAGTTTGCTTATATAACTGAATTCCTTGAAGGGTACATATTGCTTAACAATACACACTGAAAAACTCAAGGGGTGTCTTTCTAAGTGCCTGTTTAATGTCTTTATTGAAAATGAGTTAATACAAATCTTCTGCATGCCAATGTGCAAGTGTAACTGCAAAAGAGGGTAGTAGCAAAAATAACTGATGTGAGTTCTGTTGTGTAAGATTAGGAAGAGACTGACAAATGGACCTTTTGTTCTATTATATAGTGCATGCTGTGTTTTAAAACTGTTACATTTTATATGACACTTGTATATTGTATTTTATATGTCCCATCTATTGATGTATCAAGTATCTTGCCTGTTACATTGTTTCACTGTTAATACATTGGTGTGGAGAAGTGTAAACAAGGTCGGAGGAATTCTCATCTCACATACCTGTTCCCTGTTAACATAAGGTTAGAATCAGACATTCAAATAGGAAGTGTCCCTTCTCTATCCACTTCTTTTCCTCTCTGACCTTCATTTTATGTCATCTAGATGAGAAATTAAATAGAGATGAAGTGATTAATTGAGTTGAAATATGCAATTATGTCAATTAAGAAATATCTAATTTGATAAGAATCCCAGATGATGGGGCTCCAGACCAGAATATCTTGAAGTGGGTAATCTTTTGCACCTCAGTACTTATGGTTGTTTGGAAATGGGTTGAAGACTCATGATTTTAAAACTCAGAAGTAGTTTTTTTTTTAAAGATTTCAAACCTATTTCATGTGCTTGCTGAGGTTCCTAAAGTAAGCATCTTTTTTTTTTTTTTTTTTTTTTAAGTAATGGGAGTTAGTGTTTAGGCCTGGGAAGTTTAAAGTAGCTGGGCTGTGTTCTAAACTGCCTGTTGGCAACCCTCTTGCACTGTAAATACATTTGTTGCCCCTAAATATAGTCCTCTACTGGGGTGATGGGGGCTGAGGTTTTCATCCTCCTGGACTGGACCCCAGCCCATGCAGAAACAGGAAGAGGTTCATTGAGGACTGGGGAGGCCCTGACCAGCCTGAAAAGGAGCAATAGCCTCTGCCTGTCTCCCTGACAGAAGGCTCTTGTATGGGATGACCACCTTATCAAGCAGAGTGCCCTTACATGGGGAGGGGTTTCTGAGGGATTCTGGTGAAGTGCCGCTGTCCTAGCTGAGACCTCTGTTGGGGTGATGGAATCCCCTATGCTTACACAGAATCTCTGCCACCCAGAAGAGGTAGTGATGGAAGGACCCCTTCACATGTATAGAGCTTTCATGGGGCTCCTAGTGTTCCTAGTTCCACATGATGGTGGCTGTTCCTCCACTACCCTAACAGGTGGCAGCCAGGCCCCCTCCTTTCCTATAACACTGGTGGCGGTGCTGGCGTTGTTTCTTTGTAGATGTACAAAGGTGCTCCATGTTTAATTCCACACTGCCTTTGTAGATGGAACACCTGTCTTGAGCTGGTTTGCAAGGCTACCATGCTCCATCAAAGTTCCACTTGATGATGCCGACAAGAAATTGGCAAACTAGGCATATACTTTGATATCTCTCATGCTATGTGCATTAGTAGCATAGTGACACTGAGTAACCAGGTAATCTTACTGATATTGCCTTTGTCCTTCCCCTCTCAACCCTTCTGCACTGCTTGTGTTGCCTCCCTTCATTGTTATGTCTGAAATTAGTTTGTGAGCTCTTTGGGGTAGTTTTCCTTTCTGTATTGTGAGGTACTTAGTTCTGTGGAGAACATAAAATATTAATATAGGGGAATGTCATGAAATTGATGATACTTAGTACTTTTCATCCATAGATCTCAAAATACTTCACATGGTGAGTAAGCATCTGTGAGAGATTGACAATATCCTGAACAAACTGTATGTAATTAAGATAAACGTTATTGAATTAAGTTAACCTTATTGAATTAAGGTTGATACCTTTTGGTGTACATTGTATTCAAATGCATTGTGTATGTGTTGTATGACTTCCATGAGAAGGGTAAATAGGAGAACAGAAGGGGCAGTCAAGCAAATTCACTCAGGTTGTGAAATCTCCAGAGAAGCCATCCCCATTGAAAAGGTTTGCATATACTAATTGTCTCTGGAGAATCAAATTTTGAACAAAGAAAGGGGGTTTTGGATAAATAGCCTTCTTTGAAAGTGGCTCAGGGAGGCCTGCTTCATGATCAGGACCCGTGGTGCACAGATGTCCCCAATCCTTTGGGAAAGATTGGAAGAACTTGGCCTACAGAGGTCCCATAAGACTCTGTGCTTGTTCTGAGTGAAATGGTGATAAACTTTTAACAACAAAGAATCCCCCTGGGGTGGGGGTTTGAAGGACTCCTCGTGCCAGAATCCATGTTAAGGCTGAGGTTAACTGTAGTAAGCTTATTAGCATGCATATAGTTTCTTTTATTGTTTTTGGTGTTTTCTCTGTAATGCTTTTTACCTTAATAATAAAATATGCTTGCATAGACAAAACTGTGTGGTACTTTAGCAATTACACCCGTTAAGTGTCTCTGAAGGAGGAAAGAAGCAGATGCCTTTGGCAACTGGTCTGTGCTGGGAATAACACTGTGAAGGCAGGGAACTGTATAGCCTGTACATACCCAGTTAGAAGGGAGAGAGATGCGGGTCCCCACACAGAGAGTCAGTGGCTTGGGAGCCAGTGGGTGCCCTTGCTGGACCTTTGAGGGAAACACTGGTACAGTTGCCCTGAACTGTGACAAGATCATCTCCATTTTTACATGATGATGATCATTCTACAATTGTAAAATATATAATTTGTAGCATGTGATAAATTCCCCTGTTTGCTTCAGGCTTCTCAACTAGCTTCTTGTTGAAAACCTACAAAATCCTTTTACCCTTCAGGTTCTTGCAAACTTTATCATGTAGAATCCAGCACTTTAGCTCCGGAAATAATTGCCATAATAAAATAACAGTAGTCAATACCTATATTTAAAAAATAACCAACTATTTATGTTTTCAAAATTTAAAATAGTTTGTTTTGCGTTCAAATCATCTCAATGAGAGTACTTAAAAATGGTTCATCTAAATACTGGACTACTTCAGGAATATGATTAGTAGAATGACATATCCAAGAGGAGGGGGAAGGGAGTTGTCTAGATTGCCTTCTCTAAGGTTCACTAGTACTGATCAGTTTAAATGAGATATTTCAGTGTTTTTAAATGCACCTAAGATTGTTGATAAAACTTTGTAGCAGCTCCCCATGTTTTGATTCTTACAATGAAAATAAACACTTCCTTGAAATCTATTTTAAAGATAAATTGAATAGGCCTTGTGACTTACAGATTTACACAAGTAGAATCTCTCTCTGTTTAATTAGTGAAATTAACTCTCCTAAATACATTCCCTTGGTTTCTCTGATTGTGTGTAAAATAGGAGTTCAAGAACAGACTGGTTCAAAGTAAATGAGTACTGAAAGCTTCTCCAGTGCACTTTGGTGTTTATTAGAGAATTATTTGTATTTCCCTAAGATGGTTAACTTGTATTAAACACACAGCTCCAAGACATTTAGAGAGAAAAACAGCAGTGTAACCATTTCCCTTACTGGTCCTCCAAGCTTAGCAGATATAGCTATCTAGAATTGCTAATTCCAGTTAACATTGAATCAGACTGTTTCTCTTGAGCTCAGTATTGCAAGTTAAAACAACAATCAGTCCAGGCACTGCATCCAGGGATTATGTATGCTTTTTACTAAAGCAGAAATTTTGCCTCAATGGCTATGCTTCATTAATGGTAGCTACTTCAATGACCCATCACGTTTCTAGTTGGTAGGAATACAAACAACTTGCATGGACTCTAGTTTCTCTGGATTTATTAACCTTTAGTTTAAATTACTACACCAAACACCTGTCCAACAGATGGGATATTTTTTTTATGTTGGTTTGGTTTGTGAGATTGCAGTAAAGCTTGCAGTAAATGAAGCTGGCTTGTTGTTGCTTTTTTGATGTAATGTCAAACTATAGATCAGGAGTCTTAAATTTTTCTTTCCATGATCTAAAATCCAGCCACTTTGTCTCTGTAATCCCACATCCCAGTACTCTTTGTGCCACTTCTGCAATGATTTAAATGAGGTGCTAATTCCCTTGTTCCCTCAAAGGATCTCCTCTCCTCTTCCTTCTGCTCACTACCTTGAGGCGAAAAGTAGCACTCTTCTTCTCTCTGTGGTTTGAAGAATAACTCCTCTTGCTTTCTGTCCACAGGGTTAGAACTCCTGTTGTAGAATTAAGGGGATAGACTTCAACTCAAATGATGCTCTCTGGCTGTTAAGGAATATATGGCATGGGGGACTAATTTTGTTAGTGTCACAGTTCTTATGGCTATTGCTGATGGTGATGCTTTGAAGGGTTTAAGGCAAACTGGCAAGTACTGAGATGAGGAAGTAAAAATTTAATTTCATACAACGTACAATATTACTTGGATTTATGCCATTCATGTCAATAAACTATTGATGAGATAAGTGGCTTTCCTTTGCTTCCACTTTAAATGTTATGTTATATTTCATATTCCTTGTTATATTTAAAGTGTTACAACTGAATCTTTAAGTAGCAAATGTTTACTATGAAAGTCTAATTGTGGTTTGTTTGTTTTTTTTTTCTTGAACCACAGGCTTAGAATGTTTATTCTTTCCTGACCACAAGTGCTGCTTGCTGGCACCAGCTCTGAATTGTTTGCCTCAGACTAGGGCAGCAGATCTGTCCATCAGTCCATGCTTGTACAATAGCTTTCTAGGTTCTGCTAAGCTTTACATTTGTCACGTGAGGAGCACCGTTAATTGCATCCATAAGTTCCTGATTATAGGAAAGGCAGCTCTGTTTGTTACAGTGATCAGAATTTCCTGTTCACATCAAAAATATATATTTTCTGGACCGGAACTAACACTGACCAACAAGCCTAGCAACTTTAGGTTTTTGTCCACCATTTTCCTTCTTTGTCACTCTTTCATCACTTCTCTGCCTATAAAAATGTCTAGCCATACACTTATTTACATGATCTGCTCTAGTGGCTTTAACAGTGTCTTTCATGTTCATTATTTTAATGATAATTCTGATTAATTTTCTCACTTTTCCTTATTCTTTAAAGCCTGTCTACACAGCAGCTGTAATTACGTTTTGTAATCCATTCATGACATTATAACTTGAACCAGCTACAACAAACAAGGCTGAGCTGTGCCCACACAGCTGCTCTTTTCACAACACAGTCACATTTGTGCATCCATGCCCACCACACTGCCTACTGATGTTTGTGTCCATGCAGTCTCAGAAAATCTGGGCAGCTCTCTGTAGTCCCTCCACAGGGGAATGTGCATGGGAAATGCACACAGAGAGCAGCACCAGGTGCCCCTGGAGCAATGCACTCGGGCACACCCTACCACACCGAGCTGGGAAGAAGTTTATAGCCAAGCTGGCTATATATACATGTCTAGGAAGCTGTATCTACATGTAGAAAACCAGGATGATGAGCCGGTTATAGGAAGACAACCATGTTTCAGCCTAAGTCAATGAAAGGGTAAAACATTAACTGCTACCTTTACTTACGGAATATTAACTATACTGTGTGGGCAAAAACAATGTTTAGAGTCAGCTGCACCCCTGAGGCTACACACTTTAAGTTATCCTGAAAAGAGCATTGTTCTGACTTTTGAACCTTTCACCAACTACCTATATAATTCTGAAATCTTCAGAACTGCCTCCTGAGCAAGACAAAGCCCAAATCTTTTAGCCTTTACTTGTGACAAATTCCTGAAACCTATATCTTCATTGCCCTTTGTTTTGTCCTTTCAAGGGCAATAATAATCGTCCTTTGAAACAGAAACCAGAGCAAGAACATGGTACTCCTAGCTGAGGGCTGACAGTGCCTTATAGAACAAACATAGCTTGTGTTGGGTATTTTTTTTATCCTTCCATTGATTTCTCAGTTTCCCATTACTGGGTGGTTTCAGTGGAGAGGTGTGTGTGAAGAGAAACATTAGCATTATTTCCAAGGGTTTTTCTATAACTCTGCCTAAAATCAGCTGTCTAGTTGTCTTATGTCTATGCTAATCCATTCACTAGATAATTTATTAATATATATAATCATGGAGCAGTTGCAGGACTTAGCTAAAGTTGCACAGTGTAATTTGTTTACACTAACTCACTTACTCTGTTGCTGGAAAGAAAGAGACTGGTGGAAAGAACAGAAGGTAAGATTACTCAGGGAAGAGGAAAGGGATGCAAGACCACTTCCCTGTTCAAGAATTTTTTATTGTTCACTTTATTTATATATAAAATATCATTGGCTGTTGCCAAGACTGTAAGTGAATGGCCAGTTTGAGGTGACTTATGAAGAGGTGTGGATTATGCCTTTTTTCCCCTCTTCTCCCCCCCCCCTTCATCTTTTCCTGGCTATTCTTTCTTGCTTTTACATCTGCCCCTCCCGTCCGGTCTGAGTGTCTCTCTATCTTAAACATTTACTTTGAAAAGCCATTTTCCCAGTCACAGAAAATTCTTTGGGAGTTTGTCTTGCAAAAGTAGATAGTCCAAGGTTGGATTGTGTGATGAGCTGCAGCAGGGGGTCCCCATCTTTGATCTGGGGGCAAAGGAAAGGGTCAGGACTTTAACAAGCATCCTCAGCAAGGTTGCAGCTAAAATCATTGGGGTGCAGCTTATACATTTTCTTCCTACAGTTAGTTTAAGCAAAACTATGGACAATTTTGTTTTTTCCCTTCCCTGTTCTCCCACCAAATTATCAATTCCTGAGTGTGGGTTAGTGAACTCCAGAAGGGTGGATTAACCCTAATTATCTAGAATAACATTGCTAACTTCATGTTTGTTTTATAAATAGCACATCTGTATGCAGAGATTAGGTACTATGGTGATAGGTACTCTAGAAAAACCTTTAATCATTGGGATTTACTTTCTAACTTTATTCCTTAAGAGACATGGCTTGGACCAAAACATTTTTTAGCTTTCAAAAAGTAGTAAGCATTAGAATTGCAGTGATGGAAAAAGGTAAATGGGAAAGTTGAATGAAACAGCAGAGTTTTCATACAAAAAAAAATTCCGGTGCAGCACTGTATGTGAAGACAAGCCCTATTTTTCCATTGCTACAATAGACATGAATAAAATTTGTATGGATACATAAATGATTTTTGTGTAAAGATTAATGATTTAGGTCTGAGCAGAGCGCTACGACGTTTGGTATTAACATGACAATACCTCAGACTCCCTATCGAATTTGGTCTTCTGTAGATAGCAGTGATTTGAGCCAAACTATAAAAACAGCAATGGACGTCAATTTTCATTTTAGGTGTAATGTATTATGGGACTCAAAGCTAACTCCTCTAAATACAACCCATTTCTTCCAGAATGTTCACTTTCTGATTAGTCTGAAAGTGGCAGGAAGCTCTCTTCACTGACTCAAACTGACTGCAAGCAAAACAATGTGTTTTAATATGGCTAAATGTATACAGCCAGCTGCAAAGAATGTAGGGCATATTTATACGATGGGGGTCTCTACTCTGGGAAGGAGGGACTCTGAAAAAGATTTGGGGGTCCTGGTGGATAATCAGCTGAACATGAGCTTCTAGTGTGACGCTGTGGCCAAAAAAGCAGTGCGATCCTGGAATGCAGAAACAGGAATCTTGTGTAAGAGCAGTGAGGTTATTTTACCTCTGTATTTGGCACTGGTCTGACTGCAGCTGGAGAACAGTGTCCAGTTCTGGTGTCCACAATTCAAGAAGGAGGTTGATAAATTGGAGAGGGCTCTGAGAAGAGCTACAAGAATGATTAAAGGGATTAGAAAACATAGCTTATAATGCTAAACTCAGAGTACATTCTGTTTAGATTAACAAAGTGAATGTTAAGGGGTGGCTTTATTGCAGTCTATAAGTACCTAAGTGGGAAACAAATAGTTAATAATGGGCTCTTCAGTCTAGCAAAGACAGATATAACACAATCCAATGACTAGAAGTTGAAGATAGACTAATTCAGCCTGGAAACAAGGTGTAAATTTTTAATGGTGAGAGTAACTAACTGTTGGAACAATTTACCAAGGATTGTGGTGGATTCTCCTTCACTGAAGATTAGATGTTTTCTAAAAGATATGTTCTTGGAATTACTTTGCTTCTTTCTTTTGGCCTGTGTAATACAGGAGGTCAGACTAGATGATCACAATGGTCCTTTCTGGCCTGGGAATCTATTTAGTCATTTGACTGAATCCCTGTATTTAAATGTCTATTATTTTTTTCTATATACTTTAATTTTTATTAGTTGTGTTTTTCTTGGAATGTGATACACTGTTTTGGGTTGTGCCAAAACATTGGAAGCTGGCTTTCTTTGAGAAGTCTTACAATATATTTGGCCTTTTCACAGCTAATACTCTCCCCTTCCTTAACATTTATTTTTGTCTTGTCAAAAATCTGATTCCTGAGTTGGATCCATCTTTCTTGTCTCCCTGTTTAAGACAGAAGCAAAGTGAAATACCTTTTGTAACAAATCAGCAGTTTCCTTAGTCTTCTGTATACTCCACCAAGTTTGGCCTTTTTTTCCTCTTTCAGTTCACCTTCTTAAATATAGTCCCAAAATCAGAATTATTTATAAACTCTACTTGACATTCAGTGTTTCTTTTTGCAATTTTTAACATTTTTGCTCTCACAGTTTTACAGTTCTCATCCGATCATCCATATTTTTAAAGATGTGTATAACATACATCTGTTACATTATCTTCTGTTTAATAGCGTGTAAGTAATGCTGGTTTCTGATTATACAGACATCTGGCATTTGTCTAATGTATATTAAACCTTTTTGCTATCATGTCAGACCTGGTCTTTGCTTAAAACTTAAGTAGATATAGCTATAGGACTCAGGGACAGGGGTGCTGGAACTAGGGGTGCTGGGGGTGTGGCAGTACCCCTTGCCTTGAAGTAGTTTCCATCATGTACAGGGTTTACAGTTTTGTTCAGTGACTTTCAGCACCACCACTACAAAAATCGTTCCAATGCCTCTGCTCAGGGGTGTGAAAAATCTGTATCCCTGAGTGCCATAGCTATGTCGGGCTTGTCCCTGGTGTAGACACAGCTAGGTCAATGGAAGAATGCTTCTACCATGCTTTGACCTAGCTACCATCACTCGGAGAGGTGGAGGTCTTACAGTGACAGGAAAAAACCCTTACGTCGCTGTAGGCCATGTCAATGTTACAGGGCTATGACTGCATAGCTATGGTGCCGTACCTGTGATGCTGTAGTCCCTGCAGAATAGACAGTCTTATTATCTCTTAATGTCAGACTAGTAGCTGTGGAACCGTAGGGCAGGTCTACATTACGGGTCTAAGTTGACCTAAATTACACAACTCCATCTACTTGAATAACGTAGCTGGAGTCACCTTACCTTAGGTCGACTCATTGTGGTGTCTACACCACGCTGGGGGGTCGACAGGAGAAACCCTCCCATTGACTTACCTTATACTTCTCATTCCAGTGGAATATTAGAGTCGACGGGAGAGCAGTTGGTGGTCGATTTAGTGGGTCTTCACTAGACCCGCTGAATTGACCTCCAGTGCATCGATAGCTCTGCGTCAATTTCCCACGGTAAGTGGAGACAAGCCCTATGATCTGTGTAGCAAAGCTTAGGCAGAGGTGTTTTAGCCTGGTGTACCTTGTTCTGAAGCGTGAAGACTGCTTTTGAGAACACAGAATGGCTCTAAGATGAGTTGAGGTCTGTCTTCTCCTTTTTAGATGCCTGGTTAGTTTTTAATGTCTTCCTTTTTGGAGCAGACTCTTCTATACCAGGGATCGGCAACCTTTGGCACGTGGCCCACCAGGTGGGCCGGGCCAGTTTGTTTACCTGCTGCGTCTGCAGGTTCAGTCGATTGCAGATCCCACTGGCCGCAAGTCACTGTTCCAGACCAATGGGGGCCGCAGGAAGCGGCGGCCAGCACATCCCTCAGCCTGTGCCGCTTCCCACAGCCCACATTGGCCTGGAGCAGTGAACCACAGTCAGTGGGAGCCGCAATCGGCCAAACCTGCAGACGTGGCAGGTAAACAAATTGGCCTGGCCCGCCAGGCAGCTTACCCTGGCAGGCTGCGTGCCAAAGGTTGCTGATTCCTGTTCTATGCCAAAGGGCAGTGTTTATCCCATAAATCATTTACTATTTTAATGCATCTACCCAAAAATTTAAACTTTGTCCATCCAAACTTTAAAAATTGGGTTTCAGTATAATTGGCTGCTTTGTGCAAATATGACACTATTTTTTTGAATGGAAATGATCATTTTGTAGTGCTTTTCGAATATCTGGATTCTTTTGAAATTCTTGTCTATTTTGTGGTGGTGCATGATAAAGAGAGAAATGATTCATTGTACCAAAGTATTTGTCCCCACCTACTGGAAAGAAAGGTAAACTGATGCATTTGAGCTTGCAGAAACTAAATTTTACGGAAACCAGAAAATTACCCTTGCATAGTGCCAGAGGCTTCACCAGTGGACTTCTGTGAATGCCCATCCTGTATCTGAAATCCTAACTTCTAGGGGTCACAGGAGGGCTGCAGCACATTTGCAAGTTCAGGGTTTTGCATAAAGCAGCATTTTTCCAAAGTGTGGGGCATAAACTAGCTGAGGGGGCTTGGAAAATGTTAAAAGCTGACATCTTAATTTATACAACACCCGGCAGGGTTGCAGGGTGCGCATATGACTAGTTGTTTGTTTTTGGCGGGGGGGTTCAGTTTTCAAAAGCTTGGCAAATGTTAAAATGTGGTGACTGTATACATTTTGTACACCCACATTTTCATTGAAAGTCTCCCCCAACAACTTGATCCAAAAATCTACTACTAGCAAATGTAACTTTAAGCTTTTATTAAACTCATGCACCACAGTAGTGAGATGGGGAGGGGGAGAAATGGAAAACTTAAGTGGAGGATATAACAGGCTGATAAGTCTTTGGGAAATTCTCTAACTTTTAAGCAGAGCAAGTTCCTTAGTGGTCTTTGCTACAAATTGTGAATTTAAAGTTCCGATATTATGATTGCACTAAGCATTTCCACAAGTTGTGTTGAGTTGTCAGTTTTTCCATGTAGTTGATTCATGCTGTCTCCTGCCTGTGGAGACAAGTAACCTGTATGACTGCTGCAGAATACAGGAAGTTGCAGTGTTTGATGCATACTGGATCAGAGGTCGCTGATGAAACATTATCTTGAAAGCACAGCCAACATCTGCATAAGATACAGATTAAAATATTTCTGTAGTTACTCCACTGTTGGGTGGACAGCTTTCAGTGGAGTAACTGACTGAATTCAGAATTTTGACATGGAAGATCCCATGTCAAATCAAACTGAATGTTTAGTTTAGTTTCACGCTTTTTGCAGAAGCCAATATCATGTGCTTTTGGTAAAGGTGAAGACCCCAATAACTCAACTACTATAGCCAGTTTTACAGTGGTAAAGGGGGAAAACCTATGGGTGAGAATTCCTGGTCCCCATAGGTGATCTCCGTACACCTGGTAGTATGAGATCAGGCTATTTTATTATCTTGCATAGCAACAAATGTTGGTGATAAAAGTATTTAGCCCTCCTTAAAAATCCAACCTTAATCCTTGACTCTGAATTTCTGTGTCAGTAAATTTCATGAGTTGACTGCATGCTGCTCCAAGTAGTATTTCTCTTTCTTGGTTCCAGACTTTGACCACTCATATTATCATTTACATAATATGAGGATACTGGATGAAGAGAACAAAAAAGGAGGAAATGATCATTCATTTTGTCCTTTATAACTTTGAATGAATTCCACAGTCAAGTCCCTTCTAGCTTTTTTTAACCACTTTTCCGAGTTAAACAATCTTAGTTTATGATAGGGCGTGTCACACCTATTATTGCCCTTCTGCAGATAGGTACAGGAGAGATTAAACCTTTCTGGAAAGGAGATCATGACCAGGCACATTATTACAGCAGCGTGCTTTACTGTTTTTCAAAATGATAAGCAAATTTTTGACATTCTTTTTTAAAGTTGTTTGTTTTAACTAAACTTCCAGCTCTAGGGTTATGTTTTGAGCAACATATGGTGATGACATAAAGACTGTTACTGGAGTCCTAATTCCATTTTCTTCTTCCGTTCCCTCTCCCACAACTATTCCATCATGTTTTGTCAGGGGTTGGCTGAGGCATTCACTCTTGCTTTTTTTTGACAGCACAAAGACTATATGAGAATACTTTTCTCCATTGTTCAACGGCCTATAGTGAACAGTGTCCATTGGCATAATGTCAACATCTTAGAATGAAGCTTAGCAAGCAATGGTGCAGCCCTGATCATATGGTTTTAAGTAGTTATCTTACAAGACCACAATGTTGCAATATTAAAGAAATTTTTAATTTAGGCTTTCAAAGTGTCCTCCTATATCCCCAGCCACAAGTGTTCTCTCAGGCATTACCATCTGTGATGCTGTAACTGTTGTTGCTATATATCCCTTGGTGAACACACTATCAACCTCCTCCCTGCTCTGTCACCCTCAGCTTCCTTCCATGCCTCTTCCTATTTGTTTCCCTTCTTTTTATTGGTTTACTGTATCTAGTCACTGTATGATCCCTGGATAATCTCTTTTTAACTAATCCTGTTTATTGGATAGCTATCCTCTGAGCACTCTTGCCAGGCACAGTATTTCACTTGTCCAGTAGCGGTGTAATTGCTCTTATTCTCTGAACAAACAGAATGTGCATACTTGAAACTAATAAATCAAAAGCCATGAGCAATGCAACACCTGAAATCAAAGCTGGTTCCTGTAGGTTCTGTTTTTCTACTTGAAAGTCACTTGCTAAGATATTTTTTTCATATTTCTGTTTCAGACTTGGCAAGATGCCATTCAAAAGCTGCTACAACAGTATTTGTGCAGTAATAGAAGGGTATACTGGTAATGAGTGTCCTTTTACAGCTGTTAGAAAGTACATTTCTGCTTTATGATATTCATAGGGATCAAACTTCTTTTGGTGTTGTGTAGGAGTAATGTTCCCCCTTGCCCCCCTTCTCCAATATCTTAACTTTTATATTTGAAGTCCTCTAACAGTTCATTAGACAATCAAAGATGTAGATTTCTTATGGACAAAGGGCAAAATTCTTCTCTTGTATGGCAGTTTTCAGGTCTGCTGTTCATGTAGATTTCCTGGTAGGCTCAGAACTCCCTTTGATGGTAGTGGGAGTTCTGTGCTTGTAGGGAGAGTACAACAGTGTTGCTGGAAACTGCCGTGCAGAACAGAGAGAGCGCTACCCAGAGCATACCTTTCAGGTATATGAATTCTCTCAATACTTGAGGAGTGGCCTGGTGATTGGACCTTTAAACTCTCTTCTCAATAAGTGTTTTCCATGCATACCTGTGGATTTCAGCCATGGAACTGTGTGCCTTGTGGGAGAGGACTGCTTACTTAGCCTGTGCATTTTTTACCAAGAATCCCTGTTGGTGCAGACTCCAGGACACCCTTCTTCACTATATCTCTTGTTAGAGGTTGAAGGTTGAGATGTTTTGCATGGAAATTCACAAATAATCTGAGACTCAAGTGGTCTACTGTATTTAAAAAAGAGAGAGCGAGAGATTAAAACTGTTTGTTTGCAAAACATATCCAGTCTTACACTCAGAAAAAAGCAGTGCAGGATAGGAATGATACACTTTTGGTTTTAGCATCCCTTTTGACCAAGTATGTCAGACTCATGCTGTCTTTTGTCCTCTCTCTTGCCCATCATTTATTGCCTGTGATCCTTTTGATCTTAAAGGTATTAGTCTGTCTTAAAATCAGGCATCACCCTATGAAAATACTTACCCATTTTTATTATGGTAGTATCCAGACATTCCCATCAAGACAAGGGCTCTGTTGTGATAGGGGCTGAAAGGTAGACCTGCTCCTACTTTAAAAAACTTACTCTAAGAAGACAATTAACCTAATATCTGCTACCCTGAGAACTAAGATGAGTATGAGTGGGGTGAAAAATACGTGCTTGGTCACACCCCCAAAGTCATGTCCTTGGAGTTTAAAGGAATAAACTGTTGCCTGCTGTCTATCTTGCGCTGTATTTAATTGTAGTACCTGTCAACTTTCTATTATGCATTTAAAGAATGTTAGTTACCATGCTTCTCTTGCGCTTGTTTTATCTTCCTTCCTCTCCTGGCTTCTTTCTTTCTCAATACCCTACCTATTTCTCTCTTCTAATTTATCCTATCAGACCATTCCACACTCTCTCAGCCACTAGCTTCCAAACTCTCTCAATCCCTTCCCGTCCATTTCCTCATATATAGCACTTTGAAAACTTTTATTGTACAACTATAATTGTTAAACTGCTAAACTAAGATGAGAGGCCCCACTATCCGTGGACAGTACCCTGGTGAGAAGTCAAAATCCCTGGCACTTGGAAGGTGCTTTTACTTCTCCCAGGGGCTAAACTTTTATAGCCTCTGGCTAGTAAGTATCTAGTAAACTAGAAGGGGGTTGTTCCTGAAGGCAGAAGGGGAACTCTTAGGGATCCCTGAATTCTTCCTTTGTCTTTTCTTAATAGATCTGCACTGGTTTCTGACCTCCCCCTTTTTTAGTGAGAGAGTATCCATTAGACTGGAATAGGGTACCTCTTTCTAGCAAGGAGACTTGTAGATTGTTCTGCTTTGCTGCCTTGTCTCACTGTTCCGATTAATGTATTGTATTTAGTACTAGGTGTTCCTTGTTCTTGGCTATCATCCTTAGTTTTCTCCTTCAGGCCTAAGATACTTATCACAAATAAATCACTGTCCGTTATCAAGAGACTGAAATGTAAGATAATGTCATGAACTGGATTACTAACTTTCAGCTTGAAAGGCGAAAACGCATCTTTCTTAGGGCACGGCTACACTTGCAGATGTAGAGCGCTTTGAGTTAAACCCACCTTTGGAGAGCGCAGTAGGGAAAGCACTGTAGTCTGTCCACACTGACCGGAACAAGCGCACTGGCATGGCCACATCTGCGGCACTTGCACCAGCATTGGGAGTGGTGCATTATGGGCAGCCATCCCACAGAGCACCTCTTCCCATTCTGGCACTGTGGCTTGGGGGTGAGGGGTGCGGGGCATTCTGGGTCCTGTCCCAACGCCCCGTGATGTATCAGTTCGCATCCCTGTGCTTCCGTCCACATTTGGTGCCATCTGTTAGGGGGCTTATTCCTTCACCCACTTACTTCCCTGGTTCTTCTCGCATGAACAGAGAGCAACAATACCCGAAGTCCAAAGGTGCAAACAATTCGATGTTTATTGGGGTGAACTTCCAGCAAGCATGATTCCAGTTTCCTTCCTTAGTATCCTCCTTCCCAGCTCTGACACCACAGAGCCTTACACCTGTGTCCCTGTTCCCATTTCTCCCTTTAGCCAAACAGGATTCCAGTTTCCTTACTCCCATTCCCATTTCCCCCTTTAGCAAAACATGGTTCCAAGTTCCTTGCCCTCATTCGCTGTTCCCATTTCCCCCCTTAGCAAAACATGGTTCCAATTTCTCCACCCCCATACCCTGTTCCCATCTCTCCCTCACACACACCCACCCCCTCCCACCAAGGCCCACTCACTTCCTCATTGACTACAGATTATATAGTAAAACTTGAGTTTGGCTTAGCTATACCTTAACCAATCATTTTCCTGAAATTTAACTAACCAATCCTAACATATTGTAACATGATTATGTAACCAATTATATCCCACCACCTTAATTAGTTTACACCCAGCAAAATTAATTGTACAGCAGACAGGAACAATCACAGAACCAGACAGAGATTATACAGACAAACAATAACAAAGTGGGAACTATAATGACAAAACAATACAGAAGTGAGGATTTCACATCCCAGTATTGATAAGTGAGTTCTTGCCAGACAGGATGCTGTTTCCTTTTACATTTTCTAGGCACTTCCCTTTCTCTGGAGGTGATAGGCATTATCAGGACAGGATTGTATTCCTAACAGCCCAATAGTACCTTCTTTCAATGTGACTAGTTTGGAATGTGAGGATGTGACCTGTCGCTTCCTAGCTTATGGCTGCCTCTGCTGCTTAGCCAAAGGCCTTAGCCTAAGAACAGGGCCTCAGACTGTCACAGTAAGAGAAGGCCCTTACACCAGCAGACAGTGATTTTGATTCTTTCTTTTATACCTCTAGAACTAGCCAAGTGATAAGAATACACCTAAATTCTTAAAGTACAGGCCTTTGCAGACAGGCCTGAATATCTATATCCTAACACCATCTTTCAACATTTTTTGTACTGCGCGCTCTCTTCCCTTTCAGTCTGCGGGAATGGAGCCTGAACTGCTGAGGAGTATGCTGACGAGTCTCGCCAGCACGTCACGTTTGGCAGTCAACTTATTCCTTATGATCCAAAGTGACAGTGAGGGCTCTGACGATGATATTGACTCGAGTAATGCATCTGACACGAGTTTGCTTGTGGCATTCATGGACATGCTCACCACCGTGGAACGCTGCTTTTGGGCTCGGGAAACAAGCACTGAGTGGTGGGATCACATCGTATTGCAAGTCCGGGATGACGAGCAGTGGCTGCAGAACTTTCGGATGAGAAAAGCCACTTTCATGGGACTGCGTGAGGAGCTCACCCCCACCCTGCGGCACAAGGACACGAGATTGAGAGCTGCCCTGACCGTGGAGAAGTGGGTGGCTATTGCCGTCTGGAAGCTGGTAACTCCAGACAGCTACCGATCGGTCACTAACCAGTTTGGAGTGGGGAAGTCGACCGCTGGAATCGTGTTGATTCAAGTTTGCAGGGCCATTAATCGTATCCTGCTCAGAAGAACCGTGACTCTGGGTAATGTACGTGACATTGTGGCGGGCTTTGCACAAATGGGTTTTCCTAACTGCGGAGGGGTGATAGATGGCACACCTATTCCAATTCTGGCACCAGCCCATCTAGCCTTTGAGTACGTTAATCGGAAGGGGTATTTCTCTATGGTTCTCCAGGCGCTTGTGGATCACCGCGGGCGTTTCGTTGACATTAACGCAGACTGGCCCAGAAAGGTGCATGACGCATCCATCTTTCGGAACACTGGCCTGTTCAGGAAGCTGCAAGACAGGACCCTTTTCCCAGACCAGAAGATCACCCTAGGGGAAGTCAAAATGCCCATTGTGATCTTTGGAGACACCGTTTACCCTTTAATGCCGTGGCTCATGAAACCCTACACAAGGAGTCTTGACAGCAGCAAGGAGCAGTTCAACAACAGGCTGAGCCGGTGCAGAATGACTGTGGAGTGTGCTTTTGGCCGTTTAAAGGGCTGCTGGTGCTCTCTATATGGGAAGCTGGACCTGGCCAATAACAGGATCCCTTCGGTTATATCCGCGTGCTGTACCCTCCATAACATTTGTGAAGGGAAGGGTGAAAAATTCACTCAGTCGTGGAACTCGGAGGTTCAACACCTGGAGGCTGAATTTGAACAGCCAGAGAGCAGGGGTATTAAAGGGGCCCAACGTGGGGCTGCAAGGATTAGGGATGTCTTGAGGGAGCAATTTGAGGCTGAAAGCCACCAGTAGTGTCTGGTGCCCTGCACGGGAGTGAAGTGCAGTGGTTCCAATGTTAGTAGGAATCAGTGTTTGCTACACTGACTTGCAGTGCCTGTTTCTTTCCTGGGCTAAGGTATCTTTTACTTTGTGCAATAATAAAGAATGTTTTCAAAGCCAAAAAATCCATTTATTGAAAAGAAACACAACTGCTTGGGAAACAGAAAGGGCAAGGGGGTGGGGAACGGGACAATCACAGATTTGCGTGTGCCCTGTTATCATACTCAGCCTTCCTGTCTGGAGTGCCCTGCAATGAGTGCTGCACTTCAGGATGGCTATACTGCATGGTGATGGGGGTTGAGTGCAGAGGGTAAGGGTCGTAGTTTGCAGGGCTGGGTGGTGAAGCTACAGGTGTTGGAGGCAGCTGGTGGTGGTAAGAACCCGGATGTTGGGGAAAGTGGGTTGGCGGTGACATGGGGGCACAAGGGAAAGAGTTTTGGGACAAGGGCTGCAAGGGGGCTCGGGCACAGTAGTGTTCCACCTGCATGGCTACGAGTGCCTGGATTGAGTCCCCTTGGTGCTCCATTATGCTGATCAGCTGATCCGTGCTTTGTGCCGGCACTCCTCAGTCTGCTGGCGGATCCTCCTTTCACTGTCCCACCACTCCTGCACTCTTCTATTTTCATGACTTGAATGCTGCATTACTTCATGCAACATGTCTTCCTTGCTTCTACGTGGCCTCTTTCTGATTCTTTGAGTCTTTTGGCCGGTGATAACAGAGACGGCTGAGATCTCAAGGTTGCCTCTGTAAAGGCAAAAAACGCTTAACAGAGAGGCAGCATTGTTCACACCAGACAGAGCAATGATTTCCCCGTACTTAAGGGCAAGCACAGTCTACACGATAGCATAATTTGCCCGTCCCAAAGCAAGCGCACATAACCCACAGGAGCCCCAAAATGGTGAGTAAGCACAGGGTCAAGCGTGACTGACTGACTGTTTCACGGCTGTACTGCCCTCTGGGTTTCTGTGCCTTGGGGAGAGCCAACAGCGGCAGGGGGCCCCATACTGAACACTGCCCCCACATTTTCCACAGGAGTTCATCCTGGAAGATACCTCGCTGCTCAGGGTGACCTGGGAAGCAAGGGAGGGTCTTCTACTGCAACGCAGATTCTGCCCTTGCCTGTGTGCAGCAATGGTCCCCCCGCCCCTCATGGCACAGTGACACGGACAAGTTAGTCTTACTGGGACAAGGAACACGGTGGCTCTCCTGAGAAACCTGCACAAGCGCATTGTCCAAGCTTTGCTGCTCCTCCTCCTCCTCCCGCCTTGTTGAACTGGGCTCTGAAGTGTCCATGGTGGTACTCGGAGTGGAGGTGGGGTCGGCCCCAAGTATTGCGTCCAGCTCTTTGTAGAAACGGCAGGTCGCAGGGGCTGCACCAGAGTGGCTGTTTGCCTTGCGGGCTTTGCGGTAGGCATTCTGCATCTCCTTCACTTTAATCCTGCACCGCAGTGCGTCCCAGTCATGGCCCCTTTCCATCATGTCCCTTGATATCTGCCTGAAGGTATCGTAATTCCTACGGCTGGAGGTCAGCTGGGACTGGACAGCTTCCTCTCCCCAAACACTGAGGTCCAGCACCTCACCATTGCTCCATACTCGGGATCATCTGGTGCGTGGAGGCATTGTCAGTTGGAAAGATTCACTAAGAGCACTTCACACCTTGCTGAGCAAACAGGAAGGGGATTTGCAAAATTCCCAGAGAATTTAAAGGGCGGGTCTGATGGTTGGTCACCTGAGGGCAGGGCAGTAGAGCTCAAAGTGATGACCAGAGTGACTAGAACAGGCATTGTGGGACACTTCTGGAGGCCAATCAGAGTGACAGACCAGGGCATCCACACTGGTGCCGCAGCGCTCCAGCGCGGGCGCACAAAATATTGTTCCACTCGCCGAGGTGGAGTACCAGGAGTGGACCAGCTGTGGAGTTAGTGCGCCCTACGTGCTTTGCCAGTGTGGACGGGTAGTGAGGTAGTGTGCCCGGAGCTCCTTTAATGCACTGTAACTCGCAAGTGTAGCCAAGCTGTTATATGTTTTCAGTGTTCTTGTACTTGCCAGTTATCCTGCAAGGCCTCTAGGATTTGGATAGGTCTACACTGCAATTAGACGCCCATGGCTGGCCGATGCCAGCTGACTCCAGCTTATGGACCGGGATGCCTGTGACACTCTGTACCTCGGGGAACACCCAGCACCTCCATATTCACCCTTGTAAAATGATTGTGTGGTATCCAATGCAAAGTTTGTCATGTCGGGTGTCTTCGGAAGGTTCATGATGCACAGAGCATTGTTTTACAGTAATCTTATAGTAAGGTTATAATTTCATGTATGTAGTTATGAGGCTGAAAATGTATCCTCGTGGCTTAAAATAAGCCCAGGCAAAAACTCTCCAAGAGTTGAGAGGCAGTTCACACCTCATCAGGGCATGTGTGGGACAAACCCAGCCCAGCCTCACGGGAACAAAGGACACTGGCCTAGGCAGCAACAAAAGAATCTGTCAGACTCTGAGTCACTCCCACTTCCTTTGGTTAGTTTGGAACTGCGATGAGGTAATGCTCACCTGTCTCTGAAGGGGGGGAGGGAGGGCAAAGCCAAGAGGGAAGAAAGGACATGATAAAAGGGGGAGACATCTGCCATGTGCGCGCACTCACATGCACTCTCGCTCGCATGCTCTCTCTCTCTTCCACCTACATCTACAGACACCACACCAAGTGACTGAAGTGCTGTTCAAAGGGGAGAGCCTGGCTGAAGGGCAACCGGCCAGCCTGTAGTGAGAAGCATCTAAGTTTGTAAGAGCATTGAAAGTGTTAAGATCAGCTTAGAATGCATTTTGCTTTTATTTCATTTGACCAAATCTGATTTATATTTTGACTTATCACTTAAAATCTATCTGTCTGTTCTATGTGAAGCAGTGTGTTTGGTTTGAAGTGTGTCAGAGACTCCCCTTGGGAAAACAAGCCTGATATATATCAATTTCTTTGTTAAATGGACAAACTCCATATAAGCTTGCAGTGTCCAGCGGGCATACCTGGGCACTGCAAGACGGAGGTTCCTAGGGTTGTGTCTGGGACCAGAGATATTGGCTGGTGTCATTTGGTTGCAAGTAGCTGGGAGCAGTTTACATGCCAGAGGTTGTGTGTGAACAGCCCAGGAGTGGGGGTTCTCACAGCAGAGCAGGGTAAGGTGGCTCTCAGAGTCTAGGATTGGAGTGACCTAGGAGATCATCAGTCCAGATAACACCAGAGGGGAACATCACAGCGCCATTTCAGATTTTGGGGGGCGGGCAACTTTAACTGTGATTCCAAGGGCTACTTAGGCACCTGAAAACTCTAGGGTTTTTTTGCAGATAACTTAGAAATTAGCTGATAGGAGCATTGTATCTAATTCCTATATTAAAAGAAGAGGACTGAATAAATCCACTCATCTCTAATAGTAACATGTTCTTACATCTTGTGTCAAGTCACTTAAGTAACACTGGTTAGGTTTAAAATTGTAATGTATATCCTTTGTTACTAACTCTTGAATACAACAATTGTAGAAAAATCTAGATTACTTTTTATTGCCTTTTTGCAGTTCACCAAGCTTGGAATAGATCATTTAACTTTGGAAACCACCTATTAGGGCAAGGCCCTATGAGTTTATACAGCCTGGGGCTCTAGAGGTGTCCTCCTACTACAAATAGACTAGAAACTGACCTTAAACAGAAGTGAAACTGACACTTTCAAGTCACTTTCACAGTATTGCCAATCCCAAATGTTCAAAAATGATGAATCAGGCTCCCCAAAAATATGAATTTGGTTTAAAATCATGAGATTATGTAAAAATAACAGATTTGGGTTTTTTTATTTGCCGTCTGCTTTGAGCCTTTAGGGTGCACTGGGGTCACGTTTTGAAGCTTTCTCCACAGCCATGAGGACTAGAAACTTCATTTTTCTTTAAGAATGAAGGCTGAAATCATCACATAGCCACTTGACTCCAGGAGCTGAGGCTTTAAGGAAAACAATTATCATGAGACTCACAATAAAATCATGAGTTGGCTACACTACTACTTCTGTTTAAAGGTTAGTTACTTTCCAGAAGGCTCTTAAACACAGCACTACAGTGGCAGGTGCAGTTCTCACAGGAGAATATTTAAAACCAAACACCGAGACAATTCTGTATTTTAAAGTTGAGGAAAAAAAACAGACTTCTGAGGTATATCAGGGTCACTGCAGGCAGGAAAGGAAAACAAGCAGGCATAGGAGCTGTGGGCAGCTCTTCCTTTAGAAAGAAAGTTGGAGGGTCAAATCTTCTAGTCCTTAATCAACTAAAACTTCTATTGCCATCAGTGCCTCCACTCATAGATAGAAACATCACAGTGAACATGTAATAACGTGTGGTAAATAACTGTACACTTCATACTTCAATATTTGAGCCATCTTAACTAGAGTTACACATCTTATATGCATTGGCTCAGGGACTGGATTTTCTGGCATATTCTGAACAGTGTTGAACACACAGATGATGCCCAGTGAATAATGCATATCATGACAATAATTGTCAATTTTATGGACTCTGGATGCAGTTTCTGTTCTTTGTTCTGGAATTGGCCCAAATACAGCTGAAACCCTAAGAATTTGAGGCATAAACACATCTGATACTTTCTCATTCCTTTCTTTTTTCAAACTCGGAACAAAAAATGACTGAACAAAATGGTTTTCAGTTAAAATGTAAAATTGCACAGCAGCCATTGCTGTACAACCCACCTAGGGCACCCTTGGGAGTTAAGTGATCTCCTCTCATCTGACTCTCATTCTCCATCCTTCCTAACCTTTTCATGCTGTCAACCATGACATCCATCCTGGGACCATTTGCTGGAGTCTCAGAGAACTGGCTGCCTTGGTTTTGCTCCCATCTATCAGAGTGTGGTGTATTTTTGTGTGTGTGTGTGTGTGCGTGTGCAGAGAGAGACAGAGGCTGGTCTGCTGGATAGGGAGCTAGCTCTGAAAGTCCTGGGTTCTACTCCTCCCATCTCCCATGGACTTCCTGTCTGACTCCAGGCCAGTGCTTTAAGGACAGAAATTCAAAGGTTTTTAGGCACCCAAAGATGCAGCTAGATATCTAGTGGGGTTTACAAAGCACCAAACCTATGTGCATTTGAAAATCTCACTAAGTGCCTAAATACCTTTGAAAATCTGACCTTTAGTCTGTGTATGCCTCAGTGTGCCATCTGTATAATGGGGATAATAGCATTGCTCTACCTCACTGAGGGGCTGAGAGGAGAAATAGGTTAGACATTGTGAGGAACAGCCTCATACTATGGTGATGGGGTCACAGAAGTACCACAGAGAGTGGGAACTTCTCTATACGCTGCTAGCCCTTCCCTGGGTTTGATCCCTTCTTTTCACCTATGTCCCCAAATCTCCCCCTTTTCTGAATGTAACCTTGGCTCAGTGCTTTGCTGTATTTTTCCTGAGTCCCCTGTGTTCTCTTTAAAACAACCCCTCCTCCCTCTCTTCCCCCCCCCACCCCCCCACACAGAGGGATTCCTCTTTTACAGGCTAAACTTCCATATCCTTAATTTAATCACCCTGCCTCTGTTTCTAAACAAAATACTGACTCCCTGCCTCAAGGGCACCTCTCCTCTGCAGAACTTACATTTCATACTAAGGGCACGTCTACACTGGCACAGTTACAATGCTGCTCAGAGAGTGCTGAAGGGAAACTGCTGTTGTGTGTTCACACTGTCAGCTGCCTGTGCAATAGCTTGTTCACACTTGTGGCACTTGCACTCTGGGCAGCAATCCCACAGAGCACCTCTTTCTCTTCTGCCACTAAGACTTGTGGGCAGGTGGAGGGGGTCACGGGGCATCCTGGGTCCTGTCCTAATGACCCATGATGCATTGCTTCGCATCCCAGGAATCCCTGTGCTTCCATCTGCATTTAGCGCCATCTTTCAACTGTTTGTGTACTGCGCGCCCTGCGCTTCCGGGCTGCAGGAATGGATCCCAAACTGTTGACCAGTATGCTGCTTGCTCTAACACATGAGTGGCAGTGGAGTTATTCCTCAAACTACAAAGGCAAGAGGAGTGCGACCTCGATCTCACCATGCTTAGTAGCTATGACATGAGATTGCTTGTGGCATTCACGGAGATGCTGACCACAGTGGAACGCTGCTTTTGAGCTCGGGCTCGGGAAACGAGCACTCTAGTGACGACCTGCTAAATCAACTGCAGATCGTTCTTCCGTCGACTCCTTCTCAATCCGGTGGAGTACAGAGTAGGGAGAGTCGACAGGAGAGCATCTCCTGTCAACATCACGTAGTGTGGACCCGGCGGTAAGTAGATCTAAGCTACATCGATTTGAGTTTCAGTATTCACGTAACTCAAATTGCATAGCTTAGATCAAATTTCCCCTGTAGTGCAGACAAGGCCTCAGTCTATTTCTTTTTCTTTAGTCCCAGGTGAGAGCCCTGTGTCTCTGTGAATTCAACTCTTAGCACAGCTCTTCCCTTTGTTCTCCAGCTCAGGGTCTTTGCTCTGCTTCCATGCCAGAGCTATGGGGAAATCTCCTTTCTCTTGGCTGTTGGTTGCTAGGTGTGAATGTTCCAGCCATTTTTGTTTCCATTGTCTCTTCCCCATCCTCCATTCACATGTGTAGACTTAGCCACTTGGTTGGAGACCCAAGGAATCTGAATCCAACATCTTGTTTCTTCCCTTTACACTCAGTGCATTGCAATACAAAGCCCAGAGGGAAACGGGGGCTTGCACAGGAATCCTAAAAATATCACCAAAATTCCCACATTTGTCACAGGTGCCCATAGTTCAGTTCCTAAATCCCCTTGTAAGCACTGAATAAGTGGCCTGACTTTTTAAAAGTGCTGAGCAGCGGACGCTCCCACTGATGTCACCGAGAGTACATCTAGACTGCAGGTGGGAGTGTGCTTCCCAGCTCAGATAGAGGGACCCTAAAAATAGCAGTGTAGGCGGGAGTAGCACACGGGGGGGCAGCTTAGGGTAGCCACCTGAGTACAATCTGCCCAGACTGCCTGGTTATGTACTTGAAGAGCTAGCCAGAGCCACAACCATATTGTGCTAGATTGAGCAGGGCTAGTGCATGTCTGTCTGTCTGTCCAAGCTGGGAAGCAGGCCCCCAGCTGCAATGTAGATGTACCTTGCCAATGGCTGGCTGCTCAAGACTCTCAACAGTAGATCTTATTTAATTCCTAAACTAGGATTTAAGAGCTTAATTTTAGACACCTAATTTTGGAAATCTTCTGTAGCAAAGGGGGAATTCTATTTACTGCTGCAGAATGAAGAATACACAGGACACTGCTTATAAGTACTTAAAGCAGGGAACTTACTCTTGATATTTGGCATATCGAGCCCGAAATGCATTTGGCTTTTTAAGAAATACTTGAGTTCACAATTTTTGGACCTGGAAACACTGACAGAAGTAGCAACTATATTACAGTCTGATCAAGAATGTTTGGAATACAGCATGTTAGACATAAAAATACATACTTTGATTCAAAATAGTGGGAAAGAACTTTCTTTATCACATTAAAAAAAATTGGGGAAAGATACAGTACTTTGTCACATTCAGTGTAGTTGCTAGTCAAGGACAAATAAAGAGGTGAAATTCTGTATCTAAATTGATTGGAAGAAACCCAGCTGCACTTTAAGTAGTTGCAGAAGTGTATGTTTGATGTTAACCCTGCTGATTTGAGATTGTTCATAAAGTCTATGCACGCAAGCCAGGGTACAAAAACAACTGGTGATCACTGTGTAACCTTTCACCTGCATTTTTATTTCGTGTGTGAATGAAGGCAAATCGGTGGTCATCTGTTCCTGGATGAAATTGTAAAGTAGCATTAATCCCTTCTCAGAAATATGACGTGACATTTTATCCTGATTATAATATAACACAGGACAATAGAATGAGACAATACAAAATGCTTTATTGGACATATTTTACTTTCTTTTCTTTGTTTCACCCTGAATGCATGGCAAAAATTGCATGACTTGGAACTATCTCTCCAAACCTGAAGATTGATTTATTTTATTTATTTTGAAGGTGTCTCTGCCTGAGACAAAGTATTTATTTAATAGGGAGATCTCCCAAAGGCTTGACTTGTTCATTCAAAATGAAATTTTTCCCTATACAGAGATTTTTATTGCAGAATTGGAAAGTCAGAGTTTAAAAAAAAAAAAAATCTGGGTAACATTTTAAAGATGGATGCTGCCCAAAGACATTAATAGCTTTAAAAATGAAAATAGGTGGCCAAAGAAATATGATCCATGGGAACATTTGTTATGTCTTTTGGAATAATACACTAACTAAAGAAGAGGGACAAGCCATACTTGAAATTATCTGTAGTAATGACAAATATATTTAACATTACCTTCTGTTTCTGGTTATACAGGAGCTACTTATGACACTAAACTTCCCATAAAGTGTGCTTTTTACTTAAGTCTGTACTAGCATAAATTATGTGTTGTGTGAATGTAAAATTGCAGGATGGAGAATTAAATCCATAGTGTCATATTGAGTTGTGGCATACAGCAAAAAGAAAATATTTAAATATTACCTCCTTGGAGTGTTGTCATCTGTTCCCTGTCTGTCATTTAAAAAGCTGAAGGAAACACTGATATAGAATGGAATTTTAGAAGGCACTACATCCAGAACAGTCTCCCTTTTCACTTGTAGTCTGCTTCATAGAGATTTGGAAGACTGCATGAAAGACTGCCCTATCACCCAAGACTTTTCTTTCAGAAATATGCCAGATTTAAAACAAAAAGCCTAGGTGGAAGAGCATACTCTTGGTACAGGGTGCTGTGAATTTCATAGGACCCATAGGAGGTATCAATATTTCACGTAAGCAGGAAAGGGTTGTAGTAGGAAAGGAGAGTTTAAAAACATTGGGCCATATCCTGTAACTCCCTTACAGCTGATGAAGCTATGTTGATTTATGCTAACTGAGGATCTGGCTCTTTCTTTCTTTCTAATGGAGAAGAGGTTTGGAGCATTAACTGTTGTAGGGAAGTTTTAAAAAAAAAAAGGCTGGAAAGACTTGAATAGTCACAGCAATTTGGTTAAGGCTCACAATCTGTTTGTTCCAAATCTTTCCTCCTGAACAACTTCCATCTTGACATGTTATCTCTCATTGATTGTATAGAGTTTGACGCAATCTGCCTGGTGCTGATTCTGTTGCCATTTCCATCAGTAGGTAGAGCAGTAGGGACGGTCGTGACCTTAGTCTTCCCGATCTCAACTGGCTTGAGTCCCAAGTTTAGTCTCCTTTTGAAAAGTCGATGACTAGGTTGGTTTTAGATTGCATTGTCTCGTGTCCCATTTATAACCTGTCTGGCTGAAATGGATTTGTAGAGTATGACAGTACTGCCACGCCAGGTACAGAAAGTGAATAGTTGTGAACCATGGAGTTCATGTATAAAGAGTTGACTACCTGTGTCTGGGCTAAAATGACACATTTTTGCTCTGGGAAGAGGAAACTAGCAACATATATAGACTGATCTGTCAGTACACTGAAGGAGATTACTACTTCCACCCCACGATCACATAGCTGTCGTCTTCAGACTGGTGAGTGCTTCAGCCTTTCCTCATAACTGTTGCTCAGCTAGCAGAGTCTTTCTGGGCCTTCTTCCCTATGCATCCAAAACTGGCTGTGCTTCCCCAGATGATACTTCAAAATCATGATGATACCCTTCTGATACAATTCAGAATTGTGTTTAATGCCTTTGCTTCAACTGCACAATGCATTCCTGTCGTCACATTCCTGCTAACTTGAATCTTCATGTTTGTTAAATGACTTTGGTTCTTTACTCAGCAGTATGCAGATTCCTTTAATGATTTTGTTTGTTTTATATTGCCAAGCATTTGTTTACACCAAGATCTATCAGATGTTTCCCAGCCCACGTATGATGTGTTCACATATTTCTGAAAACTTTCTCAATTATTGCAAATGCTGCTGTCTTTGGCCAGTTTCCCCACTTTACAGGCACAACCTGAGAACAGAGTATTTGTGGTATGTTGTCCGATGCTCCAATGTAGTTTAGATAGATCTCGTACAAATACTGTTAGTAGCCATACGGATATTTAAAAAAAAAAAAGCTAGATCATCAATTTTTTAAAGTTTTACTATTTAACTCTTCTGGGAATGCTTCTTCTGGGGGTATTGACAACCTGTTTCGCCAGTCTTTCCCTTATGGTAGTCTCTTTTGAAAGGTTGGGGTGCCTTTACCACCCATCAGTGCTGTGACAGCAAACCTGATATTAATGACAGATTAATTATATATGTACATTGGGTCTCTGATCTCCATTCCGTAACCTAAGATGTAACCATTCTTGGGTCAATAATTTGTTTAAACTCAGTATAATTTTGTGAGGACAGTGTCAGTGGTTGTCCCCTGCCTACGTACACAATGTTTATTGGGACACCATTCAATCTCCCTTAATATGAATGCCTGGGAACTTCACTGTGGAAATCTATTGCATATACCTATTGAATAATTTCTTGTCTCTAAACATTAACTGTAACAAAAAAAAACCCTGAAGTCATGTCTACATTTATAAGCTTAGAGTGGCACAGCTGTACTGGTACAGCTGTGCCGCTGTAAGATTGCTCCAGTAGCCGCATTATGCTGACTGGAGAGAGCTCTCCCGTTGACATAATACAAACAGCTCAATGAGCGGCGGCAGCCGTGTCGGCAGAGCATCTCCTGCTGACATAGCACTGTGCACACGATTGCTTATGGCAGCAAAACTTATGTTGCTCAGGAGGTGTTTTTTTCCACACCTCTGAGTAACAAATGTTTTGCTGACATAAGTGCTAGTATAGCCAAGGCCTTAGTGTCTCTTAACTGTTCTTCAAAAGACTTGAAGCTTAGCAAAAGAGATCACTTTCAACTGGGTAGTCAAGAGGACTGAGCATTTTCTGGGTTCTAATTCAACTCCCCTCTGTGGTTTGGGCCCTTTCTCTCCATCTGTAAAATGTGGATAGAACCTATTTGCCTAAATCCAGAGGGGGTTGTAAGAATGTAAGGGAATAATTAATGTTTCTACATCTTCAAAGAGCTTTAAATTGCTATGTAAGGGGTAAGTATTTTGTATCTCTAGAGAGTGTGATCAAAACGTGGTTTGTCCGGGACTTGGATTTCCTAGATTCAGGAATATCACTAATTGTCAAATATAAGCACTTTATATAGGCATGTGCTCATGGTTGCTCCAACCTTTATTTTCCAGTGCTAGAAAATGTCCGTTAAAAGATCTTAAATATCACACAGATTGAGTTTTTACAACTTAATTTCTCCAGGAAATTATTGTTGTTGTTTTTCTGAGGCGTTGGTAAACTTTTTTTTTTAATTTAATTAAAGAACTGCAGCAGTTGAAGCAGAGTTTAATTTTGTATAGTAACTGGCAAGAAACTTGAAGAATGTTCCCATGACCCTCTGAAACAAAAGCTGACTGTTTCAAAAGAAATTCATTTATATAATAGAAAAACAGAATGAAACTTTTTGTTTTTGTTTCTGCAGACTGACACCAAGGCTAGTTCATCCTGCATTTGTACCCTTTTATTCTACTACATGATGATAATGGAACAAAAAAGGTTACATTAGAGAAGCAAACTAGTTAATTGAGACTTCTGCAGGAAGGCTTTCTACTGTGGAATGAGTTTCCCTTCTGTTTTGTGAATGGGACTGAAAAATAACTTCACTTCGTTTTCCATAGTTACCCACCATCGCTATACTTCAGCACTGTGCAGTTTTTAAAATTACTTAGCGCTCTCATGTCTCTGCTACCCTTTTGCATAAAAAAAGATTGACATTATAAGTGTCAAACCAGTTTTGTATATGAATTCAGTTAATGCTATTAATTACTAACTTTTAATATGCTTCTTTTATTTAATTTTTTTCTTTAAAAATATCAAAATAAGAAGCCGATTGTGGTTTATCAAGTGATGGTGTTATATAACTGAATCTATTTGTTGTTAGATCAAAGTAATGGCGAATAGGATGAGCAAATAGAGATTTCAAACATAAAATTGATGGCCTACTCGGGCGTATTGCGCCTTGGGGGTGCATCTAAAAACAGAATGACAGAAGATTTTCCACATCAGCTGATTATCTTCTGGGAAGTTAAGTTCCCAGCCTTGTTCTATACAGCCTTTGTCGTGTTTAGCTCAGAAACATATTGAAGCATAGCCTTTTCTGTTCATTTTTCTTATTCATGGGAAACCAGTATTTTAGGGTGTCCAGGACATTTATGTGGGCACTGGTAATTTGCGTAGATCCAAAATTTTGATCTAATGTTAAAATGGTTGTATTCTGATGGAGATGTCCGTGGCTTGTTTCAGTAACATTGCTTATAAGAAGAGTGTATTGAAATTAATGTCATTCTATATACCTAAAATTATTTTAATCAGTTACTTTATCCCAAGCAGGCTTCTACATCTGTATATGGTCCAAATTCAAAGAACATACTGGAGATCCTGCTATAAAGGAACTTTAATAGTTGGTCTCTCTAGAGCAGTGAGGAAAGATTGATGGAGTTGGGTGTTGCCTGTGTGTGTGTGTGTTCTACACACTTTTTTGGGGAGTGGGGGAAGACTTGGGATTCCTTCTAACTCTTCCGTCATCGGGCGGAGAGGGATATAGAGAAAGAAAATACAGTGTAATTAGAAGTGGAGAATTTCATTTGTTTTCTTTGCAACAAGAAGTAGAAGCTGCCTTCTCAAAAATGAAATTCCAACTCCTACTTGCCCTCTAGGCAAATATTGCAATTTTGAAATCTGTTTTGCAGCCCAGCGTGCTGGTCTTGGGACAGGGGAGTGCATGTATCATGTTCTTATCTTCTGCCATTTCAGTTTGCAGAGTAACAGCCGTGTTAGTCTGTATTCGCAAAAAGAAAAGGAGTACTTGTGGCACCTTAGAGACTAACCAATTTATTTGAGCATGAGCTTTCGTGAGCTACAGCTCACTTCATCGGATGCGTACTGTGGAAACTGCAGAAGACATTATATACACAGAGACCATGAAACAATACCTCCTCCCACCCCACTCTCCTGCTGGTAATAGCTTATCTAAAGTGATCATCAGGTTGGGCCATTTCCAGCACAAATCCAGGTTTTCTCACCCTCCGCCCCCCCCCCACACACACAAACTCACTCTCCTGCTGGCAATAGCTCATCCAAACTGACCACTCTCCTTACAATGTGCATGATAATCAAGGTGGGCCATTTCCAGCATAAATCCAAGTCTAACCAGAACGTCGGGGGGGGGGGGGGGGGGTTAGGAAAAAACAAGGGGAAATAAGCTACCTTGCATAATGACTTAGCCACTCCCAGTCTCTATTTAAGCCTAAATTAATAGTATCCAATTTGCAAATGAATTCCAATTCAGCAGTTTCTCGCTGGAGTCTGGATTTGAAGTTTTTTTGCTGTAAGATAGCGACCTTCATGTCTGTGATTGCGTGACCAGAGAGATTGAAGTGTTCTCCGACTGGTTTATGAATGTTATAATTCTTGACATCTGATTTGTGTCCATTTATTCTTTTACGTAGCGATTGTTTCATGGTCTCTGTGTATATAATGTCTTCTGCAGTTTCCACAGTATGCATCCGATGAAGTGAGCTGTAGCTCACGAAAGCTCATGCTCAAATAAATTGGTTAGTCTCTAAGGTGCCACAAGTACTCCTTTTCATTTCAGTTTGGTGAACAGAATTCTTTGGAGTAGTATGAGGAATGGTGGGAAGACTTTCGCGTTTTCCCTCTTTAAGTGCTGGGCTTCAAAAGGTTATTGGTTACAAAAGCAGTGTGGTATCACTTCTGGGGGGATCCTTTTAAAACAAAAAAGCAAACCAAAGAAGAAGAAAAGAGGCAGGTATTAATGTCACTTGTGCACATGGGGAGTATTTCACAAATCATTATCTAACATGGTGAGGTGAGAGATGCCTTTCCCCAGCTGAAAGATGGGGATCATTAACCTAGACCACTGAAGGGTTTCTTACTACTTGCCGCCTTGTTGGGTTAATGTCCTCACCTATTTTGGAGGCATACTGCTAAAAGCACAAAGAGATGTTGCCACCTGTTAAGATTTGTTTAAATATTTAATGTGAAGTTCTGTAAACTTTACATGGAACTGTAAACATTTAGAACAAGGACACTTCCTGGGATGATTTTTTTTATCAGCTGATTTAGAAGCTCTCTTGCCAGAGCTGTTTTGGCATCAGCTCTCAGCATTTGCCCTTGGGTTGTCTCTTCTTTATTTTTATTTTAAACATTGTGTGCAATGTTCCATTAGACTTCTGTCTCAGACATACAGCAATGGGATTTAACCATCTCTGGTAAGGCTGTTCTTAAAATGTTCATTAGTTAGGGACTACGTGTGACTTGTATTGTTGCTTCAAACGGTCACTGTGGAAATATGCCATGTGAATAAAAAAATGTGTTGTGGGGGTTTCACTGTCTCTCTTCCCCCCAGAAGCTGAGGATTAAAACACTAACATTGAAATTTTGAGAACTATATTAAATAACTGAAGAGACTACTTTAGCAGCAGGTAAATAAACAGTGAGCAAATTACAGCCTCATGAGCAAAAAGACCATTTTGTGAACAGCTGACTATGGCCAATAATCTTTTTTGCAGATTTCAGGCACTGTACTTTGACTTTTAGACGTGTAAAACACTTCAGCAGTGCCGCTTTACAATAAGATGCCAGTAACACACACTTTATATTTAGGAGGCTGATGACCTTTTGACCCCTTCTCTGTATTGTGCTTTCTGGTTCGGCTTTATTCTTCTGGTTATTTTGCCACTGTAGAAGTTGTTAGAACTGGAGCTTTCATCTGTTCTAGTAAGTTGTCTTCCTTCTCTCCTCACCCCGCTCCCTCTCCCCCAACCCTCCACACCATCCTATTCTTTCAGACTTTCAGTCAGTTTAGTTTTATGCTGCTGTCCATCGCTGCAGAATCTGAAACACCTTCCACATAGCAAAAGCGAAGAGTAGTGGACTCCATGGAGTCTCTGGCTCTTCCTTTCTGGTGTGAAAATTCTGATTGGGAGGTTGTCTTTGTTCAGTCAGTTTTTGCTCCATGGGTGGGGGGGGGCTTGGTTTTTTTGTGGGGGTAGGGGGAAGGGTAATGTTGTGGAAGCCACCCATTGCAAGGAAACCGCTCCTAATTAACTGAACATGTCTGTGAAGTTATTAAAAATTCCACACACACCCATACATTTCACACTTCAACTAGTATTTTTTACTTTGCTGTTCTAAACCAAACACAGCACTTGAGTATTGCCAATTCTTATGACTTTTATTGTGAGTCACATGATATTTGGTATCTTGCATAAAGCCCCGCAGCAGGTAGCCCGGGGGGTGCGCAGGGGAACCGCTCCCCATGCCAGCTCGCCTCTGCCTCCCTGGGCCTGAGCACAAAGCCGCCTGCTTCTCAGCCCTCCCCGGCTTCCCGCGTGAACAGCTGATTCGTGGGAAATCTGTGGGGGGAAGTGGGGAGGTGGAGAAGCAGAGCCGGGCGGCGCGTTCAGGGGAGGAAGCGGAGGTGAGCTGGGGCCAGGCGCGGGGCAGAGAGCTGCTGGTGGTTGCTCTGCACGCACCAGATTTTCCCAGTGGGTGCTCCAGCCCCGGAGCACCCAGGGAGTCGGTGCCTAAGGCACCACTTCTGATGTTTTCGGAGGTGGGAGCGGCCGCTCCTCCTGCCCCCCCCCCCCCCAGCTACGCTACTCTGGCTCTTAGGGGTGGGGCATGTTGGGCACAGTGGCCCCCGAGACCCTCCTGCCCGGTTCTGGGGGCAGACAGGGGAGGGGGGTGAAAGGGGCAGGGGTCTGGGAGGGGCATCAAGGAACGCAGGGGGTTGGATGGGGCAGGGGTCCTGGGGGGGGGGGGGCATTAAGGAATGCAGGGGGTTGGATGGGGCAGGGGTCCCCCGGGGGGTGGGCCACAACCCCCTCATGGGGTGAGGAGGGAACCGGTTGTTAAGATTTTGGCAGCTCATCACTGACCTTAACTGTCTGTCTGGACCCTGCTGATGCAGTTCGTTAGTGAGTCTGCTCAAAGAAGGGTAGATTGAAGCATGCCAGGGAATTGTTAGTGCCCGTCAGCAGGCTACACATGGATGCTTAATTTGTGGCAGGCTAGTGCAGGGTGGCTTGATTTAAATCAAGGCCAATTTAAATCTGTGATTTAAATCACAAAGTGGAAAGCCTCAATTTGAATTATCAATTTTTAATCTAATTTCCATTCGTGCTTCAGTTATTGTCTAAAGGAAGGTGCATTCTTGTAGGTTGATATAACCATTAAAATATGTTGATTTACAACTAAATAGAGCCTTTACTCTGGACTTGGTAGCTTTTTGCTACCAAGGAGGGTACACTGTTATATAGATTTAGTTAAGCAGCTATCTAGCTTAATATTTTAAGATTCTTATTAATTGTACAATGTTAGTATGTTAGAAAATGGTGAATAATGTATTGCTTATTGACTAGATAATTAACTTTTTGCTCACAAGTTCTGTAAAGCTGCATTAAAATGGTAACTGAAATTTATTTAAACATGCAGAACAGGATATAAAACTTATTTATTAAACAAAGCAACTTTAAATGTTCGGCATACATAAACGTCACTGTTTTTTCCCTCCCCTTAAGAGCTGGAGAGTAAGTTTCCATGGTAGCTGAGTCATAAATATTAATGATCTGAGAACTGAGCCAATCAGAGTTCAGGTAGGGAGAAACTATAAAATAGGAGTATGAGGCCATCCAGGTGGGATCAGCAGATGACCCTGATGAGATACATGCTGGTGTCTCTGGAATCAGAAGTTGGTTCGCAACACCAGTGGTGACTTTGCCAGTCTTTCGCACCTAGTAGCACAGCACCCCCCCAACCCCTCCCCAGGATCAAGCTCTTTATCCATATTTATACCTTTGTGCTATATTTATAAAGCTTGATCTCAAAAGCTATTCCCCCCCCCCCCCCCGATTCTTTCTTTATAGAGAAAAGTAGCCTTTAACTCAACATTTTGTTTTCATAGCGGCTCCTGGATTCAGCACATGTATTCTTTATTGAACTATTTTGGAGGTTATGATAAGATTAAGGCCTTAACATAGTTTACATTAAATTCAGATTTAATTTTAAATAGGTTGTTTTTTTAATAAAAAATTATTTAAATAACAATGAAAAAATACAATTTGAATAAAATCTTTTTTTTTCTGAAAAAATTATTTAATCCAACATGGGCTAGTGCGGGTGGATTTACGCTGTAGCTTGCCATGACCATTATCACAGAAATAACTTTTCTCACTCTCTGTTTTTATAGGCTGTACAATGGAATCCCTGGATCAAACAATCAATAGCTATCTGGATGTCTGGTTCGGGCCAAGAGGTAAGTTGTTCTATAAATATGTACATTTATTTCCTAGAACCAATGTTCAAATGCAGATATTGGAGTATAGAAACTGCCATAGTGGAAGAGATTGGCCCTCTAGTATCCTGAAGCTAATAGTAGTTTGTGTCAGCTGCTTTGGTGCCCATAAACACCCAATTGTGCGAAACTGTGATGCTCAGAGGAGAGGGCTTCTGATGCTACTGAGCGATCGGCTTATGACTTGAAGAGTGAGAAATGACAGACCTTGAAACTTTATCTGAGCTAATATACTGCAGCTGCTATTCTTATTCCTATAAATGTCAATCTGTTTTTTGGTCTTACTCAGCTAGTTGCCTCAACAATACCCTGCAACATGAAATTCTTCAAATTAATTAAATGTTGCATGAAAAATACCCTGTTTTTTAAGTTTGTTCTTCAGGAAGTACCCTCTTGTAATGAGGGAGAGGATAAATAGGGGTGTCTGACTGGTCTTCAGTAACATTCATTAATTAAAATGACACTCTCTTATCTCCTCGTTTTCAAATTAATTAGTTTTGTTTTGTCTTTTAAATTTTTTCTCATGTCCCTAATGCCTTATGCTCCTAATCTGTTTTGCTTACCTTCTTTTGTTTTTTTTTCTTTTCTCCTTTTTGAGATGAGGTGACAGAATCTCCTCAGCTAGAATATGGTATTCATTTTATCTGTTTTATGTACTGCCTTTATAATATGCTACATCTTTGTCATGTTTTGAAAACATTGATCTGAAAAAAAGTACATCAAAACAGTTTGCAGGCTTTCCCTCAACCCCCACAAAGCTTTAAGGTCTCATTTTAGGGCCTCATTAATGATCTGGATGATGGGATGAATTGCACCCTCAACAAATTCATGGATGACACTAAACTGGGGAGAGAGAGAGATATGCTGGAGGGTGAGGATAGGGTCCAGAGTGACCTAGACAAATTGGAGGATTGGGCAAAAAGAAATATGATGAGGTTCAACAAGGGCAAGTGCAGAGTCCTGCACTTAGGACGGAAAAATCCCATGCACTGCTACAGGCTGGGGACTGACTGGCTAAGCGGCAGTTCTGCAGAAAAGGACCTGGGGATTACAGTGGATGAGAAGCTGGATATGAGTCAGTGTGCCCTTGTTACTAGGAAGGCTAACTGCATATTGGGCTGCATTAATAGGAGTATTGCCAGCAGATCGGGGGGAGTGATTATTCCCCTCTGTTCGGCACTGGTGAGACCACATCTGGAGTATTGTGTCCAGTTTTGGGCCCCCCACTACAGAAAGGATGTGGACAAATTGGAGAGAGTGCAATGAAAATGATCAGGGGGCTGGGGCACATGACTTATGAGGAGAGGCTGAAGGAACTGGGCTTGTTTAGTCTGCAGAAGAGAAGAGGTGAGGGGGGATTTGATAGCAGCCTTCAACAGCTTGAAGGGGGGTTCCAAAGAGGTTAGAACTAGGCTGTTCTCAGTGGTGGCCCATGACTGAACAAGGAGCAAGGGTCTCAAGTTGCAGTGGGGGAGGTCTAGGTTGGATATTAGGAAACACTATTTCACATGGTAGGTGGTGAAGCACTGGAATGGGTTACCTAGGGAGTTGGCGGAATCTCCTCCTTAGAGGTTTTTAAGGCCTGGCTTGACAAAGCCCTGACTGAGTTGGGGTCGGACCTGTTTTGAGCAGGGGGTTGGACTAGATGCCCTCCTGAGGTATCTTCCAACCCTAATCTTCTAGGATTCTATATCTACACTGCAGTCATGGGGTGTGATTGCAACTCGCACAGGCATACCTGAGCTAGCTTTAATGGAGCTAGCTCAAGTATCAGAGCAGCTGAAGCTGTAGCTGAATGGACATCTGCATGGGTTAGCTGCCTGAACAGGTGTTGAAGGTTGTGGGTGGGCTTGTGTGGCCTGTGCTGCTGTGGTTTTAGTGCTCCCGAGTACAGCTAGCTCAGCTAGAATAAAGCTACTTCAGGTATGTTTATGTGAGCTGCAGTCACACCCTATGACTGCAGTGTAGATTGCCCCCAGACTGCAGTATGGCTTCTGAGCTCCACTAAAATAGAGCTGGAGCCTCTTCACTGCCACAGGGTGTCTAAACTGAACTGGTGTGAGCTTGTATTAGACTGTTTTTTGATCCCATTATAGACAGGCCTCTATGGAATGGGACAAGTTGACAACTTCTCCGTGATATTTCTGTGTGTATTTCAGTCCAAAAAGTGATTTTGTAAAAAAGAGCGTCCTATTTGTTTGAATATTTTTATATCCATATCAAATTTGTTCAGTTTACTGTTTAAAAATGTTTTGTCTACTTGCCAGTCTTACAACTCTCCCTGGAAATCAGACTGTCAATTGGGCTGTTTTCCTTCTCATGCAACACCAATAAAAAGGTTCCAAAAGCCAAATTATGCTGTAACACTAGGGTAAAATCAGTGTCCTGTTTGGGTTTGCCCTAGTGTAACTTACTGCTTGGAATATAGTGTGAGATGCACAATAAGGAATCCAATTCCCATTCCTAGCCATGCTGGCTCCTAAGGACTAGCAGAAATAAAAACCGTAAGAATGTACTTTGCTTAATACAGTAAGCAGAAACTAGATATGTTGATGATATATTAGTCTTTCAGGGAGAAAGGAAGAAACAAATGGAAAAACAGCATGGTGAAGTTTTTCTGTTTTAAAACTTATTCAGAATCTTCTTCTGTCCCAAATACCAAAGATAGATTTCAAGTAATAGTTTAAAACACTTAGCAGCAATAACTCCCTTTTGAAAGCAATGTTTTCTTTGGGAGCAGCATTACTTGCTTTTTGCTTAGCGACAGTGTGATTAAATGTAACCTTGCTATATATGAAAGTTATTGTGTAATTAAGAACAATGAGCATTTCTAGTAAGTTTTTTATTTGCTGTTGTTCCATCAAGCATTTTCTTTCATTCACATTGGTTCACGTTAGGTGCCTGAGAAAAATGTTTTCCTGACATAGTAACAATGTTTTAAATATTTCCATGTACTTATAGGCTTATAATAACAACGCTTTAAATATTTCCATGTACTAAATCACTGTAGTAAATATTTGTTGTTTTTTTTTCATTCTATTTCAGATCCCAGAGTAAAAGGATGGCTTCTTCTGGATAACTATATACCTACTTTTATCTTCTCTGTCTTATACTTATTAATCGTATGGATAGGACCAAAATACATGCAGAATAAACAACCATTCTCATGCCGGGGAATTCTAGTGGTCTATAACGTTGGACTTACGCTACTGTCACTTTATATGTTTTATGAGGTAGGAGGGTTTTTTGGTTGTGTGGGTTTTTTGTTTGTTTGCAGTACCCTGTTTAACCCCCACTTACACCAGAAACCTGTCTGTTGTGCATATTGTTGTGCTAAACTTGGTAAAATAACTGCAGAAATGTTGCAACAATTCTTCAGAGGTGTCTTCTCCAAAGAAAATCACCATTATTACTAAGTTCCTACGAGCACTTCCATTAATACCCTCGAGGATGGCGTGCAAAATCTGTACAGACTCAACAGCAAAATAAGTTGTTCTGAAATGTGAAGCTCTCCTTCAGCACACAGTGGAAGAGGAAAACTCAACTTTCTTGACTTGTTATAGTCTACAGGTAAACCTCGGTAGTATTTGAGTAGTTCCAAACTACTCTCCTAAAAAAGTACCACAGTCAAGCTGTTCTAAGAATGGATAAAAAGAAAAGGAGGACTTGTGGCACCTTAGAGACTAACAAATTTATTTGAGCATAAGCTTTCGTGAGTACCAGCCAGATACTACAGAAAATTCTTTCCTGGGCAACTCAGATTCCACCCCATCTAATATCCCATCACAGGCCATTGGGCCTATTTACCATGAATATTTAATCACCAAAACCATGTTATCCCATCATACCATCTCCTCCATAAACTTATCGAGTTTAATCTTAAAGCCAGATAGATCTTTTGCCCCCACTGCTTCCCTTGGAAGGCTATTCCAAAACTTCACTCCTCTGATGGCTAGAAACCTTCGTCTAATTTCTAGTCTAAATTTCCTGGTGGCCAGTTTATATCCATTCGTTCTTGTGTCCACATTGGTACTGAGCTTAAATAATTCCTCTCCCTCTCTGGTATTTATCCCTCTGATATATTTAGAGAGCAATCATATCTTCCCTCAACCTTCTTTTAGTTAGGCTAAACAAGCCAAGCTCCTTGAGTCTCCTTTCATAAGACAGGTTTTCCATTCCTCAGATCATCCTAGTAGCCCTTCTCTGTACCTGTTCCAGTTTGAATTCATCCTTCTTAAACATGGGAGACCAGAACTGCACACAGTATTCCAGGTGAGGTCTCACCAGTGCCTTGTATAACAGTACTAAAACCTCCTTATCCCTACTGGAAATACCTCTCCTGATGCGTCCCAAGACCGCATTAGCTTTTTTCACGGCCATATCACATATACAAGTGCAGATTTCTTTGGCGTTATAGTAAGTGTAGATAAAATTCCCATTGCAGCTGATCTCTTCTCTTCTAGCACTCAGAATAATACTCATATTTTCCACATGACATTTTTGTAACAGGGTAGGGGGATGGCCTAGTAACCACTAAGAAGTCTTTTCCATTACTAATGTCTGATTCTGTGAACTTAGAGCACTGGACTGAGACTCAGGGCACTGGGTTCTGTTCCTGGCTCTGCCAGTGAGCTACTGGGTGACCTTGTGCAAGTTACTTTCCCTTTCTGTGTGCCAGCTTCCCCATCTGTAAAATGGGGATAATGATACTGATCTCCTTTATTAAAGTGATCTACTGATGGAAAGCACTATACAAGCTAAGTATTATCATTATTATTATTAATTCATTTTTTTACTTAAACGTTATTCCTTCACACTATTCCATATACAATATTCTGTAAACTTTATATGATGTAAAGCCTTTATAGTTATATTACAGTTGAACTGCTTCTCTTTTGCATAGCAATCTCCCTGCTTATTAAGCACCATTTGCCTTGTCAACTCAGCTAAATCAAATGCATGTTTGTTTTTTTTAACACTTGCCTGGCATTACTCATGTGGCTTGGAAAATTGCCATAAATTCACATAGTCAATGTGAGTTCTTTGATCTGGTGAAAGGAAAAATAAAACCTCACCTGTAGGCTATATGATCAGTGGCTAGAGCTTAAATTTAAAAACTGTCTTTGAACATAGTCTTTGCTACTGCAAATATATAATGCAACTTGATTTTCAGTGTTAGCATTATATTTAGTGATCTTGTTATCTGTGTGAAAATATCCATTCAGCATTGTCTGGCCAGACTACAACTTTATTCACTTAAAATATCTGGAACTGCCCAGCAAGAAATTTTACAGTGCAGCTCAACATCCTTTCCTTAATCGCTTCCATTGATTCCCAACCATGTCCCAGCTATCTCGCTGCTGAGACCCCAGTGTCATCCCCTCACTTGAGGTGAAAGGGGTTGGAGGTTGGCTCTTCTGTCCAAATGTAGGAGCCCCAAACCCCCATTCTTCAGCTCCCTTAAGGGATGCCTTCCTTGAAATCCTTTCCCAATCCATGTTATCCAATAACTATATCCTTTCCATAGAGTACCTGCTCTGACATCTGTCATGAGCTCTATGTACTGAGGTGCAGCATTACAACCTAAGTCCCTTACTCCACCCGACTGGATCCCAAACTTATTGTGGGGAAAGACAAAAAGCCCACCCCACTTCGGCCAATCTGGCAGCGAGGGAAAAATTCCTTCCCAGCCCCCCAGGGATAAAGGTAACTAGCAAAACAAATCAAAAGGGAACCTGGTCCTTTTGTCAAGTTCATGGGTGAGTGAATGCTGCCAGCCTGATCCCCATAAAAGAGGGGCTCTCTGGGGCTGCATGGGGTATAAATCAGACATGCCAAACCCACAAAAATAAACTGCAGAAATTGGGTGCTTTTTTTTGTTGTTGTTGGCTTAATTGGCTTGTGAGTTGCTTGTTGGCTAGTTTTTGGCTTGTAGCTTTTTGCTTTTTTTTTGATCAGCTTCCGGCAAGCAGGAGCAAGGGGCGTGGGGGGGGGGCGGGGGGAAGAGTCAGGGTGCACAGCGGGCCCACCACAGTCCCAGACCGCAGGCCGGGCGGGATCTAGTCACATAGAGTGTTGGGGTTCTAAGGGATTGGGTTGTTTTGACCTTGTTTTGAAATAGGATTAGCTTGATTTTTGGCTTATTGTGAAAGTCAGGGTGCTTATTTACCGCGTGAAAGTTGGCAACTGTGGTATAAATACTCCCCAGATGTACACTCTTACAGCCAGCAGGAAGGGCAGTGCAGTGGCCTTCTCCTGGCCTGGCCCCAGCTGCACACTGTCCTTCCTGTCCATCTCTGTAAGCTTTCCTTCTCCCTACCTGTTGTAGAGGAGCTCTTAAAGGGACAATACCCCTTTTCTTCCAGCTAGCCAGACAGAGACCTCCTCCCGGCCCCCCCCCCCCCCCCCGGTGTGGTGAGCACATTAGTGGGCGCGATATAACTGTTTTTATAAACAGGCACCCACAAAGCTACAGTGTTACACAGGGTACTGAGGCCATTAACATTTAATGTATGTTTTAGTAAATTTTAAATTTTGTGACTTAGCGTTTTGTAACCTAAACTACATTATATGTATACAGTGCATTTCTGTTCAGCACCTAAGAAAACATCTAGGGTAAAGAAAATCAGTTCTTCAAACCCCTGGATAAACCCCTTTCAATAGACTCTGCATTGTGACCATATTTATGTAGTCCTACAATGGCAGAGTTGAGGGCAAGCATAATAATGGTTTGCCAGCTAAGACCCTGAACCTGTGGAAAACTTTCACATGGGAGAAGTCCTACTGACTTTGGACAATTCGCTTGCTTAATATTAAGCCTGTGCATGTTTGCTCCATACCACCAATGTTGACAATTCACAATTTCACTGTAGGAGAGCATCTCTTTTGCTAACGAGACATATCAGAATGTTCATCCTTTCCAGCGTTCTGTTTGAAAAAGTAGTGCTTTTATATGAAATTTGGCAATAATGTACTATGGACACTTCATTGTATATTCATGTTTGACACTTATGTCTATGACTTTTTTAAGTACATAAAACATTTAGCAGCTTGCAGTTACTGTTCCTGATATTGTATTTGGAGTCTTGCTGCAATTTTATTAATTATTGTGAGTCATGACAGGAACACCATTTGCTAATCTTGTTTAAAAGAATGAGTTTTCTAGAATCTGAGATAATTGGGTCAGCATACAACTAAGTCAACATCCCAACTAAGATGTGATTAAACTTAACCAATGTGGCTTTCTGTCCTTTAGAACTGAGCACATATTTGTAAAGACAAATTTTTACACACTTTTTCCTTCAATTTGCTTTCGTAGCCCTGGTCTACACTGGGGGGTGGGGAATCGATCTAAGTTACGCAACTTCAGCTACGTGAGTAACGTAGCTGAAGTCGACGTACTTAGATCGACTTACCGTGGTGTCTCCACTGCAGTGAGTCGACTGCTGCCGCTCTCCCGTCGACTCTGCCTGCGCCTCTCATGGCGTCAGAGTACAGGAGTCAAGAAGAGAGCGCTCGGTGGTTGGTTTATCGCGTTTAGACTAGACGCGATAATTGATCCCCGCTGGATCGATCGCTGCTCGCCAGTCAGGCGGGTAGTGAAGACATACCCTTAGGATCAGAAAAATAAGGTTTGAGTTTTTGCCTCTTCTCCATTTTCACCTAAAATTCTTGTGATCTGAAGTCCCCCTGTTCACTTGTATTTGCCAATATGCAATATCTCTGGGTCCCTTGTTTTAATTGGGAAAGCTTCCTGACAGCATGGAGACTAAAGTTCTGTGTTTGTATCAACAGAGCAGCAAGTTTGTACATATTGCCTCAGTAACGTGCCTCAATCCAGACCTTCTGTTAGTGCAGGTTACACTGTACAGTTTTATTTTGTGCAGGGTCTTTGACACAAACAGTAACCCCAAAACACTTTATAAAAGTTCAGTAATACAATTACAAAATTAAAGTAAAAATGAAAGCAGACAGGGAGAAAGTAACAGGCCATAACCAAGGGACAAAAACAAACTCTTAACTGTAGGGTCTTCACTTGATGTTAAAGATTCTGCTTTGGTTTCTCAGAACTAAATGACCATACTGTTAATTTTGAGTAGCATTTTTAAAAATTGCCTTTAGAATAGTTAACTTTGTGTAATTTAAACATCATGTGCTCTCTGTATTTCTGCTGGAAACTCCTCTTTCATTCCGCTACAGTCAGTCTTTTGTAGACAGCTGCATTTCATGAGAAAAGACCTGTCCATGATCTAGCATTGACAGTGTCATTAGGAAAGAGTTGAACTCCACTTGGGTTCCTGCCAAATTGAAAGTACAGCTACAGGACTTCCCTAGTTACAGCTGAAAAGTACAGAGATTCATAGGTCCTAAGTGGTTAGGGGACCTACCTATGCTGTAAACACAAGATTAGTGTTTACAGCGAGTGAGTCAAGACTTATTGAGTGAGTCAAGTGAGCCAAGTGAGTCAAGACTTATTGCAGAGCCAGTCAATACCAGCAGTAAGGTGGCCTAGCCTCATCTCCTGTAAACAGAGAGTAGGTGTGGGAGACAAGTTAGTAAACTGTTGTTCATCAAATGATAGTACAGAATTGTGCAGGTCATGTAGACAGTAACAATATAAACAATGTTTCATTCCAGTACTTGCAGCTATGTAAATAATACATTTGAGAACAATTACCGGTCAGGTCAGTGTGTCCCATGTGTGGCTAGTTCCTTAATTGTCCTTTTAATATGTGCTGAAGTAATGTAGAGCAAATGAATGTGGCTAAAAGAAACTTGAGTAAGTTAGCAAAAGCAAGCATGGTTGATTATTTTTCGTGTTTTAGAAAAAGCAGAGCATATTGTGAGCACTTCTGGAAACAAATGAGTAGTAAGTTATTTGAAATAGTCTCTGACTACAGGTCCGTCCTTGCCTTTAAAAGGCTGCATCAGAACACCATTGGTCACTTTACTTAAGTGGAAGAAACTTCATACCAGGTTAATTACAAATTGAAAAAAAAACTGTTTGGATTGCACAACTCAAACATACCAATTACTCTGGGAAAATAAGCTTATGGTATGTAGGGTTGTTGACTAACTGGAATAAATACAGTGTAAATGTTGTGATTAGTCCATTTTAATGGCCCCTAACACGATGAGAATTATGTAAGCTTTTTCTGCACAATGTGCTGAAACAAGGTTTTATGCTACTTGACTAACTTGAGGATGCTAAAGAATCCATATAGCTTTTCAGTTTTCAGTTATTCAAAGCTCTTTTCCTGCTGTCATAATTATGGTCTCAATGCAGCACCCACTGTCCAGATATGAAATTGGTTCTTTGGCATGCATCTGCTTTTAAATGTTTATGCACACAGAGATCAGGGGTGAGAAGTACGATAGTACTGCTCACTCCTCTTGGGTAAGGAGTACGATAGTAGAATTGTATTTTCCTTATGGGTGAGCAGTTGGTTAGACTGACATAAAGCAGAATAGATCGATATATTGCTATTGGAGGTTTTTTAGCTTATCGCTCCATGCAAGGCTGCAGCTGTCCTCCAATAAGAGTTTCTCATTTGTGTTATGGTGATGCTCAGTTTGTTCTTTCATCCATACATTCATAAGAGGACTCTAAGTGTATCGTTAATTGCATGCTTTAAATGGTGGTGTTAGTGTTGAAGATCAAAAATGGTGACACAAACTGACTTTGGATTTTGTTTTGATTTTTAAAGTAAAACTGTAACTGTTCCAAAGAACTTCACATATTTTGAAAAAAAAAATTAGGGGGAAAAATGATGCTCTAGTTGTGAAAAAATTGACATTAGAAAGGGGCAGGCCATTTAAGTGGTTAACTTCTACAAGATATAACTAGGACTAATTTACTACCCACTCTCCAATTCTGAGGTACATGCAAGTAAATTAACACCTCTTATCCTTATCTTATTTAACTACATCATTTTCAGTGGTTATGTAAAACTCTTTGTAACCCAAGTCATCCCTAGTGACACTGGCAGGGAAACCCTATATTAGCACTTTGTTGACAAGTACTGTGATTAAATGTTCTTGATAACCCAGTTCCAGCATGAGTGTGGATGGGGCCAGAAATGGACGACTCTTGTTCTGAATACTCATTTCTGAACTTTTTTTCCTTTTGCACCTGGAAATTATCTAAATCAGTTACCATTCTTCTTTTTTTAAAAAGAAGTGCCCAAAATGCCAAACTTTATAATCGCATGGATAATTTAATAGAAACATGCATGGGGGATGGGGAAGACTGCTGGGAATCTCTGGGTATGTCTACCCAGTGAGCAGCAGCCCATGGCAGCAAGTCTCAAGAGCTCAGGTTGACAGACTCGGGCTTACAGGCCTTTCATTATGGAGCTACAAATAGCTGTGCAGACATTGGAGCTCAGGCTGAAGTTGGGACTCTGAAGTCCCTCCTCAGGCTTCAGAGCCTGAGCTCCAGCCGGATTGCAATGTCTACACAAGTATCGGGGTAGCCATGTTAGTCTGTATCCACAAAAACAACAAGGAGTCTGTTAGTCTTTAAGGTGCCAACAGATTTATTTGGGCATAAGCTTTCGTGGGTAAAAAACCCCCTGAAGAATGCATCCGAAGAAGTAGTTTTTTACCCATGAAAGCTTATGCCCAAATAAATCTGTTAGCTGTGTAGACATTTTAAAGACTATTCTTAGTGGAAGCCTGAATTTGTTGACCTGGGCTCTGAGTCTCACTGCCATTCGTTGTGTAGAGGTACCTTATGGAAATCTCTACACTGCGATTTAAAAACCTGCCTCTGGCCTGTGCCAGCTGACCAAGGCTCCTGGGGCTCAGGCTAAGGGGCTGTTTCACTGCAGCGCAGACTTGTGAGCTTGGGTTTGAGCCCTGGCTCTAGGACCCGGTGATGTGGGAGGATCCCAGAGATCAGGATGCATCCCGAGCCCAAATGTCTACACCACAGTTAAACGCCCCTTAGCACAGGCCAGCCGCAGGTGGCTAATTGCAGTGTAGATATACCCTACAAGGCTAGAAGCAGCCAAACACAACCCCTTCCGTTCAAGAGCTGTAATGGGAACATAGTAGCAAAGGAAAAATAAATGAAAACTTACAGCTTGGTTCAAGCTGTTAATGTACATGTGATGGGGGTGCCCAGAATCTTTGTAATAGTAATTTGTGCCTACAAGTCTTATCTCTCACAATGCCAGGAAATCGATAACCACCTACATAACGCAGGTAGTCATTTGGCTGGCTGGAACATGCCAGCACTGAAAGGTTTAATATTTAAAGTAATTTTGAAGAATCAGAATGTAGCACAATACTGTACTATGGACACTTCATTGCATATTCATATCTGACACTTATGTCTACAACTTTTTTTAAGTACATAAAACATTTAGCAGCTTGCAGTTACTGTACCTGATATTGTATTTGGAGTCTTGCTGCAGTTTTATTCTCCATGTTTTCAGACAATAAATCATTCTGAAAATGTGAATAATTTGACACAATGGAGGAAAGGTGAACTACTTCCAAACAAGTAAAACAGTTAACATGATTTGAATTCAATACCTTTTGAAGTATTAGGCATGGGGAAAGCTTTGGTACAATGGAAATGTTCAGGTATTATTTTTGCCATCAGAAGGCACTGGGCATGCAACATAAGGGCTGTAAAACTCCAGCAGTTTTCCTTTCCTAGTTCATACTCTGTGCACATAAAACTTAGTATCTTTTCTTCAAAAAAGGCAAAACTTACTTTTTGTCGATTTTCTGCAGAAGTGGGGCACTTAATCAGCTAAAAAATGTTTTTGTACTCTAAAATAGATTTGTTCAAAAACACACACAAATCTTTCAGAACTTGATGGGGATGGGACCTTTACCTGTCCTGTTTAGTCCAGGACACAGTAATTGGAGCAGGAAGGGTGGTGGGGAAAAATATGGAACTGTTGTTAACTTGGTGTTCAATCATACCATGATTCAGTTACTGTTTGGGGCTTAAATTGTAACCTAATGTCACATTTAGATGTCCCGGAATTGGTCAGTAAAGCTGCGGCCATGGTTCAGGTGTACTGTCAAGTGCAATATTTTTATCAGATGATACCTTATTCTTTCATCTTGTCAGCTGGTTACAGGAGTATGGGAAGGAGGATACAATTTCTTCTGTCAGGACACACACAGTGGAGGTGAAGCTGATATGAAGGTAACATTATTTGTTATAACTCTCAATTACTACTTTAAATTTTCTCTTTGCAGATGAGTGAAGAGCAGAACAGGATTTATCTTTATCCACATTAAACAGGCCCGTCCCCTTTCCCCCACTGTACTCAGTGCACAGAAAGTACATGTTGAAACTTGGCGGTTAGTCCCTAATATGATCTAATACTAGGTCCCTACCAAATTCATGGCCATGAAAAACGTGTCACAGACAGTGAAATCTGGTCTCCCACCGTGAAATCTGGTCTTTTGTGTGCTTTTACCCTATACTACACAGATTTCCCAGAGGAGACCAACATTTCTCAAATTGGGGGTCCTGACCCAAAAGGGAGTTGCAGGAGGGTCACACGGTTATTTTGGGGGGGCTCATGATATAGCCACCCTTCTGTGCTGACTTCAGAGCTAGGCAGCTGGAGAGCGGTGGCTGTTAACCAGGCACTCAGCTCTGAAGGCAGTGCCCTGCCAGCAGTAGTGCAGAAGTAAGGGTAGCAATACCATACCATGCCACCCGTACTTCCGCATTGCTGCTGGTGGCGGCTCTGCCTTCAGAGCTGGGCTCTTAGCCAGCAGCTGCTGCTCTCCAATTGCTCAGCTGTGAAGGCAGCGCTTCTGCGAGCAGCAGCGCAGAAGTAAGGGTAGCAGTACTGCAACCCCTCCTACGATAACCTTGCAACACACATACCCACAACTCCTTTTTGGGTCAGGACTCCTACAATTACAACACTGTGAAATTTCACATTTAAATAGCTGAAATAATAAAATTTACGATTTTTTTTAAATCCTATGACCGCAAAATTGACCAAAATGGACTGTGAATTTGGTAGGGCCCTGCTAATCACATTTGGTATTTGAAAAGACCTCTTGAGGCTGGATTCATGTTTGACACCTACTATGTCCATTACTGCGGCATCTGGGTACACTTAACATTTTAAAAAATGAGTTTTTTATAACAACTCTTCTCCTCTCAACACCTGACCACCCTGCTGTGAACTGCTTTTCCCCCATCCTCAGCAAAACACTTCTGTGATATGTAGAGGAGATGTTTTCCACAGAGAGCAAAACAGGAATACGTTGATGAAACATCCTGCCTTGTGTCTCAGTGCACCCTAGGTGCACTTTAATAGCCTCATAAAATATTTTCTGTCATCCTTCCGTCTCAATTATAGCTGCCTCTTTAGACTCATGTCTCTTACAGAAAACTTGATGCAAGGAATGTGCTGAGCTTTCCAATGAATCGCCATGAATATCTAGAAGTAGTGAGATGTGTTCTGTTGACTTGAGAGAATTGCAGGGACAACTCGTGAATTTCTTATTTTTCCCTCCTCTCTGTGTAGATCGTACGTGTCCTTTGGTGGTACTACTTCTCCAAACTCATCGAATTCATGGACACTTTCTTTTTCATTTTGCGAAAAAATCATTACCAGATCACTGTTCTTCATGTCTATCACCATGCATCCATGCTGAACATCTGGTGGTTTGTTATGAACTGGGTGCCTTGTGGTCACTGTAAGTACTATGGAGGAGAGAACCTACAACAGACCTACGTTGTTTTATTTAAGGCCAAATTGTGCCACAGGATGCATATTAGCAACTCCCATTGGCTTCAGTCTCAGAATCTGGCCCATCTTGCTTAAAATGCAGCAAAAAAAATTAAGGATTTTTTTATTTATTAAAAATTTATTAAATTACTATTACTAAAATTTATTACTAAATTACTAAAAATTTATTAAATTATTAAAGTACCAATAGTTGCAGGTATGAAACTGCCTGTAGGCCCTTCCTGCAATGACTGAACAGTGGAAGCAGTTCGGTGTAGATAGAGAATAGGTTTTGCAGGAAATACAGTCTATTTGCCTGCTGCTGTAGAGTGGCTCTGACACCTGTGTCAGCTGTGCTTACTTGCTTTTACAGCACATGCAAATATTCAAGCAAAGCTTCCAAGGAGAAACAGGTTTTAAGTCAGGCTTCGAAGCCTGTTGCAGGTATGTGTAAAGTGGCTAATTGCTGGAAATCAAACCATGTCTGAATCCATCAAACTTTGCTCACTCAGGATGTCTTTCCCTTTAATTTACTCTAGTCTATGGGTGGCCATAACAAATTATTTCAGTTAAAGTCTTTGTCCCATGGGCACTCATGAACTTGACTGTATGCTCTTTTGCCCCGTCTCCTCTTTTTTTTAAAACCTTACTAAATACTGTTGGCCTTTTGCAACCTCACTTGGATTCTTTTAATTTCATTTGCTTTTAACTGACCTTGTTTCCCAAATGTGTTAGCATAAAAATATGGGGGAGGTGACAGTAATGTAGAGGGTGGGTCAGTGATTTTGTTGATTAGACCTTAGCATAGCTTTGCTGAAGAAAAGTTTGTATAGGATCAGTCTGTGTCACCAACGTGATGTGCATAAGAAATACCAGTTGTGGATAGAAAAACTGCAAAACCCTCAAAACTCTTCTTAGTTCTAAGCAGAACAGTACAGAAACTGCACTTATTTCTTACTGTCAACATATGAGCAAGTAATATTTAACTTCAGAAGCGTGCATGTGTAACTATGTTGTTGTAGAGCAGTGGTGCAGACCCCATTGGAAATCTTAGACAGAGGGATGGCAGATCACAGGTTGAAAACCACTGTTCTAGAGAGAAGTCAAGCACCTATTTGTCTTAGCTTTACAACAGTAAAAGCCGCACAATCACACATTTAAGTGGTCTTAAAAATGCTTGATTACTCCCTGTTTATATTGGGTTTTCTTTTTTTTTTCAAGCTAGCTGTTCTACTCGGGCTTAGATAGCATATGCAATTTAGCGATAGGCAGCTAAAACTTAAAATCCTTTAATGACAGGGAAGCCATTGACAGGGAAGCCAATGACAGGGAAGGCAAATAAAATGGGTAAACTGAGCTTTTGAAAATCCCCAGAATATTGTCTTGTAACCAAAAGCAGACTCCTAGTTTCAGTGGAAGTGCCTGGCAAAGAAGGATAGGTCTAAAATTAGACCTGTGAAGCTTTGGTTTGTGGACATGTTTGTGCACCTCCACCCTCTTGCCTCCTCAATTTTTTTGAGCAGAGAGTTGAAATGAACAAGAACCCTAGTTGGATAAGTGGAGCAGACAGGTAGGCGTGGAAGGTTGGCACAAAATGCACTGATCGTGTGCACAGTTGCAAAAGGCCCCGGAGCTTAATGCCTATTTGAGAGTCTGACTCTCTTTTAGCCTTTAGTTTTGGGGAAACTGATTATTTAAAAAGGTCCTGATGATGTTTAAAAAGTCACCTTCTGTGGCTGTCCATTTGAGCACTGTTCAGGTTCCATGTGCCAACTTGTGTTCTGTATTAAAATACCCTTTCTTCCCCTCTGTTTTTAGCATACTTTGGTGCCACTCTTAACAGTTTTATCCATGTCCTGATGTACTCCTACTACGGATTGTCCGCTATTCCAGCTATGCGCCCGTATCTGTGGTGGAAGAAATACATCACTCAGGGGCAGCTGGTGAGTTATTCAGTTTTTGGTTCCCTGCCAGACTTCTCTGGATCTGGAGGAGCGGTTTTTCTCTGCCTGTAATAAAGGGAAGGTCTCCATGGTGGCCTCAGGTAAGCCAGCACAGATGTCCTATAGGAGGGACCCCAGGAGAGCCACCACATGCTATGGTCCCAGGTAGTGTGACAGTGGATTTCACCTCCCAGATCTTTCCACGTTCCACCAATATTGAACCTGAATACTTCATTTGGATGGGTGGATTTTACCCTTTTAATCCATTTAAGATAAATAACTCCTGCACAGGATTCACTAAGTGCTTTGAGGTGAAGCAATATTTGTAAAATAAAGAGCTTTCAAACATAACAAATACAGTATTGTGGTCTGAACAAAGGTCTGTCAACAAATGTTTACTAAAAATCCCTATTCCTGGCATAAAGGCAAAATCTCTTCAGACTCATTTTAGCAACCATTTTGACTTTTTTAGAAATTATTTCAGTAGTTCTTGGTCTGTTGGTTTGTTTCCCCTTCTTTTCACTACTATGCTTTTATTTTTTTCATCTTTCAGATTCAATTTGTCCTAACAATCTTCCAGACAAGTTGTGGTGTTGTTTGGCCATGTGCCTTCCCTATGGGATGGCTGTATTTCCAGATCTTCTATATGATTTCTTTGATTATCCTCTTCACAAATTTCTACATTCAGGTAAAACAAATGTTCGTTCATTCATTCATTCATTCTTTACACCAATCTTATTTGAAAGCCTTGAAACATGTGGTTTTCCTCTCTTCAGTATAAATGTTTTTTCACTATTGGCACTTGTCAGCACGTCTTCATGTTGGGGTCCCGTATGCTGTATGTGCAGCTCAGGGAGATTAGGAATTTGAATAACATGATCATAACATCTAGGAAATTTCTCCAAATCTTGACTTGTAAAATAATCCTTTGCCAGAAATACATAAAACTATTTGGAACTGTTTGCATTGATGCTTGCTTGCTCCCCCCCCTCCGGCCCCCGCCCCCAAAATACAGAACACTAGCATGCTAGCATTAAGTCTCTGGCTCAAAAATTCAGCATAATAGCTACTGGAAAAATGTATCTCTGAATGTGTTCAGGACTTAGTGTATATCGCAGTAATCAGGGTCCTGTGCTAGGATGTGCAAGTCAGTGCACATGTTTAATTGCTCTGAGGGGACAGGCCCTTTGTATGTGACTTAAAACAAAACTTAGTGCACATCTGTGTATTTTAGACTTACAAAAAGAAGGCATCCTCCAGAAGGAAAGAATATCAGAATGGCTCTACAGCCGCTGTGAATGGGTACACAAACAGCTTTTCTTCCCTCGAAAACAATGTGAAACAAAGAAAACAAAGAAAGGATTGAAGACCAAACTGAGAAACCATTTTGATACCACAGACAACAAAATAATCTGATTGTAAGCACAATAAGAGTTGTGCACTGATATCCTAACAGCTACTGTAACTATTCCTGCCTAGAATAGTGTGATTTATGTAGGACTTAACCTGTGCAAACACCCTAGAAACTGTATACAGTTAAAGTTAATAATTCTAGGCATCACTGACCCCGCTATAGACTGTGGAAGGGAGTATTATTGTAGTATATGACACTGCTGTTGCCTTACTAGTGACTATAATAGGTGCTGAATTATGATTCACAGTTTCAAAACACTGTAATCCAAACTCATGTTTTTTACTGTAGATTATGCATGTGATTGTAAATGTAATTTGTACAATGTTGGTTTCAGTAGGTAAACACACATGCCTTAAAAAAAAAAAATTAAAAAGCAGGGCCCAAAGCTTATTAATGGTTTGAAAATTAGGGTATGTTTCAACTTTGAGTTGATTGACTTATTAAAAAGTCATTTAGAAAAATCTACTGATCGGTTTACTGTACTGTATGTGGTGCATAATATTCAGTATCTCCTACACGTTACAGTGAAATTGGAAGTAGCGCCTTTAGTTTTGTATATTTGGCTTTAATTGACTAAGCAGTCACAATCGAGATGGAAGTTTATTTTACCTTTTTAACAGATCTTATTTTTTTATTTTGCATAATGCTTAAGCAGGCCAGCAAGACTTAAATATTAATTGTCTCTAAGAGTTAGAGGATATACAGGGAAGGTACATCCTGGTTTTTTATTTCTGTGAATTGCTAAATTGCAAAGCAGTTATTAATACTGGAAACTGCCAGTTTCAAGCATTGTGGTACCACAGCCATATTCATGTTTCAAAAGTGACTGGATAGTCTATGACCTTAGTAAAGTTCTTTTAAAAATGAAGATAAAGGATGCTTTTCAAATGTAACTATTCATATTTAAGTTGGCATTTGTGTTGCTATTTGCATAGCATACTTTGTCATTCTTAAAATGTGCCTAGCTCACAAAAATACTTTTTTTCCCGGAAAATAAAATTAAACAGATTAAGTCAAACAGAGACAGATCAAAAAATAAACCTTTGGAAATGTGCTGGAGATGAGTTTCCTGAGTGTAAGCTGTGTAGATCACCTGTAACTTTTTGGCTTATCTACAAATTTGTTTAGAACTGCTTGTTAAAATTCCTATTAATGTAAAATCTTGCCTTGCACACATGAGGAGTCAGTTGCAAAGCAGACCTCTATAGCTGGTATGTTATCTACTATCGTGGAGTTTAGATTATGAATACATTTATTCATTGAGCTCAGAACATTTAACTAATCATGCAAGACATCCTGTTGGTCATTTGCTTAAGTTTGTATGTTAACTATTTTCTTTGATATTTATATAAATATCAGTTTTACCATCTTTAACTTTTTTATTTTTTTGCACATCTATTAGGGAAATAATGAGTTTTCCTGTTAGCCTTGGGGGTTTTCTTTACTTGTTTTAAAGGAGACACAACATCTGTTTACATTTTACATTGTCAAAGCTTGTGTGTCTTCATTTCTAGGTACTGGTTTGCACAGTCTTTACATATTTCAGTACAGCAGCTGTAATGTTCAAAATACGCTGTCTAAGTGTGCTAGAAATGAACCCTTAGCTCATCTGAATATACCTACATTGTTAATGTTTGACATTGTTTAATCATTAAAACATTTTTGATTATCTCTGGCCAATTCCATAGTGCTTTATTTTATGGATTTGATACTGCACCTTATTTTGTATGATGCCAAGAGAGAACTACCATGGTCTTTAGAAATAAGGGGGAACTACAAACGCTTACAGAAATTTCACACGCATACATCAAATAACTAACTCCTTACAAGAAACATTGACAGCTACCAAACACATAGCAGTTCCTTGGCTATAATTGTAGAAATAATTATCCACATGGATGGATTATTCCTCTCAGTGGAATTACTGTAGAGTGGGATGTGTGGTCTGAGCACAGGACAAAAATTATAGTCCCAGCCATATCACCTAATCTTCCTGACTCAGAAGCCCAGTCTCTAAAATGGCAATAATGCCTATCTCAAAAGTACTGCGGAACGATTAATGTTTGTACAGCCTTCCCTAAGCTCTCCTGCCCTTATCTCTGTGCCCTAACTGTACCAAAAGCATTTAATTGATCTTATACAATGGCCATCACCATGGTATCTGAAAACCTCACAAAATCCATAACGTGTATGCAACTACTTATGGGCTTGTTTACACATGGAGTTATTCAGGAACAGCTGTTCCTGAATCATGTGTAGACAAGTGCTAACTCTCTTCCCTCCAGTCTGCATGCTGTTATTGTGAGAATCAAGGAAGTAGGCTTTGCTTTTTGCTCTGAAGGTTATTCTGATGTCTTCCAGGAGTGAGTTCCAGTTTTGTGGGCCAATAACTAAGCAAGCTCTGTCTCCTGCACTCATTAATTTAACTCTTGAGGTTGACAGAGTCGAATGTAGAACTCCTGGGGCGCTTTGATCACACTGGGCAATGCAATCCCTCAAGTAACTAGCCTCTTCCATGCAGAGCTTTTAAAATGAAGGCTAAAACCTTAAACTGAACCTGATATTCCCTGCGGAGTCAGCAGAGAGTGGAGTACTACAGTGATGTGCTGTGAGGAGCATTTGTTCCTGGGCAGCTGGGTTGCTGTATTCTGAACTAACAGTTCCTTTTAAGGGCAGTGGCTTCATCGCTACAAAACAATATAATAATTAAGCCTTGCAGTCATGAATGCCTGGTTCCCTGTGGCTGCATCCAAATGCAACAAGAGAGAATGCAGTCTTGGGGCCAGCTGTCAGTGGAAGAAAGGGTGTAAATTGGAATGTTCCACCCACACACAGCCAGGTTTCCTTACACAAGCTAAATCACTGTAAGATCCACAATGGTTCTCTAGCTGTTACATACTATATCTATTGCCTGATAGTAAATGAAAGGTTTGAGAAGGTGTGTAGAGTCTATCAGCCTTCACTGTACTATACTGAGCAGTGAACAGATTGGGGCAAAAAGCTTAGCACTTCAATAGAGAGTGGACAGTCAGGAAACCTAGTATGTATTCCCAGCTCTGCCGCTGACCTGCTTTGTGACCGTAGATTTGTCATTGCTCCTATCTGCCTCAGTTTCCCCACTTGTGACATGGGGATTATGATTTCATTAGTAAAACACTTCGATGGATGAAAAGTGCTATATAAGGAAGTTCAATTTTAATAATAGATACAGCTATGACTGCTGCCATCTTGGCAGGGAGTGAACTGGGGACCTCTAAAAGCATAAGTCTCTACAACTCAGGCTAAAGAGCCACGCTCTGTAGATTATTCCCTGTGGACTGGACACAGTGGCGACCCACAACAGACACAGGCATGGGGTTCCATGGTGCTTTGGTATCTACTTGAAATTGTATTGAATGACCTAAATCACATCTACTGGGTTAGGATTCTGTATAGCTAATACATGTTGGCTTGCCACACTGCTTCAACAATATCCAGACCCTGGTGCGTTTCAGAGCTGAATGCTTTGTGTAAATAAATAGGAAGCAGAAAGAAGGGCTGATGGATTCCTAGAACATACTGTTCTGAGTAAGGCCAGTGTGAATAGGTAGATATCCCTGAGTGTTGAATCATTAGTGCAGCTGCTACCACTGCTTCAGGGAATATGCTATTGTTCACTTGGATGCTAGGATGGGGGAATTCACTCTGTGTGTGTGTGTGTGTGTGTGTGTGTGTGTCAGGGAGAGGGAACAAGCTCTGGAAATGAAAAGCAGTAGTTTTTTAAAGCAACAGCCGGCATTGCATCAGTGCTGTTCGTTCTACTATTTGCCTTTATCATCCGGCACAGAAAAAACAAACGAGTAGTAGGCATGCAGTCTGGGATGTGCCTTAGCATGAGGGTGCCCTGAGGACTGTAGGGTGATCATCATCATTTGTGACTCATGTGCAGAATGGTACGTGTGTAAAGAGAGAGTTGTTACACCTTTGTCTTCACTGCAGATTTAATTGGGTTCAACTGTGGTTTTCCCTGTTCACTCAGCCACACACCATGGGTGGAGACTGGGGGGGGGGGCTCTGCCCCCTCAAACTGGATACATTGCAGAGGCAATGTGGCGGGGGGCAAGAGGTGGAAAGCGCCCAGCTTTCTCCCTTAGTCTCAAGGCTGGTGGGTATCAAAAGCCAGGGCAGGCTAAGCCTCCCCTGACCCAGGCCATGTTCCTCTGTAAGGCCCCACCTCCCTTCCCCTCTACCCTAAAGCTGGTGGGGGTTCAGCTCCAGCTGGTGGCCTGGAGCTCAGTGGTCAGGGCCAGCCAGGGTGGTGCTCAGCACTTAGGTGGGGCTGGTGCTTGGACCAGACCAGCGCAGCTGGGGCTGGCAAACTGGGGCTCCTCCCACCATGGGGGAGCCTCAGATGGAAGGGGTGTGGCCATCAGGCTAGCATCCCCAAAGGGGGAGGTTTCACCCCCACCGTCCATGCTTAGCCCTGCTTCCTCCCTGCAGAGGAACATTAGGGGTGGGGGCAAATGGTGATGAAAGGCACTCTGTGCCTGCCGGTCAGTTTGCCCATGGTCTGCCTAAGGGGAAGGCAGGGAACAGCTGCTGTTGACTCTCCACACAGCCCATGAGGGAAAACTGACTAGCAGGTACAGAGCACCTGGCACTGCTGCGCGCCCTCCCTCCCCCTCAGCTCCCTGGGGAGCATGGAGGAACATAGATGGGGGCAGCTAGGTGTTCTCTGCTTACAGGTCAGTTTCCCCCTCCCTCATGGTCTTTGTAAGGGAGAGGGCAGGAAAGCAGCAACCCAGGCAGCTGAGCTGCTTCCCAAGTGTCTGTGCGGTGTACAGCCCAGGTGAGTGACAGAGTGAATTACTCCCAGGGAAATTGGAATTCTGTGCCTGGCTCAGCTGCTGTGGGGAGGAGGGCAAAAAGGGACTTCCTCTTCCCCTGGAACAGATAGGACCAGGTAAGACCCACCCCTCCTCTGCTTCCTGCCCCCATCACTCCTCAGCTGCAGGGGGAAGAGGTCGCTGTATGGGGAGCTTCCAACCCCCTTGCATTTGGACCCCCTGTCAAGCCCCCACCTCACACACTTGAATCCCTACCCCACTGAGCCTCACCCCCCTGCATACAGAGCCCCTGGCAAACTCCCCCCTGGATCCTTTGCCGAGCTCCAAATACAGAAGTCAAACTACACCTATGCCACAAACCTCAATCTGTGCCATATAGTGAGGCAGCCAACATTGCCCTCATCCTCAGGCTGACACTAAATGGTTTATCCTGTGTATTGCTAATCCAATCTAACTGCAATGAAAATGTACATGATGGTCCTCCAATCCCTTGCTGGAAAACACCTGGGCACCCCTCCCTGACTACCCTCTTACCGTGTACATGTGCTCTGACCCTGACAAAGTGGTCTACCTTCATGTCTCTCTGCTAGTGTCCTCAAGTCCCCTGCTGCTTGCTGTTTCTCTGGATTCACCCATCTCTAGTGGCAGAACAATGGCCAGTAAGAAGCCCCTGTAACAGCATAAAGCCACGTGGTTGGGGGATCACACCAAAAACTGTGCGCCAAAGAAAGCAAAAAGTACAACTATAACTCCTCAAAGAGGAATATTGAACTGTATGATGGTATATGTCAGCAGTGGCTGGCTAATCACAGGATCAAGTGGACTGGACAGCAGTACAGGGAGACAATAAAGGGGCTCAAAGTGAGGTACCAGAAGACAAAGAGTAAAAATAAGGAATCCAATGCTGCCCAATATATATAACTGGACAGCCAGGAAAAGCTGTGGCCAGAAAGTGGTTGGTGACTGCCATGGTGGCAATCTGCTGGTGAACAGCAGTGGTAAGGGAAGCTGTCAAGTCGAAGAAGGAGGCCTTCCAAGAAACACTCGTGGACCAGACTCCTGAGATGACTGAGAGGTACCAGCTGGCCAAGAGGGCAGCATCTGTGGCGGTCGTTGAAGTGAAAGCCCGGGCTTAGGAGGTGTTTGGAGAGACCTTGGAGAATGACTACCAGGCAGCCTCAAAGGTGTTCTGGCAAACCATTTGTCCCTTTAGGAGGGGTCGGCGGGACATTGCCCAGGCTGTTCTCCACAAGGGTGATTGTTGAAAAGTGAAAGGAGCACTTTGAGGAACTGCTCAACCTAGTGGACAAGCCCTCCCTTCAGAAGGCAGCGCCGGAAACCTCTGGTGAGATTGAATCTATTTCTGTTGTTAAGGTCGCTAAGGTGGTAAAGTGCCTTCATAGTGGTAAGGCAGCAGGGGTGGATGAGATTCCTCTGGAGATGTTGAAATCACTGCACAATGTTGAGGTGTCATGGTTAATGCACCTCTTCAATGTTGCATGGAAGGTGGGTGCAGTATCTCTAAAATGGCAAAGTAGTGGGGTGGTCCTGTGTAGTGGGCCCTCACTCTCCAGTGGGGAGGAAGGCCACTTTGCCTCGTCATAAGGGGCGGTAGTCTTCGGGCTCAGGTTGCACCGGCGGGGCTGAGCCCTACGCAGTCTATGGTTCTGGGCCTGTCTAACAGAGGCAAATGCACAACAATAGTCTGGGGCTCCTGGCCCCACCCTGGGGTGGGGCAGCGCCCAATGTAGTCCTTAGCCTACAGTGCCTCAGCTGGGGCTGACACCAATTAACAGTCTGGGGGCCCTAGGCCTCAGGGCAGGGCCAGGCTGGTAGCAGGCTCTGACTTAAGGCTCCAGGCCAAGGCAGCCAGCAAACAGACACAGTCAATAGCTCTAGCTCATGGGACAGGGCAAAGCAGGGAGCAGGCTTTAGCCTTAGCTTGTGGGCTCAGGCAGCCAGCAAGCATACCCAGTCTCGGGGTTCAGGTCATGGTGAGTGCCCACACAATCTAAGGGCTCCTATGGGGGTTGAGCACCCGGCAGGCAGTCTAGGGTGCTGGCTGGGACATTCAAGGGTTGCAGGCCTCCTGATAAGGCACCATATGCAGGTCTCCTGTCAAGGTTCCTTCCCCACTCTGAACTCTAGGGTACAGATGTGGGGACCTGCATGAAAGACCCCCTAAGCTTCTTCTTACCAGCTTAGGTTAAAAACTTCCTCAAGGTACAAACTTTGCCTTGTCCTTGAACTCTATGCTGCCACCACCAAGTGTGTTAAAGAACAGGGAAAGAGCCCACTTGGAGACGTCTTTCCCCAAATATCCCCCAAGCGCTCTACCCCCTTTCCTGGGGAAGGCTTGATAAAAATCCTCACCAATTTACATAGGTGAACACAGACCCAAACACTTGGACCTTAAGAACAATGAAAAAGCAATCAGGTTCTTAAAAGAAGAATTTTAATTAAAGAAAAAGTAAAAGAATCACCTCTGTAAAATCAGGATGGTAAATACGTTACAGGGTAATCAGATTCCAAACATAGAGAATCCCTCTAGGCAAAACCTTAAGTTACAAAAAGACACACAAACAGGAATATACATTCCATTCAGCACAGCTATTTTACCAGCCATTAAACAAAAGAAGTCTAATGCATTTCTAGCTAGATTACTTACTAACTTTTTACAGGAGATCTGACGAGCATTCCTGATCTGTTCCTGGCAAAAGCAACATACAGACAGACCCTTTGTTCCCCCCGCCTCCAGCTTTGAAAGTATCTTGTCTCCTCATTGGTCATTTTGGTCAGGTGCCAGCGACATTATCTTAGCTTCTTAACCCTTTACAGCTGAAAGAGTTTTGCCTCTGGCCAGGAGGGATTTTATAGTTCTGTATACAGAAAGGTGGTTTCCCTTCCTTTTATATTTATGACGACACCTGATAAGGCAGTTTAGGGTGCTGGCTGGGATGTTCAAGGATTGCAGACCTCCTGATAAGGCATCATATCTGATTTTATGAGATTATTTAACTATATCTGCCACCTTGGGCTTATCTGTAGTTCTTGGTTAATTGCAACAGCAACAGATAGCATTCTTGCATCTTCTGCCAGCTACCTACTGTTCACACTAGCACCACAGGTAATATTCTGTCGCCAAGTGATATTTGGTCATGGTGTAGCTGTTTAGAATGAAGCAGAGTGAAAATCCCAAATGACTTCAATGAATGTTCATCCTATTAGCATCCTCTTCCCAACTGTCCCTGTGCAATTGATTCCACGGGTAGTCACTCTTTCTATTTGTTAGGCAGCAAACTTGCCTTCATTAATTAAAGGGGGACATTTTCTATTGGTACTAGAAATGCTTCTAAATATAATTTATGTTCTGGGGTTCTCCCCCAGGTAATCTAGGAAATTGGAAGACTCAAGGGTTATACCTGAAGGACGAGATTTCAAGAATCTCCCTTTTGTGCCTTCCAAAGACACAATGTGAGTTAGGTCCCTGACTCCTTTTTGTGCCTTTGCAGAATCTGCCCCCAACCCCCATTTGGAGAATTCCTCCACAGAGGCTCCCCATAGGAGTAAGGCCCTGTCAGGCTAGGTACTGTTCAACTGCATGTCTATAATAAAAAGCAGTTCATGCCCTGCAGAGCTTAGTCCAATTTAGGATAAGATTCAGCAAGTGGGTTTGTCAAACAGAAGGAACCTGGAGATGATGGGGTAATGGGTAGGAAATGTGGTTCCATGGACTAGATATGTGCACAGCTAGATGTATTAGAGATTTAAACAAAAAATGAGATATAAATGAAGCAATACATTTTAGATTTAAAAAAAAAAAATCTGTTGGCCATAGACCTAGCCACTTAGTGGCAGTTTCCTGTAGGTATCATGATTGAAATGGGTCTTCAGTAGGGATTTAAAAAAGGGTGTTCTTGGGGCTTTGTGGATGAGATGGGGACAAGTCTACCATGTGTAATGAGGGGCATAGAAGCACATTTATGCATTAATATTACCAACCTAGTTTCCATTTCATTGAAAGATTCTTGCAAAGCGTCTGGAAATGGCCTCTTCTGTTGTCTTAAAAGGATTTACCAATACAGTTAAGGAGTTTCTTTAATTTTGCCTGCAGTTTCTGTGCTCCTAGAAATGCTGTAAGGCACTATTGCTTCCTTCTGCCATCGCTAGTGGGAGGCTGGGGAGACCGTCCAGTGTGAAAGGGGTCTGCTGGTGGAATCTCCCAGGCGGGAGAGCTACAGGAGGAGGTGGTGAGGTTGAGGAGCATCCGTGCACATAAGGCATTCATCGAGAGTATTCATATGGAGATCTCCAAGGCTGAGGACACTCTCCAGCGAGAGAGGACAGCTGTCACATCACCAGGGGGAGAAAGATATCGCTCTGTCACAGGCTGCTGGATACTTCTGGCAGCAGGCAGTGCTCTCCACCCCTGCTCCCAACCCGCCCACCATAGTGATTACGACCCATTATGCTGCCCTGGCAACAAGGGATGAGGAATCACCCCCCAAAGATGGAAGTGGAGAAGTTCTATATCGCCGAGGCTGGGAGCATTGGTGCCACCACTCCCCAGAGGAAACATAGGGTGGTGATGGTCAGTGATTCCCTTCTGAGAGGTACAGAAGCACCCATCTGTCCGTCTGACATGGCATCCCAGGAGGTGGTGCTGCCTGCCATGGGCCCATATCCAAGACATTACAGAGGGATTGTTGAGGATCATCCAGCCCTCTGACTACTACCCCATACTACTTATCCATGTGGGCACTAATGATACTGAGAGGTATGACTCTGAGCAGATCAGAAGTGACTACGGGGCTCTGGGAGTAGGGGTGAAGGAGTTGGGGGCACAGATGGTGCTCTCTTTGATCCTTCTGATCAAGACTATGGGCCCAAGTAGAGACAGATGCATCCTGAAAAAGGTGAACGCATGGCTGTGCAGATGGTGTCACGTGGAGGGCTACAGCTTTCTTGATTGATGCTGTTCTGGGAAGAAGGATTGCTGAGCAGAGATGCGGTCCCCTTTGAAGAATGGGTAAAGCATCTTTGGATACACACTGGCTAACTTAGTGAGGAGGGTTTTAAACTAGGTTTGATGGGGGCAGGTGACAGAAGCCCACATGTATGTCAGAAACATGGAGACCTGGGAGAAGGGTTAGCATCAGGGAGTGGGGGGACGGACGGGACCATGGGCTATTATAGCATATTATAGCACAGACAAAGAAGAGATAAGAGGGAACAGAGAGGTGAAATCAAATCTGTATCTTAGATCACAGAATTATTGACTCTCAGGGTTGGAAGGGACCTCGAGGTCATCTAGTCCAACCCCCTGCTCAAAGCAGGACCAATCCCCAACTAAATCATCCCAGCCAGCGTTTTGTCAAGCCTGACCTTAAAAACCTCTAAGGAAGGAGATTCCACCACCTCCCTAGGTAACGCATTTCAGTACTTCCCCACCCTCCTGGTGAAAAAATTTTTCCTAATATCCAACCTAAACTTCCCACACTGCAACTTGAGACCATTACTCCTTGTTCTGTCACCTGGTACCACTGAGAACAGTCTAGATCCTTCTCCTGTGGAACCCTCTTTCAGGTAGTTGAAAGCAGCTATCAAATCTCCCCTCATTCTTCTCTTCTACAGACTAAATAATCCCAGTCCCCTCAGCCTCTCCTCATAAGTCATGTGTTCCAGCCCCCTAATAATTTTTGTTGCCCTCCACTGAACTCTTTCCAATTTTTCCACATCCTTCTTGTAGTGTGGGGCCCAAAACTGGACACAGTACTCCAGATGAGGCCTCACCAATGTCAAATAGGGGGGAATAATCACTTCCCTCGATCTGCTCGCAATGCTCCTACTTATACAGCCCACAATGCCATTAGCCTTCTTGGCAGCAAGGGCTGTATATTAATGCAAGACGTATGGGGAATAAACAAGAAGAACTAGAAATACTAGTGAATAACACAGCTAAGAGAGAGTTGGCATCACAGAGACTTGGTGGGATAATACACATGACTGGAATATTGGTATTGAAGGGTACAGTTTGCTCAGGAAGGACAGGCAGGGAAAAAGGGGATGTGGTGTTGCCTTGTATATCAAATATGTATACACTTGGAGACAGACTTGTTGAAAGTCTCTGGATAAGGATAAAAGAAGTAAAAAGACAGGGTAGTGTCATGGTAGGGGTCTACTACAGACCACCTAAGCAGGAAAAAGAGGTGGATGAGGCTTTTAAAACAAAATCCACAGCACAGGACCTAGTGATAATGGGGGACTTCAACAACCCAGAAATTTGTTGGGAAAATAACACAGCAGGGCACAGATTATCCAACAAGTTCTTGGAATGCATTGGAGACAATTTTTTATTTCAGAAGATAGAGAAAGCTACTAGCGGAGAGACTGTTCTAGATTTGATTTTGACACATAGGGAGGAACTGGTTGAGAATTTGAAAGTGGAAGGCAGCTTGAATGAAAGTGATCATGAAATGATAGAGTTCATAATTCTAAGGAATGGTAGGAGGGAAAACAGAATAAAAATAATGGATTTCAAGAAGGCAGACTTTAGCAAACTCAGGGAGTTGGTAGGGTAGATCCCAAGGGAAGCAAGTCTAAGGGGAAAACCAGTTTGAGAGAGCTGGCAGTTCTTCAAAGAGACATTATTAAGGGCACAAGAACAAACTATCCCACTGTGTAGGAAAGATAGGAAGTTAAGTAAGAGACCACCCTGCTTTAACCCAGAGATCTTCAATGATCTGAAACTCAAACAAGAGTCTTACACCTACAAAAAGTGGAAACTAGATCAAATTATGAAGGATGAATATAAACAAACACAAGCATGTCGGGACAAAATTAGAAAGGCCAAGGCACAAAATGAGATTGTTAGCTAGAGACAAAGAGGGTAACAAGAAAACATTCTGTAAATGCATTAGAAGCAAGATGAAGACCAAGAACAGGGTAGGCCCAGTAATTAGTGTTGGGGGTGTGGGGGGAGGTGGAGAAAGACAATAACAGAAAATGTGGAAAAGGCAGAATTGCTAAATGACTTTTTTAAAATTTTAACCGAAAGGGTTAGTAGCGATTGCACGTCTAACACAGTGAATGCCAGTGAAAATAAGGTACGATCAGAGGCTAAAATAGGGAAAGAAAAAGTTAAAAATTACTTAGACAAGTTATTTGTCTTCAAGTCATCAGTGCCTGATGAAATACATCTTAGAATACCCCGGGAGCTGAATGAGGAGATATTTGAGCCATTAGTGATTATCTTTGAAAACTCATGGAAGATGGGAGAGATTCCAGAGGACTGGAAGGGGGTAAATATACTGCCAATCTATATAAAGGGGAATAAAGACAACAAAGGGGAATTACAGACCAGTCATCTTAACTTCAGTACCTGGAAAGATAATGGAACAAATAATCAAGCACAAGACAAAAACCTGTTAGGAATGGTCAAGTTATTATGTAGTCTTGCCTTGAGTGCAGGGGTCTGTCCTAATGACCTATTGAGGTCCCCTGCAGTCCTATACTTCTATGATTCTATGTGAAGATCTCACACAGTGAGGCAACACTGAGGTAGAGATGAGTTAGGCTAGTTGTATATCAATGCATTTTTCCTTTCATTGCTTTTCCTCTAGTATTTAATTGTGATTCTTTTGGAAGTTTACTCTATCCTTTGGTGAGGAGGGAAATGAGGCCATGGTATTTACATACCCACTGCAAACCAATGTGCATGGAGTGACTAAGAAACACTCCACTGAGTACCAGATACCAGCTAGTCAAGATCACTTGACAAGTATATTACATATGGACTCAACCATAAATTTTATGAAGACATCAACAATTTTCCTGTGTCCCAGAAAAGAGCTCAGGCACAAGCAGTATCCTCAGTATTTCTCTCTTTGTTAGAAGAAAAACTCAGGGAGCTTCCAGAATGGTTTAAACCTCAGGTGGATCCTGATTCAGCCTTCTCAAAGACCTGGCATATTCAAATCCAGGGTTGATTTGAGTCCATTGCTAATGCTAAAGAGCTGGTGTAACCCATGTACATAATAGGGAGATATCTCTTTAAGAGATCTATGGGGATAAGATCTATGTGGGTGGGAAAGAATGAATTGTGTGTGGTTCATTGTTGCTAGGTAGATGCACAATTAACACACCACATCCAGAAGTTTCTGGAATTGGGTGTGAGAGTTTTGGGTATGCTCAATAGATTCCCTGCTGCTGAACTCAAATTCCATGAGGGCAGGGCAGTCAGGGCAGCTGCTTTGCAAAAGGCCATGTGCCCTGTGTGGATTGGCAGAAGCGGAGCCCACGAGAAAAAGCAGGCTGTTTTCCCTAACTCTGAGCATTTTGCAGCAAGGGTTTTTAAAATCTACATACTTAACTGAGTGGTTGGTTAGCTGACTAGCCAACTGAGTGATTTCAGCAGAGAAGGATGAAGAGTCTACATGGATTCAAACTGAAGATTTCTGCAAGCAAGTGGAGGGAATATGTTGCTTTTGAATCAGCAGATTATAGATTTGGTGATGTTCTTAGCATATGTGCAATGTGCCTCAGGTGGCACATGACCAGGATTCATCACCAAATTTGGGTCCCTGTGTGATGGGTTGAAACCTCCATCTGGGATGCCACCTGATAAGCTGGGATCTCACTGCATCCTCCCATTCCACCAGCCTCAGCTTTCTCAGTCTGTCCTTGCTGTGCCAGGCACTCAAGCCTTCTCTAGCGCACACACAGAGGTAAGACCACACCCAGCTGCAGACACAGACTGAAATCAGCGCTGTGTCGGAAGATTCGGTTCAGGGATTTATCCAGCACTCACGTGCACACCTTCTTTTGGGTATAAGCCTGAAATAATATTGTCTTGCGCTGTATAGAGAGATCTGCACAATGCAAGCTCATAAAAATCACCCCCTCCCTCAAGGTGGAGAGAGATATGCAATGCTTTTTGCCTCGCCCTCTCCCTCCTCCCCCGCCCCCCCAGATATGAATTGCACAAACTGGGTTTTGAAATTAACAAGAAATAAGTTTATTAACTACAAAATGTAAATTTTAAGTGATTATAAGGGATAGCAAACAGAACAAAGCAGATTACTGAGCAAATAAAACAGAACATGCAAACTAAACTTAATACACTCAAGAAATAGGTTACAAAATGTAATTTCTCACTTTCAGTGTTGTTTTAGGCAAGTTGCAGAGTTTCTGTAGCTTAGCGTTCCAGTTATTTCTCTTTACAGACTGGACCCCTGTCTCAGCCTGGACTCAACCCTGCCTTTCCCTCTAGGTGTTTTTAGCAGTCCTCCTTCCTGGGCAGGCAATGGAGGAGAGTCCTGAATGCCTTCCTTCCCAGCCTTAAATATAATTTATATAAGGCAGACAGCCTTTGTTTCCAGTGGAAAAGTACTAGTAGTGTCCAAGGTGGTATTTTGTACCAGGTGACCTTATCACATGGCCTTCCAATGTCAGGGCAACCATGAGACAAGGTTTATTTGTAAGGTCCACAGGAAGGAACTCCTGGGGGATCCACGTCTTTGAAGACTCATTGTCTTTTCCTAATGGCCCATTAAGGCTGATTTCTTACTGTCTGGTGGGTTTCCCAAGCACATACTCACACAGTTGTAATTGTTACATAGACGATATTCCTAACTTTAGATACAGCAATGATACATGCATACAGATTGCATAAACACATTCAGTAGATCATAACCTTTTCAATGATACCTCACATGACCCATCCTGCATAAAACATATCTGTTATGCCATATTCATATCATAACAATATTTCTATGAAGAATACGAGGTGTAACGTCACACGCTTGTTGGATCATGAGCTTCCCCAGCTTGGGAAAGGTACTGACGGGGAGTGATATGTGAATGTTGCTGATCAAAGAATCTAAATGAGACTCAGTTGAACTCAACCTAAGCTTTTGGAAACTCTGAGTGTCTTCTCACTGTGTTTCGGTGGGGACTGACCTGTTCAGAATTAATTTGTTTTCTTTTTTTATGTTTATGTATAACTGTGAAGATAATGTATGTGGCTTATAAAGTAGCCATGTTATGTTGTAAAAATTATTATTATCAAGAAGGCCAGGGCTTTATAAAGCAGTGAGCAAGCGACCAGGGACTGCTAACAGGGAGTTTCGAGAGGGAGTTTAGAAGGGGAGTGGAAAGGGGGTGAGGTACACTTGCCATTCTTTAAAACCTTTACACTAAACTATAATCAAAACTTCTTGATTTGAACAAAAACCTTATCATTAACCTAGGTAGCTGTAGGAGAGAATGCAGGCAGAAGCCCAGCAGCAGAGTGGCAGCTATCCTGTTTATTGCACTCAGTGTAGCATGTATGATTACCTGCCCTGTGGGTGGGTGGAGTATGTGTGCATTTGGTGCAAGGAGCTCCTGGCCCTCAGAGACTATGTACGGTCTTTGGACGCCAGGGTGGCAGAACTGGAGGAGCTAAGGGAGGCAGAGAGGTACGTTGATGAGGCTTTCTGGGACACTGTAGATTTGTCCCACTTCCGGTCAGACAGCCCCTGCGCTGTCAAGGAGGATGAAAAGCCCAAAGGAGAACAGTCAACAGGAACAGAGGGAAACCTTCCCATAGTTGGGACCCTCCTTCCAGATGATGTTGGGGTATCCTCTCGCACTGAGGTTACCTCTCCAGGGGAGGGAACTCCAGTCATTAGGAAAAGGCAGGTGTTAGTAATGGGAGATTCGATCATTAGAAACATAGATAGCTGAGTTTGTGATGACCGGGAGAACCATATGGTGACTTGCCTGTCTGGTGTGAAGGTTGCGGATCTCTCGAGGCATCTAGATAGACTTATGTGTAGTGCTGGGGAGGAGCCGGTGGTTGTGGTTCATGTAGGTACCAATGATGTAGGGAAGGGTAGGAGAGACGTCCTGGAGGCCAAATTTAGGCTGCTGGGAAAGAGGCTGAAATCCAGGACCTCTATGGTGGCATTCTCAGAAATGCTTCCAGTTCCATGTCCAGGGCCAGGTAGGCAGGCAGAGCTTCAGAGTCTCAATGCATGGATGAGATAATGGTGTAGAGAGGAGGGGTTTAGGTTTATTAGGAACTGGGGAAACTTTTGGGATAGGGGGAGCCTATACAGGAAGGATGGGCTCCGCCTAAACCAAAGTGGATCCAGGCTGCTGGCACTTAACATTAAAAAGGTTGCAGAGCAATTTTTAAACTAAGAGCTGGGGGAAAGCCGATTGCAGCAGAGGAGCACGTGGACCGGACAGAGACTTCTCTTAGAGGAGAGTCTATTGATAGAGATTCTCTAGGTTTTAGTCAGGAGGAGGGGATGGAAGAGGATAAAGTATGGGCCAGATCAGATGAGAAACATTCACATAAAGAATCTGACACATCAGAAAAGGGCAGACAAATAAACAGTGACAAGTTTTTAAAGTGCTCATACACAAATGCTAGAAGTCTAAATAATAAGATGGGTGAACTAGAGTGCCTCATGTTAAAGGAGGATATTGATATAATAGGCATCACAGAAACCTGGTGGCGTGAGGACAATCAATGGGACACAATCATTCCGGGGTACAAAATATATCGGAAGGATAGAACAGGTTGTGCGGCGTGGGAGGGAGTGGCACTACATGTCAAAGAAAAGGTAGAATCAAATGAAATAAAAATCTTAAATGAATCCACATGTTCCATAGAATCTCTATGGATAGTAAGTCCATGCTTTAATAAGAATGTAACAGTAAGGATCTATTATCAACCACCTGACCAGGACAGTGATAGTGACAATGAAATGCTAAAGGAGATTAGAGAGGCTATCAAAATAAAGAACTCAGTAATAGTGGGGGATTTCAATTATCCCCATATTGACTGGGTACATGTCACCTCAGGACGAAATGCAGAGACAAAATTTCTTGATACTTTAAATGGCTGCTTCTTGGAGCAGCTTGTACAGGAACCCACAAGGGAGAGGCAACTCTCAATCTAGTCCTGCGTGGCATGCAGGATCTGGCCCAAGAGGTAACTATAACAGGACCGCTTGGAAATAGTGACCATAATATAATAACATTTAACATTCCTATGGTGGGAAGAACACCTCAACAGCCCAACACTGTGGCATTTAATTTCAGAAAGGGGAACTATGCAAAAATGAGGAGGTTAGTTAAACAGAAAAGAAAAGGTACAGTGACTAGAGTGAAATCCCTGCAACCTGCATGGACACTTTTCAAAGACACCACAACAGAGGCTCAACTTAAATGTATACCCCAAATTTAAAAACACAGTAAAAGAACTAAAAAAAGAGCCACCGTGGCTTAAAAACCATGTAAAAGAAGCAGTGAGAGAGAAAAAGGCATCTTTTAAAAAGTGGAAGTCAAATCCTAGTGAGGTAAATAGAAAGGAGCATAAACACTGCCTAATTAAATGTAATAAGAAAAGTAAAAAAGGAGTTTGAAGAACAGCTAACCAAAAACTCAAAAGGTAATAACAAAATGTTTTTTAAGTACATCAGAAGCAGGAAGCCTGCTAAACAGCCAGTGGGGCCCCTGGATGATCGAGATACAAAAGGAGCACTTAAAGACGATAAAGTCATCGCAGAGAAAGTAAATGAATTCTTTGCTTCAGTCTTGACGGCTGAGGATGTTAGAGAGATTCCCAAACCTGAATCATCTTTTGTAGGTGACAAATCTGAGGAATTGTCACAGATTGAAGTGTCACTAGAGGAGGTTTTGGAATTAATTGATAAACTTAACAGTAACAAGTCACCGGGACCAGATGGCATTCACCCAAGAGTTCTGCAAGAACTCAAATGTGAAATTGCAGAACTATTAACTATGGTTTGTAACCTGTCCTTTAAATCAGCTACTGTACCCAATGACTGGAAGATAGCTAACGTAACACCAATATTTAAGAAGGGCTCTAGAGGTGATCCTGGCAATTACAGACTGGTAAGTCTAATGTCAGTACTGGGCAAATTAGTTGAAACAATAGTAAAGAATAAAATTGTCAGACACATAGAAGAACATAAATTGTGCAAAAGTGAATAAGGAAATGTTACTTACTTGTTCCCATAATATAAGAACCAGGGGCCACCAAATGAAATTAATGGGTAGCAGGTTTAAAACAAATAAAAGGAAGTTCTTCACTCAGCGCACAGTCAACCTGTGGAACTCCTTGCCTGAGGAGGTTGTGAAGGCTAGGACTATAACAGGGTTTAAAAGAGAACTGGATAAATTCATGGAGGTTAAGTCCATTAATGGCTATTAGCCAGGATGGGTGAGGAATGGTGTCCCTAGCCTCTGTTTGTCAGAGGGTGGAGATGGATAGCAGGAGAGAGATCACTTGATCATTACCTGTTAGGTTCACTTCCTCTGGGCACCTGGCATTGGCTACTGTCGGCAGACAAGATACTGGGCTGGTTGGATCTTTGGTCTGACCCAGTATGGCCATTCTTATGTTCTTATTAATGTTTCTTTATAATAAGATTTTTATAAAGTTGGTACTTAAGAATTAGGTTCATTCCTATTGTTCTTTTCGACTTGATTGTGGGGAGGTTGACGCTGTGCAATCCTTACCGAAAATCCTCAGTGACTGAATTCTGGGTCTCCAGGTGCTTTTCTATGCAAGTTGGATTCTTTTAGGCACTGGAGAACGGCAATGAAGTAACCTCTAGCCCACCCAAAGATTACAAATTGACATCTGAACAGACAAGGGCTTGAGGATTGCTCAGCGTTCACCTCTGATTTCTTTTTGAGGAGTATTGCAGCAGTTAGTTATAAAAGAATTTAGTGTTATTGAATATTGTTTTTGAATGTGTACACTGTATTAATATTGTTAGATCCTATAGGACCATTTTGGTCACTGAGGTGTCCCCTGTTGATAGTACAGAAGAAGTTGAGAAGGCTCTTAGAACTTTCAGTCATGTGACTAATATGAGGAGGGTGAAAGGAGAACAAAAAGATACGATTCTTTGTGAATCTGAAGACCCACAGGGAGGAACTGTGTGTTGCAGAAGCCAAGGCAGAAATGGGATGTGACTCCTATTCCTTCTGAGGTTTTGCTGTTTATGTCCATTGGTTCTGTGCCCAGAGTCCCTCAGTGCAGGGATCAGGGATATTCTGTATATTCTGACGGAGGCATCAAGATTGAGACATGGGCTGTGGTTACACAGGCACAATAACAAGTTAATGTGTTACTCTGACAACAGAAGGGCTGTAGAACAAATCTAGTAGTAACAAAAAAAAGCAGTAACAAAAAAAAAACCTGAGGAATACTTGTGTCACCTTAGAAACTAACAAATTTATTTGCGCATAAGCTTTCGTGGGCTAAAACCCATTTCATTGGATGCATGCAGTGGAAAATACAGTAGGAAGATATATATACACAGAGAACATGAAAAAATGGGTGGTGCCATACCAACTGTAATGAGACCAATCAATTAAGGTGGGCTATTATCAGGAGGAGAAAAAAAACCTTTTGTAGTAATAATCAGGATGGCCCATTTCAAACAGTGAGCTGCAGCAAGCAATTCCTTCTAGCCCTCTGGGAATGAATTCACTATGCAACCATGCCCTCTTGTGGTACAATATAAAAGAACAGACACAGATGGGGATAGAGGACATACATCACCTCTATACAGCATAAAACAAAGGGCATTAATAAGTAACTACTGCTGAAATAAATGGCAAACATGTTGTCCATTTGATGACACCGAGTACAAGCCAGAGTTGTGCACAAAAGTCTATAAGAATCGTGACAGGGTCAGGCCAGACGGCTACAGGAGAGTGATAGAAGGCAGATATATTTGCCCCAGGTTAAGTAGGTCCCTTTTCCCTGGGTAAGGTAACAGGGAAGGTTCCAGAACAATCAGGAACTTTCTGGGAACAATTAAGGCAGACAGGCTGATTAGAACACCTGCAGCCAATCAAGAAGCTGCTAGAATCAATTAGGGCAGGCTAATCAGGGCACCTGGGTTTTAAAAAGGAGCTCACTTCAGTTTGTGGTGTGTGTGGGAGGAGCTGGGAGCAACAGGTGCAAGAAGCTGAGAGTGAAGGCATACTACTGGAAGACTGAGAAGTACAAGCATTATCAGACATCAGGAGGAAGTTGTTGGGAGGAGGCCATGGGGAAGTAGCCCAGGGAGTTGTAGCTGTCATGCAGCTGTTACGGAGCCACTGTAGACAGCTGCAATCCACAGGGCTCTGGGCTGGAACCCGGAGTAGAGGGCAGGCCTAAGTTCCCCCCATCCCTCCATTCCCCCAACTCCCTACTTGATACCGGAGGAGTTGACCTGGACTGTGGATTCCACCAGAGGGGAAGGTCTCTGGCCTGTTCCCCGATCCACTAGGTGGATCAGCAGAGACTGCAGGGATTGTTCTTCTTCCTTTTCCCCATGCTGGCCAGTGAAGAGGCTAACTGAGTGAACGGCAGATTTGAGCCACGAAAGTGGCTGAACTGCGGACTGCCATGAACCTCTGAGGTGAGCAAATCCGCCAATAAGTGCAGGACCCACCAAGGCAGAGGAGGAACTTTGTCACAGAACATAAGAACGGCCATACTGGGTCAGACCAATTGTCCATCTAGCCCAGTATCCTGTCTTCCAACAGCGGCCAATGCCAGATGCTTCAAAGGGAGTGAATAGAACAGGGTAATCAAGTGATTCATCCCCGGTCATCGAGTCCCAGCATCTGGCAGTCAAAGGCTTAGGAGCACTCAGAATATGGGGTTGAATCCCTGATCATCTTGGCTAATAGTAATTGATGGCCCTATTCTCTTTATCTAATTATTTTTTTGAATCCAGTTATAGTTTTGGCCTTTACATCATGCCCTGGCAACGAATTCCACAGGTTGACTGTGCAAGAAGTGAAGAAATACTTCCTTATGTTTGTTTTAAACCTGCTGCCTATTATTTTCCTTAGGTAACCCTGGTTCTTGTGTTATGTGAAGGGGTAAATGACACTTCCCTATTCACGTTCTTCACACCATTCATGATTTTGTAGATCTTTGTCATTCCCCTCTTAGTCATCTCTTTTCCAAGTTGAACAGTCCCAGTCTTTTTAATTTCTCCTCATATGGAAGCTGTTCCATACCCTTAATCATTTTTGTTGCCCTTCTCTGTACTTTTTCCATTTCTAATATATCTCTTTGGCGATGGGGTGACCAGAACTTCATGCAGTATTCAAGGTGTGGGCGCACCATGGGTTTATATAGTGACATTATGCTGTTTACTGCATTATTATCTATCACTTTCCCCTTTCCTAAGGGTTCCTAACATTGTTAGCTTTTTTGACTGCGCATTGAGTAGATATTTTCAGAGAACTGTGCACAATGAGTCCAACAACACTTTGTTGAGTGGTAATAGCTAATTTTAGACCCCATCACTTTGTATGTATAGATGGGATTATGTTTTCCAATATGCATTACTTTGTATTTATCAGCATTGACTATGTATAGTCACAGAACACCAAATTTCACTATCTTTAATCAAACACTTTCATCTCCGCATATACAGAATTTATTTTGTTTTTTTTGTTTTTTTTCGCCTATTTTTGAAGCTCAACTTTAACCTCTCTAAAGATCTATTTTGGATAGAAGGATATAGAAAAGGTTTTGATGAACTGAGCTGTCATCTGTTATTTGCAAGGTAACAATTTGAAATGCCCTCAAAACAGACTCTAGTAGTACTGATGACCAGAATATTAAGTCACCAGACAGGGCACTGAACAAAATAATATATTCCCCCTTTGTTTCACCACTGCCGTACACGTACAGCAGAGAATTTGTAAACCAGAGCGATCATTTTTTTCCAATATGAGAATAAAGGCTTCATGCAAACTAAGAGGGAGATTAAAAGAAAGCACATGCTATATAATGGATTGTGATACTTCTAATCTTCATTGTACCAATGACCTTGGGAGAAAAATGTTTTGGAACAAAATAAGTACTGTTATAACAGAAATAGTGAGAGTGCAGATCTGTGAAATTTGATATCCAGGAAATCTAAGACAGGTAGTTTTATGTAGGAAAGTGTTATAATTAGAGGTGAGCAAACATATTTAAACAAGGGGGGGAGGGGTAGAAACTCAGCCTACATCTCAAATTAACCTTTCTGTAAATTCATCCGGCAATTATTTTCAGCACAAGACATCCTGTAGCTCTTGGGCAGCTGGAAATGTCTGATAATTATTTAGATGGTGTCATCAGTGCATTCTGTGCCTCACAAGTAAAATGTGCTAAGCAAAGCATAAAACGTCTGCACTGGTGGGTACAATATCAGACAGAGATTGTAAACTCTTTGGGTCAAGGGATGTCTCTTTTTGTTCTGTGTTTGTACAGCACCTGGCACAATGGGTCCTGGTCCATGACTGGGGCCTCCTAGGCTCTACAATAATTCAAATAAATAATATCTAATTATTAATAATAATACAGAGAAAAAAGAGGAGCAGCGGGTGCTCTACAATCTTTGGAGAAAAGCAGAACAGAGGAAGTGAGTTATAGGGACGAAGGACGCAAACAGGAGAAAAGTTTGGATAACATGTAAGGCAGTAGTGGAAGAGACGAGAGCAGTTTGATGAAGAGTTTTAAAAGTGAGCAGGGGAAGCTTAAACTTTCTGAGAAAGAAGCCAGTGAGGAGAAAGAGAACTGGCCTGGCAGAAAAGGAAGGTTACCTTGGTGATAGCGTTCTGAAGAGAAGAGAGACAAAAAGGGAGATTACAAAACACATACTAAATGGTTCTCGTTTTCAGCAAATCTAGGGAGAGGTTCTTCATGGCTTCTAATATGATATGTGAACTGTACTCTAATCAGTTGTATTTAGTATCCAACTCCAACTTGGGTGCTTAATGCAGCTCCTAATGCTTGGTAACCCTTCCTGTATCATTCCCATCAATTGCACCTTGAGCACAATAAGTAGAGTTTCCTTTAGAGTAGTAGCAAGAAGTGGGGTACTCTCTGACTTTCAGTCCTACGGTTCACATGCCTTATTATTTCAAACAGGCATATTAAGCATCCGAGTGGATCTTCCTTCAGAGATGATGGGTCTCTGAATTTATTGACTTATCCAGATCAGCAGTGTAGGAATACTGTCTCATTCTTGTGGCTAGAAACTTGGTGAAGGATTCCATAGCATATACTAACATTACAACTCTCCTAATGGGACTTACAGGTTCTTAATCACTGAAGAGCAGCTAGCACTCTTTCAGTCTAAAATATTTTTTGTCTTCTAACTCTTCTTGCAGTTTTTGGTGGTTCACTCAGAACTCATCTACATAGGGAAATTAACTGGCATAGCTATAGCGGAATAAGCTATCCTAGTGTGAACACTATATTCCAGAACAAAGTCACTTTTAGTTTTTTTGCTATAGCTAAGCTGGTCAGCTTCCCCAAGCAGACAAGCCCCAAGACTGCAGCCCATTCTTTCTGCACAGAATTTAATTTTTGATTTGTTTTTCTTTTAATGCTATTGACCTCTTGACAGATTTAATGTAAGAGATTCAGAGCTTTTTTCCATGTTTGCCTGTTGACAGAAGCTTTCAAGTGAAAATGGGATTTGCTGTTACCGCCTTACACTATTAGTGTCTGAGCTGCTTCATTTAGATAATTTGTTGAGCCTTTTACTTGGACTTGAATGACTTTTGACTCTTTGTTTAGCTGATCATTTATTTTCTCCTGTCTGATTTCACTTGTCCTTAGCCAGCTTCAATCTGGTCCTGCTGGTCTTTGCTTCCATTACTCCAGTCTTGGTGAGGTTTGCCTCCCTTTGGAGTTTGAGCTGTTTTGTCATCTTCATGCTTTCTGGAATCTCACTCTTAGTTTTACATTAAAACAAATGTGGACCATCTGAGTAAAAACCAAAATTTTTCTAATCAAGCCTACATTTTATAGGATTTGCTTATCAGGGCATCTGCAGAAAGTTACACAGAAGTGATTGGGGGGAGAGGGGGGATGTGCTAGGACAAGCGTGGCCTGTGAGAGAGGCTCCTCTCCCTCCTACCTCTAGAAGAGTACATGCAGAAGGAAGAAGGGGCCTTATAACTCTAATCAGCCAGCCTCTAAAACTGTAAGTCCTCAAGGGCATGTTGTGCCTTACCTTGTCTCTCAAGAACATGAAGCCTAGTTCGTCCTAGGGGGAAATTCAAAACAATTTCAAGCATTCTGAGCTTGAGTAAAGCGTGTCCCTCAACATGTGTGTGGGGAGAGGGGGCAAGAAGCCTTTCTCTTCTCCCCCCCTTCCACCGCTTGCAGTGCCTATGTTCAGGGGAGAGCAGGGACAGCTCCCTTCTTCTGCCTCCAAGAGCAAAAGCCACCCCAAAGGGGGCTTTGCCCATGTCCCACCCTTCTCCACTGAGAGACACTCTCTCCCAGAGCTGTCCCTAGAGCGGTGCAGCGCCGCACCACCTCCTATGTTGCCATTCTGTGCTAGAAAGTGATGTCACTCCTCTGAGGTTTCGTTCCCATTGTTTGTTAACACTTTACATGTTAAGGTGACTAATTTTAACATTAACACATTTATCCAAAGTATAGCATAATAAAAAGGGAAAAAATCACACATTTCAGATATTTTAATCTGAAATAACTAAGCACTAGATCAATAACTATGAAATATTCTCATCTTCCCTTCCTCCCTAACATGGGATTCTGTAAGTTACCAAGCATCAGTTTCAGGTTTACATTTTCCACACTAGGTAGTGCTATCAATTCCTATATTTGCTAAAATGGTTTAACCATAAAGCTGTTCCTTACAGAAATAGAAATAATCTTCTTATTAATGACAATGGATTTAATCTGATTTCATCAGAGTCTCTATTAAAAATCAACTCACTAGTAAATTGAGGGCAAACTTTTCAAAAGTCTCTAGTGATTTTGCGTGTCTCCATTTTTGGGTTTTAAACTTGAGATGCTTTTTAAAGGGCTTGATTTTTAGAAAATGCTGAGCCACGCACTCTCGGAATATCAAACCCCATAAAGGTGTCTCAAGCTGGGCACCCAAAAATTGAAGCATGCAAAATCACTGGTCTTTCTTGATAATCTTGACCTAAAGTTTAGCTTTTACTTTACAAAAGACAATGGGCCAAACCCTAAGGCCCTCTGACAGCTTTGCCTGGTTTCAGTAAGAGTTTTGCCAGAATAATAGTGGAGTAAGGACTTAAGAATATTACCCAATGAAAGCTAGGAAATAGGGCTGCTGGTCAAAAATGTTCCATTCAAACTGTTTTTCAATGAAAAATTAGGTTATTGACTCAACATAATTTTTTGCAACAAGTGTCTTCTTTCCTTGGAAAATTTTGACTTTTTGTTGAAAACCAAACATCTCAAAACTGAAACATTTATATCCAGAAATGCAGCCATATTGCCTCATAATAGTTATAATTTAGGTTCCTGGTGCTTCCATTCTCCTCAGCGTGCGGGGATGGGGGGGTCCCCAGCTGGGCGACAATCTCCCATGATGCACTTTGGTGTCTCAGCAAGAGGTGAGACCGTGGTTCATCATGGGACATATAGCCTGGCCTACACAGCTGAACAACACTTGAACAACAGCTCCCATTGCGGCACCATAATGGCATTTTCTAACCAATTTTTTATTATTATTATTTTCAGCTGAAATTTTTCAGTTTGGGGGTTTGTTTTTTCAAACTCAAAGGTTGAAATTATTTGTGGAGAATTTGGATAAGATATTGTGACAGACCAGTTGGGTGCAGGAGTCTGGTATAAGGCAAATGTACTGGCCACTGGATGAATAGTTTTCTGTTCCCTGAGTGATCAGAGCAGGGGCTTCCCTAGAGCAATCAGGAACCTGCTAGAATCAATTATGGCTGGCTAATCAGGACATCTGGTTTAAAAAGGATCTCCCATCAGTTAGTGGAAGGCGTGCTGCGGGAGGACTGAGGAGTACAAGTGTTATGAGGCTTCAGGAGGGAAGGGCCTGCCATGAGAATAAAGAAGGTGCTGGGGGGAGGCCATGGGGAAGTTGCCCAGGGAGTTGTAGCTGTAGCTGTCACGCAGCTGATACAGGAGACCTTGTAGACCGCTGCTATCCACAGGGCCCTGGGCTGGAACCCGGTGTAGAGGGCGGGCCTGGGTTTCCCCCTGTCTGATACAGAAGGAGTTGACCTGGTCTGTGCGACACACCAGAGGGGAAGGTCTAATTTGGAAAGGGATCTGGCCTGTCCCCAACCCACTAGGTGCGGAGATTGTTCTTCGTTTCTCCCATGCTGGCCAGTGATGAGGTTAGCTGAGTGAACTGCAGGTTTGAGCCTCTAGCCAAAGCAGCCAAACTGAGGGCTGCCGTGAACCCCTGAGGCAAGCAAATCCACCAGAAAGTGCAAGACACAACAAGACAGAGGAGGAACTTTGTCACTATATATATATATATATATTTTCCCCAATATATATATTTTCCCCATTTGTGTCAAAATTATCCATAGGATAAAACCTGTTTTCTGACCAGCTCCACTAGAAAATTACTGGAAGAGAGAGAGAGAGAGAGAGATCTGAGTTTACTCTGAAAAGTTCTTTTATGTAATCTGCTTTTGACCTTGCATTTTAATGACTTCTTGCAAATATTACTTCATAATTTGTTGAAAAGCCAGTGTGTCAAATCCCTTATGGACACAGAGTCTTAGGTATCAGGAAAGATTGCTTGATGTTTACCACACTAGAGCAATCACCTACAAAGCAACCTTTGTCCTGGAGGCTGATGAAAGATCAAATCACGTTAGTGCAGCAACATTTTATCAAAATAATGATGACAAATGTACTTGATGATTGGCTCAGAAGTGTTATTCAGTTGCAGAACTGTAATAACATTTCTGGCTGTTGAGATGCAAGTTAAGCATGAGGGAAAGGTTATACGTTAATCATTCATGGTACAATGTGAAGAAATCAAGTCATACAGAACCTGAACGAATTCTAAAAATAATGTAATCCTGTTAGAAAATGAAGAGGTCTGCAAGATGCAGACTTAGAGGACTCTCTGGCTTGACTCTTTTGTCCTTTGAAACTGAAGAGCCCAGATCAAATCATGTCTTGGCCTTTTACAGGGCGTCACATAAGAGCAAAAGAACTAATTATGTAAAAGCAGTGTTCCAAGCTTACCTTTTAATGAATTGAGGTCTGTTTCACAACCCACTGAAGTCAATGGGAGTCTTTCCAGCAACTCCACTGGACTTTGGATCAAACCCTGTAAAAGCATCATTATGTTAAATTTGCCTATAATTGTACAGAAAGTGTTTTCACAACACTTAAAATGGCTGACGTCCTTAAAATCTTTCCTGCAAATTGTAGAAACGTGTTCATCTTTTCATAGACTATGTAACACGGTTACTGTGCTGGATGGGTAAGTACCACTGTTTGCGGACACACTTCCAGACAGCTCTCAAAGTGGTATAGTTCCTTCCTATTTTGGAACGAATCATGGCCCAAAAAGTAATTTTGAAAGGAGGACAGGGGAGGCTCCTTCACCCAGCAGTGTCATAGCAGAATGTTTTAGCCACAGCAGTACTGGGAGGTGGGCTGGGCTCTTGCTCTCTCTTAGCAGTAGCCTGGAAGGTTAGTTGTGTGTGAGGTCCAACCATAACTTCCAATATTTTAAAGTTTTTCCAGGGCCATTTCTCCCATGAACAGAGGGCAGGGGGAGGGATCGTGGGGGAGAGGGAGGGCGCACAGGAGGATTGTGTAATCTTGTGGAGCCAAAGCATAACCCTGCTCCATTCCTACTGATTCTCACCCTCTCTCCTACCAGTGCCAAGCTTTGGAGGAGATGAACTATGCTATAGATAAGCCTCCAATTACTGATTAACAGGCCTGTTGTCTCCCCCTAGTTACTATCACTTTAAGGAAGCATGTGAACTTTCAGGTGTAGCCATATTATGGAACTAATTTCCATCTTTTAACCCCATTTTACTTAATTCTTTTACTGCCATTTTAAAACTGGAATTCAAATCCAGAATGGTTGCTCATGTCCAACAGAACAAACTCTAGCCCAACCCCAAAATCTTCAGATGCTGCCTCTCCTCACTTGCCTTCTGGCCATCTTTAGTCTGTTAGCCTCCCAGTTCTAGCTCCTTAATGGCTCCACTCTGATTCCTTAGGCAATTCTCCTGCATCTTCAGAACTCTGTTAAGCTGTTCTATCACTCTTCTAGTAGTTGGCTTACTAGGAATGTCCTGGTGGATTTAGTGGCTTTCCCAAGGTAACGTGGGTCCTGATAGTAGTAAGTAAAAAAACATGGATGATGCCTTTTCAGTCCATCTGCTACTGTGACACTGTAGCAATCCCCTCTGCCCCTATGATGATGGATCTATTTAGGGTCCCTGAAGTGGCAATGTTGTCCCAGTTTTCAGCACAAGTTTTACAAAAATCAGAGCTTCATCCAGGTTTTTACAAACCGCTGTAGACTCTGGCTTCCTGAAGCAGTTGCCAGCCAGCTGAGTTGGTAAAGCTGACAGCAAGTTGGCTCAGCTCATGAATATCAAGGACCTGCCAATCCCATGTCACTACCCTTTCTTCCCCCTCCCACCCCCAAGCCTTCTGATGAACTCTCCTCCTTTTCTTGCACAAGACCTAAATGCAGCCTTCCCCTCTACATACAATCAGGTCCATGTAGAGTCAAGTCTGACTCTGAGTAGTGCAGAGATAGGCAGGCAGCTCTGTTCTACCAGCACCATGTGCAGGTGGCTACTGTCCCAGACTGGTCAGCATCCATGCTTCCTTATGTTCCCTGTGCCAGAGATCAGCACTGCATTGGGGCAGTGCTCAGATGGTAAAATGGGAGCCTGATTCTGGGCTGGGAGGAAGGGGAGAGACAGGCCTGCGAGTGAACACGAGAGAGAGGTAAATGAACATCACCTTTAAACAGTTTGAAACGTAGACCTTGTAAGGAGTGTTTCATGTTACAGCCAAGAGATCAAGGTGTAACAGTACAATATTTGCCTTGCTCCCATCTTGAGCTGAATAACTAATCAAAAAGCAAAGGCTGGCATAAAACAGCTCCTGCTCTCAGTTTTTAGTGCTTCAAATGCAGTCTCTACTCCTGAGAGGATTGTTCACTCCCTGCTCTGTTCTCAGACGCAGGCCTTTGAGCCCTGATTATAGGCTGTCTGAACACAGTCCGCTGGGCTTAAGTTACAATCTTCAAGTGGTTTTTCTGATTTCCATTATTTTAGGCTGCCCACATATTCTTCCCCTTGGCTGAAGTGAACTTTGCTTGGGAGCTGAACAAATAATTTGACTGCAGCATGCTGCTGCTTTTGGCTTTGCCTTCTCAAAGATGTGCATGCTTCTCTGGGTTGGCGGTCGTGGCCTCTGTGCTTCCCTGGCTCCACCAGTCAGACTCCCAGGTGCCTTTGTATCTTGTTCCCATGTACTCATTACTATAATAACATTCCTGCATGGGTCTCCTCTTTAAGTGTGGGCCATAGGGTACATGAATTCCCAGCTCCATACATGTTTTTTTCATTTTAGTTGATACATTTATTTTCAAACAGGCTTCTCTTTACTTTTAAAGTCCTTCACAATCCAGCCTGCTGTACCTATCCCCCCGAATACCTTATCACAAGATCAACTCCCACTGTTGTCAGCTGATGACGCCAGCTTGGATCATCCAGTTCTCCGCATCTTTGAGCGCTTCCAGGCTTTTTCATGTCCTGCCCCTTACAAGCAGGAAGAACTTCCAGTTAAAATCTGTTAAAACCACCCTCTTGTCTTCAAGTCCCTCTTCACAGCTCACCTGTGCCATAATGGATACAGAAAACTGCAACCTGATAATGGTAAAGATTTGTGTGGTCAGTGCTACTGACTCATTAAGCATTATACACTACATTATAATTTTTGCTACTCCATCACTCCTGCCCTCACCCCAGCAGAGTTGATTGTCTCATCCCCCTAATATGTCTTATCTTTTAGACTGCTAGCTCTTTGGGGCAGTGACTGTTAGTTACTATATGTTTGTACAGCGCCTAGCACAATGCAGCCCAAACTGGTTTAGGACTCCAGGTGCTATCAAAATATAAACATTTATTAATAAGCAATAGATTACATCCTTGTGTACTCTGTTCCACAGTGTTCAGTTCAAATAGAGAGATCAACTTTAAAATACAAGGCAAGGTAAGTCATTAAGATGAAATCATAAACAAAACAGAAAACTAACGCTTGTGTACAGTGCTTCTAGGATGTCTGGAGGAGCTGTAGCATTATAATGCAGAGAAAACATTTTGGCGGTTTAGCAGGTAATGACTTGAGATTTGCTTCACATGTAGGATGGCTCTACTCCCTTATCAAGGGAGGCAAGGCCATATGAACTCTTGCCTGGAAGGATGCATTGGCCTGCTTGGCTCATGGGGATCCTTTGGTCTACGTCTTGGGGATTCTGCGGAGTTAGGTGAGTACTTGCCTTTGTGATCCAGTAGTTTTGCTGCTGAATAATAATCATTGAATAATAAACATGCCAGTCTAATTATATGATTCTCTCTGAACTAGAAAGTCTTTAAAGGTACTTGACTTCAAATGTCTGCAACTTCTGTATTGAGCAGAATGCAACTTCTTTTCTGTCCCGGGATGCATCATACTTCTATTCTGTCAGAGGCCATAAAAAAGGCTGCTAATTAGTTCTTTTTATTGTCTTCTAATGACAAGGCCCTAATCCCCGTGAGCAGGGGCTGAGTGAATGGATCTGTGTTGTTGTTCTGTCTGGAACGCTGTATGATGTACAAATCTGTTTAACAGATAATCAACAATAAGAGAATCTTCCATTGTTGCATGCAGTATTGTTGTAGCTGTGTGGGTCCCAGGACATTAGAGAGACAAGGTGGGTGAGATAATACCTTTTATTGGACCAACTTCTGGTCGTGAGAGAGAATCTTGATTCCTTTGTCTCTATAAAGGAATCAAAAGAAAAGAAAACATTGTTACATGGCAGGGTAGGCATAGAAAGATGTTGATGAAAGTCAGGATTAAAATGACAAACTTAAAAATCACTTAAAACACAAAGGCTCAAAGGCAAGAGAAATTTCTCAACAAATCATCTAGAGTGATGGAAATATCTTAAGGAATGGTTAAAATAAACAAAACGACTGAAAGAACAGCTAAAGGCTTGGGTTGTGAGTAAAGTTAGAGAGACAGTATGGTCCAGTGGATGGGCCATAGTGTGGCATGCGGGATACCTGAGTTCTCTTCCCGGCTTTGCTGCTGAACTTGCCTCAGACAACCACCTTCACCGTCTATGCCTATTTTCCCTCCCACCCTTTGTCTGCCTTGGGACTTTAAAAAGGGCTCAGTTTGGTATGTTGCCATTGAGGCCAATAGTAGAATGTACAACCTAGATGCACAGTGTTTGTTTTCTTAGTAAAGGTATTAGTGAGATCCTTAACACTACATTGGTTTATGAGACTCTGGTCTGAATTTTTTCATCTTGTAACCACACATGTTTCCCCATACCAGGGCACTTCGGAAAGATAACACAGCATTGAAGAAAAAGAAGACGCTTCCCCCAAAATATCTGAAGCAGAACTGGAAAAACATGACTCTGTTTCAGTTCTCACGCAAGAGCCCCACACACATGTGCGCAGATACTTCGTTTGGAGACATGCTGGGAGGTGCAATTCTGCTGAGCAAAGGCAGTTAGGTGCCTCAACTCTACGCATAGGAATCATTGCCTCTTTCTCCTCATCCTGGTGTGAAATTGCATGTACTGGGGGAAAGCTAAGCTGAAGAAGTGTTCCCTGACTTTAGATGCTGTGTTGGCATGTCTGCATTCTGATATCGCCTGCCAGCTTTGAAAATGGCGACATGCTGCTTTCTGTATTGCTGCTGTGAAAACTGGTGATCATCCTCAAGCAGACTGATATCTCTCCAGTGTATAAACAGCTACAAGGCTCCAGCTCATATGCTGTTGTAGAGCTAGCACCAATTAAAGAAAGAGAAGACGGTAGCTGAGTCCCTACCTCATTTTTAACCGAGCTAAGGCATTTACATGCTGCGTTTAGCCAAAGTGAATAAAGGTGAGTAGGAAGTCATTTGTACTTGTGAACCCACCATGTAAAATTATAAGGAACAACAAACATAAAATGAAGTCAAAGGAACTGCCTGAACTGAGTTTGTTTAAGATGGATAGTGACTGTTCATCGCTCACCTCTCTGCTTGCCATATCCTGCTTGCACGTGAATAAAGCAAACATCAATGAGACCAATGTTTTCCATATTCTTCGCCCCTTATGTGGTTGTCCTGTTTGTCTAAACAGCAGGATTACTCTTAACAAGAAACGTTGATCCAAAATCCAACTGTGGATTGAGTCTTTTCCCCAAGAAAGCCTTTTGGTTCCAGCCAGAGACTTTTTAATCAACATCTTTCCTTTTGAAGGACTCTGCTGAATGCATTTCCCAGAATGAATAACCATTTAACTTCTGAATGCCAAGTAACATTTCTGCTTAGCTTTTCTTGTCATGTGATTAATAAGTGTTAGAAGATGTTTTATGGTGTGGTTGCTATGGTAATATCTGACCAGAGTCCTTTTACACAAACTCTAAACACACAAAGTCTTACAGTTTTAAAAAAAAAATTGCTCCAATAACACCTAATGTCTCAATCCCTCTTTTACAACAGCACTGCTCATCCATGTACTGCTTGCTAGCTTCTTCAGCAGAGAACTAGCTCCCAACAGACACTTTTCTCACATTTCTTAAGAAAAGTTGTAGGACCAGTTCTAAATCTTAGTGGACAATATTCCCTCTCCTGTTCACTTAAACATGCTTTGTCGTTCTGTGAAACATCTTTTGGAGATCACTTAAGTAATTTAGCTGGTTAACAAGAGAACACATACTTGAACTCACATGTGTTAAAAATATGCACTGCTGCATCTACACTACAAACCATTTTCTTTATGCAGGGCGAGTCCACTGAGGGAATTTATAAGAGAATCTCTAGCCTGCATCTATCTTAAATCTAGGCATTTATATAACCTCTTGTCAATTTAGCAGCTGCATTCCTAAGTGGGAAGATCACTAAAATCAAAAGGGTAAATTGCTGGTCAGAATAGAGACCAGCACACCCAGATCCAAAAGACTAAACTATATTCAATTAATACTGAGCACAGAATGGGTCACTTTGTGGGGGAGGTGTGATTAGGGACGGGATGGGGGTTGTTCCTGACTAGAATTAGGACAGCATGGTTATTCAGGAGCCAGAGAAAATGCTCCTAGCTGAAGGTATGGGGACACAGCTGTGTTTTAGCTGGACTTCTGAATGTGGAATTACCTGTTTGTATCTTTCCAGATATATTTAACCTCTTTGTTCAAGGTGAATAGGAACCTGTGTATGTACTATGAAAAAAAATAGACTACGAAAATACATCCCAACTCTCTGTCATTCATTTCTCTCCCAGTGAGGTAAGAACCCTCTCTCAGAAGCTCGGATAATATTTTAATGTCCTGGTTTCTGTGATTTTTTTTTAAGTACATTTTAAGATTTTGTACAAAAAGGCAATTTTTGACACAGAAAATAAACACAAAATTTCAATCAGCAAAATATTTTAATTTGATAGAAACTAACTCAAATGGTGTTAAATAAAGAAGAAAACAGTCAGGAAACAACAGCTGAGGTAAAAACTTTAAAAATTATGACTCTCATCCTGCAGTGTGATCCATGGTATCGTAGCCTTACCAATCTATGTACCTACAGGCCATACAATTTCACCAAATGATACCTGCATCTAGCCTAGTAACTAGTTGAACTGAAGGATAACTTTTAGAAAAAACATTAACTTCAACGTCAAGACTCCAAGTGATGGAGAATTTATCACATTCCTTGGCAATCTGTTCAGTGGCTATTGCCCTCTCTGTGGCTTCATTTGGGACTCTATTTGCATGATGGATCCACCCACACAGCCTATATTGCAGGATCAGGGCCTAAATAGACCCCTCTAATAGCAGGAGAAAGAAGGAGTTAAATCAGAGAAAAATAACAATAAAAATCTTAGGCATGATCAATAGGACATGTGGAAAATTGAAAATGTGGAAGATTTCATATAATTATTTAAATATCAATAACAGCTAAGGGGTGACATCTGGGCCCCATTGAAGTCATAGTGTTTAAGGCCAGAAGGGCCCACCAGATCTTCTAGTCTGACTCCCTGTATATCACAGGCCACCAACACCACTCATCACCCACACACAAAACCGAACGACCAAAATTAGACCAAATAATTACAAGCCCAAAAAAGATAAAGAAAGGGAAAGATTGAGTGAGATTTACCCAATTAATCGCAGCAAGTGACCCGCAATCCATCCTACACAGGAAAGTGGAAGAAAACCTAATGTCACTAGCAACCTGACCTGGGGGGAAATTCCTTCCTGACCCCACGTATGGCACTCAGTTAGACCCTCAGCATGTGAGGAAGAACCAGCCAGCCAAGCACCTGAGAGAGAGACAGTCAGTGACACCTCAGAGCCCTGGCCTACCCCATCCAGATCCCATCTCCAGCCATTGACTTCAATGGGGTCAGGCTTTTACTTGTGGCCTCCATCACCATAGCACGCTAAGGCCTCAGACTAATTAAAAGTGCACATAAAATAAAAAAGAACTAAAAAACTGAACTCTGAAATGACCTTTATAGGACGACTTTAGAGTCAAAGGAATAGAAGAGGACAATGTAGCCAGAGTCATTGCAATTTGTTCCACCATTAGACCCTGATTCACCACTTCCACACGAGCAACTTTAAACATGGGAATAGGCTCCCTGAGGTCAATGGGCTAACCTGCATGTTTATGTCTTATCAGGATCAGGGCCTTAGCTGGTGTTTTTTTAATTTGTCTGCCATTTAGGTTGGATATTAGGAAAAACTTTTTCACTAGGAGGGTGGTGAAACACTGGAATGCGTTACCTAGGGAGGTGGTAGAATCTCCTTCCTTGGAAGTTTTTAAGGTCAAGCTTGACAAAGCCCTGGCTGGGATGATTTGATTGGGGATTGGTCCTGCTTTGAGCAGGGGGTTGGACTAGATGACCTCCAGAGGTCCCTTCCAACCCTGATATTCTATGATTCTATGATCTCAGGCAGAACCCCCATTTTAATTCCGTCACAGTGGCTTGAATTTTAGCAAAGGACAAGTGATGGGGATGAATGGCTGAGGCATTATTTTGATCAGTAACATTACATGAAAAACACTGGGTAGCATTTTCACTGAGAAATATACTCCAGACACAGATTTTTTTAGATACACTGACTCGGAACACACCACCCCCCACCACCTACTGACAGCAAATTCACCAGCCAGCTACAGAAAGCTAGAGAAAATGTCTCTGGCGCCATCTACTGTGCCAACAAAGCACTAAAGCAATCAGAGACCACATGTAAGTGTACTATCCATGGGCACAGTCAGCTACACCTACAGTTAATAGTATGATTTAATTTTATTATTAATCAAAGTAAGAATATTTTTCCATAAATAGTCAGTTGGTTCATTTAAAAGTAATTAGGCTAAGCTCACTAGTTTTATAATCTCACTACTGTCACCAGAGTGCATATGGCACATTATATTTTCTTCAAAAGCATTAAATGGCTCTATTTAAAGTTTTGGCTCTCCGTCTTGTGCCTTATTTTCAAGGTGTATGTTGTATGTTTACAACTATACATGCTGATTTTGTTTGTTGTTACACACATCCCGTAAAGCATTGCCTCTTCAGCATTCACATGCTTACTATATTATCCTGGTTTAGACCAAGGCCTTATCTCCAGCACACAGTGCAAGTAGGTGAGCTGTGCATAGAGAATCCACAGGCATCTGAAGAGGATGTTTTGTGGTTCTGACAGTCTTTTGTTGTCTGTTTTCTTGTCAACCTGCAGAAAAGACATGGCCAAAAATTCAAATGAGATTTTTTTTAGGAACTCCTATTTAGCTTGATTTAGGGGGTCTCTCACATAAGTGATTAGTCAGGAGCCTGACAACTAATCCCATCTATTGGGTTGTCATTGCTGAAATTTTTGACTCCAGAGATGTCTTGTAGTACCTACTGTATTATGTTCTGGAACAGTTCAGCCACAGAATTTATGCTGAAGCTGAGGGTTACATATCAAAGCACCAGTATGGGTTGAAAATGTGATGATATATCTCGATTTTGGTCTAAGCTTCAGCTGTTGTGATCCACTGCTGAAGTCAAGCTTGGCAAGGGCTGGAGCTCCACTGAGGTAACTGATAACACCGTCATCACCATCATAGAATCACAGAACTGGAATGGACCTCAAGAGGTCATCTAGTCCAGTCCCATGCACTCAAGGCAGGACTAAGTATTATCTAGACCATCCGTGACAGGTGTTTGTCCAACCTGCTCAAAAATCACCAATGATGGAGATTCCACCACCTCCCTAGGCAATTTATTCCAGTGCTTAACCACTCTGACAGCTAGGAAGTTTTTCCTAATGTCCTAGTTGTTTCAGGAATTTTTTTTTAAGTCCGTTGTTCTTATTCTCCTAGTTTCCTTGGACTCATTAAATCTATTATTTCATGATCATTTTCACCGAAATTGCCTTCCAGTTTCACATTTGCCTTTAATTCCCTCCTGTTGATCAGAATCAAGTCTAAAATGGCTGTCTAAAATGTCTAAAGTCTAAAATGGTTACTTCTTCCACTTCCTGAAACAAAAAGTTGTCCCCAATACTTTCCAATAACTTATTGGACACTGTGTTTTGTTGTATTAGTTTCCCAAAAGATATCTGGGTAGTTAAAGTCCCCCACTGCTACCAACTCTTGTGTTTTCAGCATTTCTGTCATTTGTTCTAGAAATGCCTCACCCCCCACCTCTTCCTGATTTGGTTGTCGGTAGTAGACCCTCTATCATGACATCACCCCTATTTTCCCCCTTTATCTTTACTCAGAGACTGGGTGGAAAGTGTTCTTGTGGTGGGTTGTGCTTCCTGTCACTGGCCCTAGGGGAGGCAGATACTGCTGTGTGAGGGCTGTGGCCCCATTAAAGTTAGTTGGATTTTTAATGTGGTCTCGCCTCATTCCTTCAGCTGCCCCTCATGTTGCAGTAAGTGGAATAAAAATGACAACATCCATATGAGGTGTCATGTACAAGCTAAAATAGAACAGTTAACTGCATGTCTTGTCTTGTCCAAACCAATACAATTTCCATTTGGCACAAACCATATGGTGTGTAATATAGCACTAATCAGTGTTCATTTAAAGGGCCAATGGCCACACTTGAGATCAGTTAAGTACTGGCACCAGCTGAAAGATTACATCAAAAATGGAATAAGGAAGGCTGATGATAGTGCTGACAAGAGTAGCTTCTTCACAGGGCAGTAAGTCAATATAAATGAAGGAGTTTGATCGTCTGAAAACTGTGTAATAGCTTACATTCATGCATTCCTGTGATCAGCTATTGGGTTTCATCACAGTCTGGCACCTGAACAAAAGACACCAGCAGTCAACCTCTACAGAAAGTTACACTGATTTCTGATATTGCTGTTTAGCAATATTACATGGTGTTTCGATGAACTGTGATCTTCCTGCCAAAAGCATTCCAGGCTCCAGATTTTTTTCACCTACCTGTGATTTCTCGTAACAGAAGAAATATCAAAGGAGAGCATATGAGATTTGCTGTGGCTACAGTTTTAAAGAGTGTCCTTCCAAACAATGAAACATAAATTGCATTGAATTAGTGTAATATGTAGTAATATAGGAGTTGCCCGACTGAATCAGACACAAGGTCCATCTAAGCCACTACCTTCTCTCCAACAGTGGCCAGATCATTCAGAGGCAGATACAAGAAAGCTCCTAGTCCCCTTAGGAGTTAAAGATTGGCTTAAACCCTGAAGCATGAGGTTTAAATATTTCTTCCAAAATGTCTGTTAGATGTCTTAGATGTTCCACAGATGTTCACATTAAGTATTATAATACTGGTTATTGTTATCCATATAAATATTTATTCCCTTTTTAAATCTTGCTAAGTTTTCCACCTCAACAACATCCTGTAGCAATGAGTTCCAGTCTAATTATGAATTGCGTGAAAAAGGATTTCCTTTTCTCAATTTTTGAATTTATCGTGTTTAATTTCATTGAATGTCCTCTTGTTCTTGAGTTGTAAGAGAGACCGGGAAGTTCTGTTCTAACTTCTCTTTACTTTTCATTATTTTATACATTTTTATTTTATCCCCTCTTATTCATCTCCTTCCTGAAGTAAACAATCCCAATCTCTTATGAAGAGAGTTTTCTCGTGCCCCTATTTGTTTTATTGCCTTTCTCTGAACCCCTCCTCATTATACAACGTCCTTTTTGAGATGAGGCCAGTACTACACAGTATTCTAGATGAGACCACAGCATTGGTTTATATAATGGCATTATAGTATTTTCTGTATTATTCTCCACCCCATTCCTTATGTATTCTCACATCTTGTTTGCTTTCTTGACTGTTGAACAGACGTCATCACCGAGCTGTTCACAGTGATCCTTAGTCCCTTTCCTGAGCTGATACAGTTAATTTAGAACCCTGTAAGGTGTGTGTAGTAAATATTTAGATATTTCCCTGCAGTGTGAATTACTTTATATTTAGCAACATTAAACTTCATTTGCCATTGTGTTACCCATTCACCTTCCCCTGAACTTCAGCACAATCCTCTCTGGTCTCGACTAACCTGAATAACTTTGTCATGTGCATATTTTGCTACCTTACTGTTGGCATTCTATCACACACAAAAGCAGGCTGACTACCTGACTATTTAAGGGAATGTGGTACAATTTATGTGAGGGACAATATGAGCTGCAAGTCAGACCCCAACCTCCCATCCTACTAATGCTGTAAATGAGTCAATATATAGGACTCTTTACAAGTTTTCTTACCTGTCGCTGACTGTGAACATCTAAGTTTTGATTGGATAGCAGCCAGCGCACATTAGCATATAGTATCTGATCATGGAATAGAGTACAGCTACTGAGACTTAGGAAGTGATTGAAGCCTGAGTGCTCTGCCCTCAAAAAAGCTCTTCATTCAGATGACACTACATCAGTTTCATCCACATAAGAAGTTAAGGAGGTAAGATATGCCATTGAAGTCCTAGCTGGTGGTTGGTTAAGAGGATTGCTTTTTTTTTAAAAAAAAAAGGGGGGGGTGGGAATTATTTACCATAGAGTAAAATTTAGATTTTTGCAAAGTTGATATAAGAAGATAAACAAATAGCAATCAAAATAATTTGAAAGCCACCATGCAATTCAATTACTAGAAGTTTTGCAGTATTTCAGTCTATACCAACACCTAACTGTACAAACATGATTCTCTGCAACTGTCTTTTTTTTCTGTATTAATCAGCCATCGTTTGTCATTCACTGAATTTTAAAGTAATATTTAATTTATGCTTTTTTCTTTGGCAAACCAATATAAAAGGAAAATGCTCCACTACAAATTGTTAATGATTAATTCTAATGAAGAAAGGAATTAAAAATCTATTTTCAAGCCAGTTCATTTTGAAAAGTAATTGAAAAAAGATTTGGACTGTCTTTCTGAATTATATAACAGGTCATTTAATATTCAAGGGTAATTTGTTTCATCATTTCAACACAGCTTTCCAATGCAACTCACATTTTACATTGTCTGTTCTAATGTTACTGTCCCTGTCTGCAGCGGTGACTATATTAGCCCTCGTGGTATAATATGAGAGTATATGAAGCCCTGATGTTTTCTATAACCTTTTGTATGTTCTATGTAGTAAAGCAGCTTTTCCTGGAATAAGCTCATTCTGATAACATCTTTTCTGGAGCAAAAATGACTTAGTTGCCTATTAAGAATTAAACTGCCAATTCAAATTGCTAAGCAATTAATGTTAAATCTCATGTGTCATGTTTAGTGTCTTTCTGCATGTATTTTGCTCTGAATATCTGATCACAGTACTCTGCAATTCCCTATTGTTTTACCATTGATATGTTCTGATTTACTTATTGGGGAGTAATAGTTTGAATATACTGCTTATGGCACCTTTCATCCATGGATCTCAACATGCTTTACAAATGTTCACCAAGCCTCATAACACTCCTGTGAGGTATTATCAAATGAATCTCTTAGATGGGTAAACTGAGGCACCTCTCCAAGATCTAGTCACTTGCATAGCCAATAATAATAAAATAATGGCTCCCAGTTCCCTATTCCAGTTTCTGGACAAACTGCCTAACACATTATTATGCTATATATTTCACCACTCAGCATGCTGCATCTGATCCTTAGCTGGTGTAAATCAAAGTAACTCCATTGACGATAATGAAGTTATGACAGTTTCCACCAGCTGAGGATCCAGCTGATACTTTTCAGATTTATCTTCTCTCTCAGAAATAATAATGATTCCACCCAAGAAAAAATAACTTTTTTTATTCATGTGCACATTGCTGTTGTGGTGCTATGCTTATGCTTATGAAATTATGACTGGAAAGCATAAGGAACTACATGTGACTGTATGGGATGCCCACGATCATTTTTAACTAACACACCAAACTTTCTTCGGTTTGTCTGCTAGTTGAGATAGGAAAATGCATGAAGCCTGCCCAGTTCCATCCATTATTGTAACTGATGGGCTCTCAGAGATGTGTGCAATTTTGTGAAGTGGCCGAGAACCATATCAATTCAAATAACATGACAGAGTCACCTATTGCTCCTCACCTTCGTAATGTACAGCAGGAGAAAATCCTATTATGTAACCAACAAGAATAAAGAGGCCTTTGCAAGTACTGTGCTTCTCAGTTATTTTGGCTCTGACAATATAGGGCCTGATTCTGATCTCACTTACAAAGAGGTCTGGGAGTGGAGTTACGTGAACATACATTTGGTTTGAAAGGAGAATGAGCAAAACCAAACCATCAATAAACTCATGGTGTGCTTTCAGTTAATGATGCCTCCATAAGATCACATTCTATCTCTAAGCTATATTTTCCATTGCTTTGTCTGCTTGCAAAACTTTTAATGGAACAAGTTTTTCTGGCAGAAGAACACTGATTTTTATCTTTAATGGGCAGCCTCTCTATCGTTTAGCTTCAGGAAACAGCTTCCTCGTTGTAAACTGCCTGAGAGTGGTGACAGCTAGTCAACTTCAAAAGAAGGCAGTGGAGATTTGCTTGCTAAGTTTGGGAAGGAATTCAGAAATGCTGAAAGCTGCAGATGACATTATGGACCAGGAGGACTCCACTTCTCAAAGCTGGGATATCAATGACATCAAACTGCCTCAGGTATGTGTATTTGTTTTAGAAGGTATTTTAGAAGTTCAGCCAATCATGGAATACCTTCTGAAACATTCATATTTTATCATCTTTCCTTGTTTGCCACTTCCCCGGTATCCATGGTGTATGGTAAAATGAGACATTTTGTTGAACAGCTAGAAAATTATTCAGTAAAACATTTAAGCATTCATAGATTTATCCTTGAATTATACATCTGAAAGAGCTGTCTATGTGTTATAAGAAATAGTGATACTCTAGTTTCACTAAAAGAAAAGGAGGACTTGTGGCACCTTAGAGACTAACCAATTTATCTGAGCATAAGCTTTCGTGAGCTACAGCTCACTTCATCGGATGCATTCAGTGGAAAATACAGTGCGGAGATTTTATGCTCAAATAAATTGGTTAGTCTCTAAGGTACCACAAGTCCTCCTTTTCTTTTTGAGAATACAGACTAACACGGCTGCTACTCTGAAACCTCTAGTTTCACTAACTTTCTAGTTCACTGGTTGGATGAAGCAGCTATTCAATATTTTATTTTATCCTCTCTCTTGAATGTCTTATTTATTGCATATCATTCAAACGTGCTGAGATGGTATCTGAGGCACAGAGTTTAAGGTCAAAAGTGTCCAGTAACTTTGGGTTCCCAATTTGAGATACCTAAGACTTGATTTTTTTCAGAGTACTTTGCATTATATAGCATTTTGTTGGTTCAAAAAGCACAGCTGCCATTGCTTTCAGTTGCAGATGTGAGTTCTCAACACTTCTGCAAATCAGAGCCCAGGTTCAAGTTAGGTACCCAGAACCTCTGCAGCCTTAAAGTTCTTTTAATATAGTTTTGTATGTGTGTAGTTTCCTAGGTTTTTTTAAAAAGCAAACAGAAAAAAGTGAAACTCCAATAAGTGGCAACATCTTGACACCAACATGGGTCTTCAGCATTGTTGGAACATTTAGATCCAAGCCTCTGCAGCTTGAGCTAACAGAGGACCACTAGCTGGTTGTCATCCTGTATGTGGACCAGCTACTAGTAGGGCATTAGACACACACTTTGGCTGGGGGTATGAGAGATATTTGTTGACAGCAGATGAACGGTGACTCCCAAACTCTTTATCCCAGTCCCAGTTTTCTTCTTCATGTTCCCCTTTAGAGTCCCAATCTTCCATTACATCAGTGTCAAGTCTCAATCTCCCTTCCTGAGCTTCTCATTCCTATATCCACTAGGCCCCTTGTCCCAGGCTCCTTACCAAGCCAGCTCGGTCCCTCACCCACCCAACCCCAACTCCTCATCCAATCTGTCTCCCCACCTTGGCTCCCACTCACAATCACCCTCCCCACCCAGGCTCCTTGTTTCAGTCCCCCTTCCACCCCAAAGGCTTCTTGTCCAAATCTACTGCCGCCAGTGGCCCTCCTCCCGTCAGTCCATCTCCTCTCCCATCTGCATTCAAGTCAGGCAGATTCCACCTCCGCACTGCCTAGGAGCCAGCAGATGGAGCATAGAGAGCATAGAAGAAATGGTCTCCCAGTTCTCATTTCCCAAGCCTGGAGCCACAGCAGCTGGAAGCAGCGAGTGCAGGGAGAATTTTTATCAGCCATTGGATTCCTGGGCTGGAGCATGTGCAGTGCAGATTAAATCTTCAGAGCATTTAGCTGCCAAACTCTAACAAGCCTCTGCTGAACATGTGTGAATTGGGTAGAACTGGCCATAACTCTGGATTTTCAGTTCCCAAAAAATTTCAGTATTTTGGAATTTATTTTTGTTCTAAACTGAATTAAAAACAATTATACCACATTCTTTGTGCACCCACAAAGCCTGAAAATTTTCATTTTGGAAGCACCAAACCATAATATTTCCAAAATTAAATATGTGAAATTGACATTCTTGTCAGTTTCACTGTTAGCACAGCTAGCATAAGAATATCACTTTTATTCAGCAGCTGTCTGGGCTCCCAGGGTCCGCTGGTCAAGGGCAGCACCACCATGTAGACTGTCGCAGCACTGGGGACCTCAGGGTTTCCAGATTTCTGGGCCAGCTGGCACCCTGGCTACCTACTCAGGTGTCCGGTAGACCAGGGAACCAGCTGGCTTGGGAATTTGGAAACCTTGGGCCCTCCAGTGTGAAGCTGTCTGCACAGAAGAGCTGCCCGGCAACAGCCATTGACACTGGAACAAAATGGACTTCCAGGTACCCAGTTCCGCAACAGGCAGCCTGGAAGACCTGAGAGCTTGTTTACACAAATATATAGTTCACGAAAAGCTGGGGTATAAATCTACCCCACATCAACCTGCTGCACACTAAGTGTCCATGTGAACTCTGCTACGGCACACTAAAAGTTCTATAGTGAGCTTTGACCTACCTGGCTTTGAAACAGGAGTAGATTAATTTACCTTGAGTGGGGTTCACAGGGCTTCCAGGCTCTGAATCTGCTAGCTGAGCTGTCTCTAGAGACAGGGCACCTTGAAGCCTGCCTTGAATGGGCTGTCCTAGAGCCCAAGCTGGAGCTCAGGCTTGCAGAGTTCTATGCTTCCTGCTCCATAGCAGAGAGATGGGCAGTGCTGCTGCAGAGAGGAGAGCATAGCAGCCCTGAGAGCTCCAGCTGGGGGTGCTAGGCTCTGGGCTCCTGGGCTTTTGTGCCTGGGGCTTCTGGAGCTGCCAGGGTCTCTGTGGAATGGGAGCCTGGAAACCCTGCAATCCCCAGCACAGGGCAGTCTGCATGGCGGGGCTGCCCCAGAACATGGGCTCCCCAGCAGCCATCCAAGAAACTGGGTTTTGAGTAAAGTTTGATCAAATCTGTAATAGATTCAGTGAAACTTTTCGCTCTGCTGAGCTGTTACTTTCTGATTAAACTCAGATTTGTCAGAAAATTTCTGGCCAGCTCTAGAATCAAGATTTTTCAAAGGAAGAGAACTTGTCAAACTTGTGTAGTTTTTCACAGGGGTGGCAAAGAAATCTCCCTGATGCTAGTCTCTCACAATAGATCTCCCAGCCAGTGCAAATTAGCAAGGTGCTTCTGTACTGCTTTCGTGGATCTCAGTCTCTTTTGACCTTTTCTCCTTTCTTTTTTTTCTCTTGAGCTTAATGAAAGCAAACAGTGCTTTGCTGAGAGTAGTTCATGTTGTCACCAATCTATTTCGCATTAAGGCATCAGAGTGTTTGTTTGGTTCTTTATAACCTATTTACATTTTCTTCTTGTACTAACTGTAGCCATTGTGTTGATGTCTGGCTGGCCCCTTGCTAAAATGTCATTTTGTTTGGTTAGTTTTATATTTGTTGTTTACAATATAGATTTTGACTCCACCTCTAATAGAAAAATAAGGTCTGACTGAAATGCTATATTGGGGATGGTGAAGGGGGAAGAGGTTTAAGTTAGGATAGAAATCTGGTCTGAGAATTAGCAATTGACCTGAACAAAATGCTGGATCTGGAGACCCAGGAAGCTTTGAAGCAGTCTGGATATGCTTCAGTGCTCATCCTCTCTCTACGGAAAGTCCAGGCTAAACCAAACCAAATGCTTGGCTCCGATTCCAAACTTTGCAACACAGGCCCATCTTTAATAATAGTAATGGTGAAGTAGGCCATGGAGCATACAAGAAATTAACCTGCTAATAACTGCTAAGTTTGACGGTTGTGTAGGGTATTTCATTTAAAGTAGGTGGCTTAAAGTAGGTACCTTGCCTTCCACTCCTGAGGCTGCTCTGCACCTGGCTGGGCCCTGGAATGAGTTAGAGCAGCCTGAAGGCCAAAGGGCTGTTCTGGAAGCTGGTCAGATCATTGGAGCAAAGTGAAACTGCAGCCACGGTCCCTTTCCCCAGCCATCCCCCAAGCCTATACTGAAGGAATCCTCCTGTTACTGGCTAGTCTGGATTTAGGCCTGCTACACAGTGCCAGAGTGACAAGGATCTAGCCTATTGTCCTCAAATTGAGAAACTACTTTCTTTCCTTGGCTAAAATGTGGCATTCTTTGGGTTCTTAACAGGATGTGAAACAAACAGATTGGTTTCAGGAATGGCCAGATTCCTATGTAAAGCATATCTATAGCTCGGATGATAAAAATGCTCAGAGGCACCTGAGTAGCTGGGCGATGAGAAACACCAATAACCACAACTCTCGCATTTTAAAAAAATCCTGCCTTGGGGTAGTGGTCTGCAACAATGACTGCTCAGCCGCAGATGGGAGGAAGATATATCTGAGACCAGCCATATGTGATAAAGCCAGGCAAAAACAGCAAAGTAAGTATGATCGTGTGGAAATGGCAACGCCTGCTCTGGTTCTCTTATTAATACCCTTGTTAATAATTTATTATAATATCATAGAAATTAGAGATGGAAAAGACTAATTGCATCATCCAGTCTTTGCCACTGCCATTGCAACAGTATTCCCTATTATTAAATACAACTTGCATGTTTCAGAAGAATACTAATGAGTATTGATTCCTTTTTATTTTTACTGATTTGGCTTCTCAAAACTTTCTTTTGCAGCCTGGCTAGTCTTAAAAGTCAGCATGTACTGTCTCTATTTTGCTTTAGCTAAGGCTTGATATCCAGCTTGGAACAGATGAGTTCCTAGTACATTAATCTGCACAGGAACCTCTCACTTCCATTGGAAAATATTTTTACTTAAAGGTGACCTCCAAAGGAAAAAAATGAGTTGATTTTTTATGATGTAGTTTTTTTACTTGTATCTGTGTTAAAAATTCAGCCCGTCTATGTTGGAAGACTCTATGATGACTGGAAAATTACTGAAAAGGGGACAACACAAAAGCTGAGAGATCAAAAGTTGAGTAATTCAGAAGGGAAGAGATTTTTAGCTAGACTTGCTAAAATTCTTTTTGATTGTTTGGTTTTGTTAACAGTGACTAATGAACATTTTGGATAAAGGAAGATTTTGTTAAAGACTTCAGTTAAAGTTAGGCTTGAAAGTATTAAATTTTATTGGTCAGTAAACGATATCACAGTGCACATATTAATTTACCAAAAAAATGCTTCAATAATAATCAAAACTTACAGATAGGCAAAGAAAGAAAAATGCTGGTTGAGAACTTATTAGGGTTTGGTTTAAGGATATTTACTTAGCAAATTTTTACATGTGATGTTATTCCCCTGATAATTTTGCAAAACTGTGAAAATTTAAATCTATTAAAAATAATTTAAAGTGCTTAAAAATAAACATCTATATTATCCATTGAAATTTATTTAAAAAAAAAATCAAATTCTGCCAAATCTAGTTGAAGTGCTGGATCCCATTATAAACATCCCTGAGCTCTCACATAGGTCCCCCAGCCAAACCAGAAAAGATCAGACTTGAAATTCCTGATACCACTAAATAGAGCTGGTTGAAATTTGGCATTTCCATTCCTCAGGAAATTCTGGCATTTCAAAATTTCCTTTCATCCCAAATCACAATGAAAAGTCAACATTTCTAAATTTCCCACAAAATAGGATTGCCAGAATAATTGGTTACAGAACTATCTAAATGACCCGATCAAAATTTTTTGTTTTGATTAAGGTTGAAGTACTTTGTTTCAACTTTATCATTCAAAATATATTATATTAGTTGAAATGATAAAGCTGAAACAAGGCACTTGAATGCACAGTCAACCTGTGGAACTCATTGTCAGGGGATGTTGTGAAGGCCAAACTATAACAGGGTACCAAAAAAAGAACTAGATAAGTTCATGGAGGATAGGTCTATCAATGGGTGTTAGCCAGGATGGTCAGGGATGCCACCCCATGCTCTAAATGTCCCTAGCTCTGTTTGCCAGAAGCTGGGAGTAGACGACAGGCAACGGATCACTCGATAATTGCATGTTCTGTTCATTCCCTCTGAAGTACCTGCGTTGGCCACTGTTGGAAGACAGGATACTGGGCTAGATGGACCATTGATCTGACCCAGTGTGGCCGTTCTGATGTTCTTAGGATAATTTTTCATTGAATCTTTTGATGAACTTGTTTGCAGTCTGGCAAAATGTTTATTGTATTGAATCAGCATTTTCCAGTGGAAAACTATCAGGAAATTTTTAACCAGGTCTACTTCTAAGTTGAAAAACAATCAGAAGACCAAAACCTTCATTGCCCAGTCTTTCAGCCCTTTTTTAATACTTTAATGAAAAACCAACCTAGGTGCAAAAAAGTACAGTTTTTAAAAATATCCTTTGCAGGTCACCTTGAACTATAAAACAGGAGAAAGGTCATTCTTTGCCAGTGTTTGGTTTTCTATATGTATGAAAGGGTTTTTTGCACAGTTCTACTCAATGCATCTTCTGAGCATACAAGCACCATAAGGTAACAACCCACTGCAAATGAACCATTCTCACCGATTGGATTCATCTGACTGCTAGATCCCCTGCACAGATGCCAATGTATCCTCCTACCCTTGTTGCAGGGAAATGCTGTCCAAACTGCAGTGGACCTTTAAAGCTTATTTCCTGTCGAGGCCATGGTGGGTACCCTGTCACCAACTTCTGGAGGCATGAAGGGCCATTCATATTTTTTCAGGTTGGTGTAAAACAGTTTTATCCAGATCAACTTAAAAAGGTATTGAATCAGATTAACTAAAGACATTTATTTGTCCTACCTAATAAGAATTTTATATTATCATTACTTTGTAATGCATCATAAACCATGAGGGCAAGTCCACACTGCACCTGGGGGTGTGCTTCCCAGCCTGGGTAGACAGGTATGGACTAGATCTGCTTGAGCTAGCGTGCTAAAAATAACAGTGTAGATGTTGTGACACAGGTGGCGGCATGGGTTGGGGGTTGGACTAGATGACCTTCTGGGGTCCCTTCCAACCCTGATATTCTATGATTCTATGGGCACCCGGGTCGGGGGGAGAGGGGTGTCAGGCAGGCTTGTACTTAACATCCACACTGCTATTTTTAGCATGCGAGCTAGAGCAGAGCTAGAGTGTGTCTATGCAAGCAGGGAGATGCTCTCCCAGCTGCGGTGCAGACATAGTCTAGACTCTAAAGTATAGGACTAAGCCCTGACCCTTACAGCTTCAGACATGCTGTTTTGATGTTACATCCTTCCCAGAATGCACCATCCAGAAATAAGGATTTCTTAGAGCAGTAAGGAGTCAGACCTAAGCATTTGTCTGTGGCAGCCCATCATATACACACTATACTTTTTTAGCATTTAGTACAAATTGCTCAAACAGTTAGATAATCGGCCAGATCTTGACTGGTGTAAACAGATTTTTTGCAAAGCTTTACTATGACCCTTTGGGAAATTTGCAAGGGGGGTTGTTTTGTTTTTTTGTAAGTATTTATACTCCCATAAACATTGCGAGGTGCTCATATACTATGGTAAACATTTTTGTTCTGACAACACTACCCTGTGTGGCAAGGTAGTGCTATTATCCACATTTTACAGATGGGGAACTGAGGCACAGAGAAGCTAAGTGACTTGCCTAAGGTCACAGAGGAAATCTGGGGCAGAACAGGGAACTGAACACATGTCTCTTAAGTCCAAGGCTAAGTTCTAGACTATCCTTCCTCTCCTCCAGGTCTTTGCACCTGCTGGGGACCTGGCCAAACATATTTTGTTTTAATAACTAACATATTGTATTTACAAACATGCTTATATCGAGTTAATTCTCAAAGAAATAGAGGTGGAAATAAATTTTCTGATTGATCATACCATATATACAGTCTTAGTTTTGAAAGATATGTGTGTGTTCATTAAAGAACTAATGGAACTGGCTACTCACACCATCAGCAGACCACCCTATTCCGTTTTGCTGAGTTGAATACACCATGTGAGTTGAAAGGGTCTAACCCACTGGGCCACGCAGCCCCTACGTGGATTTTAAATATGTACCGTAAGTGCTGAACGCTTAAAGTTATTGCATGGGCTCTGTTTTTAACTTGAACTTAACCCATTCCTTTCTAAAGTCTAAGGGGGCCCATGATCACCCAAGGCCAGAAACAAAACTAGAAGCAGAAGCAAGAAGATCAATACAGAAAGCACATACAGCTGTTTCTCCCACCTCTCCAAGACTAAAAAGATGCCGGGAGGCTGAGGTAACTTTTATTATTAATATACAGAGGGCTCAACAGTCGCTTGTCCTATGTGCCATGCTGCTCAGGTTACCTGGACCTTGGGTGTGGGAGTCAGCAACCTTGGCACGCGTACCACTGAATAAAAACTATGGCCAGATTCTCCACTCCCTTAGAAAAGCCCACAGGACAGGAGACATCTGTCGTTTCAGCTTTCCCCTCAGAACTCTCCCCAGACTGTTGTGTTGTGGGGACTCTAGGGTGACCAGATGTCCCGATTTTATAGGGACAGTCCTGATTTTGGGGTCTTTTTCTTATATAGGCTCCTATTACCCCCCACCCTCTGTCCCAATTTTTCACACTTGCTGTCTGGTCACCCTAGGGGACTCTAACCCTGCAGAATGAGCTGGGGTTTTACCAAAATAACCTGCAAATCCCCATGATTTGTAGCTATCAAGGATCCACTAGAGGCATAGGATTATCCATGTGCAGACTGTGCAGTAGCTCCAGGTTCCCTACCACCACCACCACCTCCATCTATCTGCCCATGCTACTCCAAATGGGAGTTGTACTGCCAAGACATTCCCCACTTGCTGAAAGAATAGGTCTTATTATAACATGCCTGGAAGGAGAACTATAGAAAATATATGATCTAGAAATAGAATAATTTTCAGTAGAATGTTTTCAAACTTTTCCATATGGTATCAGCGGGTCTTTAACTAAGGCAGGGCTGGGCCCTAAAGAATGTACAGTCAGGGGAATTTCTTCATGCAGATAGTTCCAGAATACGTGAAGGGAGTTTTCCTGCGGCTGAGTCCATCAAGTCATAAAGTTGCAATAATTAAAAGGATGCAAAAGTAAAATGACAAAGAACAGAGGCCTGTAAGCACTAATAATTAAATATACACCAAAAAAAGGTGTTCTGCAAGGAATTAAACCTTGTAAAATTATAATCCAATAATTAGAGTATTTAAAGAGATTGCAAAACACCCAGAAACTCTGCTTAGCAGAATACTTCCAGTGTGTGCTGCACCTTCACTGAAGGAAACTGACATTTGTGAAGCTCTGAATTTTAAAGAAATAAAAATGTCAGCTAAAAATTAGGGGAAATACTTTTACAAATGTTTGAAGAATCATATTTACTGGGGTGAAAAAAAATCAACTTAAAATGTAACAACCATTTAAAAAAACCATCGTATCCAACTGCAGCAAAGCTCCGTAGAAATAAGTAAATTAGCCTCTGTGATAGTAAATGTATTAAAACAGCAATTTCATTAACAATTTCATTAATAAGTATTATTTCAATACACTCTAGTATTTGATTCTAGGTACATTTTCTAGTAAGTCTTTGGAAGGACTCTGGAGGCTGAACTATCTGTCATACTTATCTGGCCCCCATCAGCATAGCATCTGAACACTCCACCTTTAATGTATTTATTTTCACAACCCCCATATAGTACTATTACAGGGATTGGCAACCTTTAGCACACAGCCCACCAGGGTAAGCCCCCTGGCAGGCCGGGCCGGTTTGTTTACCTGCGGGAAGCGGTGGCCAGCACATCCCTCAGCCCATGCTGCTTCCCGCAGCGCCCATTGGCCTGGAACAGCGAACCACGGCCAGTGGGAGCTGCAATCAGCCAAACCTGTAGACGTGGCAGGTAAACAAACCGGCCCCGCCCACCAAGGGGCTTACCCTGGTGGGCTGTGTGCTAAAGGTTGCCGATCCCTCTACTATTATCTCCATTTTACAGACAGGGCAGAGTAATTATGTGACTTGTCCAAGGTTACACAGGAAGTATGTGTCAGAGAAGAGAACCAAAGTCTTAAAAGTCCCAGACTAGCATCCGAACACCAGGGCCAGCCTTCTACTTTCTCTGAACTATGACTTCCCTTTCCTGTTTATCATTTGGGGCCCCAGCTTACTAAGATTCACCATTACAATCCACAACATTAACATAACACAAGAAGAGAAGACATATAAACTCAGATACCTTTGGTACTCTGACTGGAACTGTTTTATTGTTTGCATTAAGAGAATTAATTGTTCTGGGTTAGTTATAAAGGGTTTCTTTTTCTTTTTTGTTTGTTTTTGTTGAGTTAATTACTACATTTGATTTTTCTTTCTTAAGTCCCTGACAGGTGAGATGCAAAGTCAAGAAGCTTTGCCTTTACTTCTTTCCAATCAGGAAAACTACATATCTCCCTGTAGTTTTAATGGACATTTAATAGACAAAAACCCTCAAGAGCAAATAATAAATAATTGTTTGTCTCTTGCCAAAAACTATGGGTTTGGAAGATCCCCTTACCTAACAGAACACTCTCAGGACATAGGATCTAACAAATACTACGAGAAGTGCAAAGAAATTGGCAGCAGGGAGCATGGTAGCGGAGACCTGTCTGGACCGTCTGTGTGCAATATGTACGCTGACTATGGAGAGCCACAACCCTGGAATAAGAACACTGCCCTTGAAAGGAATCCATGTACTGACAAGTGTTGCAATGGTTCTGCTTTATCTTTGGCTGATCTGCATTGTGAAATCGTTTCTTCACAAAACTGTATGGACTCCAGTATCCAACATGTTCCCAATATACCACCTACAACAAAGGCTGGCTACCATCCTGCCAGGCCTAACACAGGCCTGTCTGGAGATGATTTTTATGAAGGGAAATTGCATGTGAATTACAACAGCAGCTACATCCCTTCCTCTTTCTACCATCTCTCTTCGGAGGATCCCTACCTCATTATGAACTCTGCACATCACCATCAACAGCCTTTGCCACTCACAAAAGGAAACGAATGGGACTTTGAAGAAGAAAGAAAATATACCAATCTGGATTACTGCAACAATGAACTGTTTTTTAGTCTCTGTCCTTTACGATGATCATGTTTATCATTTCCCCTCTTCCCTGCACCTGTAAACGTGGGCCTGATTCTCTTCTCTGCGTAACGTGAATGTAAAATGCAGCCTTTCTGATTGGGCAGCCCTCTACCCCTCACCCTACATAGGCATACAAAACTGTGGCGGGGTAGATAAGCAGGCTCAGGGAGCACAGCCACCCTGCACCTCCCTGCAGGCCTCTCCTCTCCCTTGTGCAGAAGGGAAGGGGAGCCATAATCCATCCCAGTTCAGTTACACCCCAGGGAATGATGTAGGGGATAATCTACTCCCTGTTTGTGGACATGTCCATTCGTGGAGCCTCACTGATCTCTCCTGTCACCCTTGAATTGTTCTTAACATTAGCCATATTTCTTTTGCAAAACTTGCCCTACTTTTAGTTTAAGGTTGCAACAGTCCTTGACCACGTATGTCCCTTATTCTACCCCACATTTAAATTATGCAAACTTGATTTTAATGGGAGCTATCAGTGGGCAGCACTCATGAAAAATCGAGTGAAGTATGTAAATGCCTAAATATGGATTTTGCTGCCTACCTTTAGGTGACCAACTTTGAAAATTTTGGCAGATTTCTTTAAACTTCCTTTGGAGCATGTATCTTTTCAGCAGTTATATAATCTCTGTTGCTCTTTGGATTCTGTTTCATTGTTCTCCATTCCACAGCAAAGTGTACAGTATTTCAAAGCTCTGTACTAAGCTGGAATTTAGCAGTGATCACTAGAAGAGACTGCTCTGGACCCAGATACTCTAAGGAAGTTCAGATCTAGATCCACATTTCCTGACTGGCTCCTGTTAATATAATGGACTGAACCAAAACCCTGGATCCACAGACCCTTGGGCTTTGGGATCCAGATCCAAACTTTGTACTTTGAGCACATCTCTACTCTCTAGTCTTCCAAGCAATGCCCTGACAATATGTTATGATGTAAGATGCTATAAAGTTTTTATTGGTACTAGCTTGGGTCAAGAATATTACAAAATAAGTGGTAGTGAACATGTTATAGTATTCCACACAATGAAATACTTGGTGTCTCTCAAACAGGTTCAGTCTAATCATTTGTCTTTTGTTTGCATGTTTCCTTTCATTAGATTCTCTCTGGCTTTTCTATTTTGAAGTACTTCAGTTGCTATGGAAATGATACCATCAGCAGTAAGGGTGGAGTTTAGTGACATTTACAAGAGCAGGATAAAGTATATTTATAGAATGTTTCAAAATGTATATTGCGGTTTGTGAAATATAAGGGTCTGCAGCAGCTTTCATGGCCAGGTATGTTGTATAAATCTAATATATATCCCAGTGTGGGAGTCATCTTTTTAGGTGTTGGCTAATTCAGCAACCTCCCTGCTTAGTCTGTCAACCATTATCATCCCAACATATAATTTGGCACATTTTATTTTTATTATTCATCAAGTCTATCTGAAGATTTCTATGCTAAGTTTCATTAATGACAATAGCCACATTTATATTCAACAAGATAAAAATATTTAAGAAGGGTTATAAACCCTCCTGCTTCAGGACATAACCCAACAACTAATTGATGAGGATGAAGAAGGAGCTTTCTCTTGAGCTGTTTATTCTTTAACTGTTTCTACTGAGAATCTTCTTCAAAAGCTTCTAGTGCCAGTCCTTGCCAGAGTCAGAATACTGGGCTAAAAGAACCACTGGTCTGATGCTGTATTGCAGTTCCTGTGTTCTTTGCCACATCCTCTAAATTTGCTTAATCATTAGTACTACTCTTGTTGCTATAGCTAATACTTGGTATTGATACAGTGCCTTCCATCTGATGTTTTCAAATGCATCACAATATTAAAGACTTGGATTTCAGAAGACGCCTGAAGGGAAGTAGTATTAACCCCATTTTACAGATCAGGAAACTGAGGCACTGTGTGGTTAAGTGATTCTCCTAAAGTCACACAAAGTCTGCTCAGATCTGCAAACTCCCAGTCCCAAGCCATTCACTCAGCCTTTCCATACTCCTAGGTTGGCAGTCACACCACTTTCAGAACGATCAGTACCTGGGAGCACTACGCTGCCAACTTTGCAATTACTTGGCTCGTAGTATGGAAATACGAGTCCCATGGGTAAGCTTTGTAAAGCACCATTTAATAGGGACATATATTGCAAAAAAGAAACACATATTTGCTTGTTTCTACTTCCTTGGCCAACTACCTCAGAGTTGGTTGCAAGTAAATTTAAATTTGCCCACACTTGTAGGATCCAGTAGTGAAAATGGGAGCAAAATTAATTTTTTTTGTCCAGCAACTAGAACAAAATATACTAAATGTTAAAGTTGGTCTGACAATAGAAATAGAGGCACCATGAAGACACCTGCTTGGATTGCATTCACCAGGGAACATCACAGCACAAGCCCTCTGCAACTTACTGTTTTTTACAGAAAACTGTTTTAAAGATGAAAGCGATAGCTACATTGTTAGTAAATACGGGCAACAGAAATACAAGGAGGTTAGGGACATGGGTGTTTTTCAGGGACAATGCTGGGTTCCAGCAGCTTACTGGGTACTCTTAGGATCAAAGCATTGAGCTACAGAACTACTATTTAAGCTTTAATAAACATGGTTATGTTGCCTGAATGCTCTCTCTGTGCTGAAATCCTCTAGTCTTATCCAAGAATGCATTGGACTCCGTATAAAACGTAGAATGGATTCTTTGGGTGCAGTCTCTTCTTTGATTGCTCCAAAGCAAGTTCTGGTCAGGACTATAGAGGGGCTGTTCCAAGGATATTACAGACACAATCTCTACTGTCACAACACAGTGTGCCACGTGTTGCATACAGTCAGACTGTGAGTATCTTATAGATGCACAAATCTTTCACAACTTTTTAATCTTATGCAGCGTTTAAAGATGAGACCCTAGGGACCAATTTGTTAGAGGGATCGATCTATCGTAGGTACTTACATGACCCCTACTATCATAGTAGGAATGCCTCACAATCTTTAATATATTTATCCTCAGGATACCTCTGTGAGGTAAAAGTACCGTTATCCCCATTATTTACACAGGGAACTGAGGCACAGAGAGACTAAAGCCTGGATCCACAAAGGGACTTTGACATCAGGAGTGGCCATTGCCATTTTGCCAGTCAGCTGAGGGGGAAAAAATTACACATCCAGCCAATCAGAGTGGAGCAGAACCAAAAAAGAAAAAAAAAGGAAAAAGAAAGGCAGTGGCAAAGCAGCTGGGCACCCCGTGGAAGTTGGCACCCAGGGCATCCGCCCCTAGAATCAGCCCCGCTTGGCATTGGGACACTGAGCACTGTGATACCTAACTTTTAGGTCCCTTGAAAAATCACTGGACTCCACAGAGCCTGAGTTAGGTGCCTACTCTACCTGTACAATGCTTAGGGGGAGAGAGACAATTCACAAAAGCCAGCATGCTAGGCAGAGAGCTGTCTAAAATACCCAATGGGAGCTGCTGACCAGAGGGGTGCGTTCTAAACCCCACCTGTCTCACATAGCTAGGTGCCTAAGTCTGGGCTGCAAGGAGGCACCTGTCTCCGCTTGCAGTCCCTAAACAGAAACCTCTTGCCTATGTTACCATTTGCCTTATAACTTTTAGCCCCAGGGTTAGAGCACTCACCCAATAGGTAGGAGACCCAGGTTCAATTCTCCTCCCACCTGCTGCGTGGAAAGGATTTGAACAGGCATGTCCCACGCCTCTCAGCACTCAGCTAATCACTAAGCTATGGGATATGCTGATGTGATGCTCCTTCAGTCTTTCCTGTGAAAGCTGGATACATTATTAAATAGTCATTGGAGCAGGGGCACTGGACCCTGGCTCTCCATGCTCTCAGACAGTGCCCTAACTATCAGGCTACAGAGTCATTCTCACTCTCTCTCCCTGGCCCAACGAACACACCTACCAGATCAGGCCATGAAACATGATAGGCAGGTTTGAAGATCCTACTGGGCCTTAGGTGTGAGATAGGCATCCAGATGCCTAGAGTAAGGCAGCAAAGAGCATGCCCAGAGGCAGATATGTAAGCACCTAAGGGACTTTTACAGCCAAAATTTAGGCTCCAAGTGAGTTTAGGCTCATACAGAGCTAGGCAGCAGCTGAGCAGGGGAGTTTGTGGCTCCTATTGAAGCCTAAAACTGGGACTTGGGTGCCTAAATCTGGAGTTTGGGCACCTAAGTCCCTTCATGGATCCAGGCCTAAGTGACTTACCCAATGTCACACAGGAAGTCTGTGGCAAAAGAGGGATGTGACTCCCACATCCTAAGCTAATGCTCTAACAACTGGACCATCCTTAACCTGATATGTATTTTGCACCTGAAAACAATTGCTAATGCAGCTGGATGCAATCAGGTGATTGGATTTATAAATATTGCCCTGTGGAATAGCCACTGAGGCTGCAAACTGCAGTTGATTCTAGGGATAAGTTATAGGCTGCTTTTAAAATTTGGTCCTAAATGCATTTCTGAAATTTTTGGAAAGGAAAAAAAAGTATGTATCAATTTGCTGCTGATGAAAGGGAGTCTAACAGCACCAGGTGTACTCTGTCAGAGCGGTTCTCAAACTGTGAGTTGTTAGATTTGCTAGGGCTTGGGGCTCAAGCAAAAGCCTGGGGGCTTCAAGCTGGGGTGGGGGCCTCAGGCTCTCCCTTCCCCCCCTGGGGTCATCTAGTAATTTTTGTTGTCAGAAGGGGGTCGCAGTGCAATGAAGTTTGAGAACCACTGCTCTACCATGTAGCTTGATCAAAGCATTTTACTCATCATAGCCTTTGACAGCCTGGCTATTTCCATTCTGCCTGCAAATTGTGCTAACCATCAGTTCACGTGGTGGTTTGTCTTTTAGGTAATTGTGCACAGGGGATCAGGATAGGACCATCAAATGTATTTCACTTGCGACTGTAAGCAAAGTTTAAAGTGACCCACGTGGCGTGTTTCGGAAGTGAAAGCGACTGGCTCCAAAAGGAATACCAGCTAGTTCTTCTTGGGTGGGAGGATGGTGACTGGAAGGTGGAGGGGAAGGTTGCATAGTGTTTAAGTGGAAAGGACTGGAATGTCTGTAAGTATAATAATCATTTGAAGCAAAGTAGAGATGGGCTTTTATTGCGTCACCGAAGAACATTCTCAGTGGTTAAGAGCCTGATCTTGCAAGGTGCTGAGCACTCTAGCCCTGAATCAGCAAAGCACTTAAGCAGCTGGTTAATTCTACAGAATTTCAAGAACTGCTGCAGACCCCAAATACAATGGATCTTCTTGCAGAAAGAGACATTGAATTATCAAATCTACTCATTCAAATAGTTGATTGGTCAGAAAGACACAAGCAGACCCCTTTGCCTCATGACAGTGCAGGTGCCTTTGCCTGTGGCAACTCTTTGTAGAACTATGTGTGATATGATGAATATTGGCAACTCTTCCATAACCATTGTGTAACATCAATACTCCACAGTTACTGCAAGGGATAGATCAAGTCAGTAAGTGTCCTAAATTGCATTTTCTGCACTGAATATAAAAGAATGGGGGTTTCATTGCTTCATTTATTACTAACTGAGGGGAAAAAAGTGGTTGTACTATATTAAAGAGTTTGAAGGGTTTGTTTTAGGTGAGCCTGGTTTTCATTGCTCAGAATCAGTTGCATTATAAGCCAAACTCACCAGTATGTGTATTACTTGGTAATTGTATCATAAACAACATTTTAAAGTCTGGTGTAGCTGAGGCTTGCCCAATGTACTTGTTTCTCTGAAGACAACAAGTGATAAATAAAGTTACCTGTACCACTAGGAATTTCTACTCACTGCCCTAACTTTTTATTTTGACTAAAAATGTTAGAAAGGCCAATCCCCCTAGGTCCTGGAAGTTTGCAATACATTTGCACTGAAGAGTAGGTTCCTCAGATTCCGCATACATGAAGACCAGTACCATGTCAACCCTGAAGTGGTGGTTGAGGCCAGAAACACCATCCAGTGAACTGCTGATCTTGTGTGACTCTACAACAAATACTGTAAATGTACATGCCATTAAGAAATGATCAAGTGTTTCTCTCACCAACTCTGCAACTTCTCCCCTGGTATTTGTGGAGACAGAGGCAGCTTTGTTGGCTCCTGCAGTCATATGCTTATTCAGGTACTCCCCAGGCACGTTAAGAAAACAGCTGCTATGTGTGAACAGCTGTGACTTAACAATGTCTATTAAAATTATTTAAAGGCCTATATATTTATCCTATCCCCATTGCTCAAACCCCAGACATATTAAGGTCAGAGAACTCTAGGCCAAGGAACCATGTGAGGCTAGAATCCCAGTAACTATCTTCTGTGAATGGAGGAGCCTAGTTCCCTGGGAGGTAAAAACTCCCCAGCTGAGATCAGCAGAAGCAGCACTGAGTGCAATGGTCATTACACACCCATTGCCTCAGGACATCTGACAGCAGCACCCACCTCCTTTCCCTCAGCAAACAGCCATCAGGGGGTGGAGGGCTGAGAAGGCGGCTGGAGGACACTCTGTAGAGAAGAGAGAGGAGACAGGGAGAGATTGGTTTGGGGGAACCACTGAACTCTGAGACTAGGTATGGGTAAGTCTTCAATGGCAGGTGTAGATGAAGGCTAGAAAGACAGTGTGAGTGTACGGGCACATATTGTGTGAAACCTGGGATGAATAATCAGGGCCTGTTTTAAATGGGTATAAAAAAAGCAAGTCAAGTTGGAGTTATGCCAATTTACAGCAGCGAAGGTGCTGGCCCTATCATTCTGTTACACATCCCCAGCTATGTACACTTCAGCACGGCCTCCCACCTCATTCTGACCTGCCTCATTTTCCCCAAAGTAGGTGCTGCTGATACCTCTACACTTCACCACCAAAGTGCTTCTGTCACCTCAGCACCCCCTCCTGTGTCCTGTCTGGCAGGAGATGTCTCTGGAGGAATGGAAGGTCCAGGCCCCTCCCTTCAGGAGCTGATGTCAGCAGGGAGGTGAGGAGACAAAGAGCAGCAGAACTGACCTGCTTGTCCCAGGCTGGGGGAATATTTTGTGGGTCCAAATGATGACTCTCTCTCTCTCTGCAGAGTCCATTTGTTCAGCCAACATCATTCAAGGTATTCAGCACTTGAATGCAGGAGCCAGGTCAAGTTGCAAAGATCTGCAGAGAAGTGTGGGCCATGCACAGGGGATGCACATTGGTTCCCTGCTGGTGTGGGGTTTGCAAGCCCCAGCAGAGCATGCTGAAACAGCTAACTGAAGTATGATATTAAAATAATAATTAATAAATATCTCCCACACACCTCTAGGGGCTACATCTAAAATTGTAGAGAGAAGAAGTAAAACTTAGCTGAAGCTAATTTTTAAGAAGCTTAATTAGCTGTCAGAAAGCTGCTCCTTAACAGCCTGGCTGTGTGGATTAGGACACAGGAAAGGCAACACACCCTTGGAAAAGGCAGGAAAGCCAGAGACTTGCCCAGCTGATGTGAGCTAAGTTCTGCTTTTTTGTTTTGATTTTAAAGCATTTTAATTAACAGTAGGCTTTTTTGCTACTTTAACAGAGGGGTCCTGGGTCATAAAACAGCCTTCAGCTAAACATACTGAGCACACATAGAAAGCCTTAATCCAGGTAGTGTTAAAGTTGCTGCCACACAGTCTTCTTGAACCTTTCTGGTACATAGGACTTCAAACCCCTAAATGTTAGAAAACCAGGTGAGGCTGAGTTAAGGTCTCCCTCGCCCCAAAAAATGTTAGTGCTACAAATAAAAATCCAAAACCAAGTCTGCCCAGTTAAGTGTTGTTTCACACACAACCCAACCTTAACCCTAACCCTGCTCTCTCCCAGGCGGAATGCCAGCATCTTGTATCAGTCTTTTGGGAGTGGAGAATATTTCTATTGCCATTTCTATACCATCAGAGTGAAGATTGGGTTGTATGTGAAGCAGCACCTTACCAGAGCTTTTTCCTAGTGTGTAATCTGGCCTTTCCTGTCACACTAACATTCTTCCTGGAGCTTTGTGGGAAGATGTTCCTAGATCCCAAGGCCAGAAGGGAACATTGTGATCATCTAGTCTGACCACCTGTATAACACAGACTATAGAACTCCCCCCAAATAATTCCTAAAGGAGATTGGATATTTTTCTGAACAATCTTGGTTTTAAAATGGTCTGTGATGAAGAATCCACCACAACTCTTGCTAAATTGTTCCAGTGGTTAATTACATTCACTGTTAAAAATGTTAACCTTATTTACAGTCTGAATTAATCTAGTTTCAAATTTCTAGTCACTGGATCCCATTATACCATTCTCTGCTAGTTTAATAAAGGAGTCTTCACTCATTGTTCCCCATGTAGGCACTTACAGATTAAAGGGTGGCTTGATTACAGACTCAAAGAGAAGATGATCACTAAGCCAAGTTTTCTAATCCTTTAATCAATCATTCTCTTGGCTCTTCTCTGAACCCTCTCCAATTTATCAACATCTTTCTTGAACTTTGGACACTAGAACTGGACACAATATTCCAACAGCAGCCATACCTGTTCCAACTACAGAGGTAACATAACCCCTCTATTCCTACTCAAGATTCCCCCTTTTACGAATCCAAGAATTGAATTAGTGCTTTTGGCCACAGTAATAGGGCACTCACCCTCTTAAGCACCTCCAAGCAATGAGGTGCAGTATTATAGTCCTTTTCTCAGCCCTGGTGCCCCCCTGAAGGCTGACCTTGGTAGGTCTTCAGTGGCTTGACCCTCCAGCAACGTCACCAAGGCCGAATGAACTCCATCAGGGGGGTACCAAAAAGCGCAATAACCAAATGCGCTATTTTACATTGCTAACATCTTCAGCCCCAGCTCTGGGCCCTTAAAATTCAGCACTTTATTCAGGCTCCTAGATAAGCCCTGTCCCGTTTTGGGGTTTATACCACTTTACCTGTGGGGGAAACCTAGACCCACATACTATGCCAGGTTCCAACCCAGGGACCCCACACACAGTAGCCACATACTGCTTAGTCCCATCCATCACTGCAATGTCCCTGGGCTCCTTCCTACCAAGGCCCTTATTTGTAGTCCTGGCTTAGGGGCCTCCAGTTCTTCTCTAGTGCCAGGCTAGAAAGGAGCACCCTTCTTCATTCCTTCAATCCCAGGTAGGAACTGACCTGCTAAGCTCCTGCAACTACTTTTATTTGAGCCTGCTGGGCTCTGATTGGCTGTTGCTAGCCCTTCTGGCCCTTAGAGGACCAGGTCACTCTAGCTCCTAAAATGGTTGCTCTAGTTAGGCCTCTCTAGGCAGGCCTAGAAAATCCAACTTTACTGCTCTTTTGCTCCTACCTTGCTGCTTCCTGAGGTGGAATGTAGCAGAATAATGGGGCCTCTATCAGGGAGCCAGAAAGGCCTGGTACACCCCATCTCTGTTGCACCAGGAACTCATGTTCAACTGATTATCCATCATGACCCCCAAATCTTTTTCAGCCTCGCTGTTTCTTGGGATAGAGTCCCTCCAACCTGTAAGTATAGCCAATTTTCTCTGTTCCTAGATGTATGTTTAGTAACCCCTATTAAAATGCATATTGTTTGCTTGCACCTAGTGATCCAGGCCGCTCTGTATCAGGGACCTGTCCACTTCCTTATTTATCCCTCCCCCAGTTTTTGTATCACCTGCACACTTTATCAGTGATGATTTTATGTTTTCTTCCAGGTCATTGCTAAAAATGTTAAACAATGTAGGGCTATGAACTGGTCTCTGCAGGACCCCCTTGGGGTCAATGATGATTCCCCATTTACAGTTACATTTGAGACCTATTAGCCAGCTTTCAATCCCTTTAATGTGCGCTACGTTAATTTTATATCTTTCTAGTTTTTTAATCAAAATGTCATGTGGTTCAAAGTCAAATGCCTAACAGAAATCTAAGTATATTATGTCAACACGATGCCCTTTATCAACTAAACTTGTACTCTCAGCAAAAAAGATATCAAGTTAGTTTGACAAGATCCATTTGCCATAAACCCATGCAGATTAGCATTAATTACATTACTGTCTTTTAATTCTTTATTAATCTAGTCCTGTATCAGTTGCTCCATTATCTTGCATGGGATCAATGTTAGACTGACAGGTCTATAATTACCCAGGTCAGCCTGTTTACCCTTTTTAAATATTGGCACAACATTAGCTTTCTTCTAGTGTTCTGGAACTCTGTGGTTTCCTAACATTTGGGGGTTTGAAGTTGTTCCTTCCAGAAGGAGGTGGGGAGGAGTAGGCAGTACTGAGCAGCAGTGATCTTAACTCCAGTGTTTCTTGTAAGTGAATGCATATTATAACTCATTTCCTCCAGCCCCCTGGACATTTTGCTATTGTCCTCTAACTACTTTCCTGTTTGTGGTAATCTTTCTGGGAATACAGTGCCCAAAACTGAATGTAACATCCCTAGCATGGTTGCACCAAGTGACCTACTTTTCTCAACCTCAGTCACGCAAAGGTTAACTTTCCCATAACAACTGACGCAAACTCCTAGTTCGCTGATGTAAAACATTGTTAGGAAATAAAAAAGAAATATCCGAAAACAACAACCAATCTGGTGGCAAGCGCAATTTGATGACATTTCACTTGCATTAGCAAGGCAACTTAAGAGAGGACCATGTCAGGGTGGACTCTAGACTGGTCTCAATATTCAGTCGTCCTTCAGACAAGTCATACATTTTTGTAGTTTTTCCTCAAAACAGTCTCCCATTCCTTAATGATTGTGCTTATGCTATGTGCCAACTAGTCTCCTCTTGCACGAAGAGGTGAATGGAGATTTCTAGAGAACACTCAGAGGGAAATATTGTCAGAATCCTGGGACAATATCTCAGTTTTGTGACAACATTCTGGCAACCATATAACTGCAAAATACCAGTACCCTTGAACTTGAAGCCTAGTCGAGAAACAGGCTCCTTAGAAAGTCACTTAGCTTTTCTGTGGGTAAAATTTTGCAAAGTGCCCAAGTGATGTAGGAGCACAAATCCCCATGGAAGCTAAGGGGGTTTGGCACCTAACTTCCTTAAGCTCTTCTGAAAATCCCAGCATGTGCCTCTGGTTTCTTGTCGGTAAAACGGGACTGATAATACTTTCTTCCCACTTCTGGGTGCTGTGAAGTTTAATTCATTTATATATGTCTAATGCAAAGAGATCTTCAAGGCCTCATGGGGCAGCAGAGCAGGACACATTCTTAGTGTAAAATAATCAGAAGTGTTGGTTTCCAAAGCTCAAAGATCACAAACTGATTAGCATAAACAGTGCCCTTAAGATGAAATTTTACACTAGTGAAGTGTGGTAATCATATACATTTACTGTCCAGTGTATGATCTTGCTACCATAAAAGACCTCTTAATTAGAGCCCCTTGAAAACAAAGAAGTAAAACCTGATTCAGAACCTCCCTGTATAGTTACATACCCAGACAAACATTCATCTTGTCTTCATATTTTCTGTAGTTTTTCAGGTTCTTCAAGATTTTTTTAATCTATCTTTAAAAGGCCACACTACAGAAGGGAACTAGCTTCAGATTGAACTTCACTTTTTGGCAACTTTTTATTCATATCATACAGACAGTTAAAAGAACAACCTTCCCACTGTTATTACCAGTAGAGCTGGGCAGGAATTTTTCAATGAAATGGTTTTTTTCATCTCATAATGTCAGTTCATTGAAACTGACGCTTTTCAAGGAAACGTATTGGTTTTGATGACAATTTTGTGGGGAAGGTTTCTCAGGTCCAGAGTAGAATTTCTGGAAGAGAGGGAAAGAGGGGAGGTACGGGGAGAGACCGACTGACTGACCGACCACCCCAGAATAGCCAATAGCTCAGTATTCAGAAAACTCACCTAGGATATTAGACTCACATTGAAGTCCTGCTCTGCCTGAGTGCTATAACCATCAGCCAAATGACTATTCTGGGCTAAGTCAAAAGGTGTAATATTCATTCCATTGTGGATCAAAATAAAATCTTGAAAGCTCAATTTTTTTTTTTTTTTTACAAAACAATTTTTGTTTTCTAGTCAGTTCTGACAATTTTTGCTCTAAAATGCAATATATCTTTAACTTAATGCTCTTAACTTTAACTCTCCAGCAGACCTGTACCTGTTTAGACACTCTCAGTTACTAATAGGAGCAACTAGGATTTTTAGGATATTTAGGATATTGGACCCTCCCACCTGTACAATATTAAATTTAGAGGTTGAAGGGGATGTAAATCCAACCCACCAATATTCATAATGTTTGTTTTCATGCATTGACATTGTATAGTGCTAATGCTGCATTGTCCAAAATAAATTCAGGATCTTTTAATTAATTTGACCTACAGGCTAGGCATAGCAGATGCTGCAATACTGAGTCCAGTTCTGTGTGCCATATTTTGAGAATGATGTGGTTGAATTGGAGAGAGTACAGAGGAGAGCTACAAAAATGATAAAGGGTTTAGAATACCTGACCCAGAAGGCAAGGTTTAAAAAAACTTGGAAAAAGAATAATGAGGGGGGAAACCTGAGAACAGTCTTCAGATATGGGAAGGATTATTATAATGAGGATGGTGATCACCTGTTTTCCATATCCATTGAAAATAGGAAGCACTGGAATAGATTTCCAAGTGAGTTGTGGAATCTCCATCATTGGAGGCTCTAAGAACAGGTTAGCCAAACACCTGCCAGATATGGTCTAGGTATACTTGGTCCTACCCCAGTGCTGGTGGCTGGCCTAGATGACCTCTCAAGGTCCTTTTTAGCCCCACATTTCTATGATTCAAAGTGAGACAGGCCTCTGAGGACTGGGACGGCTGTGAAGATAGTGGGACAGATGGTAACTCTGCCTTGGGTGTTCATGGATTGTGGGGGCAGTCATCTGAGCTTTTTATGGGAGAATACTCATAACTAAATTAAGAAAATGGAAAAGCTTTAAGGAACAATCAGCCTGATAGCTAATTGCCCCAGCAATGTGTACTAATCCTTAAGAGAAACATGATGGGTGAGGTAATAGCTCTTATTGGACTAACTGCTGTTGGTGAGAGAGACAAGTGTTTGAGCTACACAGAGCTCTTGTTCTGTATGGGAAACCTACTCGGAGTGTCACAGCTAAATACAAGGTGGAAGAGATTGATTAGCATAAGTAGTTAACACATATTTTAAGGGAACATTCAAGGTGAAGAGGCCCTTTATACCCCTCCAGTCATAGGGGGGAAAGGGAGCAGGGGATGGGAGGAGGCACCTGAGCAGGGGAGTTGTTAGTGGGTTACAGATTGTTGTAATAAGCCATAAATCCAGTGTCTCTATTCAGGCCATGATTTTTAGTTTCTAGCAAAATTATGAATTTAAGCTCCCAGACTTATCTTTTGAAAGTGTTATGCAGGTTGATTTCTGGGGGAAGGACTTGACATCCAAGTGTGTGGGCTGGGAGCTCTTGCTATTAATATAATAGCCTGGGACCAACACGGCTACAACAACATTATATACTAATCCTTACACCTATTAAGCCCACTCTGGGCTTTTACCCATGTTCTACCACTGGTGAAAAAGTGGGAATTGTGTGTCTGAAAAAGTCTAATGTAGACACTGTTAGTGGCCCAGTGCCCCGCCACCCTCAACCTCATCCTTTAACTTTTAAAAAATGTTTGCTGTTTTTTGCAATTAGGGATTTCTGTTTATTTGCTCCTTTGTATTCTGGTTTCTCAGCAGCTCTAGTATCTCTGCCTAACTGCATATTGGACCCGATTTGCCTCTCTCTCACACAGTTTGACAATGGTGTAACTCCACTGCCTTCAAAGGCAGTTTCTCTACTTTATACTAACGCAAAGGGAGAATTGTGCATTAAGACTGTGTTGGACTGACCCAAAATTTTGTTGCACCATATGCAAAGTAAAGTGTGGAGACCTTCGTGATTTCTGTAACTGGCTTAGTGGACTTTTGGGGGAAGGGCTTGACGACCAGATGTCTGGGCTGGGAGCTCTCACTATTAATATAGTTAAAAGAGGGAGAATTTTGGCAGCTGCAGGGAGTTGCAGCATTTTATATTTATTCCACTCCACTAAGGAGGAATGATAAGTAGGGAAGGGGTAGTTTTGGGCTGAGGGGGTTGCAACACCATGAGTACCCTAACAATGCATTTTGCTCTCCATCTGGACACTTGGCACTTGCCTAGGGTTAGATCAGACACTAAGCCATAACTTGCTCTGTGATATCACTATTAGTGGAACATTCAATTATTTTCAAAGGAGGGGGGCATGAACAAATGTATATTTAGACTTTATCAAAACAGAATTTCAAAGTTTGGAGTTTCAGAGTAACAGCCGTGTTAGTCTGTACTCGTAAAAAGAAAAAAGAAAAGGAGTGCCACCTAGTGGCAGCAAAACCATATGCTCGGTTTGCAATGGCTGAGGTCAGAAAAGAGCAGAGAGGGCAGTGTCCACTGCTGGATTGCAGCAGAGGATTAAAACAGGACAATGCCAATTTACAAGTTGTGTATTGTAAACACATTTCTTTGCCAATAACGTCATTATTAAAAATAAATAAATGTAATCTTTCTATCAGTCACTGTTGATGCTGGCTGTTCACTTTCTGCACTTCTCTCAGCTTGGCCAATCAAATATCAAGGAAAACAGTCTCACTCTCAGGTCCTCAGTATGTAATGTTTGGGCTGTAAACAATCTAGGGGGGTATTTAGTTGTTTAAAACCAATATATGGATGGAAACATTTCTATTAGGTTGTATTTAACTAGATAGTAGGGTGACTGCTCTTCTTATTTTCCATCTAGGTCCTCCTCGCTCCTGTATCTGAGTGCTTCCTGTGCATTAATTGAGTTGCAGAACACCTCTGTGTGGTAGAGAAGTATTATCATCTTCATTTGACAATGGAATAGCGAGGCAGGAAGATTAAATGGTGTTCCCAAGGTCACACAAAAAGTCTATGGCAGAGCTGCCTCCAGATTCCCAGTCCAGCAACTTAATCACAAAATCGCCCTTCTTTTCAAATACACAATGTCCCATGACCTATATCTTTTAAGGCTTGATACATGTGAATAGGTGAAAAGTATGTTTTCAAATGCAATTATCTTTCAATTTGTGATTTTTGCTATAAACACTGTGTAATAGTGTTCCTTAAAACTAAGCTTTATCCTTTATTTCCTTGAAATATAGCTGGTTACCCTTTTGACAGTGTCCCTTTTAAAGAACACATTTAGACCTTTTCTGACTGTGTATGGGTTAGGGTAAAGGGTTCCTAAAGGAATTTCAAACAACCTAGACATCTAAAACTATCTTGGGCTAAATCGTACAAAACCAGCAACATGTATTCATGTCCAAAGACTCCATTTAATGGTAGCTTCCAGCTTTTCTGTCCCCGCTGAAGCAACAGAATTGCTATTCCTCAGGATGGACTAGCAATTTTGAATTGATTTTAAAGGCTCAATTAGGGGCTACATAACAGCCCCATGGCTAAATTCCCAACAAGATAAAAGTTTACAGCATAGCATTAACTGCTCTCTTTCTTTTAGGTCAACTCTTGTGTAAGAGGTTATTTTACCTTGAAAAGCAGCCAGATTTATCCCGAGGCAGCAAAGCTGCCATTCAGAATTAAATGGAACCTGGAAAGTACTACTAAGTTAAAATTCAGATTTAATTACACACATTATTAACCTTATTAAAGTAGACCTAATTTCAAAAATCTTACTGCTCACTTGTTTTTAGGGTTTTCGCATATTTTCTCCACTTGGGCAATGAAAATAAATAGTCTAGTCAGTTTTACTTTTGTTTAGTCAGTTTAATCATTTTCATGTCCTCTTGCACTGGTGAGCTGTTGCAAATGTTGTACTTACATACATTGCACGGGAATATTTTTTGGTGGGGTTTTTTTGTTTTGTTTTTTATCAAAACTGATTCCACTGAAACTTTTTTTAAAATTATGTATCCATTTCTATTGCTATTCTGTTGCTTGCTTTTAAAATTTTGAAAGTGGGCCAAAGTAGACTTGATAATGCTCCCTTTAAAATGTTTTCATATTGATTTTTTTTTTAATTGACTCAATACAGGATCTATGGTGCATCCAATTTCAGAAAGCTTTTGCCTTTTAATGCGATAAATTTGATTGGTACATAATAGTTGAATTAGCTTTTGCAATAAGTGTAATATTTTATGTACAGGAAGTAACACTTAGCACTACTACTCAATGCTTAACATTTCACAAAGCACTATTCATATGTTAACTAATTAACCCTTGCACCATCCACTGAAGCAGGGTAACATTGCATATTTTCCAAATGGAGAAACTGAGACAAAAGGATGGGATCTTCAGAAGAACTCCGCACTGGCCTAATTCATATCACATTACTTCCCAACAGTAAGTGGCAGAGCTAAGAATTTAGAAGTACCTAGGCCTGAATCCATAAAAGGCCTTAGGTGTTGTGATGCAGAGCATTGCAATGCCAGCTAGGTACTAGAAAAATCACAGGGACACCACTGCAATCCACAAAGCCTGAGGTAGGGACCTAAGAATGCAAGCCACAAAGCCAGTGTGCAAAGTGGGAGCTGCCGTAGGCAGCCACAGGGAAATGTGCACAAAAGGGATGTGCCCTTACTCCCACTTCTGACATGAAGAGAGGTACCTAAGTCTGAACTAGTGATCCATGAAGTGGGGGAAGATGGACACTTCACTGCCTAAATTGTGTGTAGGGCCTGAACTAGTAGGCTAGCTATATCTACAACAGCTAGGGACAGGCTGATGCAGGATGCCCAGTGGTTAGTGCACTCACCTAGGATGTGGGAGACTCAGTTCAAGCCCCCCTTCCACCTGATAAGGAGAAACTATCCTTTCAACAGGGATCTGCCACCTCTCAGGCGAAGGCTCTAACCACTGGACTATGAACTATTCTACCGTGGGTTTCTTCAATCTCTCCTATCAACATTGTTCCACTTAAATTAAATATTAATTGAGCCATCATGAATGACTCTACAATGAAGTGCAGTGGTGCCTAAAAATCTGGGGATTAGGCACCCAAACACTTTTATGGATTTGGGCCCTAAAGTGGAGTCCTGTGCCCTAGCCATTAGAACACACTATCTCTACGCGCTAAAGCAGTGGTTCACAAACATTAGCAACCCAAGGACACCCATTTTGATTTAAAATTTTTCATGGACCTCCACGCCCCACACTCAGCCCCAGTCCTGTCCCCACCCCACCTCTTCCTGTCCCTGCTCCAACCCTGCCCCTCCTCTTCGCTGCCTCTTTCCATCCCTCCCTCTGCTCCTTCCCCTCCTGCCCAGCGCCTCCTGCATGCTGCTGAACAGCTGTTCCCTGCTGTGCAGGAGGTGCTGGGAGGAGTAGTTGAGGAAGAATGGAGGAGCTGATCAGCAGGGCCCACAGACCCCCTGGAGTACTCTCATGGACCCCCACGGGTCTGCAAACCAGTTTGAGAAACACTGCTCTAATGGATACAAAGTATGGTGACTGTATAACAGAGTGGGACCACTAATTCATTTTATTCTCTATTAGATCTGTCAGAAATAGGTGGGGGGGGGGGGGGGGAAAGCACTATGCAGCAAACTGTGGACAACCGGAGAACTTTCTCTAACATGTTTGAGTTTACCTATCAGGTCAACCAGTTGAGATTCAGTCTTTGCCCCCTGTGGTAAAGCATTAAGTATAAGCTTCCAGGCACTATAAAAATCCAGGCTCTTGTTCCTTTCTTGAGGAGAATCTTTTTGTGGACTAAATGCTGAAAAGCATAGATTTCCTTTAAGATATTGAATGTGGGTGTCACTGATCCAACCCATAATGATATATTCATAGGCACATGCAACAAAATGTTCATTATCATTGTTATAACTGTCCTCCCTCTGTTTGTTACACCCACTTATCACATCTTGTCTTAATTCAGCTGGAAAGCCCACTGGGGGATGGCCCCTGTCTGGATGCTACAGATGTATAAGTAAACTTGAAAACCACATGTCCCTTCAGCATGTGGACTACATTTACTATTGTCCCTAACTGCTTATTTAACACATGAAGCCTTGAGGGCCAACTATTTTGAAATACTAGATGTAAGAGCATATTGCCTTAATAGCTGGAGACCACACCATGGGATGTCAGAAATCTGTAGACAGTCAATAACATTATTGATGGGCTGAGTAAAAATACAGGACCAAACAGTCAGTATCTTTGCTCGAGTCACATATATACTTTAAATTCTAGCATGTGAACAAATATTAGTAGCCTTTGTTGCTGGCAAACCACCTTGACCTTCCCATATTACTAAATGGGGTGTAGCGGAGGCAGTACACGCCATTTCCCAGCTAGATGAAGAGAAGGGTCCTGGGGTTTCCTTAGTATGGAAAAAATGAGAACCTCTGCTGTAAAGTTGCACTAGTGATTAGATTCTGAAACTACACCAGGCTGTGGTTACTGTGCAACAGGACATATGCCAGCCTTGAAATTACCCCCAGACTTAAGCCTCAGAAATGTATGTATACAAGAAATCTAACAAACAAAAGATCAGAAGCAGCAGGTAAATGTCAGATACAGTGTTTTTAAAGCCTCAGACTGTAAGCCTCAGATTGCTTTTATTGTACAGGCTAAAGACTCAAATAGGGTTAGGTTACATACGTTATTACACAGAGCATATGTGCATCAAGCTTGAAGTATCACTAGGCTTCCAAATCAAGAACTATTGAATGTCACCTAAATAAAAAGTTGGTATCATCTTTAACCTTTTTCATACAAGTCAAACTGATATTTCTTTATGTACAGATAGCACTTGCGGACCAGTTAATCAAAAAATCAGAGCTTTAACCATAACCCCTACAATGGATAACTTCATAACAGGCACTCCTAGTTTATGTACTGGACAGAACTTCATTATCTTGAAGACCAAAAACCGAGATTTTAAAGCAACTGATATTTTTACTTCTCTCAATCATAGTGTAACACAATGTCCTCCTGACTGAATATAGCGTATTGTAGTCGCCTTACTGAATGCAGAATGTTTTACTATGTGAAAAAAAGTTAGTGACTTATGGGTACATTAAGAAATAGCAATTAATTGTTTGCAAAATGCTAATTTATTGATGTATTTTAACTGTGTAGCTCCATGCAAGGGTACACTTTACAAATTATGGAAGAAGTAAAGTTCTTTCAACAGCTTTTTTTGTATTTGCATCCTCTTTAATTCGTAGTCAGTATTTTAAAATGAGTTGTTCATAAGGTAAACTTATAAAGAATTACTTTTAAGAAAAGAAATCTTATATGAATCTAGCAGAACAAAAACATTTAGAAGCTTTAGTTGTTTGAGAACGCAAAGTACGTATTTATCATAAGCAGCATACAATATCTGCATCAAACCCCCAAGTTATATATGCAGGAGAAGCCGCATACAGTACCTGCATGAAAAATCCAAGGAACATATTTCAGGTACACATGGTACCTGAAAATCTGTAGCATCCCCAGAAATTAACTTAATAAGAATGACAAATGCCCACTGAATTTACAGTTTCTGTAGCAGAGCTAGATGAAGAATTAACAGCAAAATACAAACATGTTTGAGGGAGCCCTGTTCTCATTTGCAAAATTAAATCTGTACAGTGCGTACTCAAATTCAGCACACTAGTGACATCTGCACTATGACACCACCCCAGCAGAACCATGCACTACAGGAGCCCTTCCCTAGACCACAGAGGAGAAAGCCAGCCATTTTCCCCTTGTGGCTGGCTTACACATCCTGACAGTGGTCTGCCACCCTGAGATAGCAGGCTCTAATGGGCTGGTATAAAGATCAGATAACAATTATGGTGCAGTATCACCATGGTTTGGCTGAATTTTATGGTTGAACTTCACACTTTTTCAGGTTTCTTTGCACTTAATTTGTCATTTCTTAAAAGCAAACAAAATACATTTACTTTAAAAGAAATTTATTTTCTCAAGTCACACACAGTTTTAAACAGATGTAGGACAACTTATTTCACATTTTGAGCCTTCACCAGAGCACGCACACACTAAGTCACATGTACAGTAAGTGTTTTTCTATTACAATTCTTCCTGGACTGAGATATCATTAAGGTGCATAGGCAGATGAAGACTCGCATTTTAGAGAGAATGGTTCATAAATCTGTATGAAAAATGACATGTAAAAACTTTTCATGTTATCAAAGTCTTTTCACAACATAAATGTGTTTAAAACAATTCGTAAGCTTGATTTCAAAACAACAAAAACCCAGCCACCCTAAATCAAATAGAACATATTACCAGTATATATTCTTCCAAAAAAGATTCCCAGAACTTTAAAATAAGTTTCAAATATATACAGATTTATAACTTAAGTGCTCATTTGCTCTAATCTTTTATTCATGCAAGAGTTGCAACAGGAGAGATGTTTCTTACAGAGGCTTTTCTGAAAATGCAGTAAAACTCTTCACTCGTGCAAAGAACAAAGGGGTGTACATCTTGTCAATGTCAAAAGCAGAGACTGCAGTCTCACCAGTAGATCTACAAAGAATGTTACAAAAGTGAGTTACATTCATCAAATATAAACTGCCATTTAAATCCTTCAATCCTGTATTCAGGCGAGTGATTAGGAGTAATCCAGTATTTTCATAATGCGAAGTGTGCACAAAGCCACAGACACACAAGCTAACCTTGTATATATAATGCCACTTCATGTTGAAAGTACGACTTGTATTTTGGCTATTAATAAAATTATCACGATAAGCAATGGCACTCCACACTGAATTATACTTTCTTCTCCTGTTATAGGATTCAGAATTTGGAATACAAGGAGGAGGATATTGCACTAGTAAAGAAGCCAGAGGTAGGAATGTTTAAAGTTAAAAATACCATCTTTGCATGCTTCAGTGAGAATCATTAATCTATACTACAGTAAATATCTTATTAGCCTATTTAATGCTCATAGGGTTAGATTCCCAGTTATGTTCTCTAGCACATGAGGCTAGCCTCCTGACCTATACAGATTGATTTGTGCAACACTGTTGTTCTGCACCAGTATGAAATTTGCCTTTTGGCGGAAGTTAGGCATAAGGGCTATGCACCATGTAAGCCCTGTTTGGAGGGTTTAATTGGGAGCTAAATAGTGTGTAGCCACTGTGCTGTCCAACAAGTGAACAACTCCAAGAAAACACGTCACAGTGTAAGAGTTACTATCTTCAAGGATAAATCAGGTTGAAAATATCAACTACTTAACTTCCCTGAAGTGGGATTCCCCCCCCACACACACACACACCATGGAGACAATCATTCTGCTCATTCATGATAAACTGCAGGCTCACCGCACTAAGAATTGGTCCCTACACAAAACCTGAGCAGAAAACCTATACATGGGGAAGTATGGAAAGAGCTGGGGGGCATCATTCAGCATCAGGAACATCTGAGTAGCCAAGCTATGGCTACTGCTACTGTAGTCAATAGGCAAGAGTAGTGACCACAGCCCTCTGTGCCCCCACAACTTGAAAGTCTGCGTTAGTGGGTATACCACTGGCCATCTGCCCATATCTCTCACAGCCAGACATAGTAGTTGGGCACATTACTCCACAGCACACAGGGGGTTGGAGAGTATCCTTGCAGAGGCTCTTTGCAGCATACCCTGCTTTTAAAGATTCACAAGCCCAAAGAAAAGAAAAGGAGTAGCTCTAGAGAGCAGAGGTTTTCCAAAACCTCTTTACTAGGAACAAAAATATTTCTGCTTAGGATCGCCGAGTACAGTAGATCAAATACTATTCACAAATCTTACTAAACTGCAAAAACTCCATGCCTTCATGTTAGGATATTTTCCCATACTTGACACATTGCCAAAAAGTAGTGATCCTGTAAGTTCTTAGAATGCTAACAAAATGCCAAACCAAGACCGTAATTATTTTATTTTAAAGTCATTTGTTTAAACCACAAAACTTAGCACATTTTATCATTGGATAGATGACATTTCCTGCCTTATTATAAGCAAACATCTTTCCTTGCTCTTGTTCTCAGTTTATTAACTTACTTGTAAGTTATGTTACAAGAATGATGTATCCAAACAAGCTTGTTGAATCTCTGGCGGCCACTGGAACACAGCTGTAGTCCTACATGAAAACTGTGCTCTGTTTCTTGTACAGAAACACGGCGGAAATACCTGTATTTGTGGTAGTCAACTGGTTTCTGTACAATGAACACAAAGTTTAGTGACACACAAAGAACATACAGCACTACCATGGTTTACCATAACATTTTAAATAAGTGTGAGTACAGATCCTGAAACAGCTAAAACTCCATGCCTTCATACATTGCCAAAAAGTAGTGATCCTTTAAGTTCTTAGAAGGAAAGAGTGATAATAAAATGCCAAACCAAGACCATAATTATTTTATTTTCAAGTCATTTGTTTAAGCCTAAGAACTCTTAACACGTTTTACCACTTCCTTATTTAGTACACATCCTACACTATGTCTCATACATAGGAAACACTAGAATTAAGTAGTAATATTACTTGAAAAATTGTTTAACTTATACCAAGATACACATGGAGCAGGCTTTCATGGAAAATAAAATTTCTCAAACTCATATAGGGTTTGAGAAAAACTGAGACTAAGTCAGCTAGATGTACAACACCACAACCCTTGTAATTACTCTGACGCTACTTACTATAGGTGTATCTTTTTTTGTGCAACATCTGTTGTTGCAAGTTAAATTCTTGACCAGGTATTCATTATTTAGATTCATTTATTTAATGCTGCAGAAATAAGTTTCATACAGATGAAAGGTGATGTCATAAAAAGGTCTTTACTGCTCCTCCCACCTTTTTTCTTCTTCTTCTGGCTTAATTCTCATGCCACCATCTTGTGAGCTAGGGAATACACATCTCTTTTTAAATTTAGCAAGGCTATTATAAATTAACAGGCCTTGTGTAGCAATCAAGCTTGGGGAACAGTTGGCAGAAGAGGGCTTATTGGGGGAGAAAATGGTGTCTAAGTGCGAACAAAGTCATCTTACAGCAAACAAATAGATCTGGCACGATATGTTGATGCAGAGAGACAGCTTTCTTGCTTCAGAAAGTAATATATTTTTGGAAGGAGACAAGTAAGTTGTTATATTTTACAAGTGCTCTAATGTGTGGTAATTTATCTGACATCACTTCACGCACCAAGTCTTTGGTACAGTCACATCTCCATATGCTCTTTAAAGACACAATTGTGGGGAAGCCTTAAAAAAAAAATCCCACTCTCCTTACCCTCTTGGTCTCTTATTTCTCTGTATTTTATTTTGGTACCTACCTCTTCTTTCTTCTTCATTAATACAGCAAATACTTTGGTTTGATTGTCCGTATCCTGGGAGAGGCGATAATGGCCAAGCAAGATTGCATCAGTTCTGGAAAGTTAAAGGGAGGTGTCAAGCATGTACTGTTAAGGATACTAGTTTTTATCTACGTTACAAAAACACCTAAGCATTAAGAATGACAATAGTTGTAAGATCTGTTTTTCCTTCCTTTACTGATTTTTGGACCAGGGAATATTTCTGTGTTTTGTAAAGCATCAGGCCTGTTATTGGTGATGAATTATAATGTTGTTCATAACATTTTTTTTTTAGTATTTCTCTTAGGTAGGACAGAGTAGACCAGCTAGTCAGTTTTTTACCCAATTTCTAGTTATTTTCACTTTCAAATTCTTATGCAATTGCTCAAAACTGCATTTTTTGGGGGAAATGCAAACACGTTTCCACAATAATTTAACAAGTTCCTGGGAACATTTCAAGGAGGAAACATCCTCCTTGACTCAGAGAAACTAATATATTTCCTTGATTCCTTCAACTCCTTCCTAAACGTTCACTTCTGTTCAGACAGCCTTTCACTGTTTGCCCTCTTTTCCTACTTCCTTGCCTTTCTTGGGGAAGAAGAAGAAGAAAAAAAAAAAAAAGAAATCCTGAAATTACATGACCAACAGTGCATGTCTCTTATATCTATTCACTCTGAGTTTGTCCAGACATTGTCCAAGGTCTTGATCTTACAATCAGATGTCTGATTCCAGAATCAGGGTCTTAAATTGTAAGGTCCCTTGAAGCATGGACTCAGTCTTGTATTTCCCTGTAAAGAACTATGAATATCTGTGGCACAATAGAAACAATAAATGATGTTTCTTTTGATCTTTTTACTAATCCTAAATTTAGAGGCTAACATGAGTGAAAACATGGTTAAGCACTAGAATAAATTGGTTAAGCACTGGAATAAATTGCCTAGGAAGGTTGTGGAATCTCCATCATTGGGGATTTTTAAGAGCAGGCTGGACAAACACCTGTCAGGGATGGTCTACGAAGTCCTGCCTTGAACGCAGGGGACTGGACTAGATGATCTTTCGAGGTTCCTTCCAGTTCTATGATTCTACGAAAAGCGTCCTTTTTCTGCAGGGTAAAAAACGGAGTGATGCAGACAAATGTGCAGTTTCAACATACCTTGCATTTTTAGTCCGTAAACGAGGAACAATAGATTGAGGATCCTCAGGAGTTGTTAGCATCATTACTTGACCGTCTGGGAAGAATCTCATGTATCTGCAAAAATACAATTATACAATAAAAACCTGGAAAAAGTAGTAGACATTCTATGTTTTCCCATGGGAGCCCTTCACAGAAAGGTGTAGCATTACAGGTGTTAATTCCAAGCATTTAAAAACAGATTTTTACATGTTTTCAAAAACATAGAAACAGCTCATCAGAAACCAGAAGACCTGGTCTGGGAGACCACATGACCAAACTATGCAGACTTTTGCAAGAGCACAGAAGTTAAGAACTTTTGTTCAGAGGAGGAATACAGGAAAGGAGCTACTGACCAGAAGTCAAGATGAACCTTATATAAACTTTGGGAATCTTCTTCCTACCCAGTATTCACTGAGATAAATGTAATTAGCTCATAACTCTCATTAATCTGAAGAAGTCTGTTTGATAGTGCTTCTCTACCGTAAGTATCAGATTTGAGATGCTAAGATCAGATACCAAATCTAGAAAGACAGGCTGATACTTTCCAGATCATATGAATGATCATGAGATTGACAAGTATCCTGTAGCTCATTTTAGACTCAGGAGGGGACAGCAGAGTAGAACAATTAGTTATATGAATAATGGAATGGAAAGGCTAAGAAAGGCAGTGAATGAGTAATTCGAAAGAGTTCAAAGGCGCATTTTAAAAACCAGCCTTTAAATCTACTTGCTTGGTTATGAGTAAATTTAAAGGCAATTTTTATTTAATCTCATTTTTTCTTTCTGAGCACTACTTTGATGGACACAAAGGAAGGAATGATTTGGGGAGAGGGAGAAATCTGTGGCATCTTTAAAGCTCCAGTTTTATTGACAAGAGCAAAAGGTGCAACTGAGGAGGAAAATTAGTTTCTAAACCTATCTCTATTGACCAGATCTAACTGTATTCCTTATGGCCTTGATCCTGGAAATACTTACACCCAAGTAACTTTACACACTAAGTAGTTCCCCTCAGCTCAACTGAACTATTAAGTGTTTGCAGTATTGAGATCTGTATTTGAATGAACAGTACTTGGAGAGAGGGGGGAAATACTTCCCTCACTCAGTTTACTACAGTTCTACCTGTAATATTCCACTTGGTGCCATGCCCTATAGAAACCATCAAGAGACTGCTCTCCTTGACGTATGTATGTTGTCTTGCTGATATACACACCTACAGAAAAGAAGCAAATAAGAAAATAAGTACCTAAAAATGTAAGCATCTTTTAAAAGTGCATAAACATACAAGATTAAAAATTATGGCTGTATAGGTTTTCAGCTACATTTTTATTACCTAAAGAGGAGGAAGAAGTTTCTTTTAAAGATGACTGCATATTCAAAACCAAACTGAATTCAGATAAGGCCTAATATTTGTGGCACTATATAATTGGACAGAAATAAAAGATTATGCAACTTTTTTCTGGCAAAATCATACATAACAATGAAGACATCTGTTTCCAAAAAATACTCCTTACCATCAAATCGAACACGGGGCCTTTCCAGAAACATTTCTCTCCAGGAGGTATAAGGAACAAGTTTATTACAGCTTCTGCCCCAAACCCTCAAACAGGCTTGATGCCAGATTTCAGGATCCCTAGTGAAGATATAAAAGCAAAAGCCACAGCTTTACTGTACCTTGCTGAACTCCAATATCAAGGCACAAAAGACAAGTGGGGAACTTTTAACAACGTAGTGGTAGATGGGATCTGGATAGAGTTAAAGGCACTTTTCTTAGACTGCTCAATTACTAAATTATTAAGCCACATAGAACTTGGAATCATTGAGGAGCTAGAAAGCCATTTTCTCATCACGAAGTACAACATATGACGCAGTGACAATACAGCACAGAACTTTCTCTCTGTGGCAACCTGGCATTGCTCTGTGATGTCTACATGGTGAACAAAGTCACGCGATTATTATTTTAGGACTCCTCAACTCCATTTTACAATATGTCCTCTCTTTTGTGACAAAAGCTACTCCTTGTTTGTAAACATCATTCAAATATTACCGAAACATATTAGCTTATATTAGACTAATAGCTTCTATCTATACAGACATTTACACCACAGTCATTGGTGTATTCGGGCACCTGATTAGTATTATCAGGAGTTTAACATGGGACTACTCATTAATAAGGAGAGCAGGATTTAGCCCAATATATAGATTTAACAGCCTAAAAGCAAAAACATATTCTTAACACAGAATATCCTCTATGGATTCACTATCAGTCTTTATATACCAATGCTAATACCACCAACCTCTTATGTAGTGCTTTTTTATCAGCAGATCTCAAAGCACTTCACAAAGGAGGTCAATATCATTATTCCCATTTTACAGATGGGGAAAGTGAGGCACAGGGAAACAAAAAGACTGGGTCACGGTCACCAACAGGCCAATGGCAGAGGCAGGAATAGAATCTAGGGATCCTAGTCCCAGTACAGCACTCATCCACTAGGCAGCATTTTTACACACAATATTGTATTTTTTGGCAATTTTAACTGTTTATACAGCAATATACAGTCTCTGCTCACGTTGCTAAGGTAAATTTAAACTGTATTCTCAAGAAAAATGACAATTTTGATTAAGATAAGTGCCATCAGGAATTTTTAAATTTCCACACGACTTTTTCTACCTAAATAAATGTCTACACCTATAATCTTATACTTGTAACCAGTTTAAAGACTAAGTTGAAGAAAAGCTCCTTGTTCTCCACCCAAAAGAACAGAAGGTGAATATCTCATTCTATGGATAAAGTTTCAATTATACCTGGCACAAATGTAAAATCCTCTACAGACCAGAGATAGCTGCTCTAATGATCTTAGGTCCAGATCACTGGAAACCACCCATCGAAAAATGTACATTAGCACTTCCATAGGCAGCACTGTGAACAGAAAATAATTAAGTGATCACATGGTAACATGACAATAATCAAAGAAATTATTTCCCTGATCCTATTTTTGATAGCTACCAAAATCCTGTTCTTCATAGGAAATTAGAGAACAAGTTTGACTGGAAATAGTCAACCAAAAATCTTACATAAAAATACATGATACACTATAAAAAAAACTTCACATAATATACAAATGTAAAGACATAACATGGTAACAAAATATTTTTTAGATGTGGTCTTAAAGACTACACATCTACATCTCTTTTCAGAGCACAACAGGTATATCATTGATTTTATGACAATTATTTCTCCAGCGGCTTTAATATATAGAGTTCTTTGTGCACATCACACATGTAAAGTAACATTTTATTTCTTAAACAACGTTTTATATCTTGCGTGGAAGCCAAGCTGTGATGTACTCTGACTTCAAAAGCTAAGCAGGTTCAGGCAATTCAGCACTTGGATGGGACACCACTAGGAACATGTATAACCTGCAGGAAGTAGTGCTGGTGAATCAATACTGTATCACTCCTCCCTCTGTCAGTACTGAGCCAATAGGACCCAGGTGTCAGATGGCATGGTACTGGTGAGGACCCTTTCCAATGACGTAAAAAATAAATACATCAAGATCCTGACCAAAGTTACCGACAAGATACTGAGATACTAGGAAAATTCTCGTAAGAGTAAAGGTAGAGTAAGAAAATCCTGGGGTTTTAGCCAGAATTCCATCTACTTGCATTCTACCTCCCTAAATTTTCTCTGCCTTTTTAGCTGGATATAATCTTCTTTACTGTTTAACTGTTACTGTTTAGAGTGTTGCTGTACACTATTAAGCAGTTGCTGCTTTCTACTGCCGGGGTTGAGTGATTCTTACATAACCTTTACACCTATTTCACAAAGGCAAATGTGAGATTTATTCAGTCTAAACTGCTCTGAGATACTTTAATAAAAATAGCTAGAGAAGTGTACCATTCACCAGTGACAGATGCTGTAGTTAAGGCTACAAAACTGTTTCCACTGAATTATAACTGTTTTTATATGTTAATTGCTTTTTTGGAAAAAAATTCTCTTTTGAATTGAAGTTTTTTGATATTTGGTCTCAGCCCTGGAAAAAAAAAATTCTGGAAAATCTGGGCAAACAGCATTTAGCCATTTGAGTAGTGAGATGGATAGGGAGAAAAAAAACACATTTTTATAACACCAGATTATTTGTTCATCTGATACAAACATTTGAACTTTGGAAGTTAAAATTCAGCATGGAATTATTCCTAACTGAGGAGTCGTGCCTTTGCTCCATTTTGAAAACTTTTCTTTAATTTAGTAGCAGATACTTTCAAAATATCACTTGAAGCATATGCAATTAAAAAAAACAGATATGCTAACAACTATACCTATACCATTGATAGCTGTACACACATACATGCATAGCAATACAGTACATAAACAGTCCGTCTTTGGCAACTTAAGTGCTTAAAGGTGCATTAGCTATAACTCCTTAGAATGTAATATGCTGCTTACACAGCTAAGATCTTAAAGAAGCTTAAAAATCTTGAGCCTTTGACAAACTGGTGCCTATGAACTTGAACAACACCAATGGTTATCATTTGATAGTCATCAGTCAGCCAAAGCATGTGAAACTGGATACTTATATTCTTTTCTAGTTTAGCAAGATCTAGGAAATCTAATGCAAAAACTTAAGATCACACAAGTCAATTAAAAAAGATTGGAAATGTACATATCTTCTAACAGCTATGTTAATGCAGCCTTGTTGTAAATACGTAATAATTTTTTTATTCCTGTTTTCTTTAACATGTTGCTGATTATGTTAAATGTATGCTTTATGTAGACTATGCAACATGGTCAAGTGAACATAGTACCTTAACTTTTGACTTTCCAGATTTCTCTTTATTCAGAATTGTACAGCCATAACATTGCATTAATGCTGGTTTTGCATTTTGTTATAAAATTCTTGCTGCTTGCCCCATCACAATGAACATCTTCACCTACTGTAGAAAGCTATTATTTCAAATGATGGGTCTACTGTCGAGAAAATGTATAATATTAAACTAAAGTTTTTTTAGACTTCTGGTGAGGAATGCTGTCCAGATCATAAATATCTTATTTGCTAAAAAAAAAAAAAAAGTCACCTATACTCTTGATGGGAAATAAAAATCTAGCATTTACGTTAAATAGTAGAAGTCTGATCTTCCCCTGCTGTCTTGCACCAAGAACTAATCATCACTCCAAAAAACAAATACAAATATATCTATATGGTACTGCCATCCTTGATTAATCTAGTATTCTCTCATTCTCTGGGTCTCACTCACATTCTAATTTATTTCTGTATGCCAGACACCAGTTATGGAAAAAATAATAGAAATACAGCTAACACGCTCTTCGCTGGCATTTCTGTGTTTGTAAAAGTAAGGAAGTAGTGTTAGTTCAGGGCAGCGTCTTATGTGTTTACAGCATCTTGCAAACGGAGATCCTGAACTAAAGATTTTAGTTACTTTCAACTCTACTACAAGCAGAGCAGAGCAGCGCAGCAGAATAGTAAAATGCAGGAATAGCATGGAGACTGAGGAAGAAATACCAACAGGAGAGGAGGGCTTGAGGCTTTCCCCCACTCAGGCAGTGATCTCATGATAATATGGTATACAAAGTGCAAGCTTCCAAATTCATTTGACCAAAAAAAAAAAAAAAAAAAAAAAAAATCAAGAAAAATGGTCTTTCTAAACGGTCTGAGTTAACCACAGAAGACAACAGAAATCGTGCCAAAGTTCTGCTGAAGTTCCAGAAATTTACTCTATTTTGCTTCCTTAGGAGAAAAGAAGTGAGGCTAAGATTTTCAAAAGCTGATGAGTGATTTTGGGGAGCCAGAATAAGATACTTCATAGGGATCTGATTTTATGAAAGCGTTGAGCACCTACCCACTGAAAATCAGACCCCTCCTTAGGTGTCAAGCTGGGTGCCCCAAAATAGAGGCACCCAAAAACCACTGGCCATTTTAAAATAGCATGGCCAAAGTTTTTTAATCTGTGTGTGAATGGATTCATTTATAATAACAATTGTGAAAATGTTTGCTTTCACTGAAAGGAATCTGATACTCTCCATCAGCAAATAAAAATATCTACTTCCCATAAAACAAATCACTTTCATTCACATAATTGTAGCCGACTCATGTGTAACAGAAAATGTGAAACTGTTCATTTTTCTAAACACAAATTCACTGTTAAGGAAAGGTATATGGCAGCTTTTAAAAAAAAATGTCAGAGGCACAATAATAAATGTTAAGAAAGCAATATTTAGGATCCACTCCTGCAAAGACTAATACATGTACTTACTTTTATGCACTGGGTCCCAATGAAGTCAACAGGACTACTCACAGTATGAAGGACTGAACACCTGCTTATGTCTTTTCAGGATTGCAGCTTAAGACAGTCCTTCCATATTATATTCAAAAATAAATCAACATGTTAGCCTATTCCCTCTCCCAATCCCAACATATGGAACATAACTGTTAGAGGTAAGGAAGACAAGTAGCATGTGAACATTCTTCCTAGGGAACAAGCTAAGTGAATTTCAAAGTGAAGTTCTGATCCTGCAAGCCTGCATGAGTCTGCCTGCATGGAGTAGCCTACAGGAACAGACCAGAATATGTATGAAGAAAGAGCTGTTAAAACAGTTGATGAGACTTCTTCCCATACATCTGGTTATAATAATGAACAAATAGATACCTTGAGTCATTCACAAGAAAGTTCTTTAAATGTATATCTTAGAATAAAAAGAGAAGACATTTTATTAAAGATGAGCTCAAAAATTTACCTCTAAGAATTCCTTCCTTACAAAGTTATGACATAATTAATCTCACACCTGAGATATGAGTCTGACTGACATCAAGATCAGGCTGACAAAGTTTGACTGAGGATTCCTGAAGAGCGAGCTGCTGCTGAAAGTAGGACAAAAGATCAGCCATCTTGCCATCATCATCACCATCCTCAATGCTAAAGTAAAGAAAAATAAAACAAAACCTGAGACTGGAACAAAACATGCCAACATCTAGTATTCACACTAACCTTTTTTTCACATTTAATATGGTTTCTGATTTGTACTTTGTAATTACTGTGTTTCTTAAGATCAAAGTATGCTACTAGATGACTAGTAGCATACTTTGGACTAGATGACCTCCTGAGGTCCCTTCCAACCCTGATATTCTATGATTCTATAGTCATTAAGATTTCTTATCACATGATGATAATCTAATTTGCCAAGAAAAAAAATTAGAGGCCTAATCAGATTTATTTAGGTTTTGTTAAAACAAGGATGTCTTTTTAAGAGAGAGTATATTAATAGAAATATTTCTGTAATTATTTTTCTTTTAATCCCAAACCAAGCAGTTTCGCTGTTCGGATTTTTACATTCACCTTCAGTACTTGCAACACAATCATTGAAGAACTGTACTAGTCTATAAACAGCAAAATATTAAAGCAATTAATTTATTTTTGTCATCTAAGATGAACAGCACATAAGAAATAAAACAGCAGCATTAACAGTGAAAAGTAAATTATATTTTTATAGAGCTCATTATAGTAATTATTGTAAGTATTTTCTTTTTGGGGTGGGGGTGGGGAAGAGTCACTTTTTACTTTTTAAAACTGATAGTGTCCCTTTGTGGCTTTCCTCATCAACATATTGATCTTTTAGAAGAAGTGGTTTGGACAAATCCTGTTATTTGGCATTATTTGGGAAATTAGTTTTATGAAGTAGTGAAAAAGATGGCAACAAAGACACTATGGCCAAGATCCAGAAAGGGACTTTGGCACTATGACACTGAGCATCATGGCACCTAACTTTTAGGTGCCTAGAAAATCACAGGACCAACACTGATCCACAAAGCCTGAGTGAGGCACCTGGGCTTCTATAGAAGCAATAGGGAGAAGCAAGTACCTTAAGCTTGAAAGCTTGTCTTTTTCACCAATGAAAATTGGTCTAATAACAGATATTATCTCACCCACTTTGTCTCTCTAACAGACTAGAATGTCATTCTAACTCTCTCTGGCCCAATTAATATTATTCAATTAATGTGGAATAACTTCAATGATTGAGGGGGGTGAGGGTGGGGCATCAGAATACCCCACAGCCCAGTGATTAGGCAACTCACCTGAGAGGTAGCAGATTGCTGCTCCAATCCCTTCTCACCCTCAGGAGGAGGGGGTACTTGAACCAGGAATCTCCCACATCCTGGATGAGTGCCTAATCACTGGGCTAAAAGTTACAATGGAGGTCCTCCTACATGCTCCCCGCAACCTGAGGGGTCCAATCCAGTAGGCACCCTCTGAGCATGCTCACTAGATCAGGCCCCGCATGCCACTCAGGTGGCTGAACAACTATTTCCTCAGTTTGTAAATCAGAGTGCATGCTCAAAGACAAAAACTTAGGCACTGAGTGAGTTCAGGTGTCTACAGGGTACCATGGGAGTTCTATGGATTGTAGTGGTGCCTAAAAACAAGACTTAGGAACCTAAGTACCTTCATGGATTACTCCCTATGCTGAAGGGCTAATGAACATCATTTAATATGCTATAAAATGACATTACTGCAACATAAAGATTAAATCTGAGTTCTCTACAACAGGTGCAACCATTCTACACAGGTGTGTAAATAGCCACTCAAACCACATGACTCTACCTAACCTTACTCATGAAGCGCTGCATATATTATTTTTGATTGCCCTTAAGACTAACAAGCTCTCTGTGAGAACACACAGTTTGTGTAGAACTTCCAGAAGCTTACTTATATTTCTCTTTTGCATGTTTAGTTTAATTGGGTTTAATAAGAGAAGTGATGGAATTAAAAAAAACTCCAACTCCAGCTGAAAGAGCTAGAAAAGGATCTTTCAAATACTGTAAAGAGAAGACAGAACTCTGTTTTGGCCTTCTAGGCCTAAGATGGTATGGAGAAAGGGAGTGCTAATTGATAAAACTGTGTTCATTACTTACCTTGTATTACTGGAAGAGATGACAACTATTACAGAACATTGTTAGAGTAGCTTGTTGTACTTTTTCGCTGATGTGACATAGAGAACTTTTTAGTTTAGAAGCACTAATAGTGCTAACAAACATTTCTAGAAAGGCATACGCTCTGCAGACGTTACTTTAAAAAACAAATAAGGGGGCAGGATAAGAAAGTTGGCTCCAGCTGTGGTATCACTTGGAGTTGGGGAAGGGCAATAAGGAAAAAAAACCAAACATTTGAAAGACCACATGGAAGTTCATGTACTCATCAATACACTGAACTGACTAAAGGAGAGTCTCTCAAAGGGGAGGGAAAATACTAGGAATATAAAAGAACTTTATAAAACTCTACTCTATAATCTAGTATTTTTCTTACCTCACTGATGTGATGTTAATGGGGGTTCACTTAAATACCCAGATAGTCCTATACTTGGCTATTACCCTATTAGGAAAATAAGTCTAACCGCTATATATGTACAAGCCTACAAGTGCAGAATCTTTTGATACTACAGTGTAACGTTCAAGAATCAATATGTCAGCTCTTACTAGCCTAAAAATGATCCTGCCTGCATAGCTTATAGATCTGAATCTCAGGGTAAAAAGTAATATGGTGGCTTCTGTATTTTTAAATCACCCACTAACTATTTTCTGCTAAATTATTTTAATCCCTCAATTTAAATTTGAACTGGCTCCAAACAAATTAAGAACTGCATCTCATTGTATTGTTTGGTATAAAATGTCTTCCCAGGCTCTATATAACTTTTCATAATGCATGCTACTAATTAAATTGAAGTTAAACAAAAAGATGCTTCTCAAACATAAGGTGACTATATTACAAACAGATAGGTGGCACCTTAATGAATGTCTTTGGATTAAAAACAAAATGTGTAAATTTGTGCATTCCTGTGCTGCTCAGTGGTAAACTTGTCATACTTACTAGCTCTTTCCAACACCATCACCTTCCGGAGACCACGTATAGGTGATCTTAAACTCTATATCAGGTACAAGTTGCATGGCTAGACGATAAAACTTGATGGCTGAAAACAGAGGTAATATTTACAACTTGGAACACATTTAATGCCTACTCTAGTGATCAAAATTGAGCTTCTCCTGAGAAATGACTTTAGCTGTAACTGTACTGTAACTAAGGCCAGGAAGGCTCTGTATCATTACACTTTTAAAAAAATTGTTTTCTAAATGGCAAAGCTGCTCATCAGGGTGCCAGATTGGACACTAATCCCATCCCTCCCAGTTGTTTCTTTACTATCAAATTTAACCTAAAACAATTAGAATAAAAATGGTAATCTTAGCAGGGAAGATAGGACCTATTTGACACACTTACCAGGGCTTGAAAATCCACTTGCCCCTTTTGTGGAGGAAGCTTTCCCAGACACATACCAGCAGCTTCTACATAATTAATTTTAATTCAATATCTTCTATGGGCGTGCCAGTTAAGGCTTGATAGGTAAGGGTGTTTTATACACTTAAATTTGATAAAGGCCTGATTTTTTCCCAAAGGTGTTGGACACCTAACAACTCTCTTCCAAGGTCCATAAAGTTTCTGTCTTTATGGTTGCAAAGAACTTTGCCAAATATGAACTGTGTGAAAGGATGACAGCAGTGCACTGGAAGTGTGCAGACAGATGACTCCAGTATCAGATGCTTTCAGATCAGTCTTTCAGATGCTCATAACTTTACCAAGCTACAGGAGAGTGAAAACGGCTGCTATTCAGAACCCTGTAGGTATCAGTGACATGGACAAGGATCAGCTCAATTTCACTTTGTAGCTCAGTGGCAAAGCAGCAGCAGTGAAGGCAGGCACTGGAGCTAGTCACTGGGAAGGATATCTCTTTTAAAAGTGCAGAGGCAGAAAGAAAGCTGAAAGAAATATAGAGGAGCAGAGACCATCCCAAAATCTCTGCAAGCAGCCATAAGGCTCTGCAATGAGATGGGGAACAGAGAATTCTCCATCTGTTTCTAGCATCCAGAGAGGATACTTCTAATTTCAGATATTTTCTAACCAAAGGCTCATAACCAAATTGAGCGTCCCTGAATACGAGTTGGAAAAAGCACCCTAGTAGGAATATTAGAATCTGCATCTCTTCTATTAGCGGGGCATGGGGAGAGAGAGAGAAAGCAGGTTTATTTTTCAAGTGGGTATTGCCCTTAGGGAGTAAGGACCAACTCTAAAGGGACTTAGGTGTTGCAAGCCAGCATGGTAGCGGGGAGACCCCTAAATTAGCAATGAGAGAGGCGGGTCCTAAGCCCCACCCTGCTCCTCTCACAGAGATAGGTACCTAAGCCCAGGCAGCAGGGAGGTGCCTATCTCTGCTTGTGATCCACACCTGGGAACCCCTCTCTTGGAATCAGATGGCTTATTTCTTGTGAGAACAAGTTAGGTGTCTGCCTCACTCCACACAAAATGGCTGAAGGAGGAAGTGCTGCTGCACACCTTATAACTTTTAGCCCAGTGGTTACAGCACTCCTCTGGAATGCTGGAGACCAGTTCAATTCCCCACGCTACTTGAGGGGGAGAGAGGATTTGAAAAGGAGTCTCCTACCTCTCAGAAGAGTGCTCAAAGCAATGAGATATGGGATATTCTGATGTTGAGCTCCTTCAATCGCCCCCGTTGAAGTTGTTCCATTTTAAATAAATAAACGTCACTGGAGCAGGGGGACTGGAACATGGGTTTCCCACCTCCCTGGTGGGTGCTCTAGCACCAGGCTATAAAGTTATTCTCTCTCTTTCACACCCCACTCCCCTGATTTTGAATGGGACTCAATTGCATAGGTGGCCTCTGAGCATACCTAGCAGATCAGGCCTCATGGCTAAAACAGGTGCTCCTCTGCCTATCTTCTCCCACTTTGTCACACTGGGGCTCAGGTGTGAGGTAAGTGTCTAGACACCTAGTCTGAGGCAGCAGTGTGCATGCCCAGAGTCAGAAACTTAGGTGTCTAGGGAACTTTTAAAGTTAACATTTAGGTGCCTGCAAGGGTTCAGTGGATCACACTGGCTCCTAAATCTGAGGTTTAGGTGCCTAAGTACCTATGTGGAGCTGGGCCCAAGGCCTCTGTATTTTGTATTTCTCTTTACCTAGAGGTTTAGTCCTTCAGCTACTGGGTGTCTGAGAAAATTTCCATGCCCTGGGTAAAAATGGACAGACGGAAAGAGAGAGCAGGGAGACTGGGTCTGGGTGGGATGAAGGGAGAAATAACATTTTTCCTTCTGCCTCTCCATTCCCTTAACAGACATTGAAGACAAAGCTCTCTTCCTGCGTTAGTGTCTGCTTACAGTGTGAGAGATGGAATGCACCAAGCCAAAAGTGACTGACCAGTTAAGTTTAGCACATGTATATTCCACTTGTTTCTATTTTAACATTTCTTGAGTAAAGGACCAGGATTTATATAGCTCCACTTCTCTCTGGGGCTTGAGAAGGTGAAAGCCAGAGAAGGAAAGCCTGGCATGTAGGAGAAGGGAAGGAAAACATTGCTACTAAAACAACCCAGGAGGATATCCCAAAGATCAGAACTTCTCTGAAGTCGATGGAGAGATTGCAGGAACATGCTTTAGAGCAGACCTAGTCTTGATTACCCTGTGCACTATATCCACAGAGAGACTGTGTGGCAATGCTGAGCATTGCAAATCTAACTTTTAGGTGCCCTGCTGCCCAGTGTGATCCTTACCCTAGATGTAACACCAACAGACTTTGGTTGTTGGCGGGCAGGCTCGAACCTGGGACCTCTGGAGCTAAATGCATGAGCCTCTTCTGCATGAGCTAAAAGCCACATGGCCCTTAAGTTAAGACTGTAGCAGACTCATTAATCTCTCTCTAAATGGTCTCGGTTCCACTAGATGGGCCAGAGCACCACACCCAGGAGGTGTGTGGATTACACAGGCACCCAGGCTCCCTATACAATACATGGCGAGAGTTAGGTACATAAGGGATTCACAAAAGGCAGCAAGCTGAGCTGACAACCCGTAAGATAGCCAGTAGTTAGACGCCTAACTCTGGGCCAGAGGGAGGTGCCTATCTCTGCTGCGGATTCACAGCTGTGACCCCTCTTCTGGACATAGATGCCTAAGCCAGGTCAACCCTCTTTCATCAAAAATGAGAGCGAGGGAGACCCTTTACTTTATTATAGCTAGGCTTGACAGGATTCAATTTAGATATATGTTGGTAAATGTTATTTTCAGCTGACATACTGAAATCGATAGAAAAAATACCCATTGGTAACAGCTGGCATGAGTGCAGCCTTCCCTGCACCTTGCACCTCCGTATCACCACCCCACTCTTTCCCTCATTAGCTGGGAGCGTGGGGACCATCCCCATTCAGGAGCTAACAGCAGAGTGGCCTCTCCAAGGGGCTTGTCCTCTTCCTCCTCACAGTCCTGGCTGGGGATCTCTGCTCTGCCTCACCATGCCTGCAGCCTTCCCTGCACCTTGTGCCTCCAGACATCAGGTGTCACTGGTTCTAAGGCCGCACTGTCATGGCCCCATTCCCTCATTCACCAGCTGAATGTATGTGGGGGCAGCCCCCAGACTGAAGCTGTTTAGCAGTGAGGTGGCCTGCCTAATGGCAGGAGGTTCATCCTCATCCATCATGATCCTGGGAGGACCAGGACACCTTCCTGCTGAGGCTGGCCATGTGGCCAGGCCAGGATCATTCAGGGTGGGAAGAGTAGAAGCTTGTGTGGCAAAGTGCTACAGCAGCTGCCAAACAGTGCTGGAGATGCAGATATGACTGATTAACACAGTGTATTGGAGTCAAAGTTCAAGAAGTGCATGAAAGCAATTACATTTATGATAAGGGCTCAACTGCACCAGTTCACTAACAGAGGGAAGGTTTGTCATTTTATGTCAGTAATGAATCAAAAGAAAAACCCTAGAGGAATACTGCACTGAATACCCTGACCTCAGATTCAAAATGAAAGTCTGGAAAAGAGGAGGAATTTTTGCACTGCAAAGTTTGTAAACCAGAAATCTCTGGAAAGGCAGATCATATTGTTGAACATTTGAACAACGTCTCATATGAAACTGAATGAAAGTCAAGCCATGCTTCAACAGAAGCCTGTTTGGAAGAATGAGAACATAAGAATGGCCATGCTGGGTCAGACCAAAGGTCCATCCAGCCTAGTATCCTTTCTACCGACAGTGGCCAATGCCAGGTGCCCCAGAGGGAGTGAACCTAACAGGTAATGATCAAGTGATCCATCCCGTCACCCATCTCCACCCTCTGACAAACAGAGACTAGGGACACCATTCCTCACCCATCCTGGCTAATAGCCATTAATGGACTTAACCTTCATGAATTTATCCAGTTCTCTTTTAAACTCTGTTATCGTCCTAGCCTTCACAACCTCCTCAGGGAAGGAGTTCCACAGGTTGACTGTGCTGTGTGAAGAAGAACTTCCTTTTATTTGTTTTAAACCTGCTGCCCATTAATTTCATTTGGTGGCCCCTAGTTCTTATATTATGGGAACAAGTAAATAACTTTTCCTTATTCACTTTCTCCACACCACTCATGATTTTCTATACCTCTATCATATCCCCCCTTAGTCTCCTCTTTTCCAAGCTGAAAAGTCCTAGCCTCTTTAATCTCTCCTCATATGGGACCCGTTCCAAACCCCTAATCATTTTAGTTGCCCTTCTCTGAACCTTTTCTAATGCCAGTATATCCTTTTTGAGATGAGGGACCACATCTGTACGCAGTATTCAAGATGTGGGCGTATCATGGATTTATATAGGGGCAATAAGATATTCTCCATCTTATTCTCTATCCTTTTTGTAATGATTCCTAACATCCTGTTCGCTTTTTTGACTGCTGCTACACACTACGTGGACATGTCAGAGAACTATTCACGATGACTCCAAGATTTCACAAAAGAAGATAAAAGAAGGAAGAAACTGCAGATTTCCCACACAATCTGGTACAGGCGTTGTATTTTAACGTGATTCCACTGAATGACGTCTGTGGTTTGAGCTTTTTATTAGTTCTGCTTCACGATCCTGCACTTGCCCAGAACTTCCGTAGCTGGAAAAAAAAAAAAACCTGCCTGAAGTTTTCTCTCAGCCCCAAGCTTGCAATGAAGGATCTTTTGAGGGGTGAGAAATTCTCTTTAGTAACTGATGAAACCCCAGAGTTTTCTGGACAGCCAGCGATGAACATCGTTGTTCTACACTGATAGGAATAAATCATTAATACTATTCTACTGAAAGCCTCTGTTTTTCTTCAGTGAGGATCGTTTGAATTTGGATTCAAGATGTTGCAAGAGTACAGCCAAATGTGGGAAAACAGTGTTAATCAACAGTGACTCTGTGATATACATGCAACGCTTAGTAAAGGACATGAAAGAAATGTATCCACATATGCTGCACATTCCATGTATTACTCATTGTCTCAGTTCTGGGTGACTACACCTGTTTTCCCCCTCAGTAGTCCAGCAAAGGCATCCACTCTCAGGCTTCCAACTCTCCTGGCCATCACTTCTAGTGGGTGGAGACCCCTATGTCACTCCCTTCTGACTGGACTATGTCCAGGATGAACAATTCCCTGCCTTCACTGTATTATCCCCAGCAAAGACAGTTTGCCTAAACAGACCTGCCTGCTCTCTCTTCAGAGATAGTTAACAAGAGTAATTGAGACCAGTTGGTCCTTTCAATTCTTCCCTAAGGACTGGTGTCCTCCAGAGACCAGAGATCCTGTGTGTTTTGCTGGATCATGAAGACCATAAATCAGTTTAAAATTAGGCTATTTATCCAAAAATCCCTTGTCTGTTGGTCCTTGCACAATCCAGTTTGAACTAGTATATGTGCACCTCTTCTAAGGGGTGGCTTCAAAGGGCTGATAATGGAGGAAGTACATTAGCATCCCCCTCCCTTCTAAAGGAATATACTATACCAAAACACCCATACACAATTGCATTTTTAATATAATCTACCCTGAAGATATTACCCATAATTCAATAAGGTTTAACTTAATTCAGTAAAGTTTATCTTAATCCCATAAACTCTGTTCAGGATATTCTCATTCTGTCACAGGCATCTTTTGCATGTACCCATTAATCATGCAATCAAAGCTTATACATTCCGCATACTCAATATATTCGTGGAATGTTTTCCAGCGATATTGAAAAATGACAGCAAGCATGAGCCCAATGGGTTTGCGGGTGCCCCTCATTTGTGTCATTATGCTGGTTTTCCTGGCTCAAGGCTGCAAAATTAATTCATATGCATTGGGACTGCATGACAGACTCTCTCATTAAAGAAGATGATACAATTACCTCAAAGAAAACAATGAAACTATGCCGGACGGTCAAAGACGCTGGAAACCAGCGAGATCTGTGCTGCAATTTACCTTGTCTTTGTTTATTTGGGGGGGGGAGAGGAGGAATCAACAGAGCTCGCTGGGAAATGGAGACAAATGCACCATGATACACTGCATTGATACACTGCTTAACTGTGATTTACAAGTTACTTCTGATCTAGATAATGCCTTAAAAGAAGTGGACCTCAAGTCAATGGGATTTAAATGGCAACTCCTTTCATCTGCAAAGCTGGCTTTTGCATCAGAATTTCAAAGCAAACTGAAGGCAACCATATCCACAACGTAGCCAATGGACTCTATGGAAAATAATCTCTTTTTGCCAACCATCCGTCCAGGCACAGATGTCATGCAATTTTAGCAACTATAAAAATATTCTGTGCATTTTTCCTTGCCTAGCAAAAGAGTTCAAACATGATTTTGACTTGTACATGACATGTGAAGTGCCCTTTGACAGTATAACAGCACCTCAATACTGGAAAACTGAAACCCAATCATTGGATTATGTGCACTAACAGTGCCAATAACGTCAACGTTTGTGAAAAGATCATTGTCTGTTCAGAAAAGTTCAAGACAAACGTTGCATGTGCCTCTGAAGACCGCCTTGATTGGCTCAATGTTTTGTACAACGGTAAGGACCTAAGTTTAAATATGGAGAAGTTTCAAAATCCAGAACTGTCTGCTGCCTGTAGCAAAAAATAATTTTGCAGTCCAATACCTGTAACATAAGCCTGAGACTTTTGTGTGTGCATGCGCGCGTGTGTGCACGTGCTCAAACCTCCTAACTGTGGGAACTGAAGATTCTGGGCAAAATCCTGTGATTGAGGCCTGTCAACATCTAAAACTTAGGTCAATCTAGCTACATCATTCAGGACTGTGAAAAATTTCACACCCTGTGCAATATAGTTAGGTTGACCTAACCTCCACTGTAGATGCAGCTGTGACCCAAGAACTTCTGGATGCCAACTGCCAGAGGGCACAGGGTACAAGTATCCATGAGTTCACCAAAAGAATGTCATAAGATCTCTAGTGAAAGCCTGTGTCACACTGCTCATCAGTATCACTGCAAACCATATGTACAGATGCTGTGGAAGAGGGGAGGTGTGTGTGTAATACTGAAAATTACATTTTTAAGGTCTATAACTAGAGATTGTTCACCAGACAGGTAAAAAGCAGGTTTTCTTTCAGGCAAGTAATGTTTATTTATCTGTTTAAATATAAATTAAATATTGTATGGTTCACAATGGACATCCATTTACAATCTGAGTCAAATGCTCATGAAGGACTGTGAAATCTTCAAAGAGAAAATTTTACAGGAAGACGTGAACCAGCAATGGAGAGCTGTTTACAACGAAGAACAATGAACTTTTGGGGGTATAATAAGGGGTATGGAGGTACATCCTCATTCCTTCAATCTGTGAAGACAAGCTGCTGGCAAGCTTGATCTTATGAGAAGGGATCTCAGTCAAACTGGTTGAAAATATGGGGGGAAAGGACTTGGGGTAAGCTATCTTGTAGGAGATAGGAAAATGCCTTGTTAAGTTTGAGCTCTAGAAAGCATGTTTTGATTTTGTTTTATATGTAACCATTTGTTTCCACTATTCTCTTTATATCACTTGAATTGCTTTTCTCTGAAACTTATTCTTGTGTTCACTATATATGTGCTGTGTGTTAAGCAAAGCAGTGATCCTGAGTTGAATCTCACAAGCTGGTATGCCTTATTCCTTTAGGAATAGTGGATCTAAGAATGCTGTGAGTGCTCAGTGAAAGCGGGGCAGAGCACTCCAGAGGGATGCTCAGAGGACTGAAGGGTTGATGTGTGCCTATTATTAACCTGTACAGGCAGTGCTTGTTGCCTGAGGCTGGTGGTTTCAGGGAGGTGATTCACAGCAGGCACAGACAAGACTTCCTCATGATAAGTGCAGGGGGTAGCAAGGTGTGTCACAACCCTGACTACCCTCGAGAAACACTGCAGAAGCTAGGTCAATGGAAGGATTCTTCCGTGGATCTAGCTGTTGCCTCTGGGAGAGGTGAATTTACTACAGCAACAAAAAAATCCCTTCTGTAGTAACTGTCTTCGCTATAGAGCTTTACAGCAGCAGCACTGCAGCTGTGCCGCTGTAGTGCAGACATATCCTTAGACCAGTGGTTCCCAAACTTGTTCCGCCACTTGTGCAGGGAAAGCCCTTGGTGGGCCAGGCCGGTTTGTTTACCTGCCGCGTCCGCAGGTTCGGCCGATCACAGCTCCCACTGGCTGTGGTTTGCTGTTCCAGGCCAATGGGAGCTGCTGGAAGCGGTGCGGGCCGAGGGACGTACTGGCCACCGCTTCCGGCAGCTCCCATTGGCCTCGAGTAGCAAACTGTGGCCAGTGGGAGCCGCGATCGGTCGAACCTGCGGACGCGGCAGGTAAACAAACCGGCCTGGCCCGCTAGGGGCTTTCCCTGCACAAGCGGCGGAACAAGTTTGGGAACCACTGTCTTAGACTTTTGAATTAGGCTTTTTTTTTTCCCCCTGGACTTTTACTAGAAGGTTGTCTTCTCTTCAGTGGGTATTGGCATCTGGCCAGAGAAAGCTAAGAAGTTATATTGGACTGAGTCTCCTATCACTTACACTGATTAGCCTATTTTTAATGGAGGCAAGAGAAAGGCTTGGAAAGATGGGAGTTTGACTAGGAAAAGCCAAAAGGACACAGTGGCAGGGGCCTTTACAACAGAGTCCAGTTCAGATGTCAGCCAGTTCAGGACTTTAACTAGATTGTACAGCTGCCTCATGAACTCTTGCCTTTAAAGTGCCATTAGACAGTAGTTGCTGATATTAATACCTGAACTAGAGAAGGGTTATGTTGTTCAACTTCTTAAAATGCTATAGTACTTCAAAGAAACACTACTTCTCTAATTAAAGTAGCGGGTTGCCTAGTTGCCATCCTTGCTTCTCACCCTGATTCAGGCTGAGCCCTCAATGCCACAGTTCCCAAACTACATTAGTAGTATGGTAATCTCATCTTACTGGAACGAACATAAACCTGGCTGTTACAAGAACTCCATGTGACACTACTATGCAGAACTGAGGTTTGTTACCTCTACATGCATTAACTTTACCCTATTTGGTTGGCATACAACCCACTAAACTACAGCTGAGATGAAGTTTGTCATTTTGACATGGTTCCATTAAGCAGTTGGCCAAGGAGCTGGAGTCAAAAGAAAAACAGCTAGCCCTACTAAAATAGTTGGACTTTTGATTGCTTTAGGGGGAAAATGCAATACTCTTCCAACAAGATTAGCTGACCAAAGGATCTTCTTAGCGTAAAGTATGGCAATGGCCTTTTAAAAAACACTACTTGATGTAAAACTCTTATACCACTCACGAAATAACTCTGAGACCTCTGGTGCCTGCTAGCAACACAACCCCTAACAATGAAGCAGGAGCCTTCTCTCTTATCTCTGATGGAGGGGCTCCTGGAGTTCCCAGCAAAGATTTCCTTTACATACTTTCAGTTGGAAGTTACACAGGCACCATCCAATTGGAGATCTTTTTCCTTTATACATGCTTTATGATGATCCAGAATCTTTCTCTAAAGTGGGCAGGACACATGAAATAAACAATAGTAGTACAGATCAGCCTTGACCTGTAAGATCACAGAGGGCTAGGGAAATATTGTTAATAAAACCTCATCCATGTACCTTTAAAACTTATTGCCTGAGCAAAGCAAGGTCCTACACACACATCAAAAGCATTTCTCTGTTTGTATGTATGTATGTAAGCCAGGGGTTCTCATACTTTTGTACTGGTGACCCCTTTCACACAGAAAGCCTCTGAATGCGACCCCCCCCACTTATATATTAAAAACACTTTTTTAATATATTTAACACCATTATAAATGCTGCAGGCAAAGCGGGGTTTGGGGTGGAGGTTGACAGCTCACGACCCCCTTGTAATAACCTCATGACCCCTTGAGGGGTCCTGACCCCCAGTTTGAGAACCCGTGATGTAAGCGGTAATTTTAAAACTGCATCAAATCAATTCCAGAATTTCAGGGAATGTTCTAGGCACTACTGATCAGAACTCTCTTGATTCTGGTGAAAATCAGATTTCCACTAGCCCTGCAAGAGCAGAATTAGATCAGGTGGGCCCAATCAGTTAATTAGGCTGCAAACAGGGGCACTTTAGGCTGGAGGCAGCTCATTAGAGAGGCTCACCTGTGCAGGAAAAGATGGGGAGAGCCTATAAAGTCAAGTAGCAGGGTATAAGCTGGGGCTGAAAAAGGGCAATCAATCTCTTGGAAGAGTTAGGAGTGTTTGGGGGCTGTAGGGAAAGGCAGCAGTCACTCCCTGGGAAGAGTGTTCTTGGAGGTGGTACACCTAGGGAGAGTGGGGGAACCAGTCCAGGAAAAGAGCAGTGAGGGCAAAGAGAGGAAGCCCACAACTGCTGAGCTGAGGGTCTCTAGACTGGAACACAGAGTAGAGGGTGGACCTGTGTTCCCTTACCAGCCACTGAGGTAGTGATACCGGAGCAGTGAATGGGAAGACTGCCTAGGACTGTTGATGGACTGAACCCCAGAAGGGGGAATAGTGAGTGACCTAACCACAGGGCTGAGTCACAAAAAGGATGCTATGGGTCCTGGAGCGAGAGAGGAGTTGCTGACCTGAGAGAAAGATAGTGATGCCTGTGACAGCATGCAAATTGTGGAAGAGCGTATCTACCTCTAGAATTAATCCGCAGAGCAACCAGGAGGCAGCACTGGACCAGGGGTGAGTGGTGTACCCCATGACACTTGGATATAGGGGTGAGGCAATGGTCTCAAGTATAGGGTTAGTGGGCCCTTTGCTTCCTCTCATTTCCTCCCCTCCCCTGGCCAGCCCCCTCTAAATAGAACCCTACTGATTTTGCTGAAAATTGAAAACACACTCATTTTCCACTCTTCACCAGAATCAATAGGGTTCTGACCTGTGTGTCTCTTCCTTTGTTCATGCAGCATCCAGATATAGTTGTGCTGTGTTAAGGTTTTATGGTATGGTATTTGAACACCTCAGCTGGGGATCATATCCTGATTGAAGCATCTGGGTAATCATTCCTATGTTAAATAGGAAGAAGGATAAGTTACTGGAGCATTACTCTCCCTGAACATAGGAGCTAAAGTTACAGCAACCAGGAATAGAACTATAACCTATAGAACTTGAGGTCAGGTAAATCAAGTGCTGTACTAGATAGGAGCTATACTAATTACATGACCAGCATTATGGGCTGTACAGGATTTTTTTCTAACCTTTGCTTGTTCATATTTATTATTTGCTTCATGTTTATTAGTATAAACTCATTCTCTTCCGTTATTTGAATTTATTACTCAGTCTGGAAACTATTAAGTTGGGTCAAATAAAGACAACTATTATAATCTATTTATACTAGAGAAAGCTTGCTGGTAACCTGCAGTAAAGCCCTGCCACTGTCTAGTATTAGAATCATGTTCTTGCAACAACCTAATAATCACTGTTTTAAATATGTCTTATTCAAATAGGAATGTCAAGCTCTAGTAGGTTTTTACTGAAGGAATGCAGAGGAAAACTTAGCCTGAGTTGGTATGTCCAAGTTGGAAAGTACAAAAACTTAGTAGATTTATAGTTGACTCTAATCAACTATTTTGTGGTTTCATTTGTGTACCAACCTTACACCACCATGAGACAGTAACTCCTCAGTACATCTGAAACACATTTTGGTGAGAGCTGCAGTCGACTCTTAACATTTCAAGGGCAATGTCACACCCCATACAAGCCCCATTTCAGGACCTCCCCCCCTAGTTAGCACATAAATGCTTTTCTTAATCATCCTGCCTTACGAAAACTAAAGAATGCACTGTCCAAAATTTCCCTCTCTTAGTGTAATACAATAACTCCTCTGATTTGATTATCAACACGTATCCATTGACTGAGTCTTGAATATTAGTACTCAGATCTTTAACTGGACTCAATTCAATACGGTGTGAGTGGAGACAGCAGAGCACTGCCTGCTAGGCAGACAGGCTGCTGCATCTTCTGTCAGTTGAAGCTACCTTAGGGTAAGGCTTCATTCCTACATAAGTCACTGATTAGTTATGGAAGAAAGCATGAATTTTTTTTAAAAATTAAGAAAATAGGATTTAAGAGGTACTGCATTGATAGCCTACACAGCTTTTTATCCACAGCAAATGTAGCATGGTCACAGGTTTGTCTTCCAGTGTAGCTCACGCTTTATCTAGATTCCTAGAGCAGGGGTTCTGAAACCTTTTACATTGCCTGGGTCACTTGGTGTGTCTCATACTTCTCCTAGTCATGATAGCACAGACCTCTTCTCCCATTATCAATCATAACGTGTTTGTGGCAACCACAAAGCAGCTGCTTACTGGGAAGAGTAATATAGTAAAAAAACCAAACTACAAAGTGAACCAACACCAGCTCTCCAGTCTACCAGCAAGTCTTCCATTGACTGGTTATGGTATGCTGTTCTAAGTGATCCACTCAAGTACAAACTTCTTGATCCCTTGTATAGCTAGAACTGTCAGAACCTAAGTAATCAATGTACTTTAATCAGTACCAAAACTAGTTAAGGTTTTAGTGTGCTGTAGTGAAGCCTCTTTTCTAAGCATCTGGTAAAATATTCTACAGTGCCTAATCAAAAATCAATTACAATTGTCAAAACAGAAGTACACTTTAAAACTTCTCAACCATGGTTTTAATTTGCTAATGTGCAAAATTAACCTGCAAAGAGTCTTCTATTTACAGACAGTTAAAGTTCTACTGTGACAGATGTGACTTGGATATTTGGCAACTGTTTAATGGTCTTACTGTGTTACCAGATGATATCTAAAAGATGTTGTTACTGACTCTACAAATGGCTCCAATTCTTATTACCAAGCTTCTGAGCAATTTGGCCCCCTGCAGTTATCTTGAGTCACTTACACTAGTGTAAATTCTCTAATGCAGGGTTCTCAGAACTTTCAACACTAGGCATCATCCTCCATGTTAAATTGTTTCACTATTCCCATCCCCCCCCCCATCTTGTTATATGCAGAAGAAATTGTTACAATAATCAACTGCAACTGCGAACTCTCAAGTTCTGAAGAGTAAACTAAGGCATCTTATACTCACCTCTTAAGAACTCATGAGCTTGTCTTTCTGAGGTGAGATTCCACATGAGGTTAAACTATGTTCTCTATCCACAGGCGATAGCCACTATTTTTGATCACCACAGAGAAACCTCGCTCAGAGCTACAAGATGGAAAGCTTTCAAGGTTTCTGCAGCTAAAGCAGATAGTCTGTCAATGTGCTAAATTCCTCTTCAGTTAGGTGCAGGAACCAGTCTCAGGTCTGTCAGTCTATCCTGCAATGGCACATTCAGCACTGATAAAACAGTCTTGTGAATAAAGGGGTTGATGGTCCACCTCTTTACCCTCTGTTGGGTACCAGGCTAGTCGGGCCATTGCTGGGCCTGAGGTTCACTCAGATTCTGACTGAATTTGATCGTTCCTGACCAGCTCCTCAGTTCCTTCTAAGTCTGAAACCATGCTTCAAGTTTCAGGTTCACAAGTTTCTTCTTTGTGTCCAGAAGGCCTATTTACAAGTGTTAATGAATACTTCTACCTTCTCATGCAGGGAAAGAACACTCATATTTTGCTCCCAGAGAAGAGTTCAGCTCATTTAGGTGACTGAAGATTTGTATGTTGTCACCTTCAATAACTTCATATCTGGTACCCGCAAAAACAGATTACTGATAATTGAGATTAAAGATAATCCCTGCCCCAAAACACTCAGTCTAAGTAGCCAAACATAATGAAAGGTGGAGCACATGTTTTATTGTACAGAAAACCAAAACTCTACCTCACGAGTCACCTCACTTAAATGAGAGTTACCAGTAAAAGGAACCTGTCATCAGAACAATTCAAAAAGTCAATTCACTGGACAGCTTTTGACTATGTTTGCAACGGCTTCCTGAAGGTCCAGGTATGGCTTTACAGGTGCTATTAGTAGCAACAGTTCAGTGTAGAAGGGGACATCCTGGCATTAGTTGTGATGGGTTGGAGCTCTCTGATCTCACTGCTGTTCTCACCTGTCATCACCATGACAGCAGCTGTAGAGTTTACAACAAACCATTCTCCTTGAACATGGAAAGCTTTGACTGCTTCTTGGTACAGCTTTTCAAGAGAGGAAGTCTCCAACAGAATAGTCAAATATACCAGTACGGCAAAGACTGAAAGCTGTGCTGTACCAGATAGTGATTAAATCCTCAAACTGAATTCTTTAGTCAATTTTCCTAAGCTCTGAAAGCAACTGCTCAGGTTAGTCAGCCACATCACCCATACAGTGCAATTATATTAACAACACACACTTTTCAATGTGGTAGTCACTGTAAGCCCTATAGCTTATGAAGCCATGTCTGTTGCACAGGGAAATGTAACTTTCCGCAATAATATGCGCCTCATGCCAAAGGGGATGTGTGTGACACTTAGTTTAAATCAACACTTGCTGACTTCTGTCAAGGCCTCACATTTATCTTTCAGTGAGGTATTTGATTTTAAATGCTGGAACAATTTTGAAGGCTTCATGTTCTGAGACAACTTCAGGACAGTGTGTGCTGTAGTTATGAATTAGTGTACTTTGTGTCCTGATGTTCTGTCTCAAAGTGTGAAGACTTCAAAGATGCTGGGTCAACATAAAGCAGTTTTGGGTTTTGTTTTTTTTTCCCTGCGCTGCTCTTAGCTAAGGTGACCAGACAGCAAATGTGAAAAATTGGGACAGGGGTGGGAGGTAATTGGAGCCTATATGAGACCCAAAAATCTGGACTGTCCCTATAAAATTGGGACATCTGGTCACCTTATTCTTAGCAATCATTAGGACAAGCAGCAATGGGCTTAAATTGCAGCCAGGGAGGTTTAGGTTGGACATTAGGAAAAACTTCATAACTGTCGGGGTGGTTAAGCACTGGAATAAATTGCCTACAGAGGTTGTGGCATCTCCATCATAGAAGATATTTAAGAGCAGGTAAGACAAAGACCTGTCAGGAATGGTCAGATAATACTTAGTCCTGCCATGAGTGCAGGAGACTGGACTAAATGACCTCTTGAGGTCCCTTCCAGTTCTATGATTAGAACTGTCACTGCCCTTCATGAAACTACTTTTAATTTGCTTGTTAGGCAGAACTTATCGCTACAGACTGAATGACAGATGCAACAGTAAAGTAAGGTTTAGTGTCCTTAGGCCTCAGCAATTACAGCTGACAGACTGTCTGCATGCACAGCTTAGATGCAGCAGAATGCAAGAAGTTTAATAGGACCTGTACCTTTTTTTTGAGTAAATTCAGGCACACAAAAAATATAGGTTATAATACTGTTGGGAACAGAGGTTTGAGCAGTCTCCTAATCACTCATCCTGCACTAGACTAAATTGCAAATTGGAGTTCTCAGATTATAGTAATATTGTGGCCTTAAAGGACATCACTAAGGACTAGTCTACATTAGAATTGCTACAGCAGCGCAGTTGCACTGGTGTAGCTGCAATGCTGCTAGTGCAGATGCTTTACGCCAATGGGAGAAAGCTCTCACTCATCAGCATAACTACTCCACCTCCCCAAGCAGAAGTAGCTATAATTCGGTGGGAGAACTTCTCCTGCCGACATAGCGCTGTCCATGCCAGTGCTTACGTCTGTGTAACATACATCGCTCATGGGGGTGGCTTTTCCACTCCCCTGAACAACTTAAGTTATACCAAAGTGCTCGTGTGTACAAGCCCTAAGGGTTTATCCTTTAAGCGTACTAAATAACTTTTGCAAAGTTTTACTGTCTCACCACCTGTGAGGTCCCTTTGCCCCAAGCCATTACATAATCTCAGAAGTTGTGACCCATAATGTAGGGAACCCTGACTCAAGTTCTGACACCCTAGTTGAGCAAGGTACTTAATCAGGTGCTTACCTTTAGGTATGCGTATTCCACTGACTACAGTGGGATTATCCGTGTGTTTAAAGATAGGCACATGATTGAGTACTTTATTTAATTGGGATTCAGGTACAGCTCTTTCCCTCCAACTATTCTGAACCTCCATTTCCAGAACTGTGCCAATAGGGGCAGGAACAGGATGGAAGGCTGTCTAAAGGTTGCCTAATTCCTTTAATCTTTTGTTACATGGGAATTTTCAATTTTGGGGGCAAACCTGACAAATTAAAGATTACCAGATTTAAGTGTCAACCATTTAACACTTCTAAGAAGGCATCTACTAGAAAGCTGTGAACATGTTAAATGTGACATCAGTTTTAAAAATACAGAAGCTAGTTTATGGTTAAACTGAAGGTATAACTGCATAGCAAAGAAAATAATTATTATGAGCTTTCCTGTTAAAGAAGCTGTACAGGGCTCTGGAAAAATTGCTCTAGACAAATTTCTGTCTATTGAAACTTGTATGGATACTGCTAAAGATGGCAAAACATTTCCTTGCCAAAAGGCAGGGAGAGACTCAGTGTTGTTTTTAGTCTGCTTGCATTCATAATTTTGCTTAATCTTAACTATAGTAATGAGCTTCTTTAGCATTACTGTCTGTTCTTTCTTAGGTTAATTTAGTCTTGGGAGTGCTTGAGTGACCCAAGGACTCCAGTTCTCAAATTGCTACTTACAATTCTCCAGCTATTAATTAGGAGCACACAGCTCTCACTATTTTACTAGCAACTAATAAAAAATGGCTCCTGATCAACCATATAGTAGTTTTCTAAGCACTAGATTTGTAATCTCAGAATTGCATGTTACCTTCATAAAGAGCCCCATTTTGTTCTTGTTCCACAGCCTTCAGGAACAATTCTCTTGCCTGTACAATAAATTACACAGAACATTTAAAAAAATTGTTACAAGCACCCAAGCAAATCCAGTTATCAGAATTTACATCCAAGTTGACAACTCTATACTATGAGGTGGTAAGGAGAATAGTAAAAGCACAATTGCATATAATAACATGGAAGTGACATTCAGGTTCTACTAACAATAACTGAATTTCTGAGCCAACACCGAGTCTGATCCTAAATCTTTCTTACACCAGTTTTAATTAAATCAGGGCATTATGCCCTTATAAATAAGGAATTACATAACTTCTAGCACCACTATAGCTATGGTTGATATAGTACTCACATTATAAACCCATTTTCATAGGTTTCTAAACTAATAATTCCTTTTTGTTTTAAAAAGGAGTCTAACTGTGCCATATTTAACTTACCATTTGAATGGAAGCTTATCTCAGGAATGGACAAGCTTTCTAAACTTTTATTGCTTTGCAAAGAAGGATTGATAATTTGTCCATGTCACCAAAATTGGCAGGGGAGGATCTTCATTAACTTGTTTTAAAGTATCACACTTTTGCCTAGAGACACTTTGGCTCTAACTCAGTTTTGTTCTTAAAAACAAAAAAAAAAAAGTACAGGGCAATTCTGGAGTGCAAAGCACTTGTGAAAGCAATGCTCAGGAAGTGAGGCAGAAAGCATCTGGCTGATATTCAATAGTCAAATTCACGGAGCTGACCTACAGGAGCAAAAGCACATCAAGTGCAAATCCAGTCTGCAACAATAAAAAACAGTGGGAACTGCAAAAGAGTACTAAGTGATCCAAGAAGTCAAGAGTATTGTGGGGGCCATACGGCTATACTATGCTTGGAAAGAACTTTCACAAACTCTGAATAGCCAGAGCAAAAAGGGAAATGTGTGCAAGAAGTCAGGAGAGGCAGGGGAAAGAAGGCAGGAGGGCTCTTATTTTCTCTCCCAGTTAAAGAAAAAGGAAATTCCAGTTGAACTTAACCAGAACACATTAGTGATTGACCTAGTTTAGAAACTCTAGCTTTCTTAGTGTCTGTACATATTCATTACAAGATGATATGATTGACAAACTTCATGTCATTTTACCTCTGACTTCATTCAACTGGAACACATACATAACACCCACTGTTAAAGGAGGTAGGCCACTATCACTTCACAGTACATATATTTGGTGAAGGAGGCAAAGCCAGGCATGAGAAGGAGGAGAAAAAGGGGATAGGGTTTTGAGGAATGGTGGCAAAAAGTAAGGAACACAGGGCTAGATTCACAAATGGACTTAAGTGCCCAACTTCAACATTTTGGCACCAGTGGCCCTGCTCAGCTACCACCTAACCCTGTAAGTGACTAAACTGCCCCTACATTTTTGTAGAATAAGTCCTCTGGGTGCCTAAGTTTCTGCCTCTGTGCATGCATATTGCTGTCTTACTAAGCATATGGACACCTAAAATCCACAAAGCATGGGAAGATAGAGTTCCTCTGCAAGGCCCAATCCAGTAGGCTGAACTTGGAATTCACCTATCAGACCAGGGCCCATTCAAAATCCTAGCCAGAGGGGAGGTGGTAGCAGCAATGCTCACCTTATAACTTTTAGTGGTTAAAGCATTCACCCAGGACATGGGAGGCCTTGGTTCAATTCTCCCCTCAGGCTGAAGGAAGAAAATGCCCTCGGTCACTCCTGTTGAAGCAGTTGCACTTTGTATAACTAGTCATTGGAGCTTAGGTACTGAAACCCGGGTCTCCCTCCTTCCAGGTGAGAGCCCTAATCACCAAACTAGAGAGTCATTCTCTCACTCTCATGCAGGAGAGGGTCCAGAGCAGAGAATCCCAAGCAGGAAGCAGCACATTCCTGCAGCCCAGACTTAAGCCTTAACACCTTGGAAGGAGTGAGGCTTAGGACATACCCTGTACTTGGCATCTCCCAATTCTTAGCTAAGGTAGCTCCTCACTCAATATGTTGACTTTTGGAAATCCTATTCTTTGCATATGACTACACTTACAGCAGAGTACAGACACCACACACCCAGCTAGCATGAGTATAAACAGCACTGTAGACTGAGAGTACAGTTTAAGTGAGGAGAATGCCCTACACACCTGAACCTCCCCTTCCTCCCCCATGGGTATGTACCCTATGAGGACTCGCTATAAACCCAAGCAGTGCCTCCCACATCTAAAATGCTATTTTTAGTAGTGTAGTGTCCCACTGCCAGAGGCTTTCCCTACTGCACTGAAAGGCTACAACAGCTGCCCTCTGCCACAGTCCTTCTCTGAAGCATATAGCTCCACTCCACAGTGACAAGTGTGGATGCAGCCTGCCCTTCACTGTAGCAAGAGGCTACATGTGTAGTGCCTGTACTCTACATAGCCTTAAGTACCTATCTCCCCTATGCATTGCATAGAGAACTTGAACACCTAACTCAAGAGTTTGAGAACCCCAAATCTTCTAGGCTCCTAAAAGTTAGGGACCACACCATCCCTTTGTGAATCTAGCATACAGAGAGGAAGTTATCTAACTGATCTTTTTCAGGTTTAACCAGAAACTAAACATTCAATGTTAAAAGCTAATGGAATGCTAACTTAAAGACAGCCCATTAGTAAATAAGTGATCTCTTTCCTACCTTCTCCTCTTTTGCTAGCTCCTGCTTTCCTTTGGTATCTATAGCCTTTACTCCAGGGCCTCTTGCACGTGGCACAGTTTCCAAACCACCAGAACTCATGCCTGGGGCAAGTTCAAAAATCCACTGAGCTCGAAACATCTGGAGCTCTGCCTAAAAATGCAGAAACATTAACTCCTAATAGGCTCTGATTTAGCATCTTCTGGGCAGACAGTACATCTCCTGCACAAGAGATTACATAGTCTCTACAGGTCCAATCTACAAATAAGAACTTTGAATATACCTTACACATACAACACTAGCTATATAAGGGTAAATATAGGGACTTCATTTAGCAAACTCAGGTGCAGATTAGAACTGGCATTTCCTTTAGCTTCACTTACGGTAGAATTACCAGAAAAAAATCACACAAGGAAATGCTATGGCTTATGGACAATTTAGTTCCAACAATGCAATTACTTCTGTTTGGACAATTCAGTATGCAGAAGAAAATTTAGGTTGTTGCAAGAAGTGATCATGATGTAGCTAATTCTGGCCTAAATTCATAGAAACTATCTCACTGTCTTCTTTCTGAAGATGTTAGAATATGTTTACTTGCTCATTCATATAGAGCTTAAGAAAATGTCAGCTCAATGTTTTAAATTAATCTCAATTTTATATAGCAAAACTGGTTTATTACACTTGTGAATACATTATTGTAAACTAGCTTTGATTACAATTAGGGCTGTCTATTTTTTTTAATTGCAGTTAATTTGAGTTAATCGCGATTAATTGCACTGTTAAATAAAATACCAATCGAAATTAAATATTTTTGGATGTTCTACATTTTCAAATATACTGATTTCTATTACAACTCAGAATACAAAGTGTACAGTGCTCACTTTATATAATTTATTAAAATATTTGCACTGTAAAAATAGTATTTTTCAGTTCACCTCATATAAGTACTTACTGCAATCTCTATCATGCAAGTGTAACTTACAAATGTAGATTTTTATTTTTTTTTTGGTTCTATAATGCACTCAAAAACAAAACAATGTAAAATTTTAGAGCCTAAAAGTCTACTCAGTCCTTCTTCTTGTTCAGCCAATCACAAAGACAAACAAGTTTGTTTACATTTGCCAGAGGTAATGCTGCCTGCTTCTTATTTTCTTCTGAAAGTGAGAACAGGTGTTCGCATGGCACTTTTGTAGCTGGTGTTGCAGATATGCTAAACATTCATATGGCCCTTCTTGCTTCAGCCACCATTCCGGAGGACATGCTTCCATGCTGATGTTGGTTTTAAAAAAATAGTGCGTTAATTAAATTTGTGACTGAGATTCTTGGGGGAGAACTGTATGCCCCCACTCTGTTTTTACTCACATTCTGCCATATATTTCATGTTATAGCAATCTTGGATGATGACCTAGCACGTGGTGTTTGATTTACGAACTCTGTCACTGCAGATTTGACAAAACGCAAAGAAGGTACCAATGTGATTTTTTTTAAGATAGCTACAGCACTTGAACCAAGGTTTAAGAATCTTAAGTACTGTCCAAAACGTGAGAGGGACGAGATGTGGAGCATGCTTTCAGAAGTCTTAAAAGAGCAACACTCAGATGCAGAAACTACAGAACCCCAACCACCAAAGAGGAAATTAAACCTTCTACTGGTGGCATCTGACTCAAATGATGAAAATGAACGTACATCAGTCCATTCTGCTTTGGATCATTATTGAGCAGAATCCATCATCAGCATGGATGCATATCCTCTCAAATGGTGGTTGAAGCATGAAGGGACATATGAATGTTTAGCATACCTGCCATGTAAATATCTTTCAAGGCCAGTTACAACAGTACCATGCTAACGCCTGTTCTCTATTTCAGGTGACATTGTAAATAAGAAGAGGGCAGCATTATCTTCCACAAATGTAAACAAACTTGTTTGTCTGAGCGATTGGCTGAAGTGGGACTGAGTGGTCTTTGTAGGCTCTAAAGTTTTACATTTTAATTTTTTAATGCAGTTATTGTTTTGAACATTTGTAAGTTCAATTTTCATGATAGAGATTGCACTACAGTATTTATATTAAGTGAACTGAAAATACTTTTACAGTGCAAATATTTGTAATCAAAAATATAAAGCGAGCACTGTACACTCTGTATTCTGTGTTGTAACAGAAATCAATATATTTGAAAATGTAGAAAACATCCAAAAATTTAAATGAATGGTACTCTATTATTGTTTAACAGTGCGATTTTTTTTTTTTAATAGCTTGACAACCCTAATTACAATCATGGTTATAATCTGAATTTGTAGTTTGGGGTATGCGTGGGGTTTTTTTTGGTTTGTTTGTTTTTAATGGGGAGGGCAATGTTGTATAAAACAATGGTGATGCTTCCCTCATTGAAGTGTGCCTTCAATGTATATTTGAAAGTATATTTTAACCTTAATTCCAAGGTTTTTTTGTATTAATATGTGGAAACCAGTACCATAGGAAAAAGTATCATATTGCAGAATGTGCTTTTACTTATAGGATGGCTTAACCTGCACCATATCCGCATTCTACTATGGAAGAAAATGCCAACTGAACTTAATTTCAAAATGAGAACATAACTTTAACCATACCTGAAGATTTGCTTCACCAGGCCTTTCATTGTCATCAGCTCTTATCAGATCAGAGTGACAATCTTCTTCAGCTTCTGCCTAATAGAGAACAGTTAGACATGAACATGTAGTCTGTATATGTACATCTACTATTCTGATCTGTGCAAACTGCACAAACTCATTACAAAAAACATGTTCCCCCTCAAAACGTCACTATTGACATCAACTTAATACTTGGCTAAATTACTTTTTACGTTTAGTGGCATTACCTGTTACACTAAGCTATTGAAACGGATAACGAAATAAGCATTTTGCATTTCACTTAAACTGGGTAATGCAGAGTCTAGCTTGATGTCATTTGCAGTTTTACATGCATCAGTGCACTGCTGCAATGTTTGGACTGAAAACACTGTAGGGCAACCTAACTCAATAAAAAGAGGACTTTGAAATTTCACTTATAAAAACATGTTTTAGACAATTGACTGCACCTTGTACTGCCTTCTCCCAGGTAAAAATCAAGAGTTCAATGTAATGGAGCCACTTCTTATTTAAACTTTTGTTGCTGAAAGGTGTGTTACAGAAGCAGTTTCTATATTAAAGAGAAAAGGAGTACTAAATGCATCCGATGAAGTGAGCCGTAGCTCACGAAAGCTTATGCTCAAATAAATTGGTTAGTCTCTAAGGTGCCACAAGTACTCCTTTTCTTTTTACTAATAACTGAGACATAGAGTTTACATTAATCTTCCATTTCCTATAATACTGAAACAAACAGCCACAAGGAGAAACATGGCACTAGTAAGTCAATTTGTTACTGGCTGTACAGGTCAAAAATCTAAAAAAAAAAAAAAAAAACCAAAAGACACAGCTGGGTCACTTTAACTCCCATTTGCTTACAAAAAACATGCCACATTCCAAAAGCTTGTTCACTTTCAGAGCTCAGTTATCACTGTCCTGCAAACTAGCACTATACAGTGCATTCCCGAGATAATACAGCAGACTACCAGTTACCAGAGGAAAGTCCACTGAAGTTTTATTGTAGCCAAGATCTGAACGAAGACCTTCACAGACCCTGTATTAACCATACAAAGTGAGCCTCCCTGAATCAGTAAGTGTTAACATGCTCAACTAATCTACAACAAGTCACCCCTCACACCTTTTCATAGCTAACATACCACCTTTGGGTTTACACAGACTTTAGGCAAAAATGACATCATTAGTCTTCAAACCGGAACAGGCAGGATTTTTTTCCCTCCACCTATAATGTCACAGATTTTAGAGACAGGAAAATCTTTGACCTTGCCCTGTCTATTATTTCTGCTGGTTAATATTTTTACCTTTCTCCATGTATCCAATGAGCATTATAATTCATATCTCCTTAGAAAGAGCTCTGGGAAGATTAAGGACTTTTCACAGGATATTTCCTTACAGATAAGACCTGTTATGCACAAATATTTTTCGCTCCTTAGCCATCAGCCAAAACCAACTAGACCTCAGATCAGATCCAGCCAAAGGGCATCTCTACTGTACCCAGCGAAAGAGCACATGGGAAACATACACAAGTTAGTGTAGACTGTAGCCACCCAAAGGTGAGGTTAAAGCACAGAACTGAAAGCCTGGTGCATGGGTTCTTCTTAGCTCCATAAAACTATAAAACCTTGCCTATCTGTTTCCAGTAAAATGGAAATAATCTCTGCTCTGCAGAGATACAAAAGCTTAGTTGCTGGGGTAAAGTGTTTTAAGATCTTTTGATTGCTACTACCAGCACAAAGTAATGGCACGTCTAGATAATCTGATGATTGGTGTCTTAGAAATTCACATGGAGGTGCAGCCATCTTCCCTGAGAGTGAGGGGCAGGAGGACCGGGAGCAGCCGAGACCCTGGCCCAGACAGATCCCTACTGCTTCGCACAGAGCCATGCAGCAGGCTTGACCTAGGCAGCAAATAGTTCCACCAAGCAGAGGCCTGGCGTCCTCGGCTCTTCAAAACAGCCCTGAGACTTCATAGTCTCTGTAAACCGTTTTACTGATATGGTCATATACACATCCACGGATAATTCTAATGAATACTCAGCCGACAGCTGTGAGTATGGAGGAGCGGGGCTGTCCTGCTTCAAACTGGGCTTGCAGGGCCCCTCCTCTGCTGCTTTGTGGCAGGCGCAACAGCCTGACGCCACACTGCTGCCCTGGGCACAACGTGGTGCCACGACGCCACCATCCTCCAGTACCTGGCACTGGGATTTCCCCCCTCCGGGTGCGCCTGGTCCCCGGGGAGCTCGTCCGACAGGACACACCCCACAAGGGCCAGGAACTGCGGGGCGAGGCCAATGCAGCGCTAGCCCCCGAGACTCACACGGCGTCACGGCCCCAAGGGGAGGCAGGGGCCCGCTCACACCGGCGCTGGGAAGGTCCCCAGTGGGGCGGAGAGCGGGGCCGGGCTTCCACCGCGAAACACCCGCACACCCACCGTTGACGGTTGCCAGGGACGACCCCTCCCCTCCGGCAGCCAATGACAGCGGCCGCCTCGGGCCCGTGCCCTGCCTCCAGCTCCCTCCCGCCCCGGGCCCGCACTGCAGCAGCCGCCAGGGAGCAGGCACGGCCGGGCCGGGCGCTGCTCACCATGCTGCAGTCGGTCAGGCGGCGCTGTCCGGGGGTCCTTGCCCCCTGTTCGGTCCGTGTCTCCCCTCCCCGCAGGGTGACTTAGCAGAGTTCTCGGTCGGAGAAGCGCACCACGCAGCGGGAGTAACTGCGAGCCCTGCGTACGGCAGCCATCTTCCCGGAGAGTGAGAGACAGGAGGACCGGGAGCAGCCGAGACCCTGGCCCAGACAGACCCCAAGAGCACTGAGAGAAAGGACAGAGCGTCGCCCTCCCGACGCACGGGCCGCTTCACTACGGGGCGTCGGCCGTGAGGACTGCAAGTCCCAGCATGCAATACACCGTTCTGCCTGGTTTCCCTCTTGGATCAAAGTGGAGCGTTGCCTCCTGGGCAATGTAGTCTCCTTGGGCCACTCCACTCGAGGAGAAGCATTGCATGCTGGGAATTAAATTGTTTTTAATAGGCCAATCAAATGGAGAGGAAGCACAGACTGCTAGGAAGTATAGTCTCTCATGGGCTATTCAAATAGAGATGGGAGCAGTGGCTGCTGGGACTTGTAGTTCTTGCGAATTGTACGTACCCCTGCAAGTAGATTTCAGCGTAGCAGCCCTGTTAGTCTGTATCCGCAAAAAGAAAAGGAGCACTTGTGGCACTGTAGAGACTAACAAATTTATTTGAGCATAAAGTTTCGTGAGCTACAGCTCACTTCATCAGATGCATGGTAGGGCGCTAAAGACGGGCGCTGCTGTTTGCTGCTCCGCGTTGTAATGACAGTGTGTTTCTGCTAGGCCTAGCCTGGTGCATTGTCTGCTTGCCCAAAGATCAGGCCCAGGCATTATTGAAGACCATATGTAGAATTACTCAGTGTGGCCCAAAGAATAACATATAATACCTTAGTAATACAGCACCATTTTCAACCAGTAGAATCTAACGGATATAACAAACTTTATGATTGTATATGGATCGCTTCACCCACCACTGACATGCAGCCAATTCTGGGGTGAAATAGGCAGCTGTCTGACAGTGCTACTCAACAGTGTAGTATCCCACTCCTAAATTGGTGTCAGATAGCCCTGACATCTGTATCATGTGAACTCCTCTTGAATTGTGCACAGAAGCAGAAGTCCTTGTTTTCCAATAGATTCTGATGCAGGATCATGACCAAGCAGACTTGTGAACTTCTACTTTAAGTAGCATAGGGAATCTTAGGGAGGTAGAATTGACTATCTGTTCACCACACAAGCATAAACACTGTATACACACACATATATGTCTTCCCAAACCCATTTCACTTGTGGTCTGGGAATAAGGTTGAGAAGTTTCCACTTTAAAGGAAAATGTTATCAAAAGTTATGAGCAAGTAAAAATATGAATTTAGAACCTGATCATCCTTCAAATTGCAATCCACTGCAAAACTTAAATAGGATACAGGGTTTTAGGACTAAATTTTGCCCTTTGTTGCACCAATGCATCTTAGGGCAAAGTTTGCTTTTTACAAGGGAAGTTCTTTGAAACCCAAATGACCTAATTATATCATTACTCTAGCTGGCAATACAGGAAGCCTTGTCTTTAGCTCTGACTCAAAATCCTATCCTGCTTCCCTCTACGTCAACAGCAAAACTCCAAAGTCCTCAGTAGGAATATGACTGAGAGCCTAAAGCTTATTTCTAAGGCTCTGATCATGTAACTTTGTTCATGCAGGATGACCCCTATAACCGCACACAGCCCCACTGACTTCTCTGGGGCTCCATATGGGCACCAGGATGTATCCATGTGGAACAAATTGCAGAATCCAGGCCTAATTTTGTTAGTGCTAAGTATATTTAGTAATAGTCAGGCTTTATATGGATTTTCTCTCTTGAGAACTTTAAAAAAAATTTCAGCAAAACTCTCCAGGTCATCTGTTATTTAAAAATAATAAATGTAGTGGTGTCTCAATTAGCCAAATGTCAAAATGAGTAAATTTGGATAACAGAGGTTTCTAATAGCTGTGGAAATTTTCAGAGTAAGTGTAAATAGACCTCAGGGGATATGACACTGTTTTAGACAGCTGAGAGTTTTGGATAACTGAGGAGCAGATGACAGCTTTGCAGAACTGTCATGAACATATATCATCCCACACACAAAATATACTTGTGTCCTTCTCAATAATAAATATGAAAACATTAATTATATTCTTATATTCTTTTTACAGATTACGCCAAGTGAATGGGCTAGTAGAATTTTGTAAAATTGGGGTATACAATTATATACATAGTTGTGAGACATTACAACAATGATTTAATGCCAGATTCTTCCCTTCAATAAGCATACACTACTCCTATTGGCTTCGCTAAGAATTATGCATGCTTATTTGCAGGCAGAATTTGACCATTTTTTGTTTTAAATAAAATAAAATTAAATGCCGCAAATATGTTGAAATCTGTGTGTGGGATAAAATCTAACTTCTCAAATCTTTAAACCACTTTTCTGGAATTTTTATCACACTTTCAAATTAAGGCAGTTTGAGAAAGCCACTGTGAAATAACTATTACTTCATGTCACTGAGTTATATTAAGTCAGACTTTTTGAATGTATGTATTCCACTACAGAATATATTGTTATGTAACATTGAAAGGCCGAGCAGGTGGCACTCCTGAGTTCCAAGCCCCACTCACATACTGTCCTGTATGTTTGGGGGGTGGGGGAATAATCATTATGTGCCTCAGTTTCCCCCATTTAAAAAAAGTATAAAATGGAGTGAGGGAGGAGGGGAGAGAGAGAGAGAAGACATCCTCTCCTGGCAAAGGTGTTGGTGCTTAAGTACTTGGTGCCCAATTGATTATTCTCCTCCATGTCCCAGTTCTTAACTCAGCCCTATATTAAAGTCAGCGGGAGCTTTGGGTGCACAAGGAATGAAGGATCAGGCCTTGATCTCATTTACTCTGTGTTGATGAATCCTGGGCAGCTCACTGTAGGATTAGGGCCTAGCTTATCATTATAAATTATTTATGCTTACTGGCTCAATATGAGCTTGGTAACAATTTATTAATTTTTTTTTGCATTAGCTTGTTATTTTTTTATATTTAAATTTGTCTTAAAAATTATTAGATTCTTTCACATGGAGATTGTTTTTAATGGAAGAAAAACCTAACCCTGTCTATATAGTAAATGAATCCCATGCTGTTTGGCTACAGTGCTGTGGAGCGAGTGCACTGTGCAAAGGAAAGGCCAGAGAGGGGAGCTGCTGGGTAGCTTTCACCAGGGAAAGCTCCTGGTTGTCCCTGATTAGTAGCCACATTGTCTTTTGTTTGTTTTTCTCCTGGTTGGTGAGTGGAAAACTCCTTTTTTCTTCTCGGCCTCAGTGCAATGATCCTCTGGCAGCTAGATCAGCCCTGGCTTCCCTCAGATGGACTTGCCGCATGGCTTCTTGTAGCTGGGTGTGTACTGTGTTTGTTGTGATTTACTAGTGCAGTTTTCTCCTAGATGTAAACAGCATGTTGTACAAACTGTCTGACTGCTCCTCTTACCAGGTTTTCTATTACTTTCAAATTGCAGGAAATCCTCTTTAAGGGCTCTACGAGCAATTAAAAATTGTCTTTTGGAGCAGTATTGGTAGGTTATAACATAAATGTCCCTAGACATGATGACAGATTTAGAGGCGCCTGAGAATCAAGTTAATCCCCTGTGTTTTTCTTTCCACTGTCGTGTGGATCTTGCCCTGGTTCTAATAGCTGGGTTTAAAAGGAGAATATCAGCTGCTTTGGATTGGTGTTCACATTGTGTTTCTTTAACGTCATTTGTCTACCCTCCTCCCCACACCATGATTTTAGACCTTTTCTTTTCTTAGACATTTAAAATAGAGCTGTACATGAAAGTTTTCTCACTAGGCCTGCATGGGAGGGACTTCAAGATACTAATTTCTTGTTTAGTAGCAACCATTTTTTATTTGATTTTCAGATGGTGTTTTGGTTTAGTGTGACTTTCATTTATGTAAGCATATATGAAAATTTATTCTATGGGGAACACGCCGTGTGGCCTACAAATATGACCAGTTAAATTAATACAAATAGTCTTTCATTTTTGCTTTGAAAATGATAGTTTAAGACTGCTTGGACACAAATCATAAGGCAAATGTTAAATTTGTTCTCTGTATAGACAGCATTACAGTAAACTCTTATAATGGAGTTTAATTATTCTTTTGCTAGAGCTGTGTAATACTGAGTGACTACCATACAATGGGCTGGATTCATCAAAGGTAAATAGTTTTTATTTTTACTAATAAATGGCATGCGTGTTCATGGAAAGTGCTGTTAGTTAGGACGCTGCTAGCTCTCTCTGTTGCTAGTTACCAGATTTCAGATAAATCTCTTTACAGAGAGCCAGAATTTCATAAATACTGTGCTATTGCCTCCATCCTTGCAGGGGTTAAAAAATAACAATAATACAATTGAAACTCCGTCATAGGGATTAGCACTGTCTCATTTGCTTTAGATGTTTGTTTGATTTATTTATTTATTTATTTATTTATTTATTTAGAAGTAACTTTTGTTAAACAGAAAAGAAAAATCCATTGATACATACCATCATCACATGAATCCAGCTCGGTATCATACATGTTTGTAAAATTTCCCTACTCTTTCTAACAGCCTGACCTTCCAAACATTGTGCATATGGGTAAATTTACACATGAGTAGTGCCATTGAAGTCTGTGATTTCAGTGAGATTACTCACCTGCATACACATTTGCAGGATGGCACTCTGAATCAATCCTTGTCCTTCTTGTGGGGGTGATGGTAGGGGTGAGGCGCCTACCAGTTGCGGGATGTTTTTCGCATTGTGGCTTACCTACTGTTGGTAGCCAGAAGGTTGAGAGGATGTGACTCATACTTAAACTTTTTTATGAAACTGTCAATAGGAGCTTTTCATTCTTAAGAGATTCTTTCAAGCTAGTTTATTATATTTCATATTATATTTCAAAATGCTTTACAGATACAGAACTAAACCGTGTCAACTTAAAACAATATATTCTAAGCCCACACATTTCTTTGCAGATTACTAACAACAAATTAGATTATCACAATTGAAAGAATTTTTAAAATTGACAATGAAAATTAATGAAGTCAGTTTCAATTTCTTTTATAGTCCGTTTCACTTTCAGATTCTCAGTGCTGTAATGTTTGTCTTTCAGACACTAGAGGGGAATATTTTATTTGCTTAAATACTATCTCAATGACATTTTTAAAAGTGTTGTAGAATCATTTCTATTGAGTTTACAAAAAGTTGTTGGGCTGAATTTCAGTTCACAATGCCCTGTAAATAGTAATTAACATCTTGTTTTCAGGGTGATGTGCAATAATTTTGTTTTTAAGGGACTCTGTCCTTTTGATTTAGGCCAAAAATTTATGGTTTGTTTTGATGTGGGGGGAAAAAATGATACAAAACTGAAAATCATTACTCTTTTTTTTTTTTTTTAAAAACAAAACAAAAAAACCCCACTATTTTGTTGAATTTCAAGCCAACCCTAACCCCCCACTCTCAACATCAAAAAAATTTCCTGTAATTTTTACCTAGGGCATGGCAGCCAGAAAGTAAGCAAAAGTGAAACTGACTAGGGCTGCACTACACAGGCAGATGCTCCTGCTACTACTGCCAGGTCACACTGAGGTCAGTAGGACTACATCCGCATGGAGCATCCTGTGGCATTTGGGGCTAGGCTGTCTCCATGATCCAAACTGAGAGAACCATAAAGTGAAAACCGAGCATAAATGGTGAATAGGAAATAGGATTACTGGAAGAAGTTTAAAACCCTAAGGCCTCTTTAACAAGAAAACTGTACTGGTTGAGATAAATCAGCTTAGAAATTGACTTCCTTAAATGGGTTCAATATTTTCATGTTGAAAAGGCCTACTTGGTATTAGTAATGTAGGTATGGTCAAGTTTAAAAACTCAAAACCAGCAGCTTTTTTCAACTTAGAATCATAGAATATCAGAGTTGGAAGGGAACTCTGGAGGTCATCTAGTCCAACCCCCTGCCCAGAGCAGGACCAATCCCAACTAAATCATCCCAGCCAGGGCTTTGTCAAGCCTGACCTTAAAAACTTCTAAGGAAGGGGATTCCACCACCTCCCTAGGTAATGCATTCCAGTGTTTCACCACCCTCCTAGTGAAAAAGTTTTTCCTAATATCCAACCTAAATCTCCCCCACTGCAACTTGAGACCATTACTTCTTGTCCTGTCATCTGCTATCACTGAGAATAGTCTAGAACCATCCTCTCTGGAACCACCTTTCAGGTAGTTAAAAGCAGCTATCAAATCCCCCCTCATTCTTCTCTTCTGCAGACTAAACAATCCCAGTTCCCTCAGCCTCTCCTCATAAGTCATGTGTTCCAGACCCCTAATCATTTTTGTTGCCCTTCGCTGGACTCTCTCCAATTTATCCACATCCTTCTTGTAGTGTGGGGCCCAAAACTGGACACAGTACTCCAGATGAGGCCTCACCAATGTCGAATAGAGGGGAACAATCACGTCCCTCGATCTGCTGGCAATGCCCCTACTTATACACCCCAAAATGCCATTGGCCTTCTTGGCAACAAGGGCACACTGTTGACTCATATCCAGCTTCTCGTCCACTGTAACCCCTAGGTCCTTTTCTGCAGAACTGCTGCCTAGCCATTCGGTCCCTAGTCTGTAGCGGTGCATGGGATTCTTCCGTCCTAAGTGCAGGACTCTGCACTTGTCCTTGTTGAACCTCATCAGATTTCTTTTGGCCCAATCCTCCAATTTGTCTAGGTCCCTCTGTATCCTATCCCTACCCTCCAGCATATCTACCACTCCTCCCAGTTTAGTGTCATCCGCAAACTTGCTGAGGGTGCAATCCACACCATCCTCCAGATCATTAATGAAGATATTGAACAGAACCGGCCCCAGGACCGACCCTTGGGGCACTCCACTAGATACCGGCTGCCAACTAGATATGGAGCCATTGATCACTACCCGTTGAGCCCGACAATCTAGCCAACTTTCTACCCACCTTGTAGTGCATCCATCCAGCCCATACTTCTTTAACTTGCTGACAAGAATACTGTGGGAGACCGCGTCAAAAGCTTTGCTAAGGTCGAGGAATAACACGTCCACTGCTTTCCCTTCATCCACAGAACCAGCTATCTCATCATAGAAGACAATTAGATTAGTCAGGCATGACTTTCCCTTGGTGAATCCATGCTGACTGTTCCTGATCACTTTCCTCTCGTCTAAGTGCTTCAGAATTGATTCCTTGAGGACCTGCTCCATGATTTTTCCGGGGACTGAGGTGAGGCTGACTGGCTGTAGTTCCCAGGATCCTCCTCCTTCCCTTTTTTAAAGATTGCACTACATTAGCCTTTTTCCAGTCTTCTGGGACTTCCCCCGATCGCCACGAGTTTTCAAAGATAATGGCCAATGGCTCTGCAATCACATCCGCCAATTCCTTGAGCACTCTTGGATGCAACGCATCTGGCCCCATGGACTTGTGCACGTCCAGTTTTTCTAAATAGTCCCGAACCACTTCTTCCTTCACAGAGGGCTGGCCACCTACTCCCCATGTTGTGCTGCCCAGTGCAGTAGTCTGGGAGCTGACCTTGTTCGTGAAGACAGAGGCAAAAAAAGCATTGAGTACATTAGCTTTTTCTACATCCTCTGTCACTAGGTTGCCTCCCTCATTCAGTAAGGGGCCCACACTTTCCTTGGCTTTCTTCTTGTTGCCAGCATACCTGAAGAAACCCTTCTTGTTACTCTTAACATCCCTCGCTAGCTGCAACTCCAGGTGTGATTTAGCCTTCCTGATTTCATTCCTACATGCCCAAGCAATATTTATATACTCATCCCTGGTCATATGTCCAATCTTCCACTTCTTGTAAGCCTCTTTTTTGTGTTTAAGATCAGCAAGGATTTCACTGTTAAGCCAAGCTGGTCGCCTGCCATATTTACTATTCTTTCTACACATCGGGATGGTTTGTCCCTGTAACCACAATAAGGATTCTTTAAAATACAGCCAGCTCTCCTGGACTCCTTTCCCCCTCATGTTCTCCCAGGGGATCCTGCCCATCAGTTTCCAGAGGGAGTCAAAGTCTGCCTTTCTGAAGTCCAGGGTCCGTATTCTGCTGCTTTCCTTTCTTCCTTGTGTCAGGATCCTGAAGTCGACCATCTCATGGTCACTGCCTCCCAGGTTCCCATCCACTTTTGCTTCCCCTACTAATTCTTCCCGGTTTGTGAGCAGCAGGTCAAGAAGAGCTCCGCCCCTAGTTGGTTCCTCCAGCACTTGCACCAGGAAATTGTCCCCTACAGTTTCCAAAAACTTCCTGGATTGTCTGTGCACCGCTGTATTGCTCTCCCAGCAGATATCAGGATGATTAAAGTCGCCCATGAGAACCAGGGAGTGCGATCTAGTAGCTTATGCGAGTTGCCGGAAGAAAGCCTCGTCCACCTCATCGCCCTGGTCCGGTGGTCTATAGCAGACTCCCACCACGACATTACCCTTGTTGCTCATGCTTCTAAACTTAATCCAGAGACTCTCAGGTTTTTCTGCAGTTTCATACTTGAGCTCTGAGCAGTCATACTGCTCCCTTACATACAGTGCAACTCCCCCACCTTTTCTGGCCTCCCTGTCCTTCCTGAACAGTTTATACCCATCCATGACAGTACTCCAGTCATGCGAGTTATCCCACCAAGTCTCTGTTATTCCAATCACATCATAATTCCCTGACTTTGCCGGGACCTCCAGTTCTCCCTGCTTGTTTCCCAGACTTTGTGCACTTGACCATTGCTTCTGTGGGTGTCTCTCTGTCCAAATAGTTGGACCAAAAGTTTCAATGTATCCATTAATTTTGGTACTTAAATTCCTGTTTAGCAAACTTGAAACACCTAGGGCCAGATTTTCCAAGGTTCAGAGAACCTAGGACTCCAGTTGACTTCAGGTTCCAAACCTCTTCAACTGGCATCCAAAACTAGGCCCTGATCCTGCATTGAGCAACATGTGGGCGGACATCTGTGACCATGTGGAGCCTCATTAACTTCCACGCAAAACAGTGTGATTATTTTTTAACGTGTATTTTTCACTTAATTTTCTAGTCTCATGGTTTGAAATTTGTATCTAATCCTGCACATTAGGCATGTAACTGAAAGTTACTGCAAGAGGTGTATAGGGATGCTGTCAACGACACCATAGGTCTAACAAAAGCAAAGGGAGGCAGATAGTGATTTAGGCCCCAAAAGCCTCTTCCTTCTCTCCAGGAAGAGATGAGGCAGGAGCACAAAGGAGAGGAAGCATCAGTTCTGCTGAATGATCCTCCTTCTCTGGGAGTATTCACTTCTGCTGTGTCAAGGCTCTTAGGCCTGGTCTACAATTAAAATTTAGGTCAACCTAGCTATTTCACAGAGGGCAGGTCTGCACTATGAGGTCACGTAGACCTAAGTTCTGCAACTCCAGCTATGTGAATAACGTAGCTGGAGTCTACCTTAGGTCAACTTATTGCAGTGTCTACACCACGCTGGGTCAACAGGAGAAACTCTCCTGTTGACTTACCTTCTGCTTCTCGTTCCAGTGGAATATCTGAGTCGATGGGAGAGCAATCACCTGTCGATTTTTAGCGGGTCTTCACTAGACCCACTAAATTGACCCCCGGTGGATCGATTGCTGCAGCGTCGATCCACCCTCAAGTGGAGACAAGCCCTCAGAGTATGAAGAGTTCAAACTCCTGAGCTCCATATTTAAGCTGACCTAAACCCCAGAGTAGATTATTCTGTCAACCTAGCTACTGCTGCTCAGAGAGGTGGAAAAAAAACCCTTCTGTTACTGTAGAAAGCATCTGTGGTACAGCACTGCGACAGCACAGGCTGCTGTAGAACCAGTAACCTAGACCTAGCCTTAGATTCATAGATTCCAAAGCCAGAAGGGATCATTGTGATCCTCTGTCTGACCTCCTGTATAACACCGGCCATAGAACTTCCCCAAAATAATTCCTAGAGCACATCTTTTAGAAAAACATCCAGCCTTGCTTTAAAATTTTTTCCTGAGGTGGAGGATCCACCATAACCCATGGAAAATTATTTCAGTGGTTAATTACCCTCACTGTTAAAAATGTATGCCTTATTTCCAGTCTGCAATTGTCTAGCTTCGGCTTCCAACCAGCGTATCCTTTTACGTTTGTCTGCTAGATTGAAGAGCCTGTTATTAAATATTTGTTCTATTGTGTAGGCTAATGCATCATGCTAATACATCATGACCCTTTCATGAGGAGAGTATTTGCTGAGACTTCTACAAAGTCTGCCAGATTTTACCTGTGTTTAGTTCAAAATTGTACAAAGTCCTTTCTTGTGCCATTATTATTTATTACCTTTTCATTGATAGAAAAACTCAAGGAGTCTTGCTTTGTTGTCTAAATTTGATATTGAGAGACCTAAGATATTGAGAGATCTACTGGTCCGATCGCAGGTCTGGGAGCAAGGAGTCGGAGTTAAAATCCTGGGTCTGTCATTGACTCCTCAGACTTTGGTTAAATCACATAAGCTTTCACATTGGAATACCCAGTTACCCAATAAGGTGGCCAACAAGCAAGTGGTGCTCCATAAACTGCTGCTGCTATGGACCATGTCTTGCATGTTCCATGGCAAGTCATCAGGCATAACAGACCTAAATTCTGTGACAATGTCCCTTGATTCTGCAGTATTCTGGTATGCCTGCGGGGAATTCTATGGCACCTTCATTTAAATTACTGACAAACCTATAGTATTTAATGTAAACCTAAAAATGAATAATACAATCAGTACAGTAGCCCCTCTTTTTTTATTTTGTTGTAAATACATCTTACACTTCCGACCTTTGAGGGAGGCTACGATTATGAGCTATACATATTTACTGGATATTTCTTCTCAAATTATAGAGTGAAATACCCTGTTGACATTTAAATTACTATCTTCAGGTTTCAGTTAGTAGTCTATTGGGATGAATGGGCAGTTCACACCTCTCAAAAACATTGGTTCCGGCTGTGCAGCCCGTCTGCATTGTTTGCATTTGGTTTCCATTTCAAGATTTAAAAAAGTGTAAGAGGCTTTGAGGCAGCACAATTATTCATCAAAGTGTGGATTTTGAGGCAAATTCTGATGAATCAAGGAGTATAAGTGGCTTCTAGGTAGGGAAAGTGATTGTCTCCTCCGTAGATGATACATAAACTGACAAAAGCTGTTTTGACATTAGCGGATTTCTTTTCCCACATCCCGTGCATTAGGTTTACAGATTCCCAATGGCAGTGCTTAACTGCTAAGACAAGGGAAAAAATTGCCAACATCTAATTCAATTGGACCATCCCAACTTATTGTAACATACTGCTGTTGATGCATCATTGCAGAGTATATCTTTATGTACTGGTGACATTGATAGCAGTTGGGCAACCTGTCCTGTTGTTGGGAAAGGAGGATGCAAGAGACTTATTTGCAGCTTAGCTCTCTCCATCACTAAAGCAGTCATCTGTTTTCCCAGTTAAGTCAGCACAGGGAGCATGTATGGACATATTGCTACTGCAGCAAATCTGTTGACATGTAATTCATCTATACGCACAGTTTAGAAAGGCAAAAGCCGCTGCTCTTCTGCTCAGAGATGATATTAAGTTCTTAATAATGGAGGAGTAAGAAGGCATGGAACTGACCATAACACAGACAAGCTTGCAGATGTGATTCTTGTTCCCACTATTTAGCTTAAGTCGAAGGGTATGACTAATTTACATAGTATAGGTCACGTTTTGTTCCTTTTTGTAAGTAAGTTGATTTAAGCATAGGGGCCATTGGCAGGGGTTGGACTAGAAAAGCTAATACTATTCATTTTTATTTTATATGATTATTTTATTTGCACTGTGTCAGGGTGATGGGTCTGGTAGGTAATTTGGATATATAAAGTATTCCTAGAGCCAAACTTATCCCTGGGGTAAAAACCTTGAGGTAAATGTGGTCTTGTCTGTCTTGAGTATCTTTTCCCTTTAAAGGATATGTATGACTCTACCCCTTGCACAGAGGGACATTTTGGAAAGTTAGGAAAGGTGGTTTGTCAGAGCTCTGCACTGACTGCAGTATGACCTGTGAGTTACTGATCCATTTGCTAGTTAATTTTGCTAAAACAGATACCCTGCCATGTAATTAGAGATGCTCAGTTCCCTTGCTGGGGCTGCTATTTCCAGATCATGAGAACTCATTCTGTGCTTTTGGTAACTGTAGTGTTGCTTATTGCTATCCATTGGGGTTGCCATCACGTCTGATGCTAATTACAGGCCCTGCAATTGCAGCAGGCTTCTGGGAAGGGAAGGTGTAAAGGAGTGGGAGGTCTCTGTGTGCACATGCCTTTTTAAGGCCAGACCCAATCTGTCTTTTTTGTTTTAAACAACCAGGAAAAAAGCCTGTTTGTGCTCCTGGATGTCTTTGGGAAGAAAAGAGGCTGCAAACAAGACAACTTTGAAAAATGCAAATAATCCAAATCCACTGGATTGTGTTCTGTATTTCAGACCAGAGGCTGAGCCTTGAAAACATGACTCTTGTGGCTATTCGTGCAGTCCTGAGTACTGCCACAGAAAGAAACACATCAGCAGCAGGGAAGCATGTACTAAGGACTGAAATGAATTTGCAGCCAAAGAATCAACATCATGAATAGATACACTACTATCAAACAGCTTGGCGATGGGACGTATGGGTCTGTCCTCCTAGGGAGAAGCATTGACTCTGGGGAGCTAATTGCCATTAAAAAGTGAGTCACTTTATTCCTTGATGTAATAGTATTACACTGGTGTATATATCCAACTAATATACATCATGTGTTCAGTGTATATACAATTGGTTTTGTAACAAGGTCTGAGAATATACAATTCTGCATCTTAATTCTCAGCCACTAAATATGGGACATAAAATGAATGGTCTAATCACTCAGTGCCAGTTATTGTATTGAGGAGTGAACTGATTAGGTCACCTTTGTCTGTTACTTATGTCCCATTGTAATACACAGCCCTCACATTTCACTCAAATTGTTTGAGAGGCCTACTTAATTTCCAGTGCCTCACTTAACAGCTTCAGAGACCACTTAGTTAGTTTTTAAATGGCCCACCTGTCTAAAGCCTGATATATACTTAAAATGTAAATTGACATAGCTGCGTTGCTTATGAGTGTGTAAAATCCACACCCCTGAGTGCCAGAGGTATGCCAACGTAACCCTTGGTGTAGATGCAGCTAGGGTGATAAAAGAATGCTTCCATCAGTCTAGCTACTACTGCTCAGTGAGGTGGATTACCTAGAGTGATGGGAAAACCCCCTTCCGTTGCCATAGGAAGCACCTACACTACCGCTCTACAATAGCATAGCAGGTCAGCTGTGCTATTCTCATGGCCATTGCTGGGATCGTGAGCAAAGATTCATGCTAGCGAAAGGCAGAGTTACTACTGCAAATCTGTCATGGGAATAGATGCAGGCAAAAAGAGCATCTTGTGATTAAATCAGGTATTTGAAGGTATGTCTACACACGGTTTTCTAATAGATTACATTATCTATGTTGAGTGAAATGGCACTTGTAGACACTCCCCAAATGTTTGTGCCAGTCAAAACTAGCCTTTACTAATGTGTTAGAGTATATCTACGCTACGGAGACTATAATGGCATAACTATGGTGGTGTAACTATACCAGCATAATCCCTTAATGTTGACACAGCCTATACAGATGATAGGGTTTGTGCCCTCAGTGTAGGAATACCACCTCCCTGAACAAGGGCCAGTGGATGTATTTTGCCCTTGACATAGCTGTGTCTACACTAGGGGGCTAGGTTGGTCATAGCTATGTCAGTCGGGTGTATATTTTTCATACACCCAACCGAAGTAGCTAAGTCAACCTAACTTTTAAGTGTAAGCCAAGCCTTCGTTTCCTCAGGTGAATTGGCAAACCCTCAGGTGTACACAAACCCTTGAAAGGGTAAGACTCAAATGAATTTACCTCAACCCTCCCTCTCCCCCCACACCCACCTCCCAATATCATAAATGCTTTGTTTCCTGTTTCAAGGTGGGTGGGGGTGTGTGTGTGTTTTTTCTCTCTAACAGATGGAAACATTCTGTCCTGAACATTACCCCTTATTGTTGCTGCTTGGGTGTCAAGACAATTCATCTGGAAAGCATTTCTTACTGTTTCCATAGCAGAACGATCCAATCATAGAGACTCACTGCGCCAAATTCTTGGTATAACCGTGAAGTAACTGTTTTTTGACAAAGGAGTTATTCCATATTGACACGCTGGTGTAAGTCTGGTAACTGAGGGCAGAATTTGGCCCCATGTTCACAAAGCTCCTATTGACTTTGAGAGTTTGTGCGGAGCAGGTTTCTGGTTCTGGGTCAGATGTTTTTGTTGCTTGTAGAACAGCGGTTCTCAACCGGGGGTCCCTGATCCCTTTCAAGAGGGCCATGGGGCCCTGTGGCCAAAACTTAGAGCCCCAGCTCCAGCATCCCCGGGGACCCCCATGGGGCTGAAGCTGGGAGCAGCAGGTCTGAATTTGGGGCCCTAAGCCCTGGTGCTCCCCATGGGGCAGAAGCCCTGAGTCCCGGGCAGAGTTGGGGGGTGAAGGAGAGTGTTGTCCCCCTGAACCTGCAGCAGGGCAGCCCCTTAGGCAGCTTTCCCTCCCCCCCCCCCCCACCAGGTCAGAAGAGGGAAGCTAGATCCAGGGAGTGCAGGGTGGCTGTTGCTCTGGCTGGTGCTATGGAGCAGGCAGTCGCAGCATTCTCTTGTCTCCTGGTGCCCAGGGTTGAAGCTGCTTCTCAGCTCCCAGACCCCTTTGCTCATGCTGAGGCAGCCGGTAAGCGCCACCTGGGTGTGGGGACCTAGCTCTGTGGCTGTCAGAGCTCTCCAGGAACCAGGACCTCTCTCAGCACACAGTCCCTAGCTACCTCTCCCTGCACCCTACGCTGTTTTCAAACTTTTTGTGCTAAGCGCCGCCCCCCCCCCCCCCCCCCCACACACACCTTTTTTGAGTTATGATTTTTGGTTGCGCCTCCCCAACCCAGACAGGTTGGGTGGCTTCCTGAGGTGAATCAGGTGGTGGAGGTGGTACTCCCTCTGTGGACCCCACCATGCGTAGCTGGCTCAGGCCCTGCTGGCCCCTGCACCCCCCACCCCCAAAATAGAAGTCAAACTACATCTTATGCTCAAGGTCCCTGCCCCGAGGGCCCTATCCCCCACCCCTGCTGGGCCCTACAGCTTTTATAGCATGTGGGGCGGAGGGCTCGGAAAGAAAAAGTCTGAGAACCCCTGTTGTAAAAGACCAATCCACTACTTTAATAATAATTTAAAAAAAAAAAAGTGTTGCAGCATAGACACAGCCGGAGGCTTTCACGGTGCTTGTCTAGCCATGTTAAAGACTGCTGATGCTGTGTTTTCACTCGGGGATGAAAGGTGTATTTTTAAATGCGTTAAACTAACCCATTTTACATACTAGTGTAGACACATGGTAGCTCTACCTAGGGGTTTACCTCAACCAGCTAATGCGGATTAAAACTACAGCTGTCTTGTCTTCACTACAGTATAACCTAGATTAGTTAATAAGGGTTAGAAGCAATGTTGGACAGCTGTTTTCCACCATTGTTGTAGCCACCACAGCTGTAGCATGGTTTCCCCGTCCAACTTGTGCAGTGTGCTTTTTGCTATCCAAAACCTTGCTAGCAACCACTTTCCTTTGAGGTTTCATCATAATGCCAAACAGAACCTGTGGAACAAACCAGCGCCGTAGAAGTGATCGCCAAAAGCATGGCATCTTCAGGCCTGGTGCAGTCACTGCAAAACAAAACAAACCAATTGGAATGATTTTTTTTTAAAATATCAAAATACCAAGGTCATTTCCAAGTTGAAGAATACCTGCAGTAGCAGTTAGTGATTCTGTACTGAGGTGAGACAAAGCTCTTGTGCGCACACACTATCTACTATGGAAATTAACTGCATTTTAAAGAAATGAGCATGCTTTACTTAGCTGGTGCATAACACACTATGTTTACACAGCTGTAACATGATAAATACTGTTACAGGTTGGAAGTAAAGAGAGAACCATCTCTATGAAACTGGCTGTGTTAGAGCAATGTTGTTTAATAGGTCGGGGAGAGAGGCCAAAGTGGACAGGAAAACAGGTCTCAGTTGGTGAAGTTAGTGGGGGAGAGAATCTTTTCAGGGGAGGGGGCAATTAAAAAGGGTGGAGGAAACCTGGATGCTGAAAAGTGAAGAAATTGAGGCATAGAAGAGGGGAAAGGCATAGAAGGCACAAGAAGAAATCAAGGTGCAGAAAAGGAGGAAATAGCAAGGGAAAGAAGGAACAAAAATAGACCTAGTTATACAAGTATGTTGTGTTTGTTTAAAAAAAAAAAAAAAAAAAAAACAGGAGTACTTGTGGCACCTTAGAGACTAACAAATTTATTTGAGCATAAGCTTTCGTGGGCTACAGCCCACTTCATCGGATGCATAGAATGGAACATATAGTAAGAAGAGAGATCTGTATATTTATATATATAATATACAGAGAACATGAAAAGGTGGAAGTAGCCATACCAACTGTAAGAGGCTAATTGATTAAGATGAGCTATTATCAGAAAAACTTTTGTAGTGATAATCAAGATGGCCCATTTAGACAGTTGACAAGAAGGTGTGAGGATACTTAACATGAGGAAATAGATTCAATATGTGTAATGACCCAGCCACTCCCAGGCTCTATTCAAACCCAAGTTAATGATATCTAGTTTGCATCTTAATTCAAGTTCAGCAGTTTCTCATTGGAGTCTGTTTTTGAAGCTTTTCTGTTGCAAAATTGCCACCTTTAAGTCTGTTACTGAGTGACCAGAGAGGCTGTAGACGAATACCTAACTCCCATATAGCACCCTTCATCTATACCAGTGGTTCTCAAAGCCGGTCCGCCGCTTGTTCAGGGAAAGCCCCTGGCAGGCCAGGCCGGTTTGTTTACCTGCCACGTCCGCAGGTTCGGCCGATCGCGGCTCCCACTGGCCACGGTTCGCTGCTCTAGGCCAATGGGGGCTGCGGGAAGTGGCGGAGGCCGAGGGATGTGCTGGCCGCCCTTCCCGCAGCCCCCATTGGCCTGGAGCAACGAACTGCAGCCAGTGGGAGCCGCGATCGGCTGAACCTGCGGACGTGGCAGGTAAACAAACCGGCCCGGCCCGCCAGGGGCTTTCCCTGAACAAGTGGCGGACCAGCTTTGAGAACCACTGATCTAGAGTTTTTATAATTTATACTCAGGTAAAGGAGAAAATCCCTGGAAATATTCATTTTTAGGAGGGGGTTCATGAGACTTGACATTTTAGTGAAAGGGGTTCACGGGTTGTTAAAGTTTGGGAACCACTGATCTAGAGATGTAAAGTGCTTTCTCAGATGGGGAAACTGAGGTGCAGAGACTTATGGAGCTCAGACTATAATGGCACTGACTGCTATATTTCTTCCCCTCCCCCCTTCCCCCCCGCTTCCACAGGATGAAGAGAAAGTTCTACTCTTGGGAGGAATGCATGAATCTTCGAGAAGTTAAGGTACTTGTTAAGGATTGTTACTTTTCAACCCAGCGTTTACAAGGCCTTTTACATTAGAACAGTTCTTTCTGGTGTTTCTAGGTAACAGACCCATTCCAGCTGTCTTGCGAAGAGCATCATTAGCAGTCCCTGCAGTAAGAGCTGTGGAGTACCATATATACTCGTTCGTTACCCGTTCATTTATAAGTCGACCCCGCAAAATGGATAGGTAAAAATAGTAAAAACTGTATGACCCTTTCAGAAGCTGACCCTATTTTTCAGGGGTTGGCAAACTTTGGCTCCCGGCCCGTCAGGGTAAGATGCTGGTGGGTTGGGATGTTTTGTTTACCTGGAGCGTCTGCAGGCATGGAGCACCTCAATTCCCTGTCGCCGTGGTTCTCCGTTCCCAGCCAATGGGAGCTGCACGAAGTGACTTCCCAGATGCTCCAGGTAAACAAAACTACAATGTATTAGATATTCAATGATTTCATAGAGTTTAAAATCATAATCAGATTTTGGTGTAGACCCGTTTATAAGCCGACCCCTGCTCTTTGATGCATCACTTTTTTACCAAAAATATTCTGGTTATGAACGAGTATATACAGTATGTTCGTGGTAGCTTTGCCGTTTCCTCATTCTTCCTTAAAACTATCACATGCTGTTTTGCAGTCATGTAAAAAACTATTGATTGTAGACTGCTGGTGCCAGATTGTAGATGGTGTGGAGCGGGCTCCTGCCAGGAAACCTGCAGTCAGCAGCAGCCCAAGGGAGAAGATAGCCATCTGAATTCTGGCTGTTCCTATGGCAGGGCTGCACTGCAAGAACTCTGAACAGGAGCTGGGAGTAGCATTGTAGTATGGATTTTAAGGCTTATGTATATATGGCCTTCATTACCAACAGCATCTGTGCATACACTCCTTTCCACGCAGGGTAGTCCTGTTCCTGGATAATTAGACCAGAGACACAAATAATAAGTGTGAGGTGTTCCTTAACTTCCCACTGTTGCTACCACTAGTGCAGCTCCAACAGCAGTAGTGTCAGTGGGAGTACAAGTGTAGAAAACTTTAATCACTTCTCTTCTAACCCTGCTTAAAGCAGGATTTGTCTGTGCTGTTGCTACCACTGGTTATTGAAAAGGTGGGAAATTTTAGAGGGAAAAGACCTACAGGTGAATTGGACTGAGTTCATGCCAAAATCTCATCTTGCTTCTAGCAGCATAGGCACAAGTAGAGTGGATGGTCCTCCAGTGAGAAGATGCAGCCAAACAGTGAGCCAGTTGGGTGTGTCTAACTGCAAGCTAAGCACAATTAAAAGCTAATATGTTGGCACAAATCAGCCTGCACACATAACTTGGACCACTTGCAAATGTATATGTGAATTGCTTTCTTTGGAAATCTGGTCTTTAAAGCTACCTTCTGCTTAAACAATTAAACAGCATTTAAGTTTAGCTTGTACAACAAGGGCTTCAAGGTAAGTGAAATGGAATACTTCCTTATAACAGTGTGTTACATTCTTTTGTATTTTGTGCTTCTAGTCTTTGAAGAAATTAAACCATGCCAATATAGTAAAACTGAAAGAAGTTATCAGGGAAAATGATCATCTTTATTTTGTGTTTGAATACATGAAGGAAAATCTTTACCAATTGATGAAAGAAAGGTATGTAAGTTTATATTAGGAATGTGTTAATGATGTAACTTAACTATAACGGTAATAACTTCGTTTCTTAGCGGTCTTTGACATCCATATCTTTTAAAGGTTGCAGTTATATTTAGCCTCCAAACACAATCTTATTTTAAAGTTGTATATTACAGTAGAAAATGTGGCCCTTGCTTTATTTTAGTGACTAGCTACATCAGGGATTTTTGCATCAATGTAACTATATATATCTGATGCAAACCCCCAGTGTGCTCACATTGCACCAGTGTAAAGCAAAGCAAGTCACATTGGTATAAGCCCCTTTTCATATGGATGCAGCTCATCTGTACTAGGGATTTTCATTGGTATAGCAAAACCAGTGTAAAACTCCCTCATGTGGACTAGCCCTTAGAGTTCAGCTGAGAGGCCAGGCTTTCATAAAGGGAAGACAAAGGTCTAGAACATATTTGTCTCTTTGAATGTACAGGTACTGTGATTGCATACACAAACTAGGCATTTGTGCATACACAAATGGATATTTAGATACCAAAATAACATTTTGGTTGCACATGTGGCCAATATGCATGCACAGGTGTGGTCAGGTGCACTAAATCAGATGGACAAATGTGTTTTAGACCTTAGGTCTTTATTGCATGAAGTTCTGAACTTCAAGAAAATGAGTACTTGTTTTACAATACTGTCATAGGCTACCCTCTTGGGGCCCCTCTCTCTGATGTCCTTTCCTGAATGCTGACATATCTGTAGAACTGGTTTGGGGGTGGTCCTCTAGCTGTATGTTTTAGAGACAGCACTCTCTTCTGGGGGTGTAAAACAATCCAAATGAAACAGGGAAATAATCCTCTTGCTGTCAAAATGGTGCACTGCTGTTCTACGTGAGGCAAAAGGTGAGTAGTCTCAGATGGTTGGGAACCCAGATCCCCTTCAGCGTGTCCATAGGCCAGCCCAACCACCCTAGGTGCTAAAGAATACAGCAGAGCAAAGATGGCCCCTCTACTTCTTCAGAGGCTCTTCAGTAGCTTTGCTGATAAGCCGCCTGTGCTCTGTGCTCTAGCTCAGCTTACATCAAATTGCCACCCTGCACTGGGCTTGGATCCTCCCTTTTAGGAACCTGCCCATCTCTAAGGTTGGCAGGCCTTACAGGTGTGTTGGGTTGTGGCTGATTGTGCTCCCAAGAGCTCTTTATCCTCTTCCTGACTGGGATGGGGACCTGCCCCACCACGAATACAAATTATTCCTATATGGTATCTCAAAATATTTTTTAGCAAGGGTCATGGATACTACATACTCATGGAAACAAAAGGGCATGAGACTGAATTGTACATGTGCATTCAGGAATGTTATAGTGCAGAAAATATTTCATGGTAGAAATCCTGCAAAATGATTAAGAATTTTAAACATAAACCTGTTAAACTCTAATGATTTCTTTAAACCTAAGCTAAAACTCAATTTTTACACATTGGCGGGGAGAGAGGAGAAACTCAACTCGATTCCACTACAGTTTAAAAGGGAAGTCCTGACTAGTTGCTGACCTCACTTTTAAAATATGGGATGGGCTGAATGAGTTTAAGGGAGGGATCAAGCACAGGGAGTTAAAGAATGTCCAGGCCTCTCATTTCACTAGTGGTCGGCTCTTTCCAGTGAATCCTGTCACTGAGCTCTTCAAGGCCACTGCCCTGCCTATTGAGATGCCGTGGGGCTGTAGGTGCTTATCACTTAGCCCATGGGTCTTGATCTTCCTTTCCTCAATAGCAAGGGCTATCCCTAAACCTGCTGCCCTGGCAGATCCTCTTGGAGGCGATTGCAAGGGGGACTGCTCTGATATCAACAGCAGTAAGGAGGATTACCTTCATGAAGCCAGAAAAGACCATAAAGAGGAGCCCCATACCAAGTAAAGCTTAAAGTAAAATGTCTGATCTCACATATGACAGAAGTGAGCTCATCAGGAAAAGAACAGTGAAAAGTGTTCTACTGAGATGGGCTGTCTCTGAATCCTTGCAGTGTTGTGGGATGTGCCTGAAGCATTCTTCTTTGTTTTAAAAGTCTTACATCATGTTGTTCAATTTATTGACTAGCTTTTTTTACTTGCAGCGTTCCATATCAAATGTAGCTTACATACCACAGGATATGGCAGTGAACATAAAGACTGCACAGTTCTTGTTGAAAAGCAAAGTACACTGCTTACAATTGCTTTTCTAGCTGTTCTAACTGTTCCTTTTCCTATAGGTGCCGAAGAAATGATAAGAAACTGATGCAGTGACACAGCGAGTAACTTTTTTCTTTACTTTTTACTCTACAGAAACAAACTGTTTCCTGAATCTACAGTTAGGAATATTATGTATCAGATCCTGCAAGGGCTTGCATTTATCCATAAACATGGTAGGCTGTATTTTGGCTCTAAATATTTTGAACTGGAGCAAGATAGTGTCTGTTAGTTTTAAAATAAATAATAAAATTCCTCTGTTAAATGGAGTGATGGGGGCTATTAATAGGAGACGGGCTGTTCACTTTCAGGTCACGAATTCCAAGTTGGGCAAGAGTGCCAGTGACCACACATAATTATCTGCTTGGTTGCCTGTAATGTTCAACTAACCTGGCAGCTTCTCCAGCTCCTAGTGAATAGGATTCCCCATCACAAAACTACCAGCACAACTGGCACTAATGGGCATTCTTGTTGACCATCCCAGAAAAGTCCCCAAAGATTGGGCATGGAGACTAAATTATCTTTTTGCCTCTCTCGGCAGTCGTTTCAGGTGAGGGCTAAGGCATCTTGGTGGAACAGTGTGATAAGATTTGCACTGGTGCTATCTGTGCTGTACCTGTTCTCTGGACAAATGAGGGTTTCCACCTCCAGAGTTTATAACTTGGCATTTCGCATGACTTAAATTATGTAGTGTGTGTATATATGTGTGTGAAATGTATCCACACATTATTACACTTATGGTAAAATATCCCTGTGATTTAATAGCTTTGATAGCCTTAGGATAACAATAAGAACTGACTTTGTTGGCCAGCCAGCACTAATAAGATGTACCTAAGAGAACCAATTTTGAATCAAGCAATTATTTCTTTTAATTTTAGAGTTTACTCTTAACGTTCCCTATGCATTGTAATACTGTCTTGTAAGTATATTAAATTTATAACAGTGGGTTTCAATCCTGCAAACCCTCCACAGGCAGAACACCCATAAGTGGAGCTATTTGTGGATGAAGGACTTACAGGATCACAGTCCCAATGGGACAAAATGGCTTATAGAAAATAGATCCTTTCAAACTAACTCGCTATCTTTTTTTTAATATTTTTTTAATGAGATTACAAGTTTGATTGCTAACAATAATAGTGCTGATATAATATACTTGGAGTTCTGTAAGGCATATGACTTGGTACCACACAACATTTTGATTAAAAAACTAGAATGGTATAAAATTAACAAGGCACACAGTAAATGGATTAAAAACTGGCTAATTGATAGGTCCCAAAGTGTAATTGTAAATGGGGAATCCTCATCCAATGGAAGTGTTCCCAGTGAGATCCTGCAGGGATCAGTTCTTGTGCCTATGATGTTTAACTTTTCTAATCAATGACATGGAAGAAAACATAAAATCATCACTGATAAAGTTTACAGATGACCCAAAAATTGGGAGAGTGGTAAATAATGAAGAGGATGGTCACTGATTATCAAGTGATCCAGATCGCTTTGAAACCGGTCTTAAGCAAACAATATGCATTTTAATATGGCTAAACATAAATGTACACCTTTTAGGAACAAAGAATGTAGGCTGTACTTACAGGATGGGGGATTCTATCCTGGGAAGAAGTGACTCTGACAAAGATTTGGGGATCATAGTGGATAATCAGCTGAACATGAACTCCCAGTGTGATATAACCAAAACCGCTAATGCAGGCCTGGCATGCATAAACAGGGGAATCTCAAGGAGAAGTAACGGATTATTTTACCTCTGTACTGGTCACTGGTGTAAATGCTGCTAGAAAACTATATCCGGTTCTGGTGTCCACAATTCAAGAAGGGTATTGATAAGTTGTAGAAGGTTTGGAGAAGAGCCACAAGAATGATTAAAGGATTAGAAAACATGGTTTATTGTGCTGAGCTTAATGTACTTAGCTCAAGAAAAGGTTAAGGCATGAAGTGAGTACAGCCTATCTGTAGGGGGAACAAAATATTTCATAATGGGCTCTTCAGTCGAGCAGAGAAACGTCTAACATAATGCAATGGCTGGAAGTTGAAGCTAGACAAATTCAGACTGGAAATAAGGCATAAATTTTAAAGGTGAGAATAATTAACCATTGGAACAAGTTACAAAGGATAGATGCTCCATCACTGACCAGTTTAGAAAAATATCCAATCTTGATTTAAAACGATCATAGAACCATAAGGTTAGAATGGACCTTGAGGGTCGTCCACTGTAAACCCCTGCCAAGATGCAAGATCACCCAAGACTGCTGGATATCCAGATTTCTTTTGAAAACCTTCAGTGAAGGAGCTTCCATGACTTCCCTGGGCAATTTACTCTATTGTCCAACTGTTCTTACAGTTAAGAAGTTTTTCCTCAGATTTCATCTAAATCTGCTATGTTGTAGTTTGAACCTATTGCCTCTTGTCCTGCCCTCTGTGGCAAGAGAACAATTTTTTTTCTCCATCTCTAGGAATGCTAGATATACTCTAGGAACTACTTTGGAGAAGTTCTCTCCTCTGTGTTATACAGGAGGACAGACTAGATGATCACAGTGGACTTGGAATCTATGAAAATTACTTAACACTGATTTTACTTTTATAAAATGTGTTCCTGCTAATGGCTTTATTCTCTTCAATTCACAGTAGTGGGTCTAAGACATACTCAAAGAGAACAAGAAATCTCTATCTGTCACAACAACAGAAAATCAAATATTTTAAAACCATGTTAAATGAGCTGTAGACAAATCTCTAAGTCCTCACTGGTACAACCTGGCAAAGAAAGCACAAACAAAACATCCTGAATGCATCCTGGTCCTGCATATTGTTGCTGTGCAAAATGTAACTGATCAGTTTTTGACAAACCACTAGATTGTTACACTGATCTCCTGCACTCTGGATTGTAAATGATTTCTACCAAGACGTTGTGAATCACAGTCACAAGGAAGAGCTGGAAGATTTTGCCACAACGGAGGCAATATGGTCTTGTGGCTAACGGCATAAGCCTGCAAGTCCTGAGACCTGGGCTCTCTTTGTACTTCTGTCAAACAAGTCACAAACTCTGTCTCTCTGTTTTCACCAACTGTAAAACAGACACACATACTTGATGTTTTTATATCACAGTACACCAGTATATTGATTTCTTTTTTTTTTTTTTTTTTTTTCTTTCGTTTCTTTGGTGCTTATCCAGATCCCTAAGCACCTTCCAAAACTTAAAACCCACAAATCAAAATTTTCAATAGTAAACTTTAATCAGTTGTTCTAGCTACAAGTTTGCCAGTGAATAGACTGTATCCTAAGCCATTCCATCCAACCATAACACAAAAATCCTCCCTAAATCCTCCTTTAACCTCCAGCCACTCCATCTCTGAGATGACCTCCCCCCACCCATCTCCCTTAATGCCTGCAAGAAAAGACAGGTTTTCCAGCATGCCCAGAAGTTTAAGAAGTCCAGGCTCTGGCAGAGCAAGAAGGGAAGCAAATTCCATAGTGAAAGACTCCTTATGTTGAGCACTTTTCTAGCAACTCCCTTATTTGTATCCACTGTAGCTCAAGTGTCCCTGACGGTTTCTACCATGGCTGGGAAGACAAACTTTTGTAAAGTGTTTGTTTAGAAATGCTTAGATGGAAGGAACTGTAGAAATATAAAGAATCATTCTTTTTTGCTTAAATTAACCTAAGGGGAGATTTTGCTATTTAGGCCACACCTATTCAAATTAAAACAAAATAAAACTAACATTAAAATTGCACATCTTCCATTAACATTAAAGGAAGATGGGCAGGGAGTTGGCCACACTACTTTGAAAATCTCAACTTCTATGTACTTACCCTCATGGGCTGACTAAAATATGCAGACTAGCAAGGTTAAGATTATTTTAGACTGTTCTGATCTGCTGTTGGACCTGCAATAGTGGCAACTGAAGTGAAGGAATCTAAGTAGGAAAAAATAAAGACTATACAAATGGTTGTTAATGCAGTGCAGACTGATGTTTAATTTGCATTGCAGGGTTCTTTCACAGAGACTTGAAACCTGAAAACCTCCTTTGCATGGGACCAGAACTTGTGAAAATAGCAGACTTTGGCTTAGCCCGAGAAATCCGATCTAGGCCTCCTTACACAGACTATGTATCTACAAGATGGTAAATGCAATGTTAATGTTTGTCTATATTTTATGAAATTACATGTCTAGAAGTCATGCCTTTAGACAAGACAAAACTTTAACTTAAGTGAAGGATGATGTCATTGTTGGTCCATAAAACCAGTGCATCACATTTATTTAGCGTAACTAAAAGGCTTCAAAATGTGTAAGACAATGAACAGACAAATGACAGTAGCATAGTTGAAATGAATGGATATTGCTTAATCTACTGTGCATACGAAGAATAGTCTCCAAAACCAGCAGTGGTCCGGGGCCACCGCAATCCCTATAGAGCTACGGAAAAGACTGTAGCAGCACTAATAGTGCTGCTCTGGTTGGGCACTGAGAAATAGCATGGGGGTGGGAAACAGTTAGTTAGTGTAAAAGCAAGCAGGGAAAAGGAAGACAAAAGAACCAAGTTTAATCAATGATTCGTGCCATATGCGCACCTAATACTAACGGATGACTCCCACTCATCCTTCTAATCTTAAACCAAAAGTATCCATACTTTGTTGTCAGCTTTCTTCATCAGCCCATGTGGGTGGCTGAGGCAAAACCGAACATCTTGCCTCAGTAAAGAGGAGTTGACCGAACACATCTCTGAACTTCCAAATTTATTTCAATCTGAGACAAAGGACCAAAGGCGGGAACACTGGGTCTTTTTCCTGATAAGCAGGGTTAGAACCTTGTCAGTGATGACCTAAATCTTCAGCATAGTTTGTGTTAAGTCCACATTATTTTTTTTAAAAAAATGTTCTCACTGAAAATCAACTTTAAAAAAAGCAATGAAAGTGCAAGGAAAATTGCCACACAACTTCAGTTGCTGAGAATAAATCTGTACTTTCGCAGAATGGGGCTCTATGCACAAGTGCTTGGCCCTCTCTACTCTCATTGACTTTGTGGAAATAGGGGTGCTGAGCATTACCTCACAGGTTTGGGCCTTCAGCTCTTAAAGTGCTTCATGATGTGCAGTGTCTAAGCAAAAATGGAAGTATCTGATGGGGCATTCTGGGAATATTGTGTCACTTCAAACCCTGACTCTAAAAGAGATACTGTCTTGTGCATTGTGTGGGGGTTGCTGGGAATCCTTTAAAGGATGCTTTCTGTCTCCAGAGAGGCAGAGAATGAAAACTCACGGGCTGTCCCACTTGAGGTAACGATGTTATGCAGTACTTGTTTGATTTGTGAATGCTATAAAACTGCTGTTTTTATAGGTATAGGGCTCCTGAAGTTCTTCTGAGGTCCACCAGCTATAGCTCTCCCATTGATATCTGGGCTGTCGGCTGTATAATGGCAGAGGTTTACACGTTAAGGCCTCTCTTCCCTGGTGCCAGTGAAATAGATACTATATTCAAGATTTGCCAAGTACTGGGGACACCAAAAAAGGTAGCTAAGTGAGATCCACGTCTTCAATGTGTATTGCTTAGTGCATCAATGATACTATGCCTAGGATATAAGATAGAATGTCTCTTTATCCTCTTCATACTTGTTGTTGCCCTAGTCTAGTACTGATCTCAGAGGTGAAATAACAAACCTTGTATTATCTGGGAAGTCAACAGTTAAAAATTATACCCTTGAAAATTGTGATGTTAGAAAAGACATGTCCAGAAAGGAAGAATTTTATCAGATAACAATTATTTGAAATTTCCAATGTCCTCAGGCCCTTTCTATGGAATTAGAGGCTCATTTACAGTTGGGTGCACATGTCTGTTCTGGTTCAGTGGCCAGAACAAACGGGGGATGGACAGTCTCTTCTGCCCCCATTTCTGGCATTGACTTGGTGTGTGATCTGTATGGCAGGTTTCCTGGTGTGTGGTTTTTCTGTTTTGTTTTGTTTTGTTTTTTAACTGTCACAGCAGTGCTTTGAGGTTAATTAATTAAACCTGTAAAGAACTCTAAGATGGTTGATGAGAGGTACTGAAAGTGAACAGTATTGGTACTTAGACATCAGACCTCTTTATGGTTTGGGTTTTTCAGTGATCAGAATACTGATTCTTTCAGAACGACTGGCCTGAAGGCTACCAACTTGCAGGTACCATGAATTTTCGCTGGCCCCAGTGTGTACCTAACAACCTAAAGACCCTAATTCCTAATGCTGGCAGTGAGGCAGTTCAGCTCATGCGAGACATGCTGCAGTGGGACCCCAAAAAGCGACCAACAGCTAGTCAGGTTTGTTTTCCTTTTTCTTTACTATGTCTTTGTGCAGCTGATAGTTAGTTAGTTATATTCAGTTGCGCTCTACCTTTGCCCCAGACTGTCATTAATTACCCTTGTGGCTGTAAATTAGAGAGGGTGGAGACAAGAGCCACAAGAATGATTAAAGGTTTAGAAAACATGCCTGATAAGACTTAAGGAGCTCAATCTGTTTAGCTTAACGAAGAGAAAGTTAAGGGGTGACTTGATCAGTCTAAACAGGACACAGAAATGTATTAACAGGATCTTTGGTCTAGAAAACCAAGATATCTAACGAGGTCCAAAGGCTGGAAATTGTGGCTAGAGAAATTCAGGCTGGAAATAAGGTGTACCTTTTTTTTTTTTTTTTTTTTTTTAAATGATGAGAGTAATTAAACACTGGGACAATTTACGAAGGGTTGTGGTGGATTCTCAGTCACTGGCAATTTTTAAATCAAGATTAGATGTCTTTCTAAAAGATAGATGCCCTAGTTCAAACAGAAATTAATTCAGGGAAATTCTGTGGCCTGTGTTATTCAGGAGGCTTGACTAGATGATCACAAAGCTCTTTTCTGGCTTTATAATCTATTAATTTAATCTTAGTAAGGGCTTTCTTTTGCAAATCAGAAGGAGGTGAGGATGCTCAGCAGTTTGAATGATGGGCTTTAAATAGTCAATATTGCAGATAATGAGTTAGTTCATTAACTTCAATGGCAGTTAAGGGAATTCAATGCTGTGCACGATAGGTCCCTATGTAATGAAACAAGCATTTGGTGGATAGACCCAACCTTAGGTCAAAGCTCCCAGGGAGTTCATTGGGAGCAGGATTGGGCCCTTATTTTGCATAAAGTCTTTCATTCAAAAATCTGTAGACTTAACTAATGCAGTTACAAAGTAAAATTGAGGGAGAGGGGAAACTTGAACGGGAGGACAAGCTAAACTGTTTTCAGACGATTTAGTATTAATAATTACAAGCAAATGGCACTTCTTGCGAAACAAATGAGACAAGATTGTAATGCCGTGGGGAATTTGTGAGGAAGGGAGATGTTGAAAGCCTGTTCTAGCTGGCAGAAGCTAGGGAGAAGAAGACTAAATTACCTGTAAAGCAGAGCAAGACTGTCATAGCTACATGACGTAGATTTCAAGAATTCGGAATGCTGGTATCTCCCAGAATCAAATACAAGTTGGGCATGTGATTGAAAAAAATCTGCTAGCACAAAGTGACAATTATTTGTTGATTACAGCTACACATTTAAAAGTCTTAAGTTCTGGAGGATGTTATTTCTCTTACTTACTGTGCAGTGCCTGATCCTTCCTGGGCCTTTGCACACTACTGCACTACAAAGTAAATATTAGTATATTGCCACTGTTCCAAAAAAGGCTAGTATGAAACCTTTTTTTAACTACTCTTGCATTACATAGACAAGCTTTTGCATAGCAGTTAAGCCGTCACTAGAACTTACTCTAACCTGAAGCAGTAGGATGTGTTGTACAGAGTCCTGTCTCAATAGTATCTAACACAGGGGTCAGCAACCTTTCAGAAGTGGTGTGCCGAGTCTTCATTTATTCTCTCCAATGTAAGGTTTCGCAAGCCAGTAATAAGTTTTAATGTTTTTAGAAGGTTTCTATAAGTCTGTAATATATAACTAAACTATTGTTGTATGTAAAATAAATAAGGTTTTTTAAATGTTTAAGAAGCTTCATTTAAAATTAAATTAAAATGCAGAGCCTCCCGGACTGGTAGCCAGGCCCCGGGCAGTGAGAGTGCCACTGAAAATCAGCTTGCGTTGCCTACCCCTGCCCTAACACATGGGAAAGGGAAGAGGGGAAGGTAACATGGAAGCTGTCCCATATGACTAAGCTAAGTCAGCGACTCTGGCTTCCCCTGTTGAATACTGATGCGTTTATTGTATTTTAGGCACTTCGGTATCCCTACTTCCAGGTTGGGCATGCACTGGGCACCTCTCTCTGCATTCAAGAACTGGGCAAGCAGCCGAAAGAACTCCATGATAAAGCAGCACTGCACCGTGTTAAACCTGTTACTCCTGCACAACCCCCTCCAAAACCCCATGTCCGTCTCTCATCTAGACCATTCCAGCAAAGCCAGTCTTCCCAGTACCTCATGTATCCATATAAAGCAGACTCCTTGGTGACTGACCACGTGACCCAGTTAAGAGAGGACGAGCCTGCTCAGGTGCATCTGCCAGCACTTTGTAGTCAAGTTCCTCTGCAGGTGAGGAGGAGTCTGGGATAAGTGATAAACTTGCTCATGACTTTGTGCATTTTTCCTTAATTGGATTTTTTTTTTTTTTTTTTTTTGTGATACCTTAAACCAACAGTGCCATCTTTGTACCTTTTTAATAAAAGGAGAGAAATAGGAATAAAGACTAGCTTGGCTCTCCTCTCATGCTGGTGTAAACTGAAAGCAGCTCCACTGAAGTGGGTGGAGTTTTTTGGTGTAAAGCAAATAGGTGGGCCCAATTCTTTCTTACTCCAAGACCACTTTACGGTGTTCTGGCATTGTAAAGTGGCCTTAAAGACAATGTAACTGTAGCTTACTCACTTCAAGCCATTTTACACTGCCAGCGTGATGTAAAGTGGTCTTGGTGTAAATGAGACTCAGGCCCAAGTTAGAAGAGAATTGGGCCCACGAGTATTGAAACTAAGAGCCAAGTCTTCAGCAGAACTTATAACTGACCTTCACCTTGTGCATATGCAAAATTGCACGAAGTGCAAACATGCATATGCACCTTAACAGCTGCAAGGACACAAGTGTCAGAATTTTCACCTGCAAAATCTGTTAAGACAAATAGGTTTTGCTGGCACACATTTTAATGCAGGCACTGGCACTGAAGTGCAGGCACATGAACGTACATGCAGTTTTGCACCCACAAGTTGAGTCTGGGGCTAAAAATTCAACATAAGCTGATCACTTTTTGTAGGCTCTATAGTGAAAGAAGTATGGAAATTAGAGCTGAAAGAGACTTAAGAGCTCCATTATTCTGTCAGTGCAGGACTCTCTATCAAGGCAGGAGGAGATGCAGAAGCTAGTATGAACACATGTGTGTTACAGAGCAGGTCCTCAATATATTAGTGGGGCTGGAGGGGATTTATGCTGCTACAGCAAGATCACCACTTGCTTTGTGAAGGAAAAACTGTGTTCTGATTTCCCTCCTCATAATTCCATAGCTCTGTATGACAAATGTTCTGGTTTTCTTCTTCGTAATAACAGAAAATACCGGCTGGGGCAGAGAACACGAATGGTGAACTTAAACCAAAGACTAGGCGAAGATGGGGACACATTACTAGAATAATGAAAGGTTCTGAAGAGTGGGATGACTTGGAAGACTTTGATTTTAGCTCTTCCCTCACTAGAACTGATCTGAAAAACAAGAGGCGGCAGAGTGATGAAGCTCTTTGTAGGTAAGTTGATGTCTCTTCTTCTCACCCCATCCCAACTACTTATTTGCTTTCATTTCCCCCTACATCTCCTCTTGCTCCTTAGGCAGAGAGAGCACAGGGAGAAAGTGCTAACTATAGTGCCAGTAACGGATTCTCTACATTTGTACTCCCTCTTGGTTCTTGACTTTTTGATTTTTTCCATGCTGTCCCTTATGCTTAGAACAGCCTCTCTGATTTCTTGCACTAGGGCCCCACACTTCTGTTCGATATTTTCTCTGACAAACATGCTTAGCTTGTGAAGGAGGAGGCCTGGGATTACTTTAAATCAAAGCTGCAGAAGCTATCGGAAGCCTGCATCCCAAGAAAGGGGAAAAAATTCATAGGCAGGAGTTGTAGACCAAGCTGGATGAGCAAGCATCTCAGAGAGGTGATTAAGAAAAAGCAGAAAGCATACAGGGAGTGGAAGAAGGGAGGGATCAGCAAGGAAAGCTACCCTATTGAGGTCAGAACATGTAGGGATAAAGTGAGACAGGCTAAAAGTCAAGTAGAGTTGGACCTTGCAAAAGGAATTGAAACCAATAGTAAAAGGTTCTATAGTCATATAAATAAGAAGAAAACCAAGAAAGAAGAAGTGGGACCGCTAAACACTGAGGATGGAGTGGAGGTCAAGGATAATCTAGGCATGGCCCAATAGCTAAACAAATACTTTGCCTCAGTCTTTAATAAGACTAAAGAGGATCTTAGGGATAATGGTAGCATGACAAATGGGAATGAGGCTATGGAGGTAGACATTACCATATTTGAGGTAGAAGCGAAACTCCAACAGCTTAATGGGACTAAATCGGGGGGCCCAGATAATCTTCATCCAAGAATATTAAAGGAATTGGCACACGAAATTGCAAGCCCATTAGCAAGAATTTTTAATGAATCTGTAAACTCAGGGGTTGAACCGTATGATTGGAGAATTGCTAACATAGTTCCTATTTTTAAGAAAGGGAAAAAACGTGATCCAGGTAACTACAGGCCTGTTAGTTTGACATCTGTAATATGCAAGGTCTTGGAAAAAATTTTGAAGGAGAAAGTAGTTAAGGACATTGAAGTCAATGGTAAATGGGACAAAATACAACATGGTTTTACAAAAGGTAGATCATGCCAAACCAACCTGATCTCCTTCTTTGAGAAAGTAACAGATTTTTTTAGACAAAGGAAACGCAGTGGATCTAATTTACCTAGATTTCACTAAGGCGTTTGATACCGTGCCACATGGGGAATTATTTGTTAAATTGGAAAAGATGGGGATCAATATGAAAATTGAAAGGTGGATAAGGAATTGGTTAAAGGGGAGACTACAGCGGGTCATACTGAAAGGTGAACTGTCAGGCTGGAGGGAGGTTACCAGTGGAGTTCCTCAGGGATCAGTTTGGGGACCAATCTTATTTAATCTTTTTATTACTGACCTCGGCACAAAAAGTGGGAGTGTGCTAATAAAGTCTGCGGATGATACAAAGCTGGGAGGTATTGCCAATTTAGAGAAGGACCAGGATATCATACAGGAGGATCTGGATGACCTTGTAAACTGGAGTAATAGTAATAGGATGAAATTTAATACTGAGAAGTGTAAGGTTATGCATTTAGGGGTTAAGAACAAGAATTTTAGTTATAAGCTGGGGACGCATCAGTTAGAAGTAATGGAGGAGGAGAAGGACCTTAGAGCATTGGTTGATCATAGGATGACTATGAGCCACCAATGTGATATGGCCGTGAAAAAAGCTAATGCGGTCTTGGGATGCATCAGGGGAGGTATTTCCAGTAGAGATAAGGAGGTTTTAGTACCGTTATAAAAGGCACTGGTGAGACCTCGTCTGGAATACTGTGTGCAGTTCTGCTCTCCCATGTTTAAGAAGGATGAATTCAAACTGGAACAGGTACAGAGAAGGGCTACTAGGATGATCCAAGGAATGGAAAACTTGTCTTATGAAAGGAGACTCAAGGAGCTTGGCTTGTTTAGCCTAACTAAAAGAAGATTGAGGGGAGATATGATTGCTCTCTATAAACATATCAGAGGGATAAATACCAGAGAGGGAGAGGAATTATTTAAGCTCAGTACCAGTGTGGACACAAGAACAAATGGATATAAACTGGTCATTGGGAAGTTTAGACTTGAAATTAGACAAAGGTTTCTAACCATCAGAGGAGTGAAGTTTTGGAATAGCCTTCCAAGGGAAGCAGTGGGGGCAAAAGATCTATCTGGCTTTAAGATTAAACTCGATAAGTTTATGGAGGAGATGGTATGATGGGATAACATGATTTTGGTAATTAAATATTTATGGTAAATAGGCCTAATGGCCTGTGATGGGATATTAGATAGGGTGGGATCTGAATTACTACAGAAAATTCTTTCCTGGGTATCTGGCTGGTGAATCTTGCCCATATGCTCAGGGTTTAGCTGATCGCCATATTTGGGGTTGGGAAGGAATTTTCCTCCAGGGCAGATTGGAAGAGGCCCTGGAGGTTTTTCACCTTCCTCTGTAGCATGGGGCACGGGTCACTTGCTGGACGATTCTCCGCTCCTTGAAGTCTTTAAATCATGATTTGAGGACTTCAGTAGCTCAGACATAGGTGAGAGGTTTTTCGCAGGAGTGGGTGGGTGAGATTCTGTGGCCTGCGTTGTGCAGGAGGTCGGACTAGATGATCATAATGATCCCTTCTGACTTTAGTATCTATAAGTCTTTCAATGCCAATCTCTCAAAATGTATCTTTACCACTTCATGTTTGATCCATCTTAGTGTGTAACGTATTATGAGTGGTATTATGTATGTCTGAATCAGGCTTCCAGTTTCCTTGGGTCAGGGTCAATGGCAAAAACTTAAGCTCTCTAAAGGCAGGTCTACATTTAAAGCACTGCATTGGCACAGCTGCACCAATGCAGCTGTAGCATTTAAGTGAAGATGCTCCTATACCAGAGGCCCTCAAACTGTGGGGTATGCCCCCCTACAGGAATGCAGAGGAGTATTCAGGGGGGCATGGCTGGGGCCTGGGCCTGCCCCCACAGAGGGCAGGTGGGGGAGCGTCACCCAGCTCCACTCCTGACACCAGCCCCTAACCACTGGCCCTGCGCCTGCTGGCCAAGGCTCTGCTCCCAGCACAGCCCCTGCCCCCATCTGTGGCCCCAGCCTCAGCCCCCTTACCTTGTCTGCATCCCCCACTTCCCAGAGCTGTAGCCCAGCTCCAGGGAGGGGGCACGGACGGGGTAAGGGGGCATGAAGTAAAAAGTTTGGGGACCACTGTCGTAAACTAACAGAAGAGCTTCTTCTATCAACAGCGCTGCCTACATGGGGAGTTAACTCGCTCAGGGGTATGGCTTTTTCACACCCCTGAGTGACGTAATTATACTGATTACAGGTATGTCTGCACTGTACACTAAGCCTGGGCTCTGACTCATGTTTGAGCCCAAGCCCCCTTCCGTACATACGTGTGCGCGCACACATCATTCTGGCATGAATCAACAAGTACTCAGGATCTGGGTCCTAGGACTCTGCTTGGGGGGAAGGGGAGGATCAATCTGAGACCCCTAGGACTTGGGTCCAAGCCTTGTCATTCTGCAGTGCGGATGCATCTCAGGCCACAGACCAAAAGTCTGCATAGTGCAGTACAGACTTGTAAGTATGTCTCTGAGCCCTAGGTCCAGCTAGTGTAAGCCCAGGTTTACAAAGCAGCATGAACACTGAAGTGCAGGCTTTGGAACACTGAGTCCACAAGCCTGGGTCTCTCAGACTCCGGTTTACAATGCAGCATAAACATCCCCTTCAGCACTTTGCTGATGTTATGCAATGTCTTCCTTTATCTGTACAGCACCAAGCCCATTTTGAACAAATAATTTGTGGAGCTGAGGTAAAAGGAACACTCCATGTGGATGAAGTGTAAGCTTTGAGCTCGGGGCTAAGCATGGTGATTTCTCTTGGTACAGGTTTGAAAGCATTTTGGATCTGAAGCTCTCAGACAATCTAGGTTCTGGCAACAGCGCCCCTTCCCATGCGTCCTTTCCACGGCAGGACACACCCACCTTGCGAGTTTCTGCAGCCAAGCAGCATTACTTGAAACATTCTAGGTATTTACCTGGTTAGTAGGAAATATTTTCTTGACCTTTCAGTGGTGTGGGAAATGGTAATGGATACTTTGGGCCTTATCTTTGACTCAGAGGAAGGGCTATTGCTTTAAGAAAACAGAGAACACTGGGGTGGGAAGGGGCTACCTTGGTAATGGAAAGAGGCTTACAACAAAGAGAGCAGGTTCTAGCATGGCAGAAACGGAGGTAAATCCTGCCCACTGGTATGCTAGAAAGGGATAAGGTGTCAGGAGCAGCTCTCCCATGCAGCATAAGAAGTCATGCAAAATAGCTCTTTAGCACACAAGAGTACGCTAGGAAATGTGCCCAGCTGATGTGTCGGGCTCTGCCTTATGCTCCCAAGAGTGGCTGATCTTCTGCATGGGAGGAGGAGCATACCCCCAAGATTCCTTGTGAATATATAATACTAGTACTAGCAGCAGTAAATGCTAGGTCATAGCAGGTTGGCATTAACTTTCCTGCTGCCCAGGGCAGGAACTAAGTGCACCCTGCAGTGTATTAAAGCAGCCCAATGTGTGGAATCAAACCCTACTCTTATGCAGAGGAGTCACCTACCTGTGGGTCTGCTCATCCTCAGTATGCTGGCACCAGCAATGGGGTAGAATCCAAGTGTGTGGTGTGTATACACACACACACACACACACACACACACACACTTCTCTTGAGGCATAGCCTTCACTGGGAATGAGATGTCCTTATTTGTGTCACTATAAGACTGGGCCCTCTCTCGTCCGTTCGTGTCACAAGGTTCCAGACAGTGCTTACTTTGTAATGAAAGAGATGCTGGGGCTCAAGCACTTTGGTTACATTCATAACTGATGCAGCAAGCCCAGAGGTGCTGAGGCTATGAACTCCCAAGCCTAGAGGTGCCAGGGCTCAGCCCTGGCAGGACCTGGTACAAATTAAGCACTGGTTCTAGGCACCTCACGCGTGTGTTTGTAAGCATCCAGCAGGAAAATAAGCAGCTCATGATGCCCTGTTTTTACTGAATTTATTTTGACTGAGTTTCACTGTGGAATTCCACAGTTATAAGATTTCAGCTATGCATCTCTGGCAGAACACAGTGCGACAAGTAGCAAGATCAGCATACCAGGTAGTCAGTGGGACTCCACGTGAATGTTGGGGGCAAAGCTACTGTATTAGGCTTTGAGCTGAGTAATTGATTTTTCAGTTTGGAGGCCAAACGAAAAAAATTCAGTTTGTTTCAAACCACAACTGATTCAGTTTTTTCTCAACAAAACTTGTTTGGGTTGAAATGGAATGTTTTGAATGTTGAATTGGTAGGACTTTATTTTTGACATGGAATGTCATTTCCATTTTTATTCTAAACAAAGCACTTCTACGTTTCAGAAAACTTTGGTTTTGTGGTTGAAACTATTTGCCAAATTTGTGAATTGTTTCGGTGTTGGTTTTTTTTTTTTTTTTTTTTTTTTTTAAAGCTGAAACTTTGTGCAGCTCTAATTTTGATGGTAGCAGACTGGGTTTTAATTATTTTTTTTCTTCCCTTAAATACAAATGTGTGTGTAATTGTAAGATAAAGCTTACAATTTTGAACACTCAGTGTTTTAATGGAATTTTTGGGATTACTAGTTATGATGCTAGATGTAGATCTTAACACAATCAGCCCTAACCTTTTATTGCATAGAATTTATTGTATCGTGCCCAAATGTGCATTAGGACCCCACATAAAATTATATATACACAAACAGACCCTTTCCCAAAGACCCTAAAGGGGCGCACAACTCTCACTGACTTCAGTGTAAACTACACAGATAGCAAAGTAGAATAGGGTATTGTGAAAACCTTAAATTGCCTTTCCTAATTTGAGTGCTTAAAATGATAACCAGATATTAGCATAAAATGCTGTATTTAATAAGAATAATTTACATTTATGTAGCATTGTTCACCCACCAGGATACCAAAGCACTCTAGATCCCCTTGTATGATTAGGACAAGTATGTAAATATCTGGATCCTTATTCTGAAATGGACTCTCACTGACTTCAGTGGGACTCAGTACAGTAGCGAGGGCCTAAACATGTGGTTATCTTTGCAGGAACAGGGCCCATGTAACACCAGTGATAAGCAACTGGTGTGAGAGGATAGGAAGTATCCCACGTATAGTAGATGCTGAATAGTAGAATGCGGAGAGATTTTTGGCTAAGGTCACTGGGGCAAACGCCTGCTCCATTTAGATACAAGGGCAAAGCTGCATAATAATTGTGTATGACAAGGATTTCTTAATGGTTAATTATCTCTTTCTTTCCCCAACAGGGATAAGCACAAGGAATAGCATAGTCTCCAGTTCAAGCAAGGATTCTATTATGTCTAAGCCATGGCCCACTTCTAGTTTGCCTGGAAAAGCTTCAGGTGTGGGAGGAGGGGTTAATGGAACGAATTCAGGTAAGAAGCGGTGTTCAGACATTCTAAGGGTATGTCTACACTACGAAATTAGGTTGAATTTATAGAAGTCGGTTTTTTAGAAATCGTTTTTATATAGTCAGTTGTGTGTGTCCCCACACAAAATGCTCTAAGTGCATTAATTCGGCAGAGTGCTTCCACAGTACCAGGGCTAGTGTTGACTTCAGGAGTGTTGCACTGTGGGTAGCTTTCCCACAGTCTCTGCCGCCCATTGGAATTCTGGGTTGAGGCAATTCTGATGGGGCAAAACCCATTGTTGCGGGTGGTTCTGGGTACATGTCGTCAGGCCCTCCCTCCCTCTGTGAAAGCAACAGCAGACAATCGTTTTGCGCCTTTTTTCCTGAGTTACCTGTGCAGACGCCATACCAGGGTAAGCATGGAGCCCGCTTAGCTCACTGTCACCATATGTCTCCTGGGTGCTGGCAGACGCGGTACTGCATTGCTACACAGCAGCAGCAACCCATTGCCTTGTGGCAGCAGACGGTGCAATAGGCCTGAAAACCATTGTCATTGTGTCCGAGGTGCTCCTGGCCACCTCGGTAAGGTCAGTCAGTAGCGCCTGGGCAGACATGGGTGCAGGGACTAAATTAGGAGTGACTCAATCACGTCATTCTCTTTTAGTTCTGCAGGCAGTCCTATTGTACCATCTTATGGTGAGCAGGCAGGAGATGAGGATGCCTTGCAGTCCTACTGCACCATCTGCTGCCAGCCAAAGATCTAAAAGATAGATGGAGTGGATCAAAACAAGAAATAGACCAGATTTGTTTTGTATTCATTTGCTCCCCCCTCCCTCCCTCCGTGAAATCAACGGCCGACAATCATTTTGGTGAAGTCTGTCAGGGGCACCTTGAAAAATTTAATGGAGATTCAATCCTGCCTGAACTACCAGAGGCAGGGATAGCTTAGTGGGTTGAGCATTGGCCTGCTAAACCCAGGGTTTTGAGTTCAATCCTTGAGGGGGCCATTCTGTGTGACGGTTGTTTTTGTTTCTCCTTGATGTAAAGCCACCCCCTTTGTTGGTTTTAATTCCCTGTAATCCAACCCTGTAAGCCATGTCGTCAGTCGCCCCTCCTTCTGTCAGAGCAACGGCAGACAATCGTTCTGCGCCTTTTTTCTGTGCAGACGCTATACCACGGCAAGCATGGAGCCTGCTCAGATCACTTTGGCAATTAGGAGCACATTAAACACCACATGCATTATCCAGCAGTATATGCAGCACCAGAACCTGGCAAAGCGAAACCGGGCGAGTAGGCGACGTCAGCGCGATGACGAGAGTGATGAGGACACGGACACAGACTTCTCTCAAAGCACAGGCCCTGGCAATGTGGGCATCATGGTGCTAATGGGGCAGGTTCATGCAGTGGAACACTGATTCTGGGCCCGGGAAACAAGCACAGAGTGGTGGGACCGCATATTGTTGTATGTCTGGGACGATTCCCAGTGGCTGCGAAACTTTCGCATGCGTAAGGGCACTTTCATGGAACTTTGTGACTTGCTTTCCCCTGCCCTGAAGTGCATGAATACCAAGAAAAGAGCAGTTGAGAAGCGAGTGGCAATAGCCCTGTGGAAGCTTGCAACGCCAGACAGCTACCGGTCAGTCGGGAATCAATTTGGAGTGGGCAAATCTACTGTGGGGGCTGCTGTGATGCAAGTAGCCAAAGCAATCAAAGATCTGCTGATATCCAGGGTGTGACCCTGGGAAATGTGCAGGTCATAGTGGATGGCTTTGCTGCAATGGGATTCCCTAACTGTGGTGGGGCCATAGACGGAACCCATATCCCTATTTTGGCACCGGAGCACCAAGCCGGCGAGTACATAAACCGCAAGGGGTACTTTTCAATAGTGCTGCAAGCACTGGTGGATCACAAGGGACGTTTCACCAACATCAACTTGGGATGGCTGGGAAAGGTACATGATGCTCGCATCTTCAGGAACTCTGGTCTGTTTCAAAAGCTGCAGGAAGGGACTTTATTCCCAGACCAGAAAATAACCATTGGGGATGTTGAAATGCCTATAGTTATCCTTGGGGACCCAGCCTACCTCTTAATGCCATGGCTCATCAAGCCAAACACAGGCAGCCTGGACAGTAGTCAGGAGCTGTTCAACTACAGGCTGAGCAAGTACAGAATGGTGGTAGAATGTGCATTTGGACATTTAAAAGCATGCTGGCGCAGTTTACTGACTCGGTTAGACCTCAGCTAAACCAATATTCCCACTGTGATTGCTGCTTGCTGTGTGCTCCACAATATCTGTGAGAGTAAGGGGGAGACGTTTATGGCAGTGTGGGAGGTTGAGGCAAATCGCCTGGCTGCTGGTTACGCGCAGCCAGACACCAGGGCGGTTAGAAGAGCACAGGCTTCATCGTGTGGACGGGTGCAGGGTTAAATCGATTTAATGTTGCTAAATTCGACCTCAACTCCTAGTGTAGACCAGGGCTAAGAAAATTGTGAATGGGGCAGGGTGAGAATTTTTGTAATGGCCTCCCAGTTATTCCAAACCACTTTGGATCTTAGGCTACCAAAGGCAAGTTGATCTATCCAATGTTTAGCTTGACTGACAGCTTGAAATCTAATCAGTTTTTAATATCTTTTCACACACTACACCAATCCCTGAGTTCCCTTGCCAGTTTTTGTGAAATCATCATTTTCTTATTTCCAATTTTTTCCCCTCTCCCTGTTGCCATACAGTGGAATCATAGAATCATAGAATATCAGGGTTGGAAGGGACCTCAGGAGGTCATCTAGTCCAACCCCCTGCTCAAAGCAGGACCAATCCCCAATCAAATCATCCCAGCCAAGGCTTTGTCAAGCCTGATCTTAAAAACTTCCAAGGAAGGAGATTCTACCACCTCCCTAGGTAACGCATTCCAGTGTTTCACCACCCTCCTAGTGAAAAAGTTTTTCCTAATATCCAACCTAAACCTCCCCCACTGCAACTTGAGACCATTACTCCTTGTCCTGTCCTCTTCTACCACTGAGAATAGTCTAGAACCATCCTCTCTGGAACCACCTCTCAGGTAGTTGAAAGCAGCTATCAAATCCCCCCTCATTCTTCTCTTCTGCAGACTAAACAATCCCAGTTCCCTCAGCCTCTCCTCATAAGTCATGTATTCCAGACCCCTAATCATTTTTGTTGCCCTTCGCTGGACTCTCTCCAATTTCTCCACATCCTTCTTGTAGTGTGGGGCCCAAAACTGGACACAGTACTCCAGATGAGGCCTCACCAATGTCGAATAGAGGGGAACGATCACGTCCCTCAATCTGCTCGCTATGCCCCTACTTATACATCCCAAAATGCCATTGGCCTTCTTGGCAACAAGGGCACACTGCTGACTCATAACCAGCTTCTCGTCCACTGTAACCCCTAGGTCCTTTTCCGCAGAACTGCTGCCTAGCCATTCGGTCCCTAGTCTGTAGCTGTGCATTGGGTTCTTCCGTCCTAAGTGCAGGACCCTGCACTTATCCTTATTGAACCGCATCAGGTTTCTTTTGGCCCAATCCTCCAATTTGTCTAGGTCCCTCTGTATCCTATCCCTGCCCTCCAGCGTATCTACCACTCCTCCCAGTTTAGTATCATCCGCAAATTTGCTGAGAGTGCAATCCACACCATCCTCCAGATCATTAATGAAGATATTGAACAAAACCGGCCCCAGGACCGACCCCTGGGGCACTCCACTTGACACCGGCTGCCAACTAGACATGGAGCCATTGATCACTACCCGTTGAGCCCGACAATCTAGCCAACTTTCTACCCACCTTATAGTGCATTCATCCAGCCCATACTTCTTTAACTTGCTGACAAGAATACTGTGGGAGACCGTGTCAAAAGCTTTGCTAAAGTCAAGAAACAATACATCCACTGCTTTCCCTTCATCCACAGAATCAGTAATCTCATCATAGAAGGCTATTAGATTAGTCAGGCATGACCTACCCTTGGTGAATCCATGCTGACTGTTCCTGATCACTTTCCTCTCGTGTAAGTGCTTCAGGATTGATTCCTTGAGGACCTGCTCCATGATTTTTCCGGGGACTGAGGTGAGGCTGACTGGCCTGTAGTTCCCAGGATCCTCCTCCTTCCCTTTTTTAAAGATTGGCACTACATTAGCCTTTTTCCAGTCATCCGGGACTTCCCCCGTTCGCCACGAGTTTTCAAAGATAATGGCCAATGGCTCTGCAATCACATCCGCCAATTCCTTTAGCACTCTCGGATGCAACTCGTCCGGCCCCATGGACTTGTGCACGTCCAGCTTTTCTAAATAGTCTCTAACCACCTTTTTCTCCACAGAGGGCTGGCCACCTACTCCCCATGTTGTGATGCCCAGCGCAGCAGTCTGGGAGCTGACCTTGTTAGTGAAGACAGAGGCAAAAAAAGCATTGAGCACATTAGCTTTTTCCACATCCTCTGTCACTAGGTTGCCTCCCTCATTCAGTAAGGGGCCCACACTTTCCTTGGCTTTCTTCTTGTTGCCAACATACCTGAAGAAACCCTTCTTGTTACTCTTGACATCTCTTGCTAGCTGCAGTTCCAGGTGCGATTTGGCCCTCCTGATTTCATTCCTACATGCCCGAGCAATATTTTTATACTCTTCCCTGGTCATATGTCCAACCTTCCACTTCTTGTAAGCTTCTTTTTTATGTTAAGTCGCATCTTACGTGGGAGATAGATTCTAAAGTCAGCGCGTAAGGCGAAAATTGCATATAGTCAAAATTACCCTTGAAAATCCCTTAAATCGCCCATAAAGTACAGTATACTGTACATGGTTTTGTTTATACAACCTGTACAGTAATATGTATATAGTAATGTACAGTATATAATGAGTACCTATGCAAAATATAATTTTACAGTACTGGATTTTTAATTCCAGGGGGTCGTTAGGGTTTGATGTCGATCCAGGAGACGGAGGTGACTGAGAGCGTGGGTGACGGAGAGCGAGTAGTAGACTAAGTGGTCGGCTCTGGTTCAGCTCGAGAAGTTGATTGCATAGGCTCATCTGCTGCTGGTTGTTCTTCCTTGAAAAACATGGTGATCGGCAGCTGTCTCTGTTGTCTCTTGAGCTGCTCAAACATTTCTTGATACGATCTCAAATCGTCCATAATACTACATGTGATTTTTGAGGCTTCGTTCCATAGAGGGATCATATTCAGAAATTAAATCATTCAAGTGTTTCGCTGCTTGGAACACTTCAGCGAATTTATGAAGATTCCAACTTGCTGGCTCGTCCTGTTCGTCGTCATCATCTTCGTCTTCTGTAGACAATTTTATCAGTTCCGCTAACTCTTCGTTAGTCAATGTTTCTCTATGGCTCTCAATTCATTCTTCAATTTCTTCCTCAAGGATGTCGACGAAGCCATCACCACTCACTTGCCTGGCCACCTGAAAAATGCATTTCACTTCTTTGTCAATGGTCGGGAAACCCTTAAAATCGTTCACACATTCTTTCCATAGGTTTCGCCAACATGCATTGACTGTTTCAGGCTTGATTGCTTCCATTGTCTGTTTAATATGAGTGATGCAATTGGCAATGTTGAAGGACTTCCAACACTCCATCACATTAACATTGGGATCAGCATCCATAGCGCTACGTATCCGTGAGAACATAAGCCTCGTGTACGTGGCCTTGAAACAGCAAATCATGCCTTGGTCAAGAGGTTGGAGGATGGAGGTGGTATTGTGGGGGGAGAAAGGCGACTTCAACATTGTTATGCGCAAACCGGAGTGCCGCAGAGTGGCCAGGAGCATTGTCTACGATCAGCAACACTTTAAAGTCAAGTCCTTTACCTTCGAGGTACCGCTTGACCTCCAGAATGAAACACTTGTGGAACCAATCCAGAAATAATGCTGCTGTCACCCAAGCCTTTTTATTTGATTGCCAGAACACAGGCAGGAGATTTTTTGTTCTTGCCTTTTAGGGCACAGGGATTTGCAGCCCGGCTTTATTAAATGCCCTGCTGCATTACCACAAAACAACACAGTCACATGGTCTTTAGCTGCTTTGAAGCCAGGGGCTTGTCTTTCTGATTTCGAAGTGTAGGTGTGGTTGGGCACTTTTTTTTTTTTTTTTCAGAGGAGCCCAGTCTCGTCAGCATTAAAAACTTGTTCCGGAAGAGAGCCCTTTTCCTCTGTGATTTTCTTTAATTGTTCGGGGGAGGCTTTTGCTGCCTCTTCATTGGCAGATGCAGCTTCACCAGTAGTCTTCACTTTTTTGAGGTTGAAGCAGTTCCTAAAATGGTTAAGCCAACCTTAGCTGGCTTTGAATTCCTTCTCATCAGAAGGCTGTCCCCCTTCGGCAGGAGGTTTGAACAGCGCATAGAGGCTAAGAGCCTTTTCTTGCAACGTGTTGCCATCGATAGGCACGTTTACGGTTCATGTCTTCCAGCCATAAGTTTAATCCCTTTTCAGTCTTCACTAAAGTCTTATCACGCGCCTGGTTCATCACCTTAGCAGTTATTGAAGCACTTGATGCTATGGCTTGACGAATTTCTCTCTTTCGAATCTTGAGGGCACGGATGCTAGATTCATTGCGGCCATATTTACGCTCGACGTTGGAGACCAACATACCATCTCTCAATAAGTCCAACACAGCCAGTTTTTCCTCCAGCGTTGGAACAGATCGCTGTTTCTTCGGTTGAGCACCAGACGAAGTAGTTGGCTTGTGTTTAGGGGCCATGTTGTATGAAAAATACATACAGTATCTTTAAACACTAGAATCACACTCAGCACAGTGAGATGCTCACACTATGAGAGTCACGTGGGAACTGAGACCGACTGAGGGAACAGCAGATTCATGTCTCCCATCTCACGCTCACTCCAGGGCATATGCTCATTGAGTGGAATGGTGGGCGGAATCGCCTGCACTATTTACAGGTATCTTGTTTTTCTATTTTTTACCAAGCGCGTATAGTTGAATTCGCGTAAGTTAAATGCGCTATGATGTGACTCACCTGTATAAACAAATCACACAAATGGGGAGAGCTGACTATATAGAAGAATGGATTAAACTGACTATACAAAGTGATGTCAAATACATAAAGTAATCAAACAAATTTTCTCATTAATCTTCTTTCAGTACATTAGATGCTATTGTTCAATTTTAGCTAAAAAGAAAAATCCAGAGGGAAGCATGATTTTAAGTTTGTGGTTAGAGAGAGGTGGGTGAGGTAATATCTTTTATGGCGAGAGACAAGCTTACACAGAGCTCTTCTTCAGTCTGGGAAACAGTTAGGGTTTGTCTACACTGACAGCACTGTAGCACTTTCTGAAGATGCCACCTACGCCAACGGGAGAGGTTCTTATTGATGCTTGCAAAGTTGCCATTGAACAGAGGTTTTCAGCGGAAAGCTTTACATTCGCAGTAAAATTGGATAAGCATATACGTGATGCAGCAAATGGCTAAAACCAGGACGTTGTCCCAATAAGTGAAGCTTTCCATAGTAACATTAAAACGGAGAGGCTATCTCTTCGTTTAGAAATGTTAAGTGATATTTGCAGATCGAGAAATTGCCAGCTTAATTCGGTGAGCGAAGTGAAGCAATTTCTGAAACAAAACGAAGGCTTGATTGACATGTTGTCAGAAGTTACAATTCTCCTGAAATTATTCTACACAATTCCAACTCCAACCTGCACCGCTGAGTGACCATTCAGTTGCCTGCGCAAACTGAAAAATTATTTGCGAACGCAATGAGCCAAGAATGTCTAAATCACTTGGCATTTCTGCCCAGTCATAAGAACTCTACCTCTGAACTGGATGTTGCAAGTCTCCTGGATGACTTCATTTCAAGAACCAAATGATGACGAAAAGTGTTTGCTACCTCCTGAAGAATATCACAAAAGAAGGGGCTACATTTTGTTTTAATTTTAGAAAGTATTTGCTTTTGAGGGTTATTGATCCAAGAGTGCTTGGTTGTTTCTGTATTCAAAGGAGTATTATTAAAGTTGATAGGCTTAGTTAAATACATTTTTCTTACGATAGTGATATTGTGCAATATAGGTTAACTGTTAAACGCTTACTGTTTCCAGTCCATTTTTACATTATTTTAAAAAATATATATCTGCTTACAAGGCAAGTACGGAGGGCCGGACTTGGACCCATTCTGGGCACCACCAAAAATTATACAAACCTCCCACCCCTCTAAGCAGCTTATTCTAAGTGCTAGAGTGGCACAGCTGCAGCGCTGTAAGTGTAGACAAGCCCTCAGAGTATCACGGCTAAATACAAGCTGGAAGAGATTGTTAGCATAAGTAGTTGGCACATATTTCAAGGGACTATTCAAGGAGAAGTGGCCTGTTAACACCCCTCCAGTCATAGAGGTGAAAGAGGCAGGTGGGGAAGCTGTTAGTGGGTTATAGATTGTTGTAATAAGCAATAAATCCAGTGTCCCTTTTTAAAAAAAAAAAAAAAAATCTTAAAAATAATTCTTCATGGTTTTATTTTTTTCCTTTCAATCCCTGTTCCTCATTATTTACTACAAATAAAGTGAGTTCTTAATATTTTTTTAAATGTAAACAATTACTGTGAATTACCACTCTAAATGATAGTCTCTGGGCCAGGGAAAGAGAATGAGAATGACTCTGCAGTTTGATAGACAGGGCACTCACTACGGTTCAAGTTCCTGCTCCAATGACTATTTATAAAAAGTGGAATAGTTTCAAGAGGAGAGGCTGAAAAGGGACCATACTAAAATATCCGATGGCCCACTGGCAAGGGCACTCTCCCGCAATGCGAGAGAACCAGGTTCAAATCTTTTTTTCTCCACATCAAGCAGAAGTAGAAATTGAAGCCAGGTGTCCCACATCTGAGGTGAGTGCCCTAGGCCAAAGCTTATCCAGGAGCTGTCACCACAACAAATCCTCCACCTGCTTGTGTCTGAATGCCTGAAAAAGTTGGTGATTTATATTACCGTAACATTTCACACACAGATTTTTTTTTAAACTTTGATTTGCTGAAAAATTATCAAACCCGTTTCAAGTTGAAACATACATTTGTTTTTATTCTTAAACAGCAAACCAAAAAAATCTGTTGCCCAACTCTGTTTTGGGACACGCTTCTGCTCCCCTTAATTTCGTGTAACTCACTGATTTCTATGAGAATTTTGCCAAGCAACAAAGGGCCTAATCTTGCAAGGTAATAAAAGGTCCCTAATGTAGATGCTCAGCGCATTTAAGCTCGGCTCTAAAGGAAAGAGTGCAGGAATTGGGCCCCCTCAGCTGTGTCTCTTCTCTGGGAGGCCATGTCTACACTACGGCGGCATAACTATAGTGCTGTACTGTACTAGGGCCATAGTGTAGACACTTCCTACAGTGACAGAGGAGGAGGGTTTTCTATTGCTATAGGAACGCCACCTCCCCAAGCAGTGGTAGCTAGCTGTGTCTATGCCGGCAGTTAGGTCGGTATAGCTGCAGTGCTCAGCCATAGTTGTCTCAACCTCACGTCCAAGTGCAGACCAGGCCTTAGTGTTTCATGCAGTGTGAGGGTGCCAGCCTTCCAGATAAGTACGTAACAGGCCAGATCTGTAGCTGGTATGAATCAGCATAGCTCCATTGACTGACTTACACCAGGTAAATATTTTGTCCAGTCTTCAGTGTGCCCCACCAGTACACCATTTGTGAAATACCTTCACAAGATCTACAGTAAAGAAAGTGGGGTGTGTGTGTGTGTGTGTGTTTCATTGCACACTGACTTCGTGTTTCTGATCACTTACAAATTCTTTCAGGGCACTCAGGATCAAGCAGGTTGACGGGTGGTTATGTCTCTTCATTTCTGAAGAAGGAAATAGGCTCTGCTGGGCAGAGGGTTCAGTTAGCACCAGTTGCAGATCCATCTTCTAGTAAGTATAACTCTGAGTTTGGTTGTTTGCTTGTTTGGGCAATAATGCTGTCTGTTGATAAACTGTCTAGTCAAAAGTGCTTGACCACATTTTATTTCATTATGAAATATACTCAAGAGACCAAATAACCAATGTCAGTCAGGTTTATTAATATGATACAGGAGAGAGGTTCTGTACGATACCAGTCTCCAAGGAGCAGTCCTGTGCAGCAGTGTTACATTCACCGTGCACAGAAGGTGTGCTCCTCAAAATTACATTCCGAAAGCCATCTTCTTAGACCCTGCTTGTTTGCCAATAAAAAGGTACTAAGTATATCACCTGAAACTAGAGTCAATTAATCAGCTTTTTTTAACCTTGTTTCTGGTACCATGATGTACCCCTTTATCTTTTATTCTGAACCCACACATTCCAGGTCAGGATGCATCCTTATCTTTGTTCTGGGTGCATGCCTTCCAGGTACTAAGAGGTGTGAAGACCCCTCCCTAGGTCTGTACCAGGATAAATAGGTTTGTGAGGGTAACTCCCTTTCTGTGGCTGTGAGGAAACAATTATATGTCCTGATACTGACAGTTTTCCTATCTACTAAAGCCAATGTTTACTTCAGCTAATGCAAGCTAATGTTATGGGATACTTAGCATAGGTGAACAGGATTGTGGTATAGGCCAGTTTAGGCTATATCACAGTTACAATATTTGTGCTTAATGTATACTAATATATGGTGAGGATAGTGCATATTATGATATATGCAAACCAGCATATTAGACAACACAGTGTCTGCAGCATTAATCCTCAGTTTTTATATTTGACTTTATTGTAAAGAAGTGAGTCAGAGCTATAGGTCCTGATCTTGCAACTCTTACTCATGTTACAAGGGTTGCAGGATTAAGTCTATTCTGACTTCTTTAAACTGTTCTAAAATATCAGTTTTACCAATTAAACAAAAGTATAGCTTGTACTCCGCAACACAGCCATCCCAGAATGCACAGCTGCTATTACCACCAAAGGTGGGTCTTGCCGTGCACATCACTCACCACTGTATCTCCCCGGGGCACTTCTCCATAGCCCTAGCACCTTCTTCACTGTCCATCAGGGCTTGCAACTACCCAGTCTCAGTAGCCAGCCAGGAGCTCCTCTTGCTCCCTCAGTCCCTCCCAGCAGTTGCTCTGTCCAAGGTGCCGCAGGTCTCTCAGCCTGCTAGAGAGACAGACTTCACTCCTTGAGCTCCAGGCAGAGGCTGACACCGGCTTTTTTAATGTGGGGCTGCTGGACCCAGATTGGCTGCTCCCTGTGCAGCCTCCTTAGGCTTCTTTTAACCCTTTCTCTGCCAGCATGGGGTAAACACCTCATCAGAGTGGGATTTTCAGAAGCACCTTAGTGATTTAGGAGCACAAGTCTCAAAAACCCCAAACTAAATTGTCTATTCATTATAAAAAAACAGAGTTTATTTGTAGCTCGAGTAAGGACAGAGTAAACACTGGGGCACAGATTCACACTCTGCTCCATCCCTTCTGTACCCCTTTTGGCAACTCAAAGGGGCTGGAGAATAACCACATCTCCTCAGCCTGGGATTCCCTCATTGTGGGGGACTCTAGTGCTGGTACAAAGCCCGAGTAATCCACTTCTGTGCCACCCCTCACTTGCAGCCCCCAGTCAAAGGGCTATTATGTTCCAGATATTCTCTGCTAGCAGCTAGCCCTTTGTGGTCATATCTAGTGAGGATATTTTATTGCAGCCTTGAGGCTGCTTTAAAGTATGCTGGGGCCAAGCATAGAACTGGCCCCAAAATCAGCAAGCTGCAAATTGGTTCTTTTGCACCCCATCTCTTGCTGCATCCAGCAGATACTGGGCACAGTAGAGAATCTGGTCTGAGGAGGGATCTTGGCATATGGCTCACAATATTATTATTTCACATATCCTGATCTTTTTATTTTATTTCTTTAAATACAACTTGGCTCTAAAGTTGCAGCATCTAACAGAGAAAGTATCCAGATCCTGTATCCAGTGGCTTTTTTAAAGGAGCAATTCCTCCAGCTGAACCAGTCTGTAACAGGGTTTAGCAGGGCCTCCTTTGTTCCTGCCTCTGTTGTGTTCCAAAAACCACTCAGAGACCTTCTAGCTCAGCAATCACCAGTGCAGTTTATTTACAGGGTGCAATCCCACCACCTTCTCACCACATACAGCTTACAGGTTTCAGCCTTAAGGGCGTCTCAGTTTCTGCAGCCAGGAGGGAAGAGTTACCCCTGTCCTTCCACTCTCTGTCTCCCCGCCCCCTGGGGCCTGTATATAGCCACGGCTAATTAGGCTGGCAGCTGTGTTCCCCTTTGCCAATGAGGCATACATTTCTCTAGCCAGCTCCAATTTAACTGGATTGGGGCTGGAGTGACAGAGGGCAGGCTCCGGGGTTCCAGCCCAGCACCCTGTCATACAGTCACTGAAACTTTATCTAATGGCTTTTCTTCTTCTCATTTGTAGATATCGCTTCTCTGAAGTCTGTCAGACCTCATATTGGGCGGCCATCATTTAATACACCTTCAAAAAGTACACCAGCATTAATGCCGCGTCCACCGCCAATTCAGCCAATCCATGGACGCACTGACTGGTCTTCAAAGTACGGAGCTCACCGGTGACTTGCAGAAAGCACTTTCTGTTGAAGCACTGCACATTTCTCATGAAATGTTGACCAGTGCTAGACCATTTGCCATGACTTTGTAAGCCTGTGATTTGAAAGAAACCTTATCTTCTTTGGGCAAGACATTTCAAGACTTTTTTTTTTAGTTTTATTTGTATTGATTTGAATTCAATCTTATACCTTTTTGTATAAAATTGTTTTGTTATATGATTAGGTTCAATTATTTTCTTAAAACCAATACATTTTGTATATATGGCTTGAGGTTTTGGGCATTTTATACGATAAACTTTGTAATGAACTCGATAAAAATTTAATATTTCCTTTGTCAGGTCCAAATATTTTATACAAGTAAATAAAATGTAGCAGACTGAGGCAGTATTGCAAAGGAGATACAATTGTGAGAAAGGGGCATTTGCCAAATATTGTTTTGTGGTGGAGTTTGATGTTCTGAATGGGACGTATGAGGCAAGGCGGTCAATCAAACTGATTAACCCAGCCTTATTTCAGCACCATGCTGCACGAGCTGGATGCGATTGTCAGCCTTTTACCTGCTTTGGGCTGACTTAACATGAAAGACTAAGGGCCTGAACTTGCTCTCCTTGAGGTCAATGGCAGGTGGATTGGGCCCTAAGTCAATCGCAGGCTTATTGAAGGGTGGTTTTTAGCTTTGGCTGGTGTTTGTAAATTTGTCTTCATGCTGTTTGTGCTGCCTGTCAGTTTTACAGTTCTGGGGCTGATCTTGTAATCCCGAGGCCAAATCCCTGCTAACTACACTGGGAGTTTGGCCTGAATGAGGCCAGCAGGATTAGGCTGCTAGTTTGACTACATTCAGCCTGTTTCTAATGCTGTCTCCATTCAGTAAGTATTCTGTGGGTTTTGCTCATCTGTCCTGAAGTGCCGCTTCAGACTTAACTGTTGTTGTCATCTTTCAGAATGAAAATAAAACATGCTGCATAGGGGGCTGCTCCTATTAGTCAATTATAACATTCCGAAAGATTTCCACGGAGCAAAGTCAGACCCTGTTTTTGTAGGGCAAGTAGGAGCTGGAGAAATATTTGAGGCACTATTGAATATGACAAAGCTGGCTCACAGGCAGAGTAACGTAGTATTAGTGATGCACCAGCAGCGAAGTTTAAGAAACTATATATGCAGCTGACGTAATTTCTATGGCTTTGTTTTCCAGCCTGATTCCCTTAGTGTATCAGATGCAGTTTTCATAAACAAGTAAATTTCAATCAACAGTTACAGTGCTGATTTAGCTTACCTTCCCATATTGTTAAATATAGATCAGTTTCCATAAACATAGTCTTACTGGCTATTTTGTTATAGGAAGCATTTAGGATCAAATTCTGGTCCCCGTGATGTCCATGGCAAAAATCTCAGTTGATTTCATTGAGACCAGGATTTGACTTATGCAGGAGGGAAAAAGTAACATGGTAGAGAAGTTACAAGGGTTACTGACAGAGAAAAGCAGCCAAATAGGCAGGTACAAAACTGAGTGGGGATTGCCCTCTCCATTCTAAATGTTTAGCTTATCAAAGTGCACTGGAAAAGGCTACCTCCCCTTTCTAGCAAAAATGTGCAAAAAGGAAAGAAAATAATCTGTGTATTTCACCACACAGAAAACCCTCCCTGATCTCTCAAGGATAAAGGCTTGGGAATGGCCTCGTATTCATATGGAGCCTGATAATTCACAGGCAGGCCTGGGCCCAACCCCAGCGTATCCGTGCAGAGTGCCTCTTTCTTTGCACTCTTTCCAAGACCCTCTTCCCCTGAGCTAGCCTAGGGGCTACATTGCTCTTGAGTTTCCCCAATCTACCTGCACACTGCCTCCTCTTCCAAAGGGCAGAAGCTGGATTGGAAGGTAATTCTGTGGACTAATTTCTGCTGGACTTCCCTACAAAAACCACTTCATTTTGGGTGGAGAGTATGCCCTAGGGCAATTTCTCTGCCGTTCTGAAATCAGCAGAGCACCAAATATGATTTGCTCATGTAGAGAGAGACAAGCAGCTGCTGGCTCAGCTGTAGGAGAGAGCGGGATGGATAGTGGCGAGTGCCTTTGTTCTATGCACTGTGACAACAGATGGGCAGCATATACTGCTCTCCACACAATGCAATGAAGGAGCAAAATGGTCTATGCATTATTTAAAAATTAATATGTACATAGGATCTTCACAGAATCGCATCATGGCTCTCTAATCTTCACCACCCAGGCTTTGTTACCAGTTAACTAGCAAACACTCATTTTCAAACCTATAGGTACTTGCTAACAGAGCTGTGATGTTGGTGTACACACAAGGAAGTAAAACAGAGCCATTTTGAATTATGCAGCACTAGATGCATGTACTGGGGGAAGGGGTGGGGTGGGGTGGGAGGAGTGTTTGCCAAGTGGAAAGGGAAAAATTGTGTATTTACATTTTTTAAAACCATATAGAATAAGAACTGACTGTTTCCTGTCTGGAAATCAAAATCTTCATTTATATTTAGAGATCGTTTTAATTTATTTATAATGAATGAACTGACACTAACAAGGGAGATGTTTGGACCTATACAATATCTAGCTAGGTGTTTGTAAATAGTCTATTCTGCTGTGACCATATGCCCCTGATTCTCATAAATCGTCGTAGTGCCTATCATTGTCAGAATAGAGTACTTAGAGCCCAATCCTGCAACCCTTACTCAGGCAAGCAAGTAATTTGCTGGAGTAAGGGGTTCAGAATCATGGCTAGTCCTGCAAAGGGATCCACAAGAAGGGTCATAAGGTTACTCGGTGCAAGAATAAGGATCTGCATTCAAACCCCTTTGCAAATGTGGGGGCCTTTATTTGTCAAACCTAAACAGCTCACATTCAAAAATTGTCTACTCAAGTTTTAAATTAAACAGATTTAATGCATAGATTCACTCAGTAGCAAGTGTATCGTGGGCACAATCCTGCAGTCTTTACTCAGGCAAACTCACACTGAGCTCATTGAGAGTTTTTGCTTGAATAAGGACTGCAGGGTTGGGCTATATCATTTTTATTTTATTTTTTTTAATGTTTTCTTTGATTTGTGCTGTTTAGATGGGAAAAAGTAGAGAATGTACATTGCATTGAAAACCTGACCAAAAGCAATATATTTGTAAGAAAACATATCACATGCAAAATATTACCTATCTCTTAGCAGGTTCTGCAGCATTTTTATGCTAAGTATACGATTTTGATTTTTAGAATGATTTTTACCATTTACAGTTTCTCATACTCATGTGTAATATGTAATAATGACCTTAATATGAAGGAGTCAGACCTTGGGTTGGCATATTAATCTGTATTATCTTGATTTTTCTTAAATTATGTGCAGAGAAATAAAATGAAATTAGTACAGAAACCCTCCCCACACTGTTTACAGATTCATTAAAAATGCTTTAGCGAAAGTACGTACCCTAAGATGGGGAGAAAAATATTTATTGAAAGAAATGAAAACCCAGAAGATTTTCTATTTGTTTTTTTTTTTTTCACTGTGGTGTGTTATTGGGGGTGGATGTTTAAACTGTTTAATTCCTTCTGTGTAAAGAGCCTGCTGCCCAGAATAAAGTTACTCTTGAAGAGATGTTGACTTAAGTGTTGTTTTTCATTCAGATGCTAATATCTAGGGATAGTTAATTATATTTTTAAATAATAACCCTTGCATTTAATCCCTTTTGAATTTTGCTTCTACCAAAGATCTTTTTGTCTGCAAGTTCCAGGTTATGATCTTTATCCAAATATGTGACATTTTGTCAGCTTCTGTCCCTTACAGTTAAACACTGAGATCATCTCCATTAAAGCCACTAACGGTGTTGGAGAGTTAGAGCTTGATGGCTGAGCCAAACCTGAGTGGCTCTGCAACCCCAATCACCCAGCAGCAATGCCCAGAGTATGGAAGTGGGCTCAGGAGCCACTGCTGTGACTTGTGTGTGGGGTGAGCTTGCTCTTCCACCCCATGGCCTCCTTGAGCATGTAGCGTGAGACTTTGCCTTAAAACTATTCAAAGACTGAAGCTTGTGCAGAATCGTTATTCAGTGAGGTATACTGTTGGCAGTATAAGGTACCAGTGTGCCTGCCTAGATAGAGTTTCTAAGATGTTCATCATGCCTTATAAAGCTCTAAATGACCCGAGACCTGCCTATAGGAGATCACCTCTCTTCCTGTGACACACTGCCACAGCTGTGGTCAATGGAGATGCTCCAGTTGGATCTGCCTTATAAAAGCAAAGGAGACTGCTGATGGGGGATACTCTAAGAGCCACTGGGTGCTGGAACTTGTTTCCCACCTCCTTCCACCCTTTTGGTTCACAGCCTGAATCTAATTTCCTTCTAAGTATGCCAAAGCCATGTAGTTGAGAGAGATTGTGAGAGAGGTTGAAAGGCTTGTTCCTGGGGGAGAGGAAAAAGGGCTTTTCTGGTTTTGAGTTGCTCATCCACACAATTAATGTTGAGTATTCAGTGCTGCTGGTGGTCATTGTTACTGGAAGTTTGGTTATTTTTTAGGACACCTAGAGCTGTCTGAATGGTTTTTTCCCCCTTTTTGTTTGTTTGTTTGTTTGTTTCAAATGTTTTTACATCTAAAATTGCCTAATGCAAAATATTTTTAATAATGCAAAAACTTGTTTTGCAGTATAGTGAAATAAAACATCCTAGAAATATTTTACTAATAGAGATTATTACTGTTCCATCGAGGGGAAAAAAATACAGCAGCAGCATGTTCCTGTGTCCTGATTAAACACTCAAGCCAGGAAATGACACCTAAAGTTGCCCATGTATCTTTAACAACACCTATCTTCATATGCATTTTAAACAGCCATCTATAGACCTACAAGGCAAACGTAGCAGACTTTCAATATTTCTCTGTGCTGTATTGTTTCTGAATCGGAATTAATTTGCAAACTGGACACCATTAAATTAGGCTTGAATAAAGACTGGGGGTGGATGGGTCATTACGCAAAGTAAAACTATTTCCCCATGCTTATTCTCCCCCACCCCCTTACTCACACCTTCTTGTCAACTGTTGGAAATGGGCCATCCTGATTATCACTACAAAAGTTTTTTTTTTCTGCTGCTGATAATAGCCCACCTTAACTGATTACTCTTGTTTCAGTTGGTATGGCAACACCCATTTTTTCATGTTGTGTGTGTGTGTCTATGTATATGTATATTATATATATCTCCCTACTGTATTTTCCACTGCAAGCGTCCGATGAAGGGGGTTTTAGCCCATGAAAGCTTATGCTCAAATACATTTGTTAGTCTGTAAGGTGCCACAAGGCCTCCTCATTCTTTTTTGCTGATACAGACTAACATGGCTGCCACTCTGAAATTTGCAAAAAGAAAAGGAGTACTTGTGGCACCTTAGAGACTAACCAATTTATTTGAGCATAAGCTTTCGTGAGCTACAGCTCACTTCATCGGATGCATTCAGTGGAAAGTACAGAAGACGTTTTTATATACGCAAACCATGAAAAAATGTGTAGTGATAATCACCCATTTTTTCATGGTTTGTGTGTATAAAAACGTCTTCTGTACTTCTGTAACACGGCTGTTACTCTGAACTCTGACATTTGTATTTCGGTTACTCATGCTTTTTGTGTGATTTGAGTAAGCAGACCATAAGAAGACTTGCTTTTTTTGATACCTAGAATGGCAGCACCTTGATACAACTAAAAGCCAATCCTGAGCAAACCTTGTTTAAACAGGGGCAGCAGCAGCATTGCTTTCCAATTTGGAAATCAGATTTTAAAAAAAGAAAGGCAGACTGCCACATGCAGCGCCTCACTTGGATGTGTCTGGAGTCTTGGAAGCTTGACTACCCTACGTTCTCCTACAAATGGACCTTGAGCTTGTTTGGAGGTTCTAGCAGGGGAGCGCAGCTACCGTAAACCCTTGACCGAAGAACGGTACTCCTCTATCTGGGAGGTCGTCCTCTTCGACCGAGCGCGCAGCTTCGGGAGGGACGCACATGGAGCGGTGAGGGAGGAAGGGGACACCCGCCTAGCCAGCCAGATCAGCCGAATCAACCCTGGCGATCAATGGGGTGACAGATGTCGCAGCCAGATCGCCCTCACATCCAAAGCTACATAGGGCTAGTGCGCTATATAAAGCTTGAACGGTTCGATGACTTTACAGTTAGGGTGACTAGCTAAGCGGGAGCTGTGGGACCAATTGACTACAGCTAGTGGACTTTACTGTAACAGATACCAGGACTGGTGAAAACTGATCCTACCCCAAAGAGAGCCCCAAATGTTTTGCACTATATTTCTCTCCCAAAAGCCTCTGCAGCATTTGCAAATTACCAGCCTCTCTACTGGCGGTTCTCCCCGCTTGCCCCCGCCCACTGGTGTCGCGAGGCGGGAGGGGGGGCGGAGTCGGCGCGCGGGAGCTGCGCTGGGGCGCGCGCGCGGTGCTACTCTTCCCGCTGCCGGGGGGGGTTTGCCCCCCGCCCCCACCCCGGGCGGGGCTAGTCCCGCTTTCATGTGTAACCCCCTGTGGCTTGCGTGGGGGCTGGGCTTGGTTCGGGAGTAAGGAGGTACGGGCCCGTACGGCCTACCGGCCCACGGTGACCGCCAGTACCGGCCCGCGGCAGCGCTTTAGTGTCGCTGCCCCTTTTGCCCCCCGGGGCAGAAGTAGCTGCCCGGGGGCAGTGATTTAAAAGGGTTGTGTTGCAAATCCCTTTCGTTTTAGTAGGGGTCGGGTTAATGCAACTTTCCGTGTCGGGGAGAGGGGGTGTTTAAATGCAGTTGGGGGGGAGCGGATGTAACTTTCTCCATATAAAAGCAAATCAGGCTCCGCCTGTAGCTTTGAGGCTGCAAGAACTATTTTGGGGGTGTGTAAAGTGTAGTTTTATCCTTGTTTTATGGGACAACGGGAGGAGAGAAGGCACAGAGCAACACGGGTGTGGCTCCCACCCCACCTCTGAGAACATCTCCAGCTGTTACATATTTCAAGAAAAGGCCCAACAGCTGTTACTTCTGGCTCTGTAAATCCCCATATAACACTGACCCTGGGAAAGCTGGTGCCTGGAGCTGGCCCTGTGGGCTCCTGTACAAGGGAAGCTGCCTGTTTGGTGTCCTGAGCTAGAAAGCGACCTAGCAGGGAACAGACTGCAGGATAGAGCTCTGCTCAGCGCTGAATGGTCCTGCTGCTGGCCATATGTGCATAGGGACCACTTGCCCTAACAGCTGGCAATCTTATGTACAGCTGGAGTTCCTTATTTAAATCCCGTTAGCTGTCTGTAGCAGCCTCCTTGGGATGCGCTGTTTCCATCCACCTGAGAACTGCATTCCTGGAGGGGGGGTTGCTGTGCCTCAGTGGGTCACAGCTGAGAGTGCCAAACTCGGGACAAACTGCTGAGAAATAGGGCAGACTCACCCTAAACTGGTGATTATTCTATCATTAGATTATACCAGTCACAAAAGTGAACATCTGTCTCACCACACCGGTTAACAAGCATAAGTGCTGGAACTAGGAGTGTTCGGGATGGGGGTGCTGCTGCTGCTGCACACCCCCTCACCCATTTGAAGTAGTTTCCATTATGTACAGGGTTTACATTTTGATTCAGTGGCTCTCAGCACCCCCACTATACAAATTGTTCAAGCACCCCGTTAAGAAGACAAAAAAGCAATTTCCTTAGGCATTCCAGCTCTTAGCTCACTACCCAGCTACTAGACTCTCTGATGAGTGGGTACTGAAACCTAATTTAATCAAAGAGGTCCTTCTAATCTCAAGAGATCAGCCACTTAGCCAGGTCAATATATAACCCCAATCTTACCCAATAATCACACTGATGCCAATCCTTTAATAACTTAAGGTTTAATAATAAAATAAAAGAATGAGTTAATAATGGTTATTAGATCATATACATACAAATCATTGGAAAGTCCTTATGTCAGGTTTGTAGCAGTGATGAAATAGACTTCAAGATTATAAAGTCTCTCTGGTAACTTCCAAAAGATTGGAAGGTCCAAAGTCCATAGTTCAAAATGTTCCTTTTTGATGTAAATCCACAGACCTGAGAATCAGGGCAGGAAAGAGGCAAAATGGAGGTATCTCAGTGGTCTTTTATATCATTTGCCATTGTTATGCTTATAAGAAGCTCACGGAATCTTTTAAAAGGGGATAAGGCAATACACCATGTCTATTGTACTAATTTAAAGCTAGCAAAATGGAATACAATTTTACTTGAGACAGTTTCTTTTGGCCTACACGGTGTGCCTGAAAATTTACTGTTTCAAAGTTCACAGCCTTTGTTTTGTGGAAAATTTCTGGCCCAAGATGGAGTCCAGGGTCACATGAGCATATCACATGTCCTTATGTGCTTTGACTCACAGGTGCAGTCATTGCATTGTCCATTCTTGTTGAGGCATCCACAGGAAAGCTTACTGGGTGGGATGAGTTTCCTCTATGGCCCATTGTTAGAGTGAAGTGCCCTTAATTGGTAATTAACATACAGCTATCTGGCCTTGATGGAAATCTTATCTGGTGGGTGTTACCCAGTAATACAACATATGTATAAGATACAAGTCTATGGCCAATGTTCATAACTTTAGATACAAAGATGATACATGCATATAAACAGGATAATCATACTTAGCAAATCATAACTTTTCCATTGATAACCTTACGACATACTTTGTACATGATTTGTTACAATTGTATAACAGTGGTAATATCAGTTATATAAAGAGCCATATTCAATCATACAGCATCACAAAGGGAAAGAATAAAATCAGAAAAATGGCAGGTAGGAGTGGAAGGTCAGAGGCGTATCCAGCTTACAAAGAATGATGCTGAAATGCTACTTGGAAGTGTTTCCTTTTGTTGTAGGTCAGAGGATAGGCATTTTAAGGCTCCCCTCTCTGGTTTAATGGTGTTAGTGTCTGATATTTGGTACTCCCTATGTGCTTTCTTCCTAGTGGCATTAGGAAGAGCAGAAGCAGAATCAAGATTGCTATGTGACTCCAGGCTCGGAGGACAGAATGTTGACTCTAAGCTTTATTCATTTATATGTACACTATCTCTCTCCCCAACCCCTTTCTCTGAATAGTCCTAGCATCTGGTGTTCACTCTCCCTCACAAACACATATGGCCTTTGTTCCTTCTCCCACACAAACAAAATCCCAAATCCCTGTGGCTTCTGTGGTCTGGAACTCTTGTGCCCTTGAGCAGGGAATGGTGTTTAGAAATCACACTGATTAGGTATTTTGGAAATCCTAGATGAGAAATCCTTGCCCCAACCCTGCTGATCTCTAACCTGAAGGCCTCTTTTACCCTGTGCTGTTGCTATGGGCCATTCTCCCATGCAGTTCTAGCTCTGCTGGCTCCTAGTTGTGCTGCCATTTGTTGGGCACCACTCAAAATGCTTTTGATTTTGGGCTTTTGAATACAAGGAGCAGTAACTAAGCCTCTTCCCCCTAACCCACCTTCTTTTTCTTTTTAGCTGCTTGTAATCTGTGATGGCAATAGCGTGACCAGATGTCCTGATATTAGGGGCTTTGTCTTATATATGCAATTATTACCCTCCTCCCCCTCCAAAAAAAGTGTTCTGATTTTTCACACTTGCTATCTGGTCTCCATAGATGGCAACAGGGTTGATGTACAGAACTGTTTACCTGACTCTTTCCTCTACCTTCCCTTCAGGTTCCTCTCCGCTTCTGCAATTTAGCTGCTCTTCCTACTGAGCAGTTAGGGCCGGGGGGGGGGGGGGGGGGGGAAGGAAGAGGGAAGAGCTGCCCTGTCTATGGCCTTGTTTATGGGGGTGGGGGTTGGGTTTTTTTCAACCAAGTTAGCTCAAACCAGCTAGACTAACTCAGTTGAAAACCCCACTTAACCCCTGTTAGTGTCCTGACATCACATCTTACAATCAATGTAAGAAGACACAAAACCCTGCTAAACTCAGGCTAAGAGGTTATACCGGGCATGTGCTGACCGCTGCTTTCTGCAGTTCCCATTGACCAGGAACGGCGAACCAGGACCATGCCTGAGGATGGTCAATGTAAGTGAAACGTCTCGCGGCCCACCAGGGGATTACCCTGATGGGCTGTGTGCTGAAGGTTGCCGATCCCTGGGTTATACCATGTCTGTGTTGGTGGTAAGTAGAGCTTTCAGTCAGGTTAACAGCTGGGAAAAAGGCACCTTTCCCCCCCTAATCTAAATAAGGCCTATAACTTAATTTTATACAACAGATGTGCTTTGATGCCCATCTTGTACCCATTATTGTTATGTGAGTGCTAGGCACCTGATCCAAAATCTGTTGAAGTCAATGTGACTCTTTCCACTGACTTCATTGGGCCTTGGATCAAACTGTGAGGCTGTTTGTGTTTTAAGAGGCTAGCATCCATCACTTTGAAAAGGTTTGTGTTCTCTACTGCACAGCCTTGTAGGCCTGGGCATGTTAAAGTTAAAACCTTTTTTATAAAGATTATTAATTACTCCGCATTTGGTCATAAGTGTCATAGTTCACTTTAGGAAAAACAAATTTGTGTAACCCCTTAAGCAACTTTAAAAACTTGTTTGTTTGTTTTTAACTGTCTTTATCTGTATTACAACCCACACCATAAACCAGCAATACTCAGACTGTGGCTGACAAGCTGCAAGTGGCTATTTAATGCATCTCTTACAGCTCTTTGCAGCGCATGATATTAAACACTGATTTAATTATTAACCAACCAGGCTGCTTTACTCTCTTATTAACCAATTAAGTTATTTGCTATGAGAATAGTGACTAAATATTTCCCCTGTCATACTGTTCATATATGAATAGTACAATAGCAAATGAAACAATGAATTCACGCTGCTGATCACTAATTTGGCTCCTGAACCACTGAGGTCTGAGTATGACTGCCTTAGACCATTAAAACACACTGAAACAGCATAAATAGCGAAGACTCTTACTTTTGCATTTTGCTCAGCTTAGGCGGTAGAATAATCTCAGGTTCTCATACACTGAAAAAAAGCTGCAATATTAGGGTTACAAATATTATCGGGCAATATTTGTTTTCACTGACTAAGAGAATAGGAGCAGACCCCGACTCTGTTTGTTGCAGCTGGCTAGCTTCAGTCATTTTTATTCCTGGGACATCAGTAACCAGCTGGAGTCTGGCATTTGTCTTTTGTTTTTATGCCCATTAACTAACAAGCAGTTAGCTGTAGTATTGCACAAGACATCTTCAATGCTGTTCAAAGGCCTCTTTTTTCCCTACTCATGAGGGACACTGCAACATTGAAAACTGTAGTCTATTATTCACATGCAAGCATATACTTTCCCAGATCACTGCACCTGTGGTTCAGAAACCTCTGTACAGATGGAAGCATTCGCCACACCAGCAGAGACTTCCCGTTATGCAGTTATATGCACTGTTGATGTAGCCATGTTGGTTCCAGGGTAATAGAGAGTCAGGATGGGTGATAGCCTTTGCTGGCCCAACTTCTGTTGGTGAGAGCAGTTATTTAGCTGACTTACTGGCGGAGCTGGAACTCTACGCTCTCTTGGCTTATGGCTGCAGAATGGAATTCAGCTCCTACTGAGATACAAACACTAGTCTGTTCAGCACATAATTTAAAAAAAAGAGTCATTCTCCTGGCAGCAGTCTAGCTCAGCAATTTAAAAAGTTTGAATGGTTACATGCTGCTATAAGAACTATTCAGAGAAAGAAATGAGACCCTATTCATGGACCCAAACTTACACAAGTCAGAAATCTCCTTCTATATTAAGTCTTAACCAGTGTGACAGACTGCTGATCCAAGAAATCATTTAAAGTTCCAGCAAATCTTGAATCACCAGGGCTAGAAAGGGATGTTCTAGAGCAGGGGTGGGCAAACTACGGCTGGCGGGCCACATCCGGCCCTTGAGCTCTCGCTGGGGAGTGGGGTCTGGGGCTTGTCCCGCTCTGGTGCTCCAGCCGGGGAGCAGGGTTGGGGGCTGCTCCATGCGGCTCCCAGAAGCAGTGGCATGGACCCCCTTCGGCTCCTACACGTAGGGGCAGCCAGGGAACTCCACTCTGCACGCTGCCCCCACCCCAAGCACCACTCCCGCAGCTCCCATTGGCCGGGAACTGCAGCCAGTGGGAGCTGCAGGGACGGTGCCTGCAGACAGGGCAGTGTGCAGAGCTGCCTGGCCGCGCCTCTGCCTAGGAGCTGGAGAAGGGACATGTTGCTGTTTCCAGGAGCCACTTGAGGTAAGCACCACCCAGAGCTTGAGCCTCCACCAGCACCCCAACCTCCTGCCCCAGCCCTGATCCGCCTTCTGCCCCCCAAACTCCTTGATCCCAACCCAGAGCACCCTCCTACACCCCAAACTCCTCATCCCCAGCCCCAACTCAGAGTCCACCAGCTGGAGCCCCAGCCCGGAGCCCCCTCCTGCACCCTGAACTCCTCATTTCTGGCCCCACCGCAGAGCCCACACCCACAATCAGAGCCCGCCCCCCCTCCTGCAGCCCAACCCCAATTTTGTGAGCATTCAGGCCTGCTGTACAATTTCTATTCCCAGATGTGGCCCTCAGGCCAAAAAGTTTGCCCACCCCTGTTCTAGAGCATTAGAAAATGGATTCCCAGGCTTTCATTTTTTTAATGGTGTATAGTATTCATCGTCCGCTACCATGCAGTTCTGGTACATAACTAATGGAATCCCATATTTCAGATTACCATCTTGCCTCCTCTTTGATTCAGATATAATTTTTCGTGGTTATTAGCTTAGAAACATCTAGAGCATTTAACCTATTTTCTATATAAAACCTATAAAACCTAACTGATTTTTTTAGAGTTTGATTAGTGCTCATTTATTTCTTCATTTGTTTCCCACTAATTAGGGGCCTGGAGAGCCCCCATTCAGGCTGCACCCTGAGACGCTCCTGTGTCCCTGGGGTGAGGCACCTTTATTCTTTCTTGTTTTTAATGGTCATCTTTTTAGTATGTATTTCACATTTTCCAGCAAGAAGGGGAGCCATGGTTGGGGCATACCTGGACATGCTGGTCCAGCTTCTAGGTGAGGGGCCAAGGGACTCCGTGTGCTGCTCCGCCCCAAGCACCAGCTCCACACTCCCCTTGGCCGGCAACAAAGATTGTTTGGTGTAGAGAAACCCATGCTACGAAATTCACTGCAGAGGTATTTTATGTAGGATGACTATAATGTTTATATATCATGTGTAGAGGGGACCCTGTACATTAGTTATAGTACACACTGTGCACTGATAATAGACCACTACAAGAATGACATTCAGCACTGACCCTCTTCTTCCTCCCCTGCTCCCCATGACTTTTGCTGCAAAACCCCTATACCAAGCAAAGTTGTTGGTTTTGGTTTCTTTTCTCCAAAAGGGAGATGTGCCAGAGACTCCATGAAATCTGCTAGGGACTTTGCTATTGCAATTAATTTTTATGTGGCTAGCACTCAGACTGCAGTGATTGGCAGGAGTATAAAGTCCTAAGATGGCTACATATTAGAGCCATTGCTGCAGCTTCCAGCTCTAGGAAGTCAGTACTTATACTGCTCATACCTGGCTTTTTCTTAAGTTCTTGGAGTGAAGAAAAAAAAAATCCTCAATTAAATCTATACATTGATAAAAACAGCTCAACTCAGAAAAAACTACTTGAAGAGATGCTGAATTAGTTCTAGAGAAAACATTTCATCCTCTCAGACAGGCATCCTGGAAACTATTACTCTAAAAAATAACTTACAGGTGATCCTTGTAGTAACTCTTCATTTCCATGTATTTGTTAGGTGACTGAAGATTTGAAGTCATGGCTGGAAAACCCAAACTTTACTACTTTAATGGGAGAGGCAAAATGGAATCGATTCGCTGGTTGTTAGCAGCTGCTGGGGTTGAGGTTTGTTTTGGTATCTTGAACCACCTGTGCATATACCTGCCTCAAAGCTCAAACTTACAGGTGTGTGGGGTAAACAAAAAATAAAGTGGAATTAACTATGTATGAACAAAACAGACGTTCTTTGTACCTGCACTAGATGCTATGTTAGTCTGGGTAGATAGAGGGGTGTGACCATGTTTTGGCAAAGCCACTTTAAACTATGCTAAAGAATAAGTTTGATTCTGAATATTTGCTACGTTAGTTGTCAGTGAAATGTTTGATATCCAGCTCATCAGTTATGGTGGTAACATGCACAATCTGGGGCAGGCAGGATTGCCATCTGTCTGCTTTATCTTCTTCTTTATCTTTTGGGCTGGTCTTTCCACTTTCATGGTGTTTAGTTTTTACCAGTGTGACTCCTACTCAAGGTTTGTAGTTTCAGCTGACTAATTAGTTCTCTGGCAGAGAATTAACTGTATCCCAAAAGCATTTTGTCTTCTCTGGTATGTATGAGGCTGAGCAGGGAATATTGAGCAAACTGATCAGGATCTGTTGGAAGCTATGCAGATGTTCTGAGCAGAGGAGGAAAGACAGGCAAGTGAAATGGAAGGAAACTGACATTAGCCATAGTCCTTTCTAGTGTGATGTCAGATTTCTAACTTCATAGAATCATAGAAGATTAGAGTTGGAAGAGACCTCAGGAGGTCATCTAGTCCAACCCTGCTCAAAGCAGGACCAACCCCAGCTAAATCATCCCAGCCAGGGCTTTGTCAAGCTGGGCCTTTAAAAACCTCTTAAGGATGGAGAGTCCACCATTTCCCAGGGTAATCCAGTGCTTCACCATCCTCCTAGTGAAATAGTTTTTCTTAATATCCAACCTAGACCTCTCCCAACTTCTTAAGAGAGAGCTTGGATGAGCACTTCCATAACATTTGCCTCTCTGCTCTCCCTCCCGTATAGTAACCATCCTGAAGTCACATTTAACTGACTTCTTGGTTCTAGAGCTCTGAAAAAACTCTGTTCATATCCTGAGTGGCACTTTTTTCTTTTTTCAGTTTCCTTTTCTTTTTGCGAATACAGAGTAACACGGCTGCTACTCTGAAACCTGTCTAATTGGCCTGATTTTCCACTCTTGCACCTTGTATAGTCATTCAAACCTGTGTGAAATGCTACCATGTGGCAATCAGGCTCTGTTATTTTTAGTATGTACTTAGTGTTGAAACTGGACATAGTGAGTTTTGTTTGTTTGGCTCACAAACCATGCAGTTCTCCTCATACCAGAACTGATGATAACTATTTGGATCCCTTAATACCATGATGATAGGAGTCTCTTGGATATTTTCCTAACTCTCTCTAGAACTGTATGTCAGAATTGATGAGACTTTCCTATTAATAAGAACAGCAGTGCTATAGAGTAAATTAGTATTCTGAGATTTGTTCCCTTCCAGCAAACACTTTTATATAATTTGTCTGAGTTTAACTCCCTGCAAAAGCTTACAGAAGCATACACTGTGCCAGCCAAACCTACGTTGCATGTGCTAGAAAGTTTTAAGTTTCTGTGCTTCAGGGAAACATTTTTGTGACGGATTGCATCACAGAAACTCCCTTGTGACTGCCACCTGAGTCAAAACCTCTGAGTCTGTTTTCCCTGCCAGCTTGGGACTTCAGTACCTTGCCATGTTTGAGCCAGACACGCTTGCCTGCTGCAAACACAGATCCAAGTCTGAACCACGTCCCCCACAAGCTGCAGGCTTAACTGAAAACTGCTTAAGAAGTGCTCTTGTCTCCAGCACTCAGATACCCAGCTCCCAATGGGGTCCAAACCCCGAATAAATCCGTTTTACCCTGTATAAAGCTTATATAGGGTAAACTCAAAAATTGTTCGCCCTCTATAATACTGATCAAAAGAGATGCACAGCTCTCCCCCTCTCCCCCCAGTATTAATACTTACTCTGGTTAATTAATAAGTAAAAAGTGATTTTTATTAAATACAAAAAGTAGGATTTAAGTGGTTCCAAGTAATAACAGATGGAACAAAATAAATTACCAAATAAAATACAATACGCAAGTCTATGTTCTTGTCAGTAGCTACAGGTGTGGTGCTCTGCTCTTGTTCGATGATGATAACAGTCGGCTTCATGCATGTTCCCTCTGTGTGCTGCCCCAGCTCTGCGCAGATAGCTGACACAGCAGACCCCGAGAGAACCCCCAAAGACCACAGACTCTAGTAAGGTACGAAGGACCTGGCCAGGTTTATTGTCAAACGAAGCACAATAATATTTCCTATAGACTCTACCAGACATACCATGAATATGTGTCCCCTGGCAATAGACACAGCTCAGCCGGTGGCGGGACACTCCACTGCCCCCTAGGCTGGACGACGATCTGCTCTTCCAGACCTATTCTTATACAGGTGCAGAACAGATTACTCATCCCTCCTGACATATTGAGGTGCAGCCCCTTTACCCATTAGGGTGCTGCTTCTCCCCTGTTACATGCTGGTTCAAACAAATCTATCCATCATGTTGTCCTTTTGACCCTGTATATACATGCATACAAATAGGATGAATATATCCATTAGATCATAACCTTTTTATAGATATGTTACATGGCATATCTAGCATAAAACATATTCCAGCTATGTCATATTTACACTCATAAGCATGTGTCTATAAAGCATTATGGTGTGCAACATCACAATCTTATTTCCTGGGAAATCTTGTGTTTAATACAAAAGCTAAGTCAGAATTTTGAGCAGTTTATCTATTTTGGTCATTTTACTGGTATTTAATCCTAATGTGATAAAGCATAATACAAGACACATGCATATTATCTAAACATAATCCCTGGGTTGTTCGAAGGCCCCTGTGTAGAACAGTATTAACTGCCTCTCCTTTGCTCCCACTCTGCTGGAAAAAATACATTATGTAGGTCACTTTAAATGTTGGCATTTGGGGTGTCACTATAGCATTAAATACTTCAGTCTTGTTGATGCTTTTAAAGTAGCTATTCTCCTCGGTATTGCAGTGCCAATCTAAATGCTGATGTGTACAATCAAGGCTTGGCATGCTGAGGGGGGACTTATTTTTAAAACCAGGTTTGCTGAACCAAAGTAACTTTATTTCCTTCATCTATGAAAATAGCTGGGGTCCCTCCTGCAATTAATGATTTTGTTTTGAGTGCCTCCACTGTTACAATTTTGTTACTGACTCCCATTGACTGTTCACATCAATTTCATTACCAAAGTAGCAGTTCTTCTGAAAGTAACTGGAAACAACCCAGGGTGTTATTGGACCCCCATTTCCAGGGCAATATAAAAGATTGGGGTGGGAGTATGTGACTGTTTCCTTTTTCCTTTCCAAAGATGGATTTCTGCTCTTTCAACAAGTGCCCTTGGTGGAAATTGATGGGATGCAGATGGTGCAGACCAGAGCAATTCTCAGCTATATAGCAGCAAAATACAAACTCTATGGAAAGGACCTGAAAGAGAGAGCAATGTACTGTAACAACACTATTCTTACTCAGTCTTCTGTAGTAACCAACTGATTAACGAGAGCTTATCTAGCAAACAGATGTGGGTGCCTCAGTGGAGTTACACTGATGTAACTGAGATCAGATTCTGGCCCACTAATTTGTTGTATTCTAATGATTTATATCTAACAGATCTGAGCCAGTAAGTTGCTCTGCTCTGATTTTAATCAGTCTGGCTAGGCAGCCACCACAGAAGTTGGCAGGTGATGGGGTTAAATCCAAATCTCTTGTAGGCATATTCCAATATTTGTGATTCTGTTCATAAGAAATTGTAAACCTGCAATATTGATTCATAATATTTATTAAATCTGCATTTATAATTCTTCTATTTGACATAATTGTAAATCTGCAATATTGATTTACAATTCTGTATTAAAGCTTGCAAACCGTACCTTGCAAACCGCTCAATTGGCTTTGCTTTCTCTAAATTGATACTTTCTCACTTGTTATTAAGATGGACGCTTGTAACACCAAACCGCTCATATTGACTCTAAATTGATACTTTCTCTCACTTATTATGAGGACGCTTGTAAAACTAAACCGCTCAATTTGACTCTGAATTGATACTTTCTCACTTATTATTAAGACTGACGCTTGTAAAACTAAACGGCTTAATTGACTCTGCTTTCTCTGTATTGGCGCTTTTCATTGATTGTAATTGAGATTGACGCTTATAAATGTAAACCAATCAATTAACGTTACTTTCTCAAATGGTTATGTTCAATTGGCTCTACTTTGCAAACAGATACTTTGTGATGGAGATTGACATGATTGTTAACTAACTTCACTTTATGTTCAATTGGCTCTACTTTGCAAACAGATACTTTGTGATGGAGATTGACATGCTTGTTAACTAACTTCACTTTATGTTCAATTGGCTCCACTTTGCAAACGGATACTTTGTGATGGAGATTGACATGCTTGTTTGTAACACCCATGAAGAACCGCGAATTGGAGCGGCACTCATAGAAATGTCACATAGAGACCCCCCACCCTCTATAGTTTGGATCAGGAATGTTAAAAAACTGGGAGTCTCAAATAAATAACACCTTTGTATAATAGAAGAAAGGCAATACCGAAGGAATGTTAAAAGACAGGGAGTCTCAAATAAAATAACAATACTCGGTGAAATGAGAAATACGTTTTTTTATTAAAGTAAGGAATGTATGTGAATGAATGGTGGGTTTTGAATAATCAGGGAAGTGCCAGCCTAGGAATTTAACATCGATTGGCCGAAGAAGACGCCAGGTGGAGACAACCAGAGAACCCCACCGGAGGGCAGACTGGGATCTACCCGACCAATTCAAAGGATGAAGAAAGCTGATGAGCACCTGACAGCCGTCCTGGAGCAGTCATGACTAACAATATGACAAAGCAAATTCCATGGACTGGCATAGGAAGAAATTCCTATAAAAATGGATACTAAGGACTGAGAACTTTGAGTCTCCAGTTCTGCCACTACCCTTCAGGAGCATCGGATGCGCATCTGACACGGACTCGGCTCCACTCTCGTGTACAGGTTACCTGGCCAGTACCCTGTCACGAGCAACCTCTAGGCTGGTAACTATAAACCCCTATGCAGAACTGGTATGAATGAATGAATGAATGAATGAATGAATGAATATATATATATATAGTTAAGCAAGGAATAAGTAACGATAGGACAGTGTGAGTTTTATATTTCTTTATTATATTTACAATAAATGTGGCATTTTGCCTTTCCCCTCTAATAAGATCCTGCTGGTTTTTATTTTATTGGTACAACATTTTGGTGTAACATTTTGGTGGAGAATTGCGAAAGGGGGAATATTGGTAAAAAACCTCAGTTATTGTAAATATTGGTGTGCACACTGCCAGCTCTAGTGAGCTAGGCATTTCTATTAGGTTAACCAGACCTGCTGGCCTCCGAGAAGGTAGCAGGGGACCTGCTGGCCTCCGAGAAGGTAGCAGGAAAAACAGATTAAACCAGACCTGCTGGCCTCCGAGAAGGTAGCAGGGGACCTGTTGGCCTCCGAGAAGGTAACAGGAAAAACAGATTAAACCAGACCTGCTGGCCTCCGAGAAGGTAGCAGGGGACCTGCTGGCCTCCGAGAAGGTAGCAGGAAAAACAGATTAAACCAGACCTGCTGGCCTCCGAGAAGGTAGCAGGGAGAAACAGGTTAACCGGACCTGCTGGCCTCCGAGAAGGTAGCAGGGAGAAACAGGTTAACCGGACCTGCTGGCCTCCGAGAAGGTAGCAGGGAGAAACAGGTTAACCAGACCTGCTGGCCTCCGAGAAGGTAGCAGGGAAGAAAAAGCATAGATTAAGCACTGAATAAAATCAGGAGTGATAGAAAAATTAAAAATTTGTTAGAATGTTAAAGAAAAAACAGGGTAAAGCAGGTATGGAGGGAGGAATGAAACCGGAGGGAGCTCCAGCCTCCGCTTTCATTAGAGAAATTACACCTTTCAAACAAGTCCTCCAAAGATATGGACATAATCCATGGACTGAACAAGTCCTTGTAGATGTCTGTACTATATCAGACCTAGAGGATAGATTGGCTCAATACATCCTCATGTACAAACCTTCTAGTGCTGCCAAACGAGACGCAGCAGCTATTTGGCTATTATGGGAGGCATGTAATAACAGTTACCTCCGCCTAACTACCTGTAAAGAAAATAAAATTTCTCTGCAGGAAAAACTAACCCAATTGGAAAAAGGGATAGAGAATTGGAAAGTGGTGGCAATAAACTCACAAAGCCAGATGGAAATAATAAAAGAGGCACTGCAGGAATACAAAAGTAAAGAGAGATTCCTGACAGAGCAAACTACCGCATTTAAACAAATAGAAAAAGAAAACCAAGCCCTAATTAAAGAGAATCAGGTCCTACAAGGGATGGTTAAAAAGCTAACATTAGAACAAGGCAGAACCCCGGTAAACCACAGTCGTTGTGAATCTATTATCAAACAGCTTAAATTGAAATTGGGCTTTGCCACCCGTCAAATTGCGGCTGTTAGCTCAGGAGAATGGGACCCTGCCGACCTTAATCTAAAATCAGATTGCGGGGGGGAAGCCTGGGATCACTGGGATCCCCAAGGAATTTGGGAGAAAGATATTTTGGACGACCTAAAGGAAAGTCCTTCAGCCTCAGTGGCTGCTTTAGAACGGCGCACCATTACTACCCCCAGGGCGGACGCTGAGGGAGGGGGTAATGAACAAATCACAACTATCCCGGTGTCAGCAGCAGACCTAAAAGCAATGGCGGACCACCTAGGTACACTAAATAGGGAATCCTTTTCCCGGTGGTGTACCGATGCCTTCCTATTAGCCGGGAGGGAGAGATTAACCACTACAGAGATCTACCGGCTTATGGGGATATGCGCAGCTCCAGAAATAAGAGCCACACTGGACCGCATTAGGGTAGAAGAAGCTACCAATGAATTATCCCTAATGGCGATTTTCGGGGAACAAATAGGCAGGAGAAATTTTATAGCCCAAGCTGTGGCTTCAGCCCAGGGTCCCAATGAAGACCCAGAAAACTATCTTACTCGATGGGCATTAATGCAGGTGATGGCCGGTCTAGTAACCGTGGCTGGCATTGCCAATTTATATACCTTACCATTCCCCATCTCCTCCCTGAGAGATTGTGCCGCGTCACTACTACCATATTATTCAGGGAAACTGGCTGTTTGGCAGGATGGCCATCCTGCTACTTTAGAAGAATTAAGGGGGATGGTGCAGCAAATTACCACACATGCAGGACCAAAACCTAACATAAAAAAAGAAAGAGTGGCATATGTAGCTGCCATGGAGCCAACAGTCACCTATTCAAATGAAAGTGGGGAAAAGGGAATTTTAGCACCCCGTGGAGGTTCCTGGAGAGGGAGGTCTCGAGGACGGGGAAATTATCATGCAGGAGGGAGGTTATATCCAGAAACACACAGAGCTCGAATAACTGAGGAGAATAGACCATCTCAGGGATGCCCCGATAAGCTCGATCCAGATATGCGTCGAATGATGTGGAGATTGTTAATGCAGCTGGGAGGGGATCGGGAAAAATGGGACAAGGCTCCTATGGCTGATATCATGAGGGAAATCCTAAGATTGCAAAGCCAGCAGAGGAGGGTATCTGGGGTAACCACCCCAAGCGCTCCTCCGATGGATTTGCCTCCTCCCCCTGCAGAGGATCAAGAATACTTCTAGGGAAGCCCGCTGAGTGTAGAATCCCCACCTGGTATAGGAGCACAGCAGTGGAGATTCATAGGAAAGTTAACATGGGATCCAGGAGGAAGACCCCACATATACATTCAGCAGGGAGACCAAGCTCCTACCCTAGCCCTAATTGATACCGGAGCCTCAGTCTCCTTAATTAAGGCAACCCCCCACAATGGCAGGAAGGGGCAGGAGGTAATCCTGCAGTCATTTCAGGGGAAACCCAGTATGGGACAAGAATGGACACAAGTCCCTTTCACAGTACAAGGTTTCCCGTCCTCAGTGCAATGCTATAGCACAACTGGGAACTTAATTCAAACAAAATACATGACTAACGATGTAATTCTAGGAACGGACTGGTTGTTTAAAAACAATATCCTAATCGATTTACCCCGGAGTGCCCTGTGGAGGCTGGAAGCTCTCCCCCCTTTTTTTTATCAAAAGAGAGCCAAAACAACGTGGTTTCCAAAAGAGGAGACCGATCAATTGCAGCCCTCACTGCCCAACAGAAAGAGGAGTGGCGTGCAAAGTTTCCCGTGGTCTGGACCCAGAAGAAAACATATTGTGGTAAAATCAATGCTTGTGTCAAAATTATAGGGGAACTAATACCGCCCCAGAAACAATACAGGTACCCCAAAGAAGCTGAAGCACAATTGATCCAGATCATCAAGGACCTGGAAGAACAGGGGGTTATTAGGAAAACTAACTCTCCCTTTAACTCCCCTGTGTGGCCAGTCATAAAGGCAGACGGACAGTCCTGGCGACTAACTATTGACTACAGAAGGATCAACAAAGGAAGCATACCCATGGCTCCCATTGTGGCAGATATGACACATGTCCAAAAAGTACAAGCCACCTCCAGGTACTTTTCAGTTATAGATCTGGCTAACTGTTTCTTTGCAATACCCTTACACCCTGATTCACAGGACCGGTTTGCCTTCACCATAAGGGATCAGCAATACACATTTCAACGCTTACCCCAAGGATTCCAAGACTCTCCAGCTATTGCCCACAGACATGTGGTAGATATGCTGGATCAATTAAGTCCAGCAGATCGACTACTCGTTTTTTCCTATGTGGATGATATTTTGGTTTTCGGGGAGCTCGAGACGCAGGTACAAAGGCTTACAGAGGATGTCCTCACACTGATCCAGGACACCGGATTCAAGGTAAGCCTGGAAAAAGCACAATTGGTGCAAACCCAGGTCAGTTACCTAGGGATTATCATTGGTCAAGAGGGAAGGCAGGTAGATCAAAGGAAGGTGAGGGCATTAATTGAAATGCCAGCTCCTACCGATGTACACTCCTTAAGGGTTTTGCTAGGGGGATTCAACTTTTTACGGCCCCATATCTATAAATATGCAGAGATCACCCTTCCTTTATGGAAATTACTTAAGAAAAAGACACATTGGGAATGGGGTCCAGACCAGGATACGGCTTTAAACACCTTAAAACAAAAAGCCCTAACCGCCCCTGCTTTGCGCTTCCCGGATGAATCAAAACCATTTGTCATCCGGTTAGCAGCTAATGAAGTGGCCATGGCAGCCACCCTCTTACAACAAAGTGAGAACCAGAAATTGGTACCCGTAGCATACGAATCTAAGAAATTGCAGGGAGCGGAATTAAATTTTGACACTTGCGAACGGGAGTGCCTGACAGCAGTATGGGCTGTTCAATCCTTTGAGCCGCTTACGGGCAGTGCCCCAATTACAATACAGAGCACACATACACCTCTGAAATACATCCTGTCTGGAAAGTTGATAGGAGGCAGGGTATCTAATACCAGGATGGCGCAATGGACCCTAACCCTGGTAAACAGAGGAGTCCGGGCTGACACAGTGGCTAAACCTGACATGCTGACTCATGCTCTTATCGAAAGGGGGACTAAGCATGAATGTCCGCTAGTTACACTAGAACAGAGAATCATGCAAGCCCAAGCGCCCCCCCTTGAAGAACTAGATACAGTGGGTCGGGAAAGACACATTTGGTTCACCGATGGCAGTTCCATGGTGATCCATGGCAAAAAGAGAATCAGATATGCAGCCATAAATTTAGAAGAAGAGGTGTTAACAGGATATTTAGATCACGGCTCGGCACAACATGCCGAACTCCATGCAATATATCAAGTTTTAAAACAGTATGCAGCAGACAAATGCCCCAAAACTGTATACATCTATGCTGACAGCAACTATTGCGTGAATGGAGTGCAATATTGGATGTTTGATTGGCAAAAGAATGGCTGGAAAGCCGCGGATGGTAAAGAAATAGCGTACATAGAGGAATGGAAATGGATTTATGCCTGGGTTACCTCTCATCCCGATCAGTTAAAAATCAAACATGTAAAGGCACATGGGAAAGGCTCAGCAGCTGAAACCATCTGGAATAACCGTGCCGATGCTATAGCCAGAGACTATGAAGGGATAGCAGCAGTAACCCGAAGGCAGGAACAGAAGGTATTAGGATCAGTCCACGTCCCAGGAAGAATTCAAAGGCAGGAACTGGTGAATATAGCTCACCAATTCATGCACGAAGGAGTGGAGGGGACGTTGGGAAGGTTGAAGCAAGTGGCAGAATGGAGGGGGATGAGAGATGATGTAGAAACATGGGTCAGGAACTGTGTTCAGTGCGCCAGAGATAAAGCCCGACCCCCATACCAGCCTCAACTGCTACATCAAAGAAGGCTGGGTCCCTGGCATAGGATCCAAATAGATTTCATTGACAAATTACCACGAAGTAAAGAAGGATTCCGGTACTTGCTAGTAATCATAGATTCGTTCTCAGGATGGGTGGAAGCTTTCCCTACTAGGGACAATAGCGCTCGTACCGCGGCTAAGAAACTATTCTCTGAAGTAGTTTGCAGATATGGGACTCCCGAGATTATTGATTCAGACAACGGAGGATCATTTGTGGGAAACATATTTACCCTAATGCTTAAAGCTTTGGGGGTGTCACACAAACTTCATGTTCCATACAGACCCCAGTCCTCGGGACAAGTGGAACGAATGAACCGCACTATTAAAGAAGCTCTCAGGAAAGTTGTGGACCGCACCGGTAAAGACTGGCCTGAGAAGCTTCCACTAATACTGGCAGCTACCGCAGCAGCAACAGGCTGAGAACTAAAATACAGCCTTACCAAATCCTCTTCGGGCAGGCAATGAGGCTGGTCATTAACCCTGAGCAAACATCAGATACGGAGATAAACAATCCGCTCGGAGCTCATGAGCACTGGCAGTGGCTAAAGCAGCTGCAGGAAGATAAAGCCACCTTACAGCATAGGGTGAGCCAAGCCATTGAGCTCATGAATACAAGAATGGAAAACAAAAAACCTGGGGACTCACTGTTATGGGAGCCAGGGGATCAGGTAATGTACTTAAGGCTGGGCAAAAGGGATCACACATTAGAGTCGAAGTGGACTGGACCCTACTCCATAGTTGATCGCCTCAGCCCTCTCATTTATCGCATAGACAAGAATGGGAAATTAAAATGGGTTCACGTTTCACAACTCAAGCTGTTCTCATGACTTAATCCTCTCACACTGTAATTGTATTTTCAGACACAACACCCTGATAACAGTTGTGAACCAGGACCTGCAGACGTGGTACGTTTATTTTCATTCCTGCAGGCACCAAAGACTGCTGCTTAAAACCGCCAGCTCTGATCCTTATCAGAAGGGCAAAACAATGCCTCCAACGAGATGGAAATCAGAGCTGCCACAGAGGCGGCAGCCCCCGTTCTGGATCAAAGCGTTAACCCTACTTACAGTGGTGAGCACACGACACTCAGGCGCTTTCATGACCATCAATAACAATGATATCCATGCTCCGGGATACATGGGACAAGGTAAATCAATTCTCACTGCCTTACTAATACATGCACAAGCCAACAACACACCATGGCTTCCACCACAAGAGACAGACATTCACTTAAGATGGGTTGATCTAAAAACTAATCTCACATTAACAACTTTAGGGGAAACACATGTATATATTGGAGAAGGGGAACTGGGGCTACAAGTAAATATCTCAGTCGCCGCAGGAAGGAAAAAACATTGGATGGTGGGGGTACGGACGGCAGGATATGTGGGAGATACCACCATACTTTCAGACTACCCCTCGCTCCCTTATATATGGGAGGGCTTTATAAAATCCGGGGACCTTGTAACCGTAATTGTAGTCTACTGCCCAAGTCACACACATGCAATGACATTCCCAGATGGGTGTGAATGGACTTGGGAAAAAGAGTATGTGTTTATAAGAAACACCCCGGTACAAATGGCAAAACCAGCGTTATTTAAAACTCAGACTACCCCGGTAAAAGCCTTGGTGAGCCCCCTGCTGGTTAAAGTAAGAATTGACATGGATTGGACACGACTAAATGTATCAAAAGTAGAGCCCAAGTGTATGCCTTTTTCTCTCCCCATACTAATAGCCTGGCTAAAGACACATAAGCTGTCCCCTCCAGATACCCCTCACCCCAGAACTAAAAGAGACATTATGGATACCATGCTAGGCGGGTTCGGAGCAGGAGCAGGACTTGCCAACTCAGTAGATTTGGAAACTATTAAAAACAAATTAAACTCCCTGGCTCAACTACAGGACAACCTGATACAAAAACAAGTACATGCCAATGTAGACTTGGTCCAAATTGGTCTGGGCAACTTAAAGGCGCAGTGGAATCTCTGGCAATGGCTCAATACTACTACATGGCTTATGCACAAGAAAAGTTTAGATATAGGAAACCACACGGCCATAGCCATGGGATGCACTGAAATGCAGATACTTGCCCTAGCCACGCTGGAATATGAAATGTTCTGGGTCATATCGGGAAATATTAAGGTTTTGATGCATTTGGTAAAACAAAGAAAGAGATCTTTATTTGACACTTATCAATATGACTGGATGCAGTACGTTTCCAGTAGCGTAAAACCAGACTTGTTAATAGGGGAAATTGTTGTCAAAATTGCACACCAACGGTCCCTGGAGGCAAAGGTATGGAAAGTTAGCCCACTTCCCATATTACACATGGGATCCTTCTGGCTACCCCAAACCTCGAGCCAATGGGCTGGGGAGGGAGGGAAGCTATTGGACACTAGAGGTTGTACCGAATGGACTCCTCAACAGTGGGTGTGCCTCACCTTGCCTGTGGCTCCAGAACCTTGTAGTAAAGATACATCACTAGGATCATGTATATGGGACGAATTGGACAATGAGACCAAAGTATTGTATAATGGACAATGTGTGTGTATTAATTCTTGGGAGGAAGTATTCTGGGAAGACGGGAGTGTTAGCAGTCCTCCAGTAGATGAATGTAAGTGCAATGTAAGTGCTATATTCACTAAAAGCCACACATACTATTTACCACAGCCAAAAAAGTCTCAGCTAACATTAAATGCAGAGTTGGCTGAATTCTCCATTGACCTTGGAATTCAATGGCACGACCTTACTGATAGTCTAATAAGAAGTAAAGAAGTGACACATTTTCTAGAACAAACAAATGATCAGGTGGGAAATCGAACTATTCATATTATACATACCAATGGGGACATGTTAAGAATTGCCACAGCAGAAAAACAAATAACAACTTATCACTGGTATGATATATTCTCTGGATGGTCCCCAACCACCACTGGTATCCTATCAGTAATGCTACATCCCTTGATAATAGTTTTATTATTAAATTGTATCTGCATAATCGGAATGTGTGGTATGGGTTTTTGGATAAAAAGAATGTACACTCGATTAGAATCGCAGAGTCAAATAGCCTCACAGTACCTCCTCTTGAACAGGCTACATAATAGGTGACACTGACGATTATCTGTATATCTTAGTGTCAAAAGGGGGATTATGTAGGCATATTCCAATATTTGTGATTCTGTTCATAAGAAATTGTAAACCTGCAATATTGATTCATAATATTTATTAAATCTGCATTTATAATTCTTCTATTTGACATAATTGTAAATCTGCAATATTGATTTACAATTCTGTATTAAAGCTTGCAAACCGTACCTTGCAAACCGCTCAATTGGCTTTGCTTTCTCTAAATTGATACTTTCTCACTTGTTATTAAGATGGACGCTTGTAACACCAAACCGCTCATATTGACTCTAAATTGATACTTTCTCTCACTTATTATGAGGACGCTTGTAAAACTAAACCGCTCAATTTGACTCTGAATTGATACTTTCTCACTTATTATTAAGACTGACGCTTGTAAAACTAAACGGCTTAATTGACTCTGCTTTCTCTGTATTGGCGCTTTTCATTGATTGTAATTGAGATTGACGCTTATAAATGTAAACCAATCAATTAACGTTACTTTCTCAAATGGTTATGTTCAATTGGCTCTACTTTGCAAACAGATACTTTGTGATGGAGATTGACATGATTGTTAACTAACTTCACTTTATGTTCAATTGGCTCTACTTTGCAAACAGATACTTTGTGATGGAGATTGACATGCTTGTTTGTAACACCCATGAAGAACCGCGAATTGGAGCGGCACTCATAGAAATGTCACATAGAGACCCCCCACCCTCTATAGTTTGGATCAGGAATGTTAAAAAACTGGGAGTCTCAAATAAATAACACCTTTGTATAATAGAAGAAAGGCAATACCGAAGGAATGTTAAAAGACAGGGAGTCTCAAATAAAATAACAATACTCGGTGAAATGAGAAATACGTTTTTTTATTAAAGTAAGGAATGTATGTGAATGAATGGTGGGTTTTGAATAATCAGGGAAGTGCCAGCCTAGGAATTTAACATCGATTGGCCGAAGAAGACGCCAGGTGGAGACAACCAGAGAACCCCACCGGAGGGCAGACTGGGATCCACCCGACCAATTCAAAGGATGAAGAAAGCTGATGAGCACCTGACAGCCGTCCTGGAGCAGTCATGACTAACAATATGACAAAGCAAATTCCATGGACTGGCATAGGAAGAAATTCCTATAAAAATGGATACTAAGGACTGAGAACTTTGAGTCTCCAGTTCTGCCACTACCCTTCAGGAGCATCGGATGCGCATCTGACACGGACTCGGCTCCACTCTCGTGTACAGGTTACCTGGCCAGTACCCTGTCACGAGCAACCTCTAGGCTGGTAACTATAAACCCCTATGCAGAACTGGTATGAATGAATGAATGAATGAATATATATATATATATATATATATATATATATATATATATATATATATAGTTAAGCAAGGAATAAGTAACGATAGGACAGTGTGAGTTTTATATTTCTTTATTATATTTACAATAAATGTGGCATTTTGCCTTTCCCCTCTAATAAGATCCTGCTGGTTTTTATTTTATTGGTACAACATTTTGGTGTAACACTCTTACAAAGAAAAATGGTTTGGTGACCAGAACTTCAATTTTATTCCTGTTGCTGCAAAATCAGACTTTGCATAGTGTGATGTTGCCTTCAAGTAGGATCACATTACACAGCAGCATTATAAAGAGTACATTTTCAAGTATTCCTTCAGTAGCTGTGGGGAAGGGTGTTTAATCTCTGCTGGTCGATGTTTGGGTTAATTTGAAATTACATCTAGTCTAATTACATCCTGTGTGTCTACCAGTCTAATTGTGACCTGTTTCTCTGGGGTCTTGGAACTCTGGGTATTCAGGCTTTGCATGCCTGTCTGTCTTCAGCAAGTAGTTGCTGAATCGACTAGAGGGGATGCCATTTTAGATTTGGTTTTGGTGAGTAGTGAGGACCTCATAGAAGAAATGGTTGTAGGGGATAGTCTTGGCTCAAGTGATCATGAGTTAATTCAGTTCAAACTGAACGGAAGGATTAACAAAAATAAATCTGCAACTAGGGTTTGATTTCAAAAGGGCTGACTTTCAAAAGTTAAGGAAATTAGTTAGGGAAGTGGATTGGACTGAAGAATTTATAGATCTAAAGGTAGAGGAGGCCTGGGATTATTTTAAATCAAAGCTGCAGAAGCTATCGGAAGCCTGCATCCCAAGAAAGGGGAAAAAATTCATAGGCAGGAGTTGTAGACCAAGCTGGATGAGCAAGCATCTCAGAGAGGTGATTAAGAAAAAGCAGAAAGCATACAGGGAGTGGAAGAAGGGAGGGATCAGCAAGGAAAGCTACCTTATTGAGGTCAGAACATGTAGGGATAAAGTGAGACAGGCTAAAAGTCAAGTAGAGTTGGACCTTGCAAAGGGAATTAAAACCAATAGTAAAAGGTTCTATAGTCATATAAATAAGAAGAAAACAAAGAAGAAGTGGGACCGCTAAACACTGAGGATGGAGTGGAGGTCAAGGATAATCTAGGCATGGCCCAATAGCTAAACAAGTACCTTGCCTCAGTCTTTAATAAGACTAAAGAGGATCTTAGGGTTAATGGTAGCATGACAAATGGGAATGGAGGTAGACATTACCATATTTGAGGTAGAAGCGAAACTCCAACAGCTTAATGGGACTAAATCGGGGGGCCCAGATAATCTTCATCCAAGAATATTAAAGGAATTGGCACATGAAATTGCAAGCCCATTAGCAAGACTTTTTAATGAATCTGTAAACTCAGGGGTTGTACTGTATGATTGGAGAATTGCTGACATAGTTCCTATTTTTAAGAAAGGGAAAAAAAGTGATCCGGGTAACTATAGGCCTGTTAGTTTGACATCTGTAGTATGCAAGGTCTTGGAAAAAATTTTGAAGGAGAAGGTAGTTAAACACATTGAAGTCAATGGTAAATGGGACAAAATACAACATGGTTTTACAAAAGGTAGATCGTGCCAAACAAACCTGATCTCCTTCTTTGAAAAAGTAACAGATTTTTTAGAAAAAGGAAATGCAGTGGATCTAATTTACCTAAATTTTAGTAAGGCATTTGATACCGTGCCACATGGGGAATTATTAGTTAAATTGGATAAGATGGGGATCAATAGGAAAATTGAAAGGTGGATAAGGAATTGGTTAAAGGGGAGACTACAACGGGTTCTACTGAAAGGTGAACTGTCAGGCTGGAGGGAGGTTACCAATGGAGTTCCTCAAGGATCGGTTTTGGGACCAATCTTATTTAATCTTTTTATTACTGACCTCGGCACAAAAAGTGGGAGTGTGCTAATCAAGTTTGCAGATGATACAAAGCTGGGAGGTATTGCCAATTTAGAGAAGGACTGGGATATCCTACAGGAGGATCTGGATGACCTTGTAAACTGGAGTAATAGTAATAGGATGAAATTTAATAGTGAGAAGTGTAAGGTTATGCATTTAGGGATTAATAACAAGAATTTTAGTTATAAGCTAGGGACGCATCAATTAGAAGTAACGGAGGAGGAAAAGGACCTTGGAGTATTGGTTGATCATAGGATGACTATGATATGGCCGTGAAAAAAGCTAATGCAGTCTTGGGATGCATCAGGAGAGGTATTTCCAGTAGAGATAAGGAGGTTTTAGTACCGTTATACAAGGCACTGTTGAGACCTCACCTGGAATACTGTGTGCAGTTCTGCTCTCCCATGTTTAGGTGAATTCAAGAAGGATGAATTCAAACTGGAACAGGTACAGAAAAGGGCTACAGGATGATCCGAGGAATGGAAAACTTGTCTTATGAAAGGAGACTCAAGGAGCTTGGCTTGTTTAGCCTAACTAAAAGAAGATTGAGGGGAGATATGATTGCTCTCTATAAATATATCAGAGGGATAAATACCGGAGAGGGAGAGGAATTATTTAAGCTCAGTACCAATGTGGACACAAGAACAAATGGATATAAACTGGCCACCAGGAAATTTAGACTATAAATTAGACGAAGGTTTCTAACCATCAGAGGAGTGAAGTTTTGGAATAGCCTTCCAAGGGAAGCAGTGGGGGCAAAAGATCTATCTGGCTTTAAGATTAAACTCGATAAGTTTATGGAGGAGATGGTATGATGGGATAACATGGTTTTGGTAATTAAATATTCATGGTAAATAGGCCCAATGGCCTGTGATGGGATATTAGATGGGGTGGGATCCGAGTTACCCAGAAAAGAATTTTCTGTAGTATCTGGCTGATGAATCTTGCCCATATGCTCAGGGTTTAGCTGATCACCATATTTGGGGTTGGGAAGGAATTTTCCTCCAGGGCAGATTGAAAGAGGCCCTGGAGGTTTTTCGCCTTCTTTTAGCATGGGGCACGGGTCACTTGCTGGAGGATTCTCTGCTCCTTGAAGTCTTTAAACTACGATTTGAGGACTTCAATAGCACAGATATAGGTGTGAGGTTTTTTGCAGGAGTGGTAGGTGAAATTCTGTGGCCTGAGTTGTGCAGGAGGTCAGACTAGATCATCATAATGGTCCCTTCTGACCTAAATATCTATGAATCTATACTCCCTCCTTTAAGGCAAACTGAAAGTTGGAAGTAGCATTATTGTTAAACACTTATATAGTTGTAATACCTAGAAGCCAATTAGTTCAGGACCCCATTTTTGTGGGCATTGTACAAAAATAGGAAATGACCATACTTACCCCAAAGAGCTTAACCTAAAAGACTCGAAACTGCAGCTGGGAGAGACGCGTACACATGGGCCACGGTGGAGGTTCAGGAAGGCAAGGTGATAAATAGGGTGCGGGCAGGAGCAGTAATCACAACTCACTGGTTGTCTTACTACATACATGAACCAGGGGATATTATGTAAGACACAACTTCCTATAACTTGGCTTCTCTGAGAATCTTTCTTCTAGCAGAATACCTCCTTGTTAATTATCTCTAGGTTTAACTTGAGCCACAGCCTTTACATTTTAAGCCATTTCCAGATGATTTGATTCACACTTGTATGGTGGCCAACCTTATTACTTATTGCATGTGGCTGAAAGTTTTTGAAGTGCCTTAGAATATATGTGGGGAAGGTGTAAAAGAGCTACCAGTGATTGTTCCAGAGTAATCAGCTCTAGATAGTCATAATTTTTTAACTGAAATAGGACCCCAGTTGTGAAGCTGACAGAGGCTAAAGTTTGCACTGATATCTAAAAATGTCTCCTAATGAATGAATTGGGTCCTTTTGAGAGAGCTTTTCAAGAGACTGTCTCTTTAGAAAAGAGGGTGGGATTAGAGTTCACATAATTGAGTCATAGTCTTGTGTGATGAGCCTCTAATTTCTAGTGAGACAGGCTGAATGGATGCAAGGAGGCCATCTCACCAGGTCATGTTCAATTGTTAAATCTTCTTGGTATTATGTTTTGAGTTAATGTCCAGATATCTCCGATCCAGAAAACTGAATAAAGGGGGATATCTGAAAATTGCTACACTAAATCAAATCTGGCTAGGTACTGCAGTCTACTACAAACTAAGAAATTGCTCCCACTCCAGTTGAAGTCAGCAGCAAAACTTTGATTGGCATCAGTGTAGTATTGTTTAAAAAAGCCCACTGTTACTAAGATCCCTAAGATGAGCTCATGCAATGCGGGCAAGAGGAGCAGCAGTGTCAGGGCCATCGCATGAATCCAACAGCCTCTTTATAAACACTAAATTCCCTTCTTAAATTGAAGAAGCAGCTTTTCCTGCAGGAAAATAATTATACTTGTACTACAGCAAAACAAAGCTGACTAGTGATGCCTCTTTAGCCTAAGTAAAAGTGCACTTTAACTGACAGTCTCTATTTCTCTTTAGGATTGACATGTATGTGGAAGGAACAACTGACCTAATGGGGTTAATTTTAATGTGCCATTTTTTATCAGCTGAGAATAAGGAGAAGCAGCACGCTGTAATAATTGAAAAGGCCACAAACAGATATGAAAGGTGTGTGGCAAAACGCATTTGCTCACTCATGTTACCCTTGAGACTTCTGTAACGATGCAAAGCAGGATCTTAGAGTGGGCACAACAGGAAGCAGAAGAACAGGACCTGCTTTTTTGATCAATGTTGTAACTAGTAAATCACAAGACAAGAGAGTAGTGGGGGACTGTCAGACCCAAAATCAGATGAAGGAACAGGATGAGCAGTACTTTACCCATCTGTCTATAATGTTTAGAAAGAACAGTTGTGTTATAGTGAGGAATTTCAGGCTGGAGGACATGCTGCCACTTAAAAAAAATCCTTAGAATTTCTAAAAATTATAGATTGCGATACTGCATGACAATAAATTATAATCTACTGGAGGTAATTCTATAAAAGATTTCATTCTGACCGATAGAGAAATTAATCATTCAACTAAAAACTGATGGTTGTGGAAACACAATATAGTCCCATCCAGTAAGCACCAACTTCCCAAAGCTGAAAACAATCATGAGCAAACTTGAGTGTGAGGAAAAACGTAAAACATAAAAATGTGAATAGTTGGAAGTTGACTAAAAATGCTCTATTAGATGCTTCCTGCCCAAAATCATGAAAGAAGGCTTCTTCAGGTTGGCTTGTTCTTCAAAAACCTGGTTAAAACATTAAATGAGTGAAATAATAAATTTCCATATATAAAACAAATAGAAAAATGGGGAGGTTGATAGCAATGAGCAGAGATTGGCAGTTAAGGAATTGACAGTTGATAAGGGAAGCTTAAAAAGCAGACAAATGAAGAAAAATCTATGGCCAACAGAGGTTTGAAGATCGAAGGAATTCTTCAAATGTAGTAAAACAAACTAAACCTTAGCAGGGGTTTAGGTCTGATATGAAATAAGGTTGATAATTGTCAGTCACGATGTAGAACAGGCAGAAGTAATCAGATATTTCTATTTTATTTGGGTAAAGAAGCTGAATGATATATTAATATTTTACAATGATGAAATACTTTCTATTCCATCATTAACTAGGGAGGATGTTAAACAGCAACTATTAGCCAGTCCTGCAGACTTAAAAATATTTAACTGTGATCCAAAACTGACTGACTTACCAAATATTAACATACCTATTTCACAAAGCAGCTGCCTATTAGAATCTCCCTATCTAAGGTACTTATGGCCCTGACCACTGTAGTATCTGAGCACCTCACACTCTTCATCGCCGTTACCTCACAGGCATGTTGTGAAGTTAAGGGAGTACTATTTGTTCCTATATTACAGATTGGGAACTGAGGTACAGAAAGGGTAAAGGTACAATCCATAATGATGCTTAGGTGCCTGTGTCCCAGTTTTAGGCACCACTATGATCCACAAAACCTGTGCTTGGCTATAGAGACATTTTAACTTTCCCTGGCCCAGTTAATATTTACTTCAATTATTTAATGTGGAACAACCTCAGTAGGACAGAATGAGGGAGTCCCACGTCAGACTGTCCTTTGGTTAGGGCACTCCCCAGAGGTGGCAGATCCGTATTCAAATCTCTTACCTGCATCAGGAGCGGGGAAATTGGAACCAGAGATCTCCCACATTCTGGGTGAGTATCCAAACCACTAGGCCAGCAGTTCTCAAAATGTGGGTCCGGACCCCAAAAATGGGATTGCCAGGACTGGCTTACATGTTGAATGGGCCTGGGGCTGAAGCCTGAGCCCCACTAGCCGCGGCTGAAGCCAAAGCCCGAGAGCTTCAGCCCTGAGTGGCAAGACTCAGGTTGCAGGCCCCCTGCCTGGGGCTGAAGCCCTTGAGTTTCAGCTTTGGTCCCCCTGCCTGGAGCAGTGGGGCTCAGGCTCCCGCCTCCCCCCGCCCCAACCCAGGACAGTGGGGCTTGGGCAGGCTGAGGCTTCGGTCCCCCCTCCTGGGGCTGTGAAATAATTTTTGTTGTCAGAAGGGGGTCGCAGTGCAATGAAGTTTGAGAAGTCCTGCGCTAGGTGAAAGGTTTTAAAGAAGCACCTCCTCTCTTCTTCCAGTTTTGTTTTGGGCCCTGCATGCAAGTTAAGTGGCTGAACCCCAATCTTCCCCAGTTTGTAGATTGCAAGCTGAGCTAGGTGCCTCCCTGCGGCCCTCACTTAGGTTCCTACCTCTGTGAGACAGGCAAGGCTTAGGACACACTCTTCTCTTCAGCATCTCCTATTGGTTAGCTTAGGCAGCTCTTTGCCTAGCTGATTTTTGTGGGTCGCATTGTAATGCACCTCTCTCCCCAGGCACTGTATAGGAGCCTACATGCCTAACTCAGGTTTTGTGGATCACATTGTTATTCCTGTAATTGTTTCCGTCTCTCTCTCCTAGCCACCTAAACCTTTTATGTGGCACTCAACATTGCAACATCTAAGTCCCTTCCGATGTACCTTGCCCAGGGTACACAGGATGTTCATGGCAGAGCAGGAATTGAACTGACTTCTCCCATGGCCTAGCTAGTGTTAGTCCTCTTGTACAGTAGAGAAAGAGAAGCAAAGAGGCCCAGCAACTTCATTGGAGGTTGGTGGTCTAGATAGTGAAGCTTTGGCTCGAGCACTTTAAAAGATACTAATTAGAGTTCCCTGTGTCCACACTGTGACATTTTTGTGCATGTATCTTGCAGATCTTAAAAGACTACGGACAGGATTTTCTTGTTGGCAATCAATTCAGCTGGGCAGATGTTCATCTGCTTGAAGCCATTTTAATGGTAGAAGAGAAGAAGTCCAGTGTTATCTTGGAGTTCCCTCAGTTACAGGTAACTACACTAACACCTAAAACAGACACTTGACAGAAATGTCTCAGAGCCATTTGAAAAATAAACCTTTGCACATATAGCACGTTTTTTGTTGTTTTGTTTTTTTTTTTAAAACACTGCACAAACACAAACAATGTTTCTCTAACTTTGTCATTCTGTGAATCCTTTATCTGATCCCTTTTCTTTCCAGTCCCCACAGCTTCCCTCTGGAAAACCTCGTCATAGATTAAAAACCAATAGAAAGTGATAGCCCTGTTATAGGAATATATAATTTGTCTTAAATTCTGTACAATGGCTTTTCATTCTCCTTTCAGTTCTGTGGGGCTATTCAGTAGACAATAGCTCCAGGTCACAAGATGTGACTTGTATGAGGTGGTATTAAAATTATAGATAACTGATGCTTTCCCTTCACTCTGTGTCAATACAGGACAGGAGATATCCCCTGTTATCCCTTTACCATTAGTGAGAATAATGTGATGGAGTTGGGCGGGAAACAGGGAAGGCTGGTTGCTAGGCTAACTGTTCCTTTTGTGCCATTCTCTAGTCTCTGATGACTAAAAGCTTAAATTGCATAGTTAGGATAAAATAAGAAGAAACATGTTAAATTACCCTAATGACTTGGTCTAAGAGAGAGATGAATATAGGAGCACAATTTACATAAGCAGTTAGAGGACCCACATACAGAAGACTACTAACGCTAAGCTATTCTGAGTCACAGCACCGATGCAGGAGTGTCTTCAAGTTCCATAGAACTGCATTGACACTCACGATTTTTGGGAGCCCTTCCTTTGTTGCACTAGCACCAGTTGAGCTCTACCATACTAACAATGGTGAGAGTATGTGGTGGAGATATTTAGAGCAGGTGTTGACAACAGGGTATCAAAAACACTAGCAGCTGGTCTAATCTAGCCCTCCCTGCTGGAGCCAGATTGGTGCTAAAACGATGGTGGGAGAGTTCCTTAAAGTGGCCTGTGTAGACAAGGCTTAGGGAACGCTGGATCCTAAAACATTAGTCTCCATACAACTTCACTCATGTACCTTAAGGTACAGACAGCCCATGCAATTTGAACATAGCAAGGTGACAACTCTTCTAATTTTCCTGTTTATCATTTGTACACTTAATTTTATTTATTCTCCCAGAAATGGGGACAAAGATGAGCATCCTCTGTTACTTTTGTTACCACTTCTATTGGCCTCCATTGTTCACTTACAGTAAGATTAGTTTTAGGTTCTTTAAGGTAAGTGTAACAGGGTAGCTGAACCCAGTTTAAGTTACTGGTCCAGCTCTGCTATTCTGGTCCAGGTCTGCTATTCCAGTCCAGGTGTTCCCATTTGGTCAATTAGGAGGCTGGGAGAGCACCTTGGGTGGTAAGAGGCCTGGTAAGAAAGGGACTGTGAGCAGACTGAGACAGAAAAAGGGCAGGCAGTGAGAGCTGCTAGAGACAGAAGGTGGTTCCTGGGATACAGTTGAAGTCAGGAGAGCAGAAAGAGGCATTTTCTGGCTAGTGTCCGCAAGCCAGAGAGACAGGGCTGAAAGAAGTGGGAGCAGCAGAGGGGCTTACCCACTGACATCTCCTGGAGAGGGAGAACTGGATCCTGAGGAACAGTGAGAAGGCCAGGGAGAGTGATGAATCATAGAATATCAGGGTTGGAAGGGACCTCAGGAGGTCATCTAGTCCAACCCCCTGCTCAAAGCAGGACCAATCCCCAATTAAATCATCCCAGCCAGGGCTTTGTCAAGCCTGACCTTAAAAACTTCTAAGGAAGGAGATTCTACCATCTCCCTAGGTAACGCATTCCAGTGTTTCATCACCCTCCTAGTGAAAAAGTTTTTCCTAATATCCAACCTAAACCTCCCCCACTGCAACTTGAGACCATGGATGCTCCCAACCGAAAGGCTGGGGGAGCCTCCACTGGGAAGAGTAGGGTTTCACCCCAGAAGGAAGGGCTGGGTTGGTGGTCCTGGCAGAGGGATGGACAAGGACTGAGGAACCTACCTGTGATGGAAGACTTTGGGGCAGAGGTGGGCAAACTACGGCCCGCGGGCCACATCTGGCCCGTGGGACTGTCCTGCCCAGCCCCTGAGCTCCTGGCCTGGGAGGCTAGCCCCTGGCCCCTCCCCTGCTGTCACCCCTCCCCCCCAGCTTCAGCGCGCCACACGGGCAGCACTCTGGGCGACGGGGCTGCGTGCTCCTGCAGAGCAGAGTGGCAGCGTGTCTAGCTCTGGGCGGGCGGCGCAGCTCCCAGACATGCTGCTCTGAGCAGCATGGTCAGGGGGCTGGGGGGTTGGATAAGGGGCAGGAGGTCCCAGGGGGCAGTTGGATGGGGTGGAGGTTTGGGGGCAGCAGTAGGGAATGGGAAACACGGAGTGGTTGGATAGGGCATAGGTTCGGGGGGGGGGGCAGGGGACAGGGAACGGGAGGGGGGGTTATATAGGGATGGGGTCCCAAGAGGGGACAGTCAGGAGACAAGGAGCAAGGGGGGTTGGATGGGTCAGGTGTTCTGAGGGGGGCAGTCGGGAGTGGGAAGTGGGAGGGGGCAGATAGGGGCCGGGGGCTAGGCTGTTCGGGGAGGCACAGCCTTCCCAACGCAGCCCTCCATACAGTTTCGCACCCTGATGTGGCTCTCGGGCCAAAAAGTTTGCCCATCCCTGCATTGGGGTATGGTCAGAACAAGAACTGGGTGATACTGACTGTGTTTTGGGGATTCTGTTATGAACTATTTGCACTATGTTTTGTCAATAAACTGTTGATGGACTAGAGGACAAGCTTGCATGGAGTTACTGGGGACATGAGAGGGCTATCACAAAGGGGCTCCTGAGAGGAGGCCATGCATTTACAGTAAGCCACAAGATATTTGGCGCTGTCTTCTGGACAGCATTTCCCTCACTTGCCTGAACAATACAGAATTGCAGGTTCATAATGCAAATTCTTTATACATTTCAAGGTGAGAATACCCTTTCCTGGGATGGTGTGATGCTCTGTATCTTGGGGGAACACCGTACACCCCCATGTTCTTCTTTATAAAATGATTGCATGGTATCCAATGCAAAGTTTGTCATGTTGGGTGTCTTTGGAAGGCTCATGATGCACTGAGCATGGTTGTTACAGTAATGTTATAGTAAGGTTATAATTTCATGTATTTAGTTATGAGGCTGAAAATGTATCCTCGTGGCTTAAAAATAAGCCCAGGCAAAAACACTCCAAAACCTGAGAGGCAGTTCACACCTCATCAGGGCATGTATGGGACAAACCCAGCCCAGCCCTACAGGAACAAAGGACGTTGGCCTAGGCAGCAACAAAAGAATCTGTCAGACTCTCCAGTGAGTCAGCCCCCTTCCTTTGGTCAGTTTGGAACAGCAATGAGGTAATGCTCACCTGATTCTGAAGGGTTGGGGAGGGTGCAAAACCAAGAGGGAAGAAAGGGCATGATAAAAGAGAGAGACATTTGCCATGCGCGCATGCTCTCTCTCTCTCTCTTCCACCTACATCTACAGACACAACACCAAGCGACTGAAGTGATGATCAAAGGGGAGAGCCAGGCTGAAGGGTGAGAAGCATCTAAGTTTGTAAGGGCACTGAAAGTGTTAAGAGCAGCTTAGAAGCGTTTTGCTTTTATTTCATTTGACCAAATCTGACTTATAATCACTTAAAAATTTATCTTTGTAGTTTGTTTATTCTACCTGAAGCAGTGCGTTTGGTTTGAAGTGTATCAGAGACTCCTCTGGGGATAACAAGCCTGGTACATATCAATTTCTTTGTTAAACTGACGAAACTCATAAGCTTGCAGTGTCCAGCGGGTATAACTGGACACTGCAAGACGGAGGTTCCTAGGGTTGTGTCTGGGACCGGAGATATTGACTAGTGTCATTCGGTTGCACAGTCCAAGGAGTAGCTTACATGCCAGAAGCTGTGCATGAACAGCTGACAAGTGGGGGTTCTCACAGCAGAGCAGGGTAAGGCTGGCTCCCAGAGTCAAGGATTATGGTGACCTAGCAGGTCACCGGTCCAGATAACACCAGAGGAGAATATCACAGATGGCTTTTGTGAAAAGCCTTCCTAGAGGGGCCTCTAGGTTTCTCAGTTGGTGAACTATAGAAACGCACAAGGTGACAAACATAAGAGACACACATCAATGTGTTGGGAATCCTGAACTAGCTGTTGAGAACTACATACCTTTTCCAGGCCTGAAGAAGAACTCAGTGTGACTCGAAAGCTTGTCTCTCACCAACAGAAGTTGGTCCAGTAAAAGATACTACCTCACCCATCTTGTCTACCTTAAACTCTGGCATTCTTATGGTTAAATGGCAACCAAACACTGCCTTCTTCAGTCAGGTCCTCTGCTTTTACACAAATTGATGTAATTTTTTTCCCTCTCACGTTCTGGCCTTTAAATATTCTTGTGATGTTTCCTGTTTTTAGGCTTTTAAAGCAAGAATAAGCAACATCCCCACAGTTAAGAAATTTCTGGAGCCTGGCAGCCAGAGGAAACCTGTCCCTGATGATAAATATATGGAGACTGAAGAAAGTCCTCCAAATGAACTTTTAATGTGTAAGCAAATTAATGTGGCTGGTTAAAATAGCACTGATGAGCTCAGTTCTAGCAAATACTCACACTTAAACTGCTTAGAATGTACATATGCTGGTAAGCTACAGATAAAGGTATATCACACTTGAACGGAAGAGCTAACTGAAAAATATGTGATGCTAGAGAGGTGGATAACAAATAGAAAACACGATGTACAAATATTAATTACTATGCTACTTGTCTGCATTTAGTAAGATGTATTTTTATTAAATTTCTCTTGCTGTTCTGAGTTAATAAAATTAATACACATATTGTCTAGCTAGAAAATTTTGATTTTCTGAGGGAAGGTGAAACCTCCAGCATAATCACTTTTCACTAGTATAAGCGTTTTCTGCCAACTCCAAGGGTTTACTCTAAAATCCAGAGAAGATTTTAGTGGGATGAAGGGTTCTGTTTTGCTTGCACTTAGCTTTTTGATGGTGGAAAATGACCCCTGGAAAATGAGTAATTTTTTTTAAAAGCCAGGAGGATGTTACTAGATCTCTCAAGTGAGTCAAGTTTGTGAGACACTGTCAAGGTTCCTCCCCCACTCTGAACACTAGGGTACAGATGTGGGGACCTGCATGAAAACCTCCTAAGCTTATTTTTACCAGCTTAGGTCAAAACTTCCCCAAGGTACAAAATATTCCACCCTTTGTCCTTGGATTGGCTGCTACCACCAAACAAATACTGGTTACTGGGGAAGAGCTGTTTGGAAACGTCTTTCCCCCCAAATACTTCCCAAAACCTTGCACCCCACTTCCTGGACAAGGTTTGGTAAAAAGCCTCACCAATTTGCCTAGGTGACTACAGACCCAAACCCTTGGATCTGAGAACAATGAAAAAGCATTCAGTTTTCTTACAAGAAGACCTTTTAATAGAAATAAGAGTAAACAGAAGTAAAGAAATCCCCTCTGTAAAATCAGGATGGTAGATACCTTACAGGGTAATTAGATTCAAAACATAGAGAATCCCTCTAGGCAAAATCTTAAGTTACAAAAAAGATAGACAGAAATAGTTATTCTATTCAGCACAATTCTTTTCTCAGCCATTTAAAGAAATCATAATCTAACACGTACCTAGCTAGATTACTTACTAAAAGTTCTAAGACTCCATTCCTGGTCTATCCCCGACAAAAGCAGCATACAGACAGACAGAGACCCTTTGTTTCTCTCCCTCCTCCCAGCTTTTGAAAGTATCTTGTCTCCTCATTGGTCATTTTGGTCAGGTGCCAGCGAGGTTACCTTTAGCTTCTTAACCCTTTACAGGTGAGAGCAGTTTTCCTCTGGCCAGGAGGGATTTTAAAGGGGTTTACCCTTCCCTTTATATTTATGACACAAATATATCAGCTCTAAAATGTCCACATCCTGCATTTGTATCAAACTTTTATCTCCTTCTGCCCCCGCATTATTAAACATCTTAGGAAGTTCTATCATTGCGTGTAGCCGTCTTGTATCTAACTTGTTCCATAAATATTCACTCAGCAATAATATGGAAGACCTTTTCTAACCTAATAAAATAATTTCATTCGTATGTGCGTAGTATTGCTTTTCTTTTTTTAATTTGTTGATTAATCGTTGAAACATGTTTTAAGTGAAGTGGACATCAGAGTTTAGAAATTCCTATGATTTTAATAACCTGATATAATTTTTTCTTTCCCAGTTTCAAAATACTAACTATACACATCTCCTAAAACTTATCCATTGCACCTGGGTTAATAAAATTCCTAATCTAATGCTCCTGCTATTGTAGACGGACAAGGCATACGGGGGGAGGGGCAGGAGAAAAAAATTGGCATGCATCTCTTACCCCAAGCCATGTTTGGCTTTGTCATGGTCCCTCACCACTCTGAACTCTGGGGTACAGATGTGGGGACCCGCATGAAAGACCCCCTAAGCTTATTTCTAGCAGCTTAGGTTAAAACTTCCCCAAGGCACAAATCCCTTCTTGTCCTTGGACGGTATTTGCTGCCACCACCAAGTGAGTTAGAGAAAGATTCAAGGAAAAGAACCACTTTGAGTTCCTCTTCCCCAAAATATTCCCCTCCAGCCCTTTCATCCCCTTTCCTGGGGAGGCTTAAGAATAATATCCTCACCAATTGGTACAGGTGAGCACAGACCAAATCCCTGGGTTTTTAGGATACTAAAACCAATCAGATTCTTTAAAAAACAGAACTTTATTATAAAGAAAAAAAGTAAAAGAAGCACCTCTGTAAAATCAGGATGGAAGGTAATTTTATAGGGTAATCAGATTCAAAACACAGAGGATTCCCCTCTAGGCAAAACTTAAAAGTTACAAAAAACAGGGATAAACCTTCTAAGCATAGGGAAAATTTGCAAGCTAAAACAAAAGATACTCTAATGCATTTCCTTGCTATTACTTACTATTTCTGTAATTTTAGATGTATCATTCAGTAGGAGCTAGATTACTTGCTTGGTCTCTCTCTTTGTCTCTGGAGAGAACAACAAAAGCCCAAAACAAAATCTTTTCCCCTTATTGGTCCTTTTGGTCAGGTGTCAACCAAAGCTTCTTAAGCCTTTACAGGTAAAGGAGGGATTTTAGGATACCCTTAGCTGTATGTTTATGACATGGCAAATGAATCTTCAGGGGGATTTCATGTGTGTTTATCAACTCTTGATCCAGGTGAAGTACAGTTACTCACTGTAAAATGCTATCACATTCCATATTTTGTGTCAAGTGAGCTCATTTTACAGGTAAAAAGATTTCTCCCCATTCTCCTATTGGCACTATTCAACTTCTGCAATAGTTAAAGGGTAGGAAGGGAGATGCTGCTCAGCAAGAATAACCAATTTATGGGGCAATTGTGGTGTAATGGGAAGCATACTCATTACAATACAGTATGCTTGCCAGCACCCACATGGATTCCATGCTCTTCTGGGAAGCTCCCAAGCCTGAAGTTGACTAGACATTTCAGCATTAGGGCTGTATTTCCTTCATCCAAGAGAAGTTTTGGGCTGATCTGTCTATCTTGGCTCATGTCTGTTGTCACCTGCCTAATGTTAATTGCAGCTCCAGTTTAATCCTTGGATTAATCTGAGAAATTTGAGCTAGAAGGGACCTGGAGATTATCTGGTCCAGCCCCCTGCCCTGAGGCAGGACCAAGTACATCTAGACCATCCCAGGCAGGTGCTGGTCTAAGGTGTTATTAGAAACCTCCAATGATGGGGATTCCACAACCTCCCTTGGAAGCCTGTTCCAGTGCTTAAATATCCTTGTAGTTAGAAAATATTTCATAATATCTCACCTAAATGTCCCTTGCTGCAGGTTAAATCCATTACTTCTTGTCCTACCTTCAGCAAACATGGAGAACAATTGATCACAGTCCTCTTTATAGGTTTCAGAGTAGCAACCGTGTTAGTCTGTATTCACAAAAAGAAAAGGAGTACTTGTGGCACCTTAGCGACTAACAAATTTATTTGAGCATAAGCTTTCGTGAGCTGTAGCTCACTTCATCGGATGCATTCATGCATTTTTTTTTTATTTTTTCCACTGAATACATCCGATGAAGTGAGCTGTAGCTCACGAAAGCTTATGCTCAAATAAATGTTAGTCTAAGGTGCCACAAGTAGTCCTCTTTATAACAGCCCTTAACTTATTTGAAGACTGCCCCATCAGTCATTTCTCCATATGAAACATACCCACTTTATTTAACCTTTCCTCTTAGGTCAGGTTTTCTAAACCTGTTACCACTTTTGTTGCTCTCCTCTGGACTCTCTCCATTTAGTCCACATCTTTCTTAAAGTGTGGCACCCAGAATTGGACACAGTGCTCCAACTGAGGCCTCACTAGCATCAAGTAGAGCAAGACAATTACCTCCTGTGTCTTCTGTATGACATTCCTGTTAATACACCCCAGAACATTAGCCTTCTTTTCTAACTCCATCACGTTGTTGGCTTATACTCAATTTGTGATCCACTATAACCATCAGATCCTTTTTAGCAGTATTACCACCTAGCCAGTTATTCCCCGTTGTGTATTTGATTTTTCCTTCCTAAGGGAAGTTCTTTGCACTTAACATGATTGAATTCAATAAAGGTAATTTCAGACCAATTCTCCAATTTGTCACAGTTCTGATTGCTAATCCTGTCCGCCAAAGTGCTTGCAACCATTTAAGAAGAGAACATAAACTCTCTCGTTTACCCTACCTCCTTTGCCACGGGAGCTTTCCCTACTGGCTGTGGTATCCTGTTACAGGAGACCTGTCATGTGACACTGAAATAATTTACCTTCCCAAGCCTGAGTTCCAAGAAACTTGGAAGATGAACACCTGCCAGTTGCTCTCCCTGAGTTCTGGCTCAGTAGCCTGTAATGTTCTCAGATCCCAGTGGTTTGCTGCCTCCAGGTGGTTGATAGGTTACTTTCTAACATCCTCAATTCGGGATCAAATAGTTAATTTCTGTCACTATGTGAGAGGGAGGGAAGGGAGGCTGGGTTTGAGTGTCTTCATTACTACTGCCAGCGTTTTACTTCCAGTATTTATTAACATGATCTGACCTGCTGTCTGGCATCCTGTCACAAACAGAAATGAGGAGGAACCACTAGAATAGTTCCTGGGACCCAGAATTGGGGGTGACAGGCCTTAGTGATTCCATAGCATGTGTCTTCCTGTCTGTCAGCCTGGAGCTGTGCCATCTTCACAGATCTACCAAGGATAAGGTGGGGGAGCAGCAGCTGCCTGGCTCTGAGGCGTGAGGCTATTCTGAAAGGGAATGAATGCCGCTCAAGGCATCAATAACTCCTATGCTGCACCTTCTCCCTCCCCTGAGGGGCAGGAGGGGAGGATTCTCAGGGATGCAAGAAAGTGCTGATGTGGTGACTGCCCTTCACATGGGGGTGTGGTCCAGCAGCTCCATGGATGGTGCAGCATGCTGCAGGGCCACTCTTGTTCCCTATGGATTGGTTTCTTCTGCAGCCCAGCCCCTCCCCAACTCTGCTCCCATGAGGAGCATTCTAAAGAAACATCAGGCCATTCTCCCCATTCATGCAGGTCAAAGCCTGTGGAGTCCCTCAGATAGCCGTGGAAGGGGGTAGGGGAGATAGCTAAGGAGGCAGCAACCCTCACTTCAATGCTGTTCCCATCCAGGCCTGCCAGTGTCTAGTCACTCTGTTACTAGAGCCCATAGAATATTCATTATTCTCCAAACTTTGGGAAAGGCAGATCTGTGAGATCAATTTCAATCACACCTCTCACAATACAGAAGAAAGGGGTAATAGACTAAAGTCCATTGCTCTTCAGGAGTCCTGAGTATTTAATAACCCACCAAAAAGCTGTAAAATACTGAACCATGCCCTACTGCAGCTCCCTGGTAGTAATTATTAACGGGCTTTGGGCAGCCTTTGCAATATAACTGAGACACATTGCTCTGCGACTTCCTAAGGAAAGGCCCTGTTCAATTGTGAACATTGAGGGATAAGAACAAACATTCTGTACTGAGCATCCCAGTGTCTAGCCTTCTCTCCATTGGATCACCATGTTTTCCAACACCTTGTTCAGTGACTGAGTTTCAGGTAAGCCTGTCTCATAACTCTGGAATTAAGCTCACTCCATATCTAGAAGCACTGAGATTTTTAGATAGTCTGCTGGGATGTACAGATGCCTGCAACCCTTTGTCCTGCTAACTAGCACTAGTGCAGGTAGCCACTTCAGCTTCATCACAACCACTCAGGAGTAAGTACTACTTAGCATAAGTAAGGGGGTCACAGAATTGGGCCCCAAGCGACAGGTTTGGGTGCAGCATTGGTTTGGAATGCTTGTGCCCTGGTTCAGGGGTGAGTTGCTCCCCCAGTCTCTCTGTGGGCATCCTTGCCATGTGACAACTCTTTACCTGCACTCCTCCCAGAGCTGGACTCTGCAGTTCACCCCACTTTAGGCTGAATCACCAGACTGCAGTACACCCTGTTCCTGCCATCCTGTCACTGTGTGAGCAGTACCTTCCACCCCTTTGCAGCCCCTTGGGAGAGCACACCACAGGTGACAGGTTTCACTTCCTTCTCCTTTCTTCACCTACACTCAGACTGGTCACAGGGCAGCAGCCCCCCTGTTTCAAACTATTAAAAGGACAGGCCTGGCTGTATTTGGCGCTCAGAAGAAATTTCCCTTCTGGAGCCTGTCTGCAGTTAAAATGACTCAAAAACAGTGTGTTTAAAACAAATGAATTTTTGCCCAAAGTTACACAGCAAGCAGAGATCAGGGGATAAACAATAGTCACTATGCATCTGGCCTCACCTAGACATTACCCTTTCTTTGCAAGTTTTCCACTTCACTCAAGTGCCTACACCTTTGGATTGGGAAAGACAGACTTTCCCCTGGCAGTGTTTTCTCTCACAACTCCCTACTCCCACCCCCACAGCAGCAGCTGCTGCTCCTCACACCCCTTCCACTCTAAACTGGGGTCTTTAGTGGTTTAGTGCCCCTCAGATCCTTGGCTCCAACCTGAGAAAAATGTACCTGCTAGCCTGGTTGGAGCAAGATGGGGGCATGTCCCAGTTAATAGCTCCCCTGTTGTTGCCTAAAGGACCCTACGGATTCTCTCTAGTGGTACCTGGTCTTTGTCATTGTTTTGTTTCCTGTTTATTTCCTCCTCCCCCTCTCCCCTCCCCCCCCCAGGTTCATTTGATTCAATTCCAGGCACTCAAGAAGGACAACAGGTAAACTGAGGTACAGATAATATTAAATACAGATAATCACCTCATTCTCCACAGCTTGCATTTAGCAGGAATTTGGACAGTGTTGCTTCCTGTACTTAGGACCAAATCCTACTCTTGTGAAAATCATGGGAACTTTTCCATTGACTTTAACGGGAACAGGATTTGGCCCTCAGTATACATGGTGGCTCCTAGCGGTGCAAGGGACTCTTTGGGACAAAACAAAATGCATAGAGTTGTGTTTGGTGCTCTCCTCTACTAAACAAGATATCCCAGGGTCTCTTGGTACACTGCTACTTTATAGCAAAAATGAGGAGAGTGCAACTAGGTCGGGGTCAGGATCAGACTAAAGTAAAACAAAAGTCCCCTAGCATTTCTTAAAACAGGCACCCTGGCAGTTTTCCCTATTTAGTGGGAAGGTGTCAATGTGCTTACAAGGAGGGAGGGATAGCTCAGTGGTTTGAGCATTGGCCTGCTAAACTCAGGGTTGTGAGTTCAATCCTTGAGGGGGCCAGTTGGGATCTGGGGCAAAAATTGGGGATTGGTCCTGCTTTGAGCAGGGGCTTGGACTAGAAGACCTCCTGAGGTCCCTTCCAACTCTGGTATTCTATCATCATCAACTTACTTCAATTTGGTCACATCTTTGTTAAGTGGGGTCGATCGTCATTAGGAATGATTTGCAGAAAGTGCTAGGCACTTATGCTGAAGTACAGTGAATGTTACAAGATACTTTATCTTCTGAAAAGTCATCACTGCCTGACCTTCAATAGAAGCCAGACACATAACTGCCCTTATGCCTTTGAAAATTTTCCCCCCAGTCTCATAATTTTCTCCTTTTTGGTAAAGTTTGCAAATCTTGTAACATGAAAAAATACACAGACATCAGCCTCTATAGATATGCATAGATCAGGCTCTCAGTCCTGCTATGAGGTACTTTTCTGACTATAGAAGAATTAACAATAAAAAGAAAAGTGATGGCAAAATATAGTAACTAGCCCTAAGAACAACAGAATTTAGTTAACAAACCTCCCAAAAGCCAGAAAATCCCCAATGAACCGTTAAAGAATTCATGTTTGTTCCAGTACTACAGTTCAGAAGACAGGAACTGAAATCCCAAAGATATAAAAAAAGAAATGTCACATTGTAGTAATAAGGGATACCCCTTTGAAACATTTAGCATATTCAGAACAATATCTTCCCATGCTACAGCACTAGGAAACAGACTGAAATGTACTTACTGACAAATAGGAGCCAAAGGATTGGGTTCATTCATTAACAGAAGTGGGAGTCTCCTGCTCAGGATGAGTGAAAACTCCCACAAGTACTCCTTTTCTTTTTACTACAGGGAAGAGTTTCAAGTGTAGGGTTACTAGAGGCACATTTCCTCACTCAAGAAGGGGAAGGCAAGTGCTGAAGCTGGGAGGGAACTCAGAGAAGATTAGTACCAAGACTCAAATAAAACTCATTTCCTTAAACCCTGAGCTGTTTGAGAATCTCCACAAGGGGACTGATAACAGCATAAGTGTTAGAGCTAATGTAATTTCTTCCCCATGTTTCACTTACTATGTAGTGACAGTGCTGGTGAATGCAGTCTCTAGTCTAGGAAAAGTGCATCCGTTGCTAGGAGTGTGGAAGGAAAAGAGAGAGGGGAATAGATTTGATCATAGAGTTGATTTTCAATTTTTTTTTTTCTTGAACTCATGACTTCAATGGAAGAGGACGAATGGAATCCATACATTGGCTGTTGGTGGCAGCTGGGGTCGAGGTTTGTTCATTATAAGGAAATCAAGTGACTTCATATAGATTGGTTGAATTTATTTCCAGGTAATAGGAAAAAACCACTCCAACAGAATTATAGTTACTGTGACAAAGCTCTGTCCTTGCCTCCGTGGGTCCTGCATTTCCTGGCAGATTTCACTCGCCTCAGAGGCTCACTGTGACCCTCCACATAACCCTTCTCTCTCTAGAGACAAGGGTCACAGTCTACTGAGCCATTTTCATCATAAGCCAGCAAGGGAGGTGAGGAGAAGTTATCCTTCCTTGCAGCCTCTGTTGTCTCCCAGTCTCAGTGATTAATCAGGGGGCAAAGGGGCAGGAGGAGCCCAGGCCCACCCTCTACTCCAGCCCAGGGACCCTAATAGTATTAGCTATGGTAGCTGACCTTTTAGAAACATGATATGTGCAATTCCCTGGGCTACTTCCCCCACAGCAGCCCTCACTTCCTCAAGCTCCACTTCACCCTTACCTCAGGGCCTCCTTCTTGTGCCTAATATGGTGTGTACTACTCAGCCTCTCCAACAGCACAACTTCCTTCCACAGTTCCTGACATGCACACCCACCTGACTGGCTGGGAGGCTTTTAACTAGTTTCAGCCAGCCCCTGATTGGCTTCAGGTGTCCCAATCAACCGAGCATTCTCCCTGCCTTCTGGAAAGTTCTCAATTGGCCCCAAGTGTCTTAATTGACCTGGAGCAGCTTCCATTTCACTTAACCTGGTACCAAGGATTTGTTTAGCCTGGAGCTAATATATCTATCTCCCACTACTTTTCTGTAGCCATCTGGCCTTGCCCCGTCACATTACCCAGTTCCCTTCCACTGAAGTGTGTATACAGAGTCTTCCAGAGCAGACGATATCTACATTTCCAACATAAAACACAACCAAAACAATTTTTTAGTGAAGTTTGCTTTAAAAAATGTAGAAAAGATAATATGCAGTTCAAGTACATAAATAACTTCAAAAATGGGTTTCACAGAACCCCAGATTTTATCTGCTCTTATTAAAAATACTGCTAGCCGCAATGCTGGATTCTTCCTTCAATAGCTTAGGCCTGGTCTACACTACGAGTTTATGTCGGATTTAGCTGCGTTAAATCGCATTAACCCTGCACCCATCCACACAACAAAGCCATTTTTTTCGACATAAAGGGCTCTTAAAACCGATTTCTGTACTCCTCCCCAACGAGGGGATTAGCGCTGAAATCGACATTGCCATTTCGAATTAGGGTTAGTGTGGACGCAATTCGAACGTAGTGGCCTCCGGGAGCTATCCCACAGTGCACCATTGTGACCGCTCTGGACAGCACTCTGATGCACTGGCCAGGTGTACAGGAAAAGCCCTGGGAACTTTTGAATCTCATTTCCTGTTTGGCCAGGCGAGCTCATCAGCACAGGTGACCATGCAGTCCCAGAATCGAAAAAGAGCTCCAGCATGGACCGAACGGGAGGTACTGGATCTGATCGCTGTACGGGGAGAGAAATCCATGCTATCAGAACTACGTTCCAAAAGACGAAATGCCAAAACATTTCAAAAAAATCTCTGAGGCCATGAGGGACAGAGGCTACAGCAGGGACGCAACATAGTGCCACGTGAAACTTAAGGAGCTCAGACAAGCGTACCAGAAAACCAAAGAATCAAACGGACGCTCTGGGACAGAGCCCCAGACATGCCATTTCTACGCTGAGCTGCATGCAATTCTAGGGGGGGCCGCCACCACTACCCCACCCCTGTCTGTGGACTCCGATGATGGGGTACTCTCTGCCATGCCTGAGGATTTTGAGGACGGGGAAGATGAGGAGGAGGAGGAGGATGAACTTGAGGAGAGCACACAGCACACTGTTCTCCCCGACAGCCAGGATCTTTTTATCACCCTGTCTGAAATATCCTCCCAACCCAACGAAGCTGGAGAAGGGACCTCTGGTGAGTGTACCTTTTAAAATATAATACATGTTATAAAAGCAAGCATTTTTTAATGATTAAGTATCCCTGAGGACTTGGGATGCATTCATGGCCAGTACAGCTACTGGAAAAATCTGTTAATGTGTCTGGGGATGGAGCGGAAATCCTCCAGGGACATCTCCATGAAGCTCTCCTGGAGGTACTCTAAAAGCCTTTGCAGAAGGTTTCTGGGGAGAGCAGCCTTATTCTGTCCTCCATGGTAGGACACTTTACCACGCCATGCTAGTAGCAAGTAATCTGGTATCATTGCATGACAAAGCCTGGCAGCGTATGGTCCCGGTGTTTGCTGGCATTCAAGCAAGATCCGTTCTTTATCTCTCTGTGTTATCCTCAGGAGAGTGATATCGTTCATGGTAACCTGGTTGAAATAGGGGAATTTAATTAAGGGGACATTCAGAGGTGGCCGTTCCCACTGGGCTGTTTGCCTGTGGCTGAAAAGCAATCCTCCCCACTGTTAGCCATGCAGTGCAGGGGGGGTGGGCACTGGCGCTGAGCTGTTCGCGTTTGGCTAGCAGGGATCTTCCCTGATGCCAGCCACGCGGTGGGGTGAGGGGTAAAGCAATCATCCCAGAGAATTGGATGGGGGGGGTGGGTTAGTTTGCTTTCTGCTGCTGCACGTTAACAGAAAACCGCAGCACTAAATGGCCAACTCAACATGCTTTGCTTGGTATGGGAGAGGAGGGCGCTGCTGTTATGAAGGTTGCAGAAGCCGAAAGACTTTGCCTTACCTTGGCCACCTGCAAGCCGAATTCTGTTTCCCGGCACTGTGTGTGTGATCTCTAACACCAAAGCCGCAGACACTCAATATAAGATGCAAAATGCGATCTTGTACCAAAATCACATGTGCTATGTAATATGAATAGTGTTGTTCACCGTGAAAGAGTATAGCCATTGTTCTGTAAAATGTATCTTTTAAAATTCTTCACTCCCTTTTTTTCCTCCAGCAGCTGCAAATGTTTCAAGCCTCCCTCCTCTGTCCCAAAGGCTATCTCAGATAAGGCGGCAAAAAAAACGCAAGTGCGATGAAATGTTCTCTGAGCTCATGCAGTCGTCTGGCACTGAAGCAGAATGTATGGAGGGACACAATCGCAGAGTACAGGAAAGTGGCCGATGAACGTGAGGAGAGGTGGCGGCAGGAAGATCAGAGGAGGCATGAGGCAATGCTGGGGCTACTGCGGGATCAAACGGACACGCTCCAGCGTCTGGTGGAGGTTCAGGAATGGCAGCAGGATCACAGACTGCCGCTGCAGCCCCTATTAACTGCCCTCCCTCCTCCCCAAGTTCCATAGCCTCCCCACCCACACGCCCAAGAATGCGGGCAGGGGAAAGCTCCGGGCACCCAACCACTCTACCCCAGTGCTACCCAAGCAACAGAAGGCTGTCATTCAACAAGTTTTAAAGTGACCTTTTCCTTCCCTCCTACCCTCATCCCACACCCCACCCGGGCTACCTTGTGAGTTATCTCCCTACTTTTATAATCAATTAATAAAGAATACATGTTTTTAAAACAATAGTGACTTTATTTCCTTTGCAAGCCAGCTGTGATCGAAGGGGGGAGGGTGGGTGGCTTACAGGGAATTTAGAGTCAACCAAGGGGGCGGGTTTTCATCAAGGAGAAACAAACAGAAGTGTCACACAGTACCCTGGCCAGTCACGAAACTGGTTTTCAAAGCTTCTCTGATGCGCAGCGCTTCCTGCTATGCTCTTCTAACCGCCCTCGTGTCTCACTGCACGTATTCAGCGGCCAGGCGATTTGCCTCAACCTCCCACCCCACCATAAACTTCTCCCCCTTACTCTCACAGAGATTGTGGAGCACACAGCAAGCAGCAATAACAATGGAATGGGAATATTGGTTTCGCTGAGGTCTGAGCGAGTCAGCAAACTGCGCCAGCGATGCTTTAAACATCCAAATGCACACTCTACCACCATTCTGCACTTGCTCAGCCTGTAGTTGAACAGCTCCTTACTACAGGGTGCCTGTGTACAGTTTCATGAGCCAGGGCATTAAGGGGTAGGCTGGGTCCCCAAGGATAACTATAGGTATTTCAACATCCCCAACAGTTATTTTCTGGTCGGGGAAGTAAATCCCTTCCTGCAGCCATTTAAACAGACCACAGTTCCTAAAGATGTGAGCGTCATGAACCTTTCCCGGCCATCCCACGTTGATGTTGGGGAAATGTCCCTTGTAATCCACCAGTGCTTGCAGCACCATTAAAAAGTACCCCTTTCAGTTTATGTACTGGCTTCCCTGGTGGTCCGGTCCCAAGATAGGGATATGGGTTCTGTCTATCGCCCCACCACAGTTAGGGAATCCCATTGCAGCAAAGCCATCCACTATGACCTGCACATTTCCCAGAGTCACTACCTTTGATAACAGCAGCTCACTGATGGCGTTGGCTACTTGCATCACAGCAACCCCCACAGTAGATTTGCCCATTCCAAATTGATTACCGACTGACTGGTAGCTGTCTGGCGTTGCAAGCTTCCACAGGGCTATTGCCACTCGCTTGTGAACTGTGAGGGTTGCTCTCATCTTGGTATTCTTGCGCTTCAGGGCAGGGGAAAGCAAGTCACAAAGTTCCATGGAAGTGCCCTTACACATGCGAAAGTTTTGGAGCCACTGGGAATCATCCCAAACCTGCAACACTATGCGGTCCCACCAGTCTGTGCTTGTTTCATGGGTCCAGAATCAGCATTCCACAGCATGAGCCTGCCCCAGTAACACCATGATCTCCAAATTGCCGGGGACCATGGTTTTAGACAAAGCTGTGTTCATGTCCTCATCACCGCGCTGTCGTCGCCTCCTCGCCTGGTTTTTCAGGTGCTGGTTCTGCATAAACTGCACAATAATGCGCAAGGTATTTACAATGGTCATAACTGCTGCGGTGAGCTGAACGGGCTCCATGCTTGCCATGCTATGGCGTCTGCTTGGGCAATCCAGGGGAAAGAGCGCGAAATGATTGTCTGCTGTTGCTTTCACAGAGGGAGAGAGGGTTGACTGACGACATTTACCCATAACCACCTGCGACAAATTTTTGGCCCCATCAGGCATTGGGAGCTCAGCCCAGAATTCCAATTGGCAGCGGGGACTGCAGGAACTGTGGGATAGCTACCCACAGTGCACCTCTCGGAATGTCAATGCTTGCCACGGTACTGTGTACGCAAACCGCCGAATTAATGTGCTTAGCATGAATGCATGCACTCGACTTTATACAATCTGTTCCCAAAAATCAACTTCTGTAACATTGGAGTACTTTCGTAGTATAGACATGGCCTTAGAGTTGGACATTAAAGATCCTGCAATTCATTCCACTGCAGTGTTGTCCTCACAGAGAGCCCTATTGACTTGGTCGTGTCAACACTAGGAAAGCACGGTCTCTTTATAGTGAAAATTCTTGTTATAAAAGCAAGGTGATGATATTTCCAAAAGCAAGAGGAAAGGGTTAGTTTTATAGGGCAAGGAGAATTCTGCAGTTCCAGAACTCAAGTTTGGAAATAGTGAAGCAGAGGTAACATTTTAAATTACCACAATTTGGCCAAGAAGAAAAATCTTAAATAGTTTGTGTCGTCCCCAACTGCTTTAAAAATTAGAAAATACGTATTATCAAGGATCCTGAAAAAGCTGACGGGCTTATCAATGTATTTTAATGAATAATGCCGTGGCTGGCTGTACCAACCAGGTATTAGTGCTGAGCATAAAGCTTTTTGAATAAATTTATCTTTCTTCACACAATCAGGAACTCATGAACTTGGTCTTTCACAGCATTTATTTAATATCTGTGGCTCGTTATTTGACATGGTTATTAGTATTGCTGGACTCTGGCAAGAGTAAAACATATAGTTTTCAACAATTTTTAATAATTTGAGGATTAAACCTGTTTTTTTTTCTGTATTTCCATCTGTAACAATCACCTTTTGGAACTTAAATACAGAGGCTTTGATTTTTGTCTCTTGCTCTAACAACACAGTCTGCCAGCATCCTATTAGACACAGGTGTTTGAAAGCAAGCTGCAGAATAAGAGCTGTTCTGTACTAAAGTCCTTGATGTGGGAGGTTCTTATCACTAAGCTCCATTGCTTCACCCTTGGTCAAGATAGCAGCTCATCTAAGGGTTGTGCTGAGCTTTTTTTTTTTTTTTTTTTTTTTGGCGGGGGGGGGGGGGCGGTTTCTCTCAATTCCAGTCTGTCCAAAATGCTGCTGCCAAAATCATCTCTCTTCTGATACTTTGATATGTACACACTTCCTGAATCTCTGCACTGACTTCTCCTCTTCTACAGACCATTCAAACTCCTCCTCCTCTCTTTACAAGCACTCCACACTTCCACTCTTGTCTGCATTCATTTTTGCTCCTTGCTTTTAATCTGTTAACATACAGCTTATTACTCTACCCACCTTTCCTAACCCATTTAGCAAAAGTGCTTTCACCTAGGCACACCATAATCTATTTGCCTACTTGTGATAAGTTAAAAATGAAAGGAGGAGAGTTGATGATTACCCTGAGGGAGGCTATAAACAGAGCACTCCCACGGGGCCCTGAAGAGGGAGCTGTGAAAACATATCTCGCCACAAGCAGGAGACAGGCAAATGGTCTCCCTGCTACAGGCCCAAAGATTCTATCTATCTATCTGTCTAGAACTGAATCAGATAGAGAGACATGAAATGATGGTAAACTTATTTTAGGGAACAGGGAAAAGAAAACAAGATAAGAAAACTGACAGCTGAAATGGAACATTGCATTATGGAAGCCTTATTCCACGGCTGCGATACTTCTTAGCAAAAGGTACTGTCCCTGGTGGCACCTTCCACTGTGGTGAAGTATTGCTTTTTGAGGCTTCATTCCACACTGAGAAGTGCAGTGGTAGCTGCCAGACATGAGGAGGATTTTCTAAAGTTTTATTTTAAAATAGGAAACATGATGTTTATTTCCGATTGTGGACGTCATTCTGACAACCCAGGTCACAGAACAGGGGTTGAGTTGGGGGATTTCATTACTTGTCTCATTAATCAACTGGCATTATTGGGTTTTTCAAATTTCCCCTGAAGTGAAAAGCCCTCAAATATCTCCTGATTCATAATTCCTGATACATAGTTCAGCTATCTTGTTTTTATTGCTCTCTTTCCAGTTTGAAGAGAATATGAAAAGCTACTCCATGGTGAGGCTGAAGACTGAGTCTTGAGTGACTACCAGATTTTTTTTTTTACCTCAGAATCATAGAATCAGAGAAGATTAGGGTTGGAAGAGACCTCAGGCGGGCATCTAGTCCAACCCCCTGCTCAAAGCAGGACCAACTCAACTAAATCATCCCAACGAGGGTTTTGTCAAGCTGGGCCTTAAAAACCTCTAAGGATGGAGATTCCACCACCTCAGCATTTGTAGGTTATATTGTAAAGCAGTGTCCAGGCTTTTCAGCTTTAGGCTTGAACAGATATCAAAAAGGTCAAGTGGCCATGTGTTTGGTACTTGGGGGAGGCCTCCAGCCCCCTTCACTCAGTGGGAGTAGAAACAACCTGCAAGTGCCCTGCTAGGGATTTTCTGGCATGGGGCAGTGGGCATAAAGTCAGTGTAACCCACTCCTCTGCCTCACTACACTCAGCTTCTGGCACAGGGGATATGACTACCTGGGAAAATGTCTGTATTACTTTTTATGACTATTACATGTGACTCAGTTTCCCTATTCAGTGTTGTATTGCTGCCTGCCTGAATGCATAGAGTTAAATCAAAGGAGACTGTAAGAAGGTTGTTTCGAGGCTAGGATGTTTCAAGGCTTGCGGTAAAAGGAGACTTAACCCTTCCAAGACCCTAGAACAGGGAGGGGATTCTGAAGTAAACTAAGATAAAATGATGGGCTGGGAAGACAGACAGAGAGAGAGCAGGATAGGTGGCTGCTCCTTGCCAGGGATGGAGCAAGTAAGTAACAGCCATGTAAGCCTGTTACTGTTGCTACATTTTCTCTAAATGGTTTGTACCTTTGAGGAATGAATAAATCATGCTTTGTTCTGAAGAAGCTCTTTTTAGTCACTTTAATCAGCTGCTGTTACAAGCTTCCAAAGGGGATACCATGGCAGGGTCCAACCCCAGGTGGATCTGTTGAAGTAGTCACAGTCAGTACCCAGGGGTCTGTAACCCAGGTCCTGGTCAGAGAGTGGGCAAATTGCAGAATTCAACCACAGGAGAGATAGAGACCTGAAGCCTGACACCTGTGCAGGTTGTACTCAGGGAGACCCCCAAGAAGGGACAGCAATGCAGCTATCCTGGTAACCGTGACGAAGGAGATACCAGAAGTTGAGAAGAGAGCACTTTGCACTGTGGATATTCCTAGCTGATGTATGGTCCATAAGGGATCGTCACAAGTTAGAATGTCCCACATTTAGAAATGTCCAGATTTTTTGGAGAAACTTTAGACTAGAACTGGTTAAAACTAGTGAAAAGTAGGAGAGGAGGTATGTTAGCAGGTACAGCAGGTGCACTGATTTAGGGTGTAGCTGTAGAAAGCAACTCTCAGCTCTAACACTTCTGAATAATTTATCATTAGTGCTCACCCTATTATTATAAAATTCAACAGGTCGATATGTTGCTTATGGCTAGCTATAAAACCTTCTGCTGATGTGATTATAGCCATCTGTCACAGCCATTACTCATCTATAACACATTTAGCTCATTGCCATGGGAAGTTGTGAGGGCCAAATGTATACCAGCGTTCAAAAAGAACTAGATAAGTTCATGGAGGATCATCTCCATCAGTGGCTAATAGCCAATGTGGTTGGGGAAGCAACCCCATGCTCGGAGTGACCCTAAACCTCTGACTGCCAGAAGCCAGAAGGGAATGACTGGACGGATCACTCCTACTGCCCTGTTCTGTTACTGGTACTGGCTACTGGTACTGGCTACTGTTGGAATTCAAGACACTGGACTAGATGGACAACTAGTCTGACTCAGCATGGCTGAACTTATGTTCTTATATCTGCAACATGCTAAGAACATCTTCTAATCCTCTGTAAACTATTTATGCATCCTTAATATAAATGTTACACATTCTTTTTCTAAGCAATTTAGAATTGTTCTAAACAATTACTGTTCAGCCACACTTAATCTTTTGTGCAATAAGTGGCAACATTTTATGATATACACCTGCTTAGCACAGTAGAATTTCAGTGTCTCTCAAATGCAGAAATATTAGCAGCCAATGCTGCTCACACTGAAAGAGCTGTGTCACACATCCCATTGACTTATGTGGAGAACAGCACCAGGCCCCAGTCAGCTACTCGGGTTCCAGTGCAATGATATGACAGTTATGGGAACTCAGTGTCTTGACATTATTTTTCCTTTCTCAGATGGGGCCCTGCTATTTCAACAAGTGCCCATGGTGGAAATTGATGGGATGAAGATGGTGCAGACCAGAGCCATTCTCAGCTACATAGCAAGGAAACACAATCTCTATGGAAGGAGAGAGCAATGTATAGTATTAATAGCTTACACAAATATATAGGCTTCCATTCCAAAGCAGTTTCCAGTGCAGAACAGCTTAGGGCAGGAACGGAAGGAGAATGCCCTCCAATTTCCAATGCTTGGAGAATTTAGAGAATTCAGAATGCAGTTACCTAGTTTTGGCCAGGTCATTGGGTGAATGCCCTTATTTTTGTGCCAGGAGATCTCTAATAAGTATGGCTGAGATTTTCAAAGGTATGTAAAAGAGTTATGTGCCCAATTCTACTTAATTTCAATGGGATCTGGGCACTTAACTTCTTTAGGCTCTGTGAAAATCACAATGTTTCAATACCAGGCTATGTATCCTGTTTGAAAGATGACTCCTGCAGTAGCTCAGTGTTGGGAAGTGGCTCAGTGATGAATCTGGAGGAAGAATCTACCTACTTTGGCTTGATTTGCAAGTTGCATCCATGTGGAACCTTGCTGATTTGAACAGCTCGGGCACATGGTTTGCCCATGCAAAGTAGCTTGCATGATTAGGGCCTAAGTAACCTACACCACTTTGTGGGGCACCTTCATAGAATCATAGAATATCTGGGTTGGAAGGGACCTCAGGAGGTCATCTAGTCCAACCCCCTGCTCAAAGCAGGACCAATCCCCAATTAAATCATCCAGCCAGGGCTTTGTCAAGCCTGACCTTAAAAACTTAAAAACCTTAAGTTTTCCTTGGAGGTTTCCCATGCAAATACTAACCAGGCTAGATCTGACTTAGCTTGTGAGAGCTGACAATCCCAGCCCAAAGTGCCTGCATATATTGCTCCTAGCTTGATAGAAATACACTTACAGTATGCACTTTGAGTAGAAAGGAGAGAAAAAAGGTTACCACAGAACAATTATTGTAAGAGAAACTAAATGCTTTGCAATTGTAATGAGTGAGAAATGAGATTGCATGAGTTCATATAAGAAATAATCTAAAATTAGACAGGCTCAGGGAACTACTACAAATATAAGCTATATTTCTTTACAAATGTGACAACAAGTGAGTGACTGTTAATGGTTGAAGCACAGAGATATGCATAAAAGATCAGTTTGAAAAAAGAAAGGTACGTAGTTTAAAATCCACAGTCTTAGGCTGCAGCCCCAGATCTGAGATGTTACATGCATCTATTTAGTTGTCAGAATGATTTCAAAACCACTTTAAGCAAATTATGCCCTATGCATATTGGAAATAAAACTGTCAGCTGAAAACATGTTAAATATTTGTTTTTAAAATCCATATGTTAACACACATTTTTAAGTACAGATGGGGCAAAACCGACAAAATATTTCCCCTAGTGCTCAAGGGCAGATGGGCAAGTGAGCAGGGATAAACTATAACTACTGACAGTAGAGAGGTGAGAGGAAATAACAATAACTTCCTTCACATGGTGACTGTGCTCTAGTGCAAGTGTAAGCAGAGGTGGGAAGTGAACACAAGGAAAGCTAAATGCTACAGGGTGTCCTTTACACTGGGCAGCGAATCTCAAACCTCTTGTGTTCTCACTGCATTAATTAACAGGACAGGGTCAGGGTGAACAATGGGCATCTCAGCAGTACGGGAATAAATGACACTTGGCATGCAAACGAGGCACTTAGCTACAGAATCCCCTCCTTAGCCCTCTTACTTAGGCAGGAGTCACTTAGTGGCTACACAGCAAGGCTCTCAATTCTGCAGTCTCAGGTTCTGTTGTCTTGCACATCTACCTGCAAAACTCCTCATCCGTGCTGTTCGGGATCCAGCCCTGAATCCTGTGCCTGGAACTGAAACCCAAGAGTGTGAACAGAAGCAAAAGCTGTTCTCACAGCAAGAGACAAAGAGAAAGAATGCCACTTTCTCTTGCAGCCTTTAAGAGCAGGTTCAATGTAATTCCCCATGCCCATTTGAGTGTTCCTAAACTAGGAGGCTCCCCACTGTTGCAACCTTGTATCAAATTACTCAGATTACTGTACCCTTGAGCCTAACCCTTTACCTTAGCCTATCTCTCCATTAACCTTGCCCAGGAAATAATTTACTTGTTCGGATAATCCCCTGCCCTGGGGTGGTGATCAGAACGGGAATTGTTTGTTCTATATGCCTTTTAAACTCTAATATGAATAATTATTTCTTGTCTCTTGTGCATTCACTTTAGGCCCAATCCTGCTCCGTTGACATGAACAGCAACACTCCCACTGACTTTGATAGAAGAGGATCGAACATTTAATCTTTGACACAGAGAGAATGAGTACAGTCCTCTCTCAGTATTCTGTTACTCAGGATCAGTTGTTTGGGCATAGACCTAACCCCATGCTTGCTTTCCTACTTCTATAGCAGCTTTCTGCTACAAGTAACTGGAGCCAGGAAGGGGAAGTGCAGGGCTGGGGCCAGACAATGTGCTTTGATCCAATCCATTTATCTTTTTGCCCTTCCCCTGCAAAGGAGACACATTAGGGCCTGCATGGTTGCTGAGCATGGGGTGGAAAGGATCCACGTGCATCTTCTCTGTGGACAGCCAGGCTACTAAGAATGGGAGGATGGATTTGGCCCTTAGAGTTAGGTTACTTCTCTGTGCGCGACTTGGTGGCGGACTTGGGAGATCTCAGTGTTCAGCTAAAACAGTAATGCATGCTCAATCCCAGTGTGGCTATTTTCAGATTATATACCTAGGTATTCTGAGAAAAATATTATATTTAAGGCAATGAAGAGTATGATCAGTTAAATTCATTTGTACCAACCCAATGAGAGGCAATGCAACGTAAGCCTCCTATCCAAAGATAGCTTAAAGGAACCAGTGTGCTGATGGTTTTTATATAACAAAGTCTTATACTTGATTTGAATTAGTCATCAATCTGAATCAGAATTTGTAACTGTTGCTGCCTTTCAGAAGATGACCCACAATGCTCCACACTGACAGTTAAATTGGTGCAAATGCTCCTGGTGAGGACGTGCACCGCTGACACAAGGAGCATAGTGTGGACATGCAAATGCAGTTTAATTACTGCAGTGGCTGTAAGTTGATTTAGCTTGACTTAATTTTGTAGTGTAGACTCACTCTTTGTGTCTCAGAAATATTCACACAAACTAGATAGGCTATTGTCATATTCTGGGGTACAATCCAAACCAGGGAGGGGTTGTGTTACCACCTGCCCTGCAACCGTGGGTGCCTCACAATGCTTTGCTGCTTTACCTCTCAATTTGGGCCCTTCACAAACAGCCAAACGGCATGCATGTCACATCCTGAGTGTGTGTATAGCTGCAGCCAGCAAGCAACACTCCAGTCACACTCTGGCTTCCAACAGCCTTGGTTACTACCTGTGGAGTGACCCCAACACACTCCTAGTCCCAGATTTTCCCCAAAACCTGTGTTCTGCTCTCCTGAGAGTTCAGATATTAGAGGTCTGTTTTCCCTATAAGGGGTCAATATACAACGGTTAGCTACTTTAAACGGAGTTACCAAACAATTCAGAAGAGAGAAAAAAAAGATAGAATACTTTGGTTGTTTTGCCCCTAACTTTTATAGTCCAGTCACCCTTTGAAATGCACTTTGCTAATGGCTACCCCTAGATAAAGTTCCTTCCAGCTGTGAGGATAGAGACATAGAGTCTTGTAGTGAAAGAGGTTCCATGCTGTTTGCTAAAAAGACTGTAATTTGCATTTTGTACGGTGCTGAGCATACAATAAAATTACCATGTTAACTGATGCAAGGATCATGTGAAGGTAAATCATAATTTTTTTTTAGACTGTTATGTGAACATGCCAGAAAGATAAAGCCATGAATAGAACATGATCCACAAATACTGTTTGAAACAACATACCGTAGAAATCATTTTGAACAAAATTACAACTCAGTAAATAAGCAATATCTTAAAAATGGGAGAGTGCATTCAGATTTCAATAAATAATGTTTCCTCATGCTTCTTGTTTCAGTGTAACTTCTTTATGATGACAGATTTAGATGAAAGTTGGCTTAAAGAAAGGGGGAAACATTTTGTGTGTGTGAAGATAGAGCAATGTTGAAATATGCACTTAGTAAGAGGCCTATCTTATTCCCACTGAAGTCAATGAAAAGCCTTTTCAACTTCAGTGGGAGTTGAATTGAGGATGTACCAGAGGAAATGGACTTGTGAATAAATCTTATTCTGTTTATCTTGAGTTTTAGGCAGAGTTGACTTTAAAAACAATAAAAAAAAAATTCACAGGAAATCTGTGAAAAAATTTTTACCTGTTTTTTTCAGAAATATGAAACATATCAAAATGTTGTGAGTTTTTTGAGTGTCAATATTTTTTGACCAACTCTATAACTGGCTTTAACTTTTTCATCAAAATTTTTTTTCTCCATCAAAAAATATAATCAAACTTGCAATTTGGGAAATTTTCACGAGCTCTCGTAAAAATATACCTAGCTGATATTCCCTGTTATGTTAGAGACTTTAAAAGTACTGTACCATACGTCATAAAATAAACAGAGGCTGTATTTACTCTTCTGTTAATGAATCAAAGTATGTCTATATTATAGAGGTCATCCTGTCACTTAGATTAGAGACAGTTTCTTTCCAGTAGGTCATTGAGGGCTTGATCCTATAGCCCTTATCACCTAATAGTCCCCCTGAAGTCAATGGAGCTATTTATGTGAGTAAGGACAGGAGACTGGGAAGCTGCAGATGAGACACTCCATTTGCTGGAGGTCTTTGGATTTATAAATTTAACAAGTAGATTATGCTAATTTTTAATTGTTTTTTAAAATGTTACAGATTTTTGGGCCAGATCACTGGGTATATATGGAGCCATCTGTGTTCTATTTTGGACACAAAAATTTCCTAGGTGGCCCAGGTAGGATTACCCCACCCAAGTTTGATTCTGCAGTTGACTACAGTTGGTGTATGGGCTAGGATTGCCAACTTTCTACTCACACAAAACCAAACACCCTTGCCTCACCACCCTGTCCCGCCCTTCATCCAAGGCCCCACCCCTTCTCTGAAGCCCACTCACTCCATCCCCCCCTCCCTTTGTCGCTCTCCCCACCCTCACTCACTCACTCATTTTCACTGGGCTGGCTCAGGGGGTTGGGGCGCAGGGTATGTGTGTGTGTGTGTGTGTAAGAGCTCCAGCTGGGGGTGCAGGCTCCGGGGTGGGGCCAGGAATTAGGGGCTTAAGGTGCAGGAGGGGACTATGGGCTGGGGCTGAGGTGTTCAGAGGCCGGGAGAGGGATCAGGGCTGAGGCGGGGTGCTGGGGTGGAGTGGGGCCAGAAATGAGGGGTTCGGGGTGCAAGAGGGTGCTCCGGCCTGGGGCAGGGGATTGGGGTCTGGGGGCGGGTGAGGACTCTGGCTGGGGGTGCAGGCTCTGGTTTGGGGCCAGGGACGAGGGATTTGGAGTGTAGGAGGGTGCTCTGGGCTGGGACCGAGGGGTTCGGAGGGCGGGAGGGGGATTAGCACTAGGGTGGGAGGCTGGGGCAGGGGAGGGGGTCAGAGGTACAGGATCCGAGCTGCGCTTACCTCAGGAAGCTCCCGGAAGCAGCAACATGTCCCTCCTCTGGCTCCTATGTGGAGGCACATCCAGGCAGCTCTGTGCACTGCCCCATCTGCAGGTGCCACCCCCGCAGCTCCCTTTGGCCGCAGTTTCCGGCCAATGGGAGCTGTGGAGCTGGCACTTGGGGCAAGGGCAATGCACAGAGCCTCCTGGCTGCCCCTATGTGTAGAAGCCATTGGGGGGACATGCCGCTTCTTCGGGGAGCAGCACGGAGCCACAGCAAGCAGGGAGCCTGCCTTAGCCCCGCAGCATCACCAAGAGGACTTTTAACGGCCCAGTCATTGGTGCTGACCGGAGCCACCAGGGTCCCTTTCAACCAGGCATTCCAGTCAAAAACTGGGCACCTGGCAACCCTAGTATGGGCTTCATCACCTCCTCAGAGATACCAAAGAGGTGTGGTCAGGTGGAACTGGATGTTTTGATCCAGTGCAATTTGCTTGATGCTTTGTGACCATTACAGGCAAGCATAACTTAGAGAAGTCCTTGGGCTATCCTAACACACAGCACATGGTAAAAGAGTATACACATACACAGAACAGCATAAGTGCGAACTTTACATGCCAACTTTGCTCTCCAGCTACGGACACTTGTTCTGTGCATTGTGGATTAAATTTGCCCTGGTCAAGAAGGCTAGAACAAGGCTATGCACCACTTAAATCCAAGTTATGCCCTTTGTCCAAGCACTTAAGTGGAGCATGGGCCTCATACCAGCCGTCTATGGGTATCTGAGGATCTATGCGTTAATTCACATTAGATAAGAAAAACTTGTTTCCTTCTCTGCTGTAGAGATTTGTGGAAAACATTAGTAAACTAACAGGTAATGGTGACCTGGTGGACATTGCATATTCGGCTATTTGTAAAACTTTGCAAGTTCTCTCCTACAAGGCTGTGATGGAACATAAATAACTACAGAGCAGATGGCAAAGTCTTGTTTTAGAATGAAAAATGACTAAGCAGGAGGAATCAAAGAGGAATAGTGAGCAGCTGCTCCCAAGGTGCAGAGAAGATAACTGGGGGCTGTCTCAAAGACTGCCATTGAAGCAAGTGTTAGTTAAAATAGTTAATAACTACAGAGAGGAAATGGGAACGGAATCACTGAAGATTTCTGCTGACTGCAATGTCAAAGCTAGAGAGCAGGGGGTGTTGCCCTTTGCAATGAATTAGAAAGTTTCTTTCTCTCCCCATTCCCCTAAAGACATAGCCTGGCACAGTTATCATGTCTCTGTTTTCTCTGTTTCTTTCTTTCCCTCGTTTCTTCCATTGACTTTTCCTTCAACTTATTTCCCACCCATGCAGTTTCCCCTTTCTGCTGTCTGTATTTTTATTCACTTTTTGCCCTTGTACTGCACCGCCTCTTCCCCCAAGGACCCGTGCCAGTGCTGCCTCTTCCCCCTCAAGACCCTGTTCCCCTCCACTCACACCCTCTCCCAACATCACTCGCCCTTACGGCCCGGTAAAAAGTGGAGGGGCCATGGTCCCCTGGCCCTCCCTGTTCCAGTGCGCCTATCTGGGTACCTATGCTGGGAGAGGACATCCATGGATGGCTCTCTGAAGCCATGTCTAGACCAGAAACCGCTGCCAACATAGCTATGTCAGTCGGGGGTGTGAAAAAGTGTGAGTCCTGACCAATATAGCCATGCAGGCAGGAGTCCTTAGTGTAGACAAAGCTATACTGGCAAAACTGTGCTTTTACCAGTATAACTTGTTTCACTTGTGGGGGTAGCTTTACTATATTGGTATAAAGCACAGCTTTGCCACTATAGCTGTGCGCACATCAGGACCCAATATAGTATCCCAGTATATTTATAACAGCAAAGCACTCCTGCTGTAGACATAGTCCTAGTACGTGTAAACTGCTCCTGTGGCCAGTTGTATTAGTATCTGACACAAGAGCAGAGAAGAAGTGACTTCCCCAAGGTCAGGCAGAGAGTCTGTGGCAGAAATGGGAATTGGAGCTTGGTTGCCCAAGTCCCAGTTTGGTTCTCTAGCTGCTAGAAGCTAGACCACCTATCTACCCATCCAGTTTGATGTCCAGATTTGACCATTTCACCTTAAATGCAAGCAACAAAGCCAAAAAAATTGTATTGTATGGAAACTGTGGGTAGGACCCCAGGCAAATTGATTTTTTCTCATCTCTGGCTCATCTTAAAAGTTGTAAAATAGGCATTAATAATTACAAACATGAAGCCCAATTGTGGCAGGAATTGCATATCTATTTTTCATGTCCAAGTACCATGAATGCATATGCAAATCAGATAACTGCATGTGTGAATGTCAGGCTCTGGCAATCTGATTTTAAAAATCAGACCCATGTTGTCCTACATTTTAGGTGTCTTTCCTGTACATTGCAGCAGTGAGAGGACAAACCTGAACTACGGCTGAAAAGTCAGATAAGGGGCAGAACACACTGGTTCCATTTGTTAAATAGTATCACCATCAACTTGAACTATAGTCAGTTCAAATGTAATATATTCTCTGTTTTTCTGAATTTTTTTTTCCCTGTTGCTGTGTGAAAGACCCACCCAAACAACAGGAGATACTGAGTAGTTATGTAACCAGGAAGCTGACTATGCAACCAGGAAGCTGACAGCACTCTATGTATAGTCAAATAAACAAACTGAAAAGCAGAGAGAAAGATATTTTTTTTCTCTCTCACTCATAGTAATTTTATATCAGTAGTAGGTACAGCCACATTTTAAAATGGCAGTGTAACTTTTATTTTTGTGGGGGTCTCTTTAGGAAGTGGGGAGCTTTTCTTTCCTATGAGGTATGCGTGTGACTCCCCATGAGGGGAGGAGTTTGGAGAAGCTCCATGCTCTCAGAAGCTGAAGACACAACTTCTGTTCTCAGTTAAGGAGGAGAAGAACTCGGCCTGGGTCAGGACGTGAAGGTGAGTACTGAGACTCACTCACATAAAAAGAAATTTGTTTAACCTTCAGCTGTTTGACCTGCTGGTTCAATGAAGCTACTTTCAAACACCTTAGCATTACTGTTGTTGGTGCTAATGTAAAATCTTTACTATATTTAGCCTCCTGCATCAAAGGCAGTTCAAGTGGTGTTTGATTGCTATACAGGAGGACAAAAGAAGGGGGAAAGGAACCATTTAAATAGGAAATTAATCCAGAAAGTTAATTCAGACTTGAATAAGGCATGTTGTAAAGTGAGGGCAAACAATGAGAGCAAAAAGCCAAAGGAGAGGGGAGGGAGAAAGCAAGAGAAAGAGTAAAGTTCTGAATTGCAATGAAAGCCTGGAACTTAGAGCCGATTTCCTCTGGATCTGATCATGAAAGCTGACTGATACAGCATGCCGTGCTCTGCTCTGAACTACAGTGGCTGATCAAAGAATAGTGAAAACCTGTCTCCCTCCTTGAGTGGTGGATGAAAGTAAAAACTTCTGCTGCTTTATATTGAATGCAGGCAATGTTGCTTTTGAAAGACTTAACTTTGTTCCCTGATTCTTGTATAGTGAAGTGGCTGCTCCAGAAAATCCAGTAAGGACGCACCCCTAGAGCTCATGACAGAAAACAGACTGCTTGAGGGGAAATGTGGAGATTAGACAAAAGCATTTAAAACATTTTCTATCATTTTGTACATAGCCACGTGTAACCCACACAACTCCTGGCTGTGGCGTTCTGACACATGCACCATTTTCATCTTGGTTGACAATAAAACACACATGCAACTTTCCACCCAAAATGTGGACTGTACATTTTGCTTTCTGTATCACTAGTTTAAATACAGTTGATCAAAGTTGATGGAGTTATTATGGATCTACAAAGGTGTAACAGAGAGCAGAATTTGGATGTCTGGGTTTGATATTACTCCGGTCACATTCAGTGCCATACTATTTGTTATTAGTTGGCCATGTTAAATAATACCTACAGCTTTTCAGTCCATTTGTTCTGTTTACGTGTACAATGCACAATCTTTGTGAGGATTGCACTTCACATAATTGATGTAGAAACTAGATTACAACAGGGGATCTGAATAGAAAAGTCTTTATTCCATAATTTTGGTTTAAAAGCACTTTGAGATCTTTAGCTGTCATAGGTAATGGAAGAGCTTTAGTTACTATAAGTTTCTGCACATTGTGTGGTTGCAATGTGTGTTGACATAATATAAAGGGTAAAAAGTATTCATTAAGTGTCATAACATATCAGGGAGTATTGGGTGTTGCAAGCTGTACAGACAGCAAACACTGACAGCGTGCACTAAACATTATTTACATGCAAAAAACTACAAATTTGTACAATATCTTTCTTCTGGATAAAATGCCATGAGCTGCCACAATTAGTTATTTGCTTTAATAAAGAGGAAGTGATTATTTCTGTGTTATGTTTACTGTGAATATAGTCTTCGTACCATAACAGAAAGCTTAAATGATTTGATTCTTAGAACTGTTTAAAGGGTGATTGTCAGTTTGAATGATTTCTAAGTCAAGTTTTGATCAAGCACACTTTAAACAGTATGTACATCCTCAGGGAGGAAAAATATATGAAGCTTTTTTTGTTTCCCTGCTGGTGTTTTTGAGGATCTATCCTACAGGAGTGAGTGGATGGGCCTGAGAGGAACACCATCAAACATGCTCAGGCCCCCACTTTCTCCATCCCTGTTTGTGTCCTAGAGTGCCTTATGCTTTTCAGAGCAGAGGTTTCCAAACAGGAACCCATCAGAAAGCCCACCAGGCTTGGAGGAACCATTCCAGAAGGTGTAAGCATTGAGAATTCTTCAGTCAACCTAGTTACCACCTCTTGAGGGGGTGGATATACTACAGCAATGGTCACTTTAGTAAGGGTATGTCTACATTACGAAATTAGGTCGAATTTATAGAAGTCGATTTTTTAGGAAGCGATTTTATACAGTCGATTGTGTGTGTCCTCACTAAGCGCCTCTTGATCCCACCACCTCTCCTGTTGGTCCCGCCACCTGTCCTCGTGTTCATTTTGTGCTTTCCTGGACTCTGACATTGTTTGCCTCCACGCATTCTGCTGGGCTCTTTCAGTGCGGGAGGACTGCATGAGCTCAAAGAACATTTCATCGCAAGTGTGGTTTTTTTCGCCTTCTTATCTGCGCTAGCCTCTGGGATGGAGATGATAGGGGGAGCGTTGAAACATTTGCAGCTGCGGGAGGGAAAAAAGGGAGAGTAGTATTTAAAAAGACACATTTTTGAGAACAATGGGTAGGCTCTTTCACGGTGAACCAAGCTGTTAACATTACATAGCACATGTGCTTTCTTTATAAGGTCACATTTTGCCTCTTATATTGAGGGCCTGCCAGTTTGGTGTGAGAGATCACACATGCAGGGCCGGGCAACAGACTTCAGCTTGCAGGCAGCTATAGTAAGCCACAGTGTTTTGGCTTCTTTAACCTTCATAACGTGTGGGAATGGTTTCAAACAGCAGCGCCCTCATTTCCCATACCAAGCACCCGTTGGGTTGGCCATTTAAAAGGAGGGGCTGCAGTTTTCGGGTTAGCATGCAGCACAAACCCAACTAAACCCCCCCACACCCAATTCTCTGGGACGATTGCTTCACCCTTCCCCACACCACGTGGCTAACAGCGGGGATGATTTCTTTTCAGCCACAGGCAAACAGCCCAGCAGGAACGGCCACCTCTGAAAGTCCCCTTAATAAAATTCCCCTATTTCAACCAGGTGACCGTGAATGATATCACTCTCCTGAGGATAACACAGAGAGATAAAGAACGAATGTTGCTTGAAAGCCAGCAAACACTGGGACCATACGCTGCCATGCTTTCTTATGCAATGATTCCAGACTATGTGCTACTGGCCTGCCGTGATAAAGTGTCCTACCATGGAGGATGCAATAAGGCTGCCCTCCCCAGAAACCTTTTGCAAAGGCTTTGGGAGTACCTCCAGGACAGCTTCGTGGAGATGTCCCTAGAGGATTTCTGCTCCATCCCCAGACACGTTAACAGACTTTTCCAGTAGTGGTACTGGCCGCAAAATCATCCCAAGTCTTCAGGGCAAAGTAATCATTAAACATGCTTGCTTTTAAAGCATGTATTATATTTACAAAGGTACACTCACCAGAGGTGCCTTCTCCCCCTTCAAGGTCCGGGAGCCCGGGTTCGGAGGGTACTGTCTCCAGGGTGATAAACAGTTCCTGGCTGTTGGGGAGAACGCTTTCTCCGCTTGCCTGCTGTGTGCTATCTTCAACCTCCTCCTCCTCCTCATCTTCCTCATCCCCAAAATCCTCATCCCTGTTGCGTGAGACTTCCTTGCAGGAGTCCACGTACACGGGTGGGGTAGTTTTAGGGGCACCCCCTAGAATTGCATGCAGCTCATCATAGAAGCAGCATGTCTGGGGGTCTGACGCAAAGTGGCACTTCGGTTTTTTGATAGGCTTGCCTGAGCTCAAGTTTCACGCGGCACTGCTGCGGGTCCCTATGATAGCCTCTGTCCTTCATGCCCTTGGAGATTTTTTCAAATATTTTGGCATTTCATCTTTTGGAATGGAGTTCTGATAGCACGGATTCATCTCCTCATACAGCAATCAGATCCAGTACCTCCTGTTCGGTCCATGCTGGAGCTCTTTTGTGAATCTGGGACTCCATGATCACCTCTGCTGATGAGCTCTGCATAGTCACCTGTGTTGATCAGCTCACCACGCTGGCCAAACAGGAAATGAAATTCAGAAGTTCACGGGCCTTTTCCTGTCTACCTGGCCAGTGCATCCGAGTTGAGAGTGCTGTCCAGAGCGGTCACAATGGAGCACTCTGGGATAGCTCCCGGAGGCCAATACCTTCAAATTGCGTCCACGCTACCCCCAAATTCGACCCGGTGATGTCGATTTTAGCGCTAATCCCCTCGTCGGGGAGGGGTACAGAAATCGATTTTAAGAGCCCTTTAAGTCGACAAAAATGGCTTCATCGTGTGGACGGGTGCAGGGTTAAATCGATCTACTGCTGCTAAATTCGACCTAAACTTGTAGTGTAGACCAGGGCTAAGTGTACACGCTACTGCAGCATAGCTGTAGTACTGCAGCTGTAGCATTTCTTGTAGTATAGACATACCCTAAGTAAAGTGTTCAGTGCAGCAGCAGAGGCCTGAATCCTCATTGTGCTGTAAACATTCCATTGTAGCAAAAACTCATTTTTGTTCAGAAACGTTTTCCTTTGCTTGATATTTGTCAGGGAAGCAGAAGCAAGGAAGCATGTCTGGGAAACCCAAACTTACCTACGCCAATGGAAGAGGACGCATGGAATCAATACGGTGGCTGTTGGCAGCAGCTGGGGTGGAGGTTAGTCCATAATTTATGAAGAAATCCAGTTGCTCCTGAGGGACTGAAAGGGGTGCTCTTGTTTGGACTGATTCAGGATTAGCCGTGATTTATTTTGTTATGCTGGTGTATGACTGCCTTTTGGCTCATTGTTGTGACAGGGTTGCTTCCTAAAAGAAGATGCCTGAAATAGAACAATGTAACTAATCTATTTCATCTTTCCTTTTGCAGTTTGAAGAAGAATTTTTGGAAACAAGAGAACAGTATCAAAAGTTAATAAAAGGTAAGACTGCAGACTGGGGCTTTTCTACACCCAAAGTGGCACCAGTTTAGCTAAAATTGGTTTTACATCAGTTTAGTTAAACCAGTGTAAACCCCTGTGTGGACACATTTAATTCCGTTTACATCATGTATTAAATTCATAAAGCACTAACCTTGACCACCCAATCCTGTCTGGTGCCAAGTAATGCCTGCAAGGTGCTAATCATCCAAACTTCCATTGGAGGCAGTCTATTTTGAGGGAGCTCAGCATCTCCCAGGATCATGCCCCTGTTTATTTTTATTAAATCTCTATATTATGGGAGCACCCAAAGGCCCTAATTCAGGTAGGGAGCCCATTGTGCTGGGTGTTGTACAAACATAAAGGAAGCCATCCCTGCCTTCAGAGGCTTACAGTCTAAGTACATAAACAAATGAAGAGTAGTGGATTGGAGAGACAACATACAAGCAGATGAATCTGATGAAGAATTGGCCCATCTTTGTTAGCTATATAGAATCATAGAAATGTAGGGCTGGAAGGGACCTCAAGAGGTCATCTAGCCCAGGCTCTGTGCTGAGGCAGGGCCAAGTAAACCTAGACCATCCTTGACAGGTGCTTGTCTGACCTGTACTGTACTTAAAAACCTGGAATGACAAAGATTCCACAGCCTCCCTTGGAAGCCTATTTCAGAGCTTAAAGACCTTTATAATTCGAAACTTTTTCCTAACATTTAACCTAATCTCCCTTGTGCAGAATAATTGATCACGGTCGTCTTTATAACACATGGGAAGGTTGTTATCAGCTCCCCACTCAGTCTTCTTTTCACAAGACTTAACATGCCAATTTATTTTTTTTAAACTTTCCTTATAGGTCAGGTTTTCTAAACCTTTGATCATTTTTTGTTGCTCTCCTCTGGACTCTCCAATTTGTCCACATCTCTCCTAAAGTGTGGTGCACAGAACATGTACTGCAGCTCTTTTATTGAGGATTAGGGGCAGGGAGAAAGGAAGGGAGTAGGAAAAGGAAAAAGTTCATGTTCTCCTTATGCGTGTGTATATATATATATATATATATAGATATAATAATATATCTTATTATTATATGTTCTATTCTATGCATCTGATGAAGTGGGCTGTAGCCCACGAAAGCTAATGCTCAAATACATTTGTTAGTCTCTAAGATGCCACAAATACTCCTGTTCATTGTACTTCTTGTATTTTCCTTTCCAAAGATGGAGCCCTGCTGTTTGACCAAGTACCATTGGTGGAAATTGATGGGATGAAGATGGTGCAGACCAGAGCCATTCTCAGCTACATAGCTGCCAAGTACAACCTCTATGGGAAGGATCTGAAAGAGAGAGCATTGTACTGTAACACCCCTTTTTGCTTAATAAACTACAATGAATATCTATAGATCAGTGGTTCCCAAACTTGTTCCGCTGCTTGTTCAGGGAAAGCCCCTGCTGGGCCGGGCTGGTTTGTTTACCTGCCACGTCCGCAGGTTCGGCCGATCGCGGCTCCCACTGGCCGCGGTTCGCTGCTCCAGGCCAATGGGAGCTGCTGGAAGCGGCGGCCAGTATGTCCCTCGGCCCACGCCGCTTCCTGCAGCCCCCATTGGCCTGGAGCAGCGAACCGCGGCCACTGGGAGCTGCGATCGGCCGAACCTGCGGACGCGGCAGGTAAACAAACCGGCTGGCCCACCAGCGGCTTTCCCTCCACAAGCAGCGGAACAAGTTTGGGAACCACTGCTCTATATTATACCAGTTAACACTTATGTAATACCATAAGTTGAGTATGAAATGGTGAGAAAAAGCTGTTATGCACTAAGGTTTTAACCACTGTTTCTGAAATGGGTCTGAACAGGATCGGGCCCTTCGTGTTGTAGTTTATTGTTTTTGTTTTGTATTGTGTTTTGCTGAGCAAATTGGGATTGCAACACCAATAGTAAAGAATTCCAAGTATTTGCAGTTTTCCTGTGGGTGAAACATCTTTAATACAGGCAGAGCAGTCATAACTTGTTCTGTAATACAGTACTAAAATGGTTTTGCTGCCATTACGTAACGACACTGGTTTTGTGGCTGAAAAGGACTTGAGCTTCCAGGGCTGTTCAACCTAGAATCTTTGATAAGCAATAGGTTTATTTTAAGAGCAAAAATAAATGAATCAGAAGAACCAGTCACCAGAAAAACTTTGCTTGCATGTCTGCATTGTCATTAAAAAGGGAGCAAGGCATGAATGCAACAGTGAAATGTTAACAGTGCTATCATATAAAACAAAAGCCGATTATACAAACAGTAACGGATCATACAAAAATTGCTTTTACTAATTTGCAAGAAAAACCTGAAATAATTTGAACATGCTTTCTTCTCTCCCCTCCCTCCAGCATTGACATGTATGTGGAAGGAACAGCTGATCTCATGGGAATGATCATAACCTTTGTTTTCACTCCATCTAAGGAGAGGAATCTTGCCTTAATCATCGAGAGGGCCACAACCAGATACTTCCCAGTCTATGAAAAAGTAAGTGATAGTGAGGCAACAATTTATAGTCATTTCATTACATATCGTTGAATGAAGACATACAATGGAGGCACTCGAACAAATGCCTGTGATTGCAATGAACAATATTCTGTTGCCAAACTGAACAAAAGGAATCGAATGACCACACCCCCTATTTTAGATAGATGTCTGAAAAAGGAGTAGACCTGTCCTTATAAGTGCTCAGTGTTCAGAATGATTTGTAGTCTCTCAGCTGCTATTAAAGTTAATGGGAATTGCACAGATAAATCCCAGTGTGTTACTTTAAAACTGCACCCCTAATCACCTACAGTAAGAGACAATAGATATATATGGGAAGGGAGTTTCCTTGTATGGAAGCTGTTCCATACCCCTAATAATTTTTGTTGCCATTCTCTGTACTTTTTTCTAATTCTAAGTTATCTTTTGTGAGATGGGATGACCAGAACTACACACACTATTCAAGGTGTGGGTTTACTGTGGATTTATGTAGTGGCATTATGATATTTTCTGTCTTATTATCTATCTCTTTTCTTATGGTTCCTAACATTCTGTTAGATTTTTTTGACTGCTACTACACATTGAGCAGATGTTTTCAGAGAACTGTCCACAATGACACCAACATCTTTCTTGAGTGGTAAAAGCTAATTTGGACCCCATCATTTTGCATATATATTTGCGATTATGTTTTCCAATGTGCATTACTTAGCATTTATCAACCTTGACTTTCATCTGCTATTTTTTCATCCAGTCGCCCAGTTTTGTGAGATCCTTTTGTAACATTCTGCTGTCAGCTCTGGACTTAACGATCTTGAGTAATTTTGTATTGTCTGCAAACTTTGCCACCTCACTGTTTACCCCTTTTTTCCAGATCATTTATGAATATGTTGAACAGCTCAGGTCCCAGTACAGATGCTTGGGGAACCCCATTATTTACCTCTCCCAACTGTGAAAACTGACCATGTATTCCTACTCTTTGTTGCCTATCTTTTAACCAGTTACTGATCCATGAAAGGACCTTTCCCCTTGTCCTATGATGGTTTACTTTGCTAATCACCCTTTGGTGAGGGACCTTGTCAAAGGTTTTCTGAAAGCCCAAGTATACTATATCCACGGGATCATCCTTGTCCACATATTTGTTGACGCTCTCAAAGAATTCTAATAGATTGGTGAGGTGTGATTTCCCTTTACAAAAGCCACGTTTACTCTTCCCCACCAAATCGTATTAATCTGAGTCTGATTATTCGGTTCTTTACTATAGTTTCAGGCAATTTTCCTGGTGTTGAATTTAGGTGTACCAGCCAGTAATTGCCAGGATCGCCTCTGGAGCCTTTTAAAAAAATTGGCAGAGACAGCCCATGCCTGCCAATAGTTGGGGGGCAGAGTGAGGGCAGCCAGCTTCACCAGTGTTACTGAGCATGCTGAGTCCCCAAGGATGTTAAATGTAATTACTTTATGGTCACTATTACTTAGTGGTTCAGCTATGTTCACCTCTTTAACTAGATCCTGTGTGCCACTTAGGACTAAATCAGGAATTGCCTTTCCCCTTGTGGGTCGCAGGAGTAGCTGCTATAAGAAGCAGTCATTAATGGAGTCTAGAAATTTTTCTGCATCCCGTCTTGAGGTATCATGTACCCTGTCATATGGGGGTAGTTGAAATCCCTCCTTATTGTTGAGGGTTTTTTTTTGTAGACTCTCTAGTAGTAGTATATTCCTACTGCCATAGTCTTATTATTCAAGCATGGAATTTCTACCCATAGAGATTCTATGGTACAGTGTGAGTCATTTAAGATTTTTACTATATTTTACTCTCTACTTTCTTTCACATATGGTGCCACTCCCACACCAGCATGACCTATTCTGTCATTCCCTGGTATTACCAAGTCCCATTTATTATCATCATTCCACAAAGTTTCTGTGATACCTATTATATCAATATCCTCATTGAATAACTCAAGTTCACCCATCTTAATATTTACATTACAGCATTTGCACATGAGCTCTTATAAAATTTGTCAAATATTTAGTTGTCTGTCTTCATGCAGTGTAGTTGAATGGGACTCTTTTTCATTTGACTGTTTCTCTTCAGTTCCTACCTGCACTTTATCAGTTTCTGTCCTCTCCTCTTTATTAGGCTATAGAATAACTCCTTTAATAAATCCTCCCCTAAGTTATGTCTCTGCCTGAACTATGTGTTCCTCCACACCTGTTGGCTTTCCCTCAGCCCTTACTTTAAAAGCTCCTCAATAACCTTTTTAATTTTACATGCCAGCAATCTGTTTCCATTTTGGTTTAGGTGGAGCCCATCCTTCCTATATAGGCTCCTCCTTTCCCAAAAGGTCCCCCACATCCCAATAAACCTAAGTCCCTCATCTGAACACCTTTGTCTCATACATGCATTGAGACACTGCAGTTCTGCCTGTCTAAATGACCCTGTCTGTAGAACTGGAGCATTTCAGATAATGCTTCCATGGACATCCTAGACTTTAATTTCTTATCTAGCAGCCTAAATTTGGCCTCCAGGACCTTTTTTCTTCCTTTCTCTGTCACTGGTACCTACATGTACCACAATCACCATCTCCTCCCCAGCACTGCACATAAGTCTATCTAGATGTCTTTGAGATGTCTGCAACCTTTGTAATTCACCATGCAGTTCTCCCGGTCATCACAAACCCAAATATCTATATTTATGATAATCAAGTCCCACATTACTATTACCTGTTTCTTCCTAATAACTGGGGTCCCCTCCCCCAGAGGGGTATCCTCATTGTGAGAGAACACCATGACATTATCTGGAAGAAAGATCCCAACTATGGGATCGTTTCCCTCACTACAGCTTGATGTTCTCCTTCCCCGAGACTTTCGTCCTCCTCAAAAGCACAGAGGCTGTTGGACTAGGGGTGGGACGGTTCTACTGTGACCTGGAAATACTCATCTAGGTACAAGAATTAAGACTTTTTCTATTGCAGCTATTAATACTAGGGTTTTGTATTCAGAGAGTGGGATTTGCCAAAGCACTTGAGCAATTGAGGAGCACAGATGCCAATGAATCACGTAAGTGCTTTTGAAAATCCCACACAGATGCTTCATAGAAGATTGTTACACAGCCCATGACCTTGGTATACTTTGAAAGTATAACACTGAGCTCAGTTGCCAGTATTTATCCAGTGTATATATCTCTTTCATACCCATAACATCTGTGTTCCCTTGTATTCTGTAGGTTTTGAAACAACATGGGCAAGAGTTTCTTGTTGGCAACCGATTCAGCTGGGCAGATGTACAGCTGCTTGAAGCCATTTTAATGGTAGAGGAGAAAGAGCCCACTGTGCTTTCCAAGTTCCCTATGTTACAGGTAATTCTGTTACTAAAGCTCAACCAGCAGCTATAGAATTGTGCAGAACAAAGACTTCAAGTTGCTTATTTAACAGGAGTTCCTGGGCTGATTCTGATCTCATTAAAACTGTGTAAATCAACAGTAGCTCTTTGGAGCATGAACAATAATTTTCTGTAGGTTTGTACAGCACCAAGCACAATGGGGTCTTGATCTGGTTGGCTTATAAGTGTTACCATGATATAAATGTTAAGTAATAATAACAATAGAAGTCTGTGGAATTAAGGTGATTTAAGCTCTGCTACTCATGTAATGAGCTCTGTTTCTTCAAAACTAATTTGTGAAGTTTTTATTTATGAAGTAGTTGGATGTTGTTTCCTTACTCTTAAGGCTTCTGTTGTTTCTCATTTCAGGATTTTAAAGCAAGAATAAGCAACATACCTACAATTAAGAAATTCCTACAGCCTGGAAGCCAGAGGAAGCCCCCACCTGATGACCAATATGTGGCAACAGTGATGGCAATTTTCAAAAAAGATTAAATGCCAGGTTCCACTCAGAGAAGTCATCAAAATCTACAGAACAGGCCAATTTAGATGATCAGTGCTACCATAATTAAAAGCAATGACATTCCAGTGACAGAAAATAGTATCTAATTACTCTTGCGGTTTGAGTGGTTTATTTAATGACTGTCAAGTCCTTGATAAAATATGAAAACAAAAGATTATTTAAGACAGTGTCTGCATCTTCCTCTCCATTTGGAAGGAAGCTGTCACACTGTTGCCACTATCAGAATATAAATAATAATAATAATAATAATAAGAAGCTTATATCTAGATGGAAATAGGTGTTAAAACCTCAACTCTGGAGCAGAAAAGAAACTCCCACTGAGTTATGACCCCTTAAAGACATTGACTTGTAACTTTCTAGTATGGTATACACTACACACACTGATTTGAATTTATTTATAGAAGAACCTATTAAACAATAATGGGCCAGAAACATCTTTCCTTTACAGTGGTTGCAGGATACAGTCACAGAGTATGACCAACCCTGACACTGTGTGGCACTGCAGTCACCCTGCCTCAGTTTCTTCTAATCCTCAAAGATTCTTATGGCCTTCAGCATAGTCATTTGTTGAAGGAAGGGGTTGTCTACACTTAAAATGCTACAGCAGAACAGCTGCACTGTTGTAGTGTTTTGGTGTAGACACTACCTACGTCAAGAGGAGGAGTTCTGCACCCTGCAACCCACGTCCCTGAGAGACGGTAGCTAGGTCAAGGGAAGAATTCTTCCATCAGCGCTGTTTACACTGGGGGTTAAGTTGTCTTAACTACGCTGCTTAGGGGTGTGAATTTTTCACACCCATGAACAACATAGTTAAGTTGACTTAATTTTCTAATGTAGACCAGGCCTATTCACAAAAGTACACCCTTCCTGGAGTATCAAAGTCCAAACAAACACAAAACAGAAGTGTTCCACCTTAGTCTTAGGCTTGGTCTCCACTAGAAAATTATGTTGCTTTAACTACTTCAGTCAGGGATATGAAAAACTGACACCCCTGAGCAGCATAGTTAAGCCAACTTAAGTCCCCATGTAACAGCGCTAGGTCAATAGAAGAATTCTTCCACTGACCTAGGTATCGTCTCTCAGGGAGGTATATTACCTACACTGATGGGAGAACCCCTGCCTTCAGCAGAGGTGGTATCTACACTGAAGTGCTTTCCCTCTGGTCTTTCCTAGCCTGGCTCAAACTTCTTCTCTCTTGAAACAAGGTACTCTCAGCCTCCCCCCCTTCCTGGGGCTGTGCTTCAGTGCTGGCTGGCCTCCTCAGCCCACCATGGCTCTGTTCTACCCCAGGGGATGCTTCTTCCTGCAGGGCTCTCCTGACTCCAGGCTCCCCATTTCTGAACTAACAACTAAGAGGCTGGTCTAATTTTCCAAGCAGGCCTGCTCTTAGTCACCTGGCTCTTTGTGACACAACCTCATTCATCTCCTTCCTCTGGGGAAGGGAGCTAAGTCTGGCACAAGTGCAGCTTCTGAAAGCATTGACCAGGGTGTAGTGCCTTCTGGGGACACATAATCCAAGGAGGGGGAAAGAGGTTGTGGCAGTGCAAAGTAGCGGCCTTCACCCAGGCCAGGGTAGCCCCAAATGTAGGCAGTGTGGGATGCTCTGATTTAGTCCATCTCCTGACACTTCTGTGGAGCCCTCAGTGGAATTAATGCTGTCCCTAACCGGCAGAACCTCAGAGGGAGGGCAGCAGAGGAAGAGCCCCACCCCCGTCCCGGGTGAATACTTCTACAGCACAGCAGGCCATCCTGGCATGGGTTCATCTTCTCAAGCTTTTTTTCTACACCCATGAGGACTAGAAACTTACCATTGGTTGGTTGATTCAGTTGGTTTGTTTGGAGAGGGGGTCTTGGTTTGTTTTCTGTTTTCTTGGATTTTGTAAATGAAAGCTGAGACTCTCACATAATCACCTGACTGCAGGAGCTGAGGCTTTAAGACAAATACCAAATATCATGAGACTCATGATAAAATCACCTGAGCTGGCAATACGGTAAGTGAGCTGCACTGGGACTGATGCAACTCAGGGTGCAGTGCCACCTACTACCACTGCAGGATTCCCAATGGGACTGAAACTGTTCCAGCCCCGGCAGGCTTGCAGTATACCCAGTGGTGAGCTGGAGCCGGTTCGCTAGAACCGGTTGTTAAATTTAGAAGCCCTTTTAGAACCGGTTGTTCCACTAGGGACAACCGGTTCTAAAAGGGCTTCTAAATTTAACTGGCCAAAAGTGGTGCCTTAGGTGCGGACTCCATGGGTGCTCCAGGGCTGGAGCACCCAAGGGGAAAATTTGGTGGGTGCAGAACACCCACTGGCAGCTCCCCGCCCCACCCCTGGCACCAGCTCACCTCCGCTCCGCCTCCTCCCCTGAACATGCCTTCCCACTCTGCTTCTCCGCCCCTGCAGGCTTCCTGCAAATCAGTTGTTTGCACAGAAAGCCGGGGTGGGCTGAGAAGCAAGCGGCGGCTTCCCGCTCAGGCCCAGGGAGGCGGAGGTGAGCTGGGGCCGGGGGAGACGCATGAGGAGGACTGCCCGTGCCGCAGCAGGTAACCCGGGGGGGGGGGGGGGCGCCATGCAGGGGAACCGCTCCCCGCCCCAGCTCACCTTTGCCTCCCTCGGCCTGAGCGAGAAGCTGCGGCCTGCTTCTCAGCCCTCCCCGGCTTCCCGCCAAACAGCTGATTTGCGGAAAGCCGGAGGAGGGGGGCACGGAGAAGCAGAGTGGGGCGGTGCGTTCAGGGGAGGAGGCGGAGGCAGAGCGGAGGTGGGCCGGGTGCAGGGCGGGGAGGGGAACTTCCGGTGGGTGCTCTGCACCCACCAATATTCCCCATGGGTGCTCCAGCCCCGGCGCACCCAGGGAGTCGGCGCCTAAGGCACCACTTTTGATGTGATCAGTGGGGGGAGCGGCCGCTCCCCCTGCTCCCCCCCAGCTACGCTCCCTCGCCCCCTAGGAGCCAGAGGGACCTGCCGGATGCTTCCTGGGAGCTGCCCCAGGTAAGCACCGCCGGGACTCCCCACCGCGCCCCCGGCAGGTGCCTCTGGCTCTGAGGGGTGGGGTGGGCACCCACTATGGTGGCCCACGAGACCCTCCTGCCCGGTTCTGGGGGCAGTCAGGGGACAGGAGAGGGGGGTGGATGGGGCAGGGGTCCTGGGGGGGCATCAAGGAACGTGGGGGGTTGGATGGGGCAGGAGTCTCGGGGGTGGGGGTGGGCAACAACCCCCTCGTGGGTGAGGAGGGAACCTGTTGTTAAGATTTTGGCAGCTCATCACTGAGTATACCCCGCACCACCGGGGTTTTCTGGTTCTGCAGCGCATAGACTGCTGACAAGGGAAAAGCACAAAGCAGGTAATACTAATACTGATTTATGGAAGGCTCTATGTCATGCTCTCAGCTTTCTGCCCCTGCTTCTCCAGGTCCAGTAACAAGCAACAAGGAGTCATGAAGGAGGTTTCTGAACCTGGAATATTGTGTGTGAGCGGGTGGGAAAAGGGGTTGGGGACAGGGTTCTGGGCCTTGTAATGAGATTACGTGCATGAAAGTGTTTGCAGCAGTGAGCCCCTGCTTTGTAGAACACATCTTATGCAAGGTGTATCCTAAAATGCTTTAGGAGTGAAATAGCACAGTTGGAAATTCAGAATAATTGCAAAGGAAGAGAGAGAAATTAAGTGGAATACAGACGGGAGAGAAGAAATTTTCAGAGAAAATACCAAAAGTGATGGGGATTGGATTTTTTAATATGCAAGTGGAATTACTTTGACAATCTTTGGATTCGCAGACTTTCTGACATGTTCAGAGAGAGATCAAAATGTAATTGCTAATATTATCTCTCTTTAATTTATGGCCTATGAGTGAATTTGATTTTCAAAGTTTTCTGTGCAAAATCTCATTTTTATTTTGTGTGCAAGGATTGGAAAAACTGGCTCACAGTTTTCTGGGGTTTTCTTTTTTACATAATCAGTTACAAGAGTTAGTGCTTAATTTTAATATTACAAAAGAATTTAGATGACAAAGGAAGGAGAGAGAAAATGAGGAAGAAATTAAAAGGGGAATTTTAAAAAGCAGAAAAGTAGAACAAAGAGGTATCATATTAGATGATTTCTTGTGTCTTGCAAAAATAATCCAACCCCCTACCACCACCACCACCCACAATCAAACTATGAATTTTATAGCTGTGTAGATTTGTAAAGTGTTGCAAAGTTCTAACCTTATTGTACCCCTTCAACATGAATGGGAGAGTCAGAGTTTTTCCATCTCCTGCAAACAGTTCATCAAGTAGCCAGAAGCAACAATTGAATGAAACATACAATTGGCTGTTACATTCCTCAGCGTTTGAATATCTCAGGATTCTAGAGGATTTGGTACTGAGAAGCCAGTATTTTTATTCCTCCAGTGTGACACAGGACAAGAGACCAATACTGAAATAATTTCAGGCAGCACCTAAGAATGAAAAGCGGCATTCTGTGCTGAGCAAAGGCTTTTTAAGTCTGTCAGGACACCAACTTATCATCTTGTTCATTTTCACTGGTATCTGGTACAATTGGGTAACTCATCCTGCAAATCCTTAAACTCATCTTTGTTATATGTTTGTACAGGGCATAGCACAACAGAGCTGAGGCCTCTGTGCACAACTGCAATCCCGATGGTCAATACTAACACCCCATGTTTGTTTGCAGTGTTGTCCCAGGATGTTAGTGTTGTTACTATACCAGAGGATTTCTGCATGATCTTTAATTTGATATAGTTTAAAGATCCCAAAGTAATGTTAATTAGAAGGCCAAACTGCTGAGCACATCCTGGGACAGAGAGTCTGTTCTCAGAAGAGATAAGACTTTGCAAAAACAACTGTTCCTCGGAACAGCACACACCCTTAATAGAGACTCACGTTCTTTATCTTGCTTGTTATGTATGTTATATGGTTAGGGGGTTAAGCAGTTTTGTTACACCCTAAGAGTTGGTAAAGTCAGAAGAGATATATGTTGAAATAAAGCTCGAGAATGCATATGAATGGATGTTGTGTGTAAATAGAAGATGAATGGTTAAGAGTGCCAGGGTAAGAGTTACCACTTCAGTATCGATTGCGCAAAGTGGGGATAACCGGCTGACCCCTGGAGGGCAGACTGGAATCCACCTAACAGCCTCAAGGATGGGAGAACCAAAGAGCAAGATAACATCTGGCAGCACGGAGCCATCAGGGATGTGCCATCTGCTGATTGATTCAGCAACAGCATGATAAAGCCACCTCCATAGACTGGCATAGGAATAAAACTCTTATAAAAACAGACCCTAAAGACTAAGAACTTTGAGTCTGGTTCTGCAACCACCCTCCAGGAGCATCAGATGCTCATCTGACAAAGACTCAGCTCCACCCTCATGCCCAGGTTACCTGGCCAGTAACTTGGCGTGAGCAACCTCTAGACTGGCAACTATAACAACTTTGCAGAATTTGTATGTGTATGTGTGTGGAAGTGAATGGGATGTAGTAAATATAACTGTTTACTTGCTTTGCCTCTTTTGGTGTTTTGTGTGAGTACATGGGATAGAATGTTTATGATTACTTGTTGACTGTGCCGCTTTTTGTACCCACAATAAGCACGGCATTTTGTCTTATCCCCTTTTAGAAGATTCTGTTGGGTTTTATTTTATTGGTATAAGAGTGTCACAAGTTGGGTGAGGCAATGTCTTTTATTGGACCTGAAGAAGAGCTCTGTGCCGCTCAAAGCCTAGCAGAAGTTGGTCCAATAAAAGGTATTATTACCTCGTCCACCTTGTCTCTATAACAACACGTGTAAGTTTACTCAAGTGCATAGTCCTACTGAAGTCACAGATGGGACTGAAGTCAATGGTATTACTTGTGTGAGTAAAGTTACCTCTATGTTCAAGTATTTCCAGGACTGGGTACTTATGAGGCAGCCCTAATAATTTATTGAAACACAATTTCAAAAATAAACAGCTCTCTAGTGCTCCCAACACTTACTGCAGGCTGAATAAGGACGTTCTTTATCTGAAAATAAAGGCACAGAGCCATTCTGGCAAGTTCCATTTTCACCTTGAGACATGACATTGTCTTTATTAAAAAATTGGAACATTTGAACTTCATTCCATTTTCCAATTACCTGAGCTATCAGGGACAAAGGGAGTATTAGACTACATGTGCACTGAGCACAGAGGGCATTACTTTTAACTTTACATTTGGCACAGTCCTGCCTCTATAAGGCAAGTGCTACTTGCAAGATACAGTTTTGTGATCTTTAGTCCACAAGGATTGTAGAAGGCTTCCTATGTGCACCTCAGAGGTGCCATTAATTTTCTACTGGTCTGTCTGGGCAGGAGAAAACAAAGTGTATTTCCTGCCATCTCCTCACAAGCCCCTGGAGGATCGTGTAATAGAGGCTGGTAACCCCTTTCCTCTATCCAGTTTGGGATTGTCCATATAGAGGATCTCTGCATTAGTCTAATATGGGTGAATGATCAGGCCCTAGGACAGGATTCACATATCAAGATATTGCAAAAGATTATTCTTTTTAAAATTCAGTACTGCTCAGTATATTTCTCTGTGTCTCATACAGCAGCATTGGATGGAGAGACAGAGCTGGGGTATGCAGAGTTAGCTTGGGTGTTTGAGCACCCAGATTAGCCTAGTCCAGGTGTGAGCAGCCACACTGCAAAGCCACAGTCAAATTCCAGTGTCCTCACTGCTGCTGAACTCCCCTTTGGGCATCACTAGGACTTCTGGGAGGCATATCTGAGCCAGTCTATGACTTTTTCCCACTGAACTGGGGGACAACTTGTCTGTCCTTCTGGCTCTAAACTACACTCCCAGCTAGCCTAGGATGAAAGGACCTCTAACCTCAGGTGAGAGGTTTCATTGTGTGGACTGGAGGAGGTTAGGGTCATAGAGGCAACCCCATGCTCTGGGTGTCCCTAAACCTCTGACTGCCAGAAGCAGGAGTGGATAACAGGGGATGGATCACTCGATGATTGCCCTGTTCTGGTCATTCCCTCTGAAGAACCTGGCATTGGCCACTGTCTGAGGACAGGATAGTGGTCTAGATGGACCTGTGGTCTGACCCACTGTGGCCATTCTGATATTCTTTGCTTGAGACAGTCAGATAAGGGTTAGATAGGTTTGTTTGTTAAAAGAAGTGGGCATTTCCTTTCCTTACTGGTTCACTGTAACTCTATCTGGGAGTCTTCGCATAGACTTTAAGGGAAGCTGGATAAGCCCCTGTGTGACTGAGGAGTCTGGAGGCGGAGCTACAATCTCATAACTTGAAAGTATATTTAATTTAAGATGGAGAACAGCTGAGAGAGCCACAAGTTGGAACAGGTTTGTACTGAGGGGTACATGCAGGCAATTTCCTTACCTTCTAACCTGTTGGGCGTGAATGGAGCAGCTGGTTGTGCTAATATCTTTACTTGCAGCAAACGCCGTCTGATTGCTCACAGCCTCCTTGGGAATGGAAGAAAGTCCAGGGGTTAGAAGTGGGGAGGGGAAAGCAGGAAGGAACCTCAGAGTAGGGAGGCAGCTTTTAGTTTGCTGAGCGAGGACAGAGAGAGCACATGCCAAGGGGGAGACAAGAGGTGAGCAAGTGAGTGAGAGTGACTGGAAGGGAAGCCAGGAACTGAGCATCTGCTTTCTCTGAGTGCATCAGGCGGAATGTGTGGGAGAGACAGACAGCTGTAAAAGCTACAGCGATGCGATCTACAAAAATCAAAATCCCCTCCCCCTCTGTTCCCTGACTTCTGGGTGTTGGTCAGAGGAAAGGCACTTTCCATTTTCACCGAATGCTGCAGCACTGCTTTATTAAGACTTCATTTTTGTCACTGAAATCTTGTCAAAGAAAACAGCTGCTGGCAAAGATACAGTGAGGAGGCCATATTAGAGCATTGCATCATTTAAAACTAGTCTGGCCCATTTCTAGGTATCCCACTTCCTGCATCTGAAAAACTTTAAAGAGACAGGAAACAATACCCTTCAATGTCTAAACTAAATGAACAGCTAGAGAGCATCTTAAAAGGAACGGGGGTGTGAGGAGGTTATTTGCTTTTGCTACCCCCTCCTCTTCCACCCTCCCAACTACAATTAATAAATACATGCCTTGGTTTACAGTCAGTGATACGATTTTTCTATTGCATAGTTACTGGAAGAATATTCTGCTCCAAGTATCTACTTGGTTTGTTACAATGTGTGTCAAAAATGATGTGAAGCATAGGAATGTGTGGGCAATAATAAGCTAGCTGATAGTTCAAAGTTTCTTAGCACTGGCAGCTCTAGTTGAAAAATAAACCAGGGTGTTTATTTGGGTATCTACTCTTCGGCATGTAAGTTTGAAACCATTGGCATTAGGCTTTACTTCTGCAAGCAGGTAGGACTAATCTGGCATCCTCCCAGCAGTGCACATTAACCCAGAATCAGGCTCCCTCGTGCACATCATCCCCTCATCCCCCCTTGCCATAATATGCATTAAGCCACAGAGGTGATTTTTGGGTATTCTTTGTAAGGCAGTATTGGTATATTTTAAATATAAGCTTACAACCTCTAATATGCTCCCAAAACAAATTCACATACAAAAGTTCTGCTTTGATCTATGGACAACTGAAATTTTTTGTTAGAACTGTGCAAAATGTTTTTCCTTGCTTTCTTTGTCAGGAAATCCAAATTATGGCTACAAAATCCAAGCTTTACTACTTTAATGGAAGAGGCCGAATGGAAATGATAAGATGGCTGTTAGCAACAGCTGGGGTTGAGGTTTGTTCATAATGTATCAATTAAGATATCTCATAAAGATTGTTTGATTGAAAAGATTTTTCCAAGTTTTAACTCACTGAAGCTCAATCCACAGTTCTGAACCCAGCAGGACATGAATGATCATGTGCCCTAGGGGCACAGAATAAGACTTCTATAGCAGAGGTTCCCAAACTGTGGGCTGCAGCCCAAAGGTGGGCTGTGACACAGTCTTAGGTGGTCTGCCATGGGCAGAGTTGGGAGGGTATGGGGCAGACATAGCCCCCCAAACTGTATACATTGGTTGAGTGGCAGCTGGCAATGACCCCCTGCCAGGTCTGGAGGAGCCCAGCACCCCTGGAAGGTGGCAAAGGGCAAAGCGGAAGCGGTGGGTGGAAGGTGAGGAGAAGGGGCTGTCCCAAAGAGGCGGCAGCTGCCAGGGTGGCTGGAGGAGGCTGGAAGGTTTGTGGCCATTCCTGCTCTGAGCTGCTGCACCTTGCAATCCAGAGCTCAGTGGTGCCATTCTGTTTTTGCCTGGACAACACTGTTGAGGTTTAGGTCTAGGAAACTGAGATCAAAGGCACTTGCCTGAGATCATACAGGACGTTTCTGCCAGAGTCAGTAGAATCCAGATCTCCCTGGGCCCTAGCTACAAGGTCATATTTGTCCCATAAGGCTGGAAAGACCAGGGGCTCACTACTCCTGGAGGAATTTTGCGTCACTGTACGTGCGCAGAATTCATGTCTCCCACAGATTTCTTTGCTTCCTTGCAGAAAAATGACTTCTGACAGGGAAGCAAAGGGAAGCTGCAAGAGTGGTCATGTGCCCCTTCCCAGCAGCACAGGCAGGTTGGTTTGGGTGCCCAGAAAAGCAGGTTGAGACGTAAATCACCACTGGGCAGCCATGCGGGTGAGAGAGAGAGAGAGACACTCTGGCCCTCGCACTCGCTATTGCAGCACATTTGGCATGAAGGAGCAAGGCTTCGGGTTGTTTCTGAGGAGGTAGACATGAGGCAGGCTCTGTCTCCTGAGGCAGAGCAGAAAGTAGCAGCCTGCCTGCTTAGTGAATTTTTCCCATTGTCTTTGTGAATTCCCCCATGAGTATAAATCAGGTGTAAACGTTTTAAGGCTCCTTTACATTGCCAAAGTGGTGTAAAGGACAGTATGGCCTTATAAATGCTTATGATCCTTTAGTGATTAAAACTGGTCTAAATTTTTGGACTAAAAAAATTTCCTATCAAATCTTTCTGGAGACGGTCAGTAGCCAATATAAATTGTGAGTTTGATTCCCCAGCCCTCACTTGCTCTTCAGTTGCCTATGATGTAAAACTGAGCATATGGCTGCATATATTTGTTGACTAATAACTAATGACTAATAACTAGAAATAAAGGGTCAAACCTAGCTACATTACTATTAGGAAAGGGGGGTTGCTCCCAATGCCCCCTTCTCCCATTCTTCATCCATTGTATTGTGGTTTAAATAAATTATCAAAATAATAGAAACCAGAGTGATGAAACTGCATTATTTTGCCAACATATGCAGAATTTTAAAATATTGTGTGCAGAACTTTTAATTTTTTTGGCACAGAATTCCCCCAGGAGTAGCTTAGTATACATTCTGCTTCCCACACTTTCTCCTTAGTCACTGTGCTAACAGCACCCAGCTTACATACAAGGCTTACATAACTGGATGTTAGTGGATATTAATTTCCAAGTAAGCTTGTGAAAAATTCTTACACAGAATTATGCTAGTCTAACTGTTAAACATGATAACAGAAAAGAAGCTTGGACGGCTGATGCTGAAACACTAATACCACTTACCCTCAGTTTTTATGCTAATAGACCCGGGGTGTTCAGCTGCACAGTATAACCACAGGGATTCTACTGATAGTGTCAAACATTCTGATGATCACAGACTGCCTCATGAAATGTTCTGTGTTTCCAAGGGGGTCTTAGCCATCTTTGAGTTTGAAGTAATGAACCTGATGAGATCAGATGGGGTACAGAGTAATAGCAGCACAAACTTTTATTTGGGTCATTCACTGCCTCATTTAGATCCTCCTCTTTTCACGTTGGATATTTTGGGATGCGTCTCCTATATTAACCCCTTTATGAGAAGCTATTAAGCAAATATCCCCTAACTAAAATCTTCACTTGTAATCTCTGAGATATAACTATCTAGTTCCTCTTGTCCCTTTGTTTTCCAGTTTGAAGAAGCCGAATATTTGGAAACAAGAAAACAATATGAAAAGATAATTCAGGGTAAGCCTGCTGAATAACAGCTAAATTCTCCCCTTAACCCTGGTCTACACAATGAGTTTACGTTGAATTTAGCAGTGTTAGATCAATTTAACCCTGCACCCACCCACACAACGAAGCCAATTTGTCGACTTAATGGGCTCTTAAAATCAATTTCTGTACTCCTCCCCGATGAGGAGATTAGCGCTGAAATCGACATCGCCGGGTCGAATTTGGGTTAGTGTGGATGCAATTCGACGGTATTGGACTCCGGGACCTATCCCAGAGTACTCCATTGTGACTGCTCTGGACAGCACTCTGAACTCGGATGCACTGGCCAGGTAGACAGGAAAAGCCCTGCGAACTTTTGAATTTCATTTCCTGTTCGGCCAATGTGGCAAGCTGATCAGCATAGGTGACCGTACAGATCTTATCAACAGAGGTTACCATGGAGTCCCAGAATCGCAAAAGAGCTCCAGCATGGACAGGAGGTACTGGATCTGATTGCTGTATGGGGGGACGAATCCATGCTATCAGAACTCTGTTCCAAAAGACGAAATGCCAAAATATTTGAAAAAATCATCAAGGGCATGAAGGACAGAGGCTATCACAGGGACCCACAGCAGTGATGCGTAAAACTTAAGGAACTTAGGCAAGCCTACCAAAAAACCCAAGAGGAAAACGCCCACTTGGGGTCAGAGCCCCAGACATGCCGCTTCTATGATGAGCTGCATGCAATTCTAGGGGGTGCCCCTACCACTGCCCCACCCCTGTACGTGGACTCCTGCAAGGGGGGAGTCTCACGCAACAGGGATGAGGATTTTGGGGACGAGGAAGATGAGGAGGAGGAGATAGCACACAGCAGGCAAGCAGAGAAAGCATTCTCCCCGACAGCGAGGAACTGTTTATCACCCTGTTGACAGTACCCTCCCAACCCGGGCTCCCGGACCTTGAAGGCGGAGAAGGCACCTCTGGTGAGTGTACCTTTGTAAATATAATACATGCTTTAAAAGCAAGCGTGTTTAATGATTACTTTGCTCTGAAGACTCGGGGTGATTTTGCGGCCAGTACAGCTACTGGAAAAGTCTGTTAACGTGCCTGGGGATGGAGCAGAAATCCTCTAGGGACATCTCCATGAAGCTGTCCTGGAGGTACTCCCCAAGCCTTTGCAAAAGGTTTCTGGGGAGGGCAGCCTTATTGCGTCCTCCATGGTAGGACACTTTAGCACACCAGGCCAGTAGCATGTAGTCTGGAATCATAGCATAAGAAAGCAGCGTATGGTCCCGGTGTTTGCTGGCATTAAGCAACATCCATTCTTTATCTCTCTGTGTTATCCTCAGGAGAGTGATATCATTCATGGTCACCTGGTTGAAATAGGGGAATTTTATTAAGGGGACATTCAGAGGTGGCCGTTTCTGCTGGGCTGTTTGCCTGTGGCTGAAAAGAAATCATCCCCGCTGTTAGCCACGTGGTGGGGAGGGGTGAAGCGATCATCCCAGAGAATTGGGTGTGTGGGAGGGGTTAGTTGGGTTTGTGCTGCACGTTAACTTGAAAACCTCAGCCCCTCCTTTTAAAAGGCCAATGTGTCTTTTTCAATTTTAATCTCCCTTTTTTTCCTTCCACAGCTGCAAATGTTTCAACGCTGTGACTAGCATCTCCATCCCAGAGGCTAGCGCAGATAAGAAGGCGAAAAAAATGCACTCGCGATGAAATGTTCTCTGAGCTCATGCAGTCCTCCCGCAGTGAAAGAGCCCAGCAGAATGGTGGAGGCAGACAATGTCAGAGTCCAGGAAAGCACAAAATGAACACGAGGACAGGTGGCCGGAGCAACAGGAGAGGTGGCGGGATCAAGAGGAAAGGTGGCGGCAGCATGATGAGAGGAGGCAGGATACAATACTGAGGCTACTGGAGGATCAAACTGATACGCTTCGCCATATGGTTGAGGTGCAGGAAAGGCACAGACTGCCACTGCTCTGAGCACCCAACAGCTCCACCCCAGAGGACTGCCCAAGCAACAGAAGGCTGGCATTCAATAAGTTCTGAAGTGCAGTGTGGCCTTGTCCTTCCCTCCTCCCCTCCACCGCCACCCCACCCAGTGCTTCCCTCCTCCCCACCCCTCCCGGGCTACCTTGGCAGTTATCCTCCTATTTGTGTGACTCATTAATAAAGAATGCATGAATTTGAAATAACAATGACTTTATTGCCTCTGCAAGCAGTGATCGAAGGGGGGAGGGGAGGGTGGCTGGCTTAAAGGGAAGTAGAGTGAACCAAGGGGGCAGGTTTTCATCAAGGAGAAACAAACAGAACTGTCACACCATAGCCTGGTCAGCCATGAAACTGGTTTTCAAAGCTTCTCTGATGCACAGCGTGCCCTACTGTGCTCTCCTAACTGCCCTGGTGTCTGACTGCGCATAATCAGTGGCCAGGCGATTTGCCTCAACTTCCCACCCCGCCATAAACGTCTCCCCCTTATTCTCACAGATATTGTGGAGCACACAGCAAGCGGTAATAACAATGGAAATATTGGTTTCACTGAGGTCTAACCGAGTCAGTAAACTGCACCAGCGAGCTTTTAAATGTCCAAATGCACATTCTACCACCATTCTGCACTTGCTCAGCATATAGTTGAACAGCTCCTTACTATTGTCCAGGGTGCCTGTGTACGGCTTCATGAGCCATGGCATTAAGGGGTAGGCTGGGTCCCAAGGATAACTATAGGTATTTCAACATCCCCAACAGTTATTTTCTGGTGGGGAAGTAAATCCCTTCCTGCAGCCATTTAAACAGACCAGAGTTCCTGAAGATGCAAGCGTCATGTACCTTTCCCGGCCATCCCACACTGATGTTGGGGAAAGGTCCCTTGTGATCCACCAGTGCTTGCAGCACCAGTGAAAAGTACCCCTTTTGGTGTATGTACTGGCTGCCTTGGTGCTCCGGTCCCATAATAGGGATATGGGTTCCGTCTATCGCCCCACCACAGTTAGGGAATCCCATTGCAGCAAAGCCATCCACTATGACCTGCACATTGCCCAGAGTCACTACCCTTGATAGCCGCAGCTCAGTGCTTGCGTTGGCTACTTGGATTACAGCAGCCCCCACAGTAGATTTGCCCACTCCAAATTGATTCCCAGTAGCTGTCTGGCATTGCAAGCTTCCAGAGGGCTATTGCCACTTGCTTGTGAACTGTGACGGTTGCTCTCATCTTGGTATTCTTGCACTTCCAGGGCAGGGGAAAGCAAGTCACAAAGTTCCATAAAAGTGCTCTTACACATGCAAAAGTTTTGCAGCCACTGGGAATCATCCCAGACCTGCAACACTATGCTGTCCCACCAGTCTGTGCTTGTTTCACGGGCCCAGAATTGGCATTCCACAGCATGAGTCTGCCCCATTGCCACCAGGATGGCCAAATTGCCGGGGCCCGTAATGAGGCCATGGACACAGACCTTGAGAGAAGTCTGTGTCCATGTCCTCATTACTCTCGTCATCGCGCTGCCATCACCTCCTCACCTGTTTTTGCAGGTTCTGGTTCTGCATATACTGCATGATATTGTGCGAGGTGTTTACAATGCTCATAACTGCCGTGATGATCTGAATGGGCTCCGTGCTTGCCGTGGTATGGCATCTGCAGGAGAGCAGAGTGGCAGCAGAAGCAGTCGTTCAATGATGATTGTTTGCAGACCTACTGCACCGTCTGCTGCCAGGACACAACAGCTGAGTGGGCTGCACGCTTGCCGTGTTATGGCGAGACAGGAGCAACCGAGCAGAGTTGCAGCGAAAGCGGTCTTGCAAGACCACCAGGAGAGCAGAGTTGCAGTGGAAGCGGTGGCTGACAACCTGCGAGGTGGATTCATGGGAGCAGGAGAGCAGAGTTGCAGCGGAAGTGGGAGCCCATGAGAGACAACATGGAGAAATTCGCTATTGAGACAAGAGCAAGAGAGCAAAGTGGCAGTGGAAGTGGTGGATGATGATGACGGTTAGCAGTCCTACTGCACCGTCTGCTGAAAGCAGTATGGCGCCCGCACAGAAAAAAGGCGCGAAACGATTGTCTGCTGTTGCTTTCACGGAGGGAGGGGCGACTGATGACATGTACCCAAAACCACCCACAACAATGTTTTTGCCCCATCAGGCATTGGTAGCCTAACCCAGTATTCCAATGGGCGGCGGAGACTGCGGGAACTGTGGGATAGCTACCCACAGTGCAACTCTCTGAAAGTCGACGCTAGCCTCGGTACTGTGGACGCACTCTGCCGACTTAATGCGCTTAGTGGGGACACACACAATTGACTGTATAAACTCACTTTCTAAAAATCGACTTCTATACATTCGTCCTAATTTTGAAGTGTAGACATACCCTTAGGTTCTGCTCTCTGGAGTCATACTGAAGTTGGAGGGGCTGACAAGTAGCTTCTGTGTCACACATTTGATCCACTACTATTTTGCTCTCCTGCAAAAGTGTGGATCTACATATCCAAAATCAGAGCTGCTTTTAAGGGCCCAAATAAGCAGCCCAGACATGCTATAGACACAATAGTATAGCACTGTCACATTGCAAAGTGTTATCATTTAGTGGCACTCTCACAACATAATGTTCTATGTTTTTTAGGACACATCTAATATTAAATGTATATATAAATATATAGGTCTCCTTATAACTTGATGGGGGCCCCACAATTAACCGAATCGCTTCTGCATCTATTATGGTGTAAGCAGTGTCAGGATGAGCTCCACCCTGACATCTGGTGGTGAGGTGTGGCAAGTTGTGGAAAAAAACTTCAGGGGCCAATCTCATTTGCATAGGCACACCCACCCCGCCTAGACTGAGGCCATAGCTGCCCAAATGGTCACTTTGGCTGCTGTGGGATCCTCAGTGTCTCTGTTATTGGGGCAGGAAGAATAAATTGTTATTACTCTGATTATGGGAACTGTGCTTGGAACTGTACTTGGCCTTTTGTTATGATGGAGGGACTCACCATCAACTAAGTAGCACTCGCTAGGCAAGGGTCATGGGTTCCAAAACTGTGTGAATTGAGAGAGGCTGGGGACAAGTATTAATATTTGGTGGTATGGGCCCCTTGGTGAGGGCCTTATATGCTAATTGCACTTCCTCCTCTCTCCACTGTGGAATATCAGAGCTAATTTTGATTTCATTAGAAGTCTGGTTACAGGCTGCTGAGCTCACTTTGGGCTAATAGTGCACCAGCACTGAGGCTCCCCTACTACAAGCTGAATTCACCAAAGAGCTGAACTGAGTAAGAGCTGAAATCACTGAGCATTGTGTTAAGTAGTGGGGGAGCCTGAAGATATATCGTGGAGCAGTTTGCGGGATGGCTGGAGTGCCTTGTGGACAGGCTGGTAGAGCAGTTCGTAGGACGGTGGCAGCTGCTGGTGGGATGCGGAGCAGTTCGTGGGACAGCGGGAGCTGCTTGTGGGCCGTGGAGTGGAGCTGAGCGAAGGAGTTTGTGGGGCGGCTGGCGGAGCGGAGCGAAGCGAAGGCCTATGGAGCTGTGGGGCGGTCAGCTTCAGATCATGTAAGGTGCCTCTTACCCCCGTCCCATCTCCACCCAGGGTGGGAGGTGAAGCTCTGCAGATAAACTTTCGAACTCTGGGGCTGCCCTGACCAGGGACAGAGACTTTTGGGTCATTGGACTTTTGGGACTTTGGGTGATTTGGGGTTGCTGGACTCAAGAACCAAAGGGAAAGGGGCATGCCCCAATTTGCTTGGGGTGGGGTTTTTTTTGCTCATGGGTTGTGTTATGAATCCTGTTGGTGGTGTTTCCCCAACATAATGCCACATTGTTTCTCTCTGTTATTAAAAGGCTTTTTGCTACACTCAGACTATGTGCTTGCGAGAGGGGAAGTATTGCCTCTTGGAGGCGCCCAGCGGGGGTGGTATATATTTGTCCCAGGTCACTGGGTGGGGGCTCGAGCCAGTTTGCATTGTGTTATTGGAATGGATCCCCTAGATACTGAACCCGGCTCTTGTTGCTGCCAACTCTGACAGGCAGAAGGGTTACAATGGTGAATCTCTAAAAGGGAGTTAGGGGATAGTGATAGATTAAGCTCTGCAAGGGAGTAATTAGGTTGAAAAATGTGCATTTTACAACATGACATTCCTACACTTCTGTTACAAAAAAGAAGTTTTGATTTGAAAGCAGTTTAGTTAGAGTATGTGGAAGTTGACTTGAGAAGAAATACGATAAGTATCTCCATTTTCCAGCCATGCAGCTGGTTGATAGCTGTGTGGCTACCCTGGTGTTTATATCCCTTACTGATGTTTTTCTGATAGAGTCAAATGCAAAAGCTAGCACTGGCATGCATTTTATGGGTCTGTGAAAAATTCTGTAGAATTTTAGGTTCAGGGATTAATAAACTCCAAGACAATGGTCTAAGTGGCAACTGAAGAAATGTAATTTATCTCAATCCCACTGCAATGATCTGACAATTTACAGGGATTAAATGACTCAATTTCTTTTCCTTTCCAAAGCTGGATCCCTGCTGTTTCACCAAGTGCCCCTGGTAGAAATCGATGAGATGAAGTTGGTGGAGACCAGAGCCATTCTCAACCACACTGCAGGGAAACACAACCTCTAGGGGAAGGACCTGAGGGAGAGAGCACTGTACTGTAACAGACTGTACCAGAATATTTTATAAAAGCTGCTTTAGATAAAATGAAAAATATTTATTTGAAAATGAAATGAAAACTTTGTATTCAAATTAACAAATATGAGGACTCTCTCATTTCTATGGAAATGAAATCATCCTTACAATTATCTTTTTATATATTTAATTTATTCTTTAGATGCAGGCTGATTTCTGATAGGATCTTTTCTGAACGGGACCATCTAACTTGCCATCCCTCTAGAAATTCTATCACTGTGCAAATAACTTTTACTCCCTCCTCTAAAGTGAACCATTTTTGTTATTACATACCTGTTCAGAGGATGCCTGTCACATCCCCTTCCAGCCATTTCCAAAATGACAATAGGAAAGTTAGAGCAGCTACGCAAAATTTTATTCCAAACTGAAGTGATTTTCTGAGCTGTGTAATGGATTGCAGGATCAGGACCTGTGGACATACTTCTGAGCCCAGGTAGGGCTCCATTTACTTCATGAGCTCCAAGAAGATAACCCAGTGCACTCACACACAATGTGTGGCTGGCCTGGGGCTGTAGCCTCTAACCACCTGTTTTTGTTTGGTTTTTTGAGCTCATTACTACTGTATTGGGGCAGGTTTTGTAATTATTCTTTTAAACAAGGCTATTTGATCTTCAGAACCTCTCTCTCCCTTTCCCCACAATTTTTAAAAAACTATTTAGTTTGGGAAAGCTCAGTCAAAAATCTGAGCTTAGCCATTCCTCCCCCAGTCCCTCTGCATGCAGAGATTCACTCCCCAGGTGACAGACATTCTGCTACTTGGGTATGGCCTTCATATACAGGCATTGCAGCATCGTGCAGTAGAATGACTTAGTAAATTAATCATTGAAATTTCTTCAATTACCATTTTTATGGCAGGATTGATATGTATGTTGACGGAACAATGGACCTGAATGAAATGCTCATGATTTACCCTTTCTCATCTCCTGAGGAAAAGGAGAAGAATTTTGCCTTCATGATTCAGAGTGCCACCAACAGATATTTCCCAGTATATGAGAAGGTATATGGCAGCTACAGAACATTGCAATGGGTAGACAGAGGGTGGGAAGGACATGGGGGGAATGTAAGTGATTTTTTTATTTTTGTTTTTTACATTAATTCCTATTTTTAAAAAAACTCAAGTGTTCTCTTGGGCATCTCTCTCTGCTGATGTTTTCCCATCTGTAAAATGGGGCCATAAACCATTGAATAAAGAGGGGGAAAGGAGGACAAAATGAAATGGCCTTGATTTCTTCCACCTGTCATCAGCCATGTATATTCATATGACTGTTCTCTGTCTCAAGAGAGAGTGAGGTGCCTTTCCTTCTGCATGATGACTTGGGCCCCAGTCCTGAACCGAGGAATCAATTCTGAAGCACTTAGACGAGAGGAAAGTGATCAGGAACAGTCAGCATGGATTCACCAAGGGAAAGTCATGCCTGACTAATCTAATTGCCTTCTATGATGAGATAACTGGTTCTGTGGATGAAGGAAAAGCAGTGGATATGTTATTCCTCGACTTTAGCAAAGCTTTTGACACAGTCTCCCACAGTATTCTTGTCAGCAAGTTAAAGAAGTATGGGCTGGATGAATGGACGATAAGGTGGGTAGAAAGTTGGCTAGATTGTCAGGCTCAAAGGGTAGTGATCAATGGCTCCATGTCTAGTTGGCAGCCGGTATCTAGTGGAGTGCCCCAAGGGTCGGTCCTGGGGCCAGTTTTGTTCAATGTCTTCATTAATGATCTGGAGGATGGTGTGGATTGCACCCTCAGCAAGTTTGCGGATGACACTAAACTGGGAGGAGTGGTAGATACGCTGGAGGTTAGGGATAGGATACAGAGGGATCTAGACGGATTGGGCCAAAAGAAATCTGATGAGGTTCAACAAGGGCAAGTGCAGAGTCCTGCACTTAGGACGGAAGAATCCCATGCACCGCTACAGACTAGGGACCGAATGGCTAGGCAGCAGTTCTGCAGAGAAGGACCTAGGGGTGACAGTGGACGAGAAGCTGGATATGAGTCAACAGTCTGCCCTTGTTGCCAAGAAGGCCAATGGCATTTTGGGCTGTATAAGTAGGGGCATTGCCAGCAGATGGAGGGACGTGATCGTTCCCCTCTATTCGACATTGGTGAGGCCTCATCTGGAGTACTGTGTCCAGTTTTGGGCCTCACACTACAAGAAGGATGTGGAGAAATTGGAGAGAGTCCAGCGAAGGGCAACAAAAATGATTAGGGGACTGGAACACATGAGTTATGAGGAGAGGCTGAGGGAACTGGGATTGTTTAGTCTACGGAAGAGAAGAATGAGGGGGGATTTGATAGCTGCTTTTAACTACCTGAAAGGTGGATCCAAAGAGGATGGATCTAGACTATTCTCAGTGATAGCAGATGACAGGACAAGGAGTAATGGTCTCAAGTTGCAGTGGGGGAGGTTTAGGTTGGATATTAGGAAAAACTTTTTCACTAGGAGGGTGGTGAAACACTGGAATGCGTTACCTAGGGAGGTGGTGGAATCCCCTTCCTTAGAAGTTTTTAAGGTCAGGCTTGACAAAGCCCTGGCTGGGATGATTTAGTTGGGATTGGTCCTGCTCTGGGCAGGGGGTTGGACTAGATGGCCTCCAGAGGTCCCTTCCAACTCTGATATTCTATGATTCTATGACCCCTATTGCTGCACATAATCCCATTGGCTTCAGACAGATGTAGTTTTAGTGGGGCTCTGCTCAGAGGCAGTAGCTCATTCATATGGATCTTTTTGTGGAAAAGGGGCCAATATTAGGACGGATGGATTTTCTCACTCAATGCCACTAGTATGGTAGTTTTGCTGTCCTGGATTATTTATTTTATATATAAATAATATATAATAATAATAGTATATAATTTTCCCCCAAAATGAAACAGATTTTTAAACTAATTTGCTTTGAAAATGTCAGACTGCTTAGTGGTTTGTATTTATGCAATGTAGGGCCTATTTGTGCCCCCAAAATATTTTTTCTCATATATAGATCTTAAAAGATCAGGGACAAGATTTTCTTGTTGGCAACCAGCTCAGCTGAGCAGATGTGCAAGTACTTGAATCCATTTTAATGACTGAAGAGTATGATCCCACTGCTCTCTCAGAATTTCCTCTCTTACAGGTAATTTTAGGTGAGCAGATCAACAAGTAATATGACACACACACATACTTCCCAAGATGCCCATTGAGCAGGGATATGCCATGCTTTCAGTTTTAATATAGCTAATTATTTAGCACAATAATTTACACACATTTCACAAATTGTAATGCAATGTTAAACTCAGCAGTGCTGCTTGTAAGAGGCAATGAGGTCTGATCCCAGGCCTGGCAGTTCTGAATTGCGCCCTCCACCATAACCAAGAATGCAGTTACCTATGCCTTAAGCAGTATGCCTGCCCTCACCCCAGATATCAGTCCCCTCACAGGTTCCAGTGTGCACCCAAGTACACGGTATACTATTGCAAGCCCCATCTATCGCCCTATAAAGATAGGGTACGGGCATCAGATTCAGAAGACGTTGTGTCTATTCCCAAATCTACCACTGACTCACTGTGTCCTTGGGTAAGTCATGTGTTCATCTCTTTGAGCCTCAGAATCACAACCTGGCTGAGACCCACTCTCTGGCTGGACACCAGTCGGTTGTGATTGGATCCGACTGCTGAATCCCATGGGCTTCCAAGACCTCTAGGTCTCATAGTGATTGAGCACTGTTCCTAGCTCTCAGTCTCTCAGGGGCACACCCCATGTCTGAAACCCTTCTTGGGCAGTGGGACCCCCAGTTTGGCCATTTAGATCCTAGAATCAGTGCCACAGTTCTTCCAAGCCCCCCAGTTGCTTAGACACATTCCCTTCAGAATCGATCTGTCTGTGGGAGCTGATTTGATGGTTACTGTAATGAGGTGGAGTGGCCTCTTTCCAGTGCAAAGGGGGATAGCTCACCCTGATGGGCTCAGTTAACCCCATCCCATCCCTCTCGCAGGAAGTATAAGAGCAGGGCCCTGCAGCTCAGCTGGGGCTAGACCAGGGAAGGAGCCAGACATCATTCTGAGGGAGCCGAATAGCCTGCAGCGCCCACGATTGGCTGTTGTGAGCGATGACCCTCTGGACCCAGTTGGAGAGAAGGCAGACTACTGCCCCAGGAGCTGGAGAAACCCAGTGGGGAAGTGGAGAGTGAGCCACTCGGCAAGGAGACTGGGAACCAGGGCCCAGCAGCCGTGAAGCAGCCCCACCAGATGCTGGTAGGAAGTAGCCCAAGGATAAGAGACATTGCTCCTATTGTGTTGTTGGGAGGCAAGACAGCAACCTCATTTCCTCCATCAATCGTGTGTCATGTCACCCATCACTTCTAGGGCCCTGGGCTGGGACTTGGTCAAGCAGGGTATGCCCAGGTCCTGCTGCCCCTGGCCCCACACTTGGGGCTGGATGAGTGCTAGCCCTTATGCCAGGAAGCCTGGGCAACACACTGTTGATTTGCTCAGCCCTCAGGCAGGAAGTCTGAGCTACTACTTGCTCAGTCATAAGTCAGGATGCCCGATAGACTAACCAGGTGAGAGTGCTGGTTCCCTGATGCAGCTGAAGGGGGCATCCCTGGCCCTGAGATGCGGGAACCTTAGTTAGTCCCTTGATGGACTACGTGGCAGTAAAGCAATGAACATAGGCTTAGCAAAGGACTTGCTGATGCACAAGAGAGTTACAGATCTATGTAAAATAACAAACACAATACTCCTACTCTGATCTCACCATCTCATCTTCCCTCCTTATTGGACTGGCTGTCTTGCTTCTGGGGTTGCAATGCCCCACCCCTCTCTTTGCTTAGGGAAGCAACCCTTTTAAAATCAGTTCTGTTCCCTGTTTCTCCATGTATTGCAGGTTTCTATGTAGATAGACATTCAAAGTCAATAGTCCTGCTGGTAGAAGACCCAAAAAGGAAGAGTCATTCCACAGTGATGGCCCTTGATTATTATGTCACAACTTCTCAGACATAGAGCTTGTCTATATGGGGGTTTAAACCAGATCAAATTAAGGTAATCCAGTTTGAAAACACTTGCGTACACACAATGAAACCCATCACTGTACACTAACTCTCCATTTATCAGGAATTCTGGAGACCTCTTGCAAAATGGACTAGGTTTGCTTCAAATTTAACTAGTTCAGGTTTTGGTTTGTGTGTATGCAATTGCTGAGCACTACTGTTTACACACTTTCAACAGCTATCTCACAGTGCTTTGTAGGCCGTCCATTACTGACCTGTCTGTGTACTTGTGTGCCTTCCCTGCCCTTGTGTCAAATTTCCAAGGTGACTTTAAAAGGTGGAACAGAGCCAGATTTTGCCCATTTGCTCCTGGATCCCAGTGTATCATTATTCTGGTGTGATACAAGCACTCCAGAAGCCCCACAACATGTCTCACGCAGCTGCTTGGAGCTAAGACCTGAGTCTCATCACCATCTGGGGAGAAGTGTTGGTTCAAGAAGCTCTTGTGGCCAGCCATTGCCAAATGAAGGATCACAAATGAGACACCGATCAGTGCTGGATAAAGAGAAAGCAGCTCAGGAGAAAGTACATTGAAACAAGGGATAAAAGGAGATAATCCAGCAGGAGACGTGTGACCTGTCCATTTTGTGATGAACTGGGTAGGATTCGACACAATTATAGTATAACCCATCCCAGGCACTATTTGGAGCCTGTTGCCCCACACCAAGGATGACCAGGATGCTGGAGAGGAGCTGCCTGCCCCCTGAGAGCCACGATCTTTTTGTGACTCAAGACTACGACAGTCAACTAGAAAGCCAGTCCAGTCCTGCCATGCTGCTACAGACCCTGGTGCCTGCCTTGGCCTGCCTCGGCTGAGCCCGAGTTCCAGCCAGAAACCCAGGCCAGAAACAAAGAGTCAGATCCCCTGGGGGGAACTTCTGCATGTAATTCTCTGGGTTCACAAGTTATTATTTAGTATTATTGCTGGTGGATGGGAGTTAGGAGCCCCTGCCTCCCACCCACTCCTGCCTTGTGTGGCTTCAAAATGGCACCCACTAGCATGGCGCAGTCACAGTCTGTATCCCACTCGCCATCTGTCCCTCCTGCTCCCCCTCCTACCCCTCTGCAGATCTGAATAACAAAAGCATTCATTTGTTCAAAATTCAACTGTTTATTGAGCTTAAAGGAAGAGAAATTTGGTTCCTTTTTATAATTTACATTAGGTATAAGTGCACACGGCACACCTGGTCAAGGCACAAGTGATACTGCTCCCCACTGAGGTACAAATGCCCTGTAATACTCATTGCAGCTGAAAATCATTGTAGGACCCTATCTGTTTTTCTCTGCACTTTCTCCATGCCTGCAGGGAAAATGTAGCAGAAGTTAAGACTGAGAAATAGCTCAATTTTGTTTTGCACATTATAGGGAATAGCCACACACCCATAGTTTGCAAGCCCCTTCCACTTCTGCACCGCTTCTGGGGGGACTATCCTGGTGAATAACTACACAGTGTATCTCACTTCTGCTCTTTGCTTTTTTGAATAAGACCATTCTTTGCCTCCTACTCACCAGCCTCGGCATAACGTCATCATGAATAAGGACCACCTAAGAAGGATGTAGAGAGGATCACTGTCTAGCTTGCCCCCCATAATCTTTTTCAAAAACAAACCTGGAACATAGCTCCAACCATACCACACCACCCACCCCAATAGCATGAAAGCAGGTACATTAGACTGAAATCCAAATACACCCAGCACCCTTTGTATACACAGAGCACTTCTCATTCTTGGAGGAAGCTCAGAGATGGGAATAGTCTCAGGGAAGCAAGGTCAAATATACATACTAAAAAAAGCTATCATGACTTGTCTGGGATATGAACAATAAGTGATGGTTTTTTTCCCCCTGCTCCCACCTGCAACAGCCACACTATTAAGGACAGGGCCTCTACATACTGCTGAGAGGCTGATCAACCTGAGGAGACCAAAAAGAAAAACTTGGGATGAGTCATTTGCAGAACTCATGGCAGAGTCACAGGGGAAACCAGGCTGGCTGAGAGGTGGAGGCCATAAGGACCCAGAGGGAGAAAGGAATGCAGCTGTCCCAGGAGATTGTGGCAGTGGCCAAGGATAGCATCACCATGCTGAAGGAGAGCATGGAAAAAGACAGAGAGTTGCAGAGGCAAGTCATGGATTCTAGCCTGAGCCAGAATCCCTTCTACAAAACATGCTTTTCTAGGCCAGCAGGCCCTGCAGCCCCATAATTTGGGACCCAGACATGCCTTCAGCCCCTAGATAATGCTGCCTGCTGGGACCTGCAGCAACTTCTAACCTCCACATCCCCACAGCAGTGCTCCTAGTGGCTCCCACTGACCTCTCAGATCCAGCTTCTCGGCATTGAGAGCACTAGCACGTGGTTGTTCAGCTCTTTTGAGCCCTGCAAAGTCCCTGAGAATTTTGAGCCAAGGAACTCAACCCCAGAACCTATGTGGACAAGAAGAATCAGAGGTGAGGCTTTTTCTTATCTTTAACTTTATGCACCAACACCCTGCACTCATTGTATTTGACATTTTTCTTACTGTTGTACTTTGAGCTCAGTTTCAAAAGTCCAAATTAATCCTTGACTACCATTCTGCAGCTATTCAGGTGATAGTTAAAATGTTCCTTCCTTCTGTCCAAACAGCCTGTGTATGGCTTCATTAGCCAGGGTATCGAGGGATAAACCAGGTCTTCCAGAATAACTGATCCTAGCATCATGGACTTTCCAAGACCACCCTGCATTAAAGTTCTGTGAGCCTGCTGCGGTGGTCCACCAAGCCTTTCTGTTTATCAATTCTACACCTTGGCCAGGGAGGGGGGTCAAGCAAATGATAGATACATGGGTTCCATCGGTTGCTCCAATACAGTTTGGGAATCCCATGCATGCAAAGCCATCAGTGATCTCCTGAGCATTACCTAGTTTTATGACCACACCATATCAATAGCATAGCAGACCTGCATGAGAATGGTCCCAACACTTGATCTCTCCATGCCAAATTGGCTTACTACAGACTGGTAACATTCTGGAGCAGCCTGTTTCCAGATATTAATGGTGACCTGTTTCTCCACAGGTATGAGGCAGGGGCACTGCATGTTGGTATGCTGTTGCTGAAACTCTGGTTCTGCACAGATTTCAAAAAAGGTAGCCCTCCCCCATTCTGAAGTTCTCCTGTTGCTACTGGTTGCCCAGGTCTGCAGAGCGATCCTCTCCCACAAACCCACATTGGGTTTCCGGGGCCCAGAAATGGTGCTGAATGCTGTTTTAGGTCATTCAGAAATCAGTCCTCTTGCTCCAACAGCTCAGTATCCTACTGTTCTTCTATCTTATCCTGCTCCCATTGCTGCAAAATATCCTCCTGCTGCCAGAGGAGTTGCTGTTGCCATAGAATATTCTCTTGCTCCTGCATTATCTGCTCGATAGTGTGATGGGAAAAGTCTAATGCAGAATTTGTCAGGCTCTGAGAGCTGTAATACAGCTGAAGCAACCTGTGTGTATTCACATTTTTCCCCAGAGCAGCATGGAACATTGTTGAGTCCATGCTGGCCAATGGCAATTCAAACATGGCATGAACCAGCCCAGAAAGGACGTATGGGATGGAGACTGTGGAATTTTTTTAAAATAATTGAACCTGCCTGGTTTCCCACAAGTTACTGCAAAAACAATCCCAGGATGGACGCTACTCAGTAGGATATCCCCTAGAGAATGCTGTATCCTCAGTTTTCAGCAAACAGCTGCCATATGTTCACACAATGTGAACTGAAAATGGAACAAGCATTCCATGTGCATGCTCTTGGTGCGACTCGCAGACTGCGAGTTACCTGATGCCTGACAAAAAGTTTTGGATTAAACCCCCATGTAGACACACCCATAATCAACCCACTAGGTGTCAAGCCTCTGCTACATAATGGATGCTATAATCTACAATGAAGGGTACAATCACAAATGGCATTCACACACACAAAAATGGAATTCATACTTTGACACAGACCTCTCTGTGACGCGGTCTCCGGGGTACAACCTGAACTATGGGACCACTGAGCCCTCTGTCCCACCAACCTGGGCTTCCTTTCTCACGGTGTTGCTGTGACAAGCTGCAGACCTCTGGTAGGCACTGCTTTTATACAGACATCCACAGGCAGGGACGCACCTAGCTGAGTTACATGAATGCTTCTCCCAGCCACTTACGAATTAACAATAGAGAGGTTTCAGCCAATTCCCCCCAGCTCCCCTGAGTTGTACCGTCCTGCCCTGGTCAGAAGCCTGACCAATATACATTTATAACCCAGTCAGCCCCCCTTCAATATGGAGAGGACAGGCACCACTTTTTGTTCCTGAGCTGAGGTTTCCCAAGCACTTCAAGCAAAATACACTGTTTTAGGTAAAACATAAAACAGGTTTATTAACTACAGAAAGATGGATTTTAAGTGATTATAAGTGGTAGGCATGACGGATAGAGATGGTTACCAAAGCAAATAAAAATAAGCACACAATCTAAGTTCTGTAAACTAAACAGGATTTGAATCAAGCAGAATGTTCCCTTGATATATAGTACAAGCCGGCTACAGAGCTTCAATACACAGGCTGGAATTCTCCTCCAGCCCAGGACCACCTTCCCCCTTTCAATCTTTGTCCTCCAGATTATTTCCAGGTGTGGAGTTGCGGGGAGAATGAGGCCAAGTGATTATGTCACTTTCTCTCTTTTATAGTTTCTTCCAGCATGCGGGAAAGAACCTTTGTTTGTGACATAGGGGTCCGTCTCCATTGCTCAAGCATTCTCCATTGTCTATGTGCTATCTCTAAGAAGTCTCCATTGTATATAGTTCCTGGGATGGCCCTTGGGAGTGTGGATTCCCTTTAATGAGCCATCGCCATGTCTGGATCCTTCACTGTTGTACATGAAAGGCTGGTTGTGAGTGTTCCCAACCTCTCAACATATTGCAGTAACACACACAGAGCAAAACTTCATCACTTCACATACAACGATAGCACATACAATCCAACAGGATATTAATGTTCAACAGATGAAGACTTTTAAAATGATACCTCACAAGGCATACTTGGTGTAAAACATATCATAATTATATGACAGTGGTGAATATGGGCGTTCCAGGTTGCTGCTTTGAGGCACAGAGTGCCACAATACCCTTGGCCCATGTGCCTGGCAGACACTAGCCCAGGCATGTGGGTTTTGCTGAGTCACAGAGATAAAGCAATCCCCAAGTCACAGTGATCAATCAGTTCCCATTGTGTAGTGCTTGCATAGTTGAGTCATACAGTTGATTAATGGGAGGTCAATATTTACCTGCGGAGGGATCCTTTGTTTGTCAGGAGCAAATTTACAACAGATTTCCTGCGGTCGCTGGCCCATCTCAACTTCAACAAGAAGTTTACAATCCAAACAGATGTCTCCAAGGTGAGCCTGGGTGAGATGCTATCCCTAGACATCAATGGAGAAGAAGTTGTTTCTGCAAGAAACTGCCTACTTGCTCCCTGAGAAGTGGGCCCTAGCAGTGAAATGGGCAGTGGATGCTTTAAAGTACTACTTGTGCGGGAATGCCTTTCAGCTAGTGACTGACCATGTGCTGCTACAGAGGCTGAACACCATGAAAGAACACCAACCCCAGGATTATGTGGTGGTACCTCTCCCTGCAGCTGTATAGCTCTGAAATCCTTCACTTGCTAGGGAAGGATCACAAAAATGCAGATTTTTTTCCTTGAGAGATGGGGTTGCAAGAAACATAGAACCGCTTTCCAGCCCTGGTTCTGAAGAAGGAGACTGTGTGATGGAGTGTATAAATCACTCACTGGACAGAAGGGGATTAAGGAGCAACTGTGGGTTCAGGAGGCCCTGCCCTCCGCCTATGCCAAGCATGCTTGGGATGGAGGCAGTGTTTAAAAGGCAGCCAGACAGCTCAGTAGGCGATGGCAGGCCAAGGAGAAGAATATGCTCAGGAGGCTCCAGGGGAGACGTGGCTGGATCCTGCAACAAGCCAGGGAATGGGGGGAGCCACAGCCCTCAGACTGGGACCATGGCAGGGAGCCCAGAAGGCAGCACTCCCCAGGGACGGCCAGCGGCTGGTTGGGATGCAAAGGAAGGGAGTTGACTTGATGCTGACGCAACTCAGGGAAGTTGACTTGATGCTGACGCAAGGCACTGCAGAGTGAGCGAAGCCGAACCAGCCTCCCAGAGCCCTGAGTCAGAACCCGGTGGAGTGGCAGGACTGAAGTTCTCCTAGCCCACCCAAGAACTGTGCCCACTAGCTGGGGTTGCTGCCAGAGACTAACCATTGAGTGTAGCTGTCACCGTGGGCCCTAACCGCTAGACGGGAAATGCTGCCTCCCGCCCAGAAAGGGTAATACTGAAAACACGATGAATGATGCTTTCCACAAATAGCTGTCCCAATCCATCATGAATTTTTTTGCGGACTTTTAGGGTTGTGGATTAGCCAAGTGTGTATTAGGAAGTTTTTGATGCAGGTGACAAGTCAGAAAGCAGCCAGAGCCAACTGATTTAATTTGTTTAACAGTGGGCATTTCCTTTACCTATTGGACAAAAATTGGATTCACCTCCCAGTAGGTGGAGCTACAAAACCTTATAACTCAAAGGCACGATTTCTTATTCAAGAAGAGTTTGGATTGGATCAGGAGTCACTGAGGTTAGTACTGAGTTTTAGAAATGTAAATGTATAGGGAATTGACCAAACTGTTTCAAGTAACTTTAGTGAATGGGTCTAATGGATTAAATATTAATAGAATTGTTGTGCTAACTTTCCGTATGGTAAGGCTGATGTGCATTAAAGTAGTTCGGGTGCTGTTCAACTGCTTGCTGCAGCACAGGGAGAAAAGGGGAATTCAGACGTCAGAAGGGTTAAGAGGAGAAAGGAAAAAAATAATGATTTCAGGGAGGATCAAGACATGGCATTTCTGAAGGCAAAGTGAACGCTGGGCATTTGTTCCTAACACCATTTCAGCTCCATTGTTGCCATGGCATTAGCTATTATGGGAGAGCTAGCATAGAGTAGGTGCTGCCAGCATTTTTTTCCATGGAATCAGGTAGACCTGCTCTCAGCAGAGTGAGATGACACAGTGCTAAAAACGCTGGTGATTGCCTATAGCTCTATCTACACTAGCGCTCACACTGTTGCTCCTGCTGGTGTTAACCATGATAGAAACATAGGGCTAGAAGGGACCTCGAGCTCATCTAGTCCATCCTCCACCCTGCCATGAGGCAGGATTAAGAATGCCTAGGCCATCCCTGACAGGTGTTTGTCTAACCTGTTCTTAAAAACCTCCAAGGCCAGGGATTCCTCAACCTCCCTGTTCCAGCTCTTAATTATCCTCAGATATTAGGAAAAAATTTCTACATTTAATCTACATTTCCTTTGCTACAAATTAAATTGATTACTTCTCCAGTGTTGGACATTTTTCTGAAAAGAGAGGCTAGCATGGATACAGTTTGGGAGCACAAGCTGAGGGAGGGGAAGGAGGAAGGGGGAGAGGCAGCAATAACAGGAATTCAAACTTGGAATGAAGAAAGTTTTTTCACTGGACTCTCCTTGCTGCTCTACAAGCTGGCTGACAGAGCAGAGGAGGTAAGGAGATAATCTAAAATGATCAAATAAAAAAGAGCTGAACTCCTCCATAACAAATACCATAATACCTTCCTGAGGACACAGGAGGCAGCTGGGACTGGTGAAACAGATCTTTTAATTGAATGCAGAAGGTAGGACGATATCATTTTGCTTTAGACTTTCTTTTCTGCAACTACAACAAAATGGCTACTAGAGAAAATGTGTCTAAGGAGGGTCTCTTCTGAGTCTTTACTGTCTGAAGTTCCTTTAGTTATAAAACAGGGAAAAGTCTAGCTTGGTGAATAGCTGAAGGTTTACCAAAGTATACAGCACACACCACAGCTTTCTGGTTAGAATAAAGCATTTTTTATTTTTCTGCAAATTTATTCTGGTCATTCTCTGAGGTGTGGCAACATGCTAAAGAACACTATGTTTATATAACATGCTGCAAGTATCTGAGACATCTTGAGGTGAAGGCAAAATTATTAGAGAAAATGCTGAAGGAACAGTGTTCTATTTATAGTATTTTAATTTCCTCCTCACTACTACACTTAATGAAAACACAGGGTCAAATCCTTAGTTGGTACAAATCATTATCATTCCCTTGACTTCACTGGTTGAGGATCGGTCCCACTGTTCTGATTTTTGTTACATGTAAGAGTTTTACACTTCATAAGTATTTACAGAAATGTGTTACCAATAGACGTGATGAAAAATATCATAATAGCTTAATGAGCACTAGACATAACTAATTATACTACTGTGCACTAGCATGCTGTTACATGCGTGTTCTATTTTTAAATGGCACTTACTGGGAGATAATGTGGTCCAGTGGTTGGACCCTGAATTAGGAATCAGGAGACTGTTGTTTTTCATATATATATATATATATATTGATAAATTCATGGAGGATCGGTCCATCAGTGAGTATTAGCCAAGATGGTTAGGGATGCAACCCCATGCTCTGGGTGTCCCTAGCCTCTGATTGCTAGAAGCTAGGACTGAGTAACAGGGGATGGATCAGTCAATGATTGCCTGTTCTGTTCATTTCCCTCTGAAGCACCTGGTATTGACCACTGTTGGAAGATAGGATACAAGGTTAGATGGACCATTGGTCAGATCCATTATGGCCATTCTTATATGCCTATGCCGTTGATTTGCTGGGTGGTCTTGGGAAAGGTCCATACATACCTCAGTTCCCCTCTATGTAAAAGGGTCATAATGATATTTGGTGTCATCTGTACAGTATTTTGAGAGTTTCTCAGTCATAAAGCACTCTGCTAATTAGGACTGAAATAAATTGGGCTTTAAAATAGTCACAGAGTTACATTTTAGTTGTTTTAATGCAAGGGTTCTCAAACTTTTCAGTGTGCACCATATTTTACCGGGGTGTATTGCACACACACATACACACCCTTCCCATTTGTAATTGCATAACATTCCAGGTGCAAGGACAGCAATTGCTTGCATGAAAAAGTTATACTAGAAAGGTATTTCATGCGTATTTAATGTTATCACCTGGATTAGCAGGTGGAAACAAGGAGAGTTAGTATCCTGTAACCACAGACTGCAGTTTGAGAGCAGCTGTTTGAATGACTTACAGATAACTATCACCATAGGTGGCAAATTCATAAAAAAGTGAGGCTTTCACATACCATGGATAACATTTCATCTGTTTTTTAAAATAAAGGTCAGATTATCAAAGGCGCTGAGCAGCAAAACAACTCCCACTAACTGATTAATGACACAGTAAATTGTCCCTTGAGATTAGGAGCTAAAAGAAGATTGAAGGTCAAGCAAGTTCCACAATGGCACTTTCAGAGAAGCTTCTCTGATCGTCAGGCCATTAATGTTTATATTTATACTCTTTGGAATCACCTTTCTTTCCCCTCAACCTATAGTAAATCCTTTCTGCTGGTGGATATTATAGTTTGCAAAAAGAACATATAGGTTCCTTCCCGGAGTCCAGCATTGCAACAGCTTCTAATCCCATTGCGTAACTTATTCAGTTTGCTCTTTAGTCTAGTCTCCTGGGACAAATATTTCATGTTTCATTGCTTAATCTGAACTTCAGTTTTAGTTGAACTTTAGTTTTAGTTTACTTCCTTTTGTTGACTTTAAAACAACAGTGTTGACATTCAGCTCATTGCACAGGTGTTTTGTATGATTAGGATCTTTTAGCAGAACTCTTCACAGCTGTTAGGGAATGAATAAAACTGTATCCAGTGGTCCTCATGGAGCCCTTACCCACTTCTGATTTGGGATTGGACAAAATCTTACAAGGCTACGTTCCTGATATTGGTCCCAAATGGCAAAAATCTCACAAAAAGCAGTTGATCTCGTGGCATTTCAGTCCATTTAAATGAGTTTCTCTCCATGAGACAACAGGAGCAGCAATAGGGCAGGGAGCTAGCTAGCCAGCCAGCCAGCCAGCCAGCTAGCTAGCTAGCTAGCTTCCCTTTGGGGTGGGTGGAGGCGACAACCAACACAGGGAAAGAGAGAAGGGAACAGAAAAAAGAAGGAAAGGTTCCCTAACCTGAGATGTTATAGGCCTTTATTTCAGCATCTATGGTAATGCAACCCCCTCCCCACAATATTACCAGGTGCTTTTCTAAGCCTGTGGTTCTAGCATTTAGCTACAAATCCCTCCATCAGTGAGTGCCTTTCTGAGCCTTTTGGTCCAGCATTGAGAGAGAAGAATTCCAGCATTCTGAGAAAAGCTACTGTTCCTGTCTGGTCCTCAGTGTTTTGGTGGTTTGTTTGTTTTATAGCCAGCATTATTATTATATTTTATTTATATAATTGTAGCAAGTAGGAGCCCTAGTGACAGGTGCTTGGGAAATGCAGATATATTAAATACAATGAGCAGGGAGACTTGAGAATGCAGTGCTGACTTCCTGAGTCACAGACACTGATCTCTCTTGTGTTGATTCTTTGAAATCTTTTCCTTTATTTAATTTAACAGGAAGCCAGACACTTGGAAGCATGGCTGGGAAACCCAAACTGTACTATTTCAATGGAAGAGGCCGAATGGAAACGATACGGTGGCTGTTGGCAGCAGCTGGAGTTGAGGTTCGTTTCTGTTTTATAGAAAGAAACCAAGTTAAAGAAACCAAGTTGGCAATGCATAATTTGGTGGAAATGACTGTTCCATATTACAAATGTGACCATTTTAAGTCATTAGTTCAGAACTCATTGCCCATAGAATCATAGGACTGGAAGGAACCTCAAGAGGTCATCTAGTCCAGTCCCCTACACTCATGGCAGGACTAAGTATTATCTAGACCATTCCTGACAGGTGTTTGTTTGTTTAAACTACTCTTAAAAATCTCCAATGATGGAGATTCCACAACCTTCCTAGGCAATTTATTCCAGTGCTTAAATACCCTGATAGGAACTTTTTCCTAATGTCCAACCTAAACCTCCCTTGCTGCAATTTAAGCCCATTGCTCCTTGTCCTATCCTCAGAGGTTAAGAAGAACAATTTTTTCTCCCTCCTCTTTGTAACAACCTTTTATGTACTTGAAAACTATCATCAGATTCATGTCCCCTCTCAGTCTTCTCTTTTCCAGACTAAACAAACCCAATTTTTTCAATCTTCTCTCATAGGTCATGTTTTCTAGACCTTTAATCATTTTTGTTGCTCTTCTCTGGACTTTCTCCAATTTGTCCACATCTTTCCCGAAATGCAGTGCCCAGAACTGGAGGTATACAAGTGACTATACAGCCAGCATGTAAAGTTATGACTAGATGTGTGATCATGTCTCCCTTTACTTGCTTTCCCTGGTGACAATGAGACATAATTACAGTTAATGGAGCTGCTCCATTAGGTCAAATAGTAGGGCCCAGGTTCTATACTTACTGACGACAATTGTAATCAGCGTTTTATATGTCCCCCCTCTGTTCCCAGTCCACAGAGGACATGAGTCTTTCACAGCTTCACCTGTAGAGCCTGACCCTTTACCTCAAGCTATAGAGATGCATGCTTCCAATTCTGAAAGTCCCCATTTCAGCGCCTGATATTGGCCAAGATGGAGACCATATGCCTATCATTGTGGGGCTGGGGCCTCTATGCCCGACACGATACTAATATTAGTAAGTATCTTGTGAAACTAATTGCTTTCCATGTTACCTCTGGAAGACATGCCGCATGGCTGCTCTGACATGCCAGTTGCAGTCAGCCAGGAAGCCTCTGGGGATTCTTGCTGCTGCACAACCCTTTCTCTTCCCTTGCCATGTGTTGTGGCAAAAAAGTCACAGAATAGCCCAACAGCTACTGTGTGTGCTCTCCCTCCTCCCGCATGCTTGGCTCTCCTTTCAGCTCACCACGGGGAGCTTAGACACCCCAGTCATTGCCTGTCATGAGTGCAAGAACATTGTGGCTGCCTCTTGCACAGAAGAGAGTTTGTTTTGCTCTCTGGTCACTTTGCACACCTGGGAAGGGATAGTCACAATCTAACACAGGCTCCTATACAAAAGGCATTTTAATTAAGCGTAAAGGGAGAACGGGACAGAGGCAGGATTTTATCTAAATACAGAATATTTTAAAGTTTTCAGCTGCTTTTTACGTGAAAAATTCTAAAAGCAAATACTCTATTAATCATTATTTTCTCAAGTGATTCCTAACCTAACACATGCAGTAACAATGAGACTCTTTTCTCTCTTTTTTTTTACCCATTTGTTTTCCAGTTTGAAGAACAATTCTGTGAAACAAGGGAAGATCTTTTAAAGTTACGGCAAGGTGAGTGGTTTTTTGTTTTTTTTATTAGAACTGTTTGTGGATCCTAATGTGGAATTCTTGAAAATGTAATTGTCTTTTAAAAAGAAAAATCTGGACTGGTTCATGAACATGGTGAATCATAATTGACATTGCAGCAAGACCATTTTGTTTCACTCAAATATTGGACACTAACCTCCGCTCTATTAAACCAGTTTTATAAGAGTAACATATGTTACTCTATAGTTTGCTTGGTACAGTGTTTTGAGATGGTCAGACAAAAGACATTGTATAAAAAGTTATTATTTTGGAAAGTTCATATGGAGCATGATAAAAGTTTTCTTAGGGGCCAAATCCTTCAGTCTTCCCCTATTGACCTCAGTGGGAACTTTACCTGAGTAAACTACACAATGCACCGTTTGTCCCTTTGAATCACTGTTAAAGGTTTTATTTTGGAGACATTATTGGATTTGCAGCAATTCTAAGAAGTTTATTGTTATAATCCAAGCTATTAGAATGTTTACCCTTTTCCACAAGAAATAGCATTCACATTTTACTGTAAACTTCTTTCACTTCACAGTATAAGATAAAAGACCCTCAACTTAAAAAGAAAATAGCAAGTTAGAGGTTTTCTCAACTCCACGGCAACGATAATAGTTTGGGGAGAGAGACTGTAATTTATTTGAGTCATACGTCTCACCTTTCTTTTAAAAGATGGATATCTGCTGTTTCAACAAGTGCCCATGGTGGAAATTGATGGAATGAAGATGGTGCAGACCAGAGCCATTCTCAACTACATAGCAGGGAAACACAATCTCTATGGGAAGGACCTCAAGGAGAGAGCACTGTACAGTAACAGCACTACCTTTTTCTGATAGCAATAAAAAATAATAATTCTATGTGCAGTACAAGGGGGAAAAATCCTGATAAATTATATGATGAGCCAGCACATTTCTGTTTACCTCCAGCCAAGGTCAACAATACTAAGGTCTGGAACAATGTTAAATAACTAGATTAGATTAGAGAGATGCAGAAAAGTACATGTGAGTTCATCTTGATTAGCTCATCAGAGGTCATTGCAGTTTTCAAAACCCAGCCAGTCAGATAACAAATGTACTGTAGCTGCAGAGGTCAGAATTTCTCCTAATATCACTCTCCATTTCCAGGAAGACTGTTGGTCTTGTCTCCCACAGGTGCAAGCAGCACACAGTTCTTGCAAGCTAAAAGCCAGGAAATCCCTGCCCTTTGTCCCCATGAACTGCATATTTAGGGGAAGGATGCTCGTGCAGACGGAGAACTCTCCCTATGTGTCCCCAAACTCCTCTGATTAATTAGCAAGGGCAAATAAATTGCATTGTTGTATGATGGTCTAGTGGCTATGGATACAAATATCACTTATAGCTAAAGTGATGTCCCAACTTAATTCTTAACGGGAAACATTGTGTGTCACTAATATTAGATCTTGCCCTCTCACTGATTTCACTTAGGTGCCTAAATAGAGATTTGGGTGATTTAGATAGCTATGCTTAACTTTTAGAAGCTAAGTATGAAAATATTTGCCCTGTCTTTAATATAGATGATTCTAACCATCTCTGAAAAAGGAGGTGATGTCTTATATCTATTGGTGTTTTTTGTGTTTTTTTTTTTTTTTTAAACAGCAAATACAAATTGGTCAGTGGTAAGCCTCCTGACCCTGGAGTTATTTCACTGCTGGAATCTATGTGAATACTAGTTGTTCAAACCAATGTGAACACACTTTGCCTTTCAGGATTGATATGTACGTGGAAGCAACAATGGATCTGAATGAAATTATTATGCATCATCCTTTCCAGCCACCGGAGGCAAAGGCAAAGCATCTTGCCTCAATCATTGAGAAGGCCACAACCAGGTACTTCCCTGTATATGAAAAGGTATGTGACAGCAAGGCAACAATTTACACCCATTGAAGTATTGGTCCCTTGATAATATTTCCTGGATCTATGCTAGTAAATGCACATTCAGCCTGTATTGTATGAGAACAGATATATTTGGAGTGCCCATGGAAGAACTAGTTAAGGCAAGTATAAATTTATGAGCTTGCTTGATGGAATTTTCTTAGCCTCATAATGGCAAAGCTGCACAAGAGCCAGGATAATTTTTGTACTCCAAATTTCCAGTGACATCTTTTAGTAAACCCCTTTAAGAGAGACTTTGTTAGATGCCAAGGTAGCATCAGCATCTCTTCTGTGCTAGGTGTCTTCCTGAAGTATTCTTGGCACATGGTGCTCTCTGTACAATGTACGTGCTATATAAAGTACATTACAGTTCTGCTTGTAGCCCACCCAGTGTGGGGAGCCAAGTGCTAGTTGGGCTTCAAGAACAGACCTGGCATTGGATAACTATGTAAAGCTTCCAACACCAAATTCACCCCTTACTGGGGAGGAAGAAGAGAAGGGTGCGAAGTGTGCAGGAATAGGTGAAGGTGTCCAATATATTCTACTGTTCACTGAACTGAGAAAGTCGTAGTGGCTTGGGATTCTCTAAGTTTCTTGTGAACCCCCTACAGCTATTTGGAATAACTATCGTGTTGCACGGAGTCTCAGGAGGCTCCATCAGATGTGCCTTGTCTGCACCGCACCATTGATAGCGTTTGGAAACTGCCTTGTGCAAACATTTTAAGATCAATATTCAGTTGGCACCTGTGCACACCTATGGCACACTATACAGTATTATTATTAATAACTGTTAAAAGAATGTGTCTTCCGACCTGGTCTATAAAACGTTTGTGGGTTTTTTTTTGTTTTTTTTTAAGGATTATGCTTTGTCTGCACTGTCAGTAAAACTATTAGCTGGAATTGCTTAAGGTCACTTATTTCAAATGGTTTCTGAGCCTGGTCACTCTTGCATTGAGGAGGACCATAGAAAGGGACTAGTAAATCCCCATGCCCAGCCCATTTCAGCTGTGATCATAAGAGCTACGGATTTAAAAAAAACTCCTACTATCAGAGACCATACCTTCCTGTCACACCCACAGCTGTATTAGTTTGAATAAGGCCTACCACAATGGTGAAATTGAGTTTTCTAATTGTTCAAACAATCCTGTATTTTGTATTGCTTCCTTTCAAGGGTAACTCTTACACAGACCTAGATGTGATTTTGAAATGTCAGATTAGGCTTAACTTTATGTATTTATCCAGAGCACAGAACGTCTCATTTATATGCATAAATTCATTGTCTCCTGTCCTGTAGGCTTTGAAAGACCATGGTCAGGATTTTCTTGTTGGCAACCGATTCAGCAGGGCAGATGTACAGCTGCTTGAAACCATTCTAATGGCAGAAGAGTGTAAGCCTGATATACTCTCCAAATTCCCTGTCTTACAGGTAAAAGAATTAATATCTAACAGGCAATGAAATGTGTAGGGACAGATCCTCATTGAAGTCAATGGAGCTATGTTGCTTTACACAAGCTGATGATCTGGCTCTTAAACATGTACAAGTGTTTCAGATATTGCCTAAATTAAAAACTGTTACTGAACAAATCATGTTATGTAGTACAAGAACATGGGGTCAGATTAATCCCCAAAGCCAATGGAGGTGGGATGAATTTGGCTTGATTTAAATAGCATTGAGATAAAGATACAGAGCACCTGATTCTGCTCTCTGTTATACCACTTTTACACCGGACTAGGTACAAGAACATCTGTGGAGCCATTCTTGATTTATATTGGTGTGAACAAAAGCAGAATCCAGCCCAATCAGTGCTTTGCCTTGCATTGAGAAATGAGCCTGATCTAAAACAGTAGATCTGAACCTCTGTGAGCTCTGGAAAAAATTGGATCTAGGTCCAAGCTGTGAAGTTTGAATTTGTCTCTACCTTTCAAAGCCCTCATCTGATAGAAGAGAAACTTTGGTTTTGAATCCCCTCAAACGTTAGAGGAAAAATTAGATTTGCAATCCGATCTGAATTTGGTGGATTGCAATATCATAACCATCACCTGGTTCTCTTAGAATCAGAATACAACAGATAACTAGAAATATGGTAATTCTCCTTCAAAGAAACCAAACAGTATTCAGAGAGTTGCTTAAATGGGCCAGAGATGCCTGCAGGGCTAGATCATCCCAAGGAGTGCCTACTGGCCTACAAATTACTGCGTGCTTCCTTGAATTCTCAATCAACATTGTGCTAACATGGTGCTTAGGAACAGCTCAGATTAAAGGTTCCTAGTACTTCCACTGCACTTCCTTCCACAGCTTTCCTTTGCCAGCTCCAACAACTGCTTCCTCCACTCTCTCATGCAAAGTTGCCATATTTTGGTTGTAAACACAGCCAGGGTGGGTCTAAATGCCAACAAAAAAATTGATTGAATTAGATTTTATAAATGTATTAAAACATTTATATTTAGGGTTTGTAAAACTTTGTTTTATTAAAAAAAGAATCTAAGTTTTGGGCCTTACCTGTCTGGGGCCACTAGAGCTGGTTGGGAAATGTTTGCAAAACTGTTAGGAATTTCCTTCAAAAAAGAAAATATGTTCAATTAGAAGTTTCTATACAAAATTAGTTTTGGTCAGGGAAAATCCCACTTTAAAAAAAAAAAATTTAAAAATGGTACTAGAAAAATGGTGGAGAAAAAGTTAGTGTACGTTGGGATAGGAGGGAGGAGAGAATCGTTTGTCCATCCTTTTTCCAGAGTTGAGGGGAAAAGTTACAATAAGAAGGCAAGAGTGGGGTTTTCTCCACAATGTCAAAATGAAACTGTGACTGGTGCCCCAGGTGGGCCATGCTGAGACTGCTCAATCGGGCAAAGTGCAAAGAATGGGGCAGACGATCCCCTAAACTGGTGGTTTATTCTAATACTTTGATTCACCAAGCCAGCAACAAAACAGCTTATACAACATCTTACTGGTGACCCAGAAGCCAAAACCCAGTTCTCTTAAAGCAACCCAGCCTTGGGCACCCACCCACACAGCCAAGTCAAATATGATGAGGATTACTTAAAATTTTGTTCATCATAGATAAAGTTCTACCAATCCCAAAAGGAGTGGACACATTACCCACCAGGTCAATGAATATTCCAGATCTTACCCAAATACACACTTACAGCCAATTCTTATTAACTAAGCCAAGATTTTAAAAAAAAAAAAAGACACTAAAGTTAAAAGGTCATTATACATAGAGATATGAATAGAGTTTAGGTCAGTTTCATAGTAGAGATGTTTCAGAGTAGCAACCGCGTTAGTCTGTATCCGCAAAAAGAACAGGAGTACTTGTGGCACCTTAGACTAACAATTTTATTTGAGCATAAGCTTTCGTGGGCTACAGCCCACTTCATCAGATGCATGCAGTGGAAAATACAGTAGGATGATTTTATATACATAGAGAACATGAAACAATGGGTGTTACCATACACACTATAACGAGACTGATCAGGTAAGGTGAGCTATTACCAGCAGGAGAGGAAAAAAAAAACCTTTTGTAGTGATGATCAAGATGGGCCATTTCCAACAGTTGACAAGAACACGTGAGGAACAGTAAGGGGAAAAAATAAACATGGGGAAATAGTTTTACTTTGTGTAATGACACATCCACTCCCAGTCTTTATTCAAGCCTAATTTAATGGTGTCCAGTTTACAAATTAATTCCAATTCAGCAGTCTCTCATTGGAATCTGTTTTTGAAGTTTTTTTTGCTGAAGAACTGCAACTTTTAGGTCTGTAATCGAGTGACCAGAGAGATTGAAGTGTTCTCCGACTGGATTTTGAATGTTCTAATTCTTGACATCTGATTTGTGTCCATTTATTCTTTTATGTAGAGACTGTCCGGTTTGGCCAATGCCCATGGCAGAGGGGCATTGCTGGCACATGATGGCATATATCACGTTGGTAGATGTGCAGGTGAACGAGCCTCTGATAGTGTGGCTGATGTTATTAGGCCCTGTGATGGTGTCCCCTGAATAGATATGTGGGCACAGTTGGCAACGGGCTTTGTTGCAAGGATAGGTTCCTAGGTTAGTGGTTCTGTTGTGTGGTATGTGGTTGCTGGTGAGTATTCGCTTCAGGTTGGGGGGCTGTCTGTAGGCAAGGACTGGCCTGTCTCCCAAGATTTGTGAGAGTGTTGGGTCATCCTTCAGGATAGGTTGTAGATCCTTGATAATGCGTTGGAGGGGTTTTAGTTGGGGGCTGAAGGTGACGGCTAGTGGCGTTCTGTTATTTTCTTTGTTGGGCCTGTCCTGTAGTAGGTGACTTCTGGGAACTCTTCTGGCTCTATCAATCTGTTTCTTCACTTCCGCAGGTGGGTATTGTAGTTGTAAGAATGCTCGATAGAGATCTTGTAGGTGTTTGTCTCTGTCTGAGGGGTTGGAGCAAATGCGGTTGTATCGCAGAGCTTGGCTGTAGACGATGGATCGTGTGGTGTGGTCAGGGTGAAAGCTGGAGGCATGTAGGTAGGAATAGCGGTCAGTAGGTTTCCGGTATAGGGTGGTGTTTATGTGACCATCGCTTATTAGCACCGTAGTGTCCAGGAAATGGATCTCTTGTGTGGACTGGACCAGGCTGAGGTTGATGGTGGGATGGCAATTGTTGAAATCATGGTGGAATTCCTCAAGAGCTTCTTTTCCATGGGTCCAGATGATGAAGATGTCATCAGTATAGCGCAAGTAGAGTAGGGGCATTAGGGGACGAGAGCTGTGGAAGCGTTGTTCTAAGTCAGCCACAAAAATGTTGGGGCCATGCGCGTACCCATAGCAGTGCCGCTCATTTGAAGGTATACATTGTCCCCAAATGTAAAATAGTTATGGGTGAGGACAAAGTCACAAAGTTCAGCCACCAGGTTTGCTGTGACATTATCGGGGATACTGTTCCTGACGGCTTGTAGTCCATCTTTGTGTGGAATGTTGGTGTAGAGGGCTTCTACATCCATAGTGGCTAGGATGGTGTTTTCAGGAAGATCACCGATGGATTGTAGTTTCCTCAGGAAGTCAGTGGTGTCTCGACGATAGCTGGGAGTGCTGGTAGCATAGGGCCTGAGGAGGGAGTCTACATAGCCAGACAATCCTGCTGTCAGGGTGCCAATGCCTGAGATGATAGGGCGTCCAGGATTTCTAGGTTTATGGATCTTGGGTAGCAGATAAAATACCCCTGCTCGGGGTTCTAGGAGTGTGTCTGCGCGGATTTGCTCTTGTGCTTTTTCAGGGAGTTTCTTGAGCAGATGGTGTAGTTTCTTTTGGTAACCCTCAGAGGGTAATGGCTCATAGACTGTGGTGTTGGAGAGCTGCCTAGTAGTCTCTTGTTCATATTCCGACCTATTCATGACGACGACAGCACCTCTTTTTTGTCAGCCTTTTTGATTATGATGTCAGAGTTGTTTCTGAGGCTGTGGATGGCACTGTGTTCTGCATGGCTGAGGTTATAGGGCAAGTGATGCTGCTTTTCCACAGTTTCAGCCCATGCACGTCAGAGGAAGCACTCTATGTAGAATTCCAGTCTGTTTCGACCTTCAGGAGGAGTCCACCCAGAATCCTTCTTCTTGTAGTGTTGGTAGGAAGGTCTCTGTGGGTTAGTATGCTATTCAGAGGTGTGTTGGAAGACGGAGACGTGGAAAATAGGATTCTAGGTCACCACAGAACTGTATCATGTTCATGGGGATTGAGGAGCAGAAGGAGAGGTCCCGAGATAGGACAGATTCTTCTGCTGGGCTAAGAGTATAGCTGGACAGATTAACAATATTGCTGGGTGGGTTAAGGGAACCACTGTTGTGACCCCTTGTGGCATGTAGTAGTTTAGATAGGTTAGTGTCCTTTTTCTTTTGTAGAGAAGCAAAGTGTGTGTTTAGTTTTTGTAAAGTCCAGCCACGAAGAAGTTTGTGGGGAAGGTTGTTTTTTTTTTTTTATGAGAGTATCCAGTTTTGAGAGCTCATTCTTAATATTTCCCTGTTTGCTGTATAGGATGTTGTCAAGGTTCCTTCCCCACTCTGAACTCTAGGGTACAGATGTGGGGACCTGCATGAAAAACCCCCTACACTTATTTTTACCAGCTTAGGTTAAAAATTCCCCAAGGTACAAACTATTTTACCTTTTGTCCCTGGACTTTATTGCTGCCACCACCAAGCATCTAACAAATATAACCGGGAAAGAGCCCACTTGGAAACGTCTTTCCCCCCAAAATCCCCCCAAGCCCTACACCCCCTTTCCTGGGGAAGGCTTGATAAAAATCCTCATCAATTTGCATAGGTGAACACAGACCCAAACCCTTGGATCTTAAGAACAATGAAAAAGCAATCAGGTTCTTAGAAGAAGAATTTTAATTGAAGAAAAAGTAAAAGAATCACCTCTGTAAAATCAGGATGCTAAATACCTTACAGGGTAATCAGATTCAAAACCTAGAGAATCCCTCTGGGCAAAACCTTAAGTTACTAAAAGACACAAACAGGAATGTACGTTCCATTCAGCACAGCTTATTTTATCAGCCATTTAAACAAAACAGAATCTAACGCATATCTAACTAGATTGCTTATTAACCCTTTACAGGAGTTCTGACCTGCATTCCTGCTCTGGTCCCGGCAAAAGCAACACACACACACACACAGAGAACCCTTTGTTTCTCTCCCCGCCCCTCCAGCTTTGAAAGTATCTTGTCTCCACATTGGTCATTTTGGTCAGGTGCCAGCGAGGTTGTCTTAGCTTCTTAACCCTTTACAGGTGAAAGGGTTTTTTCTTCTGGCCAGGAGGGATTTAAAGGTGTTTGCCCTTCCCTTTATATTTATGACAGATGTTGATCAGGTGATTCCGCAGTTTCTTTGAGAGTGTGGACAATATGTCAGCATAGTCTGTGTGGTATGTAGATTGTAATGGATTTTTTTACCTTCAGTCCTTTTGGTATGATGTCCATCTGTTTGCATTTGGAAAGGAAGATGTCTGTATCTGTACAAGTTTTTTTTCCATGAAGTTGATGGATTTCCACTCCATACGGCTTGTCAAGGTTCCTCCCCCACTCTGAACTCTAGGGTACAGATGTGGGGACCTGCATGAAAACCTCCTAAGCTTACTTTTACCAGCTTAGGTTAAAACTTCCCCAAGGTACAAATTAATTTTATCCTTTGTCCTTGGAATATCCACTGCCACCACCAAACTCTAAGTAGGTTTACTGGGAAACGCAGTTTGGACACGTCTTTTCCCCCCCAAAATCCTCCCAACCCTTGCACCCCACTTCCTGGGAAGGGTTTGGTAAAAATCCTCACCAATTTGCATAGGTGACCACAGACCCAAACCCTTGGATCTGAGAACAATGAAAAAGCATTCAGTTTTCTTACAAGAAGACTTTTAATAGAAGTAGATAGAAGTAAAGAAATCCCCTCTGTAAAATCAGGATGGTAGATACCCTACAGGGTAATTAGATTCAAAACATAGAGAATCCCTCTAGGCAAAACCTTAAGTTACAAAAAAGACACACAGACAGAAATAGTTATTCTATTCAGCACAATTCTTTTCTCAGCCATTTAAAGAAATCATAATCTAACGCATACCTAGCTAGATTACTTTCTAAAAGTTCTAAGACTCCATTCCTGTTCTATCCTCGGCAAAAGCAGCATACCAACAGACACACAGACCCTTTGTTTCTCTCCCTCCTCCCAGCTTTTGAAAGTATCTTGTCTCCTCATTGGTCATTTTGGTCAGGTGCCAGCGAGGTTACCTTTAGCTTCTTAACCCTTTACAGGTGAGAGGAGTTTTCCTCTGGCCAGGAGGGATTTTAAAAGGGTTTACCCTTCCCTTTATATTTATGACACGGCTAAATTCAGTGCCTTGTATAATGACAGGTTTCAGAGTAGTAGCTGTGTTAGTCTGTATCTGCAAAAAGAACAGGAGTACTTATGGCACCTTAGAGACTAACAAATTTACTTGAGCATAAGCTTTCGTGGGCTACAGCCCACTTCACTGGATGCATGCAGTGGAAACTACAGTAGGATGATTTTATATACGCAGAGAACATGAAACCATGGGTGTTACCATACATTGCCAATAGTTCTTCCAGGATTAGTTCCATAGGTTACAGTCCAATGTCCAATATCGGGGTGATCCAGACATCAGTCTTACGACTCAAATTTCCCCTGATGAAACTTAAACAGAACTCAGATACAAGATCAGGGCCATAAATTTCTTTTTATAGTTCTCTGGCAGCCTCTTGACAGCAGGCATTCCTTGGGTGAAGCACTGGGGCTTTGAAGTAAAACCTCCTATTTTCTATGTATGCGCAGGTAACTAGTTGCATTCATCAGCATAAGGTAATTATCCATTAACCAGTTCATCGACAGTTTTCTACAAACTTCAAAGCGAACAATAGACAATATTATTACATCCAAGTTCCATTACCTTTGTGACCTCTGAATCAATAGAATATAGTAACAGACAGGAACCATCTGTTTATATGGTTAGCATCTAACAAGATATAAGTAAACACATACAATTAGTATTACCTCTAGTTCTCTAACAATACAGATTTGCATTTCAAAGCTCTAGTCAATCTAACGTGGAATGGCCCTAATTAGAGAGATATTAGAAAAGTATGTGACTAGTAAAGGCTGAATTTGGGTCATGTAGCCTGCTAGTTGCTTAACCCTTTCTGGTTCAGTGTCACAGAAACATTAGATGACAAGGAAATGTTTCCAGGACAATTGTAGTTGCTGTCAAAAGCCCAATTTTCAGTGGAAAAAGTTCTTAAGAAAATTTCAACCAGCTCTGAGGCCATGATCCTACCATAAGTCCCAGGTGGACAGTACCCTGCACCTGTACACAGCCTCCCTGTAGTCAATGGGGCTTTGTTGCACAGCTCACTTACAATTCATTGCAGGATCAGGCCAGAGGATCTCTTTTTTAAAACATGATTAACATATGTCTGATCCAAGTATCTTTTGCTGTTATTTCTTTGCTGTTAAATGTTGTACTGTTTCTCATTCCAGGCTTTTAAAGCAAGGATAAGCAACATCCCCACAATTAAGAAATTCCTGCAGCCTGGCAGCCAGAAGAAACCACCACTAGATGCAAAATTACTTCCAAAAGTGATGAGCATTTTCAACATTGGCAATGAATGATGGCTTAAAATCATGGCGGCTGTTTTACTGTAGTTGTGTATTAGCTGATAAAACTGCAAAGTGAAGTTAATTCAAAGTGTGAAAATTATAGTGACAAAATCAGTTAACACAAGCTAGAAATTATGTGTGCAAAAATTTCCACAGTAAATCCAAATAACTGCACGAGCACAAGAAATGGTTAACTGAATTATAGGATGCACAGAGCAAAAGGGGTGATATTAAACCACTAGCTTTAAGAGAATAAAATGAAATAAAACATCTCATTACTCTTGTGGTGTGAGTGCAATTTATTTAATGACTGCTGGGCTTTGATGACACAGATCAGAGCTCCCTACGCTGTCTCTTTCTGGTAGCCTACCTTGTTCTCATAAGCCATTTAGGTAGCACGATGGAGCTCAGGAAAATCCTAGAACACCCTAACTGCAAGGTACAGCACATTCTAATTCCAGAAAAAAACAGGCAGAACAGGTATTCCTTGGCAAAATGGGCATGAGACACATTTGGATACAGAATCAACCTTCCTGAGGTGTATTCAGGTCTGGGGTCATGGTTCCGGCCAGTAGTTGTTTTTAACTACCTGTCCCTCTGCAGTTATTGCTTTATTGATGTGTCCCAAATGCTATCTTTTTTAAATGAGCCTCTTTTCAGTGTTGGGTCTGCTGCTGCAACACATATATGCATGTTTTAAGCAGCTAATGTGCTTTTATTGTTAGAAGTTCAGTAGTTCTAACCCTAAGTTTCTGGTTTCTGTTGAGAAAAGAGGTGCTTGATTGGGTGTCAGGTGCTAGGATTCTGCCCAGAGATGCAGAACTTTTCCACTGACTCACACTGATGTTCAGTAAATAATTGATGCCTTTGTACAGTTCAAAAATGAAGTAATGTGAAAAAGCTATAATACAGAAATATTAGTAAGACAAATAAATAAATAAATTTGTATTTGATACAAACAGTGAATATCTGCAATACCTAATCCTCTTTCAAAGTCATTTAGTAAAGAACTAGTACCTTACATTTGAAGCAGAACAAGTTCAGGGCAATAAAAATCCCATTGACAACCATTTGAGAGTTATTGTCAGATTTTAATATTTATAGAGGGTGGTCCTGCATGGCATTTCCTATTTTAGAAACTAGTTGGCTTCCAACATAAAGATAGGAGGATCAAAGGAATTCTGCAGCAGAGTGTGTGTATTAACCAGAATTCATATACCCGCCAAAAGTTTCTAATCACTAGTGACAACTAATTTCACATCCCTCTTACTGGTTTCAGATTTGTAAGGTGCTCATTGCAGTGTGACTGTTTGTTTGTCAAAAGCTTGCGTTGGAAACCTCTGCCTGAATTGATGAAGAAGACTGAAGTTTGAGCAAGGAGTTGTGCCCTTGTTAGCTCTCTGACAGAGCAATGCAATGCTCCTGAATCATGCAGGGGGCTCTCTGGATCATTAAAGGAACCCACCTCTGTTACCATTTGTAACTACAGCAAAAGTAAAGTGGTGGGGGTGAGGGCCATTAGTCAACTCCCCTGAGTGATATGATTCCCCTTAGCTGCCCATGACCTTAATTTGGAAATGGGTTCTAGGTACTGTTATCAGAGAGCATTCCTCTGAAGAATAATACACAAGCTCCCCCCTCCCCAACTATGCCCAGGGAGCAACAGGCTACTGTAGCAACAGCCACTGGGCCATCTTGTTCTAGCATTTGTTGAAGAGCTGCTCCCAAGTGTCCAGCTCCAATACCCTACTGCAGCTCCTAGCTTTCCTTCTGCTGCACCAGCACCCAAGCGCACATCCCATACAGAGCATCCATCAACACAGATGAATGCACTATGAAAACCTAGATAGGCTTGGTAGGCAGACTGAGGGACACGGGTGGCAACACGGAGCTTATCAGGGAATAAGAGAGGGGGACAGAGGCAGGGAGGTGAAAAAATGCCAAAATCTGCTCTAGATAAAACAGCATAGATTGTGGAACAGTTGAGGTGTCTGATACAGGAAGAAGGAAGCAGCATGATTAGTAATGGGGGGTAAACTGTGGGGTTTTCACCCTGTGCATGGGCTGTCTGATGAGTTTAGGATTCTGGTTTTAATGTCCAGAACCGAACCCAGACTCTGTATACCTTGCCATATATATATACACATACACACAGTTTATATATCCATGTTACCATGTTGGTCTCTCACACTGAAGGGTGGCTTTTAGCCCCAGATTGACTGTGTGTGCGCACGGTAGGGACTTTTATAAAATTGATTCCTTGATTATCACAAGACACCGGGCGCTGGTAGCCTTGCTTGGGTAGACAGGACCAAAGAACATTCTCATAATACAGAACTGTGTTGGGAAATAACCTGACAATTACAGAATATAAGCCAGGCCACCAGTGTGTTTGATCTGGCTGTTCCTCAGAATCCAAGAGCACCTGTTCTCTCTGCATTTGTCTAACTAACATTTTGGAGCAAAGCCTCAATATCACTCAGTTTCTCAAACCAAGCAAGGCGTGGAGTCAGAACCAAGCAAGGCCTGGAGTCAGAAGTCAGCAGCATGAAAAACATCTTATTCATTTTTGTTTGTTTGTTTATTGTTAACAAACAAATCTCCTGGAACAAAACACAGCCAGCCTCCCTCCCCCTTGCACTACTGGGCGAGAGAGACTTGGAAATGAAGCCAGAGAAAACTGATCTCCGGTGGGAGCTTCTCCTCCTCACAGGGCCCTCAGGAGGTGGAGCCAGACACAGGCTGAAGGCAGCCACACTGTCACGGGCTGTGTCTGAGGAGGAGTGAGGCAGGAGTCCGAGATCAGTGCTCCGAACCCGCCAGGTACCGGCTCTGCTCCCGGGTAGCGTTCGTGGGTTACGCAGCGTGCTTGCGGGGCTGACTCTGGGTTTTCTGCAGCTGTAACGCGTGGGGCCAGACGGGAGTTAGTAGCTCCCGGAGTTGGGGGCTCTCTAAGAGCAGAGGGGTCGGTGAGGTGACTGTGTTGCTCGCTGAGTGAGGGCAAAGTGAGTGCACCTGCGGTGCGAGAGCAGGGGGAATCCAGCCTTTGATCGGTGCGGGAATGGGGCGGGAGTCAGCGTCCCCCCGGGCCCTCTCGGAGGGGCGGCAGGGCCCCGAGTCACTGGGGGAAGCGCTGCTGTTGCGCAGGCGGTGTTAGCTGGCACTGACTGTGCAGGGGTGAGATGGCTGAGGCAACGCTGCCCAGCGAGGGGCGCAGGCAGCCTGTCACAGGGTGCGGGCTGAGCTCTGAGCCCGGCTGTGGATTCAGGCCCCAGCCCCAGGGAGGGTTCGGTGCAGAGATGCCTCCAGCTGGAAAGGGCGATTGTCTGCTCCAACCCCGCTACCCTGCTGTGCGGGCGTGGGCTGGGCCGTGATCCCACTAGCGCTGGGCAGGAAGTGCCTTCCCTCTCCTGTAAGTAGGGTTGCCAGCCCCGCCCCCCACCCCGGATTGTTCTGGAGTCTGCAGGAATTAAAGCTTAATTTTTAATTAAAGATTATGTGATGTGATGAAACCTCCAGGAATTGGGCTAACCAAGATTGGCAACCCTGTCTATATGGATTCTTGAGGTTTCAAAACTTTTCTAGTCCCAAATCGGGGCACAGTCAAACATCTGTTTTTCATGAACCATAAATCTGAAAGGGGGTTGGGTTGGGTTGTGGAAATTGGATCAGCTGAAATGAAACATTTTGGTTTGTTTTTATGGTAAACTTAGATTTCTAAACAGAATGTCCTTTCAAACTGAAAAATGCACCTTTTTGTTTTGAAAAATGTCAAAATGGGACACTGACAGTTTTGAAACCTTTTTCCAAAATGGGAAAGACATTGAAACCGACCCTTTGCTCCAAAAAGTTTGCTGCTTTGTTTACTGTTGTCTTCAGCCTTCTGGCTGTTAGCTGAAGAGCCTGTCAGACTACATAACTTGCAAAGCACACAGTGATTTTGTAACCTCTGGTTATAGCTGCAGAGTTCAGTAATATAATAGCTGTAGTCCCCGTACCTAACTTTTTCTTTGAACTAGTCCAGGCTCCTAATTCCATTGTTTGAACTCACCCAGGAGAGTTTTGTTCTTCCTGTTTTAACACTTTGGCATCCAGTTAAGGGCCTGATCCTCAGAGATGCTGAGCACTCAACTCTCATTGACATCAACCAAGTCATAAATGCCCATTCTGTATGTTTTGAACCTTGCTGGAGAGTGTGTGTATGTATTTAACACTAAGGATTTGGTCCCCCGTTCCTCAAAGTTTAGCGAGTTAGGCACTAAATAAATAACTTTAAGGGTTTTGGACCTAGACTGTGACTTTATCTTCAGGCCTAAGCAAAGAGAGCTGCATGAGCTGTACTGCCCCAGAAGGCATTTTGACTCCCTTATGAGACATATTTGCTTCCTTCTTTTGGAGGTTTTTAAGAACAAGTTAGATAAACACCTGTCAGGAATGGTCTAGTTATTACATAGTCCTTCCATGAATGCAGGGAACTGAACTAGATGACCTCTCGAGGTCCTTTCCAATCCTGCACTTCTATGATTCTTGCTCCTTAAGCTAGCACTAAGACATTGTTCTATAAAGGGACTTAGGTGTGGCAATGCTCAGATGTCTAAAAAAACCACTGGAACAATAATGGGATCCACAAAGCCTGAGTTAGGTGTCTAGGCTTGGTATACAGTGCGTGGGGAGAGACGGGCATAGGCGCTGACTCCGTGGGTCCTCCAGTGCTGGAGCACCTGTGTAGAAAAATTAGCACCCGCAGCGCCTCTTCCCTGCTGGTGGCCTCCTCCCCCTCCCTCCCAGCGCCTCCTGCCTGCTGCTGTATCCTGGCGTGCAGGTCGGCTTTGGGTGTGAGAGGGAGGAGCAGGAATGCAGTGCACTTCGGGGAAGAGGTGGAGTGGGGGCAGGACCTGGGTGGAGGGGGGGGCTGGGCACGCCCTCTGTAGGGAAGTGTGATAGAAAGCTGGCTAGATTGTCGGGCTCAACGGGTAGTGATCAATGGCTCCATGTCTGGTTGGCAGCCGATATCAAGTGGAGTGCCCCAGGGGTCAGTCCTGGGGCCAGTTTTGTTCAATATCTTCATAAATGATCTGGAGGATGGTGTGGATTGCACACTCAGCAAGTTTGCAGATGACACTAAACTGGGAGGAGTGGTAGATACGCTGGAGGGTAGGGATAGGATACAGAGGGTCCTAGACAAATTGGAGGATTGGGCCAAAAGAAATCTGATGAGGTTCAACAAGGACAAGTGCAGAGTCCTGCACTTAGGACGGAAGAATCTAATGCACCGCTACAGACTAGGGACCGAATGGCTCGGCAGCAGTTCTGCAGAAAAGGACCTACAGGTTACAGTGGACGAGAAGTTGGATATGAGTCAACTTTGTGCCCTTGTTGCCAAGAAGGCCAATGGCATTTTGGGATGTATAAGTAGGGGCATTGCCAGCAGATCGAGGGACGTGATCGTTCCCCTCTATTCGACAGTGGTGAGGCCTCATCTGGAGTACTGTGTCCAGTTTTGGGCCCCACACTACAAGAAGGATGTGGAAAAATTGGAAAGAGTCCAGCGGAGGGCAACAAAAAGGATTAGGGACTGGAACACATGACTTATGAGGAAAGGCTGAGGGAACTGGGGATGTTTAGTCTTCAGAAGAGAAGAATGAGGGGGGATTTGATAGCTGCTTTCAACTACCTGAAAGGGTTCAGAGGAACAGCCGTGTTAGTCTGTATTCTCAAAAAGAAAAGGAGTACTTGTGGCACCTTAGAGACTAACCAATTTATTTGAGCATAAGCTTTTGTGAGCTACAACAAGTACTCCTTTTCTTTTTACCTGAAAGGGGGTTCCAAAGAGGATGGCTCTAGACTGTTCTCAGTGGTAGCAGATGACAGAACAAGGAGTAATGGTCTCAAGTTGCAGTGGGGGACATTTAGGTTCGATATTAGGAAAAACTTTTTCACTAGGAGGGTGGTGAAACACTGGAATGCCTACGGAGGTGGTGGAATCTCTTTCCCTAGAAGTTTTTAAGGTCAGGCTTGACAAAGCCCTGGCTGGGATGATTTAGTCGGGGATCGGTCCTGCTTTGAGCAGGGGGTTGGACTAGATGACCTCCTGAGGTCCCTTCCAACCCTGATATTCTATGATTCTATGTGTGCGCTTATGGAGACAGGAGCCTAAGAATGGATAAATAAGAGCCAGCATGTTAGGCAGAGAGCTGCTTAAGGGCTGGTCTAAACTGAAAAGTTGGGTCAAGCCGGCTATGGCACTCAGAGGTGTGAAAAGCCAGCCTAGCACCAGGTGTAGACAGAATTCTTCTGTCAATCTTGCTACCATCTCTTGGGGAGGTGGATTAATGACAGTGATGGGAGAACCTCTCCCATTGCTGTAGTGAGTGTCTACACTGTAGCATTTTTAGTGTAGACATAGCCTAAAATAGCCAATTGGAAATGCTTGCTAATGAGATGGATGTGTCCTAAATCCCACCCCTCCCATAGAGTTAGGTGCCTAAATCCAGGCTCGAGGGAGGGTCCTATCTCTGTTTGCGATCCATGACTGGGAGTCTGGCAGCTTAGCCTTTTAGCAACTCTCTTGCAAGAGAGAGTTAGTTGCCTGCCTAACTCTATACAAAATAGTTTTGGGGTGGGGAGAAGAAAGCAGCCTCCTCCCTTAATCTTTACCTCAGCAGTTAGGATACTCACCCCTGTTCAGTTCCCTCCTCTTCCCACTGAGGAGAAAGGATCTGAGGAGGTATCTGCCACCTCTTAGGTGAGTGTCCTAACCACTAGGCTACAGAGTGATGCTCACTCTGATCCAATTGATATTTAATTATCAGTTATTAATTAAAGTAAAGCAATTTAAATAGGAAACATCCCTTAGTTCAGTAGTTAGAGCACTCACCTGAGAGCTGGAGAACCATTGTTCAAATCCCATCACCTCATCAGGTAGAGGGGGGAATTGAACCAGGGTTCCCCCACATCCTTGTGGAGTAACCTGGGCTAAATGTTGCGAAGGAGGCTGCCCCCTTGTGACCCTGCCATTTTGTGTGGCATTAGGCATACTCTGAGCACATCTATTGCATTGGGCCCCACGGATGAGACAGGTGGTTATCTAGGGTTGCCACTTGGACAGTTTTTGTATTGGTCAAAAGATTTACTATGCCATGGTATTTTTCACTTGGGACACATTAAAGTGCTCACAGTTCACATGCCTGAGATGTGGACTGTGGCACTGTGTTAGGATAAAGTAAGACAAATGATAAAATAACATAAAAATGGGATGGGGGGAGGAGAAGGGGGAAATGGTTCTCTCACTAATTTTAGTAATAATCCGCAATAGTCATCACTAGGATCCTTTTTGCTGGTGGGAGGGGTGGCCAGTAGTTGTTTTTCCTGTGTCTTGGAGGTGCCTGCTCCTCTTTCCCCGCTTTGTGGATTGGCCTGGGGTTTAGGCATGACACAGGCATCTGAACTTTTACGGTACATCTACCCAGCATTTGGGAGCCTGTGGGAGTGAGCCTCCCAGCCCAGGTCGACTGATTCATGCTCGGGCTCTAAAAATAGCTGTGTAGAGAGCGCTTTGAAGTTGCAGTTTGGGCTCTGAAGACTCCCCACAGCCATGTAGCCCAAATTGCTATCTGGCCTTAGGACAATTTATTTTGCATAACTTGCAGCACTGTGTGAATTGTTTAACATTGTTACATTTTGATAGTTCTTTTCTGCAGACATGTCTAGGACTGTCTGCAGTGGCACTAGGTTTAACTTGTCTGCCTCTGGGTGTTTGACCTAACAGGTGTTTTACTCTCCATGAAAAGATAGGGTCTCCTGTGCACTGCTGAACTGCATTTTGGCTGCCGTGAAAGCAAAAGACTAGATTTACATGGATGAAAAGCTAGACTCTTCATTTGGCATCTGGTACTGAGTGGTGCAGAGTGCCTCCTGCAAGGGGCTGAGCACCCTCAACTTCCACTGACTCTATGGGGCTGTGCAGCTTGGCCTGGGGAGGAGTATGGCTCTAGCTCTTAGTCATATCTGAAGAGAGATTAAGGTTTTATCACCACTTGTAAATTTTAAACCTTCAGAGGTAATTTACCCTTAATCCTATTAGGCCACTTTGTGGTCTGGATCCAAACCCTGTTGGTCCAAGTCCCAGCAGAGACCAGTTCACTGGTTCACACATCTCTAGACTGAGTCAGATTTGATTTAATGTGGGATGTATGCCATGTGATCAATCTGCTAGAAGAGCCCTCATAAGGCTTTGTTAAATGAATACTGCATTACAATATAAAAGCTACTCTGAACACCACATCTGATTAGAAAGATGGAATAAGGCCATGCAATGGCCTTTGTATAAATGGGGGCCCACCTGTGTGGAGCTTATTGCAGGATCAGAACCTAAATCAGGTTAAACAAAAAAGTATGTGTGAATTATATTTAACAATCAGAGTGGGATCTGGGACCTTGAGAGTCTGGCAATGCTGTTTGAGACACAGAAAATACATCGCATTAGAATAGATAGGAAATCCTGAGATTTTCAAAATATAAAGGTTATATCTAGTATGTTATTATCAAGTCAGAGGCAACTTAACAATGGTTTAACTTCTCTTACATTATTAATGTTTTAAAAACATGTATCCATCACAAAATGTAGCTACAGAGTCACTTAACTGCCTTGCTACTATAAGCCATGATCAGATGTGCAGGCTGGACGTAGCTAAACCAGTCATGGAGTGGGGCAATCTCAGAACAATTTGCATAATTCCCGTGTGTTCCAAAGCTGCCTTGACATAGGCCCCTTGCAAATAGACTCGTCTCCAGGTTGATTTCTCCCTGCAGGAAACTGGATTGGGTAAGTACTGCTTGTGTAAGTACAGGCACTTCTTTTTCAGCTCAGATTTCTTTCCCACTGCTCTGTTCCACTCCCCAGCTGTTCTGAGTGGAGCAGCCAACTGATATTAACATGCTTTTGTGTCTAAGTGTTAATTTGACTTCCCTTTCACTACTCCTGGGGAAGGGGGGATTGAAATGAACATACTGTAAATGCTCTATCTCTTAATTGCATTTTGTTGTTCAAATTTGAACAGATGGAGGCAAATAGGGGCAGAGCTCAACTGATAAGTACAGTTTGCTCTCTGGTAGCTTCAGTTTGCTGCTCAGTGAAGCCTTGGGTGCCTGTGAGCAGGGTGGATGAGAACAAGAGGATCTAGGGCCTAGGAGAGGGGGTAGGGAAGAAGCAATTGGGTGTCTGTGGTTTCAGGCAGGCTGTTAGGAAGCAGGAAAGAAGGGTATCAGCAGAGGAAAAGACAGAAAGCAGAATGAAAAGCAAAATAGAAGCTGGGAGAGAGAGCCAAATTCTGTTGTCTTTACTCAGGCAAAATTTCTAGTGATTGCAGTAGTCATTAATTTGGGAATTGTTGAGGAAAACATCCAATGGGGAGACTTGGGTAGGGACAGCCAATGATGCAAAAGACTCCACCACCCAACTGGCATACACTCTTTTGTTCATGGCCTCTATTTCACTGGTGTTTTTCTGATTCTCTGCTACAGAGTTAACCTTTGGGCCCTGATAAGAGATTGAAAAATTGTTGCAAAGCTGTTCCATAAATAATTAAACTTTGTCTCTAACAATGGAGTAATTCATTTACCTTGCGTACAATGTGTTGAGTTTGCCCTCAGCCTTAAGGCTGGTCATCCTCAAGGGTTCCAGATCTTTTCCTTTGTGTCCTTGGAGAGGAGACTCAGCAGAATGCAAAGGCTGCTGTGAGATGAGCACTGTTAACAAAACTGGAAACTACTGAAACTAGCATTGTAGGCTCAGTGCTGCCCCTTGGCGATATCTGAGGTGGGAAGTGAGACAAATGGGAACCACAGGGTGTGAGTGAAGCCATCCCTGCATAGGTGTCCTAAGTATTCTGCCAGTTGGTGTTTATAGAAATGGTGGGGACCGTGTATGCAGCTGCCTTTGCTTTAGCTGTAGATGTAGAGCAGATTGGTGAAAAAGATGCAGAGTTACAGAGCAAGACCAAAAGGGTCACAGCCCAGTCCCAAAGCCACATTTAAACATTGTTGGATCAGGTACTGGCTTATAGGTTGGGTGGCTGAGACTGGATAGCCTAGATCCCAGGAGGGGATTGATTGGCCTTTGGCTGGAGCCTGAAGGACTAAGTAGTTTATCTAAGTACAATCTACAGATCTGCTCAGGATATAAGGTCAAAGTGAGCGCTGAAGGCTGAGTTGAAAATTATTTTTTTTCAATGTATGTAAATAATCTCGCAGATACTTAAGCTCTACAGTTCTTCTTCAGTCTAGAGACTTTTCCACTAGTGGGTGGCTGTAACACAGAGGACCATCTGTGGTTCACTACCGTGTCAGCAATTCTTGTCATGTTTGCTACTCCTGAAAGAATTCTGCACCAAATAAATAAATAAATAAATAAATAAAATAAAATTCTGCCCTCCAAAAATAAAAATTTGGCACACAATATTTTAAAATTCTGCAAATTTTATTTGTCAATAAATAAATGTGGAGGCTCCAGCAGTGGGGAGCACAGGCTACTGGCTACAGGGAGGTGGAAGATTACTCTGCAGCCCCCTGCCCTCCCTGGGACACAAACTTGATGGTGAGGCTGCACCCAACCTTGACACAGCGCAAGGGCTGGGCCTGCCCCAGAAACACCTCGGGGGTCCAAGCTCCTCGGCACCAGGTGTGGGCAGGCAGACTCAGCCTGGCAAGATCCAGGTGTGGGGTGAGAGGGTTCTATGTGGGCAATCTGGGTGCGAATGGCTCAGTGGGAGGTCTGGGGGCATAGGTGGTCGTTGGGGGGGTTCTGGGTGCAGGGTCAATAGGACTCTGCAGGGGGGTACAGGTGAAGGTGGTTGGGACTAAACGGGGGGTCTGCGTAGGGGGGAATGGAGCTCAGCAGGGGGTCCAGGTGCTTGGGGCTTGGTGGGGTGGGGGTCTGGGTGTGGGGGGGCTCATTCAGGGTGGTCCAGGTGCATAAGGGGTGTGGCTCATCAGGGTGGGGGTTTGAGTGATGGGGACTCAGCTGGGGGTGGTCTGGGTGCAGGGGTCAGGGTCAGGTGCAGAGGGCTTGGTGTGGGGTTCTGGGTGCAGGGGGGTGGGACTTGGTAGGGTGGAAGTTTGGGTGTGGGAGGGTTTGGGGGGGTTCTGGATATGGAGGGTCTGGATGCAGGGGGGTTGGGGCTCAGTAGGAGGACCACATGCAGGTGGGGCTCAGCAGGGTTGGGGTTTGGGTACAGGGGACTTGGTGGGGGGGTTCTGGGTGCAGGGGGGGTGAGGCTCATGGGAGGGGTCCAAATGCATGGGGGTTGGGTGGACGGGGGTGGGTGTGACCCGGCCCCAGGTGGCTGTGACCCAGCCCTGGCGTGAGCATCCCTTCCTTCTGCCCTTCCCCCCCCCCACCCTTTCTGGGCATCCAGAAGGATGTGTCTGTGCTGCTGTGGAGGGGCATGTGAATGGTCTTGTGGCTTCCCTTTGCTTCCCCATCAGAAAGTCATTTTTTATCCAGGGAAGCAAAGAAATCTGTAGGGGACATGAATTCTGCATGCCCGCAGTGGTGCAGATTTTCCCCCATGTATAAAATTGATCATAGGGAAAAACCTGCTTAGGCAAAGATTGTAACTGGCTGAAATTAAGTTTTAGTCTTAGAAGCACATTCCTACTTTTGTTTGTTTGTAACCCTCTCTTAACCCTTATTACTTCTACTTGGTATCACTTAACCTATGGGACTGATGTGTGGTAGGCACGCTGCTGGGGTCAGGGTGCTGAATCAGATCTGCAAAGTATACCGACGCTCTGGGGATTGCCTCCTTGTCTGCTAGCTGTTGGTGTCTGGGCTGTAAACCGCACCAGTAGAGCATTTAATGCACCCAGGGTTGTAGGGCAGACGGTGGTATAACCACTTGCTGGTTTAGATTGCATCCCCAAATGTCACAGAGGCATAAAAACTGTCACTGCTGCCTTATTCCTAATAAATCATAATTTTAAAAAAGCAGATCAATAAGACAATGCTAGTTCAACATTAGCTCCATAATTCCCTATAAAACAGTTCGCTCTTCCATTCAATAAACAGACAGAGGGTACTCTTTCTCCACTGAGCCCATAGAGGGCTTGTATGACTCAAGCCCAGATATTTAGGTCATGATTACCTCTCTCTTCCTCATGTGCATCTCCATTGCAAGACACTCAGCAATATTTACTGCATTGGCACGTAAAATTCAAAATCCCCCCTTGAAATTAAATACTTCCTTTTAAAATAATTTTCCTTTGCTGTATTTGTCAGGCAACAAGAAATCTGAAAACATGGCTGGAAAACCCAAACTGCACTACACTAAAGGAAGAGGTAAAATGGAATCTATCCGATGGCTATTAGCAGCAGCTGGGGTTGAGGTTTGTATTTCTCATAAAGTGATCAGATTAATCAATGGTTGAAATGACTGTTCTATTTTGAAAATATGAGTAATGACTAGTTACTAGCACAGTCTCCTAACACACAAGTGATTACACCAACGTGTACAAGAGTCACAAGAAGCTGGATGTAAATTCTGCATGTCGGCTGTCCTATATTACTTACACGGTCCTAATAATATTCAGCAAGGATATTAGTGAAACTGGCATTTCGTGTCCTGTAGAATGTATTCATTTCATTCTTTGCAATAACAAGGGTTTCTGTTTCCAAGGAGAAACTATCCTTGGCTGTCGTCTTGTTCAGAAAAATTAATTTGAAGAGATCTTGGATTGTTGCTGCTGTTCAAAGTCAGGAATCTCTCCAGCTTCTTTTGAATGATTGCTATTTGCAATTGTCTCTCATTTACTCTTGCTTTAAAGACCCAGTCACACCATATGAATAACTTTGAAAAACATTTTGTTTAGAGATAATTTTGTATACTTTTTGTCCAGATCCTCAAACTTGTATAAATTAGCACAGCTCTCCCGAAGTCAACAAAGCTACCTTGATTCACATCAAGCAAAAGTGTGGCATGATATGGCTTAATTTCTGTGCTGAATATTTGCTTGAAATTATTGTCATTTCCTAGGAATTCATTTTCCTCTTTGGCTTCTCAACACTTGAAGTGAAAAATCTTCTTTATGACTTGCAGTGATGTATGTTACTGTGGGAGATAAGCTGCTAGAGAACAAGCTGTGGAGCAACAAAGATCCTATTCTCATTCAAATGTCTTTTATTTTTAATTTTATTTTTTAAATCAAGGCAAGAAACATAAAGGCAGAATTGTCTCTTGTAGTTTCTCAACATTTTCCATGTAGCATCAGCTGCTTTTTAAGTAAAGTACCCAAAGGCGAATATCCACTAATTGTTCATTCATGATCCATGAAATATAGCAATCAACCCCCTTTATTCCTGTTTTCCAGTTTGAAGAAGAGTATGTGGAAACAAAGGAAGACTTAGAAAAGTTACGCAACGGTGAGTCTAGGGCCTAGTCCAGACACAAACTTGCACTGATTTAACTTAGCCCTGGTCTACACTACGAGTTTAAGTCGAATTTAGCAGTATTAGGTCGATTTAACCCTGCACCCATCCACACAACGAAGCCATTTTTGTCGACTTAATGGGCTGTTAAAATCTATTTCTATACTCCTCCACGACAAGGGGATTAGCACTGAAATTGACGTCGCCAGGTTGAATTTGGGTTAGTGTGGATGCAATTTGACGGTATTGGCATCCGGGAGCTATCCCACAGTGCTCCATTCTGACCACTCTGGACAGCACTCTGAACTCAGATGCACTGGCCAGGTAGACGGGGAAAAGCCCTGCGAACTTTTGAATTTCATTTCCTGTTTGGCCAGCGTGGCAAGCTGATCAGCACAGGTGACCATACAGAACTCATCAGCAGAGGTGACCATGGAGTCCCAGAATCGCAAAAGAGCTCCAGCATGGACCGAACGGGAGGTACTGGATCTGATCGCTGTATGGGGAGATGAATCCGTGCTATCAGAACTCCATTCCAAAAGATAAAATGCCAAAATATTTGAAAAAATCATCAAGGGCATGAAGGACAGAGGCTATCACAGGGACCCGCAGCCGTGCCGCGTGAAACTTAAGGAGCTCAGGCAAGCCTACCAAAAAACCCAAGAGGCAAACGCCCACTCGGGGTCAGAGCCCCAGACATGCCGCTTCTATGATGAGCTGCATGCAGTTCTAGGGGGTGCCCCTACAACTACCCCACCCCTGTACGTGGATTCCTGCAAGGGAGTCTCACGCAACAGGGATGAGGATTTTGGGGACGAGGAAGATGAGGAGGAGGAGATAGCGGACAGCAGGCAAGCGGAGAAAGCGTTCTCCCCGACAGCCAGGAACTGTTTATCACCCTGTTGACAGTACCCTCCCAACCCGGGCTCCCGGACCTTGAAGGCGGAGAAGGCACCTCTGGTGAGTGTACCTTTGTAAATATAATACATGCTTTAAAAGCAAGCGTGTTTAATGATTACTTTGCCCTGAAGACTTGGGATGATTTTGCGGCCAGTACCACTACTGGAAAAGTCTGTTAACGTGTCTGGGGATGAGCAGAAATCCTCTAGGGACATCTCCATGAAGCTGTCCTGGAGGTACTTCCAAAGCCTTTGCAAAAGGTTTCTGGGGAGGGCAGCCTTATTGCATCCTCCATGGTAGGACACTTTATCACGGCAGGCCAGTAGCACATAGTCTGGAATCATTGCATAAGAAAGCATGGCAGCGTGTGGTCCCGGTGTTTGCTGGCATTCAAGCAACATCCGTTCTTTATCTATCGGCTGCAGATGTTTCAACGCTGCCACTAGCATCTCCATCCCAGAGGCTAGTGCAGACAAGAAGGCGAAAAAACGCACTCGTGATGAAATATTCTCTGAGCTCATGCAGTCCACCCAAACTGAAAGAGCCCAGCAGAATGCATGGAGGCAGACAATGGCAGAGTCCAGGAAAGCACAAAATGAACGCGAGGACAAATGGCGGGATCAAGAGGAAAGGTGGCAGCAGCATGATGAAAGAGGCGGGATGCAATGCTGAGGCTACTGGAGGATCAAACTCATATGCTCTGGCGTATAGTTGAGGTGCAGGAAAGGCACAGACCGCCACTGCAGCCCCTGTGTAACCAACCACCCTCCTCCCCAAGTTCCATAGCCTCCTCACCCAGATGCCCAAGAATGCGGTGGGGGGCCCCTCGGGCACCCAACCAGTCCACCCCAGAGGATTGCCGAAGCAGCAGAAGACTGGCATTCAATAAGTTTTGAAGTGCAGTGTGGCCTTGTCCTTCCCTCCTCCCTTCCTCCCTCACCCCTCCCGGGCTACGTTGGCAGTTATCCCCCCTATTTGTGTGATGAATTAATAAAGAATGCATGAATTTGAAATAACAATGACTTTATTGCCTCTGCAAGCGGTGATTGAAGGAGGGAGGGGAGGGTGGTTGGCTTACAGGGAAGTACAGTGAACCAAGTGGGCGGGTTTTCATCAAGGAGAAACAAACAGAACTGTCACACTGTAGCCTGGTCAGCCATGAAACTGGTTTTCAAAGCTTCTCTGATGCACAGCACGCCCTGCTGTGCTCTTCTAACTGCCCTGGTGTCTGGCTGCGCGTTATCAGTGGCCAGGCGATTTGCCTCAACTTCCCACCCCGCCATAAACGTCTCCCCCTTACTCTCACAGATATTGCGGAGAACACAGCAAGCAGTAATAACAATGGGAATATTGGTTTCGCTGAGGTCTAACTGAGTCAGTAAACTGCGCCAGCGCGCCTTTAAACGTCCAAATGCACATTCTACCACCATTCTGCACTTGCTCAGTCTATAGTTGAACAGCTCCTGACTACTGTCCAGGGTGCCTGTGTACGGCTTCATGAGCCATGGCATTGAGGGTAGGCTGGGTCCCCAAGGATAACTATAGGCATTTCAACTTCCCCAATGGTTATTTTCGGGTATGGAAAGTAAGTCCCTTGCTGCAGCTGTTCATACAGACCAGAAATTCTGAAGATGAGAGCATCATGTACCTTTCCCAGCCATCCCACGCTGATGTTGGGGAAACGTCCCTTGTGATCCACCAGTGCTTGCAGCACCACTGAAAAGTACCCCTTTCAGTTTATGTACTGGTTGCCTTGGTGCTCCAGTCCCAAGACAGGGATATGCGTTCCGTCTATCGCCCCACCACAGTTAGGGAATCCCATTGCAGCAAAGCCATCTAGTATGACCTGTATGTTTCCCAGAGTCACTACCCTTGATAGCAGCAGCTCAGTGATTGCGCTGGCTACTTGGATCACAGCGGCCCCCACAGTAGATTTGCCCACTCCAAACTGATTCCCGACTGACCGGTAGCAGCTGTCTGGCGTTGCAAGCTTCCAGAGGGCTATCGCCACTTTCTTGTGAACTGTGAGGGTTGCTCTCATCTTGCTTTCCCCTGCCCTGAAGTGCAAGAATACCAAGTCGCAAAGTTCCATGAAAGTGCCCTTACGCATGCGAAAGTTTCGCAGACACTGGGAATCATCCCAGACCCGCAACCCTATGCGGTCCCACCAGTCTGTGCTTGTTTCACGGGCCCAGAATTGGCATTCCATGGCATGAGCCTGCCCCATTGCCACCAGGATGGCCAAATTGCTGGGGCCCGTGCTTTGGGAGAAGTCTGTGTCCATGTCCTCATCACTTTCATCACCGCGCTGCCATTGCCTCCTCACCTGCTTTTGCAGGGTCTGTTTCTGCATATACTGCATGATAATGAGCGAGGTGTTTACAATGCTCATTACTGCTGCGGTGATCTGAGCAGGTTCCATGCTTGCCATGGTACGGCATCTGCAGGAGAGCAGAGTTGCAGGGGAAACAGTGGTTGGATGACCAGTTTTGCAGACCGACCGCACCGTCTGCTGCCAGGACACAACAGCTGAGTGGGCTGCATGTTTGCCGTGTTATGGCGAGACAAGAGCAGCCGAGCAGAGTTGCAGCAGAAGTGGCCATGCGAGACCACCAGGAGAGCAGAGTGGCAGTGGAAGCGGTGGATGATAACGGTTAGCAGTCCTACTGCACCGTCTGCTGAAAGCAGTGTGGTGCCCGCACGGAAAAAAGGCGCAAAACGATTGTCTGCCGTTGCTTTCACGGAGGGAGAGGTGACTGACGACATGTACCCAAAACCACCCGCGACAATGTTTTTGCCCCATCAGGCATTAGGAGCTTAACCCATAATTCCTATGGGCGGCGGAGACTGCGGAAACTGTAGGATAACTACCCACAGTGCAACGCTCCGAAAGTCGACGCTAGCCTCGGTAGTGTGGACTTACTCCGCCAACTTAATGCACTTAGTGGGGACAACACACAATCGGCTGTATAAAATTGCTTCCTAAAAGTTGACTTCTATAAATTCGACATAATTTTGTAGTGTAGACATACCCTTAAAGATGTAGTTTTTAAACTGGTGCAAGTTTGTGTCTAGACCAGTGGTTCACAACCTGTGGGCCACTTGCGGCCCAATCAGTACACAGCTGTGGCCCGTGTGACATCCTCAGTGCCATAACTAGGGTGGGGCAGTAGGGGCACCTGCCCCGGGGGTGCAAAAATGGGGTGGTGCGAGACCAGGCCCAGGTGTCAGCTCCCCCCTCGTACTCTAGTAGGATTGTGAGTCCGGTGACCCTGGCTGGAGCAGGCTCCCTGGCACTAGAACTGCAGGGGCAGGGTGGGCTGCCAAGCTGAACTACATGCAGGTGAGATGGTAGACAGCAGGTGCTGAGAGGGGGGATGCAGGGGCTAGGGCCACAGGGAGAGTGGGACAGGGGCGCTGGGAGGGAGTGCAGGGGGCTAGGGCTTCAGGGAGGGGGGTGCAGCCACTGCATGGGGGACAGACTCTAGATGTCTGGGGCACAGTCTCTGGATGGGGGCTAGATACTGGGCACAGTCCCTGGGTGCGGCGGGTTGAGTGCTGTGGGGTAGTCCTTGGGGGGGCTGGGGCAGGTGCATGGGGGGCAGTCCCTAAGTGGGGGCTGGGTGCATGGGGGCAGTCCCTGGGGGGGCCTTTTTGCCCTGGACAGGGCACCCTGTCTCTGGAGGGCAGGCATGTCTGCCATCCCAGTGTTTGGGGGCTCTGGATGATGGGGGAGCACTCCCTGGCTGTAGGGGCAGCCCCTGGGTGGGGGGTGCCCTGCACCGGGTAGGGCTCTCCATCTTTGCAGACAGGCTCCGCAGCCATGCTCTCCAGGCGCTCAGCCCAGCTATGCTGCCAGCAGCGGAGCGGAAGTGAGGGTAACAATATATCATGCCATGCCACCCTTTCAGTAAATTAATTAATTTTAACAGTTCGATGTTTTGACTTATTTTGCTAATTTAAAATGCTCTTGGTAGATATTTGCCAGTGTTGAAAAGAAAGGTACTATATCGATTTGCATGGTATTGCTGTCATTTTACAAATAGTAAACCTTATTTTTTTTGTAGATGTACAGGGTGTGTGTGTGTGTGTGTGTGTGTGTATAATCGATTGTTGATGCGGCCCACATAACACAGAGAGAGCTGCACAGGCAACCCACATTGGTAAATAGGTTGAGAGCCACGGTCTGGACAGTCATATTTTAAGAACAACTTTCTTCTGTTTGGCTTAATCTGGATTGTCAATGGAAGGGGAGTTTTGTTCATGAGACCACTTCTCTAATGTGATATGGCCTGCGTGAGAGGTGTACTGCATATTCCTTTACTCTGGCAATAGAAGCTTAGGATCTCTCTAATATAACTGGAAATGTCCATGTAAATTATAAGGCGTTTTCTCTCAGATCCAAGCAATGATACAACAGTTTATGAGGACTGAGTGACTTAACTTCTTTTCCTTTCCAAAGATGGAGCCCTGCTGTTTCAACAAGTGCCCATGGTGGAAATTGACGGGATGAAGATGGTGCAGACCAGAGCCATTCTCAGCTACATAGCAGGGAAACACAACCTCTATGGGAAGGACCTGAGGGAGAGAGCACTGTACTGTAACATGACCCTTATTAATATACACTATCTTTATTTGAACATTTGCCTGAAATAGATAAAGAAGAATACTGCTTTGAAATTTAACCCCCTTCTTCCCCGCATGTATATTAAAATGATAAACCTGTCCAAACACCACTGATGTCTCAAACCCAGAGTTTTGATTCATGGTCATTATCTACTTGGTAGATTCATACATTCCAAGACCAGAAGAGACTATTGTGATCTTTTCTGACCTCCTGTATATCACAGGCCACAGAACCTCCCAAATAATTCCTAGAGCACATCCTTTGGAAAAACATCCAATCTTGATTTTAAAAGTGCCAGTGATGGAGAGTCCACCACGACCTTGGTAAATTGTTCCAATGGTTACTTACTCTCACTGTTAAAATATTTACACCTTATTTCCAGTAAGAATTTGTCTAGCTTCAACTTCCAGCCATTGGATCATGTTATACCTTTCTCTGCCAAATTGAAGAGCCCATGATTAAATACTTGTTCCCTATGACTGTTGATGAACATGAACAAATTGATGATACTGTTAAGGCTCTCCACAGAGTTTCTTAAGTTATATAGAGACCAGAAGCATCTTAAGTTCCTGAGGCAACTTCCAGTCCTTAATGGGATAATAATAAAGGCCTTATATGCCTTGGTACTTACTTTGATTTCTTTCCTATTTAATGATAACAATTCAGAGACTTAATCTTTGGACGAAACCTGGGGTGTGTTTGTGCCTGTTGGCCCAATTTAAAAACAACCAGTTTCAGCTGAAAACTTCTGTTCGCTTTAAAAATTACCATAGATTGTTGTTTGTACATATGCACTATACAATCTCCTAACGTAAAACAATTTTCGGATACTCTGTTGCTTAGACAAGGACTTCATCGTATATAAGAATTCTAGTTTCACAGCATTAGCAGGGGTTCTCAAACTTCATTGCACTGTGACCCCCTTCTGACAACAAAAATTATTACACAACCCCAGGAGGTGGGGCCGAAGCCTGAGCCTGCCTGAGCCCCACTGTCCTGGGTTGGGGGGCCAAATCCCAAGCCCCATTGCCCTGGGTGGGGGGCTGAAGTCCAAGGGCTTCAGCCCCAGGCTGGGAGCTTGTAAGCTGAGCCCCACTGCCCAGGGCTGAAGCCCTTGGGCTTTGGCTTCGGCCCCAGGCCCCAGCAAGTCTAAGCTAGCCCTGGCGACCCCATTAAAATTGGGTTGTGACCCACTTTGGGGTCCTGACCCACCGTTTGAGAACTGCTGTGCTATAGCTTAACGTGAGCAATTAAATTTTCCTTGTCCACCCCTCCTAACGAAGTCATAACAAAAACATCAGTGTTGAGAGAACATATTAAGTGTGCTTTCTCCTGAAAATTAACTCAGTGGGAATCCTTTTATGGGGTTCAATGTTTGTGGTATTATATACAAATGAATGTGTTCATTTTACCAGGAGAGCCTTCCCCCCAACCCTCCCCTGCCCTGTGAACTCATTTTCAGCTCTGATTCTTTCAGCATCATTACCAGCAAATTAACAATTCTGAAGGCTATATTCTACCCTTGACTAGACTAGGATTGATCATGTAAATCTAGATTCCACCATTTGCTACCTGTTCAGCATTATTGTTGTCAAAAACCGAAGGTGCTGGTTCTCAAAATGTTCTGTAGAGCTCTTGCTGGTTATATATGTATACATCTTGCTGGTGCCTCTGTATTTCCTGCTACTAAAAAAAAAAAAAAATCTGCTACAAATTGGAGCTTGTTGAAAGAGAGAAAACAAAGGGTGAAAACCTCTTCCAAAATTCCCATTTATTGTCAAAATTCAAAAAGTTTTTCTGACCAGCAGTGTAGCTGTGGTTGTAGCTGGTTTTCCTGTTTTTTTTTTTGGGGGGGGGGGTTTGAATTTCAAAATGTAAACAGCTTTTGAATAGCACAACTAAAAATACATAGATAAGTTCCTAATATTACTCTTCATGTAAACTATTGCTATTCTTGCCACAGGGACAATCTCTCTTTCATAGCATGGATCTCATATTAATGAAGACTGAGAACCTCTAGTCTAAAGTATTACTAATAGCACAGGTAAAGATCAAGAGGTCAAATCAATTTTGTTGTTGTGCAGTGGCTGAGTTAGCCTCCTGAGTACTGCTGCCATTGCACTACAATAAAATAACAAGCTGACTGGACAAGAGTCAAGTGTTCAGAAATAAATGGACTCCTCTAAATGGAAAATAAAAACCATTTGTTTCAGGATTGATATGTACGTGGAAGGAACAACAGATCTGATGGGAATGATCATGTTTCTCCCTTTCCAACCACCCGAGGCAAAGGAGAAGAATTTTGCTTTAATCATCGAGAGGGCCACAACCAGATACTTCCCAGTCTATGAAAAGGTAAGTGACAGTGAGGCAACAGTTCAGACATGACAGATCATAGAGAAGAACAGTTTGTACGATGGTGTTTGCTGAAATTTCCCTTGCACAGGAGGAAATGTCCTCAGGGCAGGTGGAGTTGTAGGACTGCAGGACCGCTCGGGGAAACCTCATAGAATGGGGGCCACCAAACAACCTGGTGCTGATTCTGGCACGGAGAGCCCCCATTGACCTCAGTAGGACTACTCACAGAGTAGGATGCAATTCACTGTGAGCAGGGATGGCAGAATCCAGCTCTTCTAAAGTAGTTTAGACCATGGTAACACAGTGATATTGACTCTTCACTAGCACCATAGTGGTATATGCATACACATCAATGGCTGGGATACAGTCCTGAGAGCATATATCAGGGTATATTTTTCCAAGAAGTTCAAGTGTTTCTGCTGTTCTGAATTAAATATAGTTGTGATTCAGAAGTGTTAATAGCTAATCCTACAATCTTTACTCAGGCAAAACTGTTATTTATTTGTATTGTAATAGCTCCTAGTGGCTCCAGCTAGGATTGAGGGTCCCTTTGTCATGGTGAGGGCCCTACCAAATTCACGGCCGTGAAAAATGTTTCACGGACCGTGAAATCTCGTCTCCCTCATGAAATCTGGATATTGTAGGGGGGGTCGTGATATTCCCACCCTTACTTCTGCACTGCCTTCAGAGCTGGGTGGCCAGAGGGCAGTGGCAGCTGGCTGGGCATCCAGCTTTGAAGGCAGCGTCCCACCAGCAGGAGCACAGAAGCGAGGGTGGCATGGTATGGGGATCATCATTTTGGGGGGGGGGGCAGGGCCAGCATTACGGGTGGGCGACCACTTAGGGTGCTGTGGTCCCCCCTCCCCCCCCCCCACACCCCCCCGAGGCCCCTTTGACCTCCAAGTGCTGGAGAGGAGCAGGGCTGGAGGCGCCCTGGCTGGGGGCTCTTACCATGTGCCAGGCTCCAGCTGCTAGCCCCAGCCAGGTTGTAGAGGGACAGGACTTCCTCTTCCCCTGCATGGGCTGCTCCTGGGGCTGGGTCAGACCCACCAGAAGTAAGGGTGGCAATACCATACTATTCCACCCTTGCTTCTGCGCTGCTGCTGGCAGTGAAGCTGCCTTCAGAACTGGGCTCCCAGCCAGCAGCCGCCACTCTCCAGCTGCCCATCTCTGAAGGCAGCGCTGCCGCCAGCAGCAGCTCAGAAGTAAGGGTGACAATACCGTGAGCCCCCTACAATGGCCTTGTGTCACCCCCCACAATCCCTTTTTGGTCAGGACCTCCAGAGTTACAACACCGTGAAAATTCAGATTTAAAAAATCCTATGACTGAAATTTACCAAAATGGACTGTGAATTTGGTAGGGCCATAGTCATGGTTACTAAAATTCCCATTGAAGTCACCTTGGGAGTAATGAGGAAATTTGAGTACATTTTTCATGATTTGGTACATGAGTTCTATCTCTTTATTCACTCTTGAGCTGTAGACAAATATGCAGCCTTTTCTAAGATCTTTGGGCACTGTACAAAATATGCACACAGCAGGAGTTCATGGAGAGCTGACTGGAAGAGAGTTGTACAGGAAGTGTCACATGTAAAGCAGAAATGCCCAAGGGTGGATTTGTCAGTAAGAATGCAAAATCCCAATTATGCAGCTTCACCTGATGTCTCCTCAGCAGAACCTCAGATTTGCACAAGCAAAATCAGTGTTTACAATATGCAAGAAATTCAGTCATCACCATCCTCATCATTCTTCCTGCACCATCAGCTGCATACGTTCGAAGTCAAACAGCACCAATCATCCCTGTCCTTGGTTCACTTTTCCAGGTCTCTTTTATTGAGATGTAATAATGCCACTTCAGCTATTATGATGCTATGGAGTGTGTCTCTAGGTTGGCCTCTCTCACTCTTGCCCGGAGTTGCCAAATAGTGCTTGTTTAGGTAACCTCCTTTTGGGCAAGGTTTCCCAAATAAGTCAAGCTCTTCTTCCTTTCTGCTTGTATTGTTGTAGCTAGTTGTGCCCATTCTAGGATCTCTTCATTACTTATTTTTAGTCCATTTTACTTTGAATATGTTACACATACATCTGCACTGAACAATATTCAGTTTGCATTGGATGGACTCTTCTCCATTCGGAGGATGCTTAGGGTGTTGCTTTTAAAGATCTTAAGTTTGTTTTGTTAACCACATTGGACTTGAGACTTTGAAATATAGCACTTGCTTAACCTATTTTGGATTCTATTTCAAACACAGTCACCAGTACTGGGAGTGATACTGCCTAGATTAGTCAACTTATTGACTGTTTTTAAGGCTTCACCTTCCAAGTACAGAAAATCATTGTAGGTAAATTAATTTTCATAACTTCCATCTTTGATTTAGTGATAAGACCTGTTTGCTTGGCAGAACTTGCGAGACCATCTGTCTTTGGCTGTCTATCTTCAGCTGTCTTATTTAGAAGACGGATGTCATCTGCAAAATATAAATCTCCAAGCTTGCCATTTATCCATGCAGTGCTCATTTCCATACTGTGACAATTTGTCACTTAAATTCAATAGCAACTCCAAACAAGATGAGAGACAAGGTATTACTTTGTCTGAGACCAATGTTAACATTAAACCAGTCTGTTAGCTCCTGGTTTATCTTTGCTTCACACTGAGTGTTTTGATGCAAGTTTTAAATAATTTTGATGATTTTGTTGGAGACTCCATAGATTCATACTATTTACTATGGTGGTTTTCCAGCTACGCTATCAAATGTTTTTTTGGAAATCTACAAAATCAGGCTATTTCTTAACCACTTCTACAAATAATCCCCTTCTGTTTGCATCATTGCCATGAATCTCCTTCTTGGGGACTGAAGTCCTGCAGTTATCCTGACCTAGGAGAGGTTATACACTGAATCGTGGACCCAATTTGAATTGAATGACTTTGCATTCTGATTGCCCACAATCCTCTACTTATCACCTCAGACCTTTTGCTTGGACTAGTCCTGACAAATCCATATTTAACCAAGTAAGTAAGCTATTTCCCATTTGTACCCCTAAGACCTCTCTGTTTTCTCATCTTCCATAGGTTTTAAAGGAGCATAGCCAGCAGTTTCTTGTTGGTAACCAATTTAGCTGGGCGGATGTCCATCTGCTTGAGGCCATTTTAATGGCAGAAGAGTGCAAGCCTGATATACTCTCCCCATTCCCGCAGTTACAGGTAACTGAATCGCCTGATCTCACCAAGGAACATACACTTATATTCAGACTCTGTTGCCCAATGTAAAGTACTGATGTTTAAGCCCTTGGAGCCACTGCAGCACTTGAGCTCTCATTATTCTCAGTGGGAGATGCTGTGGAAAGAGTCGAGCTGCTCAGGACATTTTCAGCAAAAAAAACCTCGCATTGAAGCCAAAATACTTAAGAGAGACGTTTCAGTTTTGATGAAGACGGTTTTTTAGAGGGAGACACTCTCATGCACTGGCCAGGGATGTGGAAGACCCAGGTTCAAGTCCTTGCTCTGACCAACTCAAAGCAGAGCAAGGACTTGAACCTGGGTCTTCTAGGTCCTAGGCTGGTGCCCAAATCACCATGCTGTCACATGCTGTTGCTCCACAAATTGAAAACAGACATTAACACAATTTCATTTGTGTGAACACCTTAGAAAGGTTACAATCTGGAACAAAACAAATTTTGAAAGTTGCCACAAAAATGTACGGTCATCCTCTGGCCAGCTCTAGTACTGACCTCTTCTGGAAATCTGGCCACAAATAGCTACCAATTGTTTTGTTTTGTGTGTTTTTTTGCTCATGCAAATTTTTTGTTAAATACATTGTGAATTTTAATCTATGAAGTTGAATGTCATTTCCTTAATTTGAAAGGCTTTTTACTGCTGCTTCTTTTAGGCTTTTAAAGGAAGAATAAGCAACATCCCCACAATTAAGAAATTCTTGCAGCCTGGTAGCCAAAGGAAATCACCAGCAGATGACAAGAGCGTTGCACAGGTGAAGAAAATATTCAACATCTAATCACTATGTGGTTACTAAAAATCACTGCACCAACAGTATAGTAGCTCAGCCATGCTTAATATAGCTGTAAACTTCACATAACTCAAATATTTAATGACCTGAGCTATACAGGAAGTCAGATTAGATGATAATGGGCTCTTCTTGGCTTTAGTCTGTGAAACTGGATTTTGAAAGTTTTTAGCAAGACATGTTAAATGCTAGCATGCAGAAACATAACACTTTAAAAATGTCACTGCAATAGCTATAACTAGATTACAATGTATTGTAGACTAGGGTAACTTGTTAAATAATCTTGTAATTGGAAGATACATTTACTTGAAATAAAACACTCATTGCTTTCTGTTGGACCTCATTTATTAATAACACATGTAGGTTAGTACGCACAGCTGTACCTCTTGAAGTGCTTCAGAAAAGTGGGTGCGCCCGATCCCTGATTCCCTCTCCATTTTCCTACCCGCTGGACCACGCTACCTCGATTAGTATTTCCTGGCGGTTGGATTTTGATCACACTGGTGCTCCCAATGTTCTTGAAAGCTTTTAATACCTTTTCTGCTGCATGAAGTACTTCCCATACACAAGGGAATATGCTGAGCTCAGAACTCTACAGTAATTGGTATTTTATAAGCAGAAAGGAAAAACCATTTGAATCTCTGAAGTTTTCAAAATTTGGGTTAAACTCTCATTTTAAATGTTTTGTTTGCAAATATGCCAAACTAATTAAATACAACACGTGATTGAGTAGCAAAGGGAGCTGGCAGATGTTTATGCTCTTCTTTTACCACATTCCCAGCCCATTATGAGGCAACTCGAAGGGGAGATGGGTGACTGGAGGAACAGCCAGCCATGCTGCATGTCATCCTTGACTCCTCACCTTGCCAAGGTGGGCGAGGGGAGGATGTTACTATTTCCCAATGAGCTCAGTTCCCCACTGCTAGTCCATTTTGAAGAGATGGTGGGTGGAGGGAGAGATGTGATGGCTGCTGGCCTCTGAAGTATTAGTGTCACCTTGTGACAGCAACATCCCTTGAAGAGGGAAGAAGCCAGTGCACGTGTGTCTGGTCAGTTGATCTCCAGTTAGGCTTAAGAGGGCACCTGGGCTCTAGAGGGAGGACGGGGCAGATGAGGGCTGTCTGAACACAGGAGAAACAGAAGGTACAGAAGAGAGTTGCCTTGAGAAAACCTGCAGAAAGCTATGCAGCCCCTCCCTGGAAGGAGGAAGGAATGGGCAGGAAGCAGCAGAGGGCAAAGCCTGCTGAGCTTCCTGAACCAGAAGACCATGGCCTGAGAGGGCTGCAGTCTGAGAGCAGCCAAGGGAGATGCCTGCTGATTCTGAGTGGGAGAGCTGAAGCCAGAGGGGGCTGAAAGCTGAGGGGAGGCATGATGAGATATGCCAGTGTGACACCTGGACTTGAATGTGGGGAGAGATGCTGGAGCTTTCCTTTGTAATAAACTAACCCTGCAAGGGCTATCCCTACTCAGGTTGTTTGGACTATTTCTGGGAACCCTAAGGCAGGTGCACAGGTTATGCTGTTACTGGACACTGGAGAGCACTTGCTACAAGAGGAGATTTCCCTGGGCCTGACAAGAATCATTAATGGGTGTATCACCCAGGGCTGAAAGCCATTTAGACAAGCCCAAAGTGCACTCAGTATCCTTTCAGCAACTACACTTGAGCCTTGGCTAATTTCAATAAGTTCCAGTCTGCCAATGACCTCTTTAATGAATACAGGGAACATAAAGGGGTTGGTTTTATTTCTTTGCTGGTGGTCTTATCAAGAGGGTTAGATCTGACTGATTACTTTGCTACACTGTTTCGTCTGCATATACAGGAGGGCAGCTAAATGTACCATGTAAATAAAATGAAAAAACAAGGACTTGGAGGGGGCTGCTAGCTCCTCTTGCTACTCCAAGGGCTAACTTTGTAACTGTACAAGAGACAAATCTTGTTGATAGACTATGGGCTAGATCCATAGAGGAACTTAACACCTTTAAACCTCCCCAAAAGCTGCTGCCTAACACCGGAGGTGCCCTAAATTTCTGCTGGCAAAGTCCCCTAGGTGCCTATTGCTAGATAACACCTAAGCCCTAAGGGTATTCTCAAACTACACCTTCCCTGCCTATATATTCAGAGCATCTTCCCAAAACACGCCCATGAGCAACCTAACTGGGAATGGGCGTGGGTAATAAGAACCAGCGATCAAGGCATTCTCCTGGGATGTGGGTGACCGGTTTTGGAGCAGGGACTAGAATCCAGTTCTCCAGTTTCCTAGCCCCTGGGTATTATGGGCTGAATCTTGATCTCCCTGTTGAAGTTGTTCCACTCTGTATCAATAAATTTTCACTGGGTCAGAGAGAGAGATGGACACTGTATCCTGGTGGTCAGGGCACTCCCCTGGGATGTGGGAGACCCAACTTCAAGTCCTTGCCCCAAAGCAGGCAGAAGTGGGATTTGAAAACAAGGATCTTAGAGACCTAGTAGCTACAATGGGGTGGAGGTTGGGGTAACTGGCATGTGTGGTGTTTTTTTGAGAAATGGCTGACCTGACTTAGGCTCCTAGTTGCAGGAGAGAATGCACAGCTCTGAGTATTGCATGGAAACAAGCAACACCTAAACCCTTTTCATCCACTGTTCTGATCCAAGGGTTCTCAAACTTCATTACACCGCAACCCCCTTCTGACAATAAAAATTACTACATGACCCCAGCAGGGAAGACCAAAGCCTGAGCCCACCCAAGCCCCCTCCGCCTTAGGGATGGGGTCCAAAGCGGAAGACCAAGGGCCTCAGCACCAGGCACGAGGCCTGTACCTTGAGTGTTAGAGGGCTTTCCCTTCACCTCCTCCCCTGGTTCCTGTCACGCAGACAAAGAGCAGAAGACCAGAAGTCGGAAGTGCTGGCAAGGCGATGTTTATTGGGTTTCGTTGTAAGCAAGCATATCCATAGCTCTTCAAGCCCACAGAGTCTGTTTCTCAGGGTTCCATTCCCAGCTCTGATGCTGCAAAGCATTTACATAGTAGCCCCCTTCCCAGCTCTGACACTACAGAGCCTTGCCTGTGTCTCTGTTCCTCATTTCCACCTCGTCCTCCTTAGCAGGCCCAAATACACGTGCAATGCCACCCCTTACAACTTATGGTCATGTTCCATTTTGAAGGGTCATGAGTCTGGGGTGGGAGGGAGGTCTTCCTCCCACTTCTTTTGTATCCCATGGGAGGGGTAAGGAGTGAGGTTGTGTACTGGCCAAGGCCAGGCTTTTCTTTGGCTTTTAGTGTTTATGTCTGCCCCTCGCTCCCCCCAACACACGTCCTCCCTTGCCCTTCCCAGCTGGTTGCTTGACCTTGCCTTGAGATAGGAGTTGAGGCAGTCTAAAAGTATGCACTCGTATATTATACTCCCACCGTGCCCAGTAACACTGTAGCTGTTCTTATCTGTTCCCATTGTACTAACAAACCCATCTGGCTAGGCAGAAGCAACACACAGTGTCTGTGTTCACAGATATTAGTCTAAGATCTAGGAGTGTCAAACCCCTGGGCCCCGGCAAGTCTAAGCCAGCCCTGGCAAACCCATTCAAATGGGGTTGGGACCCACAGTTTGAGAACTGCTGTTCTAACCACATTAAACGAAAAAACACAGTGGTACTAATTATAAAGTCTTCTCAACCAATCTTTCTGAGGAACAGGAGTTCTGCCTTCCTTCCCCTTCCCAGGAACCCCTATTGCATGTGGCGAAGAGGGAGGCACAGTGTTACTGGCACCTCCTCAAATGTTCAAGAAACAAGTAGCAAAGTTGCCCTATGAAGAGCTAGGACAAGGCCAGTCAGTCATCCCTTGAAGCTACAGGGAGAGCTGCAGGCCTCGCTGATCAGCCAGAAGCCAACTACAATTAGCTGCTGGAAATATCCAGACGCTGGTGCGGGAGTGTTATTATAAAGAGACTAAGTGAATCCCTGTGCAGCTCCACTCAATTCTGAGAGTCAGCTTCATATCACAACTGCAAACTGGGCACGTTTTGTTTGGAAGTGAGATTTTTAGGACCCAATCCTGCAAAACGTTCAGCATTCTTCAACTTCCATTCATTTCAATAGAAGTTGAGGGCACCTTACTGAATTGCACCCTTAGTAGGTCAGGTGTACACAGCTACCAATCAAAACTCTTCCATTCACAGGTGACACTACAAATAATGGTCTCTGGAGTTTGTTGGTCAACATGAAAGATTAAAAGAGAAACTGCTTTAAATGTTCCATCTTTTATTTGATTACTGGTAACAATTTATACATTCTCTATCCAGTGGAAGAAGATATTTACATGTTTGGAAACAAAATATATTCCAGTGCAATATGGAGCAGAAGCATATACCCTCATCTGTTAGTGATTTTGATAAAACACAGCGCATTACATGATCAATATTGACAAGACTTTAGTTTGCATGTTATGTCGAGCTTCTATTGATTACTTGATATTAGAAGCTTACAAGATTATGGTTTAATACTATACCCCTTTTTAGTTTAGTGACACATCCAAACATAGCTCAAGTTTCAAAGGGGCAGAACATTTCTAACATCCACTGATTTCTTTGTGGTGCTATGCCCCCTCAGCACCTCTGGAAAAAAAAAATCCAGCCAATAAATTGCTTAAATGAAAACAATGATACAAACTATCAAAAACCTTCTTGTTTAATTGAAAAAGCTTTCAACATATGAAAGAACTTTGAGGAATTAAATTTCAGATGTATTTAACTTTTACAGTGAAAAAAAAAAAAACAAAAACCAGACAGACATACTTCAAGTACAAATAGCTTGTCTGCTTGTTGAAGGGAAATGATCCTCCTACTTCAGTCCTTAGTTGCTGTTGTCTCTTACAGCAGCAGAAAAACCAATCTCAAAATCATCAAAAGGCTGCATCAAAACACAGAACAAAAGTAAAAAACACAAAGTTTGGGTATGAACAATCAAATAGCATAAAGCCCATTCCTGAATTTGCTATTGGGTACAGATGAAAGAATCTGGAGCATAAAATCTTTTAAAATACCTCTGGAGTCTGGTTCTCCATTGCATTTACCAGTTGTATACCAGCATACCTTGGAAGAGGTCAGTGAAATTACACCAATATAACACTAGTGAGAATCGGGACTTACGGGTTCTAGAAAGCGCAATCTTCTAGATCTTTTGGGCCTGATTCTCCTGTCACCTATAATTGTGTGAATGGAGTTATGTCAGAGGTGGGCAAACTATGGCTCGCGGGACCATCCCGCCTGGCCCCTGAACTCCCGGCCGGAGAGGCTAGCCCCCGGCCCCGCCCCCACTGTTCCCCCTGCCCCGCAGCTCGCCACGCCGCCAGCACTCTGGGCGGCGGGGCTGAGCTCCTGCCAGGCAGTGCAGCGGCGTGACTTGCTCTGGCATGGTCAGGGGGCGGGGAGGGGGTTGGATAAGGGGCAGAGGACAGGGAGTGGTTGGATGTGGCGGTCAGGGAACGGGGGGCGTTGGATGGGGGTGTGGATAGGGGTCGGGGCAGTCAGGGGACAAGGAGCAGCAGGGGTTTGATTGGCGGGTTGGATAGGTGGTGGGATCTCAGGGGGCGGTTAGGAGTGGGGGTCCCGGGAGGGGGCTGTCAGGGGACAAGGAGCGTTGGATGGGTCAGGGGTTCTGAGGGGAGCAGTCAGGGGGTGGGAAGTGGAAGGGGGCAGATAGGGGCTGGGGCCAGGCTGTTTGGGGAGGCACAGCCTTCCCTACCCGGCCCTCCATACAGTTTTGTACCCCCCATGTGGCCCTCGGGCCAAAAAGTTTGCCCACCCCTGAGTTATATGAATATAATTAAGGTATACATGATTGGAGACAGCACTCTTCTAAGTTTTGATCCATTAGAGGGAGAGATTTTGAAAACAAAAATACTGAATTGCTTTTCCAGTGTGTTCTAGGTTTCAAAGTTACCAGAATTCTTTCGCATGTTTTAATGATTTCCAGACAAAGTGCTCATGTCCAGGCATAAAGTTCATGTTCTAACTGAAATAGTCTTCACAGTGTTTCAATAAATACAGTAAAAGGCACAGTCCAACACAGAGTTGCTACAAGGAAGATTTAATTAAGAGTGGTGTGAAACGCTTAAGTACCTTTTAACCCTATATGGGTTAAAACAGAATATTTGGCTGCGTCTGCACTTGGAAATGGAGCCGTTGTTTACAACAGTTAGTTGAAATGATGCTCAACATGGTTTCACCTTATCTACACTTGCATTTGCACTAGTTCACTTGCTAAGTTTGCTGATAACGGTTGCCAGCAATGGTTCCATTTTGAAACACAGTCTTAGTCTTGACTTGCACTCTGGGTAGCCCCAGTGAATTCAGAGCAGAATTTCATCCAGTATGTTTAGTTTTAGCGGTGAGCTGGTTTAGCCATACAAAGAGTTCTGTACTAGCTGTTAATGAAGACACCATAATTAATCTAAGGGGATTGTTTTATTCATGGCCTGCATGCATGAAATGCAGTTATTGTCAGAAGAGTGACACCAGACTTCCATATTTATTCTCTCAGTGACAACATATACAATTTCTTTTTACAAGTTAAAAAGATATTTCTAAGTATCTTCCCTGCAAATTCAGCCTAGGACCTGAATATCGACCCAAATACTTTCTGCATCTTACATCACTTGACAATACTTTAGCTCCGCCAGAAGTTAAGGGTTTGTGGCAGGAATTACTGGGTGAAATTCTGTGGCTTGTGTTATGATCATAATATTTACTTGGGGCCTTAAAATTTATGAATCCCTAATGAAGATTCTACCAGGAAAACCGAGCTGCCAGTTTGGTTGATGCGTATCTTTGTTAGCCATGCACAGACACTATAGCTCCGAGAAAGGAGGATATTTTTTATTCTATTGCATGCACCATCAATGAAAGTTCTCACAGCTAAATCATTCAATAAGGATGATGTAAAATGTAGGAAAAAGTTGATTTGCACGTTCATCTTGCAGTATGAACAGTTAGAAAAACAATTTACCTGCAAACTGAAAAATGTTTTGCAAGATGGAGTCACAGAGAATAACTTTGGAATTACTATGGAACCAAATTAGGGAATAAATATGGAAATTGTTCTTTATATGTAAAAATAAAGAACAGCAGCAGAGAATGAAACAGTTGAGTCATCATATGCAGTAATACTGGCTAAAATTTTCAAACCTGGCTACCTAAATCAAGACAACTAAATAAAAGTAGCCTTATTTTCAACGCACCTACATCTTCCATGGACTACAGTGAAATTTGCTCAGAACTTCTGAAAAGCCAGGCCATTTTTCTTTAGGTCACTGAATATGAACTTAAGAGCCCAAATTTAAGTATTCCTGTTTGAAAACTTTGGCACATAATTACCTCACGTACTTTTTAAGGCCTTCATCAATACACACTGATACCTAACTGTTAGTATCCTCTTTTCTGAGGCTCCCAATTACTATCAGATGTGCGTTTTTTGTGGACAGCTGTCTACTGGAAACTGGACTTCATGGTCATTTCATTTAGCCCATCTAACAATCACTGGATAGTAACAACTTCAATCACCATGTTCTTGGATTGGATGTCAACTGGCTACCATTTGAAATAGGCTGAAATCATTGCAGCAGGAACTGAACATAAATATACACACCTACCTTAAACCAGCTATTAGTCCACCCGGAATTAGTTTCTTGGATCTCTTGAACCTCATTCCCATTACAATGGTCAGAATAAAAGCTGAAACTGTAACAGACAAATCAGCACCATATTTACTGTTTTCCCCAACACTATTCATCAGTGGAATTTTCAAGATTGTGGTTACTTATCAAAGGACTACCAAATAAAGTTTCACAGCAGAAGGTAGTGAAAAGTGTATGTGATAGAACTCTCCCTGGTCTAACAGCATACTGCACCAAGCTACATGTATGGCCTAATGGATAAAGCACCAGACTAGAACTCAGGAGACCTGGGTTCTTGTCACTAGATTGCTAGTTAACACTTGGCAACTCCTTGTGCCCCCGTTTCCCCATCTGTAAAATGGGGGTAATGATGCTTACCTCCTTTGTCAAGTATTTTGAGATCTAGAGATGGAACAACTGTGCATTGTTAATTTAACCTACAGTCCCAAAAATCTTTCAAAATACAGTACTCTGATTTTCTCAGCGGTAAGTAACATTTCTAAATATAGAAACATGCAGAATCTTACTTTGCAGACACTCGTAACGCTGTCAAACAGTGTCAATTATTCCGCTACATTTGCATGCAAAGAGCGATCAGGAAAGTTGTATAAGCCACTACACATTGTACCAGTTGACTGAACACTGCCTCACAAATCCCCGCATCATATACCATTATAGCTCCTTTCCCAACCCCCAGTTTCAGGAACCTATAAATGCTAAGGCTAATCTCTGCTTTCAATAAAAAAAAAAGTTAAATCTTTTAGTTGCAAAGTTTGCCTTGAAAATATAAACAGCTGCATGTCACATATTTTCCTTAAAGAACATTGCTATTGATGTGGCCTATGACATGGCCCCAGGCTCTTTGGTTCACGGGGGGGGGGGGGGGGGGGCAGACCAGACACCAATTCTTGGCTGTGAGGGGCAGTGCCATCTGAGTTGCCACTAATGGCATCAGGGGAGCCAAAAGTTCCAGCCCAGCTAGTTCCTCTGACATTGGACAATGCCACATATTGGCCTAAAAGAGATGGGATAGCTCAGTAGTGTGACAGGGTATCTGATGCAGCATAATATAGGTTCTAACCCCAACTCCAACACTGGCATAATTAAGGCTACTGTGGGAAGCATACAATGCTCCTACCACTCTTTCCCCATCTGTAAAATGGAAATGCCAATGTATCCTTAACTGTCTATCATAGGGGGTTTTGATACATTAGTAGAATGCTATATGAATGGAAAGATTCACCAGAAAATATAGACAGCTATTTGGGAGCGTGGGGGGAGATGAAGAACTATCACTTGAAATAATTTTTAAGTGTCGGCAAGAACAGGGGTCTCACCATAGGTAGCAGGCCTCTACTTCTCCTGCAGCTGGCAGTGAAGCTAAATTCCTCCTCTTTTATTATGGAGCAACCCAAAGTATCCCTTTCCAGAACCCACAAGCCAGCCCTATGCACAGCAGTGCAGTCACAGTGGACAAGAATTTGCTTGGGAAGGGAGCATAAACTTGTTCTTTAGGCTCATCCCACAATACTAAGACAAGTTCTGACAGCTACACACAGATCATAAAATTCCACTCACTAAGCATACACTCACTGAGCAATGAAGCAAAAGTGATTTCTAATCACCGCTTTTCTTTTATGCTCCCATAATCTGACCTCAGGCATGTGCCTCAGCAAAAACAAGACTGCTCCATCACATGAGCTTCCCCTATAGCCCTGAATATACTTACCACCATTCCAGGTTAAAAAGCGTGTCCATTGCATAAAGGCTCTACTGACGAGGCACCCGTGCCTGGATTATTCAAGAATGCCGAGACACCTTGGGTCCAATTTTCATAGGTGCTGAGCACCCCCAGCTCCAAGTGAAGCCAGTGGGAGCTGTAGGCACTCAGCCACCTAAGAAAAATCAGGCTTCAGGTGTCTCAAATTGGGCATTCAGAAACGATGGACTATTTCTGAATATTTAGGCCTAAATTCTCACAGCTGCTCCAGTCACAGAAATCTGAATTCAAGAGTTCAAGGAAGTCAGGACATCGTATACAATGTATAAAAATACTGAAGATGGAAACTCATGTTCTCTGTCAGCTCTGTATTCTTGTGAAATCAGGCCCAGTACCCAGCCTGCCTGACTCACAAAGGACATCTCCCCCCTACCCCTCCATAGTCTCTGCTTGAACCAAAACCAATCAGAAGAAAGAGACTTACAAAAAGCAATGAGAAGGCAGTGAGAGACACACCTAAACCCCTCTGGAACAAGGGTGACAGGATTAAGGCAACTCCCCTAGCCTCAATTGCATCGAGGATAGGATAGGGAGGCATCTCTAGTAGCATATAGAATAGAGAACAGAGATTTGAAGGCAAGAACCGCACTGAACTCTGGGACCAGAAAAGCAGGGAAGCACTGCATGATGGGGTATCTCTGCTCCAGATGTTAATGAAACCCACACCTGCACACACCCAGCTCAGTAGTTATCAGACGAATTCTTGTAATAAATCCTTTATTGGTATCCAAAATACTGAAGCTGCCTAATTGCATTTTGAGCTCCCTTGAAGGAACACCGCCCATAGCCAGGAACGATCAGTTCCTATTGTCTAGCCTGAACAAACAACATTGGTACACTCCCTTGAGCCACCAGTTTACCCATAAACAAATCTAGTGTTCTCCCTTGAATCATCGTCATTTCCCTACAAAAACCCCTACCCACGCTCAAATAAGGGTTCCAATGCCTGGATCCAAAATCTGCATCAGTTCTATTGGGACTTCATCTTCTCCTCACTGACTGTGCTGGGGGCTCTGCCTGTCTCCAGCACTCTGGACCCTCAGCTACCACCACCACCTGGGAACCCTGACCAGTTCAAGCTTCACAGAGTGGTGAGAACCCAACTCTCTCTCTCTACTGGGGTTTTTTGTTTTTTTTTTTTCTCTATTCTAGGTATAGCTTTCTAACCCTGACTTGTGTGATCAGTTATAGTTTTCTAAACCTGACTTTTGTAATCAAATTTAAGATAGATTTAATACTGTAACTGTTTTGTTTGTTTGGCTCTCCTTGTATGATTATTACTTGGCAATAAATAACTTTTATGATTAAGCTGGTTGCTTCCCCCCCACCACAACGTGTGGCATATGAGGGTGTCAGCCTGGAAGTGCTGTTTGACCCAGCCTGCTGAGTCCAGGGACATAAGGGGTCAGCTTGGGAGTGCTGATTGACCCAGTCCACTCAGATATGCTCTGTTGATGTATGTGTGTGTGTGTTCAACTGGTTCTGGGGCAGGAGGAACCCAGCTCTGGGGAACCTAGGTCCTTGCAGAAGAGCTCCATTGGGAGGGAACTTGCAGCAGGGAGAAGTAGAGCTCCGGATGAAAACACAAGCAGTACATTGATAGAATTACAGAATACTGCACCCCAAAGAGTTACTCTCATAAATGAACATACCCCAAAGTAACGGGCAAATCTGGTAACACACGCCTTTCGTGTTTGTATGGTATAATTTCCCATACATGTAAAAAGTAAGAGTGCTACTATCCTGGTTTCCTAGCAAAGCATTACCCAGGGGTAGGCAACCTATGGCACGTGTGCCAAAGCGGCACGCGAGCTGATTTTCAGTGGCACTCACACCAGTCCGGGGGGCTCTGCATTTTAATTTAACTTTAAATGAAGCTTCTTAAACATTTTCCCTTATCTACTTTACATACAACAATAGTTTAGTTATATATTATAGACTTATATAAAGAGACCTTCTAAAAACGTTAAAATGTATTGCTGTCATGCGAAACCTTAAATTAGAGTGAATAAACGAAGACTCGGCACACCACTTCTGAAAGGCTGCTGACCCCTGCATTACCATTTATTATAGGATACCCTTGTTACAATCAGAGTTGGAGATGGAGATAGTTGTGACTATTGTTTTTTAGGCCTAGATCCTGTAAAAACTTATGCACATGCTTAGCTTTATCAGACATACATCATCTTATTGAGCTCTGGATTCACTAGGGCTGTTGCCATGCACAAAGTTAAACATGCATGTAGGCTTTTGCAGGCTCAGACCTTTGCAAGCAGTCAAAAACAATTTAAAAAAAAAATCTAACAGTAGAAGAGAGTTTTTAAAATACACCTCTACCCCAATATAACGTGACCCGATATAACACAAATTCGGATATAATGCGGTAAAGCAGCGCTCCGGGGGGGCGGGACTGCGCGCTCCAGTGGATCAAAGCAAGTTTGATGTAACGCGGTTTCACCTATAACGCGCTAAGATTTTTTGGCTCCCGAGGACAGCGTTATATCAAGGTAAAGGTGTATATGTAAAGAGAACATTTACCTGTCTGCAGCATTGTTGTAGCCTTGTTAGTTCCAGGATATGAGACAAGATAGGTGAGCTAACCCTTAATTGCCCACTTCATTTTAAGTGGCCTCCTGCAGCAGGTGGAGCTTAGAAACTCTGGTTACCTTCCCCAGACTTGAAGAAGAGCTCTGTGAAGCTTGAAAGCTTGTACCGTCCACCAACAGAAGTTGGTCGAACATCTAGTCTCTGTCATATCCTATTACCTGTATTTTGTATGTATAAAGCCTCCAACTTTAAAAGACGAAATTGAAGCAAAGTGTCTAACTAGTTAAACTATCAGGAAGACTGAGGTGTCATACGATGCAAAAAATTAAACAGAATATGTATTTTGAACAGTCTTTAATTAATGTAAAAGTCTATTTTAAACTGTACACATTTTAATACTTACAAAATGATATCTTCACATCTCTGGAGTCATGTGTTACACAATACGCTCCATAACCAGAAACCAAACCAAAGAAGAGACCAGCAGCCAAAGACACTATACTTCCTGCAGAAAACCATTTAAAGGAATATGAAAATGAAAACGTGAGGAACTGAAAAAAATAGACGACAGAATACCTTATTATTATTATTAGAAAATTTACTGTATACTTTGCTGCTACAACTAAAATCTGAGATGAACTGGAGTTTTCCCACATTTTGGCTATGAATTACTCTGGAAAAGAATAATTTTTACTATGTAATGTTTCAAAGAGTAGGTCTTGTATAACAGCCTGATAAGTCTGGCCAAGTTGACAAGGAGAAGGGCAAATACAAAGAAGAAACCATTGAAAAGATGCAAGAATAGAATGGTCTCCTGTGTGTCACCCATTAAAAGAACTGCTAAAATGAAAATAAAAATAAATAAATAAATAAATAAAAGTTCCAATGCTGGGTATTGTGAAGTCCATACACCAGATTCTCTATTGAGTTCTGTTTTAGGGTATGTCTACACTAGAAACACTACGGCGCTGTGCCTATGTAGGGTAGACACTTACTACAGAGACAAAAGGGATTCTTCCATCACTACAGAACAGTGATCCCCAAACCTTTTACCTTGTGCCGCCCCTTACCCCGGCCATACTCCCCCACCTGGGGCAGGGAGCAGGACCGCGGCTCCAGGAGGGGAGGGACGCGGACAAGGGGGCCAAGGCCGGGACCACAGCTGGGTGCGGGAGTGGAGCCCTGGGTGCCCACGCCGCTTCCTGCAGCTCCCATTGGCTGGGAATGGCGAACCACGGCCACTGGGAGCTGTGGGCAGCCGTGCCTGCGGTCAGTGTAAACAAACTGTCTCGCGGCCCACCAGCGGATTACCCTGATGGGCCGCAGGTTGCCCACCACTTATCTAGACAGCAGATGCAGTAATTCTTTCCTGACTTGGTCTGAACTACTTGTCAGGATCTGACTCGTAGCCATTTACACTAGCGTGAAGTGGATTTAAAATACCATCATTCTGGTTTAGGAGCAATTTATCCCCTTTGCATTGGGGTAAATGGCTTCACAAGGTGTAAGGCAGTAGAGAATCAATCCCTCCGTTTCCAAATCCTGCCACCCCCACATTTACCTTTGCGAGTATATCCTACAACACCGCCAAGAGCCACCACTGCCGCATAACAAAAACCAATCCAGTCAATAGCCATGATCACAACTCTAAAAAAGACAACAAATTGCAACAATGAAGCACAAACTCTGCTTTAAAAATAGTTTTCCTGTTTAGGATTATGAAGTGTTATCCATGAGGATCCCAAACAATAATAGATAATAAGTTACAAGTTTCAGTATTGTGGCGATATTCCAAATGTGCATGTGCTTAAACTGGCAGGCCCACCGACAACAATTCCGGGTCCCACAGCTGAACAGTCAATGGGCCCCTGGTCCGCCTGATGTGTGGGGCGTGCTGCGCCTGCGCTGGCCCTGCCAGAGGCAACTAGCGGGAGGGACACAAATGGGGGCACCAGCTAAGAAGGGGGACACGTGACACCCCCACGTGACCCCTCCTGCATGATCGCCCATGTGACTTCTCCCCACCCTGCCCCCAGCTTGGGGCCCTCGCACTCTCCCCGTCCCCTCCTCCCCATACCATGTTAGCTGAGCATGGCACTCTGTCCTCCTGCTGTGCCGGCCCGGCTCCCCCTGGCTGTTCGGCTGCTCTTCTGGTAGCCAGGCTCCGGAGCCACTCCCGGATGCTGCCCGGTGCAGCACAGCAGCTGCCTGGGACAGCTCCTGGCTGCGGCGGCAGCAGCAGGCCACCCCCGCCCCGGGCTCAGCTTCTGGTGACCATGGGCCAGTGACCCAGGGCTCCCCCGCCCTCCCCAGCATGCTCAGAGTTGGCTCCTGTCCCCAGAAGCTGACCCTGGGCAGGGAGAGGGCTGCCCGTTGCTGCCGTTCCCTGCCTTGCCCAGGCTCAGCCTCTGGGGACAGGAGCTGACTCTGAGCATGCCAGGAAGGGCTCCAGCTCTCTCGGCCACTGTCCCTAGACAAGCTGAGCCCCCGGGGCAGCCGCTGCACTGCACTGGGCAGCGTGGCCGGAAGATGAGAGGCTCTGGCCCTGCCTCTTCCCTTCCAGCTCTGCCCTGCCGTTCCACTCCCCAGCTGGGGCTGGCTGCGGTCGACAAGTTGCCCAAGCGGGCATCTGGGGAGGGCAGGTGGGTGGCCGACCCTTCCTGTCTCCCCACCCCAGCGTCGCCTCTGAGCCCTGCAGCCTGCCTGGGTGATTTAAAAGGGCTCAGGGCTCCTGGCCACTGCCACCACCACTGCCACAGTGGCAGCAGCGGCAGCCAGGGGCCCCGGGCCCTTTTAAATCCCCCAGGACCCTGAGCAATTGTCCCCTTTGAGCAGGCCTGACTGTGTGATCTTTTTACTGTAACCCTTGTTCCTTCTCACATCTGTCTATGCCCTTTTACCTTACACATTGTAGCATATCTAAAATTAGGCTCCAGTCCTTCAGAGACTTATGCGCATGAGCAAGTCCTTGCCAAGATTAGGCCTTAGAAGCTACAGGCAGTAAACTGACTGGGGTAGGGAACTCGCTCTCTCAGGCACAGGGAGGGGAACAAGCAATCTCTCCATGAGTAAAATGGCGACAATGATACTGACCTCCTTTTTAAAGCATGATATAAAAACATGTTTTGAGATCTGCTGATGAAAAGTGCTAGTGCTATACCAGAGCTAGGTATTATTGCTGGTCTGTTCCTTCTGCAAAGTTCCTTGCACACTTTTGGGTGCTATACAAATAAGTAATATAATTCACCAAATACAGAATTACAAATAATGGAGTGTTACATTAAAAATCCCATAGTAAAAACATTAAATGTGTAAAAAAAATCATGCAAAAGTTTGCTATTCCTATGTAGATAAAATCTCCCCCCTTCCCAACCAAAGAGCAAGCCTCCTCCTTTCTGCTCATTCCTTTCTCCATCTACCTTGGAGATGTGTCCTGGGAAGGGAAGTTTTCTAGATCTTAAATGTTAAAAAACAAAACACACAGTAGGCAGGGAGAGAGTTGATCAAGCACGTGTTATAATTTAACCACCAACATTATGACTGCACTTATTTTGACCCTCTAGAGATGCACTAGAGGCCTACAAACCCCACAGGTAGAGACATGGTTTGAAGAGGGTATAATCTAGGGCTCCTCGTCCTGCAATGAGTTCTGTCCTGTGGTCCGCCGGCCTAGAGCTCACTACCCAAAGGCCCCATCACGCCAACTCTGAAGCAGTGACTAACTTTACAGGGTGACAAGCAGTCCCAGTTATGATCAATAACTTGGCACCAACATAGCAGGTCACTTTCCTTTTTATGTTGCATCCCATCTTCCAGCTGTAATTTGGCCTAGGCACTTCACCAAGCAGTAAGGCCAGAACTAAGTGGGAGTGAGACAGGGTTGTTCAAGTCCAGTGGTGTTTGACCTGTCAGCACCAGAGAGGGGGACACAAGTGCGCACACTCTAGAAGGGGGCAAACCCGAAAGCAGCCCCGCTCCGCGCTGGTTAGGGTGCTCTAGTAACCACGCAGACCAATACTGCCCATCTCAGCCTGCTGCGTAGGTCTGGCGAGACCCTGCTCTGCCCCGTGCAAACGGGGGTGTGGCCGGGGCCGCTCTCAGGCACAGCTGGGTGGTGGGAGAGGGCAGGGGGCGCCCCCCCTTTCCGTGCCCTCCCAGGGAATGTCAAAGCGCTGGCGCAAGGCGGGGGTCGCGCTTTGCAGACCCCGCAGGGCTGCAGCTGAGAACCCGGCTCTGGCCCCGCGGGAACTTTCACCATCGCGCGCGGGGAGTGGGGGGAGGGAGGCTCTGACCAGCCGGGGATCCCGGCGGACAAGCTGGGCACCTCTCCCCGCACACCTCGCGCTTGCCTCCGCCGGGCATTAGTAGCTGCGCGTTCATTTCCTCTCCCGAGTCCCGGCGAAGGACTGCAGCTCCTCCCGTCCCGTCCGTTCCTCTGCAGAGACACCGACACCGGCTGCCCCCAAGCCAAGCGTCCGGGCTCCTTGGTGGAAAGGGGGAAGCGCCCCTGCAGGCCGGCCGAGCCCAGGAGCCCTTTGTACCTGAACAGACCTCCCCGATTCCAGCCTCCAACGCCCTCCGCACTCTCCTCCGCGCGCCTTCTGCTGCTGCTGAGCCGGAGCCCCTGCCTGAGGGAGGGCCCCGGGGCGTGCACCGGAGCGAGCCTGCTTACAACGCTTCCAAGCCCCGCACTTGCTTCCTCTCTGTGGACGCCGCATCGTAACACAGGGGCGTGCTGCCCCCTCATGGGAAACGTAGGGTATTGCCAGGCCCACAGCATCCACTCTGCCTTGCCTTCTCTTGCCTATGGCTGGTGCTTTGCCCTGCACTAAAACAGAAACCTTAGGTGAAGAACTCTGTGTAAAAAGAACAGGAGGACTTGTGGCACCTTAGAGACTAACAAATTTATTAGATTTCAGAGTAGCAGCTGTGTTAGTCTGTATTCGCAAAAAGAAAAGGAGGACTTGTGGCACCTTAGAGACTAACCAATTTATTTGAGCATAAGCTTTCGTGAGCTACAGCTCACTTCATCGGATGCATTCAGTGGAAAATACAGTGGGGAGATTTATATACATAGAGAACATGAAACAATGGGTGTTACCATACACACTGTAACCAGAGTGATCACTTAAGGTGAGCTATTACCACCCCGGGGGCGGGGGCGAGGGACCTTTTGTAGTGATAATCAAGGTGGGCCATTTCCAGCAGTTAACAAGAACATCTGAGAAACAGTGGGGGGGGTGGGGGGACAGGGGGCAGGGATAAACATGGGGAAATAGTTTTACTTTGTGTAATGACCTATCCACTCCCAGTCTCTATTCAAGCCTAAGTTAATTGTATCCAGTTTGCAAATTAATTCCAATTCAGCAGTCTCTCATTGGAGTCTGTTTTTGAAGTTTTTTTGTTGAAGTATAGCCACTTTTAGGTCTGTAATCGAGTGATCAGAGAGATTGAAGTGTTCTCCTACTGGTTTTTGAATGTTATAATTCTTGATGTCTGATTTGTGTCCATTTATTCTTTTATGTAGAGACTGTCCAGTTTGGCCAATGTACATGGCAGAGAGGCATTGCTGGCACATGATGGCATATATCACATTGGTAGATGTGCAGGTGAACGAGCCTCTGATAGTGTGGCTGATGTGATTAGGCCCTATGATGGTGTCCCCTGAATAGATATGTGGACACAGTTGGCAATGGGCTTTGTTGCAAGGATAGGTTCCTGGGTTAGTGGTTCTGTTGTGTGATGTGTGGTTGCTGGTGAGTATTTGCTTCAGGTTGGGGGGCTGTCTTTGAGCAAGGACTGGCCTGTGTCCCAAGATCTGTGAGAGTTATGGGTTGTCCTTCGGGATAGGTTGTAGATCCTTGATGATGCGTTGGAGAGGTTTTAGTTGGGGGCTGAAGGTGATGGCTAGTGGCGTTCTGTTATTTTCTTTGTTGGGCCTGTCCTGTAGTAGGTGACTTCTGGGTACTCTTCTGGCTCTGTCCATCTGTTTCTTCACTTCAGCAGGTGGGTATTGTAGTTGTAAGAATGGTTGATAGAGATCTTGTAGGTGTTTGTCTCTGTCTGAGGGGTTGGAGCAAATGCGGTTGTATCGTAGAGCTTGGCTGTTGACAATGGATCGTGTGGTGTGGTCTGGATGAAAGCTGGAGGCATGTAGGTAGGAATAGCGGTCAGTAGGTTTCCGGTATAGGGTGGTGTTTATGTGACCGTCGCTTATTAGCACCGTAGTGTCCAGGAAGTGGATCTCTTGTGTGGACTGGTCCAGGCTGAGGTTGATGGTGGGATCGAAATTGTTGAAATCATGGTGGAATTCCTCAAGGGCTTCTTTTCAATGGGTCCAGATGATGAAGATGTCATCAGCGTAGCACAACTAGAGTGAAATAGTGAAATAGTTATGGGTGAGGACAAAGTCACAAAGTTCAGCCACCAGGTTTGCCGCGACATTATCAGGGATACTGTTCCTGACAGCTTGTAGTCCATCTTTGTGTGGAATGTTGGTGTAGAGGGCTTCTACATCCATAGTGGCCAGGATGGTGTTTTCAGGAAGATCACCGATGGATTGTAGTTTCCTCAAGAAGTCAGTGGTGTCTCGAAGATAACTAGGAGTGCTGGTAGCGTAGGGTCTGAGGAGGGAGTCTACACAGCCAGAGAATCCTGCTGTCAGGGTGCCAATGCCTGAGATGATGGGGCGTCCAGGATTTCCAGGTTTATGGATCTTGGGTAGCAGATAGAATACCCCAGTCGCGGTTCCAGGGGTGTGTCTGTGCGGATTTGTTCTTGTGCTTTTTCAGGGAGTTTCTTGAGCAAGTGCTGTAGTTTCTTTTGGTAACCCTCAGTGGGATCAGAGGGTAATGGCTTGTAGAAAGTGGTGTTGAAGAGCTGCCTAGCAGTCTCTTGTTCATATTCCGACCTATTCATGATGACGACAGCACCTTCTTTGTCAGCCTTTTTGATTATGATGTCAGAGTTGTTTCTGAGGCTGTGGATGGCATTGTGTTCTGCACGGCTGAGGTTATGGGGCAAGTGATGCTGCTTTTCCACAATTTCAGCCCATGCACGTCGGCGGAAGCACTCTATGTAGAAGTCCAGTCTGTTGTTTTGACCTTCAGGAGGAGTCCACTCAGAATCCTTCTTTTTGTAGTCTTGGTAGGAAGCTCTCTGTGGGTTAGTATGTTGTTCAGAGGTGTGTTGGAAATATTCCGTGAGTCGGAGGCATCAAAAATAGGATTTTAGGTCACCACAGAACTGTATCACGTTCGTGGGGGTGGAGGGACAGAAGGAGAGGCCCCGAGATAGGACAGATTCTTCTGCTGGGCTAAGAGTATAGCTGGACAGATTAACAATATTGCTGGGTGGGTTAAGGGAACCACTGTTGTGGCCCCTTGTGGCATGTAGTAGTTTAGATAGTTTAGTGTCCTTTTTCTTTTGTAGAGAAGCAAAGTGTGTGTTGTAAATGGCTTGTCTAGTTTTTGTAAAGTCCAGCCACAAGGAAGTTTGTGTGGAAGGTTGCATCAAGTGAGCTGTAGCTCATGAAAGCTTATGCTCTAATAAATTTGTTAGTCTCTAAGGTGCCACAAGTCCTCCCTTTTCTTTTTACGGATACAGACTAACACGGCTGCTACTCTGAAATCTGTGGAAAATGTTTTTACACACACACGGCCAGACTTCAGGTTGCCCCCTTGTGCTTATGCTTTCTGATGCAGTCTAATTACATGCTCACATACTATTTTTTCCACTGGACCAACCTCTGCTGCATTCACTGAATGAATACATTCACTGTTTCTTTTTATCATCTTAATTGAAGGAGGCCTTCTTCAACACACACCATCCAAATCCTGCACCTGAATCCAACTTTATTAATTTCCTCCTCGGCTTTTCTGGGATGCCTTCCCCGTAGTATCTGACTGCTCCACAAACATGAATGAATTTCACACAGTGCCCCTGTGAGAAGAGGTGATAATAGCATCCATTTTAAATAGGGAACGTAGGAACAGAGGCCCAGAATCACAAAAAGATTTAGGTTTCAGAGTAGCAATCGTGTTAGTCTGTATCCACAAAAAGAAAAGGAGTACTTGTGTTAGTCTCTAAGGTACCACAAGTACTCCTTTTTAAAAAAAATTTAGGCATCTAAGTTGTAGATTTAGGTGCCACTACAATCCACATACTCCCTCTCCCCCAGTCAGCTACTGCCTAAGCCAATTAGAGAGATAAGGTGGATGAGGTAATATCTTTTATCGGCCCAACATCTCTTGGAGAGAAAGACTGACACAGCTACAACTGCACTGCCTAAGGCAGTTTGGGCACGTATATTTTCACCACGAAAGTTCCCTAGCTGCTTAAGTTTCTGCCTCCGGGGATGCACACTGCTGTCTCAGGCTGGCACATAAGTCCCAGCACAATCCTCAAACCAAGAGAAGATAGATGAAGGAATTTGAAGAGGGGTTTCCCATCTCTTAGGAGAGTGCTCTAACCACTGGACTGTGGGATAGTCTGATGTAGGTCTCTCTTGTTAAAGCTGTTCCACTTTGTATTAAACAGTTAAAACACTAATTGGGCCAGAGAGAAACTCTATGGTCCAGTAACTACGGTACTCACCTCCTAGGTGGGAAACATCTCTTCAAATCCCTTTTCCTCATGAGGCTGAGGATGGAATTGAACAGGGGGAGGGGAGGTCTCCCACAGCCTGGGTGAGTACCCTAACACCTGGGCTAAAGGCAGGCCTCCTCTTCCCCTTCTCACCCTAGGCCATTGTGTGGAGTTAGGGGTGTACGGCTACTGTTCTTGCAAGAAACACTTTAGGCACCTAAGGCACCTCCTCTCCAGAAGGGGGCTCCTGGCTGTGGGTCATAAATTGAGATAAGCATGGTGCCTTCGTGCCGAATTCCATGAGGGAGGCAGGGCTTAGGACACACTGGGGAATGGTAAATTATGGAGCTGGTGTAACCCATACACCTCCTGTGTGTGGTAGTCTGTCCCATCTAGTGGCACCAAGACCACTTAGAGAGATTAATAAATTTGCTCTACAGTCTTAGCATAACAGCTGGTTGGCTTTTAGCTCATGCGGTAGAGGCTCATGCACTAAGCTTTAGAAGTACCAGGTTTGATCCCACCTGATGACGATTGGGGTCTGTCAGTGTCACACAGGCAGCTCACTGACGGAGCTTGATCCAACTCACTTGGTAAGCAGGGCACAAAAACGTGTGTTTTAGTACAGCCAAATGTAAATGTATATATCAAGGGACAAAGGATGTAGGCCATACTTACTGGATGGGGGGGGTTCTATCCTAGGAAGCAGTGACTCTGAAAAAGGGTTGGGGGTAATGGTGGATAATCAGTTGAGGATACGTTGCTGTGGCCAAAAGGGTGAATGTGATCTCTGGAGACAAAAAAGGGGACTCGAGTAGGAGTAGGGAGGTTATTTTACCTTTGTATTTGGCACTGATATGACTGCTACTGGAATACGGGTTCAGTTTTGGTGTTCATAGTACAAGAAGGATGCTGATATATTGGAGAGGGTTCAGAGAAGAGCCACAAGAATGTTTAAAAAATTGGAAACATGCCTCAGAGCTTGTCTAGACTAGGAGTTAGTGCTCAGCAAGCTGGGGTGTAAATCTACAACTGGCTATGTGGACCCTGTGACCACATACTAAAAGTTCAGTTTGAAACAACAGTAGGTAAGAGCACAATACAGAACTTTTAGTTCATGGTAGAAAGGTCTGTAAAGCCAGTTAGTGCTGTGTTAGAGCACTGTAGATTTTACACCTCAGCTTGCTATGCACTAGCCCATGTACTGACATGCCCTTATAGTAATAAGCTACATAGATTTAGTCTAAAAAAGAAGGTTAAGGGGTGACTTGATCAGTTTATAAATACCTACCCGGTGAACCAATATTTAATAATGGGCTCTTCAGTCTAGCAGACAAAGGAATAACAAGTTCCCATAGTTGGAAGTTGAAGATAAACAAATTCAGACTGGAAATAATATGTAAATTTTTAACAATGAGGTTAATTAAACATTGAAACAATTTACCAAGGGTTGTGGTAGATTCTTCATTGGTGGCCATTTTAAAATCAAGATTGGATGTTTTTCAAAAAGATATACTCTAATATGTTCAAACAGGAATTATTCATTCTGTGATCTGTGTTATGCAGAAAGTCAGACTAGATAATCACAGTGGTCCCTTCTAGCCTTACAATCTATTCATCTAGTTCTCCAGGGTAGCATTCAACTTCCTCAACCAAGACCATCCTTTCTTTCTGTAATCTTGTCTCATTCACTACACACCTTCCAACTTCTGCTCCAAATAAGGCAAACGTCCTAAAAACAATATCCTTCTTCACTATACAATGCTGATTCATTCCCAGAGCATTCCCAGTTCACTCTGTACTTTGAATGAGGTAGGGGTCCTGTGCAACAAATAATATGTTAGCATGTAATTAAAGATTGTATTACACACAAAGGGGCTTAATTAAGATTGCAAGGAAACCTTAAATCTGACATTTCCTAACTTCTGGGTGTTTGACTTTACAACCTTAATGTTCTTTTAATGCGGTTTTTTGGAATATCATTCCTGATTTTAAAAAAACCAACCTGAAAAAACAGATATTGCATCACATGGTACCATATTAACCCCCAGCTTGGGTGATCACCAGTGTTTGGACTTTTAGATCCACAGCATATCCTCTACCACTTGAGCTAATGTAGTAAGTGATAGCAGTGGTAGACTGAGTATGTGGATCAGGCACCCGAGGGGGATGAGATGCCTTCTTGCCCCAGTCTGCATCTTCCTATCCTTCCTGCCCAGAGCCGTGTCTTGGGTACAGCGAATCAGGGCAACTGCCCTGGGCCCCGCAATTTGGGGGGGCCCCACAGGTGGGGAGGTGAGGCGGGAGGGCAAGCTGGGTGAGGAGGTGAATGGGGAGGCGAGCGGCAGGCAGGCAGCGGGGGCGGGGGGGGGGGAGGAGGAGCCCCCCTACCAGAACCCCCCTCTCCCCCAGTGCCTCCTGCCCTCTGGCAGGCCCCGCTGATCAGCACCTCCCCTTCCCTTCCTCCCTCCCAGCTACTACTGCCTGCCACGGATCAGATGTTTTGCAGCATCAGGAGGCACTGCGGGGGGAAGGGGGAAGGAGCAGGGGCTCAGCATGCTCGGGGGAGGGGGCGAAACTGGGCAGGGAACAGGTGGGGCAGGAAGATGCAGGGTGGGCTGGGCCTTGTTGGAAGGGGTGGAGTGGGGGTGGGGCCAGGGTGGAGGCAGGAGGAGTACCCCCCGGCAAATAGGTGCCGAGTTTCTAATGTCCCGGGGCCTGCACCCAGCTAGGGATGGCCCTGTTCCTGCCCCACTCCTTTTGCACCATCCACTCCCCAGCTCCTGCCCCGTCTAACCCCCCATTCAAGCCCCAGATTGTTTCCCCTCTTCTTCTCCTATCCAACCCTCCTACTTTGCTGCACCCCCTCCAGCTTTCTTCCCTTCTGTCCCCCTCTCATCTTCCTAGCTAGTGTCACCTCCTCAACCCTCTGGTTCTTGCAACCCCCTCTCCTATGTCTACTCACTCCTTTGCATTCTAAGTGAGGCTGCATCCTCCTCCTCCTAATTGCCTGGGCATCCACTGGGGGCACTGAGAACACAAGACTATCAGGCTCTGGGTTCTAGGTGGTCAGGTCTGAAGGCTGGAGCAGTGGTCAAAGTCAGACATAGAGTTGATCAGGCCAAGGACAGCTCTGAAACCAGGGTCTGGGGACAGACCATGGATTAGAACTGGGGTCAGAGTCCATGAACAAGCCAAATCAGGATTGTTGTCCGAGCAGACCAGTCAATACTGGTCCATCTAGCCTAGTATTGTGACCAGTGCTAAATGCTTCAGAGGGAATTAACAGGACAATTTCAAGTGATCCATCCCCTGTCATACAGTCCCAGCTTCTGGAACTTGGAGTTTTAGGGAGGCCCAGAACAAGGGGGCTGCATCCCTGACCATCTTGGCTAATAGAATCGATGGACCTATCCTCTATGAGCTTAGCTAATGTTTTTGAACCCGGTTATAGTTTTAGACTTCCCAACACCACATATCTTTGCTAGATACTAAAAATCATAGACTGAAGACAGACACTGAATTTATGGCTTATTACAACAACCTATAACCCCTTACAACCACCATCAGCTAACTTCCCCACCTTCCTTTCCCCCTATGACTGGAGGGATTTTAACAAGCCATTTCACCTTGAAAGATATCTTGAAATATGCGTTAACTACTTATGCTAAACAGTCTGTTTCACCATGTATTTAAGAACGGCCTTACTGGGTCAGACCAAAGGTCCATCTAGCCCAGTATCCTGCCTTCTGACAATGGCCAATGCCAGGTGCTTCAGAAGGAGTGAACAGAACAGGTAATCATCAAGTGATCTATCCCCTGTCATCCATTCCCAGCTTCTTGCAAACAAAGGCTAGGGACACATGATAAGGGTTTGGGGATTTTATTACCTGCTGCCTATTAAATCTTTGGCGGGACTTACCACCTCATCCCACTTGTGAATCTTCTGGGCTGTACTCAACTCAGTGAGCCATATTGCTAACTGCTGCACAGTCCATATTGTGGTCACAGGTCATCAAGGCCCCGCAAAAAGTACTCTTAACAATGGGACACGAATTTTATGTTTACTATATCAAGTCATGTGAAATTCAGTATGGGCACCGGTGATCCCGGTGAGAATAGTGTTTTACCCTGGTATGTTATATTTATCTCCGGTTTAATATAATTATTTAGCTGTGACACTCTGAGTATTTTTCCCACGCCTGAAGAAGAGCTCTTTGTAAACTCAAAAGCTTGTCTCTCTCACCAACCGAAGTTGGTCCAATAAAAGATATTACTTCACCCACATTGTCTCATTCAATCACCCAGTTTAGTGAGAGCTCTTTGTAACTCTCCACAGTCAGCTTTGCATTTAACTATCTTGAGTAATTTTGTAAAGTCTACAAATTATGCTGCCTCACTGTTTACCCCTTTTTCCAGATAATTTATGAATATGTTGAACAGTACTGATCCCAGTACAGATTCTTGAGAAACCCTGCTATTTACTTCTCTCTATTGTGAAAACTGACCAGTATTCCTACACTTTGTTTCCTATCTGTTATCCAGTGACTGATCCGTGAGAGGACCTTCCTTCTCATACTTAGTTTACTGAACAGCATTTGGTGTAGAACCTTATCAAAGTCTTTCTGAAAGTCTAAGTACACTATATGGAGTGGATCACCCTTGTCCACATGCTTGTTGAGTCCCTCAAAGAATTCTAATAGATTAGTGAGGCACGATTTCCCTTTACAAAAGCTCTCTTGACTCTTCCCCAACGTATTGTGCTCTTCTATGTGTGTGAAAATTTTGTTCTTTACTGTAGTTTCAACCAAGTAGCATGGCACTGAATTTAGACTTATTGGTCTGTAATTGCCAGGATTGCCTGTAGAGCCTATTATTTTTAAAAATATCAGTGTTACATTAGCTAGTCTCTAATCATCTCACACAGAGGCTGATTTAAGCAATAGGTTACTGTGATGGCCAGTGCTCATGGAGAGCATCACCTAGTGGTCAAAGAGTTAGGCCCTTTGAAATACGGCAGGAGAGGGGCTTGGTAGGGGAGCCTGGGCCCTCTCACTCCACCAGACTTGGACCCAGGGCCCTGTGAGGGCTAACAAAAGGGTCTGGCCTCAAGAGCACCTTAAGGCTGCCCTCCCTATGCCACTTCCTATCACCCCTCTAATGTTGAAATTTTGCTGTCCGTAACAAGAGGGTTTGAAGGGAGTCAGTTCACCATTTGAGGCCTCTTTGTGGCCAGATGTGACGTGGCAACCACTTGAGCCTCTTGTGACTTGAGCCTCCAGCCAGGTCAGTTTCAAGTCTCTTCCTATCCATGGTAAGAACATAAAAACAGCTATACTGGATCAGACAGATTGTTCATCTAGCCCATTATCCTGTCTTCTGACAGGGGCTAATGCTAGGTGCTTCAGAGGGAATGAACAGAACCAGTAATCATCAAGTAATCCATCCCCCTTGTCCATAAACAAAACAAAGGAAATGAACACAAGCAAACTGAGCCAGTATGCAAGAGGGGGAAATTACACTCTCTCAGGGTCTATCAGACACAAGTCCTCCTTTTCCTCATGGAGGGAGCTTCAGGTGGTTACTGATGGGAGAGATCCTGCTTTGCCTCAGCAGCTGCAAGTTAAAGATCCTTCCTTTTCCCTGGTCAGCCCACAAATGAGCTGCTCTGCCCTTTTAACTCCTTCTCTAGTCTGTGCATCTCTTGCAGGTGTGGCAGGGCAGGTCTGGTCTGACTGGGCCCAGACCAACTCCCTAAACCCTGGCTGCCCAGTGTGGGGTTTGTATACCCCTTCACAGTTACATACCACAGTTAGAAGTGCTGCAATTTCATATATGATTTCTTTCAGAACTCTTGGGTGTATAGCATCTGGTCCTGGTGACTTATTACTGTTCAATGTATCAGTTTGTTCCAGAATGTCTTCTATTGACACCTCAGTCTAGAACAATTCCTTATTTTTCCCCTAAAAAGAATGGATAGGGTGAGGGGATCTCTCCTATATCCTCTGCAGTGAAGACCAATGCAAAGAATTTTAGGTTCTGCTCCTTTAGCACCTTGATGGTCCATTGGCCCCACTGACTGTTTGGCAGGCTTCCTGCTTCAGATATACTTACATAATGTTTTGCCATTAGTTTTTATGTCCTCTGCTAGTTGCTCCTCAAATTCTTTCTTGTCCTGCCTATTTATACTTTTCCACGTGACTTAATAGAGTTTATGCTCCTTTCTATTTTCCTCAGCTGGATTTGACTTCCAATTTTTTAAAACATTCCCTTTTTTGCCTCTAACCATCTCTTTTACTCTGCTGTTTAGCCATGGTGACATTTTATGGGTATTTTGTTTTTTATTTATTTATATGGGGCATACATTTAGTTTGAGCCTCTGTTGTGGTGATTTTAAACAGTCTCCAGGCAGTTTGCAGGCATTTCACCCTGTTCCTTTTAATTTCAATTTAACTAGCTTCTTCATTTTTGTGTAGTTCCTCTTTTTGAAGTTAAATGCTACTGTGGTGGGTTTCTGATATTTTTCTCCATATGAGAATGTTACATTTAATTACATTATCGTCACTATTACTGAGTGGTTCAGCTATATTCATTTCTTGGACTAGATCCTGTGTTTCACTTAGGACTAAATCAAGAATTGCCTTTCCCCTTGTAGATTCCATGACAAACTGCTCTAAGAAGCACTCATTTAATGTGTCTAGAAATTTTATCTCTGCATCCCTTCCTGAGGTGACATTTACCCTGTCAATATGGGGATAGTTGAAATCCCCCATTATTATTGCATTTTCTATCTTTGTAGCCTCACTAATCTCCCTGTGCATTTCACAGTCACTGTCACAATCCTGGTCAGGTGGTTCATTGTATATTCTTACTGTTATACTCCTATTGTTCAAGCATGGGATTTTTATGCATAGAGATTTTATAGTTTGATTCATTTAAGATTTGTACTATATTTGACTCTATCTTTTCTTTCAGATATTGTGCCACTCCCCCACCAGTGTGACCCGCTCTGTCATTCCTATATATTTTGTACCCTAATATTACCACGTCCCATTGATTACCCTCATTCCACCAAGTTTCTGCAATGCCTATTATGTTAAAATCCTCATTTAATGCCAGGCACTCTAGTTCACGCATGTTAGTATTTAGACTTCTAGCATTTGTATATAAGCACTTGTACATTATGTCAACATTCAGGTGCTTGCATTATATTTAAATGGGACTCTTTTACTTTTGACTGTTCCCCACTAGCTCCTGCCTCTACTTTACCAACTTCTTTCCTATTCCCTTTACTAGGAGATAGAGTTCCTGCTTTAATAAATTCGTCCCTTAGGGATGTCTCTGCCCAAACCATGTACTCCTCCACATCTGCTGGCTTTCCCCCAGCCCTTAGTTTAAAAAATCTTCTAAAATAGTGGTCCCCAAACTGTGGGGTGCACTCCCCTAGGGGGCACAGAGGAACATTGGTGGGGTGGCTGGGGGGGGGGGCCTGAGCCAGCTCCCATTGGGGATGGAGAGGGACCACCAACCAGCCCCTCTCTGCCCCCAGCCCAGCTCCAATCCCATCCGCAGCTCCGCTACACTCCACTCCATCCCCAGCCCAGCTCCAGCCCCAGCCGCACCTCCATTCCAACACCCAGCTCCAGCCCCAGGAAAAATTTGGGCACCACTTCTCTAAAACCTTTTTAATTTTACATGCCAGCAATCTGGTTCCATTTTGGTTGAGGTGCAGCCCATCCTTCCTGTATAGGCTCCTCCTTTCCTAATAAACCTAAAACTCTTCTCCCTACACCATCATCTTAGCCACACATTGAGACCCTGCAGTTCTGCCTGTCTAACTGATCCTGCACATGGAAGTGGAAGCATTTCAGATACTACTACCATGGAAAGACAACAGAGATGGCATTGAACATTGTAGCAAATGGCCACCAGATCAGGAATGGACATTAATGACAAAAGGACACTGCAGAAGACACACCAACCAGTTTGGGGGCTGCTGAACTGAAACATTTGTTTGGTTCAGTTCAAATGAAAACTGATTTCCCATCCCTTTTTTCTCACCAAAAACAACAACAACAACCCATTTTGGGTTGAATAGAATGTTTTGGTTGACCAACATTTTTCTTATTTTTAGTTTGGGGATTTTTACCTTTTGTTGTTGATGTTGTATTTCGCTTTTTTCTTTAAAAAATGCTAAATTTCTAAACTGAATTGTTAAAAATTAGCTAAATTTCTGTTTCAAAATGAAAAGTCAAAACAAACCGTTTCACAATGGTTGAAATGTACTGCTTTGACTTTTTAGAAAATGTTCCCCATTTTTTTCCAGCTGAAACTCTTTGCCAGATTGAGCCTAAATTTGGAAATCGTTTCAGTGCCCTGAAAAATACATTCTTCAGCAAATTTACTATTTGCCAGAAATGTTTTTTTTGCCCAGCTTTACCGGTGTGCATTGTGGGTGCTGCTGAGCTGGTAATACCCTACTTTTTCCATAAGGTGGCAGCAAACCCTTTTTTTTCCTGTTGGTCATCACAGGAGGAAACCAGGCAAGAAGAGGAAAAGCAGGAGATGATGGTCTGTATTATTAAAGTGCTATAAATGTTGCTTCAAAGTTCACTCACGGTGTGTTCCCCTGCATGGGCGACCTTAATTCTGGCATTTCCTAACTTCTGCATGTTTGACTTTGCAACCTTAATGTTCTCTTAATGTACCCTAACTATGAGATTTGTCTTCAGTGGTTGAGTATCCCATAGTGCTAAATGAAATCATCAGTAAATGTCTGGTCCCAATGGGGGCCATGTAAAATCTGGGAAGGATTCTCTGGGAACACTCTGGTGTCTGTTGTCCCAAAATCCTTGTGACAAATATAGTCTCTTATCCTACAACTAACTCTATGTGGACAGACTCAAATGCCAGCATGGAGCCCTGTTGATGTCACAGGGATTTCAGAGAGCCCAGTGATATATTACTATTTTAAGTTCATGACATGTTTTAGATGAATTATCTGCAGTCAATTATGGGAGGGATATGCCTTCTGGTGCAGCTTCTGGCAGGGGCCAATATGGAGAAAGGATACCAGAACAGCAGGAGTCACCAAGGGCAAGTCATGCCTGACTAATCTAATTACATTCTATGATGAGATTACTGGCTCTGTAGATGAGGGGAAAGCAGTGGACGTGTTATTCCTTGACTTTAGCAAAGCTTTTGATACGGTCTCCCACAGTATTCTTGCCAGCAAGTTAAAGAAGTATGAGCTGAATGAATGGACTATAAGGTGGATAGAAAGCTGGCTAGATCATCAGGCTCGGCAGGTAGTGATCAATGGCTCCATGTCTAGTTGGCAGCCGGTATCAAGCGGAGTGCCCTAAGGGTCGATCCTGGGGCCAGTTTTGTTCAATATCTTCATTAATGATCTGGAGGATGGCGTGGATTGCACCCTCAGCAAGTTTGCAGATGACACTAAACTGGGAGGAGTGGTAGATACGCTGGAGGGTAGGCATAGGATACAGAGGGACCTAGACAAATTGGAGGATTGGGCCAAAAGAAATCTGATGAGGTTCAACAAGGACAAGTGCAGAGTCCTGCACTTAGGACGGAAGAATCCCATGCACTGCTATAGACTAGGGACTGAGTGGCTAGGCAGTAGTTCTGCAGAAAAGGACCTAAGGGTTACAGTGGACAAGAAGCTGGATACGAATCAATAGTGTGCCCTTGTTGCCAAGAAGGCTAATGGCAAATTGGGCTGTATAAGTAGGAGCATTGCCAGCAGATCGAGGGACGTGATCGGTCCCCTCTATTTGACACTGATGAGGCCACATCTGGAGTACTGTGTGCAGAGACCACATCTGGAGTACGGTGTGTACTTTGGGCCCCACACTACAAGAAGGATGTGGAAAAATTGGAAAGAGTCCAGCGGAGGGCAACAAAAATGTTTAGGGGGCTGGACCACATGACTTATGAGAAGAGGCTGAGGGGACTGGGATTATTTAGTCTGCAGAAGAGAAGAATGAGGGGGGATTTGATAGCTGCTTTCAACTACCTGAAAGGGGGTTCCAAAGAGGATGGATCTAGACTGTTCTCAGTGGTAGCAGATGACAGAACAAGGAGTAATGGTCTCAAGTTGCAGTGGGGGACGTTTAGGTTGGATATTAGGAAAAACTTTTTCACTAGGAGGGTGGTGAAGCACTGGAATGGGTTACCTAGGGAATCTCCTTACTTAGAGGTTTTTAAGGTCAGGCTTGACAAAGCCCTGGCTGGGATGATTTAGTTGGGGATTGGTCCTTCTTTGAGCAGGGGGTTGGACTAGTTGACCTCCTGAGGTCCCTTCCAACCCCGATTTTCTATGATTCTATGATTAGAACCTAATTCTGAAAGCCCTTACCTATGTGAGTAGTATTTATTCTCTCAGGTAGTCCAACTGACTACTCTCATAAACACTACTCAGGTAAATAATGTTTAACAGGACTGGGCTCCTAGTTTGTTCTAGTGTAGCCATTTCTATGCTCCACTTCTTTTCTCAGTGAGGTTTTTGGTATAGTTTCCTATCCAAAACTTATTAGAGCTGGGACATTTGGAGGAAAAGAGCCCATACCAATATTCAGCTGCATCTGTTTATGGTTCTCACCCCATCCCCCAAGACTATCAGACCTTTTTGAACTTTTTCTTCTTTTTTCTTTTTCTTTGCTTTATCCCATCAATCGGGGTTGGCAGCTCTTGTTCTTCATCTCTAAGTGTTCTTGTCAAGTATGTTTGCCAAGCTGAAACCAACCTTCATACATAAATCTAGGCAGCTATCCCAACCTTCATACCTTCCTTCAGCTTCTTCAACCACCATTTTCTAGGTCTTCCTCATGGTCTTGTCCTGTGACTACTAGCTCTTGTACTCTTCCACATTTTGTTGTCTCATATGACTCAGCCATTTCAGTCAGTACTGCGTCAACTTTTCCATGATGGGGGCTACTTACATCATTTTTGAACATTTTCAAATTCGAATGTTCTTTCCCTGATCCTCCCCTTCCAAAACACAGCCAAACCAGATACAATGGTGACTGTTCGATAGTACCATATTTCAGGTTAGTACAGTAATAAGGCCAGACCCTGAGCCCCTGCTCCATTTCCTTTGTGCCACTCCCATAGTGCCAAGAAGCAGATAGTGATTCTCCTAGCCTGAGGGAATGTCTGGCTGGCATAGAGCTGGTGAAACCAGCACCCAATGGGAGTTGTTACCAGCCAACATAGGTTAAGAGCAGTCCTGAATCTGCTCTAACTTACCCCAGAGGCCAAAGCAACCCCAAAACTGTCCCCAAGATTGTGGGAGTGCACATTGGTCAGACCCACAGATCTGGCATAAAACATTAGTCAGCTCATTTTCGAAATGCAGCCCTACTTTTTGTGACTGATAATAACTGTGTGAGTAATTTTGTGGGTCCAAATGCCATCATGTTGACATCAAATTACCATATGAGGTCTACACACTTTTATTTGAACCTGCAATTTATTGTGCATTTACATTTATTTGCAGGCACAAAAGGAGAAACCAGCTCGAGGCTTTTAAGAAGGAAAAAATAAAAAATAAATAAGCAAGCCCTATGCATGTGAGTATCAGAAAAATGATGCCAAATAAAACTACAGCCTATATTCCAGATTTCAAGCTAAACATCTGTTAAGGAAGAAATATCCCATGGGAAAATACCATACTTCAGCCATCATTTTAACCACAAAGTTATAGCTCCACCATGATGAGTGTAATTATAGCATTGAGAGTACAATGATACAGATAATGGCCCATCAGTATTTCCACTATAAACCCTAATTTGAAGTTTATAATTTTGTGAAATGCAATTATTTCCGACTGGAATACCCAGCAGAGAGATTCCCAGCCCCACAGCAATTTTTTTTGGTCCATTTACAAATTCAGACAAAATTGTTCCTGTTCAAAATGACAGACCATTACTGATTGCTTGCTTAGGTCCTGTCCTAACTGCACTTTTGTACCATTCAGAAGCATGGTCTCCTGATCTGATTGCAAGTAACACAGGTCAGTATGTATCCACAGCTGGGAAAATCTAGGCAGCTATCCCACAGTGCATTAGCACAGGATACAGGTCCCAAAGGACACGCACACAAAACAGCAGCATCAATACAGGAGGCAGTGAACTCTGGAATGTCCTACTGCAGAGCTAGGAGGAAGGAGAATTGGCCAGACCACTTACACAGGCACAATTAAGAGGATCTGACCACACTGCTAAGAAGAGTGTGCTCAACCAGTTACAGGAAGACAACTACCCATCGGCCAGTCTGGGTCTCTGGCAAGGAGAAAAAGTTGTTAGTTGCCACCATTTTAACCATGTTGTGCATGGACACAAATCTTATAAACAGATGGTAACAAACTTGTTTGAAAGTTGTAATATGGACAGGTCCTTAATAACCTGATTCACAGGAAAGGAAGGAGTGAAAATCACAGAACAAGTATAATGGACTTCTAAAAAGCAGATTAATAGACTCAGAGAACAGGTAGATAAGGTCCCCTGGGAGGAAAATCTAACGGGAGAGGAAAGGGGAGTGGAAAGCCTTGTGGAAATAATGAAAATATTTGAGGACCACAGAGTCCCTAGGAAAAAAGTTACTTATATGTTCAGGAGGAGAACACAGAATGAATGAGAAACAGTAGAGAAGTCTGTCACAGTCTTAAAACTAAAAAGTCAGTCCTGTGAATATGGAATATTAAAAGACTCAATAAAAAGAGAGGCATAACAATAAAAATTCCATGAACAGTTACTAAGGGAGAAGGATCTGACACTAGAAAGGGCAATATGTATATGGCAAGCAGCAGAATGCATAGGAACAGAAATAAAAAGCATAGACTGGCACAGTGCACATGACTGTGAGTACGAAAGCTGAACCAGTCAGAGAAAAGTTCACAGAAGTTAAATTGGCCAAGGACAGAAACATGGAAAGCAGGAAACAATGCCAGAGATGTGGCAATCAGAATGAGTATAGAAAATGCCCAGCATTCAGGCAAATACGTAGACACTGTAATAAAACCAACCAGTATGCGAAAATGTACAGAGAAACAGGAAAGAGCACTTATTAAGTGCAGAAAGGGATTACTTAAGTGAAGAGGAAGAACTGTCCTTAAGCACAATAGCAGAGGATGCTGAAAATGCAAACGATTGGCTACTTAAAATGTGCACAAATGGCACTTGTGTGATAGACAAGATAGTCATGGGGAACAAGTAAATGTAATAACAGAAACTGAAATAGATGTAAGGACCATATGAAAGAAGAAAAGTTAAAAATATTTGTGAAATAGACTATAATGAAGGAACAATTCCAGTGCTGGGAGAGTGCACACTGATGCTTTAATACAAAGGGGAAACGATAAAACAAAAGTTTGTGGTGGTACACAGAGGCAAGCCACCAGTCTTGGGCCTATACACGTGTGAGGAGCTTGGTCTGGTTAAGAGGGTGCAAACCATGGAGAGACAAAAAGAGAACACAGAACCAGTTATGAGAGTATTAAAAGCACTGAATAAAACGTATTCACAGGCAATAGGTGCCTCCCAGTAACATACAAGATTTAGTTAAGAAAAGACGCAGAACCTGTAGTACAGGCTACGAGGGCTTAAGAAGGAAGCTGAAGAAGAGCCACAAAACATGACGGCAAATGGTATGCTTTGGAGTACAGTGGACCCAACAGATTGGGTTAACTCCTTAGTAATTGGTTTACGAATAGTAAAAAGTAATTAACTCCTAAGTAATTGTAGAGGAAAAAAGGAGGGGGACTGTTGCTGTGCATGGCCCCTAAGGAGTTGAACAAAGACATAGAAAGAACATACTTCCACTAGCCCACAAGAAGTAAACTGTTGTCTGAGATGAGAGGAGCCAAATTCTTCAGCAAATTAGATGCATTGGCAGAATTTGGAAGAACCCCATGGACATGGAGAGCTCCAAGATCTGCTGTTTCAATACATCTGACAGATACTGCTCAGTAAATAGATCATGGTACACGAGATAACACATTGTTCTGTACAAGGAACAACCATCCTTTATATAATACATGAATATTAAGCCTTAAAAATAGCAACATGGAAGACGCTTAAACTAGATTGAAGTTAAAACATATTGTGTGTAAAATCAGTTGGACAGATTGATTTTGCACACACTTCTGTGCCTAAACATTTTTGGTTGCCACGGTGTTAAGGATGCAGGATATTAAGTTTGGCTTCTTCAAGAAAAAGAGTTGTTTGACTGTTTTTGTTAATTATCTTTCTAATTCAGGCATTTGAGTTCTGTAGATGTAGTGAGCGCACATTGAGAGAAAAGATATCACAATTTTTTAATAAAAATGCAATCCCAACAGTGTTTGAACTTGACAGCTTTAAAATATAAAGCTAGCACTTTCTTCCCAGGACAAAACACATTTTTGTAACATATACATTGGAATGTCCAGGTGTTATTATGGTCAGTGGAGGGAGCCAGTTGTTCCTTGGATTCAATACAAACATACCAAGAATCAAAGAGAACATTATTTTAAATTTCATTGAATGGTAAGGGTTACCTAGTTCACAATGCAGTCCATATTTCAGACCAAGAGCTACGTGCAAGCAAACTATGGAAAGCAGACTGAAATGTAATGTGGCTCAACTGCTGCAAAGGACTCCTGCTCTTTGAAGGAGAGCTCTGCCCTGGCCTTAATGACCATGAGGATGGGTAAGCTAGCACAATAGGTGCACACAGCAGCTAAGCAGACAGACCACATTTGGGTCCCACAGAGAGCCTGTGTGTGTGTGTGTGTGCGTGCACACACATGTGTATATGTGTGTGTGCGCGCCTGGGTATATGCATGCGTGTGTCGGTGGAGGGAGAAACGCATGGAAATAAGCTTCCCACCCCCTCTGCGTGACATCCACTATCCTAGATGGCTCTTTTTCCCCACTGTGGAGATGCCTGCAAGGTGGAAGTGATGGTGAACTCTTTCAGAACCTCTGAAAGCAACAATGCTTTTGGTGGGAGCGGCATTGAGGGCTCAGTGAGAGGGAAGGAGGGTTCCACTGCCCTCCCAGACTGCCTGCATAAGGCAGTGTCTTGGGGCTGGTGGGCTCTGTTGTTCATTGGCAGCTAATTTTCAGATTTGTCGGATGGCTCTGATGCTGGACAGCATGGACTATTTGACCTCCCCTCTCACTGTCTCCCCATTATCTCAGAAACTACTCAGAGGGAACATTAAAAGGACACACCACCTCCTCTGATGTTTCTCACTGCCACATACAGTAGTAAGCAGGTCTCTGCCTCCTAGGAGGGAAGGGGTGGGATGGGGCGGGGTAGGGCAAGGCAGGACTGGGCAACAGAACATTTCTAAGATCACTGTCTAGGAATATCCCCCTTCCCTCCCTCTGTAGTTTACTGCTGATGTGCAAACCAATGTCAGGATAAACCCTTTATTATTAGGTTTCAGAGTAGCAGCCGTGTTAGTCTGTATCCGCAAAAAGAACAGGAGTACTTGTGGCACCTTTGAGACTAACAAATTTATTAAAGCATAAGCTTTCATCTGATGAAGTGGGCTGTAGCCCACGAAAGCTTATGCTCTAATAAATTTATTAGTCTCTAAGGTGCCATAAGTACTCCTGTTCTTTATTATTAATAGAACTATGTACAGAAATGAGGTAACAAACTTTCTACTGTTCTCTGTAGCTGCAGCCTGCATGTGCCCTGTCCTGAGCTTCTATATTTCTGTCCCAGTAGGAAGTGTGTCCCAGGAAACCAAAGGCTGCATCTAAAGTGTGCAGGAAGTATGGCATTTCCACATTTGCTGCAGCACTTCCTTTATAGCACATCTTCTCTTTATAAAATTTTCTGAATTAACTCGCCAGGTTTCTTAAACACAACCCAAATACATCTTGATCAGGGCATTTCAGCAAGCCTCCTCGTGTGCTGTATTGCAAATCTTCTTTAGTCAAGTCTTTGTAACCAATTGTTCAGTCTCCTGGTCAATAACATGGTCAGTTTGTCAATTGTTTTCACCTTGTGCATCTGTTCTCACTTCGTCTCAACCAAGTTTTCAGATATCTTCAGCAGATTCTTATGATTCCTTCATAAGATTTTCTTTGATCTATGTATGACTATCAGCCAAATGACTCCTCTTTGACCATTGTGGCTTTGACTGGCCAGTGCCCATTATGCCAAATTCTTACCAAATCTTTGCTTTTTAACTGTGGAAGAGGTCTTGCTCCTTTATTGTAATATTTTGTCTGATTGTTCTTTCTCAATCTTTTCTTCACTCTCACAAACTCCTTTGTCATCCTTTGCTTTTGTCCCATACCCAGTAATCAAGTATTTATACATCTGTTATAGAGGAGTTCAGCAGGTGACTTTCCACATTTCAGCAGTGTAACACTGTAGTTGCGTAGTGCTAAATATGGATCTTCTCTTGCAACCATTGATTTTTTGAGCAAATTCTTCACGATATGTAATCCACAGTTCAGCTAATCCACTGTCTTGAGGCTATCTGGAACTAGATGTCTCATAATGAAAGTCAGACCTTTTAGCAAAGTCCATTAATTTCCTATTCTTGAACTGTGGCCCATTGTCAGTTATTACTGTTCCTGGAATTCCATGACATGCAAATATTACCCATGCCTGCTTGGTGTGGCCCTCGGTCCTCCTCTAGTGGCATCTAGACCAGCTAGAGATTGATGAGTCTGCTACAGCCTTAGGTAAGAGATTCATCTTTTAGCTCATACAGTAGGAGCTTATGCATTAAGCTCCAGAGGTCCCAGGTTTGATCCCGGCTGCCGATGGCCGGGTTCTGTTGGCATTACACAACTACAGATTTAATTGTGTGACAACTGTCACTGCAGTAGTATCTTCAAGTCTGATTACTGGGAAATTGCTAAAATAGTCCATTGTGTCTTCCCAGGTTGAATGTCAGTTCCAACTTTGTCCCATAACTGAGAGTTGTTCATGCAGTATAATTAGTTCTTTCTGCTGGGAATCTCCGCACTTCTGACGTGTTCTACACTTGCTCAGCATTTCTCATGGCACTATTCAGCTGTGGCCAGATGACAATTTCTCTATCTCTCTTTTTTGATTTGGTCATTCCCAGGTGCCCTCTCTGTATTGGTTCTAATATTTTCCTTCTCATCACTGTGGGAACCACAATCTGTGTTTTCTCCAAGAGCACTCTTGAGGCCACTGAAAGCTCTTGTGTATAGTGGGAATATGTAGATGGGAAGTGTTGATTTTTTTCCTCCTTTGCTTATTACTTGTATCACTGCTTGCAGCATTTCATCTTTAGCTGTTTGTCTCCAGTTCGTCCCATATGCCTGAAGATACAGAACTTTTATCATGTTCACATATATGTTTTTGCTTCTTCCAGCTCATCAGGCTGTGTATCATCAGATGGAGCACATGCTCCTGAGAGCGTGTCTGCCATTACTAAATGGTGTCCAGGTAGGAACTCTAGGGTCACATCATACTTGTGTATTTTCAGTGGCCGATGCTGTAACTTTGGAGGTGCTTCTCCAAGTCCTTTTTTGTGTGTATTGTAATCAGCGGCTTTTGAGCCATTTCTGCTTTGAAGCTACAACTATAGATAAAGTCATGACATTGTGTATATCCATACGCCACTCCTGACACTGTAATAGTACTGGTCCCAGCCCTCCTTCTGAGGCATCCATGAAGAGTTTGATGACTTTCAACAAGTTAAAAAATTGCAGCTGATGTCAGAATAGGCTTTAAAACAGTTGACTATCTGTTATGCTCTTGCATTCGTGCTCATTTGTGGAGGAGACGTCGGCAGCAAGCTGAGCAAGCTGTATAGTTAGGTATGAATTTGCTGACATGATTCAACATGCCTATCAGTCTTTGAACTCTTGGCATGTTCATTATTGCTTGAATCATTGATTTATCATGCAAGATTCCCTTGGAGCTCAGTTTCTCTCCCAAGGATGTTATTTTGTTGTTTGATATTGACATTTGGCCTTATTTAGTTTAAGGTTATTAACTCTTGCAATTTCCAGTACACTCCTCAGTCATTTCTGATGTTCAATGGCAGTACCGTGCCAAATTATTACATTACCAATGTACACGTGCATGCCTGATAATCCCTCTAGCATCTGGCTCATTGTACAATGAAATACTTCAGGATCCAAACATATTCTGAAAGGTAGTCTTTGGAAGCAGTATCTGTCAGATGTGTTGAAACAGCAGATCTTGGAGCTCTCAGTGCCCATGGGGTTCTGCCAAAATTCTGCCAATGCATCTAATTTGCTGAAGAATTTGGCTCCTCTCATCTCAGACAACAGTTTATTTCTTGTGGGCTAGTGAAAGTATGTTCTTTCTATGTCTTTGTTCAACTCCTTAGGGGCCATGCACAGCAACAGTTCCCCTCCTTTTTTCCTCTACAATTACTAAGGGGTTAATTACTTTTTACTATTCTGAAACCAATTACTAAGGAGTTAACCCAATCTGTTGGGTCCACTGTACTCCAAAGCATACCATTTGCCGTCATGTTTTGCGGCTCTTCTTCAGCCTCCTTCTTAAGCCCTTGTAGCCTGTACTATAGGTTCTGCGTCTTTTCTTAACTAAATCTTGTATGTTACTGGGAGGCACCTATTGCCTGTGAATACGTTTTATTCAATGCTTTTAATACTCTCAAAACTGGTTCTATGTTCTCTTTCTGTCTCTCCATGGTTTGCACCCTCTTAACCAGACCAAGCTCCTCACACGTGTATAGGCCCAAGACTGGTAGCTTGCCTCTGTGTACCACCACAAACTTTTGTTTTATCGTTTCCCCTTTGTATTAAAGCATCAGTGTGCACTCTCCCAGCACTGGAATTGTTCCTTCATTATAGTCTATTTCACAAACATTTTTAACTTTTCTCTTTCATATGGTCCTTACATCTATTTCAGTTTCTGTTATTACATTTACTTGTTCCCCATGTCTATCTTGTCTATCACATAAGTGCCATTTGTGCACATTTTAAGTAGCCAATCGTTTGCATTTTCAGCATCCTCTGCTATTGTGCTTAAGGACAGTTCTTCCTCTTCACTTAAGTAATCCCTTTCTGTACTTAATAAGTGCTCTTTCCTGTTTCTCTGTACATTTTCGCATACTGGTTGGTTTTATTACAGTGTCTACGTATTTGCCTGAATGCTGGGCATTTTCTATACTCATTCTGATTGCCACATCTCTGGCATTGTTTCCTGCTTTCCATGTTTCTGTCCTTGGCCAATTTAACTTCTGTGAACTTTTCTCTGACTGGTTCAGCTTTCGTACTCACAGTCATGTGCACTGTGCCAGTCTATGCTTTTTATTTCTGTTCCTATGCATTCTGCTGCTTGTCATATACATATTGCCCTTTCTAGTGTCAGATCCTTCTCCCTTAGTAACTGTTCATGGAATTTTTATTGTTATGCCTCTCTTTTTATTGAGTCTTTTAATATTCCATATTCACAGGACTGACTTTTTAGTTTTAAGACTGTGACAGACTTCTCTACTGTTTCTCATTCATTCTGTGTTCTCCTCCTGAACATATAACTTTTTTCCTAGGGACTCTGTGATCCACAAATATTTTCATTATTTCCACAAGGCTTTTGCCTCCCCTCATCAACCCCACACCTCTTCTGTGTGGAATGCATTGTAGACATCTAGGGCCTCTGTGCTTGCCACTGTTAAGAGCAAAGCAATCTTTTGCTCATCCTCCAGTTTCATGGCTTTCATATACAGCTAAAACTGCAGTTTCACTGTTTCCAGGCATTTTTAGCATTTCCCCTGATTCTCAGGGTGGGGGGAAGTAGTTGCAATGCACAGGCTCTGTTAGCAGCCATTGCAATGTTGTCTCTCACTGGGTCTCCCAGCACGTTCTGCCTTCCGCTCCTGGTGCCATGTAGGATCTTACTGACAAGCAGACTGGCGTCAAGAGAAGCACTGTATTCTGAACAGAACTATGTACAGAAATGAGATTAAACTTTCTACTGCTCTGTGAAGCTGCAACCTGTCCTGGGCTTCTTCATTTCTGCACTAGCAGAAATGCATCCCAGGAAACTAAAGACTGTATCTAGAGTGTATGGAGAGCATGGCATCTCTATGCTTCCTGGAGGACTGATTCAGGATGTATGTTCTGTGAGCGTTCTTCATGTATGTGGAACAAGAGGCTCAAGATTTAGGCCAACAGGTTTTGCTTTTTCAGCAAAAAAGGATATATCAATAAGTATTTTGGTGATACATGTCTTCACACAGGGAAATGAATATCTAGAGCTGATGTTAGAGTAATTAGATTTATATAATTTAACTATCAGACTCATCGCCATACTATTTCAGTGCCTCCTGGGTAAATTAAATCCTTGTAGAGGATCCCTTGTGGACTTACTGGAGTCTTCGACTTTTCTTCCCCAGTTGTAGGAGGATCTGCTTGGATTTCTGGTTTTTGAGAGGTGGGTAGGTCTAAGTCATACCCATTATGGTGGAAAGCTGTAACCACAAAATACACAAAAGGAACATAGTTCCAGCATTTGGTATTGGCAGGCTCCCGCCAAGATTCTGGATCAGAAACACTCTTCTAATATTAGTCCTTGTTTTTCAGCTTCAACTCACCACTGTCTTCTCTGACTCAGTTATGTTGTAAGCACCTAGCCACACCACAATCTATTAACAACAACACAAGTGAACTGAATTTTCTTTTCATAACCTAACATAGCAAAATTTGAGCTGCTTCTTGTATTTAAAGCAAATCAACCGTTCTCTGTGTTTTGAGACTCTATTAGAGAAAATCCAATATGTTTTCATTTCAATCTAGCTTAAGCTTCTTCCATATTTCTATTTTTAAGGCTTAATGTTCATGTATTATATAAAGGATGGTTGTTTCTTGTACAGAACAGTGTGTTATCTCGTGTACCATGATCTATTTACTGAGAAAATTTTAATAAATAAACCACAGACTTGAACCCCTGAACCCTTCTAAACCAGCCGATTCCCATGGGGAGTTCAGGAGTTTTTATGGATGGATGCTGTGTTCTCATGAGAATTTTATTAGCATTCATAGACTCAGGATTGACTAGGAAGAGAATTTATGAGGTTACATGGGAATTATCACATCTTTCCTTCCAACACCCTAAGTCTTTATAAAATGAAGTCCTCTTTACAATATGTTATTAAATAGTAAAAGTTTAATAAATTGTCTTTTGCTATCAATGATTTCTCAGCAAGTCAGCACAACCAGTTAGCTTTACCAGCTCTTCAGTTTTCACTTTATCCTGGGACAGAGGGAAGAGGAAGGGATATTTGTTAAGTGAAAAAAGTTGGTGAAAAACAGATATTATTAAATGCAAAGAACTGTTTTAAACATGTTAAGTAGTGACTAACAATGAGCCTGGCATATATTTTCCTATCCTATATATTGTTTAGTCTCTTGAATATTCACTAACATTCTTCCTTGCTATTATATTTAAATTTAGAACAATGATTGTAGTTTGAAATACTGTAGATGCTCATTATCCTGCTTGAAATTTAACTTAAAATGCTGCTGTTTAGGATCATGTATTTGAGCTGGAAATGTGCCTAAACCCAGAATTGTGGTAGTGAACTACAGAGGAAGTGGTCTAAGCAAAACTCTCTTTTGGGGATATGCCAACATTTCATTACATTTTGTATACTAAAGATTAAAGCAATGGACCTAGAGCCCAGAACGGGAGAGTTCTATTCCTATGACTCAAGATATGACCTTCAGTGAGCTACTTGACTTTGTAGTTTAGCCATCTTAGCTGTAAAATTGGGTAAAAATAAGGGTTTCATGTACCATTCAGGAACAAGCTGAATGCATCTGTTTCAGACACATTTGTATCAGCCAAACTGCATCCAAACATAAATGAGTTAATTGGATTTGAACTTGCCATATGAAGTTTGCATCTTCTACCACTGCTGCACCACCCCCAATATGTGGATGGGCATCATGACATTTGCATAGCAATATAGATGGTATTTCACCAAACCTTCAGGCAAAACCCTGAAATTGACACCTTTGCATTTGGCTGCTGCTGCTGAAACCATAGTCTCACTGAAAAACCATATGCCAGCTTTGAGGTGAGCTTTTGTGAAGTAAACTTTCCAAAATACCCTGTTCTGCTTGAGAGTAGGCTCCTCTGCCTTTCCATAGTATCTACTTTTGGCAGCAGGAAGAAGCTGCAGAACATTCACTTAACAGCATGCTTTGGTGGAGCTGGGAGATTGGTCAGGATTGGAGAGTTTGTAGGACTGGGCCATAGGAAGTGGTGTTGTTGATTTAGTAAATGACATTAATTCCTCTGAGTCAGTACTATAGCAGTATCCCAGCCTGGTGCTAGGGGACACTGTGCTGTTAGGAGATGTCTTTCCCAAGGTCCTGACCAACTGTAATCATTTAAGAAGCCATAGCACTTTTTGTAAATTGAGTGGTAATCAGGGCCAGCCCACAACATTTTGGCACCTGAGGCGGGGAGCTCAAATGACGCTCCCATGCCCCCTCGCTTGGGCCAAAACTTTGAAAAGTCTCAATTCTGCCTTCTTCCTGTTCTACTCCTCTCATGGAAATGCTCTGCTACCTACTCCAATAAAGGAGAACTAACAACTTAAAATGCCTTGTTCAAAAATTTTAAGTAACACTTAACTTTCAAACGCCTGAACAGCAAATGTCACTTTTCTTGTCTTCAAAGTAAACACTGGCCTTTTTATCTGTTTGAATAATCAAAGTGGTGCTTTCCGTGCCTTCTTGGTTCCAAAGATTTGAACAACTTCCTGAAGGTCCACAATCTGGGCCAGCTCATGCTCTATTGAGATCGTTGCAAGGCTGACCAGCCTCTCCTGTGTCATTGTGGAGGCGTAGATATGTTTTTATTAACTTCAGCTTGGAGAAGCTGTGTTCTCCACTGGCAACTGTTACAGGAAGTGTTAGAAGTATGCGCAGAGCAACAAAAGCAGTTGGAAAGAGGGTGGTCATCTTATTTGTGCACTTATATTCCAGAACAGCCTTTGGAGTTGATCCTGCTGAAATGTATCTTGAAAGGGCTTTCAGTTCATCACCTAAATCACTCGCATCAATATCGCGCATGTCATCACGTGTCAACACTGTCTCTAGAGCCCTGCATTGCTGGTGTAGGTCTTCTTCAGGTATAGCGAGGAGTTTTGGAATATCATACAACAGCCCAAATATACTGCTGTGTTCCTTGAGCTGCATGAAATGTTCTTCAACTGACTGTATTACATAATCTAGCACCTGGTTAAAGAATTCAACTTTGAATTGTTGTTTAGGGTCTCTTATGGGATTATCCCGTGCCTCATAATCAAAATGTCTTCTTCTTCGGTGACTCTTGTATTCTTAAATGGGTGGGAAAATAGCTTCCGTGTGAAGTTCCTGTGCCAACTTCTGTGCACTCTTCAGAACGTTTTGAAATCCCCCATCTGACCGGTAAGACTGTAGGTATGACTTTGCTTTGTCAGGTTGTTCCATTGCTCCAGATATATCAAGGTCAACACCTTGGAGTCTCTTGCTTACAACATTTATTTCAAACAGTATGTCATGCACAACACTAAGCCACACAGAAATTTGAATTTATGTATGTTTCTGGTGATTCCATTTCCCTCTGCCACTGTTATCCCACGAACAGTTCCTGTCATAGCATTATCCTCCATAATGGCAACTATGGCATCATCTATCTTCCCAATTTGGTGTTTGATAGGCTATATCGCCTCCACTCGACTTTCCCATTATTTGGCACTCAATGGTTTCAGTGTCAGAGAGGATGTTCCCAGATGTTGCTTCCATCGATGAGTTGATGCAGAGAAAAATACATAGATGCTTTGAATTACATTAAAAAATTCAGCAGCCTTACTAGAAGCATCACTGACCACCAAGTTCAATGAATGAGAACTGCATGGGACAAAAAAAAGCTCGAGGATTTAACTCTCAGATCCGTGTCTGCACTCCTCTGTTCTTTCCTCTCATGTTGGCACCATTATCGTAGCCCTGACCTCTCATGTCAGCTATCGCAATTCCCGTATCTTCCAGCTTTTTAAGAAGTACATTTGTCATACCAGCTCCTGTATTATCATCAAAGTCAATAAATTCTAGAAAATGCTCTCTGACAGTCACCATTGCAGGGACATTTTCACTAGGTTCTGTTGTTACAAAACGCACCATTCAGGTCATTTGTTCCATATGGCTGATGTCAGGTGTGCAGTCCAGAATAACAGAGTAATATCTTGCTGACTTCAGATCTGCCACAATCTTCTGTTTGACTTTTGTTGCCAGTAACTGTATGATCTCGTTTTGAATTGTTTTTCCAAGGTAGTGGTGTGTGTACATTTCTTGGGTGGTGACTCTTCTTAGATGCTCCTGGAGTACAGCATCAAACTCAGCCATCAGTTCCACAATTTTAAGGAAGTTTCCATTGTTTGGCACATACAGCTGATCTGAAGTGCCACGCAGTGCGAGGTTTTGGGTAGCAAGCATTCTCACAATGGCAATGAGCCTTTTCAGAACATTTTGCTAGACTCTGATGCAATCTTCTCTTGATGCTGATCATCTATGGTGGCCTTTAACCTTAGTCTCATCCCAGGCTCTTTCCACCTATGGAATGCTCTCTGGTGATTTGCTGCCTTCTCATGGCATGCAAGATTTCTAGCCAGATTTTTCCAGTCCTTTGTTCCTGTAGAACCCAATGTGGCTGGAACATTAGACTGGAAGAGTTTGCAACAAAAACGGTATGCAGCATTCTGGGTTTTTGAGTACATAAGCCATGGACTCTCCACTTTGTCACCATTGGGGATTTCACGCCAGTAATGTGTTGGATGGAAACATCTATTTTCATTGTCTGTGGGCAACATGAAGTTTTTCACTTGCTGTGACCCATGCAGTACAGGGAAGTCCCTCAGGTTACTACTCAAGTGGGTCCACAGTCCTGGATTATCTAGACTTAAGGAACTAAACTGAGCAGCAGCTGTTTCTTGCACCTCTACCATGCTCTTCTCTGAGCTACACTTTTCTTCAGGAAAATGGTTACATCCATCTGAGATGGAGATATGGATCCTGCAGTAGCTGCCAGGTCACCTGCACTCTGACTAACTGGAAGATCAGGCATCTTCTCACCACTCTCATCCTCACTGGGGCTGGAAGGCTCATTGTGAACATTTGTGTCTGTGTATCTCAGGAGAGATCCTTCCTGCTTAGGTGGAAAAGCTTCCTTTGCTTTCTTTCTTTTTCTGAATGCTGCCCCAGAAGGGCATTTTCTTCTTTCACTCATGACTGCTGTTCTGTGCCAGCTATAGTGGCTCTCAATACTCAATTGAAGGGGACAAATGAGCAGGCTGGTAGCAGGGCCTGAGTGAGGGAAGATAGCAGCGTCTTAAGGGCCTAACTGGCTCCTACTACTTCAGTTGACTGCCTGTTGTCCTCAAGTGGGTTCAGGGAAGCAGCAGGAAACAGGAAGCTCCCTGAGAAGCTGGTGTTCATCAGTCCAGGGTCCTGGGGGTGCTAGAGAGGTACATAAGAGGCTCCTCCTCCTCTCTCTCCCTGCAGCTCCTGCTGCTTTCTATTATTCCCTCTCACCTTTTCTCCTGCCTGCCTGTTATGTCTCTTGTGCCCTCCTTCCTCCAGCACAGCACTCCACGATCTCTGTGCATCTAGAGCAGAGACAATACCTATGCACAAGCAGCAGACACAATTTTCTATTCTCTGGGTCCTAGGGCCCCCCCACACACACACACAGTGTCTGGCACCTGAGGCGGCCTCAGTTCGCCTCATGGTAAGGCCAGCCCTGGTGCTAATCTTTGGGTCTTGGCCAACCTAGTTTAGTTAAGAACATTCTGCCTACTTCAATTCTCTCTGCAGTTTCCATTGTCTATGGTATTCTTTGCTTCCTGTCTTAAATCACTTCTGCTTTCTACCTGAGAAGTGGCTACATTTCAGTTGTGGGTGAAAGCAGTCATGTAGGTTTATTGTGCATGAGATTATTTTGAGAGAAAAGCACTATATACATATGATATTAAAATTATATTATATTTCCTTACTCTTTTCTTTCCATCCCAGACCCTCCCCCATAATCTATCAAAAGAGTGAATGAGCCCTTTAATCTCAATGCTATGTTACAAATCTCTTCCAGAAAAAAAAAAAAAACAAAACAGAAAAGAGACTGGCAGGATTTGACTGACCACATGATCCTTTCTCAAGATCTTAATGCTCCATACATGTTAGCTATCCACAAAGGGTCAAAATGATCACTGGTATTACTCACTCACAGGTCCATATTTGAACCAAAGGACGAGTTACCCAAGCATGTGAAAAAAACATAAATCGTTCCAAATACCTCTAATCTTTCGACCCCCATAACAGGAAGGAGTGGACAAGACAGGTACCATATCTCTGTCAAGGCAGTTGGTCTCTGTATTTCCAAACATTTAAGTAAAGCAACTCGGACCATATGTGTTGTGCCTAAAAGAAAAGTATTCCACAGATAACATTTCATGTTCCTTCAGTGATTTAAATGGTAGGAAAGAACATGCGAGCAGAAGCACATATCATATAAACTATTAAACAAAAATGTGTGGTTTAGGCAGTGTACTGGCTGCAAACCAAATTGGAAAAGTTTTAAACATGACCTCACAGCCAAATGTCATTTCTAACCTCATATTTATGTCTTATGTATTTGACTTAATCTCTCTCCCTTTTGTTTGACAAATCATGCTCCAGGATTTTAATTCCCCCACTTACGTTCTGAGGGATCATAACTGATTTGCAGCTGAATCATTATTCTGAAAACTTTGCTGAATATGTAGGATTCATTTCAAAGTCCATTGTAGACAGAGATTTTCAGAGACCCAAAGTGGAGTTATATGCCCAATAGCCATAGACTTTCAAGGGGAGTTAGGTACTTCTAAAAGTTGTATGTAATGGGGTGTAGCTATACCTTCCTTGGAAAACCAATGGGACTTGTGCTTTTAAATCTTTTAGGGACTTCTGAAAACCCTATGTAGTTGTATATTATGGGGAAGATTTTTAAAGTATCCAACTCCCTTCTGTGCCTTTGAAAATCTTGCCCATAAAACACAACTCACTTAAAGGTGATTTTCAGACTTACCAGAAAGATTTAGAAGCACAAATCACACTGGTTTTCCAAAGAAGGTCTACCACACACCCCATTACACATGATTTTCAGAAATGGTGGACATTACTTAAATGATTTAGTGCTTTATCATATTAAAATTAGCATGGGTGTTTGTCACCAAATTTTTGTAAAGAGAAGCAAATATTGGACAATATTTCCTGTTCAGGTGCCCAGTCTGTGCCCCTGACAATTAGTGAAAACTTCTGCAGCTTTCCTGTATTCTTAGACTATAACTTTTCATCAGTTTACTTTGTTTGTCTAGTGGGCTGGATGAAGCAAAGACTAACTTATTGTATCTGGACTATATCATCAGGTTCCAATTGGTAAATATTGCAAACAACAGTTATGGCGCCATATGTACATCACCTACATTGGCTGTCACACTATTAAGATAAACAAAGATTGCTAAGAAGTGTTTAAAAATTAAAAGTAGCATTTAAATACAACAAGCTATGTTTAATTGCTACGACTATATCAGTGATTCTGATATATATTTGCACTTCAAGGGGCATTCATTCATTCTATATTTTGCCTAGAATAATTTTGTTAACCTTGTACCTCTTTGGACAAAAACTGAATCAGTCACACTAGTCCCACCTTTTCTGCCGTGCACATCTATTCAGCCTTCATAAATCACCATTTCTGTCCAAGTAAGTCAACTTGCTTTCTTTCCAACGTCCAGAGGAAAGGATCTATCAGTGCTTTACATTAGAAAAGTGCAGGCTAGAGGAGAGGGAGATAAGATTAGCAGGAACATGACGTGCCAGGAAACTAGGTTGGAAGTGTACTAAAGAGTCTCCTCAATAAAACATACTCTACTGATATTGTAATTCACATTGCAATGGCAATATATTGCAGAGCATGCTACCTGGTATTTAGGATGCACAAACAAACACCTAACTAAAATTACGCTAACAAGACCATTTACAAACAAGAACCCCTGTACCTTGCTGGGAAAGACCATGTAGCATTCGCCCTTGTACTGTCATTGCGAACAGTCTTCTACAATGAAAGTAATAAAGTGAGGAAAACCCTAAACAAATCTTTCTAATCAGGTACCTTTGAATGGAAGTTTGAATTAAAGAATGGAGGAATCCCTTTTTCATGTACAGACTGATATTACAGAGAGGCCTACAAATGTTTTTTGAAATAGCTATTGAGGCAGCTATTTCCCTTCACAGCTTACAGAAGGAAAACAGATAGGAACTTCGGCCTTCACAATTGTGTAACAGTGCTAGAGCTCAAAACCAAACATGCTTTTTCCAGCTTCACTGTAGGCAGTGAAACAGCAGCAAAATTTGAACTCCAGGTCACAAAAGAAACACATATGAATAGTTGAAGAATTTATGTTTTTAAAGCTGCAGCATAGGATTATTATTTGTATTTTTAAAATTCCCAGTTTTAAGACAATTATTTTTAGAGAGTTAGAATCAGTATACCTTTCCATTTGACAAAATGTTCATTAAATACATTGGAAACATATAGTGCGACAATCTGTTTCTATTGGCACAGCCATGTTATCTATCTTTTCAGACATATTTTTGTTGGCATTTTCAGTCATATTTGGCTTAATAGTTCATAAAAAAAGTTAATTGCTAAATAGTGACTTTCTGAGACTCCAGAATCAAAAGTAGTTAAAGCTCCTCAGAGTTAAGAAGAACAGACAGAATGGAAATGCGGTTCAGCATTTTACACAGTGAACTGTGGAGAAATGAGATGCAATTATCTCCCCCTACACATAGTAACATAAGAAACATGTCCGTTTAGATTTAAAGTCGGCAGCTGTTCAAAATACTGACAGACTTTTGAAAATCATGGAAATTCATCATCTCATTTTCCCTGTACAATGTTTTTGTACAGGGGTTTTACATGTGCGCCAAGATTTTCTCTATTCCCAGTGTTCCTCTTTCATTTCCATCATTATTAATGGTAGTGCAAGTGGCCCTAACAGAGCGAGGAACCCTCCCCTCCCCTGTATTCTAGGCATTGGGTGACGTAGTAAAAGGCAATCCCTGCCTCAATGATCTTACAATCTGTAATAACAGATCAAACAAAAGGTAGAAGAAAGGAAATATTGTTATTCCCATTTTACAGATGGGGAACTAAAACACAGAGATATTAAGTGACTTGCCCAAGGTCACAAAGGAAGCTTACAGCAGAGATAGGATTTGAACCCAAAAGATCCTGAGGCCCATGCCATTGCCATAACCACTAGGCCACTCTTTTTCTCAGTTTTCTTCTTTCCATGATAATTCTGTTGGGGAGCTCAGCATGATCTCCTTGCATAGTCCAAGACTATATATGCACACAAGGCTTGACTCAGCCCCTCCCTACTGATGGTAGTTACCAGAAATAATACAAAGAGATTGGGGCTATATGTGAACCAGTCTCCATCAGTCCTGGAAACACTCTGGTCAATATCTAATCCATAAAACAGATCATATCCCCGTCCTGTCAATTCAGGCCCTCTAAGCATTGGTGTGTGTTCCACATTTGGGGGACAGGGGGGGAATTGTCACCCCACCCCCAAGAAATTCAGTAGTTGCCTAACAAGTCCTGGGGTAGTGGCTGAGGCCTGCTCCTACCCACTGGTAGCAGTGTACATGAGTTCTGTGGGACAAAGCCTTCTAAACAGCCAGATAATGGGAAAGTGTGAAAGTTCTGTGGGAAATACTATAGTGTAGCTTTAAGATGAGCAACTATAAAATGAAGGGGAGGGAGAAATAGTGCACATGGTAGGGCGGGTCCTGATTCACCCCTCTGTCACTCCAGTTTTACACTGGTGTAACTCCATTAACCTGGCTAGGTTTCACTAAAGTATTGTGTGCAAATATATTTTTTAAAGATTGTCTGCATGTGGCCACAACACTTAAATAAGGCAAGCAGTCACCTGTAAGTCAATGGGTGTTTTTGCCATTTAATTAAACAGGGTCAGGCTTGGTGTAATACACAAGGGCTTAGATGCAGAATTCCTGCTAATGTTGTTAATGGAAGTTCGGTTCCTGAGCCTCTATACACTGGAAATGTACCCCTCAGTTAGACAGCTCTGTCCTGTGGAGTGATGCAGCTAAAACCGTGTGAAGAACCAAGGGTTGAGCAGTGGGGTAATGGTCGTGGCACAGGTGTACTGCAGGGAAGTACTAACCTCCACGTGTAAAGTATTATCAGGATACTCTGCTAAAAGGGTGGGAGAAAAAGGGCTCTGTAAAAAACTTGCCCTTATCCAGAGGGTATCCTTTTAGTCCATCTGTAAGAAGAACCAAAAGTGTATTGTAACCAACTTTCCCCCCCTTGCAGATCACCTGAAAGATGTCATGGAGACTGAAAGCCAACTTTGATAACACTCATATACATTGTAATATATCTCTGTATTAAAGGAAACAATGCATCTTAGTGCACAGGGCAATGAATGGGGCATCAGGAGACCATGGTTCAGTTCCTGCTGGGTGACCTTGGCTAAGTTATTTTTCTCTCCAGGCCTCAGTTTTTCTCGCTTTGGAATCTACAGACAAAAATATTGAAGTGCTATTATTATTAAAGTATCCAGCATTCAAATGGACTGTGGGAGGGAGGCTTTAGGGTTGCTGTGCCCAAGAAAGCTGGAGTCAGCTCCCTAGTCCATTAGAACAGACACCCCTGTTTTCTGATTTTAAGAAAATCTTAATCCTTCATTTAGAAAGCTTCTCAGTACCATCATGACTGCTCAGTGTTGTCTGCACCTTTTGCATGAGTGGTATGCATTGTAATTATCTGAGTGCCCGTTGAAGTATGCTTCGGTGAAATAATAATTAACTGGTGTCCTCTGGGACTCTCATAAAAGCAAGATGTATATCTCAGCAAGGCAGGCTCTCTGAGAGCAAACGTTTTAAATAAATAACTCGCCTCTGCAGGCTGTTTCATGATAAAAGGGATGTTGTTGTATTTGTACAGCTATATCTTCTCCAGCAGGCTGGCTGGACAGCTGCTCTCACTATCTGCATCTGTATTTGGAACTTTATCTTTATTCAGCTTTGACGCTCACTTATCAGGGACAAGTGTCTTTTCTTTGCACACAAACAAATGTAAGCCAGGCAATGTGAATTTTACCCTAGGGAGAATGTGACATTCTTGTTTGGTGTATAAACATCAAATTCCCAATCATTTACTGCTGCCTTTCTGGACTCCCAGGCCCACTCCCATCTCTAAGCCTCTGCTGTTGCTGCCCTTGTACATGTCTCAGGTGTACCCCGGCCCTAATCTTGCTAGGTCTGATCAGAACCACGTCTTCCACCAGCTGCTTTCTACAGCATGATGGCTGCCATTTCACTCACATGGTATAAAAAAGATTATTTCTGCTACTGTACCAGTCCTGCTGGTGGTAGTCTGCCAGTGTGGCTGCAGCAATGTGCTAACACGGCTTTCTGGGACACACACAGCACTTCCTTTCACTGACGCTCCAAAGGCGATCTGAGTGGCAAAGGGCAGACACTGTGCTGTGCAGCAGCAGGACAGACAAAGGATTCGAAAGAAATGACAGGCCATAAAATTACCTAGCTAGTTAGGTACAATATCATTTATGATTACAGGCCAAGCCACAAAACAGAAAGTTCCTGAATTTTTTAACAAAAATTCCCATTGTCAGGGTCTCTGGTTCATATGGCTTTAAATGAAAAAAGAGGAAACATCCCTCCATCCAGTCGCAGGGTCTGTACCACACATTTTATGGAAGTGTCTGCCCCAGAGTCCTTACAAAGAAATATTACTCGATAAAACAAGCAATAAGTAGCTTACCCAGTACTTCTTGAAAAGATACCTCTTCCTGCAGTCAGGCAGGCTCCTTCCAAATTTCTGCCTGATCTGTGAGAAGGGTGATCTTTATATACACATTGCTACTTCCCAGCAGGCCTTGCCAAAACCCAAGACAATAAATATGGCTGTCATGGATACCATATCTCAGCCTGACTGGTTCTCTTGGGTCTCAGCTTAGGGGCACCAGCTGTCGGTTTTTGACTGGAAAGGCTGGTTGAAAAGGGGACCTGACAGTGTCCAGTCACTACTACTGACCAGACACCAAAAGTTGGTCCTCAATCAGCTTCCATTCCATTCTGGGAGGGTGGGAAGAGCAGCTGCTGCTGGAGCTGGAGGATCACGCAGGAACTGCCTGGCTCCGGTGGAGAGAGGTACTGGCAGCCAGCGGGAGGGATCCTGAAGCGTGTGGCGTTTGAGGAGCAGGGCCAGTGGCTGGGTTCACTGTCCAGGCCCCACTCTCAGCCTCTTTTGAGCCCTGCCTCCAGCTTGCCCCAGTCACCCCTCCGCCCCGGAGCATGGCTCTCCCTGCTCGGTCCTGTCCCAGTCATCCCCCCCATCACCAGAGCGAAGCTGTCCCTCCCCAGTTCTGCCCCCATCACTCCTTTACTCCCAGAGCACGACTCCCGCTTCCCCATCCTGCCCCTGTCACTCCTCAACCCCTGGAGCATCACTCTCCCTTCCCTGTCCTGCCCAAGTCACCCCTCCATCGTTCTGCCCCTGTCACTCCTCAACCCCTGGAGTGCGGCTCTCCCTCCCCCATCACACTCCTGTCACCCCTCCACCCTCAGAGCATGGCTCGCCCTCCCCCATCCTGCCTCCGTCACCCCTCCACCCTCAGACCATGGCTCCCCCTCCTTTGTCCTGCCCCCATCACCCTTCCACTCCTGGAGCGTGGATCTCCCTACCCGGTCCTGTCCCCGTCACCCCTCCACCCCTGGAGCACGGCTCTCCCTTCCCCATCCTGCCCCCCATCACCCCGTTACCCTTGGAGCCTGGCTCTTCCACCCCCATCACCACTCTGCCCGTGGAACGTGGCTCTCCCTCCCCCTCCTGTCCCTGTCACCTCTCCACCCCCAGAGCATGGCTCTCCCTCCCCCGTCCCACTCCTGTCACTCCTCCACCCCTGGAGCCTGGTTCTCCCACCCCCATCCTATGCCCGTCACCCCTCCACTCCTGGAGCATGGCTCTCCCTCCACAGTCCCATCTCAGTCACTCATTCCTGGAGTGTGGCTCTCCCTCAAAGGTCCTGCCCCAGTCACCCCACCACCTCTAAAGCCCTGCTCAGATGGCGGGGGGAGGGAGGTGGAGAGAGCAGTGAATAATGGGGGTGGGCACAGAAGTGGAAGGCCGGGGCCTCAAGGGAAGAGACGGAGGAGGGGTGGGACCTTAGGTGAAGAGGCAGAGTAGGGGGTGCGGGAAGATTCCAAAGCTCAATGTCCAGTTTTGCAAATTAGAAAGTTGGCCAGCCCATCTCAGCTCTGCTGGTGACACATAATAGTCTAGTCTCCTGTAGGCTGTAATACTTTGCTTTAATTTCAGTTGGGTTTAGAGTGTGGGTGCTGAGGGCCTGTGATGCACAGGAGGTCAGACTAGATGATCTGGTGGTCCCTTCTGGCCTTAAATTCCATGACAATGGGAGAGAGGTCAGCTGGAAGCTACTAATAACCAGTCTTGTTTTTCCCGACTGAGGGAAGAGGGGAGTTTCAGCCCACCTTCTTCAAGGAACTCTGCTCTTGGACCCTGAAGAAGGGGTTGGCAGGAAGGGCTTCTTTATAAATTGCAGTCTGCTTTTCCAAGACAACTCCCTTCCCCTGTTTGGGAGTGCTTTCCCTCCCTGTGATACAGTATTACTACAGCCAGACCTAGAACAAGAGGGTTCCACATACAAGCCTCAAAGAGCATTATAACCCAACACGTTTACTATCCATTTAAATATGGCTTTCACCATTAGTATCTGAGAAATTCACAGTCATTAATTAATTCACCTTCATAATACCCCTGTGAAGTAAGGAAGTATTGCCTCCATTTCACAGATGGGGAACTGAGACACATGGATTAAGTGATTTACCCAGGGTCTTACAGGGAGTCTGCATCTGAGTGAAGAATTGAACCCAGGAATCTTGAGCATCAATCCTGTGCAGTAGACCACCCTCTTTCCAGGGAGCCCATTACACTCAAAAGCAAACTAGGCATTTTAGAGACATATAATCAGAGCTTAATTTGTGCCAGGCTTGCTGCTGCTGACCCTCAGCACCTCTTTTTATGCTGGGGCACAGCCCCAGCACCTCTTCTGTCAGTGGTGTTTAGTAATGCATGCAATCTACACCTCCATGCAAGGCGTGACCTTGCACCGACAGTGCATGGGAGGTCACACTCTGTGGAGGATGCCATTTTGAGCCCTGGCACCTCTTTCTTTACAAAGTAAGAACTACATGTAATGAGAGAGATCCCTGAACCAAATTGCTTACAATCAATGTAGATAATAAGAGAGAGTGGGAGAGAGGAGTTAAAGACAAACACCTCATTGGAGGTGATGGGTGAATGCCCCTTTCACTTAAAATAGTTGTGAGGCAGTTAAGGGGCCATACCTAAAATAAAGCCTAATAGACCCCACACAGGAGTTTTGGATTGGGTAGGCGGAGGAGCTTGTTGTCTGAGCCCTGGTCTACACTACGAGTTTAGGTCTAATTTAGCAGCGTTAGATTGATTTAACCATGCACTTGTCCACACAACCAAGCTTGTTTTGTCGACTTAAAGGGCTCTTAAAATCGATTTCTGTACTCCTCCCCGGCGAGGGGAGTAGTGCTAAAATCAACCTTGCTGGGTCGAATTTGGGGTACTGTGGATGCAATTCGATGGTATTGGCCTCTAGGAGCTATCCCAGAGTGCTCCATTGTGACCACTCTGGACAGCACTCTCAACTCAGATGCACTGGCCAGGTAGACAGGAAAAGCCCCGGGAACTTTTGAATTTCATTTCCTGTTTGGCCAGCATGGCGAGGTGATCCGCACAGGTAACCATGCAGAGCTCATCAGCACAGGTAACCATGGAGTCCCAGAATCGCAAAAGAGCTCCAGCATGGACCGAACGGGAGCTACTGATTGCTGTATGGGGAGAAGAATCCGTGCAGGCAGAACTCCTTTCCAAAAGATGAAATGCCAAAATCTCCAAGGGCATGATGGACAGAGGCTACAACAGGGACACACAGCAGTGCCGCATGAAAGTTAAGGAGCTTAGGCAAGCCTACCAAAAAACAAAGGATGCAAACGGTCGCTCCAGGTCAGAGCCCCATACATGCCGCTTCTATGATGAGCTGCATGCAATTCTAGGGGGAGCCCCTACCACTTCCCCACCACCATCAATGGACACCTGCAAGGGGGGAGTCTCACGCAACAGGGATGAGGATTTTGTGGATGAAGAAGATGAGGAGGAGGAGGTTGAGGATAGCGCACAGCAGGCAAGCGGAGAATCCCTTCTCCCCGGCAGCCAGGAACTGTTCATCACCCTGGAGCCAATACCCTCCCAACCCTCCCAAGGCGGGCTCCCGGAGAAGCTAGAGAAGGCACCTCTGGTGAGTGTACCTTTGTAAATATAATACAAGGTTTAAAAGCAAGTGTGTTTAATGATTAATTTGCCCTGAAGACTTGGGATGCATTTGCGGACAGTATTGCTACTGGAAAAGTCTGTTAACATGTCTGGGGATGGTGCGGAAATCCTCCAGGGACATCTCCATGAAGCTGTCCGGGAGGTACTCTCTGTTAGGTACTCTCTGAATTATATCACTCAGGAGAGTGATATAATTCATGGTCACCTGGTTCAAATACGGGAAATTTGTTTAAGGGGACATTCAGAGGTGCCTATTCCTGCTGTACTGTTTGCCTTTGGCTGAAAAGAAATCATCCCCACTGTTAGTCACGTGGTGGGGGGAGGCCTGTTCATGCTGAGCTGTTCGCATTTGGCTGGCAAGGATCTTCCCTGATACTAGCCACGCAGTGGGGGAGGGGGTGAAGCGATCATCCCAGAGAATTGGGCCGGGGGGAGTTGGGTTGTGCTGCACATTCACCCTAAAACCACAGTCCCTCCTTTTAAATGGCCAATCCAATGGGCTTTGCTTGGTATGGGAAAGGAAGGCGCTGCTGTTTGAAACCATTCCCACATGTTATGAAGGTTGAAGATGCCGAAACCCTTTGCCTTACCATGGCTGCCTGCAAGCCGAATTCTGTTGCCCAGTTGAGCATGTGTGATGTCCCACACCAAACCGCAGGCACTCAATAGAAGAGGCAAAATGCGACCTTGTACCAAAAGCACATGTGCTATGTAATGTGAATCGCTTGATTCAGTGTGAAATAGTCTTTCCTTTGTTCTCTAAAATGTATCTTTTTAAATACTATGCTCCCTTTTTTCCTCCCGCAGCTGAAAATGTTTCTACGCTCCCCCAATCATCTCTGTCCCAGAGGCTAGCGCAGATTAGAAGGCGAAAAAAACACACTCATGATGAAATGTTCTCAGAGCTCATGCAGTCCTCCCGCACTGAAAGAGCTCAGCAGAATGCGTGGAGGCAAACAATGGCAGAGTCCAGGAAAGCATTAAATGAACGTGATGAGAGGAGGCAGGAGCGCCATTGAAAGGAAGCAGGATGCAATACTGAGTCTAATGGGGGAGCAAACTAACATGCTCAGGCGTCTGGTGGAGCAGTAGGAAAGGCAGCAGGAGCACAGACCGCCACTGCAGCTCCTGTATAACCGCCTGCCCTCCTCCCCATGTTCCGTATCCTCCTCACCCAGACACCCAAGAACGCGGGGGGGGGTAGGGGGAGGGAAGGCTACGGGCACCCAGCCACTCCACCCCAGAGGACTGCCCAAGCAACAGAAGGCTGGCATTCAATAAGTTTTGAACTGTAGTGTGGGCTTATCCTTCCTGCCTCTCCTCATCTACCACCCCACCCAGTGCTTCCCTCCTCACCCCCCTGTCCCTGGTTACCTTGTGAGTTTTCCCCCTATTTGTGTGATGAATTAATAAAGAATGCATGATTTTGAAACAACAATGACTTTATTGCCTCTGAAAGTGGTGATTGAAGGGGGGAGGTCAGTTGGTTTACAGGGAAGTAGAGTCAACCAAGGAATGGGTTTTCATCAAGGAGACACAGAACTGTCACACCATAGCCTGGCCAGTCATGAAACTGGTTTTCAAAGCTTCTCTGATGCGCAGGGCACCCAGCTGTGCTCTTTTAATCACCCTGGTGTCTGGCTGTGCATAATCAGCCACCAGGCAATTTGCCTCAACCTCCCATTCCACCATAAACATCTCCCCCTTACTCTCACAGATATTGTGGAGCACACAGCAAGCAACAATAACAATGGGAATATTGGTTTCGCTGAGGTCTAACCTAGTCAGTAAACTGCACCAGCGTGCTATTAAACATCCAAATGCACATTCTACTACCATTCTGCACTTGCTCAGCCTATAGTTGAACTGCTCCTTCCTACTGTCCAGGGTGCCTGTGTATGGTTTCATGAGCAATGGCATTAAGGGGTAGGCTGTGACCCCAAGGATAACTGTAAGCATTTCAACATTCCCAACAGTAATTTTCTGGTCTGGGAAGTAAGTTCCTTCCTGCAGCTGTTCAAACAGACCAGAGTTCCTGAAGATGCGAGCATCATGCACCTTTCCCAGCCAACCCAGGTTGATGTCAGCAAAATGTCCCTTGTGATCCACCAGTGGTTGCAGCACCATTGAAAAGTACCCCTTGCGGTTTACGTGCTGGCTGCCAAGGTGGTCCATTCCCAAGATAGGGATATGTGTTCCATCTATTGCCCCACCACAGTTAGGGAACCCCATTGCAGCAAAGCCATCCACTATGACCTGCACATGTCCCAGAGTCACTACCCTTGATAGCAGCAGCTCAGTGATTGTGTTGGCTAGTTGCATCACAGCAGCCCCCACAGTAGATTTACCCACTCCAAATTGATCCCCAACTGACCAGCAGCTGACTGGCGTCGCAAGCTTCCAGAGGGCTATTGCTTGTGAACTGTGAGGGTTGCTCTCATCTTGGTACTCTTGCGCTTCAGGGCAGTGGAAAGCAAAGTTCCATGAAAGTGCCCTTATGAATGCGAAAATTTCACAGCCACTGGGAATCATCCCAGACCTGCAACACTATGCAGTCCCACCAGTCTGTGCTTGTTTCCTGGGCCCAGAATCGGCATTCCATGGCATGAATCTGCCCCATTTCCACCATGATGTCCAAATTGCCAGGGCCCGTGCTTCGAGAGAAGTCTGTGTCCATGTCCTCATCACTATTGTGATCGCGCTGTCGTCGTCTCCTCGCCGGCTTTTGCAGGTTCTGCACATACTGCAGGATAATGCGCGAGGTGTTTGCAATGCTCGCAACAGCAGCGGTGAGCTAAGCGGGCTCCATTCTTGCCATGGTATGGCGTCTGCAGGAGAGCAGAGTTGCAGCGGAAGCGGTGGATAACGATTAGCAGTCCTGCTGCACCGTCTGCTGACAGCAGTATGGCATCCGCACGGAATAAAGACGCGAAACGATTGTCTGCCATTGCTTTCATGGAGAGAGGGGCGACTGATGACATGTACCCAAAACCACCCGCGACAATGTTTTTGCCCCATCAGGCATTGGGAGCTCAACCCAGAATTCCAATGGGCAGCAGAGATTGTGGGAACTGTGGGATAGCTACCCACAGTGCAATGCTCCGAAAGTCGAGCATAGCCATGGTAGTGAGGATGCACTCCACTGACTTAATGTGCTTAGTGTGGACATACGCAATCGACTGTATAAAATCAATTTCTAAAAATAAACTTCCATAAGATCGACCTAATTTCATAGTGTAGACATACCCTGAGTATCATGTGACTGCCAAAAGCTGGAAGGGGAAGACAGGGATGGGTCATGCCAATAGCCCTGTTCTGTGTACTCCCCCTGAAGCGCTGGGACTCTGGTATATGAACCATTGATCTGATGCTGTATGGCACTTCTTTTGTGTGTGTGTGTGTGTGTGTGAGTGTGAGTGTGAGTGAGTGTGAGTGTGTGTGAGTGTGTGTGAGAGAGAGAGAGAGAGAGAAGGGAAAACACAGAAACTGAGGACAGACATGAACAGAGAAATAGAAGCCGGGGGGGTCGGACAAGAAAGCCAAGCAGTAGCTGGTGAGCACTGTGTGACTTTGGAAAAAGCTAAAGAATGTGGTTTTGGGTCTGTTGGCTAAAGAGGCTTGGGACTGTAAGCTAAGAAAATGCTCCTTTTGTTCTTGATGCCTCCTGCATTTGGAGAAGCAGGATTGTGTACGTTCCTTGTAATTAAACAAAACTGCATCAAAGGAAGTACCAGACTCCATCAATTTCTACTTCCAACTAGAACATCCCCTGAACTTTGACTAGCTGCTCGGGTCGACAAAGGGGACAATAGTTTATATCCTGTGAAACTGAGAGTTTGGAGATGAAATAGGAGGATTAGGAAATATGAGCCCTATAGGGCTTGCTGCTCCACTGCCTTGAACAACCATTTACAACTCTGCAAAGTATAAACATTCCAGATCAAAATGGCAGCATTTTACACCTTCTTTGCACAACTATAAATGACAACATGAGGGGGAAGGCAACGGAGACCCAGGCCCCAAATCTTATTAGCTCTAATGCTCCAAGTGAGGAAAGAGAGCCCTTAATAGGCAAACCAGGATCCTGTTACCTTGACACTCTAGGTAAAGGCAAGATCAAAGGGGTATTTTGAATGGTAGACTTTGGGAGAGAAAACTGGGAAACAACATCTCCCCTTTCTAGCTCTGGAGTTAACAGATATAGGGGACTATAGCTATTGTACACATAAGAGATTGTTTGAACTCTGCCTGTTCCCAGCCCCCAGACAGTGCACCTGATCAAACATTACATAGTTTGCAATGTTGATGTGATTCTCCACCTTCCTGCCTGATATGAGGACGCATACTGTTGCACCTGCATCATCTAAAGGGACACAGACTATAAAAGATTTGGATCCTGGGGAGCAAAGCAAGATGACAACAAAACATTTTATCCCAAGGGGGAATTCTGACATTCTGACCTGCCAAGGGGTCAGAGAAGGACCAAAGGTTGGAGGAGTGGATTACTTTAGACAAGTAATCCTTTCCATCTCCAGGGTAACTACACAGATTGTACAAATTACACCTAGATTGAAGATTACAGGGATTGCACCATTTCTTTTGTTTTAATCTGATTTTTTTCTCGGCTATTCATCATAAGTCTGGTTTCTTAGTAAGACCCTTTGAGTCTTAGATTGTTGTATATGAGTAGCTGTGGTGTTGCCGTAGAACCTAGCAGTCTCAGCTGAGCCTGGGATTCCGTTGGATAGGCACCATAGATACCTGCAGCAAGAGACAGATGCTGCTGCACAGAACTTGCAGTGAATTAGGTCTAGAACTGAGACAGAGATATTAAAGTGGCTTGCCTGAGATCACAAAGTTGGGAATTAAACACACATCTCCCAAGTCCCAGTCCAGTGCTTTAACCACCAGAACATCCTTTCCTCCTAGGTAAAACCACTGCATTATATGCTCTCTGAAGAAGCATTTGACGGAGTCAGGGAGCCAATGGCACCTATCCTGGAGCACACGGCCAAGGACACCCCCCCGCCAAAAGTGCCACTCAGACACTTTTCAGTAGGGGCAAGAAGAAAGCAGGCCAAGCGCAAGGAGTGACATGAATGGCGGATTGGAGGGCACAGAGCTACATGAAACATTTCAGAGAACTGTCTAACAAGCAACCCTCTCCTCCCCCACAACCCCCCACAAGTTCATCAGAGACCATTCCAGTCCTGGGATTGCGAAGCTTGAACATGGAATTTGTGCAATTTGTTCACTGTAAATCAGTGCCCTTAGTCACTGTAGGGCAAGAATAAGATAGTAGAGGAACATGGGAGAGCTACCCTGTTGCTTATATGAGATAGTCATAAACGTGATATTATTTAACATGTTTATGATGGTAGTACCTAAGCGGGGCCCCACTGTGCTAGGCACTGTGCAAACAGAGTAGCAGTCAGTCCCCACCCTGAAGAGTTTACAGTCTAACCAGACAAGGCAGACTGGGGGAAAGGATAACATGCAAGCAACGTGAACAATGTAATGGCAGCAAGCATCATATTAGTTTCGCAGTGTTTGTGTTTGTTTTGTGGGGAGAGTCGTTAGGAGCATATAGGCTAAAGGGAAAGAAAAGGGAAGGGAAGGGAGAATGGGGAGAAGACAGGACAGGTGTGGAGTGACGACGAGGTGAAAAGACTGAGGGAAAGGGTTGGAATAAACAGCCAATCAGCACAGGGCACAGAAAGTCCAGTTAAAACTGTAGCAAGTTCTCTGTAGGTATGTCTACACTGTAGCGTAAGCCCAGGCTCAGAATCAGGCTTGAGCCCAAACTCCTGTTCTGTGTACTCGCAAATCTGTCAGTCTTGGGCTTGAACCTAGGGTTCTATGACATTGCAGGGGTGGATGATCAAGACCAGAATTTGGCCGGGATTCAGGCTTCAAATGCTCTTGCTTTGCAGTATAGATGCATCCCCCCGAACTTGGGTCCTGGGAGTGAGCCAAAAGTATCCCACAATCCCATGGGCCAATTTCCTTTGTCCTCTCTATCCCAACAATCTCCAATCAACTGCAGTGAAAATTAAAGCCCCCCCCCCCAACCCCTTTGGTGTACTGCAGCAGCTTGGGAGTCAGCGTTTAACCCTTCCATTGTCTTCTGACCACCAAGCTGCAAACATATTATCAGAGAGCCTTCTGTGTTTGCAACGGAGACTGAAGAGAAGAAGCCTTTTGCCAAGTGCACTGCTTCATGGTCATGGGAGCACAGCCAGATTTTGATAAATCTCTGGTGGGAGGCCCGCAAAACAGTGGCCTTTAGTAAGAGTACCAGGAATGACCGTGCATACCAGCAAGTAGTGAGGAAGCTAGAAACGCTGCAAATTTACCATACTGGTAAACTGTGCAGGGAGCGGATTAAGTGGCTCAAGACCGAGCACAGGAAACCCAGGGAGCAGAACCACGTGTTGGGCAACTCACTAACATTATGCCTGTTTTGAGGTGTGCTGGGCCTTGCACCAAGCATGGTGCCAACAGTGGTGCATGTGCATGATGAGCTGGTCAGCTAGGATGGTCACCTGCTGGTAACCCCCAGAATCCAACACAGGGACTGATGGGAGCCAGCAGCAGGCGCTGAGTGAGGACAGCAAAAGTCACTATGTTGCTGAAACTGGACCCAAAGGCAGCTTTAGAGCAGGAGCAGGAGCAGGAGCAGCAGCAGCACCTCCTGGGGCCATATTTGGAAGAGCTGTTTGATGCCCCCTCTAAGGAATAGCCAGGCCTGCCGACAGCAATTCCAGGTCCCAGGGCCAGGGCCATCCCTAGTGGGGGATGTAGAATCCCAAACAGCAAAAAACCCTGGCCTCATTAACTTGCCCAGTGCAACCCACATTGGCATTCATAAATCGCCCTCTATGGTCCACAAGGGCCTGCGTAACAACGGAGTAGCACCCTTTGCTGTTTATGTACTCCTGTGCTCCTTGAGGAGGCCAGACTGTGGGTACATGAGTCCCATCAATGGCCCCAGCTCAGTTTGGAAATCTAATTGTCTCAAAGCCAGCAATTACCTCAGGAATATCTTTTATGCTGTCACCTTGGGGTAAACCACATGCCTGATTGCCTCAGACGCCTCCTCCACCACTTTACCCAGATCAACTTTCCAACACCAAACTGGTTGGCAACAGACCTGTAGCCATGCAGTGTAGCCAGCTTCCAGATGGTTATAGCACTCTGCTTCTGGACCATGATGATTTTGGAGAGTTGGGGAAAGCTGCTCACCAAGTTCCATAAATATAGCTTTCTTCATGCAAAAGTTCTGGACCCATTGCTGGTCATCCCAGGTCTGCCTGGTGATGTGATCCCACCAGTCTGTGCCTGTGGCCCTGTGCCAGAAGTGCCAGTCTACATAGGGGGCATCAGCAGCTGCACCGAGTGTCATGAATAGCATGAGCCAGTTCAAGTCTGCCAGGCCTGGGGGCACCCCTCTGCCGCCCCTTCTTCCTCCTGGTCCATCATAAACTGTGTCAGGTACATTTGGTGGGTCAGAAAAGGCCATTGAAATGTCCACCAGCACCTCACAAGTGCTCTGCCCATTTCCTGACACAGAAGTGAAAGCGCAAGCAAGAGAAGTTCTTCAAAAGGTGCCTCCTCCTGGTTGCTGGCTCTGGTAGCTGGGAGCTCTCAGACCAAAAGGACTGCTCAGCAGGCAGTGTTGGCAGCTGTTCAAACTTTCAGTAACCTGCAGGGTGGACAGCCAAGTGTTTCCAGAATGCACAACAGTCAAAGACCTAGACTAGCCACATTTCAGGAGGGTACTATGGAGTCTGGGGTATGCTTGGTTTGACTTGGGTCTCCATGCTGCAGCATGAACGCCAGAGCCCCAGGTTCCAGCCTGTGTTAGAAAATTCTTACCATAGGGTTAACAATCAGTGTAGACGCTCAAGCTCTGGGTTCTCTAAGTAAGGGTCAGATGACTAAAGTTCCACTCACCAGGGGTTTACATTGCTATGTAGACACACCCTGAGTGTCCAAAGAACCAAGGTCCCTGCTTTGGCAGCTTCTGCCCCTATCAGCTAGAGTCTCTGGCTGGCTCCTATCTGCAGTTTTTCTCCCAAGCCCACATGGTGCGAGAGGGAAGGAATGTTTTTCCTGGCTTGAAAAATTTACATACTGTAAGTTGAATATAATATTTATTTCATTCACATCACCACAATAAATGTAAAGCATTTAAGATTTGTGGTATATTTATATTTCCCTAAAATTACTCTACGTACTAGCTACAAAAATTGCAGGCTATTTTCCATCATGGATTTTGTCAAGCCAAACTTCTAGTGTAGATAGCATTGGGTTATGTGACATATATATCCATGACACTTCTCAAGTCCCTTTCCCTATTTTGCTGGGGTCACAGAGCAGCTCCAATGTTTACAGTAGCTCTCTGTAGCAATTTTAATGTACAATGATCCTCAACACTTGTGATCATCAGTGTCAATTGCTAATACACACACTGCAGCTCAGAAAGCATTCAAAAGTTACCGTGACTCTCAGAAACCCAAACCATAGCTGTTCTGCACTTCAAATGGGTCAACATCCATTGAACTGATCTTTGTCATTGAGGGCTGTACTTGCAAACTAAAGGTGATTCAAAGTGTCACGTCCAAGAAAATCATTTCTCCAGAGCCCTCGACTGCCAATTTTATAAACCAAAACAAACAAAAAACCCACACACAATGTGGGAAACAAAACTTGAACACACGAATATTGTTCTTAGTTTGGAGCCTGAAAAGTAAGGATGGCCCTGCATAGCAGGAAACAGAGCAGCTGAAGAAACTACAGTACAGTCTTGATTATCCCAGTGCCATGGGGGACTTTGAATGGGTTTGGATAATCAAGTTTTTGGATGACAGAGGGAATTTTTATTATTATTAATCAGCATCAGGAGAGATGACCATGTTTCATATATGAAATAGCTCTGACTAAAGAAGGGTGTACTGTATGTAACTTTTATGTCTGCAGACTGATTGACTACTTCTTGGGAGCCTTTCTTCTGATTTCTAATGCGGTGCTAGCAGCATTACTAAAATTACTGGGAGACTGGCTTAAAAATTGGAGTTTGGGGGTTTTTTTTAAATGACATTTTTATTTGGTCTATTTCCTCAATTTTGCTCTTACACATTTTTGTACAAATTAAAAATATTCTAGATGGATGCCACAATAGAAGGTTTTGATGGGCATAGCCTTGATTAAACAAATACAAGAAGGGGAATAAGCTATAACAGTATAAGGCACCTTTATAGCAGTATACCTGCATTCACACCAGGGATTGTACTGGTAAAACTATTTTGGGGGAAAAAATCACTTCCCTAACCAAAATAGGTATACCGGTACAAACACTGAGTAGATCTGGCTTTCATTAAAGAAGACCAAAGGGTCAAGTGCTCGCTCTGCTTCAGAGCAAAAATGCAAACAATATGGAAGAAAGAGTAGCTAAAATGATTTGCCACCAATGGAATGAGTGGAGAGAAGGGGGCTACATGGCACCTCCTCCTTTCCTAAGAATCTGTCGTTGGAGCCCCAAATACAGGTTTAGAATGTGGGAAGATTATGGGAGGGGAGTATTACTTCTAAGCAATGCTATGCAAAAGCCATGCAAAAGAGCTGTACCACTATGTCCTGGGCTCTGCTGAGTTGGATTCTGTCAAGGTTCCTCCCCCACTCTGAACGCTAGGGTACAGATGTGGGGACCTGCATGAAAACCTTCTAAGCTTATCTTTACCAGCTTAGGTCAAAAAGTTCCCCAAGGTACAAAATATTCCACCCTTTGTCCTTGGATTGGCCGCTACCACCACCAAACAAATACTGGTTACTGGGGAAGAGCTGTTTGGAAACGTCTTTCCCCCCAAATACTTCCCAAAACCTTGCACCCCACTTCCTGGACAAGGTTTGGTAAAAAGCCTCACCAACTTGCCTAGGTGACTACAGACCCAGACCCTTGGATCTTAAGAACAATGAACAATCCTCCCAACACTTGCACCCCCCGCTTTCCTGGGAAATGTTGGATAAAAAGCCTCACCAATTTGCATAGGTGACCACAGATCCAAACCCTTGGATCTGAGAACAATGAAAAAGCATTCAGTTTTCTTACAAGAAGACTTTTAATAGAAATAGGAGTGAATAGAAGTAAAGAAATCCCCTCTGTAAAATCAGGATAGTAGATACCTTACAGGGTAATTAGATTCAAAACATAGAGAATCCCTCTAGGCAAAATCTTAAGTTACAAAAAAGATACACAGACAGAAATAGTTATTCTATTCAGCACAATTCTTTTCTCAGCTATTTAAAGAAATCATAATCTAACATGTACCTAGCTAGATTACTTACTAAAAGTTCTAAGACTCCATTCCTGGTCTATCCCCGGCAAAGGCAGCATATAGACAGACACACAGATCCTTTGTTTCTCTCCCTCCTCCCAGCTTTTGAAAGTATCTTGTCTCCTCATTGGTCATTTTGGTCAGGTGCCAGCGAGGTTACCTTTAGCTTCTTAACCCTTTACAGGTGAGAGGAGTTTTCCTCTGGCCAGGAGGGATTTTAAAAGGGTTTACCCTTCCCTTTATATTTATGACAGATTCTCATGTTCAAATGAGTTTGAAGGCTTCACCCTGTGCTCCGCTGGGTGCAGAATATGACACTAATGCCACCAGGGTCTCTGTGAGAGGGTTCTAGCAGGTTTTACCCTTTGGAAGGATTTTCCCCTCCCCCCACAAGAGGGGAGGATTTAGCCCAGAGATTTTTGCTGCCTCTCCTTTACTCAAGTACTGTGCTGTGCCAGGGGCTGGATTCTCCGCTTCTCACACCAGCGCAGGTGGCTGGGGTGACATTAAATTCAGTAGAGTAAAAGCGATTATGAGCGAGAGGAAGATCAGGCATCCCATGTTTAAAGACTATTACAAGACCAGTCAAAGATGGACAAAAAAACCAAAAACATCCTGAAAGAGAAGGGGAGAACTGGGAAGAGGGGGTGGGGAGAGAGAGAAAGTAACAAAGAAAAGGAGCTGGGAAAGATGGCACACAGGAACAAGAATACAACACAAAGCAAATGGGAGAAAGAGCAGAAGTTAGGAGAACGATGATGTGGAAACCAATGGAGGGGAAGGGGACCAAGAAAGGGGAAGATAACAGACCTGCAGAAAGTGAAAGAAACCTTTAGAAAAGTTAACCAAGAGAGAGACAAAGGTGAGAGATGAGAGCGTGGGATGAGAAATAGCAAGATAAACCCAAAATAAATATAGAAAAACTTAACACAATTGTGCATTGAATTTGTTCTATTTGTATTAGTTTTTCTAAACAGCAGGGATTATCACAGCAATGAGAGATGGAAGAGACCTATTAGGTCAACTAGTCTGTTCCCCTGCAGTGTAGGGCTCTTCCCAGCACCACTTTCTTCCTTTCCTTTTGCTTTTTCCTCCCACTTTTAAAATAACTATTAAACCAAGCTGTTGACAGTACAAATTATTGTTTGTATAAGCAATAAGAGTGGGCGTTAGATACACAGATAAGGGGATACAGCACAGTGCGGGCAGTATAAGTTATGGGTTCTAAGAAGGATACATACAGTTATAAAAGTTACAGCAGTTATCTATTTTAGACAGATCAGTCTACTCAGTCTATCCTTCCACTGTTCAGCTGTTAACTTAATACAGGCCCCAAGTTTCTCCATAAATAAACTATGCACTGTTGCAGTGCCCAGTTCTGTAATGTTAGACTAGACAAGTTCCTCCATTTTAGATTCTTCAGTTTTCTTTGACCACCGATTGCACTAGCAGAAATATGCACAGCTGCATCTCGTATATTGTTTAGTACCCACCGGGATGCTTTGGACACTCTGGCTCCACTGCAGGTATTTCATTATGTCAGTGTGAGAAACACTATAAAAATGTAACATAATACAATGCAGCCTTTCATCGTGCATCACTCTTCATGGAAAGTCAAACAATAGCAATGTTTAAAAGATTATCAACACCAAACAGAAAGTGAGCCTTCCACATAGGACAAATAACTCATATCAACAGCATAACAAGCTTATTATTTACACAAACTTCCAAACACAAGTAGAAAGGAACAGTATAGCTGGAACCCACTGGCAACAGGGTGCCATATCAGGCTCTAAGGAATATTTTGCAAAACCTGGGAATCCCAATCCCCCCACACTATACAGAGCTGTTAACATTGTTAACGCCCATCTGATCTTGTTTTACCATCCTACAAGATTATTGATACAATGCCTTGTATTACCTTAAAGAGAACTTTTTTAGAGTGTTCCCCGATATTTATGTAGACCAAACAGCAGATGTCTGAGAGTTTTATTCTTTTTTTGTTTGGGTTTTTGTTTGTTTTGCAATAGGAACATATTAATTGCTAGCCTGGATCTCAGCAGTGGTCCATCTTTCAGTGTGTGAAGTACAGTAATTACTCCCAGAAGATGAATTGTGCCCTTTCTAATATTTCATATGGGAATGTATCTTAATAGTAAGTGAGTTTGTTGGCAACCCTCTTCTTATGTCATCTTCAGATAGGATTCAATACAGCTAGCACTATGGCACCACCTATTAAGAAACCAGGAAATAGTGAAAAGCAGAGCATATACAATGGCAGATCTATTCCTAAATCCAAACCAGCAGGGGGTGTGGTATGTCTGTGTGCCTCACAGTCATGCATTTGGATCAAGTGTCTGAGTACAATTTGTTGATTGAACTTCTTTTGGCTCCCTGGCCATAATCTGCACAACCTCTTGGGAGAAGGCTTCTTCTCTGAACTTGTTCCTCTGAGCTCCAAACCATAAAGAACAGGAAGGCAGAGTTGTGCAAGGAGACTCTTCCTTGGAAGAGAAGAATAAGATGAATAGGATGGGTCCAACACAAAGTCCAAGAGCTAATAGAACCAGGGTCCCCAGTGCCACCTGAAGGTAATCAGAATAGTTACTACTCAGATATAGCACAGGACCTATGGATCAGAGATCACAAAATTATAGGCATGTAAGGCGGGAAGGGATCTCAAAAGGTCATCTAGTCTATCCTCTGTGCTGAGGCAAAATTAAGCATACCCAGACCATCCCCAATAGGATGGTCTGTTCTTAAAAAAACTGCCAATGATGGGGATTCCACAACATCTCTTGGTAAACTGTTCCAGTGCTTATCTATCTATATAGTTTGAAAGTTTTTCCTAATAATTAAACTAAATCTTCCTTGCTGCAAACTAAGATGATTACTTCTTGCCCTACTTTCAGTGGAAACGGAGAACAACTGATCACCATCCTCTTTAGAAGAGCCCTTAACATATTTGAAGACTTACATCCTCTCTTAGTCTTCTCTCCTGTGGATTAAACACGCCCAACTCTATTAACTTTTCCTCATAGGTTAGGTTTCCCAAATCTCCTCTGGACTCTATCCAATTTTTCCACATCTTTCTTAAAGTGTGATGCTCAACTCTGGATACAATATTCCAGCTGAATCCTCACTGGTGTTGAGTAGAGTGGTACCATTAGCTTCCGGGTCTTACATACAATACTCCTGTAAATACATCCTCCCTGCGGGCACCCCACAATAAAGATAAACTGTCAAACACTTAAGTGCAGAATCTGAGGTGTTTAACATTGGACCTGGAGGCAAACCAGTTCACAAAGAAGGTTGTATCCCTTCCCTGCACTGGAGGAAGGGAGGGGAATGTCCTTACAATATTCTGCTATAAGGGGATGAAAGTCAGAGTCAGGGAAACTGTTTCTTTTCCTCCCTCCCTTTCTTTCTCTGGTGCTGCAAAAATAGAGAACATAATAGCAACTAAAAACAAAGAGGAGTCCTTGTGGCACCTTAGAGACTAACAAATTTATTTGGGCATGTGCTTTCGTGGGATATAACCCACAAAACTGTTAGTCCTGAGGAGTGAGGCATGGATTTGCACTCAGTACTTTTGGGCTTAAGGGTATTTTGATTTAGAGCCTTCTAAGGCAAGATATTATCTTCTAATTCTCCACACAAACACAGATTCCTTTGAGTCATACTGGGTTCTATTCCTTACGCTACCACAGACTCTGTGTGACCTTGGCTTGCCAATCCCCTTCTCCAGGTATCAGCCTCCCCATATGCAGAGCAGGAACAATATTACCCCTTACCTCACAGGGCACTGTAAGGCTCAATCCATCAATGTCTGCAAAATGCTTTCAGGACTCGGATTGAAGGGACAGTATATGATGACAGGTGACCTTCCATGCATTTCCACAGAGCTCTAGAAACCAGGATGCAGCATAGAAGAGTGGCTAGCTGTTTGGGGCTCAATGGTGCAATGGAGAATCTGAGATGAAAGCAGGTCCAACTGCCCCCATATTGAGAAAGTGTATGTTAAAAGTCCATCCCATGAGCCAGGTGGCTTGTTTATACACTTGTTTTTGATTAATGAAATCAGTCAGTAAAAGCACATTGTGGCTGCAGCTCCTTAGTGCAATAAGACTCATCGCTGTGCCACTGAACAGAAGTGAACAGGCGCGGCTCCACTAATTAGGTGCCTGGACCCTGGAGAAGATGCACATGTAAGGTGAGGTGGTGGCCTTGGGAGGAATAGGGTGTAGGTGGGAGTGGGGGGTGAGAAGAGGGGGGTAGGGGGAAATTTGGTACATGCAGGGCTGCGGTGGCCAGAGAAAGAGGCGACTTTCCTCAGCTCCAGGGCTGCAGCTGCCAGAGAGAGTTGGCCCTCCTTCCCAGCCTCAGCTCTGTGGCTGCTGTGGTGGGGGAAAGACCCCCCTCCGTCCCAGCCCCAGCTCGGGGGCTGCTGCAGTGGGGGAGAGAAGGAGAGATCCCCCCTCCTTCCCAGCCCCAGCTTGGGAGCTGCCGCAGCAGGGGAGAGAGTGCATAACCATTGCATTAGAAAGGTAAGACTACTGATATTAAAATATGAGTTGGGTGCTTTTATTTGTAGAACAAAAAAAGTTAATTATTTATTAAGGGTTTTTTTTTTAATATATATAGCGCTTTTATCCAAAGCACTTTACAATAGTTCGCTAACGGTACAAACAACATTTGGAAAGATCATTAAATAGTCCACCAAGACCCTCAGCAATTTTCAAGTGGTCCACGCAAAAAAAAGTTTGAGAACCACTGGTTTAATATATTTTTAGCAAGAAGTCATTATCCTAAATCTCCTGTGTCTTTATTCTCAGCACTTATGAAATTCTGTTTCTGATACAAACTGATACAGAAGCACAGGATTTCTATAGGATTCCCTTTCACTGTGGCACAAGAAAACTGTCGCATGTCTGGTGCTGGTTTATTATTAATGCCGTAAACAATTGTTTTACTATTCCACAGAAAAGTAAAGAGGATCCCTCTTACCCCCAACATCAGAAATTTAAAGTGCTGATACACTGAAACAATTGGCTGCTCCAATTTTGTAAAGGGACCTTGCAATGCACAAGAAACATACTTGATTGACAGTTGTGCATGCTGGGAACATGCTGCTTTATTCAGCTATATGAACAAACAAAGAGGGAAGAAAACACACACTAAACAGGAAGTAAGAGAGGGCTAGAGTATGGCTCCAACCCATAATTTGCTGACTAACCAAGTTAACATCTTGATGATCACTTTACTACATTCAACAATTCTAGTTGAACATAAATTTAGGGTGCCACTCTGAAGGGATACATTTAATGGGATACATTTTCAGATCGGCACCTTTTTTCAGGCACAGTTTGCACCCATGACTTTTATAAGCACAAAATCTGCGCACACAATTTTGCACCGCAGTTGAACTATGGGCACAAATCCTAATAGTTTCATGGCAGGTACAAAACAGGTAGTAGACATGTAAATCTTCCAAGATCCACATTTGTAATTCATATCGAGGCCTTTTTTACGGACACAATTCCCATCTGCAAACAGTGGGTCAGGGCCACAGCCTAGCTGAGAATTTCCCCACTATAGCTCCACTCGCTGAAAAACAACATCTATATTAACTATAGCAACTTAACTTGAAAATGTTTCCCGGAAGCTGCCTGCCTTCTTTTCTGTCAGGAAATTGAAAAGATGATTCAGAGCAGCTCAGAGCGGGGTAGCATCTCTAAAGCTTGGAAACTGAGAAAAACTTGTTTCCTTTCTCCGTTATTTATAGGGTTAAATGGAAATTGAGTACAGCTGGTATTTTCCATCTCACCACTAGATGGTAGTAAATACTAGAGCTGAGAGAAATCACCTGGTGAGCAAGGTCTCTCCCTCCCTCAGGACAAGTATACTACAATGTCCTGCAATGCCTCAGACTAATATATTCATCCCATGGACCTGCAGCCTCCCTTGCATATAGCCTATATCCTGTGTTAACACAGTTCTCTCTCTTTTCCTCTCCTGTGTAAATGAGATCACCTCCTCTTATGCCCTCTGCTAGCTCCCACTACAGGTTTTTGAAGAGCCCCATCCACCCCAAGACATCAGGCTTATCCTCCTTTCTCACTTGTGTTTAGCAGTGGTCCTACTCTTCAGCATGCAGCTGTTCGGGGCTCTGGGACAGGAAGCCCCTTAGCTTCTGCTGCAGACACGTGCTGCCTCACATTGCAGCTCCCTAGGCTTAGGAGAGGAGGGAGGCAGCTCCCACCAAGAAGATGTAGCAAGGCAAAGCAGGACTGGCTGTAGGAAGGAGTTCTACACAGATCCCTCCTCTAGTGGCCCCTGCCCCTTATTCTCCTCTGGCACATACCTCCTTAGTGGCCTACTCTTAAAGCCTGGAAACTGGCCAAACCCAAGGTTATATCCAGTGGCGAGTTTCCTAGGAGTTAAGGAAGAAAAGTTTTGGGTAATGGGTAATTTAGAAACCAGAAAAATTGATACAGCAAGTGTTCACATCCTAATTCTGGAAACTACTTAGGGAAGAGCTAGATGCCAGAATAATCATCAGTGTCAGAAACAGAGATATTATAGACAGAACTGCCAGAACTGCCTATTATTAATGTTGCCCAACAGCTCTCATTATAAAACCCTGTTTTCCGTTCCCTATCACTTTGCCAAACTTTATTCATGTTGGCTGAAATTTCATATGATGAGTGCCTCACGCTGAATTTTTTAGAAAATTTCAGCCAAAATGTTGCAGCCATTTCTCAGAACAAAAGCTAGGCAAAAATGTTGTTTTGGCAAAATTCCATCAACCTTTTGTTTGAAAAGCTTTAGCACTCCTCTGCCTTGTAGCAGGGACTTGACATTTGACAGAAGGAGTGGCCTATGTGACAGGGATGTGCCTTTTGCTGTCCCCATGAAAATCCAATTAAATTTGGCAAAATTATCAGCCTTTGAAAAAATCTCAGTTTGGACATTCTCACTAAAGCCTTATTAGATTTTAGCCCCTAAAATCTCCAAAGATTCATAGATATTAAGGTCAGAAGGGACCATTATGATCATCTAGTCTGACCTCCTGCACAATGCAGGCCACAGAATCTCACCCACCCAGTCCTGAGATAAACCTATATCTGAGCTATCGAAGTCCTCAAATCATGGTTTAAAGACTTCAGGGTGCAGAGAATCCTCCAGCAAGTGACCCATGCCCATGCTACAGAGGAAGGCGAAAAACCGCCAGGGCCTCTTCCAATCTGCCCTGGAGGAAAATTCCTTCCCGACCCCAAATATGGCGATCAGCTGAACCCTGAGCATATGGGCAAGATTCACCAGCCAGATACCCAGGAAAGAATTCTCTGTAGTAACTCAAATTCCATCACAATGAGCATGATGCAGCCCAGGCCTAAACAGGACTTTCCCTGGAATTGCTGCTCTGGGTTGCTTCAGGCCAGCACAGACCAGGGCTGAGCACCAACACCTGAAAGCAGGAAGACTGTCTCTCCTGTGCTCTCATTGATCCCTCTGCTGGGCTCAGGCAGCATGGAGGTGGAAGCTTCCTGATTTGAATGCAGCGGGACAAGAGATGTACCTGTGAGGATGGTGGGAGTAGACGGACTAGGAGCCTTGGAGAGGAATGGAAAGACTGTGACTGGCTGGGCAATGACACTGGAAGCCAGGAAAGTTGTAGTTTAGGGAATTTGTGTCTCCTTTCTCTGCTAAGGATCCAAAATGAATTGGGATCTCATCTCTCATTGAGTCTTTTGGTGCATCATGGGAGTCATGTGACTGCAGGTGCACTGTCAGAGTCCAACCTGAGAGCTGTGCCCATAGAGGAGAAAAGGAGCAAGAGGCACCCAAACTACAACTCCCAGGAGTTACCATTTGCTCTCAGGGCTACTCAAAATACAGCCATTTCACTGGGAAGAAACTCTTCAGAGCAGCTGGCTTGATCAATGGAGTTTCACAATGCTCTTTTCAGTCAGGACCAGCTCTCTCTCCTTCAGTTTTAGTGTCAGGATGAGCCCAATATCAGGAGCAGCCACACCCCTTCTCTGTCTTTATTGCTATTGGGGATGACGCAGCCTTCACTGAGAGTCAGAATGATGATGAGGAGACTCAGTCAATACCCTACGTCCACAAGCATCCTCACTACATAGAGAGAGAGATTGGGGTCCCTCAGCAAAGCCCAATGCATGCCACAAGGACAGTGCACTGAGCTTGTTTTGCTCTCACACAACAGAGATAAGATCAGATGGAATTTTTCTGCTTCTGTGTCTTCCCTTATTTAGTCTGTGAGCTCCTTAGGTCAGGGACATGTTGGATTTGTCTTGTGTAAGGGCAGAGTGCGTTTAAGGGACTATCCTTGTGAGGTACTCTAGCCCCATCCCTGACATGAATTCCGTTTTAGCTCCAAGCAAAGACCACAAATCTCTCCCCTCCCCACATCCATCTACCTCCTTCTCTCCCTTCTAGGCCATGGAGAGAACAGGATGTTCAGCCTTGCTCCTCTCAGCATGCTCATAAACCCTGCAGCTCTGCATTCAAATAATGATGTAATCAAATCTCATGCTTTAGGACACTCCAGCTGGTCATTTGCAATGGTCAGGAAGAATCCTTCCCTCCTGCCCCTGCACAACTGGCCAGATGCATCCTGGGATGTTCACCCCCCCCCGCCCCACATCTTCCTCATCAGCATCAGGGATGAGGAATTTTCCCAATATCAGATTGGCAAGGACTTGTGGAAGGGAGGTTCAGCTTCCTCAGCAGCATGGGGCAGGGATCACCTGCTAGGATCATCTCAGCATAACATCCCACCTAATCAATTCCCTGCCATGGTAGGGGCCTCCGGTGTTGGCAGCACCTTGGTCTCTCTTCTCTGCGGGGCACACAATAGTTTAGTCTCCCGAGTACGGGAAAGTGGACAAGACATTTGGCTCTGATTTGATCAAATAAAACCTCTTTGGAAAAACTCAGAAGCAAATTGTCTCATATCTCATTCTTTATAAAGTGGGACACAGAGAGGGTGACTGATTTCCCCAGGGCATCATGCAAGTCTGTGACAGAGCTGGGAACAGAACTCAAAAGTCCTGACTGAGAAATACTTGACTGTAGAGCAGCAGCATTGGGGAGATGGCATATGCCTGCAGCAGAAGACAGGATAGATGCTTCCTGCCATGGGGCCCAGAGTGCTTGTGTGCTCAAGCATAGGCCAGCCAGAAAACAGCTGGGCAGGAAGAGTACAGCTGGCTTCCAGCTGGGTAATTGGAACTCTCCTACTAGCAATAGTAGGGGACCAGGAGAGGGGGAGAGAGAGGTGCGTGCACGTGCACCCACATCTTTTCACAGAAACTGGTAGTGGGGAGCCATGCTGTATTGGGGGCACAGCTGCTATGATGATATACGAGAACAATAAAATGGCTAGGTGGAGTATACCTGTCCTCACTACAATTTACTAAGAACAGGTAAATGCTTCCTTAAGATAAAAAGAGAGTTAACCCTTAATTCATAAAATGGTTGAACCCAGATGACTGCACAGGCCCTGGGGTGGGTAACAGGATAGTAAGGAGCATTCAGCTCCAAGTTCCTGGTTCTAATGAAGCCTGGGCAGGTAGAGATTGAAAGTGGTTACTATGGGATGGCTGGTAGATAGTCATTTCATACAGGCTAAGTTCATGTCCTAGTGAAAAGATGCACACACATTAATCACACTAACTGGCTTCTTTATTAGCAGTCCTAAACGAGAGGCCAAGGAATGAATGGGCTACATGTGGGATTCTCTCCAAGACCTTTTCCACTCGGCTTATTCAAAGCACCTTGTCCAGTTCTGGGAGAACATTTCATCCAGTTTTCTGGGATCCAAAACACCTCAGTTCAACTCCAGCTCGTCACTCAGGTTACTTTTATTAGGCATGTAACAGCCCTAAGCCCATGCTGGCCAGGCCACAATGCAGGTGGCCTAGGTAGAGGGTAACACCACAATTCCAAACTTATCACGCACATTTTTACTAGCTACTAACATCTATACTTCTTGAATCTAATTGGTTTGGCTATCGTATAGATCATGTAAGGACCAATCACTTATGTCCTCACCTTATCTGCATTTGAAGCTTATCAGTTCAGGGGGTTCCCAATTATCTCAACTCACTCAAAAATACCATCTCCTGCACACAGCATATCACACCCTGTTTACAGTTTAACTTTACACTCAAATCAAGCTATATGCAAGCTTAGTCATGCCTAGCTAGATCTATAGCTACTCTATAGAGACTGACCTAATCTTTCATCCCTAGAGGCAATCCCGCTAAGGTCATGGTTGAAGCACATCAGCAGGGAAGCTTGTACTAGCACACCCCTTGTTCTGTCAGTCTTGTATTTTACTAGCACAAATTCACACACACAGTATTTTTTTTTAAATAAATTACCTAAACCTCTGCAATCAAGGTTCCAAAGGCTTAAAAAAAAGGAGAGTGCTCATAACACCAAGCCTTGGTGTGTATAATTACCTGTGCACCATTTTGAAAATGTGCTGGTGAGATAACGCAAGGATATCTGCCAAGTCTGAGAGCCTTCTGGGGTCAGCTGGATACTCCACTGACTCTCCTCCATCAGTCTGATACAAAGTCCACTGAATTCAACAGAACACAAAATCAGAGCAGGCTCCCATCCCCCCCATATGGCTTCTGGGACATGAACAGCTGGCCAGGATATTCTGCACAGAGGCTCTGCAGTAGCTCCGGCAAATGGAGCTGCACTGCTGGGGACTCCCCTGGCCATGGGTGCCATAAAACACACACAGATAATACAATCAGGTTTGTAGGTTAGGTTAATTCTGGTTTGATGGAAAATCCTACGTTGAATTTGTAGTCACCTTGAGACTAACAAAAAGCAGAGTTGTTTCTATTGGAGACTTAATTTTATACAATATAAAAAAATTACAGAGCAGCCAAGAAATATTCAGTTTGTACAAAAATAACTAATAAGAGTACGTTTTCACCATATAAACATGAACCAGATACAATTGACCATTTAGAAGGGATGGTTCCAGTTTCAATATTTACTTGTCATTGTGCACATTCAAAATCAATAGTATGTTCCTTTGATATTATTCCCCACACACCCTCATTTCTAGTGGGATGTATGTTTAATATAGACCTGGCGTAAATATTTAATTTCCACACACAGAACAGCAAAATCCATTCCATTACTATGGATCACGACCCCTTCAGAACAGGGACACAGCTCATAACATAGAAATATAAGAAGCCAAACCATTTCTCAGAAGACAAGGTTACATGAACTACAAAATAGGGAACTCAATTACCGTAAGTTACAGTAGATATTTTAAATTAATGAAATGAACTGGTATTTTTCACTGGTTTTCACTCACTTGATTATCTATATATTTTGTTGCTTGAATTGCATCATGGACCAGACTTGTGCAAACATACCTATAAACTTCCTGTTTATTTCATGTTCAGCAAGTTGTTGGAATGTTTTACAAGCTCCTTCTCCCTGGGACCACAGGACTCCACACCAGTGAGATAGGCCAGACGAACAAAAGACAAAAAAGTACTGGAAAGGGTGAGCTCACAAAAACCGCCACCTCTTCCACTTAAATTCCTATACTTGGAGTAGATCTGTTCAATGTAGCACAGCCGTAGCAGGCAAAGCTGGGGACTGATTTAGTCGGGGATCGGTCCTGCTTTGAGCAGGGGGTTGGACTAGATGATCTCCTGAGGTCCGGTCCAACCCTGATATTCTATGATTCTATGAAAGGCTGTGCTGCAGTTCCCAGGCTTATAAGGCAGAAGGCTGGGAGGTGATAAGATCCGTAGCCTATTAGCTGTTTCTATGGCCTTTGTGGGCATGGTTAATCCTACAGTCCCCAGACTAGGGGATTCCTTCTCTGTGTGAGAAAAAAAATTAAAATAAAATTAAAAATTAAAATTAAATCACCTTCCATTATTTATTTTTCACCAAAATAAACAAGCCCCACAAAACCTCCACTTCCGTTCCTTATCATTGGCACACAGACACCTAAAATACACAACTATCCACAAAATCTAGCAGTACTGAACATACTAAACTAAGAGACAAGGTGGGTGAGGTAGTATCTTTTATTGGACCAACTTCTGTTTGTGAGAGACAAGCTTTCATATAGAAGGGACAATCATGATCTAGTCTGACCTGCACATTGCAGGACACAGAACTTCACCTCCCACTCCTGTAATAGACCTCTAACCTGTGGCTGAGTTATTGAAGTCCTCAAATCATGATTTAAAGATGTCAAGTTACAGAGAATTCACCATTTACTCTAATTTAAGCCTGCAAGTGGCCTGTGCCCAATACTGCAGAGGAAGGGGAAAAAAATCCCAGGGTCTCTGACCATCTGACCTGAGAGAAAATTCCTTCCTGACTCCAAATATGGTAGTCAGTTGGACCTTGATCATTTTCGCAAGACCCATCAGCTAGACATCTGGGAAAGAATTCTCCATAGTAACTCAGAACCCTCCCCATCTAGTGTCCAATCTCCAGCCCATTGGGGATATTTGCTACTAGCAATTGCAGATTGGATACACGTCATTGTAGGCAGTCTCACCATACCACCCCCTTCACAAATGTATCCAGCTCAATCCTGAAACCAATTAGGTTTTTTGCCCCCACTGCTTGCCTTGGAAGGCTGTTCCAGAAGTTCACTTCTCTGATGGTTAGAAACATTTGTCTAATTTCAAGCCTAAACTTGTTGATGGGCACTGTATATCCATTTGTTCTTGTGTCCACATTGGTGCTTAAAAAACTCCTCTCCCTCTCTGCTATTTATCCCTCTGATGCATTTATAGAGAGCAATCATATCTTTTGAGCTTTGCAGAGCTGAAGAATGTTGCAAGGAAGGCTCCTCCCCAACTCTGGGGGCACAAGGACACAGATGGTGCCTCCCTTCTCCACTCCCCCACTCCCACCGTGGCCTTGGTGAAAAAGAACTCCACAGAGGAGCCAACCAGAGACTTGTCTGGAGGAGCAGTTACAGAAGCACCTAAAGCAGAGGCTTGTGGACACAGAGAACTTTCTCCAGTTTTGACTGGACTTCCTCTGCTCGGTGCTAATTGGCTGTTTGCTCCAAACCTGCCTCTCCCCGTCTCCTCATCTCAGCTTCACTCCACAACTGCCTCCCCTTCTCCTGCCCTGTTGTACTCACTCATCTTCCTTTCCTGTTAGCTTATCCCCTCCTAACTAACTCTCCTCCCCTCACAAAAGAGTCATGGCACTGTGCCATCATGCTTGTGCCACCACACTGCTTTGCACGTTATTCCTCCCTGCCCCCCCACTCTCCGTCTGCCTGGCCTATTTAGACTGCAAGCTGTTCGGGGGGGGGGGGGGAGGGGAAGGGATTGTCAACTACTCTGTACAGCACCCCACTCTTTGTTGGTCCTTAGGCACTGTCATAATAAACATGATTAATAATACTAAAAACGAAATCCTGCAGGCATTGTCAGTTGCGAAGCTACTATCACTGTCTAGCCATCTCCTTAGTCCTGAACATGGGCATTTATGAAACATTCCAAGCTTCTGAAAATTTTTAGCAGCACAGAAAAGAAAGACAAGTGCATTTTTATTAGACTTTTGTTCACACAAACCTTTTTACTGAAGAGTGTTAGAATCATGGATGTTGACTGTTCTTGTAAAGAATAATTCAGCTGTAAACAGTTACAAACATAAAAGCTTAAAAAATTACTCCAAACAAGAGTAGGAACAGCAAAAAAGTTGAATGAGCATCTGGCTCTTTCCTTTTTAATAAAGAAATATTTCAAGTTGACACCAGTGCATATTAAGAAATCGCATACAATGCTCCGAACACCCAATACATGAGCAAATTCATAACAAGTATAAATTAATTGTGAGGAAAAAAATTGTGTAAGAGTAGCCAGGAGAATGACATTCAAAATAAACAGGCCAGTTGCTTTGTTTCACTGAATCAATTATATTCTAGATAGTTTAACACGAGAGAGCCAAAATTGTAGTCATTAGGACCTCCAAAACAGCAGTAATTCTGCTACAAGTAAGTTAAGCAGTTTGCATTTATTTTTGTTGTACAGTTAAGTGTTATTCTTAACTTTTGGACTGTTACATAAAATCATGACACAGTGAGGATTCATTGTAAATTTACATTTCATACGTCAAAGTCAGATTAACAGGAGAACACTGCGTTCTGATTGTATCCATTGGCCATTCTGTTGAGAACAGCACAAGCTGTACGACGCACATGGGAAGCACGTTTGCCTATTACATAAAATGGCTTATTTTTCCATGGTTTCAGAGCCTCACAACAATACTGTTCTAAACATTGTTCCCTGGCATTGTTTTAAGATGGTTCATCAACACCTCCTGCATAAATGAATGATACAAATATGTCTAGTGACAAAATCCATTATATTTTGGATACAGAATTGCAAACTGAAAATTGTACTGGATCATTTTTAGGGTGGATTTGTAAATATTCTTCTATAAATTTTTAAAAAAAATATGTATTAAAAGCAAGCACTTGTTCAATTATTCTATGATGGAATTTGAGAACAATGATAATTTCAAGATGTATATTATTATTTTAATGCATAAGGAGCTTATGCAATGTAAATGCCATTAAAGCTAATAAGAGATGCACATTTAAAGCTTGGAGAAGTGAGATAAAAGCATACTCTAGGTCTTGTGATGCTGGGAGTCTGATTTCCCAATAGAAGAAGATAATACAGGATCCTCTTCTCTATCTGAACCCTAGTGCAGACAGCCTATTTCCTGGACAAGAGGAAATGGAATTTCCCCACGTAACACACAGATACAATAGCCATGGGAACCATAGGCTTGCTGACCACAAGGGGTTTTCAAAATGTGTATTTTCAAGCAGGTGAAATACTGGTCAGATATGCATTTCTTTCACAATTATTCTATCGTGCAAACCACATGTATCCACACCAAAATCTTCAATCCATCTGAAGTGTACATCAACTAGGATGCTGTGAAAGTCTAATGTATTATTATAACACTAAATGATTTCTTGACAATGAATATCAGGCTAAATCATAGATTACCAGACAAAGGCACATGCTTTAAGTTTAGTAGGAACATCTGAAAGTTACTTGTTACCATAATATACACTCCTGCTGAAGTAATAGTATTACTATGTATTATACAGATTACATCAATTTGCTTAGAGATAATGCTGAGGTAACAGGAAACTTCTGAATGTTCATACCGTGTATGGCACATACACTCTACAGTTCTATTAGCTGAGCTGAATCTTCAACAAACTATTGACGATTTAGACATAAGGTAGGCTACAATCTGGTTAGGCCACAATTAAACTTAACATTTCATTATACTGCACATATTCTCTTCTGCACAAACACAGGGTGCACAAAATAAGCTGTTGGTTCAATAATATTAATTATAATTAAATGTTTTGCATATGTAAAATAATTAAATCAGGTAATAGTGCAATGCAATCAAAAGATCATGCACTAGATAAACAAAACTTCTTCCCGATGAACAACGGTTCTTAGGAACTTTTTCCCTACCTTGCATAACATGTCATGATTTACGAATTTATTTGATCAGCTTCTGAGGAACATATTTAGATAAAACTGAAAAGCAAGATACTGAAGAACATTAGCTTTGCTGTTAGCTGTAATGCAGCTAGAATAGATATAACTGAGTTGCTGCAATGAATTGAAAAGTAACAAAAACTAAACATGAATAATAGTAGTAGAAGAATATATATATCCCCTAAATTAATGTTAGTAAATACATTCACTGGTCCACTTTAGTTATGTATCTATAAAGACATACTTCCACTAATCTTCAGCAGATACAGATGGATGTTCATTTATGGGGAAAGCAACGTGTAACAAAACTCAGTTTATCTGTCATTTTTACAGCAAAATCAGTAGCAAATTTGTAAAACTAAGTATATTTTCCCCAGACCAGCCACACAGAGGTGTAAGTCACAAATTCCAATTTATCCAATGTTCAATCAATAAGGCTTTATTTACATTTCTTTACAAATTCAGGAAAAAGTTTGGTGCAATGTGCAAGACAAGAGAGCACATTTCTCTCATTAGAGACCAGCATCTACTTATGCTTTAACACTAACCCATAAGTAGCCAATTAAAGTCCCATATATCCATGTTTTTACATAAAGTTTCCTTCCAGATTCTGTCAGAAGCATACTAGCAGTCAGGCCACCTAGAAACAGCAAGGATGGTAAAGTTTTCTTGAGGCTTAGTTTGGAATGAATACATTTCCCTGGGAACTTGTTTCTTCTTTTAGAATCCTTTGCATCATAAAACTCTATTAGTAATCTGTGAGAGACAAATTCATGTGTTAGTTCATGCTTAAAGCAATTTTCTTTCATCTAATAATTTTATATCTTATCCTATATTACCTGTCAAATATTTAGCAGTGCATATAGCAATGGTATGGTAAGAACAGACAACATACTGTAAGTATATTGTCAATCAATTAAAGTTATGTTCTGTACCTGCGTGCTCAAACTTAATCCCTTAAAAGAACACAAATGATTTTTCCTGTCATCCCATGCTAATCCTAAAAACAATTCTTTTCAATGTATATTATTGTGTCTACATTTATATTTACTCAGTCCCTAGCAAAACAAGTCCCCAATCCTGTAAAATAAATATTAAATAAAATAATATTTTCTTGTCAATAACAAAAGCAACTCTGTGAACAAAAGGAAAAGTGTCTGCATGTAACAAAACAGGAAGATAATGAAGTCTCAGGAGACTCAAAGGGTTTTGGAAATAAACACCAACATTTTATTCTTACATGTTGAAGTCAAAATGTCTACAGTGGATATTGCTTTATTGGCTCAGCAACAAAAACAGTTTCCTTCTACTGTGTTTGGAGAGTAATATTTTAGCATGTAACTAAATTCTGAAAATACTGAATGTTTCATATCCCTAAAATCCACATGCCAAGCAGTAATGTATCTAGGTAGGCAGGATGATCTAGTGAACAGGGCACCGAACTGGGACTAGAGACCTCCATTCAGTTCCTGCCTCCACTCACTTCCTGTGTAACCCTGCACAAGTCACTTCCTCTGCCTGTGACTCAGTTCTGTATCTGCAAAATAGGGATAATAGTACATTCCTATCTCACAGGAGTGCGGTGAAGAGAAAGTGTATTAATGGTTGTAAGATGCTCAGATACTGTGGTGATGAGGGCCATATATAGATGCCTAGATCTATAGTTGCCTTTCACATGGGCTCAAAGATCAAATTAATCTAATCTATTCATTGACCTCAATGAAGTTATACCAGGGACAATTATAGCCTTGTGACTTTGAAATGGTATATATCCCTACAGAACCCGTTGAGTCACAAGTGGCAGCCTTTCACTTATAGGATGTATGCAGGTATATAGACGGTTAGGAATTAGTAATCACCTATTTATACCTAGGAGCAGCTGCCAACTGAGGAAACTCTGGCAGGCCAGTTCCTGCTGAACCATGCTGCATGGGAACAAGAGAGAACTGGAAGGGAATCTGAGCTCATGTGGAGGCACAGACCTCTGCAAGTATGCCAGACCAACATGTGGATCCATTGTGTGTGTGCCCCCACCATAAAACATTCCAATGTGGGAAACGCCATTTACCCCTATCGTTGGAACAATTTGGGGGAAAACTGTGGAAAAACAAACTTAAGAGTTTGCTTCCAGCAGACCCCTACCATGGGATTCTTAGCAGAGTGGGTGATCTGGTCCATGGAAATGTTTAGAAGGTCTAAGACTGCTCATTGTGTTAATACTAAAAATAAGTAACTCTGAAGCATATCAAATCTTAAATCTCAGATGTGACATGACTATCGCTACTCACTTATCCTTTACTTCAAAGCGTTCATGAAGCCATCTTCTCATATACATCTGTTCTTCTGGAATATCTTTCAATTCGATCCGATCAAGGTAAATATGAATTTTTGGGCATTCCTTACACAGAAACTCTAACAAAGAAAAAAACCACAATCGAGTCTAGTAAGTACTTTTTACATGGTAGAAAAAACGTTCCTCAAATAAATACTAAATAACAGAGACAGATATAGAGCAAAATGTTCAAAATGTCTAAGTGACTTTGGAACCTAAGTACCATTTTCAAAAGCACCTAAGTCACTGGGGGGGGATTTAGGCTGCTAAGTGACCCAGGTGCTTCTGAAAATTTTATCCATTATCTTATCCAGTGTGGAAAACCCTCCAACAATCCATCAACCCAATTGTACAACATGGAGAAAGTTCCTTCCAGATCCCAGTAGCAATCAGCAGATGTTCTGTAATGTGTCTCTGTTTCAGCATATTTTATTACATGTTATTGGTCATAAAATTATCCAGTCTACGATTTTTAGATTTTGGTTTAAACTGCTTAAAATCTAATACCCATGTCTTGTCCCTTTTAAAATCAAAAGTTACAGTTGTTTTTTTTAAAATAGCTCCTAGCCTGAAATATTGTATAACAAAATTCAAATTACTGTAACTTCCCTGGCCATCTCTAAGAGGATGTGGGTTAGAATCGAAATAACCTATAATTTAAGTGTGTAATAGTTAAAAATCAAATGCAGTCCTCAAAACATACACTTCTGTCTTCCATTAATTGCCAATAGTCATGGGGTTTGATTGGGATTGCATACTTCTTTTACATTGTACGATGCTACTGACTTCAATATCAAGTCATTCCTGATAGAACAGTGTACAGTGAGCGAAAATTCCAACCTATTCTTAACTGGAATGGACTGTGTAGGATTGATAGTATCTTTTACTCCCAGATCAGGTATTTCATTTACTTAACATACATTGAACGAAAATACTTCAAAAAGATTGTGGGGAAATAGCCTGACTGGCTTGTTATGCATCCTAAATCAATAAGTTACAGCCTAATGTCAGAACACAGTCATCATAGTTTGTTAAAGGAAAGTGAACTACACAGGACTTGGGTATTTTTTTCCTTTAGTTAACTTGGCTGTCTGAGATACACAAAGCACTGTGTAAGGGACAATTTCCTGGTGCAAGTGGTGGAGGAACCAACTGGGGCAGAGCTTTTCTTGACCTGCTGCTCACAAACCGGGAAGAATTAGTAGGGGAAGCAAAAGTGGATGGGAACCTGGGAGGCAGTGACCATGAGATGGTCGAGTTCAGGATCCTGACACAGGGAAGAAAGGAGAGCAGTAGAATACAGACCCTGGACTTCAGAAAAGCAGATTTTGACAACCTCAGGGATCTGATGGGCAGGATCCCCTGGGAGAATAACATGAGGGGGAAAGGAGTCCAGGAGAGCTGGCTGTATTTTAAAGAATCCTTATTGAGGTTACAGGGACAAACCATCCCGATGTGTAGAAAGAATAGTAAATATGGCAGGCGACAAGCTTGGCTTAACAGTGAAATCCTTGCTGATCTTAAACACAAAAAAGAAGCTTACAAGTAGTGGAAGACTGGACAAATGACCAGGGAAGAGTATAAAAATATTGCTCGGGCATGCAGGAGTGAAATCAGGAAGGCCAAATCACATCTGGAGATGCAGCTCGCAAGAGATGTTAAGAGTAACAAGAAGGGTTTCTTCAGGTATGTTAGCAACAAGAAGAAAGTCAAGGGAAGTGTGGGCCTCTTACTGAATGAGGGAGGCAACCTAGTGACAGAGGATGTGGAAAAAGCTAATGTACTCAATGCTTTTTTTGCCTCTGTCTTCACGAACAAGGTCAGCTCCCAGACTACTGCACTGGGCAGCACAGCATGGGGAGGAGATGACCAGCCCTCTCTGAAGAAAGAAGTGGTTCGGGACTATTTAGAAAAGCTGGACGAGCACAAGTCCATGGGGCCGGATGCGCTGCATCCGAGAGTGCTAAAGGAGTTGGCGGATGTGATTGCAGAGCCATTGGCCATTATCTTTGAAAACTCATAGCGATTGGGGGAGGTCCCGGAAGACTGGAAAAAGGCTAATGTAGTGCCCATCTTTAAAAAAGGGAAGGAGGAGGATCTGGAGAACTACAGGCCAGTCAGCCTCACCTCAGTCCCTGGAAAAATCATGGAGCAGGTCCTCAAGGAATCAATTCTGAAGCACTTAGAGGAGAGGAAAGTGATCAGGAACAGTCAGCATGGATTCACCAAGGGCAAGTCATGCCTGACTAATCTAATTGCCTTCTATGATGAGATAACTGGCTTTGTGGACGAGGGGAAAGCAGTGGACGTGTTGTTCCTTGACTTTAGCAAAGCTTTTGACACGGTCTCCCACAGTATTCTTGCCAGCAAGTTATTGAAGTATGGGCTGGATGGACGGACGATAAGGTGGATAGAAAGCTGGCTAGACTGTCGGGCTCAGCAGGTAGTGATCAATGGCTCCATGTCTAGTTGGCAGCTGGTATCAAGTGGAGTGCCCCAAGGGTCGGTCCTCGGGCTGGTTTTGTTCAATATCTTCATTAATGATCTGGAGAATGGTGTGGATTGCACCCTCAGCAAGTTTGCAGATGACACTAAACTGGGAGGAGTGGTAGATATGCTGGAGGGAAAGGATAGGATACAGAGAGCCCTAGACAAATTAGAAGATTGGGCCAAAAGAAATCTGATGAGGTTCAACAAGGACAAGTGCAGAGTCCTGCACTTAGGACGGAAGAATCCCATGCACTGCTACAGACTCGGGACCGAATGGCTAGGCAGCAGTTCTGCAGAAAAGGACCTAGGGGTTACAGTGGACGAGAAGCTGGATATGAGTCAACAGTGTGCCCTTGTTGCCAAGAAGGCCAATGGCATTTTGGGGTGTATAAGTAGGGGCACTGCCAGCAGATCGAGGGACGTGATCGTTCCCCTCTATTCGACATTGGTGAGGCCTCATCTGGAGTACTGCGTCCAGTTTTGGGCCCCACACTACAAGAGGGATGTGGAAAAACTGGAAAGTGTCCAGCGGAGGGCAATAAAAATGATTAGGGGACTGGAACACATGATTTACGAGGAGAGGCTGAGGGAACTGGGATTGTTTGGTCTGCGGAAGAGAAGAATGAGGGGGGATTTGATAGCTGCTTTCAACTACCTGAAAGCGGGTTCCAAAGAGGATGGATCTAGACTGTTCTCAGTGGTAGCAGATGACAGAACGAGGAGTAATAGTCTCAAGTTGCAGTGGGGGAGGTTTAGGTTGGATATTAGGAAAAACTTTTTCACTAGGAGGGTGGTGAAACACTGGAATGCGTTACCTAGGGAGGTGGTGGAATCTCCTTCCTTAGAAGTTTTTAAGGTCAGGCTTGACAAAGCCCTGGTGGGGATGATTTAGTTGGGGATTGGTCCTGCTTTGAGCAGGGGGTTGGACCAGATGACCTCCTGAGGTCCCTTCCAAGCTTGATATTCTATGATTCTATGATGATTCTATGATGATTCTATGACTCTTTTATACTGGCATTACCAGAGACAAGTTGTAGGTGATGCTAGTTGTAAGCAGTGAATCTTGGCTTCTCTGTGTTCTTGATAGAGCACAAGGTATACTTATGTTTTACACTGTCTGATAATCAATATAATCTCAGTGATGGTAAACTTGTTTTAAAATATAGTCACCTGGAGTTATTTCACCCCCCTGGTTAGAAGGCAGATCCTCTGATACCTCTTCATTTTTCTGTTTTTATAGAGAGCATTATATTGCTTGATTGTTGCTTCTTTTTTTTCACCTCATATTTATGCTTAGAGCAGTTCACTATGCAAATACTGAGCCAATTATGAATAGAACTCTTTATTATCTGAACAGCCTATTGGAAGCTGTTACCTCAGCTAAACTGTTTAAACGGTTACATACTAATGGATCTTACATCCTGTATTGGATTTTTTGTTGATAATATCACTTTGTGTTTATGAATAATGATGAAAATGTAAGTTTAAAAGGTAGTGACCACGGTGTCCCACCAACAGAAACCCTTAACACACTTTCTCGTCTTGATGCTGCATTTTTGGGGAAGGTGGCAGTACCTCCACATTTGGACAATGTTAAACCTTGAAAAGGGTCCAAAAATGCCTTTATATATTATAGACAGACAACAGATGGAAAACAGATGGCCACGGTGCATATAATAAGTGGCTGTAATTTTACTTAGTGAACAGTGCAGTCATGCAAGATATGGGCTATGTTGAGGAATAATTAAAACTTGACCAAAGAGTCAGAGACATATGCACCACATCATAGCTTGTCAAAGCTGAAACCCATCCTGATTCTTGCACGACCACACCAGTATCTATTATGTGGTAATACGCGGGAAGATGTGATACAGGACAAAATCTTTAGAAGGTGGCACAGACTGTCTCTTTAAAGGAAAACAGTTTCCAAGTATTTCAATTTTCACACATTTAAGATTCTGAAATACTTTAACAAAACAAATGAGAGATCCATACCATAGATTCTAATCCTGAAACTAATGGAGTGGGGATACCTAAGAGTGCACAATTCATATTTTAAAACCAAAGGGGCATTATCTGTGTCTTAATAAATACTAATTACTAACTTTCATTAGGGCACAACTCATCCTTTGGGCAAGGGAGAGAAGCCTTAACATGGAACTTTCTAAAATATGCAAAAATAGGAAACAAATGGTTGGAAGATGTCTTATCGAGTCTTTTTTCTACTTGATTTTAGGCAGCATTTTACCATATACACCAGAATTTTTCAAATTGGGGTCCACAGGCCCCTGAGGGTATTCCAGGGGGTCTGTGGTCCCTGCTGATCAACTCCTCCACCTCCTTCTATCTACTGAAGCCAAACAGGGAGATTTTAGGCACTAAAAGTCTGGCGGCACAGCAGGGCTAAGGCAGGCTTCCTACCTGCCCTGGCACCGCGCTACTCCCGGAAGCGGCCGGCACGTCCCTGTGGCCTCTGGGGATGCCTGAGGTAAGTGCTGCCCAGTCAGAGCCCGCACCCCGAACCCCCTGCTGTACCCCAACCCTCTGCCCGCACCCCATCATGCACCCAAACTCCTCCCAGAGCCCGCACCCAAACTCTCTCCCAGAGCTCACACCCCGCACCTCCTCCCACACCCAAACTCCCTTCCAGAGCCTGCACCCTGCACCCCCTCCTGCACCTCAACCCCTTATCCCATCCTAGTGAAAGTGAGTGAGGTGGGGGAGAGCTAGTGATGGAGGGAGGGGGGATAGAGTGAGAGGGGGTGGGAAGAGGTGGGACGAGGGTGGGGCCTTGGGGGAAGAGGTGGAGTGGGGGCGGGGCCTGAACAGGGGGGCTGGTGGGTCCCCGAAAAATTTTAAATCAAAATGGGGGTCTTTGGGTTCCTAAAGTTTGAGAACTGCTGCTAAATACAAATGTATCCATTTACCTTTAAAAGATATTTAAAATATTGTTCTGGAGTATGGTGGAACTTTTACGGTGTACATTTATTTCAAGTTTTATTTTATGACTTTATTCTATAAAGGAACAAATAGCTCTTCCCTGACATTTATTTATACACAATTAAGTAAAAACAAACAAAACCCCAACCAGTCTAAAATAGCATTTGAAAACCATTGTTAACAGCCATGTGGTATTTTTACAACTATTATCAAACTCTGTAGAAGAATATTGATTAGCTCCCAATGTCATTGTAAAATAGCAAAGGACTACATTACCTCATTACAGTACTGCTAACAAAAGGGAATAGAACATATGTAGATCAATAGACGCAAACTGAAAAAATGTTTCAAAGTTTCTGCAGTTTTATCCATACAGCTAAACAAAGGAGGATTTGATTCCTCATGATTTGCTACTCAAAAACAATTTTAATCAAACTTAAAACGAAACACTTCTTTCATGGCAAAGAAGTATCTGAGCACTGATGCTGCCTCTCTCCAGCAAATGCCAATGCATGTGTAGCCTTACTTCCTCCTCTAGCTTTTCAGCACAGCATAAGTTTAACTCACCTAAATCAAAGTCCTAAACCTTCCTACCCATCCAGGTTTCCTCACTACGTAAACCTAATCCCTTTCCTCATATCTAACTCACCCTTGCAGCTGGATGGCCAGATTGGCCTGCATCCAAGCCTGCTGTGCTACTTTCTTATCTGTAGCTACAAGTGTTAAAAGATCCTTTTCCCTCCCCACCCCAATCCCCTTGCTCTTAGCCGCAGGATCATTTTTAAACTGTGCTCTCCAGTACATCTATACAAAATGCTCAAATGCAAGCAATCATGCCAGCTACTTGAGCTATTTTTATTATGCAATTCATATTAGGGTTTAATGTGACTAATCCATTTTTTTATTTTTTTAGACACACAGTGCAACTGCAACCACTTACGTACACCAGTGGATAAGAACAATTTATTGAGCTGCCGCTTTTGAGAAGAAACAGATGGATTTTATCACTATAACCTCCAGAAGTTTGTGGTAGTCCCATGACCCTTAATTTCACATCAGTTTAACTCCCAAAAGGCTTTTGTAATTAAGCTAAGAAAGCTTATTGTAGCAATTTATTATGCACAAATTAAATTCAACTTTAGGGTTGTTGGCCCTAAAAGCCAACATTTGACAGGCTTTGCAAATCCCGGCTCTCGCCGGAATCTGTTACAATAAACAGGAGGAACAAAAAAGTCTGAACTTTCCTGCAAAAGATATAATATAATTGAGAATCATGCACTGTATCAAACTTTTGATTAGGGACAACTTTAGTTATGATTATAAATCAAGAACCAAGTATAATACGTGTTAAATGAACATTAATAATTCACATGGGACCAAAGTGGACTGACTCTCGTATGGGAGATAACTTGCTAATAAAAGTTTTCAGTCTCACAAAATGACTTAGCAGCAAGTTAAGATCTAAGAGCATAAAACTCTTATAATGATACTAATGACCAATCAAAGCAAGAGGAGGAAAATATGGCAATTTACAATGTTTTAAGGCAAGAATGTTAAATCCATTAGTGAAATTCCAAGCCCCATATACAAGAAAGAATTCATGGTAATGTAGCATAGAGAGTTATAATGTATTATTTGGATTCTTAAAAATGTCACTGATAGTCTCCAAGGGACAATCAAATCTCAAATGTATTTCAGTCTCAAACAAATATCTTAGTCAATGGTATTTCACAAGCTAAGCCTCCAGTAAAATTCCACCACTTTTTATATATTAATGCTGTACTTTCAAAACAGATTAACATTTTCATTCTTCTGTATCGAGGAAGGCACAGACGAGTCCATAAAAGATGAACTGCAAAGCAAAAACCAAACGCCCTCAAACACAAAAACACTACTTATATAAATATAAAACTTCCACTGAATGATGGATATGAAAAGCCTCAACCTCTTCACTCCCCAGAAATAAGTTTTTTTGTGGAATCGTACGGTCACAGATGGATTCCAAATAACTGTGTTTACTGACTATGTACAAATATACACAACCGAGCTACCTATGTACACTGCTGCTGTGACTGGGTTCTGGTGGCTTCTGCAATAGAAGGGGTGACCCACTACAGGTTTCCCAAACTATTTAAAGAAATACTACCCAATTTCTATAGTCTTCCCCCCTTTGCATGAAAAGACATACAAATAATTATAAATGTATTACTATATAAACTACTAATACACATGCTACAAATTAAGTTTGAGAGGTAATCGATTAAAGGCTTCTTTCTAAATAAAGTCTCATAGGCATAGCAACAGTTTCTGAAAGTAACTGCACTTTCTGGTATAGCTGCATCAACAACATCTGCCTGCTCTGAAGTGTTAGGGTCTTTTCGTAGAAGAAACAGGGACATGAGGCTCACAGGCACTATCACAAGTCACTGTCTGTAGCTGTACTGAAGGCTCAGGATTTTCAACAGGCATCACAGGTGCAGAATATCCTGTTGAACTTGTGCTCAAAAACTGGTTTGTGTCTTTTCCATTACATATTTGGTGCTACTTCTACCCAGTAAGACAGGGTACTGGAATGTGATGTAATCACGCTAGGCTTCCATGAATCCTTGGAAATTGCTAAGATTTTTTCCTTCTGCATGAAGGTGTGCAAGTGGGACTATTTGGGGCCATTGGATCACAGTTTCTTTCAAATGTCTTTCTGTAGGTCAGGTTTTAACAAGTGTAGGTGAGATTTTAAATTATGACCCATAAACATGATTGGTCCCTGATTAGTAGTAGCATGTACTGAATTCCTATAGGCCAATGGAAAATCTACAAACCTGTCTGCAAAGCTACCTTTATCCAGGGTTGTAGCATGAATCACGTGCTTGAACATCTGAATAAATCTTTCCACTAATTCCTTTGCAGCAGGATGGTAAAAATACAATGTGACATGTGTGACGGGTTCGGTCACAGAGACGCCCTTGGGACTGTCACCTGACATTTTGGAATTACCTCTGAGCCCGTTTCCCCTGCCAGCTTGGGACTCCAGAACCCTGCCCTGTGGAGCCAGACATGATAGCCTGCTTCAACACAGACAGGTCTGGTCCATGCCCCCAAACTGCAGACTTTAACCAAAAACTGCTCAGCAGGTCACCTATCTCCAACGCCCAGACACCCAATTCCCAATGGGATCCAAACCCCAAATAAATCTGTTTTACTCTGTATAAAGCTTATACAGGGTAAACTCATAAATTGTCCACGCTCAATAACACTGATAGAGAGATATGCACAGTTGTTTGCTCCCCCAGGTACTAATCACTTACTCTGGGTTCATTAATAAACAAAAGTGATTTTATAAAGTAGGATTTAAGTGGTTTCAAGTAATAACAGACAGAACAGAGTAAGTCACCAAGCAAAATAAAGCAAAAACATACAAGTCTAAGTCTAATACATTAAGAAACTGATTACAGATAATATCTCACCCTCAGGATGTTCCAATAAGCTTCTTTCACAGACTAGTCTCCTTCCTAGTCTGGGCCCAATCCTTTCCCCGGTACAGTCCTTGTTAGTTCCAACAAGCATCTTAGGTGGAAAACAGGGACTTTCTCATGACTGCAGCCCCCTTTCTTCTGTTCCACCCCCTTTTATAGCTTTGGCACAAGGTGGGAATCTTTTGTATCTCTGGGTCCCCATCCCTCCTTCTAAATGGAAAAGTACCAGATTTAAGATGGATTCCAGTATCATGTGACATGGCCACATGTCCTGTGAGACCTCATTCATCATTACCCATGGGCTGGCCCACACGTACCCAGGGAGGCTTCCAAGTAAATAAACCATTTACAACCAATTGTCCTAGTCAATGCGAGTCATCAAGATTCTAAACCACCATCAATGGTTCACACTTTACATAATTACAAAAGGACCTAAGAGTTATACTTCATATTTCTAGCTTCAGATACAAGAATGATACGTAAATACAAATAGGAGGAATATATTCAGTAGGTTATAACCTTTGTTATGATACCTTACAAGAGACCTTTGACATAAAGCATATTCCAGTTACACCATATTCACACTCATAAGCATATTTCCATAAAACATATGGAGTGCAACATCACAACGTTTGATACCATTTCTTCTGACAAACAACTGGAACTCTTCGTATGTGAACTGAGTTCCATTGTCACTTACAGTCTGTTCAGGAATTCCTGTCCTTGAAAACAAAAATTTTAACACTTCCACTGAACTAGCTCAATTCATACAGATGCCATTTAAAATGAGCATCTATTGCAACCAAACACATATGTCCCATAAATGGTTCAAACAGTCTGTAAGGACTTGTTGCCACAAGGTAGCTGAATGCTCCAAAGGATGCAATGGAGCATGTATGGAGTTTGCTCACAACCCTGACACCGTTTGGCCATTTTCACTATTTGTCTATCAATCCCAGGCTAGCACACAAAACTCCTGGCTAGGACTTTCACTTTTGCAATTCCCACATGTCTTTTGGGTAACTCTTGGAGTTTGTGAGATCTTGACTAAATAGGAATAACCACTCTAGTGTCACATATTATGCAATCTTGACATACACTTAACTATTCTTTTCAAGCTAAGAAAACTGGACACAGTTATTTGTGTGCCTGAGTCGATCCACTCATTACAATGTCATGAACTTTAGCCAGCACTGGATCATTTTAAATTTCACATTGCATTTGTTACTGGCAAGGGTTCAATTTGTGCCATATAGAACATATTTACTCTCTGTGTCTCCACTTCATTATCCTTTCCTACCACTTCTAATGGTGGATGTGATAAGCAATCTTCATTACCAGGTTGGCTGGTACCATTGAACGTAATATTGGAACAGTGAGCACTCAAGAATGTCCATTTCTGTCACTGTGCTGCAGTCATTGCCAGTATTCCTTTTCTAAAAACTGAAACTAGCTGTTGATGATCTGTAACAAAAGTACATTGTTTCCTATAGAGATGCTGGTGAAACTTTCAAACTCCCCAGACTAAACTCAGCCCTTCTCTATCAATTTGAGCATTGTTACATTCTGCTGAGGCTAGAGATCTAGAAGCAAAGACAATAGGCTTTTTCAGTATGATCCTCCATTACATATGAATTTACTGTTCCTATTCCATACAAGGAAGTGTCACAAGCTAACTTTATAGAAAAAGATGCCTTTAAGTGTGTAGGAACCATTTCAAATTATATGAGCCTCTTGTCTTCATCAAAAGCCTCGTTACACTGTAGGGATCAATGCCATTTCTGTCCTTTGGGTCACAATTCATTCAGGGGGTGTAACAGTGTTGCTGCATGAGGTAGGAACCTATGCTAATAATTGACCATCCTCAGAAAGGAGTGTGACTGACAAATTTTGCATTACAGGTACCTTAAGGATAGTTTCAACTTTTTCTTGGAATTTACAGAAACCATCTTTGTCAATGATGTGGCCACTATATGCTACTGAATCTTTGAAAAATTCACATTTTCTCTTAGTTGCTTTAAGACTTGTGACAGACCCAGACCAGTGGGGTGTAGGAGTCTGGTAGAAGGTAAATATACTGGCCACTGGATGAATAATTTTCTGTTCCCTGAGTGACCAGAGCAGGGGCTGCGCTAGAGCAATCAGGAACCTGCTAGAACCAGTTAAGACAGGCAAGCTAATTAAGACACCTGGAGCCAATTAAGAACATAATAGAATCAATTATGGCAGGCAGACTAATCAGGACATCTGATTTAAAAAGGACCTCTCATCAGTTAGTGGAGGGTGTGCAAGGAGTGAGAAGGCGTGCTGCTGGAGGACTGAGGAGTACAAACATGATCAGGCTTCAGGAGGAAGATCCTGCGGTGAGGATAAAGAAGGTGCTGTGGGGAGGTCATGGGGAAGTAGCTCAGGGAGTTGTAGCTGTCATGCAGCTGATACAGGAGACATTGTAGACAGCTGCTATCCACAGGGCCCTGGGTTGGAACCTGGTGTAGAGGGTGGGCCCAGGTTCCCCCCATTCCCCCAACTCCTGATCGGACAAAGGAGGAGTTGACCTGGTCTGTGAGCAACACCAGAAGGGAAGGTCTAATTTGGAAAGGGATCTGGCCTGTCCCCGACTCACTAGGTGGGACAACAGAGACTGCGGAGACTGTTCTCTGTTTCCCCCATGCTGGCCAGTGATGAGGTTAGCTGAGTGAACAGCTGGTTTGAGCCTCTAGCAGAATGGTCAAACTGAGGGCTGCCATGAACCTCTGAGGTGAGCAATCCGCCAAAAAGCGCAGGACCCACCAAGGCAGAGGAGGAACTTTGTCACAGACCATATTCAGCCAAACTTGCAAGTACCTTTGTGAGGTTCTCAAAGTGGTGGACAGCACTACAGCCTGTGACCTGTTAATCATCCAAATAACACTGAATACTCGGAACACCCTTAATACCTGATACAGGTCTTGCTACTAAAAAGTGGGTGCTGACTATTCCAAACACTACCCTGTTATATTGAAATAAGACCTTCTGTGTGTTAATTGTGAGGTACATTGTCTTCAATCCCCATTTTTAGACAGGCTCGGGCTAGGTTGATCTTGGAGAACAGCATACCACCAGTTATTGAGGCAAACATATTCCCTATTCTAGGTAAAGGAAACTGGTTTGAATGCAATACTGAATTAATGGTAACCTTGTCCTCACAGATCAGGACAGCCCATTCTTTTTCAGCATTGGCACAACAAAGGTGTTTCATTTGCTCCAGTTAACCTTTATACCTGGATGAGGATGATCACATCCTCAATGCCAATTGTTGCATCCTTGCTTTCCATACAACATTAAGAATATGGGAAACCACGCTGGCAAAGTTGGCATTCCACATAACCATGTTTATTAACTACGTAAAAACAAAAAAGACCTAGGTACCTATGTTCACTGCTGGTCTGAGGGTTCTAATGGCTTCTGCAGTTGAAGACGGAGGGCTACTAGAGGGTTCCCAAACTATTTAAAGCATAATAACCAGTTCCTACCTATACCCTACAATATATATCAATATCAGATCCAGATTTCCCCTTTAACCTTGAAGGACTTTGGCAATGTTTGGAACACACTGAACATGACATCACAGGAGGTTGAAATCTGACCTGAAGGAGAGCTTATTAATAGAAATAAAATTGAAAATGTATCAGAAAATGTATCCTTTTAGCAAGAGAATATTGAAAGTTGTGGTATATAAGCCCTGCCTGTTATGGCTACAATTCATGTAAATAAAGCTCTTGTCCAAAGTGCAAGTGTCCTCCTTTAGTTATTTTATAATGTTTTTCACTTTGCAGTTCATACAATCATTAGTCTAGACTGAACCTTTAGACTCAAGCCATTATTAATGGATTTGATCTATAGAGTAAGACACACTACCTCACTGCTTTTTACTGTTTTATAGCCAAAATTAGCAACCAATAAGTAAATCAAACATTAATTCTGAGTGCCAGAGTATCTCTCAAATTCACATCTGTAACCATCTTGAATCCAGTTGACAGAAAACCCTTTCACTGCTGGTTCCAGTGAAAAATGGTGACTTTCCATGGCAATGTTGACTGTTGAAAGGCAGCAACCTTGTACAGGGAAGTAGCATTGTGGGGAAGGGGACATTCTGTCTGACAATGCAGGGAACAATTACTTGATTAAAGATAAATCTATCATGAAATTGTTAATCTCTTAAGGCCAAAGAAAACAGGTAATTAGAAACTTCTGAATTACAGGGTCTCTTCAGGAAATTATATGTAGATTGAGGTTCCCAAGATATGTAGATCTAGACATGGAGGCTGTCAAATAATTAGCTTTTGCTATTCTAAAAAGGTAAGTGGTATACTGTATTTTTCTATAGTGCTATTAGCACAGGAGATCAGACATTTGAAAGGGCTAATGCACACTGTTTAGCTGAAACAAGACAATATTTGACAGAGAACAGTAGTATTTATAGGGCTTTGTTCACTGAGTAAACCCCTTCCATTCTGTCAGACTGAAAATATAAAGTAAATACTCTCCTCTAGTGTAGACACACATTGTGAGAGATTTGAAGCTGATCTGTAATATATGAATACTGTATGTTGGGCAGATTACTGGGATACTTACTGTATGAATATAGGTTTCAGAGTAGCAGCCGTGTTAGTCTGTATTCTCAAAAAAAAAAGGAGGACTTGTGGCACCTTAGAGACTAACAAATTTATTTGAGCATAAGCTTTCGTGAGCTACAGCTGAATGCATCCGATGAAGTGGGCTGTAGCTCACGAAAGCTTATGCTCAAATAAATTTGTTAGTCTCTAAGGTGCCACAAGTACTTTTTTTTTTTTTTTTTTTTGGTATGAATATGCTGGTTTAGCTCAATAGGAGGCTGTTTGGAAAAAACAAGCAGGAAGGAAAAGAATAGCTCAAGATTGCCACCTCTTAGCAAACATCATTCAGGAACAATGCCAGAACCGTTTGCTTGATGTTTCTACCTCTCCTCCAGCAAACCTACAAAACTGATTTTGACCAGCAGCGAAAGGGCCCACGAACACAGAAGAACTCTGGCAAGATTGAAAAGACACACTCCCTGAAGATGGGGTAGTTGTTATTCAGGGGAACCACTCACACACAGGACCCTGTTGGGGTGCCTAAAGAAGACAGGCCTGCCTAGATTACCATCAGAGGATTATGAGCCTTTAGGTAAAATAGATGTGTGTAGACTATTGCTTTAAAATCCTTTTTTCCCAAATGTGTGGCTCCTACTGCAAAACAAAACACATTTGAGAAGGCTGTTTTGTATACTACTGACCACAGACTACCAAAGGGAAGAACTGCGGGTGCCCAAACTCGGTCAGACCTGCAGCATAATAATGGCAGACGCACAGGGTACCTCAGCCCAGGTCCTAATCTAAGAGTGTGAAAACTGCTAAATTCCACCCAAGACAGGTAAAGGCATGAGGCTTCACACCTGGGGGGAAAAGGGGGAGGTGAAGTATGTGCACTCAGAGATCAGTAAGGAGTCAAAGGTGCAGTTAGCTCCATAAACTGTGACAGACATCAGACATGCCCAGAACATCCTGATTTCTTCCATTAATTGGAATGGATTTTCTACAGAAAAGACTACTACAGGCTATATGCACACTCCAGAAATTGATATTATTGCATATTTTATTAGATTATTTTCATATGACCAAATAGAAGCACATTATTCATTGTTACACTGCTGAAAGACTTAAGCATATGAACATTACCACATTACTGTTGTTACGAGCCTGACTGGCAAAAACTTAATGCATGTACTTAAATGTATGTATGTTAATAGTTCCATTTACATCAATGACATACATACAAGGATACCAGCATTTTCATTAACCACCAATTCCTAGAGGGGCTCCCAGGTTGCCAGAATTAATCTTTAACATGTGGTTCTACCATTATGTATCTATTCCTATATAGAATAAACACAGCATATTTTCACTTAAGCTTTAATATTATCTTTTTACCTACCCCAGGTTAAAGCTCTGTTAATTTAAAAAAAAAAATATCTCTAATACCTTTCTCAGGGTAAAACCATGGTTTTTGTTTTTCAAAAAGTCATATGATATGGTAAAATATAGCAAAACTGACATTTAAGCTAAAAGAACAGGAGTACTTGTGGCACTTTAGAGACTAACAAATTTATTAGAGCATAAGCTTTCATGGGCTACAGTTCACTTCACCGGATGCATAGAATGGAACACATAGTGAGATATATATATATATATACACATACACACACACAGAGAAGTTAGAAGTTACCATACAAACTGTGAGAGGCTAATTTGTTAAGATGAGCTATTATCAGCAGGAGAAAAAAAAAACTTTTGTAGTGATAATCAAGATGGCCCATTTAGACAGTTGACAAGAAGGTGTGAGGATACTTAACTTAAGGAAATAGATTCAATATGTGTAATGACCCAGCTACTCCCAGTCTCTAGTCAAACCCAAGTTAATGCTATCTAGTTTGCATATTAATTCAAGCTCAGCAGTTTCTCCTTGGAGTCTGTTTTTGAAGCTTTTCTGTTGCAAAATTGCCACGCTTAGATCTTTTACTGAGTGGCCACAAATATTTATTCAAGTGACACCATGATAGGACCTAATCACATTAGCCACGCCATCAGGGACTCGTTCACCTGCACATCTACCAATTTGATATATGCCATCATGTGCCAGCAATGCCCCTCTGCCATGTACATTGGCCAAACTGGACAGTTTCTACACAAAAGAATAAATGGACATAAATCTGACATCAGGAATCATAACATTCAAAAACCAGTAGGAGAACACTTCAATCTCTTTGGTCACTCGATTACAGACCTAAAAGTGGTAATACTTCAACAAAAAAACTTCAAAAATAGACTCCATCGAGAGACTGCTGAATTGGAATTAATTTGCAAACTGGATACAATTAACTTATGCTTGAATAAAAACTGGGAGCGGATGGGTCATTACACAAAGTAAAACTATTTTCCCATGTTTATAATCCCTCCCCACCCCCACTGTTCCTCAGACGTTCTTGTCAACTGCTGGAAATGGCCCACCTTGATTATCACTACAAAAGGTTTCCCCCCCCGACCCCCTGCTGGTCATAGCTCACCTTATCTGATCACTCTCCTTACAGTGTGTATGGTAACACCCATTGTTTCATGTTCTCTGTGTATATAAATCTCCCCACTGTATTTTCCACTGAATGCATCCGATGAAGTGAGCTGTAGCTCACGAAAGCTTATGCTCAAATAAATTTGTTAGTCTCTAAGGTGCCACAAGTCCTCCTTTTCTTTTTGCGGATACAGACTAACACGGCTGCTACTCTGAAACTTCAACCTCTGTGGCCACTCAGTAAAAGATCTAAGGGTGGCAATTTTGCAACAGAAAAGCTTCAAAAACAGACTCCAAGGAGAAACTGCTGAGCTTGAATTAATATGCAAACTAGATAGCATTAACTTGGGTTTGACTAGAGACTGGGAGTAGCTGGGTCATTACACATATTGAATCTATTTCCTTAAGTTAAGTATCCTCACACCTTCTTGTCAACTGTCTAAATGGGCCATCTTGATTATCACTACAAAAGTTTTTTTTTCCTCCTGCTGATCATAGCTCATCTTAACTAATTAGCCTTTCACAGTTTGTATGGTAACTTCTTACTTGTATGTATGTATGTGTGTGTATATATCTTATATGTTCCATTCTATGCATCCGATGAAGTGAGCTGTAGCTCACGAAAGCTTATGCTCTAATAAATTTGGTAGTCTCTAAGGTGCCACAAGTACTGTTCTTTTTGCGGATACAGACTAACATGGCTGCTACTCTGAAACCTGTCATTCAAGCTAAAAGTTTCTTAAATGAAAATTCCTCCTGCATCTTTCAAATGGAAAGTTTACACCAGGAAATAGAAGTATTTTTATTTTAGCTTTTACCTATTCAGAGGTTGTTCAAGGCATCTCGTTATTTAGTCATATTCAAAAGCCAGCCACACACTCAGGTCAATTACTTTCTGCAGTACTGAATTCCACATGCCAACAATACGCAGCATCAAGAATGGTAGTGTTTTCTTTACTTCACCTGCTCTAAATTCACTGTTCTTTAATTTTCGCTATGTGTCCCTTTGCTCTTATATTAAGGGACAGGTTGAAGTGATGTGACTCGATCATTTCTCACTATGACCATCATCATTCCAATTAGCTATTCAAGTCCCCCTCACTCTTTTCTTTAACAGGTTAGTACATCCGATGAAGTGAGCTGTAGCTCACGAAAGCTCATGCTCAAATAAATTGGTTAGTCTCTAAGGTGCCACAAGTACTCCTTTTCTTTTTGCGAATACAGACTAACATGGCTGTTACTCTGAAACTTAGTACATCTAGTTTCAGATTCTTACATCATATCTCTAGCTATCTCTATTACCTTTCTTTGGCGCTTAAGACAGAAAAGGTTAAATAAAATTTGGCCAGTGCTCCTGATGAGGATTATTTTCTATATCTCGGATTTCTTTTTATTGACGCTGCACTCTGGCTAACCCACTATTACCTCCTCACTACATCAGGTGGTAATCACTCACTATGACTATTTCCTATCTGTTAGCCATCTTTTAATTCACAAGATATTGACCATTAATCCATAGCAAATCAATCTTCATTAATCATCTTTTGAGGGATTTAATCTAAATGCTTTTGAAAAATCCAGGAAATTATTCTCACTGGGTTACTTATCTACCATTTTATTAGATTGTACCAAAAATTTAAGGAATAAGAAAGGCATCATTTTCCCTCAAGAAAGTCAAACTGGTTTAATCCTCTCAGGTTATATTGACCAAAATGCTGTAGTAACTATAAAACAAAACAAACCAAACTTTTCAGATCATGTTGTCTGGAACGGCGATAGGGCTCAGTCAGTACTTCTCAGGATTTCCTTTGGCTCCTGTAACACAGAGTCTATCTTTATGTCACTTGCTATCTTTATTCAGTGTTTATCATTGTCAGATGCTACTACTTCACACTTTATTTAATCCCGAATCCCAGATAAATACCATCTGCTTGTGTTAAAAACCCCAGAGTATATAAAGAGATAAATATGAATTTCGTGTTCACTGAAGTACCAATGACAACACTGGAGTCTAACAGAGATTATTAAAAATAAACAGGTAACTAGCAGTGCAAGCTTCCCCAAACTGGTCCACCAAACTGTTTCATCCCTTACCAGGAGATACCAACTTGAGAGGTGTGGGAAAAGATAATTTTGTGTAACAACCAGTTCTTTTGAGGGATGTCCTCAAGAAACTCGACTGAGACCACTCACTCATGTCACAAGAGGCAATGAATAACCAACAAATAGGAAGAACTTTCATTCAGTGATTGGGGTTGGATTGTGATGCAGTACCACAGCAGTAAGGAGCCCTGCACCAACTTTGCTATAGTTAAGGCCTGGTCTACACTACGGGGTTAGGTCGAATTTAGCTGTGTTAGGTCAATTTAAGAAAAAAACTGCATCCACACAACCAATCCTGTTCCGTCGACCGAAAGGGCTCTTAAAATAGACTTCTGTACTTCTCCCCAACAAGGGGGGAGCAGCACTAAAATTGACCTTGCTTGGTTGAGTTTGGGGTAGTGCGGATGCAAATCGACGAGATTGGCCTCCAGGAGCTATCCCGAAGTGCTCCATTGTGACCGCTCTGGACAGCACTTTGAACTCTGATGCACTAGCCAGGTACACGGGAAAAGCCCCGGGAACTTTTGAATTTCATTTCCTGTTTGGTCAGCGTGGCAAACTCAGCAGCACAGGTGACCATGTAGTCCCCCCAGAATCGTAGAGCCTAGAATCCCCTATCATCTCCGTCCCTGAGGTTATCGCAGATTAGAAGGCGAAAAAAAACGCACTCACGATGACATGTTTTCCGAGCTCATGTAGTCCTCCTGCACTGATAGGGCACAGCTTAATGCATGGAGGCATTCAGTGGCAGAGGCCAGGAAAGAATTAAGTGAGCGTGAAGAGCGGAAGCAGGACGCAATGCTGAGGCTAATGGGGCAGCAAATGGACATGATGAAGCGTCTGTTGGGGGAGCAAACCGACATGATGAAGCATCTGTTGGAGCTGCAGGAAAGCCAACAAGAGCACAGACCTGTGCTGCATCCACTGTATAACCGCCTACCCTCCTCTCCATGGTAGCCTCCTCACCCAGATGCCCAAGAACGCAGAGGGGGAGGCTCCAGGCACCCAGCCACTCCACTCCAGAGAATGGCCCAAGCAACAGAAGTCTGTCATTCAAACAGCTTTGATTTGTAGTGTGGCTACAATAAGCAATGTGGCCTTGTCCTTCCCTCCTCCCCCACCCCACCCGGGCTACCTTGTCCATTATCTCATTTTTTAAAAATTAATAAGGAAAGAATGCATGGTTTCAAAACAATAGTTACTTTATTTCGAAGGGTGAGAGTGGTTGGCTTACAGAGAATTAAAATCAACGAAGGGGGCAGGTTTGCATCAAGGAGAAACACACACAACTGTAACACCGAAGACTGGCCAGTCAGGAATCTGGTTTTTAAAGCCTCTCTGATGTGCGTGCGCCTTGCTGTGCTCTTCCAATTGCTCTGGTGTCTGGCTGCTCAAAATCAGATGCCAGGCGATTTGCTTCAATCTCCAACCCCACCATAAATGTCTCCCCCTTACTGTCACAGATATTATGGAGCACACAGCAAGCAGCAATAACAATGGGAATGTTGATTGTGCTGAGGTCTGACCTAGTCAGCAAACAGCGCCAGCAAGCTTTTAAACGTCCAAAAGCACATTCTACCACCATTCTGCACTTGCTCAGCCTATAGTTGAACTGCTCCTTATTACTGTCCAGGCTTCATGAGCCATGGGAGCCAGGGGTAGGTGTGACCGCGCGGTGCTGCCAGCTGGGAGAGCAGCCTGAGGCAGAAGCCTCCAGCTCGCATGATATTCCAGGCAGGACAGAAACTCCATGAGACGAAACTTAAAGAAGAGAATGACCTGGAGTCTCTGGCTCCCATTCGGTGCTTTAAGAGGAGGATAGCCATGTCTGTCCAAGTGCCCCTGATCAACTTCACCGAGGTCTGCCAGGAGCACCCAGGAGACGTACGACGGCTATCAGTCCTACTGCACTCTCTGCCGCGAAGGCAAGGAGCTGCTGCTGTGTAGCAATGCAGTACTGCATCTGCCAGCAGCACCCAGGAGACGTACGGTGAGCTGAGCAGGCTCCATGCTTGCCGTGGTATGGCATCTGCATGGGTAACCCAGGAAAAAAGGTGCAAGACAATTGTCTGCCATTGCTTTCATGGAGAGAGGGAGGCCTGATGACATGTACCCAAAACCACCCGCAACAATGTTTTTGCCCCATCAGGCATTGGGAGCTTAACCCAGAATTCCAATGGGCAGTGGCGACTGCGGGAACTGTGGGATAGCCACCCACCGTGAACCGCTCTGTAAGTTGACGCTAGCCACGGTAGTGAGGACACACTCCGCCGACTTAATGTGCTTAGTGTGGAGATACGCAATTGACTGTATAAAATTGGTTTCTAAAAATTGACTTTTATAAAATCGACCTAATTTCGTAGGGTAGACAAGGCCTCAGATTAAAACCAGCTTTATGTTTAAAGCTCGACTCTTCTAAATACTCTAAAATCTGTGTGGTTACTCAGATTGCCTTTAAATTTTGTGTGCCTCATGGGGGCATGGGGTTTGGTCAGTGATCCAAATTTGGGGCTATTTAAACAAGGAGTTCTCAAGACATAGCCTTGGAATCAAACAGCTTTTCTTAAAGCTGACACATTCTAGCAGCTAATTTTTGTGCAGATACAGATCAAACGAGGGCTGAGATGATCACACGAGGGTCTCAAGTGCTTGTGAGCGACTCTAATAGAGTGCATGCTATTCATTAGCCTGGAAAATATTATTAGCCAAAGAGTTTAGTTCTTTAATTAGGCACTTCAACCTTCGCAATGTTTGGCATTGCACCAAACAGATTACACTGAGCATTCACAGACAGAGGAGCCAACAGGATTTAGTGCTGAAAGTTTCACATCAACTAGATGGCTCAAGATAAGCAGTACTCCTTCTGAAACTGGCACATCCAATGAGCGTCAGTTTGAGTCCCACCTCAAACACAAGGCATATTGCTAAAAATCTGTCTCAGATGGGGGTGGTGTGGGGTGTAATCAAAGTATTTTTGCAAAAATAATTAGACATACAAATGTTTGCTGGAAGGGGAGGGGCATTTTATGGATGGGAGAGTGGGAGGAAATGGGTCAGGTGGTTTGAGCCTAGCTCAATGGGAGGGAGGTGGAAGAGGTAAGGGACACAGGGAAGGGAGTGGCGGGGGAGAATAGGGGCAGGGCTGCCTCACACCTACATTCTTGCCTTCTGAGTGTGGGGCAGGATCTGGGCGGGTCTGAGCCCCACTCACTACTTTTGTGTGTGTGCCAGGACCATCTAGGAGGGTCACAGCCCCTCTCCCTGCTGAGATATGAGGATCTTGCCTCTCTTTGAGCCCCATTCCCTGTGCTCCTGTATGTGTGCCAGGATCGGGGTGGGTGGGGAGGTGGTTAACCATTTATGGGTACCTGACTCTCCTCCATGTCCCCCTTCATGTAAGCCAGGTCCTGGAGAGGACTTGCCTTTCGGGGGGGCGGGGGGGAGAGATGGGCTGAGCCCTTCTCCTCACCATCCTTCCCTCCGAAGTGCTCTTTGATAACTGCCCTTCTAGGGATGTCTACTCCAATGTGTGCGCGCCAGGATCTGGGGATGCTCTGCCCCTCTGGATGGGGAGTTACGAACAGGCATGCTTGGAGACTGCTGAGATATTGCTCAGACTGGGGTGAGGAATGGAGGACAGGTATTCTTGGCACAATTTTTAAACTAAGGTCTGAGGGAAAGCTGATTGGGGTGGAGGAGCACATGGTTTGGACAGAAACATCCCATAGGGAAGGATTTATTAAAGGAGATTCCTCTTTCCTAGGATAATAGAGTGAGGACAGAAGTTGATAAAGTACAAGCAGGAAATGAAGAAAAATACTCAAATGAAAAAGAGTCCCATTCCATTACATCACATGAAGGCAGATAACTAAATATAGACAAATTTTATAAGTGCTTGTATACAAATGCTAGAAGTCTAAATTCTAAGATGGATGAACTTGAGTGTATGGTATTAAATGAGGATACTGATATAATAGTCATCACAGAAACTTGGTGGACCAATGGTCATCAACGGAACATAGTAATAGCAGAATACAAAATACACAGGAATGACAGAGTAGCTGGGAGTAATACTAAGTTAAAGAAAGCATAGTCAAATATAGTAAAAATCTTAAATGAATCAAATATACGATGGAACCCTTATGGATAGAAATTTCTTGGCTGAAAAATAAGAATATAGCAGTAAGAATATACTATTGACCACCTGACCAGTATGAGGCCATTGACTGTGAAATGCTCAGGGAGATTAGAGAGGCTACAAAAAAGAAAACCCAATAATAATGGGGCTTTCAACTATCCCCGTAGTCGGTACCCCTCACCTCAAGACAGATAACATTTCTAGACACCATCTGACTGCTTCTCAAAGCAGCTATTCCTGAGACCCTGAAGGGGAAAGGAATTCTTGATTTAGTCTTAAGTGGTATACAGGATGGGGTCCTAAGAGATGACTATAGCTGAACCGCTTGCCAATAGCGACCATAATGTAACATCCTTTGGGGGTGGGGAATACTGAAGAAACCCATCACAGTAGCATTTAATTTCAAAAAGGAAAACTACACAAAAATGAGGAAGCTAGTTAAATGGAAATTAAAAGGACCAGTCACAAGAGCAAAATGCCTGTAAGCTGCATAGAAACTATTTAAAAAACACCATAATAGAGACTCAAATTAAATGTATATCCCAAATAAAACAAAAAATAATAAGAGGACCAAAAAATCCTACCATGGCTAAACAAGAGAGTAAAAGAGGTGATAAGAGGCAAAAAGGCATACTTTAAAAATTGGATATCAAATCGTAGTGAGGAAAATAGAAAGGAACAAAATCTGGCAAGTCAAATGTAGAAGTATAAAGCAGGCCAAAAAAGAATTTGAAAGACTACTAACAAAAGACACGAACAGCAATTTTTTTAAAGTACATCTGAAGCAGAAAGTCTGTCAAATGATCAGTGGTGCCAGTAGACCAGGGGTTCCCAAACTTGGTTTGCGGCTTGTTCAGGGTAAGCACCTGGCGGGCTGTGAGACGCTTTGTTTACCTGAGTGTCTGCAGGTACGGCCGCTCGCAGCTCCCAGTGACCGCGGTTCGCCGTTCCTGGCCAATGGGAACTGAGGGAAGTGGTGGCCCAGCCCGCGCCGCTTCCCGCAGAACTACTAATTGTGGTATGTAACCTATTGCTTAAGTCAGCCTCTGAAACAGTTGACTGGACAGTAGCAAATATAATTTTGATTTTTAAAAAAAGCTCCAGAGGCAATCCTGGCAAGTCTAAATTCAGTACCAAGCAAATTAGTTGAAAGTAAAGAACAGAATTATTAGACACATAGATGAAAAAGATAGGTTGGGGAAGAGTCAACACAACTATTGAAAAGGAAAATCATGCCTCACCAATCAATTAGAATTCTCTGAGGGAGTCAAAAAGCATGGGGACACAAGTGATTCAGTGACTATAGTGTACTTGGATTTCAGAAAGCCTGCAACAAGATCCCACACCTAAAGCTCTTAAGTAAACTAAGCTGTCATGAGATAAGTGGGAAGATCCTCCCCTGGATCAGTAACTGGTTAATAGATAGGAAACAAAGGGTAGGAACAAATGGTTAGTTTTCACAGTGAAAAGAGACACAACACAGGGTTCACCAAGGATCTGTACTGGACCTTGTGCTGTTCAACATGTTCATAAATTATCTGGAAAAGTGGGTGAACAGTGAGGTGGAAAAATGTGCAGATGAAACAAAATTACTCAAGGCAGTTAAGTCCAAAGTGGACAGTGAAGAACCACAAAGGAATCTCATTTAAACTAGGTGACTGAGTGACAAAATAGCAAATGAAATTCTATGTTGAAAAGTGCAAAGTAATGCATATTGGAATAAAAAACCTTCCAACTATAAATACAAAATCTTGCGGTCTAAATTAGGTATTAGCACTCAAGAAAGAGATCTTGCAGTCATCATGGATAGTTCCCTGAAAACATCTAACGATGTGCAGTGGCAGTCAAAAAAAGCTAACAATGTTAGGAACCATTAGAAAAGAAATGGATAATATAACAGAAAAATATCATAATGTCACTACATAAATCCATGGTACACCCACACCTTGAATACTGGGTGCAGTTCTGTTTGCCTCATCTCAAGAAAGATATATTAGAAGTGGAAAAGATGCAGAGAAGGCAACAATAATGATTAGGGACATGGAACACTGCCATACAAGGAGAGATGAAAAAGACTGGGACTGTTCAGCTTCAAAAAGAGACAACTAAGAAGGGGATATGATAGAGGTCTATAAATCCATGAATGGTGTGGAGAAAGTAAATAGGGATATGTTATTTACTGCTTTAGAGAACATAAGAACGAGGGATCACCTGATTAAATTAATAGGTAGCAAGTTTAAAACAAATAAAAAGAAATACAGTAACTCCTCGCTTAATGTTGTAGTTATGTTCCTGAAAAATGCTACTTTCAGCAAAACTATGTTAAGCGAATCCGATTTCCTGGTAAGAATTAAATTAAGTATGGGGGGGTTAGGTTCCAGGGAAATTTTTTCCACCAGACAAAAGACAGACAAACACACACACAGTATAAGTTTTAAACAAACAATTTAATACTGTACACAGTAATGACGATCGTGAAGCTTGGTTGAGGTGGCGAACTCAGAGGGTGGAAGAGGGTGGGATATTTCCCAGGGAATGCCTTACTGCTAAATGATGATCTAGCACTTGGCTGAGCCCACAAGGGTAAACACATTGTTGTTAATGTAGCCTCACACTCTACAAGGCAGCACGAATGGAGGGAGGGGAGACAGCATGGCAGAGATACACACCGTGTGTGTGAGAGACGCACTTATCCCTTTAAGTACGCTGACCCCACTCTAAGTACATTGCCTTTTAAAGTAGATTAGCAAATTGAGACAGCAGCTGCTGCCAGCAAGCTCCCTCCATCTTGAGCCCTGTCGTGTTGTCCCCCACCCCACTCCCCGGGGAGATAAGGCATGCGGCAGTGGAGGGAGGGACAGCTGAACTGCCTGGCAGTTAATAGCCTGCAGCTGCCGCACAGGGAACTTAGGGGAGCGGGCAGCTGATAGGGGGGCTGCTGGTCCACCCTGCTTCCAAGCCCCCACCAGCTAGCTCCAATGGGCTGCTCTTTCTGCAAGCAGTGGACAAAGCAGGCGGCTGCCAAACAACATTATAAGGGAGCACTGTGCAACTTTAAACGAGCATGTTCTCTAATTGATCAGCAACGTACCAACAAAACATTAACCGGGATGACTTTATGTGAGGAGTTACTGTACTTCTCCATACAATGCATTGTAACCAGTGGAACTTGTTGCTATGGGATGTTGTGAAGGCCAAAAGTATAACGGTTAAAAAAAGAATTAGGTAAGTTCATGGAGGATAGGTACATCAACAGCTATTAGGGACGCAACCCCATGCTCCAGGTGTCCCTAAACCTCCAACTGCCAGAAACTGAGACTGGATGAGAGAGGCTGACTTAGAATTGATTACAAAAAGTAATTTTCCCTCTGCTAATACTCACACCTTCTTGTCAACTGTTGGAAATGGCCGACATCCACCTTGATTGCAATGGCCTTATTAGCACTACAAAAGTAATTTTCCCTCTCTTGATATTCACCCCTTCTTGTCAACTGTTTAGAATAGGCCACTTCCACCTTAACTGAATTGGCTTCGTTAGCACTGACCTCCCCCTCCTCACTTGGTAAAGCAACTCCCATCTTTTCATGTGCTGTATATGTATACTGCTTACTATATTTTTCACTCCATGCATCTGAGGAAGTGGGCTTTAGCCCACGAAAGCTTATGCCCAAATAAATTTGTTAGTCTCTAAGGTGCCACAAGGACTTTTCAGAATTGACAGTAAATTCTGTCAAATGTTTTGTCAATTCCCTCTGAAGCATCTGTCACAGGCCACTGTCAGAGACACGATACTGGGCTAGATGGACCATTGGTCTGATCTAATACAGTTCTTAGGTTCTGTTTCTTTAGTCATTTACATTGACAACATCTTGCTTGTCTGGAGAGGCACTGTATTTTAACCATAGAGTACGTAGTGCCCACTTTACCTTCTCTCTCATGATTAAGGCTGCGAGTTTGTCACGGAGATCACAGATTCCGTGACTTTCCGAGACCTCCGTGACTTCTGCAGCAGCTGGCCCAAGGGCTGCCTGAGGAGCTCAGGCAGCCCCTGGGCCAGCCGCACCAGCCTTTGCTGGGTCAGTCTTGGACCACTGTGTCCCTTCCCCCACCAAGCAGCAGCAGCAGTTTGGGTGCGTGTGGAAGGAGAATCAGGGCTGGGGAGTGGGAGGGGTGCAGGCTCTGGGTGGCACTTACCGTGGGAGGCTCCTCGGAAGTGACGACATGTCCCTCCTTCTCAGCTTCTAGCTCCGTGCGCTGCCTCTGCCTGCAGGCACCGCCCCCGCAGCTCCCATTGGCTGCGGTTCCCAGCCAATGGGAACTGCAGAGCCGATGCTTGAGGTGGGGGCAGCACACAGAGCTAGAAGCTGAGGGAGGGATATGTCGCTGCTTGCAGGGTGGTGCGAGGAGCCAGGTAGGAAGCCTGTCAGCCTTGCCAATCACCTCCCCAGCACCAGTGGGGTCCCGGGCCACCCCCTGCACCCGCAGTGATCCCTGGGCCGCCCCCCACTGGCGATACATCCCCTCAAGATTTAGTCACGGGTATTTTTAGTACAAGTCATGGACAGGTCACGGGCCATGAATTTTTGTTTACTGCCTGTGACCTGTCCATGACTTGTACTAAAAATACCCGTGACTAAAATGTAGCCTTACTCATGACTACCACTGAACAAAAATTGTGAGCAAAGAATTAACCAAGTCCCTAGACACATATGGGTTCTGAGAATGACAGGGGCTTTTGTGAAGAATTTTGTTTTACAGTTATGAAAGCATGTTGGATTTCTTGAGAAATATGTTTTAACTTTATGGAAGTCAAATTTCATTCACATGGGAAATAATGCTTTAACATAATAAATCTATTGCCTTCAATTAGAGTTGTGCTTACCAAAAGTTTGTTTTCCATGCAATAAATTCCAATCAAAGCTACTAAATTGAAAAAGGAATGTCAACTTTATCTTCTTTTGGAAGTTAACATGATTGTGCTGCCATTTTGTTTTTGATGTGAGTTACATTTTTTTCCCCTTTTAATTCTGACATGAATATCTACATATCATATACTGGATGTTCTATAGTACTAATTTTAGGAATTTTTCTGTATTGATTCCCAGTGCCCTCAAACCATGTTATATTAATTCTTGAACAAAACAGTTCTTCGGCTATTGCCTGGCAAATGGTAGAATGATCTTGACATTTTAGAACATATACTGTTCTTCTATTTTGTGGCTTGAGGGTTCAAGAGAATGACAAATATGACCATATTAGTAATTTTTCATATATCCTTACTAGGGCTGTTGATTAATCGCAGTTAACTCACGTGATTAACTCAAAAAAATAAATCACAATTAAAAAAATTAATCGCAATTAATCGCACTGTTAATAGAATACAAATTGAAATTTATTAACGATCTTTGGCTATTTTTCTATATTTTCAAATATATTGATTTTAATTACAACACAGAATAAAGTATACATTGTTCACTTCAAAATATTATTTTGATTACAAATATTTGCACTATAAAAAAGATAAAAAATAGTATTTTTCAATTCACTTCATACAACTACTATAATGCAATGTCTCTATCGTGATAGTGCAACTTACAAATGTAGATTTTTTTTTGTTACACAACTGCACTGAAAAACAAAGCAATGTAAAATTTTAGAGCCTACAAGTCCACTCAGTCCTACCTCTTGTTCAGCCAATCGCTAAGACAAACAAGTTTGTTTACATTTGCGGGAGATAATGCTGCCGGCTTCTTATTTACAATGTCACCTGCAAGTGAGAACAGAGGTTTGCATGGCACTTTTGCAGCTGGCATTGCAAGGTATTTACTTGCCAGATAGGCTAAACATTCGTATGCCCCTTTACGCTTTGGCCACCATTCCAGAGGAAATGCCTTCATGATCATGACGCTTGTTAAAAAAATAATATACTTACATTTTTACTGAACTCCTAGGGGAAGAATAGTACGTCTCCTGCTCTGTTTTACCTGCATTCTGACAAGTATTTCATATTATAGCAGCCTCGGACGGTGACCCAGCACATGTTCGTTTTAAGAACACTTTCACAGCAGATTTGACAAAATGCAAAGAAAGTACCAGTCTGAGATTTCTAAAGATAGCTACAGCACTCATTCCAAGGTTTAAGAATCTGAAGTGCCTTACAAAATCTGAGAGGGACGAGGTGTGGAGCATGCTTTCAGAAGTCTTAAAAGAGCAACACCCAGGTGTGGAAACTACAGAACCCGAAACCATCAAAAAAGAAAATCAACCTTCTGCTGGTGGCATGTGACTCAGATGATGAAAGTGAACATGCGTTGGTCTGCACTGCTTTGGATCATTATCGAGCAGAACCTGTCATCAGCATGGACGCATGTCTTCTGGAATGATGGTTGAAGATGAAAGGATATATGAATCTTTAGCACATCTGGCACGTAAAAATCTTGCAACTCCGGCTACAACAGTAATATGCAAACGTCTGTCCTCGCTTTCAGGTGACATTGTAAACAAGAAGTGGACAGCATTATCTCCTGCAAATGTAAACAAACTTGTTTGTATGAATGACTAGCTGAACAAGAAGTAGGACTGAGTGGACTTGTAGGCTTTAAAGTTTTACATTGTTTTGTTTTTGAATGCAGTTTTTTTTGGTACATAATTCCACATTTGTAAGTTCAACTTTCATGATAAAGAGATTGCATTACAGTACTTGTATGAGATGAATTGAAAAATACTATTTCTTTTGTTTTTTACAGCACAAATATTTGTAATAAAAATATATAATATGAGCACTGTACACTGTATTGTGTTGTAATTAAAATCAATATATTTGAAAATGTAGAAAACATCCAAAAATATTTAAATAAATGGTTTTCTATTATTAACAAAGCAATTAATCATGATTAATTTTTTTAATTGCATGATTAATCATCATTTTTTTAATCACTTAACAGCCCTAGCTTTTATATGTCCAATAATAAATTACGTAGATTATGTGACTATTACAAGAATCTGGTATGTTTTGGATAGATGTTTCATATGGCTACTTGGTTATGAATAAAATAACTATTTAGCTGAATGTTCATCACATGTGTTATTTTTTCTGTTGCTGAAAGTACAGACAAGTGTGAGGCCGTAATCATCTCAACCTTCACAATTAGTTGGCTGAAGGATACATCTCAAATTTTTTTACACATTTATTTATCATCATAAACTTACGCAGCACTTTACAAACAGAATATATTCGTTGATCATAACACTTAAGACAAGATAAAAGTTCAAAAAGATTTTTTTTTTTAAAAAAGAGAAAGCTAAATGTTAATATTGAAGAACTGAATGGAAAATAGTGTTCTCAAAATGTTCACTACAGATGTTCATCAGGCTTGCAGAATTACAAACTAAATCAGGTTTTACAAAAGTGCATCTTGGCAATACTCAGTACAAGGGAGCTGCCAAAAAAGTTTGAAGAGAACTTTAAGATGAAAAGTAATAATGTATGGAATCCTTACCTAAAATAACTAGACAAATATATTTAATAAACAAACTTCTATTATAACAGTAATGGGGAAGTCAATTGAACTTTGAGAGCAGAAAGTTATATTAAAAAATTCTGGAAAAGCTATAGTGCAATAAAATATGTTGATTAAAAATTGACACTGTTTAAAGTTTTATTGGACATGTGTTCATATGACTAGGCTGGGCCTAGGAGACAAAATGCTTTTGGAGTTTGGAACATTAAATAGGGAAAAAAATGCAAGTCATAGCAAAAAGTTTCACATGTTCTTGAAAATATTTTATAATTGAACAAAAAATAATTTGGATTTGGGAACAGCTGAACTACATTTCTGTCTACCATCTAAGAGTTATTCTTAGATGGAAGAAGAATAAGGAATGTCTATCTGTAAGGGGACCTGAAGGTCTCTGAAAAGACAGATTTTTATATACATAATTTTTGCAATGAAGGAATATGTTGAATAATTATTTTGAAAAAAATGTGTGGGTCACACTTAAGATTTGTACAAGAAACCCACCATTAAACTGTAACAAAACAATGGTTATATTGGTTAGATAAAGATCCAGGCTCCTCCTTCATACTAGCACAGAAGAGTAACCCAAAGCTCAGCTGCATACTTTATATTTATATTTATAGAATAGAGTAAGAATGCTCATGCAATCCTTTTTAGTCTTGCCCCGACTTAAAAAAAACAATTCTGCACCAAAGCAGACTCTGAAGTCAAAAAGGCCTGGTCAGCTAATATGCAAAGTCAGATTTGTAATGTACTGAAAAGACAAATTACAGTTAAAGATCAGGTTTGACAATAAACATTTTGGCCTTCATTACTGACAGAGGAAACTTAATGCATCCAGATAGTGATGCCTAGAAGTGATGATAATTCACCAATTGAAGCTGGCAAAAGGAAAACATCTGGCATGTCAATACGGTTGCAAGCAAACTTGAGTTACTTTGTTACAGTAAAAAAAAAAAAATTCTGTCTCCTGTTTTAAGAGAGTTAAAGGAACTACTACTACTTAGTTAAGTTAGAAATCTCCATTAATTCATCCTAATAGCACATGATAATTGAAAGCAATTGAACTTTATGAGAGCAGAAGGTTATATTAAAAAAAAAACTCTGGAAAAGCTACAGTGCAATAAAAGATGTTGATTTAAAATTGACACTGTTTAAAGTTTTATTGGACATGTGTCCATATGACTTGGTTGGGCCTAGGAGACAAAATGCTGTATTTTCTATAAGATTTTAGATTACATTAAACTGTAATAATTGTATTTTAATTTTTCAAATAATATTATTAAGTGTATACTTTCCCATGTAAATTTTAGCAGTTATATTCTAAGGTGTTCCACAGAAATCCAAAAGCATGACAAAAATAGGGGGGCCAGAGAGGAAGGCATTAAGCAACTGTTATAGTCTCCCAAACCTGGAGTCAGCACAAGCCTAAAAGTTAATGTCACCTGGCTGCCAATGGCCACAAGAGTTCATCTTAATCATTTGGTAGGACTTGGCCATGGGAATACTCCCTGAATTGAGAGCCAGAAGCGGTGACCTGGTATAGGAGCCTACAGTTTGGGAACCTCCTACCAAATTGTGTAGGAGTCACTATATATGTTCATCATCCATGGATCCCCAATGCAAAGTCCTCAGTGGGTTGGATTCACCAAGCTATACTGCTGCTGCTAACCATCTGAGCAGCGCAAACTGAGCTGTGCGATGGATCTGGCCCTGTATTTTTATAAGTGCATGTATGAATTAATAAATAATGTCAACTCACCAGTCATGGATGGTGCCACTTTTCTTTGCCCTTTGTGGTCCACAGTACCTTCATATGCTACTGTAACATCATAAACTGCATCTAAGTAATTCTTCATTGAGTCAATGGCAACATGAGTTGCCTTTACACGTGGCGTCAGCACATGTTTTAATACTGCAAGCCCTAGGAAAGAGCACAAACACACATTGGAAGGATAAAATTAGCTGGACTTAAATACTGAAAATATACAAAGGAAAAGCCATTTTCAAAAGATGACTGTTCAGTGGTTTCCAAACTATGGTCTGTGTAGAGCGGTCCGGCTACATGTTGCTGGTTTCACCTACTGATATCCATTTCCTAAACTGTATTAAGAAGATAGAATATATTTAATGTATTTTTACCTAAACAACTGCTGTAGTTGCAATAGAGATATTATGTGATTGTTAATGGAAAGGGAGGCTGGTCCACAAAACAATCTCTGTATTAAATATATGGTTCACTGTGGAAAGGTTTGGGAACCTCTGTAAGTAGTAATGAACACCATTTAAATTCTACGAGTGGGGAGTGTGAAAAATGTCCCTTCTATAGCTTCTTTCTGTCTCACAGGGGTATAAAGTGAGTTGAAATTGTGAAGAAGTGTTAGAACATAAAGGTTGTTTCCTGGAACCAACTCAGAAGGCAAAACATAAACACAGGTAAATTCAAACAAGTTTAATATTCACCCAACATCTTACTCCCTGTGTGAAACCAATTTTTTGTCCACTAAATATTGAGTTCCATTACCCCTCAATATCAGTGACATAGAAATCTATTCAAATTATGTGTGATTAGTCAGGACGCTATTCTTGGCCCCACTGTCAAAGTGTAATTGGTGATTCCAATATGCTTACATTGTTTCTCCTCCCTAAATACTAATTCTCCCTCTTTCAAACACACTGTATAACCGCAACCATCCCACTGTCTGAGATGTTATTCTGATAGCCCATCAACTCCAATTTTTCAAAAAGAAAAGGAGTACTTGTGGCACCTTAGAGACTAACCAATTTATTTGAGCATAAGCTTTCGTGAGCTACAGCTCACTTCATCGGATGCATCCGATGAAGCGAGCTGCCACAAGTACTCCTTTTCTTTTTGCGAATACAGACTAACATGGCTGCTACTCTGAAACCATCCAATTTTTCAGTTTGCCAGAAGGGGCTGATTAAGAGCAATCAAAGGTCTTTCCTCATACAAGTAACCAAATTCTGTTCCTAACTAAAATGATGTGGTTATACTTTAATGGTGCAGTCCCCCTCTCTGTGTGTGCACACATCTTTGTAACTTCTGTTCCTGGCCCTTCCTCATCCCATTTTCTCTATAATTTTGTTTTCACTTTGCTCAACACCGCATCCCTGCTGCTTATACCGCCACTGCCAAGGGAGCACTGTTTGAAATAGTAGCAGCAGCATGACAACTTGGATTCTGCTATTAAAGAATTTTTGAAAAAAGCAAGGACGGACAGTAAAAACATGCACGTTCTCCAGCTCCAGATCACATTTAACCTGGAGATATCTGATTAATCCTGTTTCCACACTTCTATAAAATCAAGCCAGTAACAGAAAACAGTAAGAGATATCATGTTGAGATAGGATAGAAGGAAAGTGATAATACCTAAGGTGTGAAATGAGTATCAGGAAGTATCACTACCCATTTATTTTACAGAAATAGTATTTTGGTAATAATGTGAATCACGGAGCATCACAGAAGCTGTAGACTGAAAAGAGACAAGGTTGTTTTGTTCAGATATCTGCAGTGGATAACTGTTCCCTATAGAATATACTTGAGTGCTTTGACCACTCCAATTTAAAATGTATTCAAGCAGTGGGGCTTTCACAACTTCACTTGAGAGATTACTACAAGTCTAACAGATCTCACAGTATATTATCCCTTCGATGCAACCTACATTGTTCTTTCCTCATTTCTATTCCATTATTGCTAATTATACCATTTGGCTCACTAAACAATCCATCCTTAGGACAATAGTAATGCAGCTGTGTGTTTTGATTAGCTCAGCAAAGCCATATGATGTATAATTTTTGTTAATAGAACTGACAAGATATTTGTTTAAAAACACTTTGCATTTCACATGAAAAATGAAGTCTTTGCACATCTGACCTGAGAGCTGCTTAGCAACTGGAAACTGAAGTTTTATTCTTGTGAAATTTACTCCTCGCCTGTGGGTTTTTTTTTTTTTTTTTTTTTTTAAATAATTTAAAAATGGAGGGCTTTCAAAAGTTTCCATTAGAAAATATCTCTTCATGTTAACTGAAGAACTCATAAGCCTTGAATACTCTCCCAGTTTATTCTCTGTATCTTCCTTTGTATATAACTGGGAAAGAATTCTTTGCCCACCAGAAAGGAGGAAAAAAGGTTAAAAAACCCTCAAGATATGAGAACTAACGAATGGTATTTGCCAATGACTGCTCATAGCCTTCCATCAATAAACTATAACAACTCCCATTAAAGTCAGTAAAGTTTTATGTGGTCTCCAAGAAGACTAGATCCCCAGGCAAACAAGCACCTTGTTATTTGCAAATATGGTTTAAGACTAGTCCAACAATTCATGGGAAAACAGTTTTCAAAGGTAACTTACTCTCAACTCCATTAAGGCAGGCAGGCACATAGTGAAATGGATGGAACACTCACTCCTCCTGGGGATGCCAAAATACCTGCTGTATTTTTCACACACAGTAAAGATGAGCAGATGAAGATCTAATTCAACAAGATACTCTTAAACATATAATCTCATTGACTATTGGTTAATGGGACTATCTCCTGCTAAAGGTGAGACACTGAATTGAGGCCTCAGAAATGGCTTAGACCAGTGGTTCCCAAACTTGTTCTGCCGCTTGTGCAGGGAAAGCCCCTGGCGGGCGGGCCGGTTTGTTTACCTGCCGCGTCCGCAGGTTCGGCCGATTGTGGTTCCCAGTGGCTGCGGTTCACTGCTCCAGGCCAATGGGAGCCGCTGGAAGCGGCGTGGGCCGAGGGATGTACTGGCTGCCACTTCCAGAAGCTCCCATTGGCCTCGAGCACCGAACTGTGGCCAGTGGGAGCCGCGATCGGCCGAACCTGTGGACGCAGCAGGTAAACAAACCGGCCCAGCGCGCCAGGGGCTTTCCCTGCACAAGCGGCGGAACAAGTTTGGGAACCACTGGCTTAGATAAAAACTGGGAAAAAAGCTTACTTCAGCTGACAGGTGCATAACAGAAGATAAGTTGAGCAGATGTGGCTGTATTTGTAGTTGGGAAATCTGGAATTAAGAAAACAACTCTGAAGGAAAGTTAAGAGGTCTACACTCCCTGAACAGCTAAACCTTCAGAGTTTTCCTGAGGAACATCGAGGTGCCCCGTGGCTTGCACACTGGTTCAGTCTGAAGAGCTGTGTGACTGGACACAAAAAAGTATATAGTTTCAAGCACCCTAAAAGTTTTAACCAAAATGTTTAAAATCCATGATTGCTGTGACTGACCATATCCATTTCTATATAAGAAAACATACTTTTGAGCATGCCCAGAATATATGTACTTTTATCTGTGTTTGACAGTGAAACCATGGTCTAGTTCCACAGAGTTTGAACGTGCACTGAATCTCAGAAACAGATGATTTGAAGTCAGTGTTTTGATGTTTTAAAAATACTTCTATAAAATGGACTGCATGTGAAGTGAAAAATTCCAGTCTCTTGCTGTTAACAAAACTTCTTCTCCAAGTAAAATATTAGAAGGCTTTGGAGGTTACTCACTTTTAGCCTCAACTGTAACAAGGAGATATTCTATCTTTTGTTATTTCTGTCTCAAAAATGTTCCCCAGGCCACCTGCTCACTGAACAGCAGAATTTCCAAAGCAGAGTGTAAACATATTAAATACTGCAGTACTGCTTAAGGAATTTTTGAACTTACAGAGTTAAAATATTAACAGTTTCTTTTTCCTTAGGACTTGACAAAATCATTGCAACATTAAAAAGGTTTGCCAGTGACCGTCTGTTACCTCTACATTCTTTAAATAAATCATTACAATGCAGAAGCCTACAAGAATGCTATGACAAAGTTTGAGACACCTTGAAGTATTTTGGGGAGAACCTCTGGGATTTCCTTCACTTCCTGACCTAAAATTTTGAAACTGCCCTGTAGTACTACTGAGTGCTGTTAAACAATTCATTTCTAAAGTGCTCTGGCATCCTTAAAGTTGAAAGGATCTGTATAAGTCATTATCCCTATCTTGCTTCTTTAGGAGTATGCAATGGTATAGCGATGTTGGTGCCAGGATATTAGAGCATCACGGTGGGTGAGGTAATATCTTTTATTGGACTAACTTCTGTTGGTGAGAAAGACAAGCTTTTGAGCTTACACAGAGCTCTTCAGGTCGTGGGAAGATACTCAAAAGAGTATGTCTACATTGCAGTTGGACACCCATGGCTGGCCCAAACCAGCTGACTCACGCTTGCAAGGCTCAGGCTAAGGGGCTGTTTAACTGTGGTGCAGACATTTGGGCTTGGGCTGCAGCCCAAGCTCTGGGAGCTTCCCATCTCACAGGGTCCCTGCAGCCCAAGATCAAACATCTACATTGCAATTAAACAGCCGCAAGCCCGAGCCTCACAAGCCCAAGTCAGCTGTCACGGGCCAGCCATCGGTTTTTAATTTCAGTGTAGACATACCCAGAGTGTCACAGCTAAATAGAAGCTGGAACAGATTGTTTAGTATAAGTAGTTAACACATTTCGAGAGATCACTCAAGGTGAAGTAACCCATTAACACCTCTCCAGTTACAGGGGGGAAAGGAATAACCATTAAAAAAAAAAAAGCTGGAGGGGGGAAGAGGGTTAAATGGGTTATAGATTGTTGTAATAAGCCATAAATCCAGTGTCTCTATTCAGTTTATGATTTTTAGTATCTAGCAAAGTTATGAATTTAAGCTTCCAGGCTCAACTTTTGAAGGTGAAGTCCTCATCTTTTCAGGATGAGGACTCAGAGGTCAGCTATAGAGTGATTGCTTTGTGAAAAGTGTTCACCCACAGGTGATACAGTGTTTTTGTCTATTATCATTTCTCTATGTGAGTTCATTTGAGAGTGTAATGATTGTCTCATTTCACCCACATAGTTGTTATCGGGGCATTTAGTGCACTGAATGAGGTACACCTCATATACAACAAGCCCTACTTGCCCCAGTGATATTTGTTTATTCAACTGTACATCAATTATGTAAATATTTAGAAGCATAATATGGTGGCCATATTTTTCTATTTTGTGAACTGTCACTTCAAACGATGCCACTATGTTGTGTTTCAAAATATTTATTCGGTAAATATGTTGCTGAAGATTACAGTATTGTACCTGCAATTATATAGTTATGGGTGTGGACATTCTATTCAACACACCTAATGTTGCTTCATTTTCCCCAAATACACTCCTTGTGGCCTGAAATTTATCATTCCCCCTGCTACCATCACCATGTAGATCTTTCTGGAAACATTTACATCCATTCAGACAAAGAAAAAAACCAACCCTCTCTACATTCAAGGAATGCTCTATGATTTGCACATGTTCAATTAACTCTATACTGACATGATTTTCAAACTCTGCGTGTACACAGTACTCAGAGGAGTGTGTTTTGTTAGTTTTTTTTTAAAAAGTATGACCACGAATGGGATCATTAGTCTTAATAGGGGAGGAGCACAACTGGAAATCAAGCCTAAATGGGAACAGAGTTCTTTTCATGACCGGTCATTCATTTAGGTGTCTATATGGGAGCTATTAGATGCTGAGCTGTTTTCATAGATTTCAAGGCCATAAGGGACCACAGTGATCATCTAGTCTGACCTCCTGTATAACACAAGTCATAGAACTTCCTCAAATAATTCCTAGACTATATCTTTTAGAAAAACATCCAATCTTGATTTAAAAATTGCCAGTGCTACCACGACCCTTGGAAAATTGTTTCAATGATTAAGTAGCATCAGTGTTAAAAATTTACACCTTATTTCCAGTCTGAATTTGTCTAGCTTCAACTTCCAGCCTTAGACTGTGTTATGCTTTTCTCTGCTAGTCTGAAGAGCCCATTATTCCATATTTGTTCCCCAAGTAGGTACTTACAGAAAAAACCCGGTTACTAACCTTCCATAACTGCTGTTCTTCAAGATGTACTGCTCATGTCCATTCCACATTAGGTGTGTGTGCAACCGCTGCCAGAGATTCTTCCCTCAGTGGTATCTGTCGGGCCAGTTCTAGTCCCTCTGGTGCTGTGCGCTTATGCGCCAGTATAAGGGGTACTGCCAGCCACGCACTCTCTCAAGTTCCTTCCTGCTGGCTTACTCCGACAGAGGGGTAGGAGGGTGGGTCATGGAATGGACATGAGCAACACATCTTAAAGAACAACAGTTATGGAAGGTTAGTAACTGTTTTTTCTTCAAGTGTTTGCTCACGTCCATTCAGGCGACTCACAAGCAGTACCTCAGGAGGTGGGCTTGGAGTTCATGAACATGCTGACAACAACACTGCTCTTCCGAACCTGGCATCGTCTTGAGCCTGTTGGGTAATGGTGTAGTGCGATGTGAAGGTATGCACCGACAACCAAGTTGCAGTCCTGCAAATGTCTTGGATTGGAACCTGCACTAGGAATGCTGCTGAAGAGGCCCAAGCTCTAATGGAGTGAATGGTTAAGATGACTGGAGGTGGGACATTTGCCTGCTCGTAACATGCCCAAATGCACAAGGTTATCCAGGATGAGATTCTCTGGGCTGACACTGGACACCCTTTCATCCTTTCTGCTACTGCTACAAAGAGTTGTGTGGATTTGCGAAAGGATTTAGTCCTCTTGATATAGAAGGTGAGGGCACGCCTAATGTACAACTGCTCTTCTGAGTTCTTGTGAGGCTTTGGGAAGAAGACTGACAGGAAAATGGCCTGGTTGCTATGGAACTGCAAAACCACCTTTGGCAGGAAGGCTGGGTGGGGTCGCAGTTGGACCTTGTCCTTGAAGAAAACCAGGTATGGTGGTTCTGACATAAGAGCTTTGATTTCAGAGACCCTTCTGAGTGAGGTGATCGCCACCAAGAAGGCGACCTTCCAAGAGAGAAGCAGTAGAGGGCACAACATTAGTGGCTCAAAGTGAAGTCTTGAGCCTTGAGAAAACCAGGTTTAAGTTGCATGGGGGAATTGTCTCATGGACCTGAGGATAAAGTCTCTCCAGTCTCTTAAGAAAAAGGACCATCCTCTTGTGAGAGAACACTGACCTGCCATTCACTGGTGGGTGAAGGGCTGAAACTGCTGCTAAATGCACTTTGATAGATGCGAGGGCCAGACCTTGCTGTTTTAGATGGAGCAAGTAGTCTGAAATAGACTAAAGGGAAGACGGAATTGGAGAGAGGCCTTGTTGGGATGCCCATATTGAGAAGTGCTTAAATTCGGCCCTAGTGGATGGCCTCCTACTACCTAACAAGACCTGCCAAACTTGTTATGAACAGGTCTGCTCTTTTGCGTTCAGCCATGTAACATCCATGCACTGGTGGGTGAAGGGAATCGAGATTTGGGTGGCGTAACCGACCATGGTCTTGAGAGATCAGGCCAGGGCAGAGTGGAAGCAGGATTGCTCTTGATAGACCCAGTAGCGTGACGAACCAGTGCTGGCATGCCCACGCTGAAGCTATAAGACTAACTTTTGCCTTCTCCCATCTGATTTTCAGGAGGACCTTGTGAACCAGAGGGGCTGGGGGGAAATGTGTAGAACAGGAGCTCTGTTCAGGGAAGCAGGAAGGCATCTGAGAGGGAACCTGGGCTGTGCCTGCAGAGTGAGCATAACTGATGACATTTCCTGTTCTGCTCGGTCGCAAACAAGTCTACCTGAGGAGACCCACCCCCTTTGGAAGATGAACCTGGTGAACTCCGGGTGAAGGGACCGCTCATGGTGAGAGGAAAAGGATCTGCTCAGTGACCCGTCAGTGCATTCCGAGCTCTCAGAAGATGTGAAACCTCGAGGTAGATAGACTCAATGCTCTGAATGGAGTCGATGGTGTCACCGTGGGACCTGGGCTGGAGGAGTGGCCTGGTCACACTCTACTGCCTTTCCCATGTTTGTCTTTCTTCTGCATCGGTGAGCGCCCTCCGTCAGTGTGCTGCTTTCTTGTCACTGGAGATGGGGAATGGTGCCAGGAAGTGTGTGTTGCCGGAGGAGCACTTTGTACTGAGTCTCAAGTGCTTGGTGCAGAATGGGAGTGGCCTGGCTCTGAGGCTGGTCTGAACACGGCTTCCATTTGGATAACCTCTAATCTCTGAGTCCCTTTTTGTACGGGGTCAAAAGTCCAGAGAGATCTGTCACCTGTCTCTCACATAAGTCTCTCCCAAAAACTTCAGCTGGAGTGTGGGTCACTCATGGGCATAGGCTTGCCACAGGAAGCACAAGGTTTGAAACCCAGGGACCAGGGCACGCCTGACCCCAGTCCCTTGACAATAGGGAGAGGGAAACCTTGCTGAAGCAGGAGGGGTTGTTCCAGCAACAGTTGTGGGCGGAAACAAGGAACTGAGAGGGTGCATGGCTGGTGGCACCCCTTATACCAGCACATAAGAACGTGGCACTAGAGGGTACTAGAGCCATCCTAATGGATACCAGTGAGGGAAAAATCTCTGGCAATGGTGCATGGGGTATGCACACATCTAACATGGAATGGATATGAGCAAGCACTCAAAGAACATGAAATTTTGAAAATATGATCCTGTTTTGGAGATTAGGGTGGTCACTGGGAAGCTGTTAACTGTGAAAGTAGAGTTAATTTCCTTCCCATTCCAGGAGTTACTGGTGAGCTCTGAACACCTAAGCACAAAGTAAGCTCTGATTTAGGGCCTCCCATTTGGTTAATAATGAAGATCGTTCAAGAAATATCTTAAAAAATAAAAGCTGTAATGCACTATTTAATATGCCTAGTTCAGTATATTGTAAACAAATGAAAGTACTGGGCATACATCACATCTTTTAAAAGTATCTGTTTTATAAAAAATGTTAGATAGTCTTGCAATCGCTTGATAATCTTTGCTAAAGTCAACATACCATAATTTAAAAACAACTAGTTACAATTATTTTGGCAGCCTGTCTGCATGCAATTCACAAAACAAGCTGTGCTTAAACTGTTTTTAATATTGGGCAATACAAAGTTAAGACTCTATGTTAAAATATTTGAGGTCATGAGATTTTACTTTAAAAGCCAAAGAAAACAAGCTAAATATCTAATAATGTCATACTTTACCTTGTAATGCTATTCTCATTGCTAATATATAGAGGAGAACCTAATTTTTGAATTTTATCAAGTTAGTAAACTATTATAAAAAATACAAAGTCTTAACAGACAAGCTAGGGAGGCCAATAAAACCAAAAAAGAACTGGCTTCTATTAAAATGGTCAGATAATCTAAAGAAAATCAAGAGCACAATGATGCTTCAAGTATCATTCTGGTGAACAGATCTAGTAAAAGTAAAGATTATTTCAACTCAGAAAAAATAACCACTTAGCAGAGATGAATGGGAAGTTTTCCCTCATGAGTGTGAAAGTCCCAGCCACCACCATCTTTAGAAATTAACCTTTTAAATTAAAAATAGATATATAAATGTCTGACCATTCACTTTTTTTCCTCCTCGATACAAGTCATATCTGAAGGCAATGAACAGAGAAAATGCCAACCAGAGCCTGGAAAAATCAGTGGATAGTTATAATGAATCTGGTAAAGTCAGTGAATGCCTGTGTCACCAGAGCCCAAAACAGACTGAAACCTAGACCTCAGAGTCAGGTTGATCAACTAAAGATCAGTGTCTAATATGCCTTATACCATTCATAATTTTACTGCAGACAAATCACTGGACAAGAAACCTGGCTCAGTGATCATCCAGGACTAATGTTAGGTCAGCTGGTTCCCCTCTTTTTAATCTTACCCCCAGAAACTGTATTCACCACAGACCAAGAGAGAACATATCTGGAGGAGAGGAGCCATGATATTTCCTACTATGTTCAGACACAGGAAAATCTAATTTGAATCGGAATCCCTTGAGTATCTCCACTGAGAGTCCAAAGGGACTAACCTGGACATTGTTCTAATCTAAAAATGAGACATGAAAGGCTTCCCACAGGAACAGACAGAGACACTGTCTAACATAGCAAAGAAATCCATAAGACTAGTTAACTTGTAAAACTTAAACATCTTCACAAACTCTCTGAGTAGTCCAAAATCTACTTTTCCAAAAATACACATTAGGATTCTCACACAGTCTCTGACCCAAAACAAACCGAACTGTGGAGCATACCATGAGGTATGAACACAGGAAATGCAAACACCTCCTTTCCTCCCCCAATCTTCGTCCTCCAGAGATAAATGAAAAGTCTTCTGCAAGGCAAGAAAAAAAATTACGACTGTGATTACCAAAAATTCAGGGACACTGTGAAATTCCAAAACTTACTTATGGGAAACTCCACCCAACGAACAGACCAACGAGTAAGAAACATCTATGGGACATACTCATTACATTCTAACAACATTTATGGATACTTTCAAAGTATTCTGTCTCACCCAATGAGAGAATCATTGAGTTTAACACTTTTAAAATACTTTCTAATAGGTTCAGATAGATCAATATCCAGTTGATTGGATTTATATACAGTAAAAGCCCTATTTTATGAACTAATTGAGAATTGAACAGTCCATAAAATCAAAAAGTTCATAACATCGAACATCTGAAAATTACAATAGGTACAGTGCATAGTATACATAATGAACGATAATAAATGTATACAATAAAAATGATTTTTCTTTGAGAGAACGGAATCCTTTGCCATCAAATCTCTTAGTTTTTAACCCTGTACAATGCCTTGAACATTGGTTGAAGGACTGAAGTTCATATTTGGAAGCAGGAACCTGGCTTAGACAGCAGAAAAATCGTTCATATAACCAATCATTCAGAAGATTGATGTTCATAAAATCAGGGTTCTACTGTATGGTTACATCTATTGAAAAGTGATAAATTCTGCTGACAAGCTGGATAAGCTAGATGCATTTTATCCACCTGGTAATAACTCTTTTTTAGTCCTACAATTTCTTTGCTCTACATGGTTAACAGCTTTGTTTTTAAAAGTTAAACAGAGAAAGACAGTTCTAAGTTACGTATGGAAGAAGAAGCCCTTGCTAACCTGGGATGTCTGGGTGGGAGTCTCTTATATTTATAGGGTCACATACTCTCCCTTTACAGGACTAGACTGTAGAGAACTATGATAACACCACTATGCTAAAGAACTGATCAAAAGTGAGGTTACAAAAATATCACAGCTATTTCCACAGTGGGTGAGTTAGCTGCTCTGCGGCAAATTCACATCTCCTCTTTCTAGTATCTTCAGATAAAGACACTGTCTGCTATCCAACCAATAAGATACACATTACCAGACCACCCACACAGACAGAAAACCATTTGTTAGGCCACAATCTTAAAATGAGTCTAGCGTCAGAAATTTATAAATCCCCCCCAAAAGATTCATAAAATCAAGGAACAAATATGCAACTTCCTGGTGGAGGGACTTTGGAGACAGAGGAGGAAGGTGAAGGGGGAACATCAAGAAAACATATGAAAACATGCAGACAAGTAGCAAGTGAAGGTTGTTTTGTTTTGCGAACTCTTAAAATGAAAATCATGATGCAGAACGTACCATATGTCTGATAGGCTATATTATACAACAAACCGTCTCACTGCTGTGTTTGAAAGACACTTCTACTCTGGTGGCAATGCCATTTTGTTCATGACTTTGGAACATCCAATGTAGGGCTGGACTTGCATTACCAGATATCATAGTTCAGGGCAACTATGCCTGATTTCCCCCTCTGCGGTATACCAATGGCACCCAACTCTAGGCTCCTGGCTCTTTAGCCATCACCTCCCTTGGGTAGAGATCCGCATCTCTTGCCCTCCTGACTGGGGATTTTCCAGGCTCCACAGTTCCCTGCCCACACTGTGATCTCCCCAGCAAGCCAGACTGCCTAAACAGGCCAGCATCTGTGCGCTTCTTTCTCTTTTCAGCACTATGAACAATGTAACTGTCAGCAGTTACAAGTTACCATACAGCTCCCTGTAAGCAAGCACATTTATTTGTAAGGTGAAAGCACTGCAGAGAAAAATATTAATAAAAATAAAAGAACCTACACACATGCTAATAAGCAGAGACGACCTGTACCTGCTGATGGGGGACCCACAGTTTAAAGGTTTGGCTGCCCCTTGAACAGCTTGAGTCATGTGCTGCCCCTTCCCCCTGGGAGACGTACCCTCAATCTCCCCTCCCAGAAAGCAGTGGCCACTCCCTGAAGCTCCCAGGTGTTGCTCCTGCCTCTCCCCAGGGCACGCAGCTTGCTGGGTCTGGCAGCTGCTGGCAGGAAGGAGGGATTTGGCTGCACCATGTGGCTGAGCGGGGAGTGGAAAAAACTGGCAGAAGTTGGGGAGAGGGCACGTGACCCTACATGCTCCCCCACACGTCGCCTCTGTTAATAAACTTACTAAAGGTCACACCTGAAGGGCTTTGGAAGGAATCAGTCCTTCAAACCCCACCAAGGGTTTTTTTCTGTGGTTCATAACAGTCTAAGCTCATAATTAGCACAACCACGAATAATTCAGTCTTTCCTTTATACAGGTTGGGCCTTTGATCTTCAGATTCCAAGAACAGGTGATCAGCAGACAAAGCAGAATGTGAAGAATTACAAAGGAATCTTACAAAACTGGGTGACTGGGCAACAAAATGGCAGATGAAATTTAATGTGGATAATGAAATCGGCCACTGTTGGAAGATTGAACACTGAGCTTGATGGACTATTGGTCTGACCCAGGATGATCATTCTTATGTTCTTATGACAATGGTCCACTCCTCAGAGCGCAGCTTCAAAAGGCTAGACTTTTTTTTGCATAAGCAGGGGGTAGGAAATTTGCATTCACCTCCCCTACAGAAGTTACATGAAACCCAGCCTACAATAATACATAACCTTTGCATTTAATACAATGGACTCCAAAGATACTTAAACTTAATTCAGTTAGGTATTTCAAGGATATTGCAGGAAATTGCATATCTATCACATCAGAACCGTACTGCTGATTATCAAATATACTTTATTTCTCTTGGGCTTGTTTTCTAAATTCATCATGCACCACACACTCCAATAAGGCCCCTGCAATGGTCACTGGCCGTGCTGCCTAGGTGGTGCCACAGAAGTCAATGAGGCCTCAGGTGTCCAATCGCACCGGTGGAGTCTCGGTGAGGGGTTAAATTGCCCTTCCGGTGACCATCGTGAAGCCATCGCAGCCTGGGTCTACTTGCTGACTGTCACCGCCAGAGACTAGTGCTTGGAGTGGGAGGATTGGTGCTGGTACAAGGGGGATCGGTATCATGACGGGAGCACTCCCACGGGGCATGTGACCGAGATCTGTGCCGAGAGGACGACCAGCGGGAGGGCAAAGGGTGCTGGTAGTATGAAGACCGGTGCCTCCTCCTAGGTGATCCGCACTGAGATGGCAGGAATCATGAATGCAGTGCCGGTGACTGAGGGCGAACCCAGAGGATCTGATCTGTGACGACGGAGATCTGCGACGTGGCGATGGAGAGCACTGCCTTGGCTCGGGGGATCGGCAGCACTCCACTGCCCCCCGGGGGTGGGGGGTGGTATTCGAGGCTGGCTTTCCCTTGTAGGGAGACTTTGATGTTTCCTGTGGCATGGGCGGAGGCCTCTGCTCTCTCAGTGCCAGGGAGCTTGGGAAGGCATCAATCTCGCCACAAGTTTGGGTCCCCTATGACTCCTGGGAGTTGGTGGTGGATCCTTTAAGGGGTTAAGGGGCCCGACCAGGGAGGCACATCCACTTGGCTCTGGAGTGGCTGGGCAGCCCAAACTGTGTCCTTTGCCCGATGCCCCATGGCCTTTCTTGCACGGTGCCGGGGAGCCCTGATTTTTAGCTTTCTTTCTGGGCACCAGTGATGGGGAGTGGTGCCAGGTGGAACCCAGTGCCCTGGGTGCACTGCGCACCAAGGCCAAGATACTAGGAGTTAAGTCTTGGTGGAACGGCTCTGAAGCCAGATGAAGGGCAGCCTCCATGAGGAGAGCCCTCAACCAACTATCCCACTCTTTCTGAGTTCTGGGTCAAGATTTTTTACAAATACAACACTTGCTCTTCAAATGTGATTCCCCCAAGCACTTGAGGCAGCTGCTGTGGGGGTCACTTACAGGCATAGGCCTGTTACAGTCCACACAGGGCTTAAGTCCTGGAGACCGAGGCATGCCCCGCTTGGGGCGAAGTCACCGCTGGGACTCTAACTTCTAACTACACTTAACTACTTAACACTAACTACTATAAACAACTATTTACGAGGCCCTAAGGCTCGAAGTCAGAAGAGACAAAACTGCTAGCCCTTGCTATGCAAGGAAAGGCACTCCGACTAATCACCATGGGTGGTAAGAAGGAATTGAGAGGGTGCAGAGCTGGCGGTGCCTGATATACCGACACATGAGCACGGCACTCAAGGGGGCGCCACATCTGACCCTACGGGTACCGCTAAGGCATAAATCTCCGACGACCATGCACATGGGCACACGCACACCTAGAACGGAATTGACATGAGCAAGCACTCGAAGAAGAAAATCAGGTTACTTAATTAGGTGCCTAAGTATGGAACCTTAGGTTAAACATTTTAGCCTTTGATTATGGCTTGGGATAACAATGTCCCTTCCTTATTACTGTTTCTTTTAGAACAAGCAAAAGAGAATGCCCCATCCTACACTGCCTGTGACAATGAACAATTCTAAAGAGAAGTGCTGTGTAACAACCCGCCACAGTCAAGAATGCCATTTCTGCATTGCCTTCCCACCAATTTCAAGAGGTAGGACTCAAATGATAATTAAAGACATTAATATGAGTATTACAAACCCTTCTGGGTAAGATGGACTCCTGTTACTATATACTTAACTACAAGGAAAGAAACTAACACCCAAAGCAGCAGGGCTTTCCCATAACAAACCAACCCCAGAAAAAACTGCTTAACATACCGTTGTCAGTATTAGACACCCCCATGGAAAGAAACAAAGGACACTAGGGAATTCTTATGTTCTTTTTCCTAAGCATGACCCTCCAACGTTTCCAATGCAACACAGGAGTCACACTTTCAATTTATTCTACACCTTCCTCTCCACATTTTGTTCTGTATTTTGTATTTAATTTGCTTATATAAGAGTTGAAAGTATGCAAAAGCAAGATATCACCAAAGCTGCTATTTCTGTAAGAGGGGGTTCCAAATAATCATTTCTAGATATAAAAATACTACAAATTATTTAAATGTAAACCAAAACAAGTATCAGGACCTAATTAAGTCAATTGAAATATCACTTTTACAGACCACTTTCACAGATAATTTAAGACAAATGTTTGTACATGCAGAATAAGCTTAAATTGAAAGAGCAATCTCAATCAAGATAATATTTACATTTAAATAACATTTTAAAATAAATATTTTCAACTCTCTTCATTTAATAAATTAATTTTTATTTGGTGTGGGTATGAACATGTGTGCAAAAATGTGTCTAGTTTCTGGCATAGGCATTTATAGAAAATTCCTGAATGCATTTTGCCTGGGGAGATTGTTTTGTCTTGGTTTGGTAATAATAACCAAGTTTAATTTTTGATCATTTTAAAATATCTTTTCATCAGTTCAAAAGTTACTAAAGAAATTTTAGGAATGGCAAGGCTCAAGTTCACTGCTATTTGTTTTCAAAACTTTTGAGTGCCCTTTGTGAAATCTAGTGAATTTCATGTTTTACTAAACCTAATGGAATGTTGAAAATGAGGTCCTGCTTTCCTGTTTGTGATGGTATAGGCCTAACCACTAGAGAATGATCACAATTAAACATGGTATCTATAGTGAAGTGTAGAGCAGCTCCTAACTTAGATGTAAAAGTGTAAAGAAAAATGTACATATATTTTGTGCGTTCTACAGAAATATTTGTCTCCAGCAGAGGGCCAGTAATATGCTATCAAGGGTTTGTAGATTTTTACCAAAGAAGGCAGTAAACACTACTTCCACTACAAAGGACTAAATGATCAAATACTAAATCCAAATTAAAATACAATCCACACCTATATGTTATTGCTCCTCAGGCTCAACAACTCAAAACCTCTGACCAGTGCAGTCAACAATTAAAAACTGAGAGCTGCTTAAGATGCTAGACCACTACCTAAAATACCAGTATACATGTCATTGGGAAGAGCAAACCAAAGACACCAACAAACTGGACTGCTACAGATCATACACAGAACTATCACAACTAGGTAGCTAACTACCTCATCACAATGAAATGTGCAAAACTAAGACAGACTTTCCCCAACTGCAGAATCAGTGACCACAAACTGAAATATGGAATTTGTGGAAAGCGGGACGCAAAAAACAGTCTAAATGTGGAAAGGAGTGACTATGCACACAATGGGACAAGGGGGAACTGAAATGGACACACTTTCTACTCCAATACCCCAAATACGAAGAAGCGTGAAGAAATTTCCTCAAATTATCAGGAATCATTAAAAGACATCTCATCAGAAAGTGATGAGGAAAACAATTGTGCCTGACTCTGGGAGAAAGGAGATATGGCATTGTATTACACAGTCACCTCTACCATGTCAGGAATAGACTATAAATGGATACAGGGGATCAAATGCAGACATAGTGTGTAACCCTATCATGGGGTAGGTTGTGTCTGCCTCTGACACTCGAGGGCCTCTCTTGCACTCTGACAAAACTTGCATAGATTGTTATGCCTATAAAGTCTCTTGAATTGTTATATTTATGGCACCAAGCTGAATGAAAGGTTCAAGTGATTTCCCTCTCTCTACAGAACATCCTCATTTCTCTGGGTATTGCTGTATCATGCCTCTCAGAAATCACTTTTATATCACGGGCTCATTAAATACTTCTTTCTGGAGAGCACATTTTTCGCTTCTGAAATGCACTGAATTGCATCAAATATCTGATTTTGTTTTTAAAATGTTGACTATTCTTATTCCAACTAAAATGTAAGAGGTTGCCTAGAACTTTCTAGCACCCACTGAATGTGAATAGTAAATATTTTTAGTTCCTTAGAGTTGATGTCACCTCAATATTTGATTATCCAAGTATCTCACCATACCACAATACAATCAACATCTCAATAAAGCAATGCCTATATTTAGTATTTTAGAATACACTCATGCCTGGAATTTTCAATGGAACCTAAAGGAATTACAATGGGATTTGGGTGCTTAACTTCTTTAGGCTCCTTTTAAAATCTTATTAAAATAATTTAAAAAGTGAAAAATAACACAACACTTATCTCAGATCTTGATGAGTAAAACATTTTTAAAATCCAAAAAACTAATGTTTATAAACAGTGCTTCTATAGTCCTTTACATATTCAAAAGTACCTTACAAGCAGTGGGTGAAATCCTGGCCCAAATGAATTCAGTGGTAAAACTCTCGACTATTTTACCAATTATCAATAACAGTGCTTCCTCGCCCAAATATAAACAACAACAAAATGAACACATGGGAAAAAATGCATATACGGTCTTTTTCAGTTTTTCTGAAAGAGTCTGCAGAAGAGAAGAATGAGGGGGGATTTGATAGCTGCTTTCAACTACCTGAGAGGTGGTTCCAAAGAGGATGGTTCTAGACTATTCTCAGTGGTAGAAGATGACAGGACAAGGAGTAATGGTCTCAAGTTGCAGTGGGGGAGGTTTAGGTTGGATATTAGGAAAAACTTTTTCACTAGGAGGGTGGTGAAACAGTGGAATGCGTTACCTAGGGAGGTGGTAGAATCTCCTTCCTTAGAAGTTTTTAAGGTCAGGCTTGACAAAGCCCTGTCTGGGATGATTTAATTGGGGATTGGTCCTGCTTTGAGCAGGGGGTTGGACTAGATGACCTCCTGAGGTCCCTTCCAACCCTGATATTCTATGATTCTATGAAAGCCTCTCTACTGACAAAATGCTTGTAGGCAATGTCATGGAGGTCGCTTCCCCTGACTCAAAGTTACTTCTACTTCTGCTATAGTAGTAGTAAAAAGTTAACTTCACAGCAGCCCGTTAGGGTTCAGCCCCCCACTCATTGGGGCATAATTTGAAACTGAGGCATAGCCTCTATCCAAAATACTTTACAGCAATCGTTCTCAAACTTTTGTACTGGTGACCCGTTTCACACAGCAAGCCTCTGAGTGCGACCCCCCTTATAAATTAAAAACACTTAAATACATTTAACACCATTATAAATGCTGAGGGCAAAGAGGGTTTGGGGTGGAGGCTGACATCTTGCGACCCCCCCACGTAATAACCTTGCGACGCCCTGAGGGGTCGTGACTCCCAGTTTGAGAACCCCTGCTTTACAGCATTCAGTATGATGTACTGCAGGAATGCTATGGAGATAAGTTATTTCTGAAGCAAGTCCGCTATAAAAAAGTTTGCTGTAACTACTATATGAATATACAAAAATTGTTGAAGATCACAAAGCTGTCCCAGATCACAGAAAAAAGCTGTTCTTTCATACTTTTCATATTTTTGTATCCATCCCCTTTCATATCTACAGATACTATCTATGGGATAGATTGTAGGCTACAAATTAACTCGTATTTGCACACACAGGTTTAAGGATGTGGAACAATTTATAATATTTTTCATCAGATATACAGGAATATTTGATTGTACTGTCTAATCAGTATGTGTCCATCTCAGTTTCTCCCCCAAACAGGAATATTAATGCCCCCTAACTCTATCTTTAGCCTCCAGAAGTTTCTGGCATCCTTTGGATTTTTGTAAACAAAAAACCTGGCAGTATACTCAACTGAGAACTTGGCAGAGTGCATTATGGCAATTTTCAAATCCAGTTCATTGAGCTCATTTTTCATGTTAGAGAATCTATCCTTTTTTCTGAGAGCACTGGGGTAAAGAGGAGGCCCATTTTCCTAACAGGGAAGTTTCCCCATGTTCCACAATCTTCAGCCTCATCTTCTTCATACCCATATTTCCACAAGGCAGAAACAATTCTATGCATCTCATTTGCTTCTGTTTTAGAAACAGGAGGCTTCCTAACCAAATCAGGCAGACAAGATCCCAAATTTCATGGTTCAGCAAACCATCACGTGGAAATCTATTTAATAAACTAAAATAAAAAAATAAAAATCACCTCTCTGTTTCACCAGAGAGCTCAACTGGCTTAAATTCTTTGTGTTTGATATTCTTCCATCTTATCCATGCACATTTAAGCTTATTTACATTTTCATATTGGCATCATGTCACGGGCACGTATTTCAGGTCAGTAACCTGCAAATCAAGTCCTTGGATGTTCACCAAAGTGTCTGATTTTTTTCTTCTACAGTCCCCAAACTATCTTGCAATCCAGTCAATTTGAATGTGTAGTCACTGCAGCCTTTTTATAACTGATGTTTAACTAATATCAATAATCAGACAAAGATACATCTCTATCTTATACACCAAAGATTGGTGGGAGAGGGGAAATAAATTCTTCCTGTTTTCAGAAAGCTTCTCCAGGGAATCAATTTGTCCTACAGAAGGTAAAAATAGAGGAAGGTTTCCATACTTCTCACTTTGTAAAAGCAAAATAAACTTCTCAGGTATACTCAATCATGCTCAAAGCAGTCAATGTTTCCAGAGCTCAAACACCAGAACAAAGTATAAAAGAACTTTTTTGTGTGATCTGGGACAGCTTTGTGATCTTCAACAATTTTGTATATTCATATAGTAGTTACAGCAACATTTTTTATGCTTTAGGTCTCATCACTTCAACTGATGCTGAACAAATATTTTAAGAGAATTATATTCAATAAATTTTGTATCAAAATTTAAGTTTAGCAAAAATAAACTTAAAAAAATATCAATAGAAATGTCTCCTTGTATTTTTATTCAAGTTTCAATTTTTTTTAAGGAAAAATAAACAAACACCTTACAGTGTTTGCAACCCAAACATCGATTCATTGTGTTAGTGCATAAAAATCAAAGTGGAACTGACTGTAACAAAAGATAAAACTGACCAGACTGTTTTTATTGTCCAAGGCAAGCAAAGTTTAAACAGTAGGCAATGAATTCTGAATTATTAAATTGTGAAATTACAATTGAATTACTAAATTTTGTGAAATTACAAGTGAACAAAAAAGGATACTGCAAACAAAATGCACTATTTTCACAACTGTAGTTCATTTTTATGATATTTCATAACATATTAGTAAACTTTACTTTAAGACTCTTTCCATTGTCATGAATGGAAGCAGGAATGAATCCACACTGAGCTATTATATCTTGCCTGCGGGGTTGAGGAAAGACCATTTTTATCCAACAAAATGTGAGAATTAGAAAAATGCAGAAGAGGAAGATCCTGCTTTAAAACTAAAAGCATTTTATAACCTAGAAATATTTATATTAAAAGGATCAATTTTTAGTATTTTTAAACAAGAGTTTCTCTTAAGATTTAGAACAACAACAGAATATATCGTCCCAGAAGGTGCTGGAATAAGTAAACAGATGCTATGAAACATCAAGGACCATGAAAAAAACATCATAACGTGACAAAATAGAACAGATATAATTAAGACCAGGAAAAAATATCACTAACACCCGTCGTTCATTTTCAACAGGAAACTGAAGCGATGTATACATTATGACTTAAACATGCACACAACGTACACATCCACAAATTCCATTCTTCTTGAGAAGCAGAAAAAAAAATGTCTCTCTCTTTGGGCTAAAATTAACAAAAGTTCAACAGCCTGACAATATCAGCATGCTGATTCACATACTTCTCAATTCAATTCAGTGTCACAGAAATGACTTTCTGAGAACCATTGTTGTATTTTTGATTTCACTTCTGATCAAGGAAAAAAAAATGAAAAAAGACAAACAAAAACCAAGAAATGCATTCTCCCAACAGCTACACTTAAAAGTACAAACATTTGGAGATGTTGACTCCTGTGTTCAATTGGCGCATGATGTCAGCTTCCACTGCCTACTTATTAAATTTTCAAACAAGCACCTTCATGCTTTTTCCCTTGCTTTCCTTGACCACATGCAAGGAGCACCCCATAAACTTCTGCCAAACGAACTCATTATCCTCCTTCAGACTCTCCTCTGTCATAATGCCTACAAAAACCTCAACAGTTAGAGCACTGGTGTGCTGAGACCACAGCCTATTATGCTGATCAATATGGTCTCATTGTTCCTTTGTACTCCACCATCTGTACTCTCTTGTCTTGTACGTAGATTGTAAACTTTTTGAGACAAGAACTGTCCTTTGTTTATACAGCGCCTAGCACAATGGGGTCCTGATCCACGATGAGGGCTCCTAGAAATGAATGCCAGGAACAAACTTTTCCCTTGGGCGGGTCATTCTATACCATGGGTTCATTACACATGTAGTACTGATCATCATCAGAGGCAAGATGCTGAACTTGATGGACCAGTAGTCTGATCCATGTTCCTAAAAGCTCTTCTGAAGTAATTCCCCTGAAGTATAGATATTATAGATAAAAATCAAACAGACAACCTTGTTTTAGAAAATGGACACAAGCTTGTACAAAGTGAAAACATACATTAAAACTTCAAAAAGTAAACTACTATTTTATTAAAAAACATCAGTAAATCAATAATGACAAAATAAAAATGGTAGCTGATTTTGTTGTTGTTCTTATTCTTTCGTATAGCTTGGGTAGTTAGCAACAACTACAAATTTATGAGGACGTATAATCATTGCTACGTTCACTTGGAGGTCGGTAAAACGATGTCCAGTGGCCAATTGACGACATTGGTATGTTGGTGGATTTGTACAAAACACAGACCACAAAACCCCCCAGCACTTAACAGAAGCATCGCATGAAGGTTGTCATTTTGTTAAGAGTGATTTATGGAGTGGACAAACTTAATTCCTAATTCAAATCAGAAGACATATGAAGTAATCTTTTATATGTTACAAAATAAACAAAAAAGTCTCTCTCGTTCTCTATCTCACAAACACAAACACATACATGTGATGTTATAAAAGAATAATGTTCTCTCCCTCTTCATTCACCAAAGTTCTTTGAAGTTTTGCTTACCTTCTTTATCAGCAAATAACTGACTATCTGCAATGACTTTTGGCATCTCTGGATTGTAACGAGTTCCCTCTGGAAAAATCACAAGATACATCTGTGGGATTAAAAAAATATATATGCACATATTTTAAAAATCAGACATAGCAGATAATTTCTGAAAACATTAATACAATTTTGGCCTTACACATGAGATTAACATCACATGCCAGATACAGCTGCAAGTATTGGAAGAAAATGAACGCTCATTACAAAGCTACAGGAGGCTTACTTTAACTATGTCGCATACATAGCTGGTACATTTGTAATGCTACAGTTTAGGGTTTAAAACTATTTTCCATCATTAACCCAATTTTCAGGGTTTTATAAGTCTGCAGTGATTTAACAAATGTTAAGAGGAAAGATAAAAAAGCCACATATCAAAAGAAAGATTAGGAAATCAATTGAGGAAATAAACAGCAGGAGCAGCTGAGCTAAGAACAAAATTCCTGTTCTCATGTAATAATTTTTAGTAATATAGATAGTATTCAACTCGAAATACAGTGGCAGAATGAACTCTAAATATAACGTGTTTACTCTTTTCCATTGACATATCACAGAGGATCTAAACTGGATTTTCTGCGTTACCACTAATGTTATTTTTAACTTAAACTTTATCTCAGACTCCATAATCACCAGAAGTTCTATTAGTTGATCAAATATAAATTCCACAATGTTACATAAAAATGCTCCATACCTTTGATTGGATTTGCATTAAAAACATACATAATATGCATTGGAAATGCCATGTTATAGCAAATGTTAACTAGCATGAAATTAAACATGATTTGATTTTATTCGGTGTAAAAATCATGCCAGCCAGTTATGGTTAACCCAAATAGCCGATTTCTCTGGTGTCATAGCAGAGGTTGGTCTTGTGGAAAAAGATGTGAAGGAAGAAAAGGTAGTGGCTTCGCAGATAGTGAAAGGAAGGTGTTCCATGCATAAGGGCAGTGGAGAAGAAGTTACGGAGAGGTTGGAATGAGAAGCTGATACCTGAGAGGGCAAGACTGGCATTTGTGGTACCAAGTCTTTGGAGGGAGAAGGGATGTGATATGAGACAGGAATGGACCATTATCAAAGGTCAAAGTTATGAAGGGCCCTAAATGGTAGGAAAAGAAGCTTAAGATTTATGCAGTGGAACTTAGTGAGAAAATGGAGGTGATATGGTCAGGACAACATGCAAAAATCTTAGCAGCTACATTTTAAACTAACTGGAGGGACCAACTTGGGTGGTTTGCAAAAGTGTAGAGAAAGAGGCAATATCTTGATTGCCATGAGAAAGATTTGAATAAGAAAACTTCAGCTGCATGGACGAGAAAAAAACAGGAAGGAATTTAAAGGCTGTAGATGAAAAAGTGACGGGACTTGGACACAGCCTGGATGTGTAGAGGAAAAGAGAGGGAGGAGTCAAAGATGACACCAGGCCAGAGTGACACGGAGTAGAGTAGTCATAGTCATAGAATCATAGGACTGGAAGGACCCTCGATAGGTCATCTAGTCCAGTCCCCTGCACTGAGGCAGGACTAAGTATTAGGCCATCTCTGAGAGGTGTTTATCTAACCTGTTCTTAAAAGCCTCCAAATCTCAGATATTCATAACCTCCCTAGGTAATTTGTTCCAGTGCTTAACTACCCTTACAGTTAGGAAGTTTTTTCTAATGTGTAACCTAAATCTCCCTTACTGCAATTTAAGCCCCTTACTTCTTGTCCTGTCCTCAGTGGGTAAGAACTACAATTTATCACCCCTCTTTTTTATAACAATCTTTTACATACATTAAGATTGTTATGTCCCCTCTCAGTCTTTTTTCCTCCAGACTAACCACACACAAATTTTTCAATCTTTCATAAGAATGTAAGAAAGCCACACTGGGTCAGACCAAAGGTCCATCTAGCCCAGTATCCTGTCTTCCAACAATGGCCAATGCCAGGTGTCTCACAGGGGATGAACAGAACAGGTAATCATCAAGTGATCCATCCCGTCGCCCATTGTCAGCTTCTAGCAAACAGAGGCTAGGGACATCGTCCCTGTCCATCCTGGCTAATAGCCATTGATGAACCTATCTTCCATGAAATTATCTAGTTCTTTTTTGAATCCTGTTATAGTCTTGGCCTTCACAACATCCTCTGGCAAGGAGTTCCACAGGTTGACTGTGCATTGTGTGAAAAAATACTTCCTATTATTTGTTTTAAACCTGCTGCCTATTAATTTCATTTGGTGACCCCTTGTTCTTGTGTTAAGAGAAGTAGTAAACAACACTTCCTTATCTACTTTCTCTACACCAGTCATGATTTTATAGACCTCTATCATATCCCCCCTTAATCGTCTCTTTTCCAAGCTGAAAAGTCCCAGTCTTATTAATCTCTCCTTATATGGCAGCTATGCCATACCCATAGTTTTTGTTGCCCTTTTCTGAACCTTTTCTAATTCCAATATATCTTTTTTGAGATGGGGCAACCACATCTGCATGCAGTATTCAAGATGTGGACGTATCATGGATTTATATAGAGGCAATAGGACATTTTCTGTCTTATTATCTATCCCTTTCTTAATGATTCCCAACATTCTGTTCACTTTTTTGACTGCTGCTGCACATTGAGTGGATATTTTCAGAGAGCTAGCCACAATGACTCCAAGATCTCCTTCTTGAGTGGTAAGAGCTAATTTAGACCCAATTGTTTTATATGTATTTATAGTTGGGATTATGTTTTCCAATGTGCACTACTTTGCTTTTATCAACACTTAATTTCATCTGCCATTTTGTTGCCCAGTCACCCAGTTTTGAGAGATCCTTTTGTAGCTCTTTGCAGTCTGCCTGGGACTTAACTATCTTGAGTAATTTTGTAACATCTGCAAATTTTGCAACCTCACCATTTGCCCCTTTTCCCAGATCATTTATGAATATATTAAATAGGACTGGGCCCAGAACAGACCCTTGGGGGGCACCACTATTTACCTCTCTCCATTCTGAAAACTGACAATTTAATTCCTACTCTTTGTTTCCTATCTTTTAACCAGTTACCAATCCATGAGAGGACCTTCCCTCTTATCCCATGACATCTTACATTGCTTAAGAGCCTTTGGTGAGGGACCTTGTCAAGGGCTTACTGAAAATCGAAGTACACTATATCCATTGGATCTCCCTTGTCCACATGGTTGTTGACCCCCTCAAAGAATTCTAGTAGATTGGTGAGGCCTGATTTCCCTTTACAAAAACCATGCTGACTCTTCCCCAACAACTTATGTTCATCTATGTGTCTGACAATTTTGTTCTTTACTATAGTTTCAACCAATCTGCTCGGTACTGAAGTCAAGTTTACCGGCCAAAATTGCCGGGATCACCTCTGGAGCCCTTTTTAAAAATTGATGTCACATTAGCTATCCTCCAGTCATTTGGTAGAGAAGCTGATTTAAATGATAGGTTACAGACTACAGTTAGTAGTTCTTCAATTTCACATTTGAGTTCCTTCAGAACTCTTGGGTGAATACCATCTGGTCCTATTGACTTATTACTGTTTAGTTTATCGACTTATTCCAAAACCTCCTCTAACAACACCTCAATCGGGGACAGTTCCTCAGATTTGTCACCTGAAAAGAATGCCTCAGGTTTGGGAATCTCCCTCACATCCTCAGCCGTGAAGACTGATGCAAAGAATTCATTTAGTTTCTCTGCAATTGCCTTATCCTTGAGTGCTCCTTTAACATTTTGATGGTCCAGTGATCCCACTGGTTGTTTAGCAGGCTTCCTGCTTTTGATGTACTTAAACATTTTTTTGCTATCACTTTCTGAGTCTTTGGCTAGCTGTTCTTCAAATTTATTTTTTGGCATTCCTAATTATATTTTTACATTTCATTTGCTAGAGTTTATGCTCCTGTGATAAATGAAGTGGGGGTAGCTCCCTTTTATGGACATGCAGCCAGGCAGTTAGCTGTAAAATCCCTCTTGGTGTCTGTTCTCTGCTTGCTTTACCTGTAAAGGGTTAACAAGCCCACAGGTAAAAGAGAAGGAGTGGGCACCCGACCAAAAGACCCAATGGGAAGGCTTGCAGATTCAGGAACTAACATCCTGTCAGGGACCATGAAACTTCTTTGGGAAGCTCATGGGGTGAGCCAGTTAGTTGCCACCCCTTACCACCGTCAAATGAATGGCCTAGTGGAGAAGTTTAATGGGACTCTGGGGGCCATGATACGTAAATATGTGAATGAGCACTCCAATGATTGGGGACCTAGAGTTGCGGCAGTTGCTCTTTGCCTACAGGGCTGTACAACATCCCAGTTTGGGATTTTCACCCTTTGAACTTGTTTATGGCTACGAAGTTAAGGGGCCATTACAGTTGGTGAAGCAGCAATGGGGGTGGTGGGGGGGTGGTGGTTACATCTTCTCCAGAAACTAACATTTTGGACTTTGTAACCAACCTGCAAAACACTCTCAAAGACTCTCTAGCCCTTGCTCGAGAAAACCTACAGGATGCTCAACAAGAGCAAAAGGCCTGGTATGATAAACATGCCATCTTCATCATCTGAACCCATGGAAAAGAAGCCCTTGAGGAATTCCATCATGAGTTCAACAATTTCCATCCCACCATCAACCTCAGCCTGGACCAGTCCACACAAGAGATCACTTCCTGGACACTACGGTGCTAATAAGCGACGGTCATATAAACACCACCCTATACCGGAAACCTACTGACCGCTATTCCTTCCTACATGCCTCCAGCTTTCATCCAGACCACACCACACGATCCAATGTCTATAGCTAAGCTCTACGATATAACCACATTTGCTCTAACCCCTCAGACAGAGACAACACCTACAAGATCTCTATCAAGCATTCTTAAAACTACAATACCCACCTGCTGAAGTGAAGAAACAGATTGACAGAGCCAGAAGAGTACCCAGAAGTCACCTACTACAGGACAGGCCCAACAAAGAAAATAACAGAACGCCACTAGCCATCACCTTCAGCCCCCAACTAAAACCTCTCCAACGCATTATCAAGGATCTACAACCTATCCTGAAGGACGACCAATCACTCTCACAGATCTTGGGAGACAGGCCAGTCCTTGCTCAAAGACAGCCCCCCAACCTGAAGCAAATACTCACCAGCAACCACCACACCAAACAACAGAACCACTAACCCAGGAACCTATCCTTACAACAAAGCCCATTGCCAACTGTGTCCACATATCTATTCAGGGGACTCCATCATAGGCCCTAATCACATCAGCCACACTATCAGAGGCTCGTTCACCTGCACATCTACCAATGTGATATATGCCATCATGTGCCAGCAATGCCCCTCTGCCATGTACATTGGCCAAACTGGACAGTCTCTACGTAAAAGAATAAATGGACACAAATCAGATGTCAAGAATTATAACATTCAAAAACCAGTAGGAGAACACTTCAATCTCTTTGGTCACTCGATTACAGACCTAAAAGTTGCAATTCTTCAACAAAAACACTTCAAAAACAGACTCCAACGAGAGACTGCTGAATTGGAATTAATTTGCAAACTGGACACAATTAACTTAGGCTTGAATAAAGACTGGGAGTGGATGTGTCATTACATAAACTAAAACTATTTCCCCATGTTTATTTCCCCCACCCCATCCTCCACTGTTCCTCAGACGTTCTTGTCAACTGCTGGAAATGGCCCACCTTGATTATCACTACAAAAGGTTTTTTCCCCCCTGCTCTCCTGCTGGTAATAGCTCACCTTACCTGATCGCTCTCCTTACAGTGTGTATGGTAACACCTATTGTTTCATGTTCTCTGTGTATATAAATCTCCCCACTGTATTTTCCACTGAATGCATCCGATGAAGTGAGCTGTAGCTCACGAAAGCTTATGCTCAAATAAATTTGTTAGTCTCTAAGACGCCACAAGTACTCCTTTTCTTTTTGCGAATACAGACTAACACGGCTGCTACTCTGAAACCTTTGGAGTAGGTGACCAAGTCATGGTCCTGAAAGTGCTCCAGGCCAATAAGCATCTTGGGAGGGGACATTTATGGTCTGAGAGTGCCTGGGAGCCGTTAATTACCTCATAACATTCCCAGGCCCTACCTAAAGTATACCATGTTAATTCTCTAAAGCCCTTTTATTCCTCAGAAATCAAGGTTCTCCACTTTACAGCCAAGGAGGGAGAGGACACTGAGTGGCCGGAAGGAGTATACGATGAAGGAAAAAGAAATGGTGGCATAGAAGAGGTGAGCCTTTCCATGACCCTTGGGCGTAAGCAGCGACAACAAATCCAGGAGCTGTGCACCAGCTTTGTACCAATGTTTTCAGCCACCCCAGGATAGACAGAATAGGCGTACCACTCCATTGACACAGGTGATGCTCGCCCAATTAGAGCTGAACCCTACCGGATGGCTCCTCAAGCCAAAACTGCAAGAGAAAGGGAGATCAAGGACATGTTACAGATGGGTGTAATCCGCCCCTCTGAGAGTACATGGGCCTCTCCAGTGGTTCTGGTTCTTAAACTTTTGCGTGGACTACCATAAACTAAATGCTGTAACTCTCCCAGAAAACTATCCAATGCCATGCATAAATGAGCTATTGGAGAAACTGGGACTGCCCAGTTCATCTCCACCTTAGACTTAACTAAGGGGCACTGGCAAGTGCCACTAGATGACCCCGCCAAGGAAAAGTCAGCCTTCATCACCCATGTAGGGCTGTACTAATTTAATGTGCTCCCTTTTGGACTGCAAAATGCACCCACCACCTTTCAGAGACTGGTAGATAACCTTCTGGCTAGATTTGGGGAATTTGCAGTCGCCTATCTTGATGATGTGGCTATATTCTCAGATTCATGGGCAGAACATCTGGAACACCTCCAAGCTGTCTTGCAGTGCACAAGAGAGGCAGGATTTAGATTTTGGATTTGTTCTTCTAGATGGTTAGTGAGAGAGAATACAGGCTACCTTTTCAGGAAACAAGTTAAGATTCACAACGTGCAGTTAGGAAAGGTCAACTTTATTTATGAATTAGCATATTAAGTAGATCAGTAATTGCTGAAGAATATTGAATACTAAAGTAATTTTTTCAGTCACTTTTCTGACTGCAACAATACTAATGCACAAGTTGTAGTAATATTAAAAAACTAGTAATAATGCCCCTATTTCATGGTAATATGATTATAAAGCTGCCATACAAACTCTTGTGACAACAGTTATTGCCCTTATGATGCAAATGCAAATTATATAAGAAATAGCTGATAGTGAAGTAACACAATTTAATAGTTTTTTGGTTGGGTTTTCCATTATTTCCCTTTTGCACAGGTACTTAAATGCTTTGCCTATTTAAAAAAAAAAAAAAAAAGATATGATGCTGGCACAGCTGACTATCCATTTCAATGTGGATTTAGCAAGCAAAAGTGAAATTTCCTGAAAGAACAAGGCAATTTAGTAGTTGATAATCTCCAAATTCTAGCAAGAAGTTTCAGCTTACTATACTGTGAGAATTTCTAACAAGTTTAAAAATCAAATTCCAGCTCTTGAAAGAAAACTCTTCTGGTACACATTATTTGGAAAGAATGAAACCACTCTGAGCAGCAGACACAAGAAGGGGCAGTTTATCTTTGCAGCCGTTTAATACAGGAGGCAGCCAAGTTTTTTTCCTTTTTACTCATGTGTTATTTTTTAAAAGAATGAAAAATGAACGGGACCACATGACATGAGGTAGGACAAATATATATATATATATATGTAACCAAAAGATGCACTAAACTAAGAGCTGGTCTGCCTCAACTCTGTTCCTGTCTTCCTTGAACTCTCAAGTTTCTTTGTTAATGGGAACAGGCATTACTCCAGAAAGCCTAAACATTAATCATTTTGAATTTTTTTTAAAACTGTAGGTGAAAATGATAAATAATAAAGTGATCCCAAGTCCAGATTCCCCCACTTCTCTCAATCTGCAAACAACCTTTTCCCTGGTTTCAGAGTAACAGCTGTGTTAGTCTGTATTCGCAAAAAGAAAAGGAGTACTTGTGGCACCTTAGAGACTAACCAATTTATTTCATGAGCTACAGATCACTTCATGGGATGCATACTGTGGAAAGTACAGAAGATCTTTTTATACACACAAAGCATGAAAAAATGGGTGTTTACCACTACAAAAGGTTTTTTCTCCCCCCTCCCCACTCTCCTGCTGGTAACAGCTTATCTAAAGTGATCACTCTCCTTACAATGTGTATGATAATCAAGGTGGGCCATTTCCAGCACAAATCCAGGGTTTAACAAGAACGTCTGAGGGGGTGGGGGTAAGAAAAAAACAAGGGGAAATAGGTTACCTTGCATAATGACTTAGCCACTCCCAATCTCTATTCAAGCCTAAGTTAATTGTACCCTGACACTTAAAGAAATAAATAAGATAAGATTTTTTAGAAACACCAAATAAAAGGGTTTGTTTTATTTTGTGCATGTTGTCTCACTGCTTTTCTGCCCTGACTGCAGCATCAGGTAAACAAATTATTATTTTGGAATGTCTGCCATTATTTGTCATGTCAAGGTATATAGCAATATTTATGCTTGTGCTAAATTCATTGGCACATAAGCTCTGTCTGACTAAAAGGTCTTCCATTAAAAACACAATTTGATGTCTTGTGAACATGTCATGTTAGATTTCAGAACTACCAAGTATCTTCATGAATAGTGTGTTAAATGCATAAAGCTATCACTTTCTTGTCTCAATATGGTAATTGTAGATCAAAGGGTATTTACAACATCTATATTTAAACTATTCTCAGAAAGAGTAGATAATGGAAACTTAAGTCTCCCCTGAAATAATGACTCAGAAGCACTGCTTCTTTTATCTTAACAGACATGAGCATTTGGTTTAGTAAGTATAACCTTGACAGTTCTATTTCAACCTGGTAAACTTACATTCTCTTCTTTGGTTGGAAAGAGGTTTATAAAACAGTACACCCATTTATATGTTGGCTACACTGATAAGTTCACACCTACACCATCGCTAAAATGCTGGAACAGTCCCAATTTCACTTGAAAACCATTTTCAAAAGTTCACTACGAACAGTTTCATGAGTAAGTGCTACTCAGTGTAAGAAAAGTTTGCAGAACAATGCCCTCCGTCAACATTTTGAAATTGGATCAAGGAGCATCTCAGTCTCAGACTTTAAGGCCAGAAGGGACCATCATGATCATCTAGTCTGACCTCCTGCATATTTCAGGCCAGAGTACCTCACCCACCCGCTCCTGCAACTCATAACCTCTGGCTGAACTACTGAAGTCTTCAAAACTTGATGTAAAGACTTCAAGTTATACAGAATTCACCATTTACTCTAATTCAAACCAGCAAGTGACCCGTGTCCCATATAGCAGAAGAAGGCAAAAAATATTCCAGGTCCCAGGCAAACTGACCTGAGAGAAAATTGCTTCCTGACTCCAAATGTGGTGATCAGTTATACCCTGAGCACCTGAGAAACAATTTTCTGTTGTAACTCAGAGCCTTCCTCTTCCATCTCTGGCTGTTGGAGATATTTGCTACAGCAAATGCAGACAGGCCATATGCCATTGTAGGCAACCTCACCATATCATCCCCTCCATAAATGTAATAAACTCAGACCTGTAATCAGTTAGATTTTTTGCCTCCACTGCTCCCCTTGAAAGGCTGTTCCAGAACTTCACTTCTCTGATGGGTAGAATCCTACAGCTAATTTCAAGCCTAAACTTGTTCATGGATAGTTTATATCCATCTGTTCCTGTGCCACCACTAGCCCTTAACTTAAATAATGCCTCTCCCTCCCTGGTATTTATCCTTCTGATGTATTTATAGAGAGCAGTCATATCTCCCTCAGCTTCTCTTTTTGTTAGGCTAAAGAAGCCAAATTCCTTAAGTTTCCTCTCATAAGCCAGGTTCTCCATTTCTCTGATTATCCTAGTAGCATCTGTTCCAGTCGGAACTCATCTTTCTTAAACATGGGAGACCAGAACTGCACACTGTATTCCAGATGAGGTCTCACCAGTGCCTTGTACAATGGTAACAACACTTCCCTCTCTCTACTGGAAATACATCACCTCATGCATCCTAGGTTTGCATTAGCCTTTATCATGGCTGGAGTAATTGGGGAAGGGTGGGTTGCCTGTGCGGTGTGACAGTCCACTAAGGTTTACAAATGGATTCTGAGCCCAAAAAGGTTGAGAACTCCTGCTTTATATCAATAAAAAGACCCCAGAAGTGAATAGAGAGCCAGCAAATCAATTGGAGCACCGAAAGCAAAGCTCCCTGTGACTATCACCAATCAATAAATAAGCAGTTGAACAACATACCAGCCATAACTTTTGAGTGAACTTCAAGAGTCATGCCATGTAGAGAACATTACAGTAATCCAGCCTGTATCTAGAGTGTGTTTTTTGACTGTTTATTTTTCCTGAACCTGTTTTCATAGCTTTAGAATACTTGAAATGAAACAGGCCACTCATACTCTGGGCACGTCTACACTTTCCTCTGGAGCGATTGATCTGGCGGGGGGTCGATTTATCGTGTCTAGTGAAGACACGATAAATTGACTGCCGAGCACTCTCCCGTCGACTCCAGTACTCCACCGGAGCGAGAAGCGTAGGCGGAGTTGATGGGGGAGCGTCAGCAGTGGACCTACAGCAGTGTAGACACCGCAGTAAGTAGATCTAAGTACATCCACAAGTATATGTGAATAACATAGCTGAAGTTGCATAACTTAGATCGATACACTCCCCCCCCCCCCGCGCGCGCGTAGACCAGGTCTAAAGGTTTAAGACATGCCGTCATAACATCAATCCAGGTATTCAGTAATTATTTCTATTTTATATTCACCTCAACAGACTAGGCGGTGTTGATTAACACATTTGCTACCGTGCTCCCTGCTAAATGTAAATATGTTAAGCCATTTCAGAAATACTAGTAATCTCTGATGGATTACTAAAGAGGATTCTGAAGCATCATTTTGTTTAAACGATATGGCAGTGTCACTCAGTCTCCACCCAACTCCAAGGATTAAGTTAAACATGCACATGGCCTAGACTTTAGTGACTCAAATTTAAATACTGAAAGCACCCAAAATCCTGACACAATCTCATATCTCAAAACAGGGAAAGGAAAGATTTTTCCAACTATTTATTTTTCACGGTTACTTCAAGCTGGGTCTTCAAGTTATGTTGAGACATTTTTGTGTATGATAAAGGCAGAGAAAGAGTCTTTCTGCAGATTTATAATAATTAATATGCTGTCTATTTACAGAAAGAATAAAATGGTTCTAATTTGTGATGAGAGGACAACGTATTGTATGCAAGCATTTTCTTCTGTAGGTTATTTTGCAACTTGGGTATCTGCCATTTGCTAGTACGAGTTAAATGTAATGTATATGTTCACTATGCTATTATTTCATGGCACGTTGGGCTTGAAAGAAAATGGAAGGATTCTTATCCAGATGGACAGGAAGCACAAATATTTAATGTATTCACGTGGTAAAATTTCAAACACAAATGCAACAGTATAAATCTGACTTCACTGTAATATTAATACTTAAAACTGGTTAGATATATTACATAAATATTTGAACGTAAGCTTGCTTTGTGCAAAAAATGATCACTTTCATTAGCAGAAATATTTTTAAGCAGCCAACAATTTTGAGAGCATTTATTGTTAATTATAACATGAAATTGCTATGAGGTATAACTTAATTCAAAGTAAATTTTACCCATATAACATAGGGCAGAATTTGGCCCTTTTAAAAAACAAAATACACACACAAACACAGATATGATAATATATAGCTACTAAAACTGAACTAAGCCAGCATTACAGAAGCGTCATGAAAATCTAACCACCAAGACATGTACTAATTCGCCTTCTACCATGCCCTAATAATAATTGTATCACTTACCTACCCACAAAAAAAAGTTCTCACACAGGGCAAATAAGAGTTTTGCATTGCTAAACTAAATGACATTTCACACGCTAGCCCAGGGGTTGGCAACCTTTGGCACACGGCCCATCAGGGTAATCCACTGGCGGGCCACCAGACATTTTGTTTATGTTGACCGTCTTCAGGCACGGCCCCCCGCAGCTCCCAGTGGCCACGGTTTGCCATTCCTGGCCAATGGGAGCTGCGGGAGGTGGCGGCCAGCATGTCCCTGCAGCCTGCGCCGCTTCCTGCAGCTCCCATTGGCCAGGAATGGTGAACCGTGGCTACTGGGAGCTGCGGAGTGCTGTGCCTGTGGACGGTCAACGTAAACAAAATGTCTCGCGGCCCGCCAGTGGATTACCCCGATGGGCCGCGTGCCAAAGGTTGCCGACCCCTGCACTAGCCAAAGACCGACAGAAAAACTCTGTCAAATATTTAGTTGTCAACTTAAATCCACTTTTTACTTTTATAAACCTGAACAGACAAGTTTGCTCTTTTCATTTTAACAAAATATGCCCATACTAAGCCCCAATTGAGGATAGAATGTGCTTAAATGCTGTCCTGAGTACAGATGCCTTCTGGAATTAGAGCTTTAAGTAAGCACATCAGAGCTTTGACTGAAAACATACTATCAAGTATAAACTTCTTTTGATTGACTATTCAAAAAGGCCACTTTAATATTTGAAGAAAGTCATACCATGCTGAATCCTTGAATATTGAAGAGTATTAAGACCAAATAATCTTTACCATGGTTTCAGCTTTAAAACACGTGCCATCATTAGGACTCATCACTAAAAATGTTTGTGTGTATATTTCATAGAAAGGTAGGGCTGGAAGTGACCTCAAGAGGACATCTAGTCCAGTGTACTGACCATTCCTTACTGGTGTTGGTCTAACCTGTTCTTAAAACCTCCAAAGACAGGGATTCTACAACCTCCCCTGGAAACCCATTCTAGTAGTTAACTATCCTTATAGTGAGAAAGATTTTGCTAACATCTAACCTAAATCTCCCTTGCTGCAGATTAAGCTGATTATTTCTTGTCCTGCCTTCAATGGACATGGAGAACAACTGATCACCATTCTTTTTCAAAACGCGTCACTTTCTTGACCCATACTCAAAGTGTGATCCACCATAATCTGCAGATCCTTTACAGAAGTACTACTGCCTTGCCCATTTATTCCCCATTTGATTTTTCCTTCTTAAGTATAATATTTTGCACCTCCTCCATAGCACTTACAACCCACCAAGTTTGGATTTATTCACACATTTTATGTGCCCACTCTCCACCACATTATCCAAGTCATTAATGAAAATATTAAATGGTGCTAGACACAGGACAGACTTATTTCTTTAGTTTGACTATGAGGATGTCATGTGGGACTCTGTCAAAAGCCTTATTAAAATCAAGATATATAGTGTCTACTGCTTCTCCCCTATCCAGTAGGCAAGTAACACGGTCAAGAAAGAAAATTAGATTGGTTTGGCATGATCTGTTCTTGACAAATCCATGTTGGCTATTACTTATAACCCTATTATGCTTCAGATGCTTACAAACTGATTGTTTACTAATTTGTTCCAGTATCCTTCCTGGAACCGAAGTCAGGCAAACTGGTCTATAATTCCCTGGGTCCTCCTGTTCCCCTCTTTAAAGACAGGTAATATGTTTGTTCTGTTCCAATCCTATGGGACCTCACCCATCCTCTGTGAGTTCTCGAAGATAATAGCTAGTAATTCTGAGATTGCTTCAGCTAGTTCCTTAAGTACCCAAAGGGGAATTCCATCCACTTGAATACATTTGGAAGTATGCCTACACTACAGAGACTATACCGGCACAGCCAAATCGCTGTAGTTATGGCAGCAAAACTCTGTTAGTGTAGATGCAGCCTATATCAACGGTATGGGTCTTTGCCATCGGAATACAAACATCATCTTCCTAAATGATGGTAGCTATGTTGACAGAAGCATTCTTCCTTTGATATAACTGTGTCTATCCTGGGTTCGGTTGGCATAGCTACCTCGGTCAGGGGTGTAGATTTTTCACATTCCTAACTGGATGCAGCTATGTTGACCTAACTTTTAAGTGTAGACCAGGCTTAACTTATCTAAATATTCTTTAACCTGTATATTCCCTATTCTGGATTATGGTCCTTTCCCCATGTTGTTAATGTTAATTGTGTTAAGTATCTGGATAAAATTAACCATTTTAGTGAAGACTGAAGCAAAACAGGCATTAACACCTCATACTTCTTGATGTCATCCATCATTAGCTCTCCTTCCCCGCTAAGTAGAGGACCTACACTTTCCTTTGTCTTTCTCTTGCTCCTACTGTACTTATAAGACCTCTTCTTAATGCCTTCTATGTCCCTTGGTAGGTGTAACCCATTTTGTGCCTTAGCCTTTCTGATTTTGTCCCTACATGCTTGTGCTATTCTTTTGTACTCATCCTTAGCAATTTGTCCATGTTTCCACTTTTTGTAGGATTCCTTTTTCATATAATTTAAAGCATAGCTGATCAACTGAGATATCTCAAGTGTTACCAACTGGGTTATAATGCACAAAGCCAACAAGGGGGGGAAACACAACATATTAATGTACAATAACTAATACAAATGAAAGCATAGTGATTCCAACCACTGAACCACGGACCATAGAGGGAGTCATGAGAAAAGTCACTTGGCAGTAACAGTTATTCTTCAAATAGAAAATTATCAAGAGATTTTCCCTGTAGCAGACTAAGTTATTCAGCTTTAAAATGTCACTTACATTAAAAATGATTAATCATCCTGACAGCTGATTAATTAAACATTTTGTAAGAATGTTTCTTGACTTTCAAAAGACCAAACTAATTTGATATACAGTTTAAAAAAAAAAATCAGTCTGACAGGCATTACTACAGTAAGCAAGAAGCTATTTTAAAATATAGGGAACAGTGAAATTGGCTGTTTCTGGAAAGAAATTCAGCTGCTGTAATGGTAGCTCTAAGGTTTACTGGAGAAGAAAAGTTTGACACACTTAATTTTTCCTATGTAATATAGACTTTAGAGACTTTATAAACAGTGACTAACTAGAAGTCTTAATTATCAAGAATAATCAGTGAAAATACATAAAGAAAACATGCACATGGTTGCTTGTCTTGTAATTTACAAATATTAGTTATTTCTAATTCCTCTGATGCAGTCATTTCCAGTACAAAGATTGATTATTTAAAAATAATAATAAAATAAAGAGAAAAAAGTGTAATCTTACTGGAGTCTCAGCTTTCACCTGGGCCTGCAACTTGTTTCTCATTTCTTTTTCATTAAATTTGGCACTTCGTTTTACATAGATTCCTCCATGCTAGGACATAAACATTTCAAAATGAAAAGTATTTAGTATTTATCACGTACTACATTTGATGAAAAAACAAATGTTTGAATTTGGATACAACATTTTTTAGATATTATGGTGACAGGTCATTAGAAGCATCTATTGAGATAAAATTAGCAGCCTGCATAGTAAAGAACATTCTCTCTCAGGATGAAAGACACACTATTTTACATTTGCATAAGCAATACATACTCTTCAACAAAGTTACATATAAGGAGAAATGTTATACATGCAGATCACAATGTCCACACAAATAATTAGAAAGCACCTGACCTGTCTCATTTAATAATGTTACTGAATCAGAAGTCAACACTGGAACTGACACGATGGTCTATTCCTACAAATACACACAAAGAAGTAACTTTATTAATGCAAGTAGTACCACTGAGATTAGTGGGACTGCTCACATGAGTAAAGTTATTCATTTGCATAAGTATTTGCAGATCAGAATTTTCAAATCTGGATGTCATGCTGTAAATAGCAACACAAGACAAATATTGAAGACACATGTAATAGGTATCATATTGAAGATACACATATGTACGTATGTATGTATGTATGTGCGCATGTAGTAACAAGCAGCACTGATCATATCACACTATTATACACTTTCACAAACAAAAGAAAGTCTGGTAATTGCAAAGAGAACATTAGCTACTGATGATGCTCAGATAAATGAAAATAACTACTTGTTTTAGAAGTCAAAAGATTCTTCACAACAATAGCATTTTCACTGGAAAACATAATGAAAAACTAAACCATTTCCTGGAAAAGATTAGTTTTATAACTTGTCCCAGACATATTACTATTAACATTTTAAAACTGAGAGACCGATTGCACTATTAAGTTTGAAAAGAGAGAAACACAATGAAAGCAAAAAAGATAAAAAAGAGGATGTAAATAAAATTTGCCTCTTAAAAATAAATTCCTCATTGTTATAAATAACAATATTTTTGAATGTTCAAAATTAAAATCGGTTATCTTACCAAATCATCTTTTCATCACTGCTGCATATTTACTGCTTTTTCTAAGTACTGTAACAGACTACTTGCATTGATTTTTTTCAATAAAAATCTTTGAGAGATTTAAACACATAAATAAAGAACATTCTCTTATAGTCTCAAATAGATGTTTCATTAAATATATGAAAACTACATTAAGGTGCCAAGAGGATGATGGATTTTCAATAGGATGGTAAATATGGTCTTATGAGCAAACAACAATTTATTATCATTGAGAGAATGGAAGGCGGATAAGGCTAATAAATGAACCTTAAATTGAAGAGACAGATAGGTCTGCTATTTTGAGCTGGAGGAAGTACTCAGTATACATTAGATTGAGGCTGTGAGATGGGATCATTATCGTCATCCTCTGCCCAAATTGTGAACCTTTTCTATTTTAAAATGTAATGTTTTACAGAGCTCACTAATATATCCTGAACAGAAATGGAACAAGATAGGCAATAAATTCAGTTCCATTAGAAAACTAAATAAGGTGAACAGAGTATGTGTCCGATTGGCAGACTCAACCATCCTGTTGAGTAAGCAAATCTGGAATGACAGGCAACGTTTTGTACATCCCTTATGAGATGTGTAGTAAATCTGTGAACAAATAGGCGCTATTAAAATTATCTTCATGTCCCCCATAACACTCTGTTATTAGACATAATAGGAGGAAAGGCATGATGATATGAGGAACACATCTGAAATTGAATGTGTTGGTCTCTGCTCCCGAACAAAACTTCTGCCGTTTTGCATTTTCTTTCATTGTGAAGAAGTCTGTCTACGGGTGTCCCTAGCATGTGAAGATTTCCTGTATCACTGAAGTTTTCAGTGACCACTCACAGGTGGCTATCATGATTCTGCTTAGCTGGTCTTCCAGATGGCTGTTTTTCCCTGTTAGATGCATAGCCACATGTTGTGGAGAGGGCACCATTTCCATTGCCTCACTGCAAAATTAAGAATGGGCACCTTCCTGATTCTTCATATATATGATATTAGAGATGCTGTCCATAAGCACCCGAACAACTTTGTGCTGGACGTGAGGTTAGAATGTTTTTAAATGCCCAACAAACTGCTCTGAGCTCTAGAAGGTTTTAATATAATTTAACGTAATGTTGTCTTTGGGGGGATTCCAATGTCCCTGGACTGTGAACCTGCAGCAGTGAGCATACCATTCTATGTTGGATGCACATGCAGTATCTGTTATGGACGGAAGATGACTGAACGATACCCCTTTGAGGACATCATAAGGTTGAGCTTGCTAATCTAGAGATATTAGCACTTTCTTTGGAATGGAAAGCTTTTGATTCATCTGTCTGCACTTTGTCTATAGTTTGCTGACAGCCAGTGCTATGAAGTTCTTATTTTGAGACATGCATATGTTGTTGAAGTTAAGAGTCCCATCAACTTGAGATAGAACATTACCCTTTGAGAGTGCCAAGTTTCTACTGCTGATTTTACATTCAGGAACCTCTCTTGAGGAAGAAGTACTCTGCTTATCTCAGAGTCTAACAGAGATAAGATTTGCTAACTGATTTGTTAGAGTGACTTCTTAGGGTTTATCATGAAACCATATTTCTGAAGAGAGTACATGTGCGGAGGACAGCATTACAAAAATGTTCCTTTAATGACACTTTTATTAGTCAATCCTCCAAATAAGGGTATACGAGAATTCCCTCTCTTCTTAGGTGAGCTGCCACTGCTGATAGACATTTTGAGAATACTATGCAGGCAGCATAACGTCCAAATGGAAGGATCCTGTACTGGAAGTAGTCCTCTCCCACTAAGAAACGACGGTATTTGCAATAAGAACAAGAGGAAATATGGAAATGTCTGTCCTTTAAATAATGAGCTGCAAGCCAATCTTTCAAAGTGAGGGTATGACAGAGGCTAGGGTAGCATACAGAAACAAGATGTCTTGATGAAAGTATTGAACTTCTTGAGGTTTAATATAAGGCAAAGGCTTCCACCTTTTATTTTGTGTCACAAGGAGAGATTGTGAGAGACCAAAGTGCCATGAATACCCAAGACTTCTGCAATAGCAGGGACTTGATTAGGTGAGAGATGCCCAGATGATCCCAACATATGAACCATGCCCACTGCTTCAAAGGAAGGCCAAAACAAACAAACAAAAAAACACAACCAACCACCAAACCCCCAAAGTCCCAGCCAATCTGACATGGGGAAGTTGCTTCCCAACCTGAAATCTGGCAACCTGTTATAACCCTGAGAATGTGAGCAAGACACACCAGTCCAACATATAGAAAAAGGATTCTCTGTACCATCTCAGAGCACTAGTCTGAACCATTTGTTATCCTGTCTCCTGCTCTGGCCAGTCTCTGCTTAAGAGGAAGGCTAAATAAATCAACTTAGACTACACCTAGCCAATTGTGTACTGGAGAAAAAATTCTTTCCTGACCCCTCTAGGCAACCAGTGGAAGTCCTGGAGCATGAGGACCATCTACTTCACAGCAGGATCGTGATACTGATATGACTCATGTTTACAAAGCCTTTTGTGGCCCTCAAGTGATTGGTATTATGTCAATGTAAGACACTATTATTTTATTCAGTTTTACTGTTATATAAGTGTGCAGGTTTATTTTAAATTAGATGATAAACTTTTTTTTAGAAGTACCATCTCAAGGATTGAGTGATGCAGGTTCTATGGGGTGCAGTACATATTATCTCCTCTTTATCCCTATTTTGAGGAGAGCTAGAATCTCTGATCTCAACAGGTTCCTGTGAGGGGGAAGGAGAGTACAATTGGAAAGATGGATATTTTTTTTTTAAATTGTATTGAATATCTTCTACAGACAATCTCTAAAATACACTTGTCCATAGGTAAGGCTAAGTTTTTGTCATGGCTATTTTTAGTAAAAGTCAGGGGCAGGTCACAGGCATTAAAGAAAAAATCATGGAAGCCTTTGACCTCGTGACTTTTACTAAGAATATCTATGACAAAATGGGGAGCTCAGCTGCGGGATCGGCACACTGCCTGTAGAGGCTGGGCAGCTGCAGGGGCCTGCTCCCAGCTCTGGTTGAATTTATGGCGTGGTCCCCCCGCAGTGGCCAGGAGCTCCTGCCTCCCATGGGGGCCGGGAGCTACGGGGAACCCTGCAGCTCCCGGCTGAATTCACGGAGGTCGCTGGAAGTCATGGATTCTGTGACTTCTGTGAGCTCCGTAAAAAAATCGTAGCCTTATCCATGGTTATAAAAGTCCAACAGTGGAAAAAAATGATATAGCCAGTCCTCAAATGGAGGGGCGTGAACCTGGATTAAGACTGGATCAGAGCTCTCGGGTCTTAGGTCACAAAGTTGACATACTGCCCAATAACATAGCTACTCAAGATGCCTGGTTGCCCCTTGATCTCAGTTTGAAGCTTTTTTTTTTTTTGGTTTAGAAAACTGCCAAAGAGGCTATTGCTGGTGATATTACTGTCTCCTTTGAGTAAGGTAAGAAGACAATCAAGGGCAGTGTTGTCTTTGGTATTTAAAACCTAGTACTTGTGGCCTTTTCCAGATGCCCAACTAACTGGCAGTATATCTATTTTCCATCTTTTACAGAAACTCATCAGTGCTGGTTCCCAATGGTCCTCCTCCTTTAAAAGGAAGATCCTCCACTTTAGCTCTCTAGAGGCAGTGCCAAAAATTCAAGCCAATTTACCTTCTGATAGAAATCGTAGTAGCTACAGCTCTAGTTGCTGCATCTGAAGTCAATAGATGCTATCAAGGCATGTCATGCTACTCAGAGACCTTCTGTTATGATAGCATGTTTCCTCTGTTCATTCAGGAGCAAGTCAATAAACACTGACATTTTCTTCCGAAGACGGCATTGTTAGTGCACTGTGGCTTGGTAATTCATGGAATTTAACTTAATGTGGAAGATGAGAAGACTTTTCTTCCCAATAAATTCATTTTTTTTCTATTTTTATCTGAGGAAATAGAGTGTACTAATCCACCCTTAGGTCTCTGAACAGCAGCTTCTACTACCAAAGAGTCTGAAAAATCCTCTTGGGGTAAATATTCATATAATTTGTCCATCTTTTTAGACACTGGCTAAACTGAGGATGGACTTGCCCAAATGAGCTTTGTGGGTTGCAGAAGCCCAAATAGTATTAGAAGTGATATTCTCTTTGAAGAGTGAGAGCCACACTTCGCATGTTGCTCTCCAAAAAAAGCATCAAAAGCGAGCATAAATTCAATGGAGCATTAACTCCTCATTACTTGTTCTGTCACTCCACCTCAGAAGGGAATCACAAAACCACCACAGGCTGATAGCCAGTTGAGGCATGGCTACTTACCCAGACAAGCAGTGATGGCTAGTAGGGGACTAGAAGGAAGCATAGAAAAAAGAGTATATAATATTTTTTGCTAAATTTTTCCCAAAGTTCTCTGCTGACCTTTTATCCAGCATGGTTGCATTTTAGTGGAGAAGGACTGGGCAGAAACTGTTCTGCAGACCCACACAAAAATACTAAGGACAACTTTAGATACACAGATTTTATATTTTTAGCTAACAGAACAATCCTGTGCCATAGCAGATGAATGTAAGGAGCTTCTTTGTTTGTTACCATTAGAAATACATATTTAAAAAAAGGAATTTGTTAGCTATGCAGTCATCTATAGATCCAGTTTCCTAATTTATATTGAATTTCTACTGTATTTGCTTTTGAATAATATCAAAATATATGTGTATGTCTCAAAAACAGATTTCTGGAGGTCCATAAGCACACTGTCTATATTTTCAATTTTTTCCCTCTGTACTTTAAAACATGTTTCTAGATCAACAATGAACTATGTTTACAAATATGTTTCCTTAGCGCCTGAATTCTGCACAACTGAGTAGCCAAAATATGTGTATATTCCAAACAGGATGTTTACCTGAGGTAGGGAATATAAATTCCATGAGTATTCCGTAAGTACATATCACTGGAAAGTTTTAGTGGAGTGTGAGTGACATCACTGACAGAGCATCAACAGGAAGAGGAGGAAGTGTTTTATGTTTTTGCAGTGTTTGGTGTGATAAAGACAATAAAAATACCTAATAGCTTGCACTACAGTCCTGGTGTATCCTTTTCAGTCATTTAAACACATTTTCTTTAATACAGACCCAACACTAGTGTCTGTAAACAGTCTTCCATTTGTGTTCCTGGATTAGTAATATATCCATCTCTGTTTAATGTCTTTAATTGTGTGAAAAATATTGTGGGGCACACAAAACTACACAGGTTTAAGTTAATAACTACGTTCTGTATAAAACCGTAGCCTACATTTACACTAATTTCCAGAGGAACAGTCTATTAACAGTCAGTATAGTAGTCAGGAAGTTGAACACAGAATATTCCAGCGAGCCATTGCAAGATTTTGGAAAATAACAAAAATAACTTTGGACACCTAGTGATAGTGGATGCAATAGAGAACCTGAATTGTTAGCATTATAATAAAAGCAGAATTAGACCACCAGAGACATAGTGACTATATGCAAGGGCAACAACAGTGCTCTTTCCACAAATCATAGTCTCTCCTTGCACTCTGCACGGCAGAGGAGAAATAAAAGAGCATCAGAAACTGTCACTTTGGTTTGGGGGCTTAAGTGGGTGGGGAGGGAACACAGAAGGAAGGGTCACTGTCTCCACAGCACATTCTCCCCTGTTCTCAGGACCCAATAGAAGCCCCTTCACTGGAGCACCACAGGGTTTGGGCTCTGTGCGTATTGAGTTGAGTGGAGCAAGGAAGCAGATACCTTCTGTGGCATGCTCCCATCCATACCCACAGGGTGTTTGAGAATTGATGCTTGCTCCAAGCAGCACTGACTTTGAGTAAACCATCTCTACAACTACTACTCCCAAGCTATGGACATGCCAGCCACTGGCAGTAGTTACAGTTCAACCTCAGTTATGACCAGAATTATGAAATAATCAGTGAACCACATGCCCCATTTGGAACTGGAAGTATGCAGTCAGGCAGCAGCAGAGACCAAAAAGAGCAAATACAATGCAGTATTGTGTTAAACATAAACTACTAAAAAAAAATAAAGGGAATGTTTAAAAAAAGATATGACAAGATAAGGTAACTGTTTGTGTGCTTGTTTCATTTAAATTAAGATGGTTAAAAGCAGCATTTTTCTTCTGCATAGTAAAGTTCAATGCTGTATTGAGTCAATATTCAGTTGTAAACTTTTGAAAGAACAAATATAACATTTTGTTCAGAGTTATGCACATTTCAGAGTTACGAACAACCTCTGTTCCCAAGGTGTTTGTAACTCTGAGGTTCTACTGTACGAAAGGAGTCATGCTGTCATGCGGGAGAGGTTGGCCTAGACAATTGTGCAGAAGCACTAGTCCGTTATTGGTGTAATGAGATCTGTGCAGATCTCATGACACCTGCAGGTTAAGGTGACCCTGACCATTCTGTAGTGGCAATAGCATGAAGGCAAACTTCAACCTCCCTTGACAAAATGATTGAGAGAATATTCTCCCAGTTCTCCTCTCTTACTGGTTTTACATCAGTATTACTCCATTTTCTTCAATGAAATTACCCCCAATTTACAGAAGTATGAAAGGAGAATCAGGCTCTTACACATTGACAAGCACACATATGTAAATATCTGAAAAGGAGAACAAGTGTAAAGGACCCCAAGTTAGACACCACCTCTAAATTTTGCCCCATGATTTTAATTCTGATATTACTCTAAAACACAGTATTTTGTTAATTAGAAATATTAATTAAAAAAGCTGAATCGATCCTCTGATAAACAGCTGTTTTTTACATCAACGTTAGATAAGTGTTCAAATGTACACACTTCTGAATGAGACCAAGTAATTTTCTTTTTAAAATAAAGGCACACCAAGAAAATTCTGACTCATTGCTACTGCTTTTGGACAAGTAGTATTAGAAATACACAGTAAAGAAGATAATAAATTTTACACTACCTGTGCAAACAGTAGGAAAAAACCAACCAAACAAACGGGAGTTACCTGAGAAAAATACCACCCATACAAGGGAAGCCATTTTAACCCATCTTTCAAAACGTATCGGACATGTCCAAGAGCATTCTGTCTGATTGCCAACATGTCTGCAACAATCCAGTCAACTGCAAAGACAAAAACCCAGAACTCTTTAGTCAAACTAGGCCTCAAATATCCCTGAGGAAACAAAAAACATTTTGTACATAAGATAGTAATAAAGTGCTTCTGAAACAGTAATTATGCTTCTGATGTTCATAACAGAAATCTCATGAGAGAAAAAAAGCATGTAGTAAACACTCAAGATAACTGATATTTTTCAATGGCAATACTAAGAAACCTTCCCAGAATCATGTTTATTTGTTACTTCCTTGTCAACTTTTCCCCACACATTAATTACTCCTGTTCATTCATAACTTTAAATATTTCATTCCAAGAGATGGGTGTTTGGTTTTTGTTTGTTTTTTAGTTTTACAGAATCATAGAAATGTAGGACTGGAAAGAACCTTGATAAATCATCTAGTCCATTCCCATACAGTGAGGCAGGACTAAGTTTTGTCTAGACCGTCTCTGACAGATGTCTGTCTAACCTGTTCTTAAAAATCTCCAATGACAAAGATTCCACAACCCCCCTAAGTAATTTTTTCCTAATATCTAACCTAAATCTCCCTTGCTGGAATTTAAGCCTATTACTTTTCGTCCTATCCTCAGTGGATAAGGAGAACAATTTATCACCCTGCTCTTTACAATCTTTTATGTACCTGAACATTGTTATCATGTGCCTCCGCCGCAGTCTTTGCTTCTCCAGATTAAACCCCATTTTTTTTTCAATCTTTCCTCATAGGTCATGTTTTCTACACCTTCAATCTTTTTTGTTGCTCTTCTCTGGACTTTCTCCAATTTGTCCGTTATCTTTCCTGAAGTGTGGTATCTACAACTGGACACAGTACTCCAGTTGAGACCTTATTAGTGCTCAATAGAGTGAAAGAATTACTTCTTGTGTCCTGCTTACAATGCTTCTGCTAATACATCCCAGAATGTATGTTTGTTTATTTTTTTTTTAAACAGTATTACAGTGTAGACTCCTATTTAGTCTGTGATCCACTATAACCCCCCGATTCTTTTCTGCAGTACTCCTTCCCAGGCAGTCATTTCCCATGCACGGACAGCACTTCACTACATCTTTAACAAGAAAAAAAAAATTTAGCTCCAGATCCAAAAACTTGGTGACACTTGAAATTTTGTCATCAATTACCTGCAAAGATTAAGGGGCTGATCTTGCACAAGCAGAACTTTATGCACGCAAGTAGCCACATTGACTTAAATTCTATAAAGTTTGAGTTCACATGGATTCCCAAAACTGTGTAGAAGTAACAGTGGGCGGTATCTGGTCTTTATGAAGATAACTGTAGTGGAGGTTTCAGAAAGTGGTCACTGAAAGAGGGGCATTCCTAATGGGGCAGAGTTAAGGTTGAGATACATTATCTGTGGTACACAGTGATTGAGCTAGTGGTGAGGTATATCTTTCTGGGTGGAGGAACAGACGGTATGTACTGTTACTTAACTTTTTGTTTCTTTGTTGTTGAAGATTTGCATTAGGCATGTTGCTTGCAATAACCTTACATGACACTCATTTTGTGTGTATGGCCATGTGCATACACAAATTACATCTTTCTGAAAAACCTTGCATCAGAATCCATTTCCATATTGGCAACTTCTTACATGTCCCACAATATGGAAAGCAGACATTTGATAACAATCATCTTATTTTAATATGTTAAACATTACAGTCAATATATTTTAAAGGGGCCTTGCCTGTTTTCCAGTTTCACTGATCAACTGAAAGTCCAATTTGTGGCATTTAGGCATGTACCTCTGCAATTTGCTCGTACAAAGAGCCATCAGGTGCACTGAATTTATCAGGAAATTTTGTTTTAGGTTACTAGTTTTCTCTACCATGTATGAAAAATATATTTTCCTCTCCTCCAAGCCTGGAAGGTCCCCTACTTTGTATGTCGCTACTCAAGCTTGAGAGATTCCCTCACTTCCTTGCCATTTAACTTTTTTTTCTTTATGACCCCTACCTCTGAGGACACCATGGATTTCTCCTTTGGAGTCCTTCATTGCTGCTTTTTAGATCAGCTGCAAAGACCAATGATGAATAGTGCAAAACACTTATCTAAAGCAAGAACAGACTTTGTCAAATCAATCAAAAGAAATACAGTGGCATCACTCCAGTGGAGGGCCTTTAGCTCTGGAACTTGCTGCTCTCCCTAGGTTGCCAAAGCCAGATTCCACTGATCTTCAGAGCACAGTGCAAGACTGTTTTCTCCTGGGCTTTTGCCTAATGGGGGCATTTAGGGGGTGCTATATAATTTAAATGATGGGTGAGACTCTTCCAGAGTTGACAATGATCAACAAGTTAGGTACAGAACCATTACTGTTGATCATTGCCCAGACACTATGCTGTAGACAGCTTCATGAATACATTTCATTCAATTTAGAATAAATAAAAAGCTCTCATACAGAAGGTCTGAGCACACAGCCAATCCTTTAAAGTTACAAAAACAAAATGCAATACTGTCAGTTCACCCCTGTACCGAGCAGCACCACATAAATCAAATACCAACACCCCCACATATCAGCCAACTGTACACCTAAATCCTCTGAGGAAAGCTAAAACAAATGGACCATAAAGCACATAAGTTTGTAGGTACCAATTCTTAGCTGTAGTTTTCAGTGGGATTTCTCACTCAACCTTTGTTTGAGGAGGTGCACAGACTCAATCAAATGTTTAGCAGGGAGGTAACTGAACCTTTATCCTTGAGTTACAGGTGGTATCTGTCTTCCCTGTAGAGAAATCCAGACATAAGGAAACTTGGATGAGCAGAGCTGAACCATGTTACCTTATAATGCATAGCAGATTGGACTAAAAGGCTTACTCCTCTAAGGTGCTGAGTGCCTTCACTGAAGTCAATGGAAGTTAAGGTACTCAGGACCTGATCCTGAAAGGTGCTTGAGAGAGGAAATCATTTCAGGAGTTTTTCTTGCTGAATTTAGCTGCCTCCTCATCCCCTCCGTTTAGGGTGCATCTCGGTTTTAGAGTTTAAATGTTATGACTTACATTTTGTGGTAATTCAGATAGGGCTGAACCTTGCAAGGTGCCAAGTGCCCCTCATTAGCTGCATGCAGTGCTGAATAGGATCATATGCAAAGACACTTTGCAGGTTCAGGTCCAGAAACACCAACAGAAATTTAAAGCACAGGTTCTGATGTGGAGATTATATTTGTCTGGACTCACATTAGCTAATAATCTGAGTTAACAATCTGTGACACCCTCCTTTAAAGAAACTAATTTAAGAAATAAGTGGCTATAATACACATTTGCAAGGTCAGTTTATGACTTTCTGTTAAAAAAAAATCTCCTACTTTGTTGCTAAGGTTGTTTTTAAAAAATACAGATTACATAAATACTACCGAGATTTAGCTAAAACATATTTACTATCTATACTTTAAGATTATTCAGAGGCAAATCTGAAATATTTCTCTTTAAATGGCATGACCAACAGCTTTAAAATTCTGTTTTTCTATCTTTCAGTAAAAAAAAAAAAAAAAAAAAAAGTGCAAACAAATGAGATACAAACCTGTACACTGATGATTTGATAAATATACTACATTTTCTTTATTTTTTGGCAAATCCCCATAGATTATAATCTAAAAAAAGAAATAAAACATTACTTCATTATTTACATTCATTACTTCAATTAATAAAGAGACTTAATGAACAATAAGCAACAGAACTTCTCAGCCAGTTACCACCATTAACTAAAATAACCTCTAATGAGATCTTATCAGGACCCATTATGTGTATACTCTATTTCCAAATAGTGAGTAATGTCTATACGCCGCTTCTGAAGTAAGAAAGACATTTCCTTATTTGAGTCTCAATCCTGCCACTGGATCCAGGAAGGCAGATCCTTATGCTCATGCGATTCATAAATTCATAGCATTTCAGGCAAAAAAAGGACCATTATATCACCTAGTCTGACTTCCTGGATTACACAGTACACACAATTTCACCCAACTACCCCTACATTGAGCCCAATAACCTGCACTTGACTAATGCATATCATCCAGAAAAGCATCCGGTCTTGACTTGTAGACATCAAGAGATGGAGAATCCACCATTTCCCTTGGTAGTGTGTCCCAGTGTTAAAAATTTGTGCTTAACTTCCAATTTGAATTTGTCTGGTTTCTGCTTCCAGCCACTAGTTCTTGTTATGCCTTTTTCTGCTAGACTAAAGAGTATGTTAGTACCTGGTATTTTCTCCCTGTGAAGGTATTTATGCAATCAAATCACCTCTTCATCTTTTTGATAAGCGAAACAAATTTAGATCTTTAAGCTCTCGCTGTACGGCATTTTCTCCAGTCCTCAAATCACTTTTGTGGTTCTTTTCTGCACTTTCTCTAATTTTTCAATATTTTTTTTTAAAATGTGGACACCAAAACTGGGCCCAATCACATGTAGCCCTTTCTCCCACAACATTACATGGGGAGCTCATGTTGATTTGTTTGTCCACTGGGACATGCAGATCTTTTTCAGACGCATTACTATCCAAGATACAATCCTTCAATCTGTAGGCATGGCCTACTCTTCATCCTAGATGTATAACTTTGCATTTGGCTGTATTAAGACATTTTGTTTGAATGGACCCAGCTTACCAAGTGATCCAGATTGCTCTGTATAAATGCCCTGTCATCATTATGGTACCACTCCACCAATCTTTGCATCATCTGCTATCAACTCTGATTTTATGCTTCCAGATCATTGATGAAAATGTTGAATAGCATCAGGCCTGGGACTAATTGCTATGGAACCCCACTAGAGACAACCCCATTAAATCATGATTCCCGAATGACAGCTTTTTGAGATCTGTCAGTTAGCTAGATTTTAATCCATTTAATGATCTTGTACAGTGCTAATTTTTTAATCAGAATGTTGTTTGATACTAAATGAAATGGCTAACAAAAGTCTAAGTATATTACATTTAAGCAGTTCCCTTTATCAACCAATCTCAACAAAGAATAAAATAAGGTTTGACAAGACTATTTTCCATAAATCCATGTCCACTGACATTAATTATATTCCTATCCTCCAATTCTCTATCAATTAAATTGAATTGAAGGCAGGCTCCTGTATCAACTTTTCCATTATTTTGCCTCAGAATAATGTCAGGCTAACCACTGGCGTACATTTATCTGGGTCAACCCAGCACTTCTTGTACATTGGCACAACATTTGCACTCTTCCACTCCCTGGTATTTGCCCGTACCCCAAGATTTATTAAAAATTATCAGTGGGCCAGATATCTCCTCATACAGCTCTTTTAAGACTCTTGACTGCAAGTTATCTGGGCCTGTTGATTTAAAAATATTTATTCCTAGTAGATGTTGTCAGACACCTTAGTTACTAATTGGCTGGAAAGTACTTAATACTTATATGATAGGAGTACATCATCCCACTTCTTTCCAAATACAGAACAGAAATATTTATTGAACATTTCTGCCTTTTCTGCAACATGACTAACAACTTTACCATCTCTGTCTAGTGATGGAACTCTTCCATTGCTAGGATCTCTTTTGTTAACAACGAACTTTATAAAACACACGCAACCATCCCTTCTTATTGTTGTTACCCCTGCCAGCCAGGGATTTTTCCCTGTTATCTTTAGCTTTCCTTATACATTTTCTGCACTTCATGACTTCTACTTTACACTGATTGTTACATCTTTCCCCTTTTTTCCATTTGTTATATATTTTTTTTCATAGCTAATTGCTGCCTTTACTTTAGCACTGAAACAGGATGAGCTTTTAGCCAAAGATGTCCTCTTATTAATTGTGGCATCGTGCTTTTTGGCCATTTGATAAACTTAAAAGAAACTGCCAATTTTGATTCACGTTTTTTGGTCTCAATTTTTTCCCCCCAAACAATTGTATTGATAATTTTCCTCAGTTTTGGGAAAATAGCCCCCCTGGGACTGCCACCTGATATGCCAAGACTACTTCTGCCCCTGCTTTCCCTGCCAGCTTGGGACTCCAGCACCCTGTCTTGCTGAGCCAGACACGCCAGTCTGCTCCAACACAGACCCAGGGTCTGATCCATGTGCCCCAAAGCTGCAGGCTTGATTGAAAGCAACCTAAGAAGTGGTGCTGCCTTTAACACTCAGATGCCCAACTCCCAATGGGGTCCAAACCCTAAATAAATCCATTTTACCCTGTGTAAAGCTTATACAGGGTAAAACTGAATACAGATAAAAGCTCACCCTCAGAGATGTTTCAATAAGTTTCTTTTACAAACTGGACATCTTTCTAGTCTGGGCACAATCCTTTCCCCTGGTACAGTCCTTGTTCCAGCTCAGGTGGTAACTAGGGGATTTCTCATGATGGCTGCCTCACTTTGTTCTGTTCCACCCACTTATATATCTTTTGCATAAGGCGGGAATCCTTTGTCCCTCTCTGGGTTCCTACCCCCTCCTTCTCAATGGAAAGCACCAGGTTAAAGATGGATTCCAGTTCAGGTGACATGATCACATGTCACTGTAAGACTTCATTACCCACTTGCCAGCACACCCGTATACAGGAAGGCTTACAAGTGAAACAGAGCCATCTAGATTGTCCTGGTTAATGGGAGCCATCAAGATTCCAAACCACCATTAATAGCCCACGCTTTGCATAATTACAATAGGCCCTCAGAGTTACATTTTATATTTCTAGTTTCAGATACAAGAGTGATACATTTATACAAATACGATGACCACACTCAGTAGATTATAAGCTTTGTAATGATACCTTACAAGAGACTTTTGCATGAAGCACATTCCAGTTACATTATATTCACACTCATTAGCATATTTTTTTATAAAATCATATAGAGTGCGGCACAGTCCTCTTTTATTAATTGTGGCATTGTGCTTTTTGGCCATTTGATAAACATTTAAAAGAAACTGCCAATTTTGATTCACGTTTTTTGGTCTCAATTTTTCCTCCCCCAAACAACTGTATTGATAATTTCCCTCAGTTTTGGGAAAATAGGCCCTTTGAAACACCCAATATATAGTACTGGTTGGGACTGTCCTCTGCCCATATTGAATGTAATCAGGTCATGAGAAACCACCAACTTCCATAATAAAACTGTCTCAAAGCATTTTTCTGTGGATTAGCTTTAGTTCTTGGCTCTTATGAACAGACGTCTCTGTTCAGGCCCAGGGAAGTTTGCCACACTTATTTTAAACTTTCCTATTCATAATCCCTGTAACCAGTTTTTTTTTTAAAAAACTATGTTACATACACGTTCTGCTCCTCTACTACTAAAGACAGAGAAAACATAGAAAATACTGGACTACTGCTTTAGTGGATTTATACACACAGACACAAATTACTTGATTACGTCTGCAGAGAATTACATCAGTATATGGCAAAGAGACACGTCAAATTCAGGCCTGGCATAAATGGGTGTAACTCCCACTGAGTTAAAATTAGCCCAAGAGTCAGGACTCCAATTTAAAACTGTCTTTGTAATTTGAATGGTAGGACAGTCAACAATTCAAGGAAAATATCCAGAATGAAAGCCCTCCAAAACCTTCATGGAATTTGTCTGAACATTTTCTTATGTAAAGATTTCATAGATGCTGACGCTACAAAAGATCACTGTGCTAGTCTAGTCTGATCTCCTGCACAACCACAAACGATAAGACTTCCCTGAATTAAGGTTTTATCTAGAGAACATCATTTAGAAAAACATCCCATCTTGATTTTGAAAGTTGATGGAAAATTCACCACAAATCTCGGTAACCTGTTCCAATGGTTAATTACCTTAACTGATAAAAATCTGCACCTAATTTCTAGTCCGAATGTGTCTAGCATCAACTTCCAGCCACTAGATTCCGTTATACCTTTGTCTGCTACATGGAAAAGTCCATTATGAAATTTTTGTTCCCCATGAATTGTGATCAAGTCACCACTTAATCTTCTCTTGTTAAACTAAACAGTCTCTCTCTATATGGTAGGTTTTTCAATTCTTTAATCATTCTTGTGGCTCTTTGAACCTTCTCCAATTTATCAACATTATTCTTGAACTGTAGACACCAGAACTGGACAGTATTCCAGCAGCAGTCACACCAGTGTAAATACAAAGAAGGTGTAATCTCCTCACTCTTATTTGCTATTCTCCTGTTTATACCATTCCAGGATCACATAAACCCGTTTGGCCACTGCATTACACTGGACATTTTAAATTTAATTTTAAATTTTAATGCCAACTGTAGATATTACACATTGTTCAGGAACAAAGCAACAGTTTAGGGGCCTGATCCTACAAGTCATTTACAGGCATTCCACTGAAATTATAAATCATCTAGTTTGCGAAACAAAGCTTTGTCTTGTTAATGTGGGAGCATAATGTAGTAAAATCTTATTCCATGGGCAATTTAGTGATAGAAAGGCAAGGGAAGTATCATTTGATTTGTAAAAATCCACAGAATCATAATTTCAACGGCGTCACCCTCTGCAGAGTGCTGGGGGGGACTTGCTGCCCCCTGAGGCCCAGATCCAGATCCTCTGGTTGGTGGAAATTTTAATAATACAATTTAGTTGGAAATGGATCAAGCTGGGTATTACTCAAAAGTCCTTTCTCCCATGAATGCAATGGTACCAAATGCGACAAGCCTAGAATAATTATGTAGCTATATATTTGAGAAGATTTTTTTTAAATCAACTTTTTAAAACTATACTTTAACATAGGGATGGTTTGCTTACATAAAACAGGCATTGATCTTTGGTAATTCTAGGGAAGTTAGCCTTGACATGTTAGACTGAAAATATTTATTCAAATTAAAGTCATCATCAGTGTTGTCTTAGTCCAGGACACCACTGCTAGACACGTTGTCACACGGATTGTCACCCACACAGCATATCAGTGATTGTCTCAGCTATTCCAAGCATCTTCACAGCAAGAAAAGTCTACGGAGGCTAATCAAATGCTTTCCAGAAAAAGATAATTTGGTCTTTCCAGCCAACCTTCCAGTAGTGTCATATCCTGAAAGTGTGGTGGCTTAAATGGTCCAAGTGATATGAACACACTGCTGAGGGATACCCAGCAATTCTGTTCTATAGTATTAGGCACAAAAAGAGTCTTGCAAAAGTCTTTGGTCGCATTTCATAGAGAGCACTAGAATACCTGTGTCTTGTGCAAAAATCAATAATTTAGTAGCACCTCTCTCTGTGGCACCGATGGCATGCAAGATAATTTTAGTGTCAGCCTACTCATGGGACTTACAAAGAAACTCCACAGAACAGTGTGAGGCAGCAACTTTGTTATGCCATGCAATGACAAAATTCTTTGCATGCTGGAGCGTTTTTCCTGCAATGTATGTGGTTAAATCCTCATTCCTGTGAGTATGAGACAATAACTTCTTCATTGTGACATTGGAGATGTTTGTGGAGTCAATGATTTTGTACTGGACTGGTGCAATCCCATGGAGTCTTTTCTTTCTGGTAATATTTTAATTGATTCTCCTGCATACATGTCAAACACAAAGCGGACTGTGTCATAAGTCCAGTATTTTCTCTGTTGCCTCATAATGAAGAATTCAGCCAATCTCAGAAGATTAACTTTTTCTGGATGGTCAAAAGCTTGTACCTCGTACCATCTATGATTGCTATGCTGAGAGACCTCTGTTGGCATAGGGTACTAGCCACACTGTCAGTAGGTGCTGGCTTAGGAAGACCATGCAAGATACGCATTAGTTTGCTTTTCCCCAGGCACATATGCAATGTTCTGTCACATTCAAACAGCAACCATGGGGCAAACAGTAACAATTGGCAGGATGCATCTGCAGGTCATTCACTCTTGCATTTTACATAGTGCCAAGTTAAAGGCTGACTATGTCGGAATGTAGCTTTCTCCTGAAAGGGTGTGTGGTATGCTATGTGCTGAGCATCTGGATCATTTGAGGATACGTCTTCTCTCTCTTCAGCTGATGGCGTACTCAATGATTTTTCACCCCTGGAATGTACCTGACTTCTGCACAACGATCAAGTGAAGTCAAGGTTAGTGAATGTTGAAAGCTCTACTATAATCAATTCAACTGCTGATTCATTGAAAACTGGACTTCTTGCCTTCAGAATTTTTGGACCTTGGCAGGAAAGTAAGCAAGCCATGAAGACAGGAAGCCCCTTCATGGAATGGTCTTGGCTGATCCAGACAGGACTTGAGACTGGGACAGGTCCCCCTTAATATGTTCCTGATAGCAGACCATAACTGAAGCACGAAGGTATGTTTACCACCTGATGTATCTTCAAGGAAATCAGCACAAAATATAAACCCACCCTTGATGAGTTCTGGGGGAACGCACATCTCTCCATTCACTTCCATTCAGTGAAGAACCTCATTTGCAATTGCAGTCTCCAGGCGGACTACTTTGCTATAGTCAATGGAGGAGCCAATCCTGTGCATAAGCTACACAAGGAATTTGCTATGGGTTTTGGAATGAATTGTTAAGCCAACACCTACCTGTAGTGGTAATTATGCAGATTCCGTACAGTTGTTGTGTACGTATTGGAAACCTATCTTTTGCTCAAACTCTCATATATGAGGCTTTGCAATAAAACGGCATCCTTGTGCTCCATTTGCTTACTGTCATACTTGATGGTGATGAAGTCACTGAGACTACCGATGCAAAACTTCAAGTAATACAGGTCACACAATATTATTTCTTCAGTTTGCCATCAGTTATGAATCTCTGGAACTCCCAGACAAGACAAAATAGTTTACAAGACAAATATATTTATATATTACAAGACATTATATTACAAGACAAAATAGTTTTTCTTAAAAATTTAGCATCTGCAAACAGTCTTCATATTACTGTTGACATCAGCACTTTCTTCTGCTTTTGATAGGATCACCTGTTTTGCAGTTTTTAAAGATATGCGCTGTGATTCACTTCTACAGATAGGATTGCTAAAAACTACATCCATATCCCACAGTTCATCTTCAATAAGTCCTTTAAGAGTCTCTCTGCTGAGCATTTGTTCCTCTGCAATCCCATACAAAACATATATTTCTCTGTTCTTAGTCTAACGGCCACCACCACCACTTTCCCATCCATTAGAGCCTCTGCGAGGCAATTTATGAACTCCAGCTGAATTGCACAGTTTACAGTAAAAAAACCAGTAGTTATTTCTGTTGCTTTTTCCTTTGGATGCAACACATTACATTTATTCTTGGCATAGCACATGATGTGATATGCAATGTTGTATGCATGGATGTCTTTTGAGTTAATGCACATACTTACTTTCCATGCAACATTCTTGCTAAGAGTGACTGCCTCATACAGTTTCTCATCTATCTCACATGTTGAAACTGTGCTCAATGGATGCCATTGGGTTTCCAGCTTACTGCAGAAGAAGCAGGCATTCTTCTCTAAACCTATGTCATGGGACCTAATAGAAGGTGAGTCTTATGCACAGCTGGCATTTGTCCTGGCATTTTCAACTTTTTCCTGATGGATTTCCACTCCAACCTTGCCAAATTCAGTTTACGGGTGCATTTCTTACAGAATGTCAGAAGCCACTGAGCGTTGTGTTTAACCAGATCCTCCCCAGAAATAATCTCCAAAGATTCAACTACTAGTCAGTACTGTTCGTCTCCCCATTGATGCCTAAAAATCATGAAGACCAAAGTAAAAAGAAGGATTTTGTAATAAATTACTTTGGGATTGTAATTATATTATGTTATGTACTATATGTTATATAAATAAGTGCATACTTATTTGCAGAGGGATTTCAGTAATTTCTGGTTGGCTGTTGACGTTTTAACTGGTGCCCCATTATAACTCTTTTGGCATAATAAATCTGATAATACCACTGAGCCACTTTTTTTTTTTTGGCCCATGATGGCAAATCAATTTGAAACACTCCTTCCATTTATAGTAATCTGTTAAGCATTCAAAAAATTTATCTGGTGTCATTTTAGGAGGTGATATAGAACAGTCAGTTGAGGGCCCCAATCTAACTTTGTGAGGGCTGCATGTTTGATATGCCAGTGTCAGAGTATCACTTAAAAAAATGTTGATTTTTAAAAATTTTCTTGAATATATATTTACATAATTGTTTAGGTTTGCCATGTTTGGTACCATTGTGTTCATGGGAGAAAGGGTTTTTAATAATACCCAAGTTGACCCATTTCTGATGACACTGTATTATCAAAATTTCCACCAACACCTAAGCTGCGTGGCCGCCCAGTAATCTATCAAATGCCATGCACTTCAGGTGCCCCTACCCCCACTGCTGCACTGCTCCTGCCCTCTACCTTGGAGCCCCTGGCTAGCTGCTCCCAGGAGCCTTCTGCTTGCTGTGCAGAGCTGGGGGGCCAGGGAGGGGCACTGATGTCCTCCCCCCACCTCTGTACCCCATCTCCAGAGCGAGGGGGACAACATGACAGGGCTCAGGAGTGGGACACCGGACAGAGCTTGCTAGTGGCTCCTGCTGTGTCTGAACAAGCAGGGTTCAGAGTGGTGAGTGCCAATCTACTTAAAGGGGCAGCATGTGTCTTTCTCTCACTCACACACATGCATTGTCTGTCTGACACACACACACACACACACACACACACACACACACACACAGAGTCTCTCTCTCTCTCACACACACACACTCTATGTGTCTGTCTTTCATGCTCACCTCCCAGTACATACTTGTATTATTGTTGTTACTTCTTGATACCTCATGCAATACACATATATTCTCTGTAATATTATTCTTTCAAAGTGCTCTTATTTTAGTGTTTTGACTGTTCTATGCATTTCATAATTTTTATTTCTCTCTTACGCTTAAATTTAATTTTGTGAGTAGTGAGTTCTATAATGCCTAATCTGTCCTGACTGGAATAATTATCCCTATGGTAACTTTTAAAAATATATATATTATACCTAGGTTTTTTGTTTCTACTGGTGGTACACATCTGCACATTACCTCGATATGGTGCACATAAAATTCATTCCACACATAGACAGAAAAAATTAGAGGGAACATTGACCAAGACCTGGAGCTAGGAGCCGGCGGGAAAGGGAAGGAAGCAGTCTCCACTGGCCATGCTGCAGAGAGTGACATTCTTGAAATTATGTAGATTTTTCTGAATCAAATGACACCCTTCCTGGCAAAGATAAAGCTTCAGATGAGGAAGGAAAACTCAATCTAAATCCATCCCTATGAAACAAACGCTCATGCAGAAGGTCACTGAACAGTAACAGCTATTTCACAACATTTAAGTCTTGCAAGAACAACAACAACAACAAAACTGTGTACTATCACTAACCCTGTAAAACAAAAGAGGGATAAAGCTACCAGTGAGAAACAAATATTTTAAAAAACAAAATTTTAGTGCCTCCTTTTCTCCCCCCAAACCCACACTAGTACTGAGATACACAATTGACTTATGACTAATAAATAAGAAAAATGAATTTAAAAAACAAACAGTACTGTTTCCCAAGATAGCATCCTATGATATAGCCATGATTATCCACCAAATCCAAGAGGAAATCTACATTATTTATTTCTACAGAGTTGGATCTTTCCCTATAATTTATTTTTTATAATCCCAGTTTGGTAAAGAACCTTTACGATGCTTTTTCTAAATCGATTTTTTTCAGTGAGTATTCCATGTTCATAACAGGTTTTCCATGTACATGACCAAAGAAAAATTGATTTATTCAAGACACACGTTAAGCACAAAATACAGCTATATCCAATAAAAGAGACATTATTTAGTTATATAGATAAAATCTATATTCTCCTGTTTTGAACTGAAGAGAATATTTCCAGCCTTTTTTACCTCTTATTTTATAAACGAGAAAGAGAGGATCCAAATACTGTCAAGTCTTGAGGGACAGGATGGCTCAGGTTAACAGGATGTAAAGACTTTCACTCCTAGGTCACCGATTTCAATTTGGCCCATTTCAGTGACGACCAAAAGGTTGTTACCATCTGACAGCTGTTTGGTGGCCTTAGTGAACTGAATTTAGACACTCATCCGCTAGGAACTGCACTGAAACTACATCATCTAAACCCTCATTAGCTTTGTTGGCAAGAAGAACCTGATGGAAACTACAGGGCCACCCTCTCACTCTAAGAAGTCTGAGTTGAGGGACACAGCAGGGCACAGTCGAGAAGCTTGCACTGTTGTCACTCATGTCATACTGTTCCTTTGGATGGATAAGTTTTGTTTTCAGTGCTGTATACCTAGTATCTTCATGTGCACTAAACATAGGACTACCGGAGACTTCAAGGACTCTATTGAACAGAAATAATACACCCTTTCCTTAGCAAGTTCAGCTGAAGAGTCTCACGAAGACCTTAAATGATGGCGCTAGAAAGTACATTATAAAAATCTCTCTTCAAATCAGTCTAATATGATCCACAGCAGACAGCAAAAAAATGTAATTTCTGACCCTTCAACATTGTGAACCAGCTATAACATATAACTGGTATATAGAGAAAGGTGTTCCTGACTGGAGCGCTTGAAAACACTGACTAGACCTAATGCTCAGAGATGGATTTTGAAAAATCTACTTGTCCATGACGAGTGTGGGAAGCTTTCCTCAGCAAATGCCTTCAACTTCTAGCCAATCTAGGCTTTACTATGAACAAGAGAGCCTAACATTTATGGTTGCAAAATGAAACGAGTGTCAACAATGCAGTGCTGTACTCTGAAGTCCGCAGACAGATAGCTTCAGCCTCCTTCCTGCTGCTTATAATTTTGCCAAGCTGCAGCAAAGTGACCTGATTAGTCTTGTCAATTCCAACAGCTTGAGGGAGAGGAAGCATGGGCTGTTGGGAGTTTCACTGCAGAATACCTCCCACCCTCATCCCAGCCTTTCATATCAAACTTTGGCTCGTAAGTTTAGTCCTCTACCTACCATGTAAAAGTGTTTAAGCCTTACCGATGCATTAGTGGGAGAGATCAGTGGCTTAAGAAAGAAGAGTATGTTCTTATGAGAGAGAGATTAAGGCAAGTGGAGAAGGAGTGGGGGAAAAACATTGAAGACAACACAGGAAGAAAAAAATAGCATAGTGAAGCCAGGAAAGGAAAATAAGTTAAAGGGAAAAGCAATATAGTGAGCTACGTTTTTTAACCAGGAATGTGATTGACAATATAGAAAGTAAAGCAGACAACTATTTTAGGCTTTAAATTGCAACTATGTTAGAGCACAGCAAGACACGAGAAGTAATTCTTCCGCTCTACTCCGTGCTTGATTAGGCCTCAACTGGAGTATTGTGTCCAGTTCTGGGAACCACATTTCAGGAAAAATGTGGACAAATTGGAGAAAGTCCAGAGAAGAGCCACAAAAATGATAAAAGGTCTAGAAAACATGACCTATGAGGGAAGATTGAAAAAATTGTGTTTGTTCAGTCTGGAAAAGAGAAGACTGAGAGGGGACATGATAACAGTTTTCAAGTACATAAAAGGTTGTTACAAGCAGGAGGGAGAAAAATTGTTGTTCTTAGCCTCTGAGGATAGGACAAGAAACAATGGGCTTAAATTGCAGCAAGGGAGTTTGAGGTTAAACATTAGGAAAAACTTCCTGTAAGGAGGGTTAAACACTGGAATAAATTGCTTAAGGAGGTTATAGAATTTCCATCATTGGAGATTTTTAAGAGCCGGTTAGACTCTTAAAAATCTAGAAGTATTATGTAGACCATCACCTGTCAGGGATGGTCTACATAATACTTAGTCCTGCCATGAATGCAGGGGACTGGACTAGATGACCTCTCGAGGTCCCTTCCAGTCCTATGATTCTATTTCTAACCCTGACTTTTATGCAAGTGTCTCAGTTAGTCAGTTTTGGTTATTTCAAAGCCCTGCTTGTAGTCTATGCAATTTGACTTGCTGCCTACAGACTAGCTCATCCATGTTTAAAACACCAGTTTGGTCATAGTCAAACCAGCAGTTCAGTCAGGTCACAGACGTAGGTTGCTAACTGATTAATGAGGGGGAAAGACAGTAAGAGAAAATGTGGAAATGGTGGAAGTGCTAAATGCGTATTTTGTTTCAATTTTCACTAAAAAGGTTAGGAGCGATCAAACATCTAACATGGTGAACACCAGGGAAAATGAGGTAGGATCTGAGGTTAAAATAGGGTACAGAACAAGTTAAAAATTACTTAGACAACTTAGATGTCTTCAAGTCATCGAGGCCTGATGAAATATATCCTAGAATACTCAAGGAGCTGACTGAGGAGATATCTGAGCCATTAGCAATTATGTCTGAAAACTCATGGAAGATGGGAGAGATTCCAGAGGACTGGAAAAGGGAAAATATAGTGCCAATCTCTAAATAGGGGAATAAGGACAGCCCAGAGAATAACAGACCAGTCATCTTAACTTCGGAACCTGGAAAGATAATGGAGCAAATAACCAGTCAATCAATTTGCAAACACCTAGAAGATAATAAGGTGATAAGTAACAGTCAGCATGGATTTGTCAAGAACAAATCATGTCAAACCAATCTAATACCTTTCTTTGACAGGGCAACAAGCCTTGTGGATTGGGAAAAGTGGTAGACATCGTATATCTTGACTTTAGTAAGGCTTTTGATATTGTCTCGCATGACCCTCTCATAAACGAATTAGGGAGATACAGCCTAGATGGAGCTACTATAAGGTGGATACATAACTGGTTGGCAAACTGTTCCCAGAGAATAGTTATCAGTGGTTCACAGTCCAGATGGAAGGGCATATCGAATGGTGTCCTGCAGGGATGAGTCCTGGTTCTGTTCACTACCTTCATCAGTGATTTAGTTAATGGCATAGAGCAGTGGTCTCCAACCTTTTTATGCACAAGATCATTTTTTGAATGTAAAATCAATCCAGGATCTACCCTGCCCCTTCCCCAAGGCCCGGCCCCTGCCACGCTCACTCCATTCCTCCCTCCGTTGCTTACTCTCCCCCACCCTCACTCACTTTCACTGGGCTGGGGCTGAGGGATTTGGAGTGTGGGAGGCGGCTCCGGGCTGAGCCTGGGGCAGGGCGTTGGGGTGCAGAAGTGAGGGGTGCAAGCTCTGGGAGGGAGTTTGGGTGCAGGGGTCATATGGTCACACTGCACATAATCTCATAGAATCCACTGGACATTTCATGAATTTTACTTTTTATTAGTGTCGTTTGTGGTTTATAGATCCAAAATCCTTCAGGGATTGTTACAAATCAGTGTAACATTCTCAACTGTGGGGTGTACATTGGCTGAGCCTGGGGCAGAGGGATGGAATGCAGGAGTGAGGGGTGCAAGCTCTGAGAGTGAGTTTGGGTGCAGAAGGGGGCTCCACGCTGGGACAGAGTGTTGGGGTGCAGGAGAAGGTGAGAGGTGTAGGCTCTGGGAGGTAGTTTGATGCAGGAGGTGGCTCCGGGCTGGTGCAGGAGATTGGGGTGCAAGAGAGAGTGAGGGGTGAGGGCTCTGGGAGGGAGTTTGGTGCAGGAGGGAATTCTGACCTGAGGCAGAGGGTTAGGGTGCAGTAGAGCATGTGGGGTCTGGGAGGGAGTTTAGGTGCAGAAGGGGATTCTGACCTGGGGCAGCAGGTTGGGGGGCATAGCGGATGTGAGGTGCAGGCTCCGGCTGGGAGGTGCTTACACAGGCGGCCTCAGCCGGCGGCAGAGCCGGGCTCAGGCAGGCTGCCTGCTGCCTGCCTGAGCCCAGCTGCACTGCTGGACTTTTAGCAGCCCGGAAATTGCGACAGACTGGCAGAGGCTCCAGGATCGACCAGTCGATCGTGATCAATGGGTTGGTGACTACTGGCATAGAGAGTATACTTATAGAATTTGTGGACAATACCCACACTGGGAAGGGTTGCAACTGCTTTGGAGGATAGGATTAAAATTCAAAATCTGACAAACTGGAGAAATGGTCTGAAATAAACAGGATGAAATTCAGTAAGAACAAATGCACAGTACTCCACTTAAGAAGGAACAATCAGTTGCACACACAGAATGGGAAATGACTGCCTAGGAAGGAGCACTGGAGAAAGGGATCTGGGGAATATAGTGGTCGCAAGCTAAATACAAATCAACGGTATAACACTGTTGCAAAAAAAGTGAATATCATTCCGGGACGTATCAGCAGGAGTGTTGTAAGCAAGACACGTGAAGTAATTCTTCCACTCTATTCCACGCCAATAAGGCCTCAACTGGTGTATTGTGTCTAAAGTTCTTGGCGCCACATTTCAGGAAAGATATGGACAAACTGGCAAAAGTCCGGAAGAGAACAACAAAAATGATTAAAGATCTAGAAAACATGACCTATGAGGTAAGACTGAAAAAACTGGGTTTGTTTAGTGTGGAGAAGACTGAGGGGGGACATGATAACAGTTTTCTAGTATATAAATGGTGGTTGTGCACAGGGAGGAGGGTGAAAAATTGTACTTAACCTCTGAGGATAGGACAAGAAGCAGTGGGCTTCAACTGCAGCAAGGAAGGTTTAGGTTTGGACATTAGGAAAAACTTTCTGTCACGGTAGTTAAGCACTGCTGCCTAGGAAGGCTGTGGAATCTCTGGTATTGGAGGTACTGTATTTAAGAACAGGTTAGACAAACACCTGTCAGGAATGGTCTAATTATTACTTAGTCCTTGAGTGCAGGGGGTTGGACCAGATGACCTACTGTGGTCCCTTTCAGTCCTACACTTCTATGATTAACAGAATATGTGAGATCATTTCATTTAGGCAAAGATTTAAAGAATAATAGTAATAAAAAAGCTTTGCACTTAGGAAGCCCCACATATGCTAAAGAAAATAAAGCAGGTCTCTTAATTATATTCTAGGTACAAAGGCTCAGAAGAGAGGTCTATCACAAAAGGCAAATGCTTCATTCATAGAAGAGCCGTGCAGGGCAGTCTTAACAGGTTAACCAGCTGCAGTGTCAGTTGCAGAAATTCTTCCCCAATGCAAAAGGACACTGGATAAGAACATAAAGATGGTCATACTGGGTAGATCAACAGTCCATCTAGCCCAGTATTCTGTTTTACGACAGTGGCCAATGCCAGATGAAGAGGGAGTAAACAGAACAGGGCAATTTATCAAGTGATCCATACCTGTCATCCAGTCCCAGCTTCTAGGAGTCAGAAGTTGAGAAACCCAAAGCATGGGGCAGCGTCTCTCACCATCTTAGCTAATAGCCACTGATGTACCTATCCTCCATGAACTTATCTAATTCTTTTTTGAACCGGATTATACTCTTGGCCTTCACAACAACCCTCGGCAATGAGTTTCACAGGCTGACTGTGTTTGTTTGTGAAGTACTCCTTTTGTTTGTTTTAAACCTGCTGCCTGTTAAAAGACTCCTGGTTCTTGTGTTATGTGAAGTGGTAAATAACACTTCCCTAGTCACTTTCTCCACACCATTCATGATTTTATAGACCTCTATTTTATATATATATACATATCCCTCTTGATCATCTCTTTTCTAAGCCGTACAGTCCCAGTCTTTTAAATTTCTCCTCATATGGAAGCTGTTCCATACCCCTAATCATTTATGTTGCCTTCTCAGTACTTTTTAAAAATTCAAATATTATATATATATATATATATATATATATATATATATTTGAGATGGGGTGACCAGAACTGCATGCAGTATTCAAGATGTGGGCATACCATAGATTTAGACAGTAGCATTATAATATTTTTGTCTTATTATCTCTTTCCTAACGGTTCCTAACATTCTGTTAGCTTTTTGGATGGCAGCTGCACATTGAAATACACAATAAGTAACAGTCTTCTCCTCTTTGCTGCTATTCCAGCACCAGGCTAAGTGTTTTGTACCATGCTCCTTTTACAGAAGGAAAGGGCAGACTGTGTAATCAGAAAGTTACATAAGGTTTCAAGTACATGGGGAATGCCAATTAGAGAGGAATTGGAAGTATAAAAATACTAGCAGGGCTACTCTCCTTCCTGTCCATAGGTGAAAAAGAAATAGGGAACAGTCAAGGGTTAAAGAGTTCATAGAAACACACACTCAAGCTACCAGCATTTCTCCTCCAAACCACCACAAGATTCTATTGTTTTCAATCTTCCCTTACCCACAACTCCCAGCTCTGTGTTGTCATCCCCTCCTTTTCCTGTGTTACTAATTTAAGATTGTGAGCTCTCTGGCACCAGGACTTTGTTATCTGTTTAATGAAGTAGCACTGAAACTTAACAATAATGGGGAGTAGGCTAAAGAGAGTGAGAAAACAGTGTCAGAGTAGTGAGCTGAAGAAAAAGAGAATAAACCAGATAGAAAAAGCCAGCTGTCCATGCAAGCAAATACCTGGTTATTCTTTCTTCCTGCACAGTGGTAGGTTTCAAGTGCTGCCTGATCTCCCTTTTGTTTATATATAAAGGTTATTATGCTTCTATAAAGGGATACTTGTACCAATCCAATTTCCACTGAAGTCACTGGAAATGTTCCTATTTACTTTAATGGAAGGTGGATCAGGTCCTTTTAAACTAATCAGATCTAGTAGAGGGTAAGGATTCAACTAGGGCTGTCAACTAACTGCAGCTAATGCATACAATTAATTTAAAACAAATTAACTAGGTTAAAAAATAGTTGTGATTAATCACAGTTTTAATCGCACTGTTAAGCAATAATAAAATACCAATTTAAAATTATTATAAATATTTTTGGATTTTTTCTACATTTTCAAATATATTGACAGAATACAAAGTGTACAGTGCTCACTTTATATTATTTTTATTACAAATATTTGCACTGTAAAAAACAAAAGAAATAGTATTTTTCAATTCACTGTGATTAATTGCAACTATTTTTTTAAATCTCGCGATTATGATTTTTTAAAAAAATCATTAGCCTTTGATTCAACCTCAAAAAAGTACATTTTTTGCCACCTCAAAGAAGTATTGTACAATAGCAGCCCAAATAACTACAGCTTATCATGATACTATAGTTTTTGGCTGTGAGCTCTTTGGGGTGGAGCCCAACTCATTCTAATACAACACCTACCACAAAGAGACTCCAATACAGTAAGTTTGGGAGCATTACTTCATTTGTTTCTTTCTTTCAAAATGGCAACTGATCAGTATGGAGATATTTTTGTAGCAGTGTCCAATGGGGTATCACCCACAAAACACCAAACAAACTGTAAGGTATGCATTCAGAAACCAACATACACTGTGTATGTACTGAGGTCCTGTGATGTTACTGCTCTTATAAAAGGATTTACTGGAGGAAATGAATAACTATTTATAACCATTCTGATGTCAGTTTTATTTACTATTAAATCACAACAGCTTCTGTATGTTTGAGGTTGTTCACATTTTTACTTTTTAAAAAAATCCTGGGTTTTTTGTCTCCCTTCTTTCTTTCCTACTTATTCAGCTGATGAGAATAGCCCACAATGGGCTTCTCAGGAGAAGTAGTTCAGATCACGGAACCTTCTTCTTCATTTGGCAGTAATGGGGCTTGAGAGAGAATGCTACTGTAGGCGCTGGAATACCGAACTCTCTCTCTCAGGTACTTATATGGCCCCCAATACCACAGTAACTGAACATCTCACAATCTTTTCATGTATAGTATCCTCACAACACTCCTGTAGATTGGGGGGGGGGGGGGAGAGTAAGAGAGAGAGTATTGTTCAAACCCCCATCTGACAGGAGAGATGAAAGGAGAGGGAAGGAAAGAGTCCTTTAATTTTTTAGTCCATTAATTTGAGAACTAGGTAAATTCATGGAGGATAGGCTCATCAATGGCTATTAGCCAGGATGGGCAGGGATAATGTCCCTAGCCTCTAGTTGCCAGAAACTGGCAAAGGGTGACAGGGGATGGATCACTTGGTGATTACCTGTTCTGTTCATTCCCTCTGGGGCACCTGGCATTGGCCACTATCGGAAGACAGGATACTGGGCTAGATGGACCTTTGGTCTGACCCAGTATGGCCGTTCTTACGAAAGGGCAACTCCAAACTTCTTGGCTCTAAATAATATTTTTTCCTGAAAAAAAAAAAATCCTTTACATTCACATATTTTTATACAACTGCTTAATAAGATATGAGGTATAGCAATACAGTGGGCAAAGAGACTTCATAGTCACAAAGTGCAATTTCCTGGCTTGAAAGCCTCATCAGACAATGAAGTCACAGTTTACATCCAATCCAGATTACTAAAGCAGGTAATTCACTCAGAAATAGAGGTACTTGTGTGTTCTGTTTGTCTTCAGGGAAGGAAACTGTTGCCAAACCCCACAGACTGAACTTTACAGGCACCTTGTAGAGTGTCTTATGTGTAATTTAAGATGTTTGAGAAATCTTTTACTTGGCTGTATTGAGAAGCAGAGGATTTAATAAAAAGATATTCTGATTTATTTTATTTTCCTCTGTCTAGAAATGATACTTAGAGCTAGCAATTTATTATTTTGTTTACTCCGATTATGTCATTTGATGTATAGTACTAAACTTCTGTATCTCAACTGTTTGCCCTGACTTTTATTCTTACACGCTAGTCCTGCAAACACTTAAACACCTGAGTATTTACTCTGAAGTCAATGAGATTACTCACGAGCATAAAATTAGGCAAATGTTTAAGTTTTGTAGGGTCAGGGTTTTGGGTACTGTAGCGGGGTGGTCACCCACTCCTATCTGGAAGGGCTTAAAACAGCTCTGGGAGAGGGCTGGGGCAGGGGAAAAGTTGGGCTGATTGGCAGAGCAGCTACAGCTGGGACCACGTCCCAGACAGACCCAGCTGGCCCTATAAAGGCCAGGGAAGCCAGCAGCTGAGAGGATTCTCCCTCGCGTTTGCTGAGGGAGAGGGGCCTGGCTGCTGGGAAGCTGAGTGGAGCACCTGAGGTGGAGCAGGGCTGGGGGAAGGCCAGCGGAGCTGGGGAGTGTTAGGATATAGATATTCAGGCCTGTCTGCAAAGGCCTGTACTTTAAGAATTTAGGGGTATTCTTATCACTTGGCTAGTTCTAGAGGTATAAAAGAAAGAATCAAAATCACTGTCTGCTGGTGTAAGGGCCTTCTCTTACTGTGACAGTTTGAGGCCCTGTTCTTAGGCTAAGGCCTTTGGCTAAGCAGCAGAGGCAGCCATAAGCTAGAAAGCGAACAGTCACATCCTCACATTCTAAACTAGTCACATTGAAATAAGGTGCTATTGGGCTGTCAGGCACTATCAGGACAGGATTGTATTCCTACCACCTCCAGAGAAAGGGAAGTGCCTAGAAAATGTAAAAGGAAACTTAGTTTGATAGCATCCTATCTGGCAAGAACTCACTTATCAATAGCTGGGATGTGAAATCCTCACTTCTGTATTGTTTTGTCATTATAGTTCCCACTTTGCTATTGTTTGTCTGTATAATCTCTGTCTGGTTCTGTGATTGTTTCTGTCTGCTGTATAATTAATTTTGCTGGGTGTAATCCAATTAAGGTGGTGGGATATAATTGGTTAGCTAATCATGTTACAATATGTTAGGATTGGTTAGTTAAATTTCAGTAGAATGATTGGTTAAGGTATAGCTAAGAATATTACTATATAAATTAGGGGCAAACAGGAAGTAAGTTGGGATTCGAAAATAAGGAAAAAGGAACTTGTATTTAAGCTTGCTGGAAGTTCACCCCAATAAACATCGAATTGTTTGCACCTTTGGACTTCGGGTATTGTTGCTCTCTGTTCATGCAAGAAGGACCAGGGAAGTGGGAGAGTGAAGGAATAAGCTCTCTAACAGGGAGTTAAGCCAAATAGGTACTGGGGTTGCAGGGGGCAGCCAAAGGTAGGCAAAGGCAGCAGGTCCCAACCCCCCTTGCCTATGATGAGTGGCGTTTACACTGCAGTCAGCCCCAGGGAATGGGGGCTAGTTGATGACTGGCAGTGGCTATAGACTGAGGCAAGGTGTGGGAGAGAGGGTGGGGGTTCCCCGGGGTGGGGAGACCCAGATCTGTGGGGGTACTGCCAGGGAGAAGCACCCCAGGTAAAAGGGGCACTGGGGTCCGGGAAGGACACGGGGGCCAGTGGCAAGTGGGACACTGGCCTGCAGAGGGCGCTCCGGAGGCTGGAACGCTAATTCCCTGGACGACCAGCAAGAGGCGCCGCAGGGGTGAGTCCTGCACCGCTACAGGCACTAAAATATAAAGAATTGCTCCACTAGTTTTCCCACCTGAATTAAACAAGAACATCTGACAGTTATGAATGTGTCTTGAGTCTGAATTGCAAAGGAGCTGATCTAGCCTTGCCAGCAGGTGCTATTCCTAGCTAAAAGGAATCACTGACATTTTAAAAGGAAATGGGATTCTTTTAGTCAGCCAAAGAAAACATACAACAATGATTGTAATAAAATAGCATTATAAATGGCACAAAAAATATAGTTTTGAAGTCTTTCATTCTGCTCATATTTCTCTGACTACATATATTTTTAGTATTTGACCCTAAAAATGTAAACTTTCAAATATTCAGGCCTTAAACTATAGTAATCTACCCATCTAGAATAATAAAGCTTCTATTAAAATGGGTAAAAAGATATTTCCACAGCAGATAACCCATTGGAAGGGAAAAATGTAAAGTGAAAAAAGGCTCATTATCTTCACCTTACTCAAAAGAACAAGAGGCAGGTGATAATAGCAGGAAAGACTTATTTTATAAATATTAAACCACTAATTTCAGTTAACTAAGTTCACAGGAGGAAAGCTAGCTACAAATGCGTTTACTTGTTCTGCCTAGATACAGAAAAATACAAAACGCAGTCCTGAGTTTCTTTTATTAACACTTTTTTGCCTGAATAGTCGCAACGTGCTTTACTGACCCCATTTTAAGAGATGGGAAAACTAAGCGAGAGAAAAACAAAATGTTCAAAAATATCCACTAATTTGGGGTACTAAATTGAGGGCCTTTTTTTTGGAGATACTGAACAACCACATGCCAAATATCTTCAAGTAATTTCAATTAGTGGACACTTCTTAAAATAAACATCCAAGTGACTTGCCCCAGGCCATTCAGAAAGTCTGTGGCAGAGTTGGAACTGGAGCCCCACAGAGAGTGAGGCCTAGTCTAAGTACAAAGTTAGGTCTATCTAAGCCCTGGTCTACACTAGGACTTTAGGTCGAATTTAGCAGCATTAAATCGATGTAAACCTGCACCCGTCCACACGATGAAGCCCTTTATTTCAACTTAAAGGGCTCTTAAAATCGATTTCCTTACTCCACCCCTGACAAGTGGATTAGCGCTTAAATCGGCCTTGCCGGGTCGAATTTGGGGTACTGTGGACACAATTCGACGGTATTGGCCTCCGGGAGCTATCCCAGAGTGCTCCATTTTGACCGCTCTGGACAGCACTCTCAACTCAGATGCACTGGCCAGGTAGACAGGAAAAGAACCGCGAACTTTTGAATCTCATTTCCTGTTTGGCCAGGGTGGCAAGCTGCAGGTGACCATGCAGAGCTCATCAGCAGAGGTGACCATGATGGAGTCTCAGAATCGCAAAAGAGCTCCAGCATGGACCGAACGGGAGGTACGGGATCTGATCGCTGTATGGGGAGAGGAATCCGTGCTAGCAGAACTCCGTTCCAGTTTTCGAAATGCCAAAACCTTTGTCAAAATCTCCCAGGGCATGAAGGACAGAGGCCATAACAGGGACCCGAAGCAGTGCCGCGTGAAAATGAAGGAGCTGAGGCAAGCCTACCAGAAAACCAGAGAGGCGAACGGCCGCTCCGGGTCAGAGCCCCAAACATGCCGCTTCTATGATGAGCTGCATGCCATTTTAGGGGGTTCAGCCACCACTACCCCAGCCGTGTTGTTTGACTCCTTCAATGGAGATGGAGGCAATACGGAAGCAGGTTTTGGGGACGAAGATGATGATGATGACGACGAGGTTGTAGATCGCTCACAGCAAGCAGGAGGAGAAACCGGTTTTCCCGACAGCCAGGAACTGTTTCTCACCCTGGACCTGGAGCCAGTACCCCCTGAACCCACCCAAGGCTGCCTCCTGGATCCAGCAGGCGGAGAAGGGACCTCCGGTGAGTGTACCTTTTAAAATACTATACATGGTTTAAAAGCAAGCATGTGAAAGGATTACTTTGCCCTGGCATTCGCGGCTCTCCTGGATATACTCCCAAAGCCTTTGCAAAAGGTTTCTGGGGAGGGCCGACTTATTGCGTCCTTCATGGTAGGACACTTTACCACTCCAGGCCAGTAACACGTACTCGGGAATCATTGTACAACAAAGCATTGCAGTGTATGTTTGCTGGCGTTCAAGCAACATCTGTTCTTTATCTCTCCGTGTTATCCTCAGGAGAGTGAGATATAATCCATGGTCACCTGGTTGAAATAGGGTGCTTTTCTTCAGGGGACACTCAGAGGAGCCCATTCCTGCTGGGCTGTTTGCCTGCGGCTGAACAGAAATGTTCCCCGCTGTTAGCCACAGGGAGGGGGGAGGGTTGTGGGGGTAGCCACGTGGTGGGGGGAGGCAAAATGCGACCTTGTAACGAAAGCACATGTGCTATGTATGTAATGTTAACAGCAAGGTTTACCCTGAAAGAGTGTTTTATAAAATGTGTCTTTTTAAATACCGCTGTCCCTTTTTTTTTTCTCCACCAGCTGCATGTGTTTCAATGATCACAGGATCTTCTCCTTCCCAGAGGCTAGTGAAGATTAGAAAGAAAAAAAAACGCACTCGAGATGAAATGTTCTCCGAGCTCATGCTGTCCTCCCACACTGACAGAGCACAGACGAATGCGTGGAGGCAAATAATGTCAGACTGCAGGAAAGCACAAAATGACCAGGAGGAGAGGTGGCGGGCTGAAGAGAGTAAGTGGCGGGCTGAAGAGAGGGCTGAAGCTCGAATGTGGCGGCAGCGTGATGAGAGGAGGCAGGATTCAATGCTGAGGCTGCTGGAGGACCAAACCAGTATGCTCCAGTGTATGGTTGAGCTGCAGCAAAGGCAGCTGGAGCACAGACTGCCACTACAGCCCCTGTGTAACCAACCGCCCTCCTCCCCAAGTTCCATAGCCTCCACACCCAGACGCCCAAGAACGCGGTGGGGGGGCCTCCGGCCAACCAGCCACTCCACCACAGAGGATTGCCCAAAACAAAGAAGGCTGTCATTCAATAAATTTTAAAGTTGTAAACTTTTAAAGTGCTGTGTGGCATTTTCCTTCCCTCCTCCACCACCCCTCCTGGGCTACCTTGGTAGTCACCCCCCTATTTGTGTGATGAATGAATAAAGAATGCATGAATGTGAAGCAACAATGACTTTATTGCCTCTGCAAGCGGTGATCGAAGGGAGGAGGAGAGGGTGGTTAGCTTACAGGGAAGTAGAGTGAACCAAGGGGCGGGGGGTTTCATCAAGGAGAAACAAACAGAACTTTCACACCGTAGCCTGGCCAGTCATGAAACTGGTTTTCAAAGCCTCTCTGATGCGTACCGCGCCCTCCTGTGCTCTTCTAACCGCCCTGGTGTCTGGCTGCGCGTAACCAGCAGCCAGGCGATTTGCCTCAACCTCCCACCCCGCCATAAACGTCTACCCCTTACTCTCACAGATATTGTGGAGCACACAGCAAGCAGTAATAACAGTGGGAATATAGGTTTCGCTGAGGTCTAAGCGAGTCAGTAAACTGCGCCAGCGCGCCTTTAAACGTCCAAATGCACATTCTACCACCATTCTGCACTTGCTCAGCCTGTAGTTGAACAGCTCCTGACTACTGTCCAGGCTGCCTGTGTACAGCTTCACGAGCCATGGCATTAAGGGGTAGGCTGGGTCCCCAAGGATACATATAGGCATTTCAACATCACCAACAGTTATTTTCTGGTTTCGGAATAAAGTCCCTTCTTGAAGCTTTTGAAACAGACCAGAGTTCCTGAAGATGCAAGCGTCATGTACCTTTCCCGGCCATGCCACGTTGATGTTGGTGAAACGTCCCTTGTGATCCACCAGAGCTTGCAGCACTATTGAAAAGTACCCCTTGCGGTTTATGTACTCGCCGGCTTGGTGCTCCGGTGCCAAGATAGGGATATGGGTTCCGTCTATGGCCCCACCACAGTTAGGGAATCCCATTGCAGCAAAGCCATCCACTATGACCTGCACATTTCCCAGGGTCACTACCCTTGATATCAGCAGATCTTTGATTGCGTGGGTTACTTGCATCACAGCAGCCCCCACAGTAGATTTGCCCACTCCAAATTGATTCCCAACTGACCGGTAGCTGTCTGGCGTTGCAAGCTTCCACAGGGCTATCGCCACTCGCTTCTCAACTGTGAGGGCTGCTCTCATCTTGGTATTCATGCGCTTCAGGGCAGGGGAAAGCAAGTCACAAAGTTCCATGAAAGTGCCCTTATGCATGCGAAAGTTTCGCAGCCACTGGGAATCGTCCCAGACCTGCAACACTATGCGGTCCCACCAGTCTGTGCTTGTTTCCCGAGCCCAGAATCGGCGTTCCACAGCATGAACCTGCCCCATTAGCACCATGATGCATGCATTGGCAGGGCCCATGCTTTCAGAGAAATCTGTGTCCATGTCCTGATCACTCACGTGACCGCGCTGATGTCGCCTCCTCGCCCGGTAGCGCTTTGCCAGGTTCTGGTGCTGCATATACTGCTGGATAATGCGTGTGGTGTTTAATGTGCTCCTAATTGCCAAAGTGAGCTGAGCGGACTCCTTGCTTGCCTTGGTATGGCGTCCGCACAGAAAAAAGGCGCGGAACGATTGTCTGCCGTTGCTCTGACGGAGGGAGGGGCGACTGACGACACGGCTTACAGGGTTGGCTTCAGGGAGCTAAAATCAAGAAAGGGGGTGGCTTTACATCAAGGAGTAGTTCAGGCAGGACTTCACGGAGGGTTCCAATAAAGAAATGGAGCACCTAAGTTATTGTTCTTATTGGAACAAGGAGGTTAGCCTGGCCTCTGATTGATACATGGCTAGATCTACCTCGCTGCACGTTCTCTGTGAGTGACTGCAATGTGACCTAGAGGAATGAGTCCCCTAGACAGGGGAGAAGGCAACTGAGTACAAAACAAATCTGGTCTATTTCTTGTTTTGATCCACTCCATCTATCTTTTACATCTTTGGCTGGCAGCAGACGGTGCAGAAGAACTGCATGCCATCCACATCTCATGGCTGCTCGGCAGAAGACGGTGCAATAGGACTGCTAGCAATCCATACTGCCTGCCTGCTCACCATAAGACGGTTCAATAGGACTGACTGCCGGACTTAAGAGAATGACCTGGTCAAGTCACTAAAAATTTAGTCCCTGCGCCCATGTCTGCCCAGGCGCTTCTGATCGACCTCACACAGGCGACCAGGAACACCCCGGACATGACGAGGACGGCTACCAGTCGTACTGTACCGTCTGCTGCCACAAGGCAATGGGTTGCTGCTACTGTGTAGCAATGCAGTACCGCGTCTGCCAGCACCCAGGAGACATACGGTGACGGTTACCTGAGCGGGCTCCATGCTTGCGGTGGTATGGCGTCCGCACAGGTAACTCAGGAAAAAAGGCGCGAAACGATTGTCTGCCCTTGCTTTCACGGAGGGAGGGAGGGAGGGAAGGGGAGACTGATGATATGTACCCAGAACCACCCGCGACAATGTTTCAGACCCATCAGGCATTGGGATCTCAACCCAGAATTCCAATGGGCAGTGGAGACTGCGGGAACTGTGGGATAGCTACCCACAGTGCAACGCTCCGGAAGTCGACTCTAGCCTCGGTACTGTGGAAGCACTCCGCCGAGTTAATGCACTTAATGCACTTCTGCGGGGACACACACACACGAATATATAAAACCGATTTCTAAAAAAAACGACTTCTATAAATTCGACCTTATTCCGTAGTGTAGACATACCCTAAGATGGCTTGCATCGATGAAGCTGTGCATGCATCTTCACTTGTATTTGTCTCCCACTGATGTAAGCTTTCCATTACGCCTACATTGTAACACCACTCCCCAACAATGGTGAACTACAGTCAAACTGAAGTTGACACCGTGCGAACGTAGACACTGTGTTACCTATGTCAATCTTAACAGTCCTCCAGCAGCTGTCCCACAATGCCCGACACTGACTTCTCTGATCACAATTATGAACTCCACTGCCCGGAGGTCATGGAGACCAGAAGACTTTTAAAACCCTGTGAATTTTTAAAATGCCTTGTCCTGATTGCCCAGCTTGGCGAGCACACCTAGCAGCTCTTCATTGCCATGCACAACTTCGCAGCTGACCATGCTGGCTACATGCTCCAATTTGTTCTCTGGACTGGAACGGACAGGATCTCCTGGGCCTGTGGGGAGAAGAGGGTATGCAAGCACAGCTCCTGACCAGCTGTAGAAATGTGGAAACCTACAAGCAGATTGCACGGCGGATGCAAGAGAAGGGGTACAACAGGGATCAGCAGTAGTGCCACGTGAAAGTGAAGAGAGTGTGTCAGACATATCAGGCAGCCAGGGAAGCCAGCAGTCAATCCAGTGCCAAGCCACAGACCTGCCACTTTTACAAAGAGCTGCATACCTACCACCAGCCCGCACACCACCGATATCGCCATGAAGCTTAAGTCACAGGCCCCTGGCATGAAGAAGGAGGAGGAGGAGAAAGAAGAGGCGATGCCATGAGCCACGACCTGTTTGAGACTCCACCGCAGTCCAGTCAGTCCTGGCAGTTGAGCATGGGTGAGCTCAATGCAGGAAAGGAACCTTGGCTAAGTGTGTAAATTTATTTTCCATTACAGTGATGGCAGCCCCAACTTAGCAGGACACAGCTATCAACTTTTCATTTATTTACTCGTACTAGAAGAGATAGCAGTAGAACAAAAAGAGAGCACATTGTCATCTGCTTTCCATTCCTCTGTAGAACAAGAGAGGGGCCATGTAGAGCACTTCGTTTACGTATAGGGATGTCCCTAGAATTTACCTGAACGATCTTGATGAAATTTTCATGACGGTGCTCTGCAATCCTCTCCAGAAGGTTTCTAGGATGGCAGCCCTATTTCTTCCTCCACAGTAGGACACTTTCCCTCGCCAGTCAGTGACAACTTTGGCAGGAAAAGTTCCAGTAAAAAGGGACTGGGTAGCGTTGGGATGCCCACAGGAGCTGTGCGCTCTCTGCCTTTGTTACCCTCATGAGTGAGATATCAGCTAACGTCACCACAGCCTATGGAAAATGGTACCAATTTTCAGTGCCATTGCCCTATAATCATAGTTTCGTGCAACCAAGCAATCCCCTCCTCATTTCCCTCACTCCTGGTCACCCACAGTCACCATGGCTGGTGCTAGAGTGCTTGTGTGTGGCACCATAAAGCAGAAGTATGTAATAAACATGTCTTGTTTTAAACTTTAGGGGAGCAAGGGAAGGGAGTTCTGAATCTTAACTTTCACTTTCCATTGTGATTATACTGACAATCATAGCTCTGTGTGTTTTATCTGTAGCTGCTGCTGTTGAGGCCTTGCGGGGTTCCCCTTCCACACCCAGAGAATGCCTGTGCCAGATAAGGAGGAGAAAGAAGATGACTTGGGATGACACATTCAGTGAGATTCTGTAAGCCAGGGCTGCATCAGATCATGAACAGAGGGCCTGGAGGATGAATAATACAGACTATATGGAGAAGGAAACAGCAAACAGGAGAAAGGTCTAAGAGGCCCCACAGGAAAAGGAGAGGTAGATGCACCAGGACATAATGGGGCTTCTCTGGCAGCACAAACAGATGCTGCAAACTCTTGTGGATCCATAGGCACAACAATCCCAGGCTCACCTCCCTTTGCAGTCCCTGGACAACCCTAGTATAGCACCTCCCTACACCCCCCCCCCCAACATTCCACGTGGCAACGAGGGCTGCATCCCTTTCTTACCGCTGCACACCAGGGAACATTCAGGAGAATCACAGCTTCACATACACTGACCTGTGAGAGCTATGACTGATGTATTTGTAGCTAAAATGAACCTGAATGTTCCTTCCTCTTCTTTACGCTCTGTTCCATAAATTTATTGAGGTTTTAATGTATTTGCTTTTAACTTGCACAGAATTTTTAAAGTGTTTTTGCTACTCAATAAAATTCTATTGTTTGGAAAATAATTCATCTTTATTAGTTCCCAACATATGCTGCAGAGTGCCTGACGGTACTGAAAGCACCCACTAGTAGTTTTACACACTGTGACACAACTCATAGGATCAGTGGCAAACACAGTGTAACAATCATAAATGTACAGCAAGCTCCACAAAATTAGTATGTGCATTGTCAGTGTTATATTCACAGATGTGCACTAAGCACCAAACAATTCCTTACAGGCACCCAAATTGCAGGTAGAGCACTGTACACCATGATGCATTACTGTGGCTTGCTGTTAAAATGCTCTTTCAAGTGCCTTATAGCTCTGCATTGAGTTCTTCTGATAGCCCTTATGTCTGGCTGTTCAAACGCAGCAGAGAACTGTTCCACCTCCGCCCACCACCCCGGCAACAACTTTTCCCCTTTTGCTTTAAAGATATTATGCAGGACACAGCAGACTGCTATAACCATTGGGATATTTTTCTCACTGAGATCCAATCTTTTGAGTAAACAATGCCACTATTCCTTCAATCTACCAAAAGTGCATTCAACTGTCATTCTGCACCTGCTGAGCCAATATCTGAATTTTCCCTTGGTGCTGTTGAGGTGGCCAGTGTACAGCTTCATGAGCCAGGGGACTAAGGGTAGGCTGGGTCCACTAGGATCACTATTGACATTTCAACATCACCAATGGTAATCCGCTGGTCAGGGAAAAAGTCCATGCTTGTAGCTTTCTGAACTGACCTATGTTCTTAAAGATGCAAGCATCATTCCTTTACCAGCCAACACTGATGTCATTGGAGCATTCCGAGTGACTCACGAGCATTTGCGTAACCATAGAAAAATAGCCCTTTCTGTTGATGTACTCTGTGGCAAGGTGGTCTGGTGCCAAAAGAGTGAAGAGGAGTGCCCTCTATTGCTGGAGTACCGCAGTTCAGGAACTCTACTGCTGCAAAGCCATCCATTATGTTCTGCAAATTGCCGAGAGTCACAGTTCTGCGTAGCAGGAGATGATTAATGGCCCTGTACCATTGCATGACAATGGCCTTGTAGCGGGGTAGTCACCCGCTCCTGCCCAGAGGGGCTTGAAACAGCCCAGGAGAGGGCTGTGGCTGGGGGCAAGTAGCTCCCAGGCTGACTGGGAAGTAGGCACAGCTGGGGCCACGCCCCAACAGACTACAGCTGGCCCTTATAAAAGGACTGTGAGCCAGACGTTCAGACAGAGTCTCCTCTAGCTGTGGAGAGAGACCGGCCTGGCTGCTGGGGAGCGTACCAGGGTACCTGAGGTGAAGCAGGGCTGGGGAAGGCCAAAGGAGCTAGGAGGCTCCAGACTGGAAAAGCCCCAGGCTGCAGGCCTGGCAGATGGCCTAAGACAGGGTACTGGGGTTGCCACAGGGCAGCCCAAGGGTAGGTGGAGGCAGCAGGTCCAAACCCCCCTTGCCTGTGATGAGTGGCTTGTACACTGCAGTCCGCCCCAGTGAATGGGGGTTAGGTGGTGACTGGCAGTAGCCATATACTGAGGCGAGGTGAGTCTCACATCGCAACGGGCCTCCACAGTGGATTTTACAACTCCAAAATGATTTCCCACTGACCGGTGGTAACAACTCAGCATTGCAAGTTTCCACCATGCAATCACCACTTGCGTCTCCACTGTCAGTGCAGCTTTCATTCTGGTGTTCCTAAGCCGGAGGGCTGGAGCAAGCCAGCACACAGATCCAGGAATGCGGCCCTATGCATCTGAAAGTTCTTCAGCCACTGCTCATCATCCCAAGTCTGCATTATGATGCAATCCCACCAGTCAGTGCTCATTTCTCCAGCCCAGAAGGAGCACTCCACCATTTCCAGCTGCTCCATGAACACCACAGCAGTATGCCCTCCAGGAAATCATCAAGTTGCAGAGGGGGAGGTTTAGGTTGGATATTAGGAAAAACTTTTTCACTAGGAGGGTGGTGAAACACTGGAATGCGTTACCTAGGGAGGTGGTGGAATCTCCTTCCTTAGAAGTTTTTAAGGTCAGGCTTGACAAAGCCCTGGCTGGGATGATTTAGTTGGGGATTGGTCCTGCTTTGAGCAGGGGGTTGGACTAGATGACCTCCTGAGGTCTCTTCCAACCCTGATATTCTGTGATTCTATGTTCCCCATGGCTCTTCTTGTGGCTCTGCAAAAACCAAAGATCATCCTGTTCTTGCAAAGCTCATGACAACAGTGCAAAGCTGTAAAGGTCCACGCTTTTGTCCAAGATGGCAGACAGTGATAAATCCTGTGTGGGTTCATGGGATTTTTAAAATAGGTGCAAAATTTATGGAATAGAGATGGCATTATGGGGTGGCGAAAACAGTATGATGGGGACTTGACCCTGTAGTCCCAGTCACCCGTTTCTGCCCTTCAATGCATTACAAAAACTTACCAAAAGAGAGTGTGCTGAACGGTGGCGAGTTGCATGCTGGGATACTTATCCATGGTGCACTGCACTGTGCCTCAAAATAAGCACTCCTGGTGAATACACACATTGCCGACGCAAGGAGTCAAGCAATATGTTAACTGCAGTGGCTTTATGCCGACATTACTTGCATTGGCAAAAATTTGCAGTCCTTATAGTGGGTGATTGATGGGAAGATGAAAGTCAATACACCCTTTAAGCAGGCCCTAATATAAATTACTAAAACACTGCATTTTCTAGAGAGGACTGCAGGTCCCTCAAGCACACACTGAAAAAGTAAAGTGAGAGGAAATCTATTTACAAGCTGAGATTTCAGCTGAACCAGATGAAGAGTATTGCCTGGAAAGTGAACATCTTGATTTTTTAAAAACTTGAAACCACTTCCCACCTAGAACAAGCTGTTCTAACTGACTTCATTAAGATAGCAAAAATGCCTGAAATAGTCTCCCCTATAATCCTGTAGCAAAGTCGTTCAAGGCTTATGAAAATTTGGGATTTCCTCAAAAGAGAGCTGAGTGACTCAAATACAATGTAAGAACTATTGTTTCCCAAGAACACACCTTCCTTTAATGAATAATTAGAATAATTAGAATAATGCTAAAATTTTCAAAAGTGACATGACACTTAGGAGCTTTTTGAAAATTTTATCCTTAGTCCCTCCCCTAACAGCAAGAATCAGGGACATTCTGACAGACATCATCTTTAGGAGTTCTAGTGAGAGAAACACTCTTGTACAGGACCTTATAGTTAACCTCTTGCAAAGGACTTGAAGAGGGCGCTCGTTAAATGTTATCTGTAACATTGTACAAATGTTTGTACAAAAGTATGCCCTAAACCAGGGGTGGCCAACCTGAGCTGGAGAAGAAGCCAAAAGATACCAATGTACACTGCCAAAGAGTCACAGTAATACGTCAGCAGCTCCCATCACTTCCCCCACCCCGCTCCCAGTGCCTCCCGCCCACTGGCGGCCCCACTGATCAGCACCTCCCCCTCCCTCCCTGATCAGTTATTTCATGGCATGCAGGAGGCTCTGGGGGGATAGGGGAGAAGTGAGGGCATGGCAGGCTTAGGGGAGGGGGCAGGAAGGGGTGGAGTGGGGGCAGGGCCTGTGGCAGAGCCAGGGTTTGAGCAGTGAGCACCCATCAGCACATTGGAAAGCTGGTGTCTGTAGCTCCAGCCCCGAAGTCGGTGCCTGTACAAGGAGCCGCATATTAACTTATGAATAGCTGCATGTGGCTTCGGAGCCACAGGTTGGCCACCCCTGCCCTAAACTCTTAGGCTGGCATGTACTTATCAATGAATCATGAGGGATGGAAAAGGAAGATAGTGAAAATGCTAGAGTTTCTTCATTTGTGACTCAGGATAAGATTTTCATAAGCACCTATTCTCTATTTTCAAAAGTGCTTTTGAAGCCTAAATACTACTGACTTTCAGTGGAACGCAGGCGCCAAAGTTACTTTTGAAAATGTTACTTAAAAATTTTCAAAAGTGCCTTACTTAGTTCTCCAACACTTCTCTGGTCTAACAGCAATGTGTGATTCTGTAAATGATATTCATGTTATAAACATGATGCAGTCTGAAATTTAATTTTTTAGTATATATAGGCATATGTTCAAATAAGCAGAATTCACCCAAGTATGAGTGACTAATTTTAAATGCAAATCAAAATAACTCGAAACAAACTAGTCTCTCGCTCCAATACTTATGATCATCCAACTCCCCATCTATTATAGTGGGGTTGCTTTGCACATATTGAGTGACAGAAGCAGGGGGAGGGGAAAGAAGATTTTCCTCATTTCACTCTGCATAAAGTTTTTAAAAAATAATCCAAAATAGATAAGGGAAGTTTTCTCCTCAACAGAACACTTCTTTATATCTGAAGTGTCAGGATCTCTTTCATCCAAACCTATTTTCAAATCTAACACTACTAAGGGACCCTAGGATAAATTCTGTTCTGCTATACCACTTTAAGTCTGAATAATTCACTGAAGTAATTCACTGTCAATCCAGAGTAACACCCAATTTTTTCAAACGATGTTAAGAGTGGCAATAGCAGAGCAAGAGGGGCACTATACCAAATATAAAGGAGTCTTTTCTCATTCTGTTAACAGTCAACTGTACATAAACTATTTGGTTGTATTAAATATAAAGCTGTTGTGGATATTTTCATGATCCATTATCTACCAGTTAATAACTATGATGACAAAAAAGGGTCAATGCAGTTCAAACAATTCCTGAAGAGTTATAAGGTCAATCAAAGTAGGAAAATCTGCAAAACAGATGCTTAATAAGAGAAGGTGGTTTCACTATACTAAATAAGGCAACAGCTACACATTGGTCACCCTTTCAGTTGCTCGGCCACCACTGGGGTAAAATGTATCTGAGGAGAGAAACTATCCCTATATGAATGTTCAGAGGATAGAGCACTAGATTGAGAGCCAGGAGATTTGACTTAATTACAGACAGGATTGTAAAAACGGAGAGTCAAGAGATCTGACTTAATCTAAACAATCCTGTTTGTGATTAAGTTAAATCTCCTGACTCTCAATCACAAACAGGATTGTTTAAATGATTGTTTAGAAATGCAAATCCTTCTAGTTCATCCTCTTGTTCTTGCAGCTGAACCTGCCTTCAAACACAAAGCCTTTTTTGTTTTAATCCCCCAAGGTATTATTCATAAGTCCTTTTCTCTTTAGTGCTAGCCAGCATATATTTTTGACTTCTTAGGATTTCCCTAGATGCATAACTTTATATTTACTGACAATTCCACATGTTGGTACTAGATACAGATACAACCTTCGATCGCTGACATCATTATGAAACTCAAGTACAGTCATAACTTGGAGATTAAAAAGACAGTGCAGTTTACAAGACTGTCCAAACAAGTTTTTACTAGTTTGCCAACTGCCGGAGCTTTTAGGTTACTTTTGGTTTTGACAATAGAAGCTTGATTTCAGAAATGCTAAGTGCCCACAACTTCAATCAAAGACAATGGGAGCAACAAGCACAAAACACCTCAATGTCAGGCCCTGTATGATTTAATTGAATCTCCCAGTGCTGGCCCCTAACATATAGTCACAGGCTGCAATATATCAAACTTCTACTTGGCATCCAGCTGAATGGTAAACACCGTCTCTGTGTGTTTAAATGGGACACCACTTTCACTCTCAGTGGCAGTCAAAGGCAATCAGAATAGAAATTAAGCACAGATAGATAGACACACATTATCTATCTTGCATGCATACATGCACCCCCAGTGTGGGATTTTCTGCATCTTGTAGCATGAAACACATACCCAAAAATATGTTTGAGACATACCGAGTATGGCCAAAGTTTCACTCAGGTGCCTAACTTTAGCTACCTAGATCTATTTGTGGATTTAGGTATCTAAAGTTAGGTATCTACGTTTGGAAACTTTATCCATTGTGCTTAAGCAGCATCATTTAACACCTGTACAATAATATACACAAAGAAATATTGAACTATATAAGGCACATATTCCTTAGTAAGAATCCTCTTCCTGACTATCCCTAAGTTGGTCCAATAAAAGATTTTACCTCCCCCACCTGGTCTATCTAACATCCCTAGTGAGACAGTTTATTCTAAAACCAGTCTCTGTGAGTGTCCAGTTGGGAAATAATTGTGAAAAAGTAGGGATCCTTTCTAAAGTTTGTGAAAGTCAGACCCAAACAATGGGTCATAATTTTAAAACTTAGGGTCAGGTCCCAACATTTCCTTGTTTCGTTACCTTATATCATGAGATTTAGCACTCCTCTATAGTGTCTGTCATTAAAGGGATGCTCTTTCTAGGGATAGTTAACTTTCATTCCCATCAACACACTCATTATAGTCTCAAACCTGTCCCCTTAGCCATTCCCAAACTTTTCCCACCCATTTGCCTCACTAAGAGCTTCTAGCATTAGACAGGAATACCAGGCTGTGACTATACTGGACTTTTCCCCCCAACATATCTCATGATTGCTACAATAGCATCTCCAGTGGCAATATCAGTGAGAGCTCTAGGAAAAACAAGGCATTCCTGGCCATCAGCAGCTAACATTTTTAAACACAGCTGTCCTTGTCTACTAGGTGCCAAGTTGTTTTTTAACTATGTGTTAGTCAGCACATTTTCTAACACCATGCCGCTTTCCCAGTACAGACTAGGCCAAAGCGTTAAAAACTCTTGGTCTATGAATGTATACAGGTCCAAACTTTAACTCCCATTGCAGAAAGCATATTACACAACGTAGCGTACTTGTGGTGTAGTACATACTCTGTAATGGATGTTAGAAACAACATGGTTGTGCTGACTATAATTGTAGAAGCATTACCAATGAGACACATCCAATTCTCCTAATAACTTGAGCCCTATTAAAATTAGAATTTCATAATGCTTCTAGAAGCATCACTTCTAACATTTCCTGCTCCAAAGAGGGTGCAAATGGAGACAGAAAGGTAGATGTGTACATGTTGGACAAGGAAAATAAACCCAAAAACCATTCACAGTAAATCAGGCATGGATTTTATATCAGTCAAAACCCTGCAGTTTGAATATAATTCTTAAAGAAATCATCACTCTGGCTGCTGCTTTAACATTTCTACATTGCCAGTCAACCCAAATACCAAACAAAATTAGAAAAGATTACAATAAAGAGCATTTACCTCTCACCAGCTGTGAAACACATGCACAACCACCACAGGCATTAATTTCATCACCCTGACGGCAACTGGGATAGGAGTCTAAATCAGCGTTTCTCAAATGCGGCCAAAGCCTCCTGGGCTGTTCTTGGGGGTGGTGGGGTAGTGAGGGGAAATGGCAAAGTAGTGGTCCCTCCCTGTTGCTCCTGGATGCACCGCCTTGGTGTTGGTTGCTGGGGCTGCCAGCAGGGGTTGGATTCTGCCCCCTTCTGGAGACACCTGGGGCACAACGCTGGAGGAGCAGGCAGCCACTGAGTTCCCCACCTTCACAGGGGCAGTGAGGCTCAGTCTTTGGGTTTCAGCCCAGTGGAGGCAGGCTCTGACCATGGGGCTTCAGATTCCAGCCCTGGACTCTGGCTGTGTGGCAGCAGGCCTCAGGCTCCAGCCACACGGCCCCATCTGTGGGGCTTCAGGAGCTGGACACAGGGCTTCAGGCTCCAGCCCACAAGTATTTTAGGAAAAAAATACGAGAGCGGCCACCAGCAAGAGTTGGTGGCCGCACTCTGAGGCCAGTCCACCAAAAAAGTTGTCCTGAGAACCCCTGGTCTAAATGGTCACTGAGAGGTGAAAGGCTTTACCATATCCCATTTCCAATTCTTTCAACCATTCAAGCACTCTAATCACAGAAATATTTTTAAACATTTTAGTTTTCACAGTCACACCTTGAAATAAGAACATACAAACTCTGGGCTCCCTGAAGGCAAGGGTACAGAACTGCTTCAAAACATAAAGGTGAATTCAAAAAGAAACAATAGACATACTAACAGATAATAAACTAAGTGAACCAACTGCAAATAGCCCACATATTTGATGATTTAGAAACTTGGGGCCAAATCCACAATTAGCATAGCAAATGCTACCCCAATGACTCAGAGGAGTTGCACCTGTTTGTGTCAGTGGCCGTTCTGACCCACCATGTCATTCAGTAACATCCTTTGCTGTCAAATTTTCTATTCACTTTAAACTAAATTTAAAAAGTGTTTAAACATCTTATATATGTGCTAGCTAGAAAAAATATATTGTAACACTGCTGTAGCTCACAGCAGAGCAAAGAGGAGTCAACAGCTAAGTCAAAGAAAAATAGAAATGTATCTTAAGAACACAATGATCTCGCAACAAGATAGACGTGTGAGGGAAAGGAATGTGGCAATTATCCATGTCCCACTTTTCAGCAGATTGCATTTACACATTTCAGTATTATAAGTTTGTAATCCAAGCTAGTGCTCCTGGGCGTTGTCAGAACGTAGCATACAGATTTATTTTAATAAATATTTATAGCATGTGAATCACAACAAAGTGCATGAATATCAGTTAAAATATAGTTATACTCTGAAAAATGGCTCTAAGTGGCATCATGGGATTTCATGTTTACAGTCACAATGTGTCTGACTAAACTGACTTCATTTGCAGGTTAGGAAGTTTTTTCTAATTGCCAACTCTGTAAAGTCACTCTGGGTTCTGAAAGCCAAGCGACACATCATTATCAGTAATAAGACTGCATTTGAAAATTCATTAACAGTTTTGTTGATTACGTGAGAGCCACAACAGAATCTAGTTCTCTCTTTCATTGCTGTATGGGATCTGCAAAGCTATCAGGAGCAAAAAGCATATTTTTGGCAGGAAGGTAAGCAGATATGACTCAGAAAATATAAGAACAGCAGCTGATTGAGTAAGAAGGCACTGCTTCTCCATGATCACTGACCAGAACCACACTCTAAAACAAAATGCTGGAGCAGCGGTTCCTATAGTTGTAGAGCTCTGCAATAACAACTATATATTTAAATTTAATTTCTACTCCCAATCCCTATAGGTTATTACATATCAGACTAGCTCTGCTACATAATTAAATATATATCCCAGTTTCCATTTTATTTCACAAATTTAAATTTAAAGTGTTTGCTATAAAGTTAAAATTCATATGCAGCATGGAGGAGGGTTTTTGTTTTTATGAACTCAAGTTGGTTAGAAACCCTAAGTTAGAGGAATGAAAAAAACTGTGTGTAATTAGATACTTTGTGGATTAACAGCTGTTGCTACACAGAAACCTCCTTTTCTCTCCTCTCCATTCCTGCAAAAATAAGATACACTATTATTTAATTTAGCTAAAAAAATAATCTACATATAGGACTCAACTCACAGTGTTAACCCAGTAAAACTTCCATTGATATCAATGGAAATTTCATGACAGATAGGATATCAAAAGCAGGCACATCCAATATTTATGACAGAATAGATATATTACTGCATTAAAAATCCACAAATCATGCAAATATAACAGATCCAAAGAATCCTGGACAGGATACAGTCTCAAATAAAATGATCTTTTCCAGTTCTGCCACTGTCTCACAGTACAACTTTGAGCAAGTCACTTAAAGCCCTAATCCAGCAAAGCATTTAAACTTATGTGTAGTTTTATTGACTTCAGTGACACTATGTATATACTTAAGTGCTTTGCTTGATCAGATCCTTAACATCTTGTTTCCCTGTCTGTAAAACCAGAGAATGATTTAAGCTACATCTTTTTCATTTCTACTAATTTATGCAATTCATCATCCAGTAATTTAGCTCCCCCAGGTGAGATGTTAGGATGCTTTAATGTTTGTAAAGCAATTTGAGAGCCCTGATGAAGAGTGCTATAGAAGTATAATGTTAACATTCTTATATCCTATTTTTGTTGTTTGATTTGAGTTTAGTGATATTTTACTATAAGCACCAGGCCTTGATATTTAGGGAAAAATTGTTGCCTGCCCTGTTAACCTAATTATATGCCCCAAAGTAGCAGTTTCAAGATTATGGCCCCAATCCAGCAAACATCTACTTAAGTGTTTGCAAGGTTGGGGCCTATGCCATGACCTGATCCCTCTCCAAGTTAAGAGCTATGGAATATTTTTCAGAGAAATGCAATCAAGAGTAGTAAAATGTGTACATAAAATGAGTTTCAGGGATTCTCTCTCCTACACCTGAAAATGCTGAAAGTACCAGGTATTTGGCATTTCTCTGACTAATTCTTACTCTCAGTTTCCCTCTTCCCTCCCTTTATTTTTCCATCGCCTGGTTTTAAGCCACAAGCTTTATTCCACAAGCACTGGTCTTGGGGACTGGTCTTGGGGACTTCAGTTGACCCTTTGTTAGCTTTCGGTTCCTTTCTGTTCCCTCTTTCTTTTTAGCCTTGCCTGCACTGCACTTTTTCCAAAGATCATCCACTGTTGCAATTCTTAGCAGGGTTACTTGATCCTATGACAAAAATAGCAACTGATGGTCTATGTTGCCATCACTGATAGACTTGCACTGAAGCAACTGAGGGAAATTAAGAAAAAAGCACAGCATTGGCATAGCTAGTGGTTTTCTTGATGTTTCCCCTTCTATGTCTTTCCTGGACATTCTCTATTCTTATTTTCTTATGAGTTAGTGCTAGATTTTCAACAGAGCAGGCATTTTTCAATGATAAGTGTCCTGTTCATAATATTTACCCCAGGGCACCCTCCTAATAGGAAATCTGAACCATATATTTATTCTGTTATGGTTTACATCAAACATATATTCTTGATTTTGAATTTTGTCCTTAAGATTGGTTGAGTTAAACGGCTAGCCTTTCACCTCTGGCAGATCAATTCTAATAAATAATAATGTACTGAGATCTTTGGATGGAAGATATTATGTGAATACAAGGCTGTGAACAAAGAGTAAGCAATTAACATCACCCTGTGACATAAGGAAGTATTGTTTTTCTGATTGTACAGATGTGGAAACAGAGACAGAAGTTAATTGAGTTGGCCACAGTAACACAATTTGTGGCACAGCAGGGAACAGAACTCCCAGATCTTAGTCCTGTGCCTTAAACACAGCACTATCCTTCCTCCCTGTTCTAGTTTATATCACAAATCAAATGAGTTAGTGCTCCTTATGCATTTAACTTCCACACAGGAGAAGTCCAAGTTTAGCATTGAAAGGCACTAACAAGCTTGTAAACAAAAATATGCACATCGCTAACTTGGCTCCTGAAGTCTCCAAGAATGCTAATGCTTGGAGGCATAGTCTTGTTACAGAACTGGAGTCAAGAGATCTGGGCTCCATTTCCAGTTCTGTAACAAACTTCCTGTGTGAACCTGGCCAAACGATTTAGTCCTACATTTTCAGAAGCATACACAATTTTGATTACCCATCTTCAGACACTTAGGGCTTATATTCATAGGTGCGGAGCACCTGCAGCTCTTATTGACTACAGTTGGACCTATAAGGGGTGCTCAGTTGCTCTGAAAATCAGGGCATAGGTGATTCATAATGGAGATCCAAAACTAAGATATTTTTGAAAATGTAGGCCTTAACATCTCTATACTTCAGTTTCTCCTACTCTAAATGGAGATGTAACCCCCCCCCCACAGCGGCATTAGGAGACTTTTCATTAATATCTGTAAAGTGTTTTGAGATTCTCCAAGATAAGGTGCTCAATAAAGTATAATTATTTGCACACAGATGCACATTGACAGCGGCAACAGACGGCTGAAACTTGCAAGAGAGGCCACCAATTCTGGGTTCCTAACTTGAGGTCTTGAACCTGAATTCAGAACTGCTGAGTGATCACAGCTCCTATTAACTTCAGTTGACCCAAAACTTGGGCAAATGAGTAGTACAAATATTAAGACATTATGTTTACTTTCATTAGTTATAATAATTTAAACTATTAGCAGCAATATAGTAAGGAATTTCATTTTACATACTATTTTATCTCAAAGGTATCCCTTTAACACTCCCTCTACTTTGAATTAGAGGATAATAGAAAAAGTCCAACCTGAAACCCAAGTCAGACATCAGCAATACCCAAGCTGTATTCATAGTGTTCAGCACTACAGATATGTTTGGATCCATTATTTGCAAAGGACTGAAGGAAGGTCACAAAGGACTGAAGGAAGGTCACTCAAGTTTTGCTTTGGGTAGCAGTAGCAACATCTAGTAGTTTCATTAACTCTGCTTGCCTTACTCGTGACTATTATTTTAATACCTATCTATTTAGTATCATGATTGTGCAAAAGAGACAACACGGTTCAGTTGTTAAAAGCACTAACTGGGGGGGTCTGGATTCCATAGCATTATTGTGCCCATGTCTCTTCCCCACTGTATGACTCAGTTTCCACACCTGTAAAATGAGCATAACAATACTTGCCTTCCTTTGTAAAGTACTTTTAGAGCTGTGAATAAAAAGTGCAGATAAAAACTTTTTGTGATGATTCTTTACAAAATAAGAGAGTTGGAGCCCCCCAAGAGCTTACAATGGAAAGGTCAGAGCCTTCACAGAAGTCAGTAGGAGTTTTACCACTGACTTCCAAGAGTGCTGCTCAAGGGCGTCAAGGTCAGTGGCAGCAATCAAGGGCAGCTCGCTTAGTTGCAAAACCGAGACAAGAACAGGAAGGAGTGACGAGGTTGAAGGGAGAGGTTGTGCAAACAGAGGGTTAGGTGGGCAATCACAACATCCAGTGGTGGTCTGAGTATATTTTCTTTGCCTTCATGCTACTCTGACCTCAGTGAGACTACTCGGGGGAGCAAGGCTAACATCTGCCTAAGTATTTACGAGGGCACCAGTTTAGGTGCAACAAATGCTTGCCGCGGGGTGACCAGGCTCCGCCCGCTCTGAGCAGTCCATGTAGTGGCACCCGAACGGCACGGCGATGGGTGGATTCACGAGTCCCAGGGCAGATCCCGGGCCCTCCACGTGGCAGCTGACTGGCAGTGACCCCAAATGCAGCCCTCCCTTCCCCCCGCCCCGGGCCCCCCGCTCTGCTCGCTGCCCTCTCCCGGTGCCAGGCGCGGCGGGTTCACCTGCACGCCGGTGTAGCGCTCGAAGAAGAAGAGCACCATGCTCTGGTAGATGGTGTAGAACCGGTCATCCAGCTCCCGGTAGAAGCGGGCGGGCAGCAGGGCGGAGAGCAAGCGCCAGGCGCCCCAGGCCAGCACGTAGGTCGGCGCGGTGCCCATCATCACGGCGGCGGGCAGGACGTAACGCATGGAGTAGGTGTGCAGCACCAGGGACAACAGCATCTTCCCGGCCCGGCCTCACCGCCCCTCAGCATCCACGTGCGCCGCGCCCGGCGGGGCTGAGAGCGCGTCCGGTCTGCCTCCAGCCGCCTCCGGCCCCCAGCCGCATGGCCCGCCCGGCGGGCGCGGGCAGGGGCGGCGCCCGGCTAGGGCTAGGGCGAGCGCGCCGGCGGCGGCGGCGCGGGGGCTGGGCCGGGCTCAGCGCTGCCCCTCAAACGCCTCCCCTTGGCCACCAGATTGCCCGGCGGCAGCAGCGGCGGCGGCGCGGGCCGCAACAAGGTGGCTCCTCAGTGGCTGCAGGGAGACTTCCGGGGGCGGGCAGAGACCGGAGGCCGCCGCCCCGCGTAGCTCGGCGGCGGGTGCTGGTGGGGCTGGAGCCTGGGCGGCGTGAGGTGTGTCCCCGGGACAGGGCTGGGTAGCGACGGCGGGGACCAGGCAGCTCTTGCCCTCCCCGCCCTTCCCCTCCCCCCATGCTGCGTCCCGGGCAACCGCCCGCCGCCCCAGGTCCACCCTGGGCACCCACTCTCCTTCTCCCCCCTCCCCCCACAGCCCTGGCCACCCTCTCCTCCCAACCCCCATCCTGGGCACCTGCTGCCCCCTCCCCAGTCGCGGGCACCCCTTACCCCCCATAGCCCGTCTCAGGTACCGCCAGCCCTCACCGCCGTCTTGGGCCCTGCTGCCCCCTCCCCAGCCATATTCTAGTCACCCGCTGCCTCACAGCCCCATCCTGGGCCCCTCCCACTCTTAACCCCTATTCTGGACGCCTGCCCCCATCCACACAGATACGCCCCCATCCTGGGTGCCCGCCACCCCCAACCCCTGTCACCAGGGGAGCAGGCTTAGTGAGGCTTCCCCCAGTTTATAGCTGCTGGGATGCCAGTGTAGCAAGATGCTGGTGACACAGTTTTCAGTGTGTGCTGGCGGTCCTTCTCTGTGAGTGTTGCCTAGGAGTTGCCATACTGGATAGTAAACTGCAGGCTCCTTGAGACAGGAACCATCTGTCTGACCCATGTTTGTACAGTGTCGAGCACCATGGGGGTCCAAAGCATTACTGCAACACAAATAAATAATAACAATATGCTATCTTTAACAGTGGCCACCTGCTTCAGAGAAAGGTGCAAGACACCATGTAGGGGACACTTATATAATAACCGGCCCACAGAGGAAATTTCTTACTAAGCCCTGTCAGTGGATTGTTTATACCTATCAAAAAAGTTCTTTTCTGGAAACCTGGGCTGCTCATTTTTATGGAAAGGGCTGCTAGGGCCACCTATTAGCAAGGTGCCTGACGCATCCCATTCTAAGACCCTGTTTTCAGTTGTTTATAGTTTTGCCATAGTGTAACTGTTCAGCCTGAAATTTTATATCCTGGGTGTCTGCCTCAAACTGATTGTTTTGGGTTTTTTTGTTTGTTTAATTTCAGCCAAAATGGTTCAGCTTTTTCCATGTAGTTTTCATGATCATTTAAAGAGTACAACTCTTGTACTGATGTTTAGGGTTTGTCTACATGGGGAAATTTACTAATATACTGCTACAGTTATACTGGTATAATTCCACATGTGGAAGCATTTATTCTGGAATAAGTGTCCACGTGGGAACGTACATCAGCATAATTATATATATCAGTAAAATTATGCTGGTAAATTTCTCTGTGTGGACAAGCCCTCAGCTGCTATGTATCAGAGCTGACCAGAACACAATTCTGTTTCATGACAGCTTTTGAAATCTGGAATGAAACTCAAATCTTTTGAACGCTTTTGTGAAAATGAAATTGTATCAAAATTTATTTTTTGATTTAGTTTTTCAATTCAGGAAGTTTGTGTGTGTCTACCAGGCTAAAGCCATACACTCCCTCTCTCCTCCCCTTTCATGCTGAAAATTTTGTTGAAACCAAAATGTCTCTGCAAAGCATTTCAGTTTAGATGAAACAGCATGTTTGACAAATTGTGTTTTTTTTAAGATGAGATAGCAACCTGGTGTGTCTAAAGTTCATGTAGTTTGGTTGTTGGTGAGAGGAATTTCGGTTAGGCCTTCCAGCCTTGCAAACGAGGTTTGTTTGGTTCACAGATGTGTCTGTATTCATTTCTCTGTCTAGAGCTTCCACCTATAAATTCCCCCACCCCACAAATCAAACTAAACAATTCATACCATACAATGGCATTTTACCTAACTCCACTCTTTTCCTCCAGAAGGAATGCTGAAATGTAAAGCACTAGAGGCAACAGCTTAAAATATTAAAACTATTCCTCATAGCGTTAATTACATGATGGTATTGGCAAATTTAATCACCCACAACCAGTAAATATTAATTAGAATGCATGAAACCAGATAATGTCACAAAAAAATCAAACACATAAATATAAAATACTATGTGAATACCAACTTAAGTATGAACATTTAAACTCACAAGTTTGGAAAGTCAGAGTTCACAGCAACATTAACATGGTCATATTGCACAGATGACATAGTATTTCAAGTTACTTCTCATGAGATCACAGTATTTTGTTTCTGTTCAGTGGTCTAGGACCAATATTTGGAAAAACATCCTGTTTGGAAATAATTTGCTCTGCTCTACCAAAGGTGTCCTACTATCAACAAGTCACATAACAGTCCATAAAATCATGTTATTCTGATTACCATTTTGTTTTTTCACTTCAGTTTCAATGTGATTTTTTGCAACCAACATCTTTTGACTTTCTAGAGATGGAAATTCATACTTTTTATACCATTTCAAAACTGGTATTCCATTCATGTTTAGATATAAGTTTGAGACAGAAGCCAATAAGATCATGTCAGAACTCAAACGGAGGGGAAAAAGGCAAGGTGGTAATTAGAACATTATGATCGTGTGGTCTGATATCTTATGCTCTGCTCGGGCTGGAGATTAATTATTTTTGCACCTGGAAAGATGGAATTCTGAAGCAAACTTGACTTTGCAACTTAAATTTGGCCCCCTGTGCATATGATTGTGATAAAGTCTCTAGTTATATGATCATATGGTATTTTTTATAGGACTTCTACCTGGCAGCTTTTAAATATTGTGTTTTCTCCTCATTATTCAATGTGTCTCTCCATACCTTATTTAGTGCACAGTATTCAAACCCTGTTCTGAAGACAGAATTATAAATTTTCTCATGGCTCTTCTATGGTGTGCATCACTTTAGTGTCAGAATGCTTTACTACCCCTTTTGTGAAGATGTGTGGGTGGTAGTATTATCCCCATTTTACAAATAAGAAATTGAAATACAGAGAGAACAAGGTCAAAAGTATTCAGTAATTTTGGGTGCCTAATTAGAAATGACTAGCATCTGATTTTTCAGATTACTTAGCATTTTTTACATTTGAAGCACAGCTTCCACAGCTCAGCACTTCCCCGTATCAGACCCTAGGGTATCAAGCTGAGCACTGTGGCAGGATGTACTAGGCATTTGCTACACCTGGCCAAAGGCCCCACCACCTTGGCACTCCTTGCACTAAGAAGGTGCCCTGTTAGTAGGGAAGAGCAGCAAGTTTAGATCTACAGGGTTGCCTAGAGAAGATGATGAACTGCAGGCAGAACCAGCAAGAGTTGGCCTTTCAGCACTTATAAGGGCTGGTAGCAGGCTGAGGCCATTCATAGAATCATAGAATATCAGGGTTGGAAGGGACCTCAGGAGGTCATCTTGTCCAACCCCCTGCTCAAAGCAGGACCAATCCCCAACTAAATCATCCCAGCCAGGGCTTAGTCAAGCCTGACCTTAAAAACTTCTAAGGAAGGAGATTCCACCACCTCCCTAGGTAATGCATTCCAGTGTTTCACCACCCCCCTAGTGAAAAAGTTTTTCCTAATATCCAACCTAAACCTCCCCCACTGCAACTTGAGACCATTGCTCCTCGTTCTGTCATCTGCTACCACTGAGAACAGTCTAGCTCCATCCTCTTTGGAACCCCCTTTCAGGTAGTTGAAAGCAGCTATCAAATCCCCCCTCATTCTTCTCTTCCACAGACTAAACAATCCCAGTTCCTTCAGCCTCTCCTCGTAAGTCGTGTTCCAGTCCCCTAATCATTTTTGTTGCCCTCTGCTGGACTCTTTCCAATTTTTCCACCTCCTTCTTGTAGCGTGGGGCCCAAAACTGGACACAGTACTCCAGATGAGGCCTCACCAATGTCAAATAGAGAGGGACGTGATCGTTCCCCTCTCTGCTGGCAGTGCCCCTACTTATACATCCCAAAATGCCATTGGCCTTCTTGGCAACAACGGCACACTGTTGACTCATATCAAGCTTCTCGTCTACTGTAACCCCTAGGTCCTTTTCTGCAGAACTGCTGCCTAGCCATTCGGTCCCTAGTCTGTAGTGCTGCATGGGATTCTTCCGTCCTAAGTGCAGGACTCTGCACTTGTCCTTGTTGAACCTCATCAGATTTCTTTTGGCCCAATCCTCTAATTTGTCTAGGGCCCTCTGTATCCTATCCCTACCCTCCAGCGTATCTACCAGTCCTCCCAGTTTAGTGTCATCTGCAAACTTGCTGAGGGTGCAATCCACACCATCCTCCAGATCATTAATGAAGATATTGAACAAAACCGGCCCGAGGACTGACCCTTGGGGCACTCCACTTGATACCGTCTGCCAACTAGACATGGAGCCATTGATCACTACCCGTTGAGCCCGACAATCTAGCCAACTTTCTATCCACCTTATAGTCCATTCATCCAGCCCATACTTCTTTAACTTGCTGGCAAGAATACTGTGGGAGACCGTGTCAAAAGCTTTGCTAAAGTCAAGGAATAACACGTCCACGGCTTTCCCCTCATCCACAAAGCCAGTTATCTCGTCATAGAAGGCAATTAGATTAGTCAGGCATGACTTTCCCTTGGTGAATCCATGCTGACTGTTCCTGATCACTTTCCTCTCCTCTAAGTGCTTCAGAATTGATTCCTTGAAGACCTGCTCCATGATTTTTCCAGGGACTGAGGTGAGGCTGATTGGCCTGTAGTTCCCAGGATCCTCCTCCTTCCCTTTTTTTAAAGATGGGCACAACACTAGCCTTTTTCCAATTGTCTGGGACTTCCCCCGATTGCCATGAGTTTTCAAAGATAATGGCCAATGGGTCTGCAATCACATCCGCCAACTCCTTTAGCGCTCTCGGATGCAGCGTATCCGGCCCCATTGACTTGTGCTCGTCCAGCTTTTCTAAATAGTCCCGAACCACTTCTTTCTCCACAGAGGGCTGGTCACCTCCTCCCCATGCTGTGCTGCTCAGTGCAGTAGTCTGGGAGCTGACCTTGTTCGTGAAGACAGAGGCAAAAAAAGCATTGAGTACATTAGCTTTTTCCACATCCTCTGTCACTAGGTTGCCTCCCTCATTCAGTAAGGGGCCCACACTTCTCTTGACTTTCTTCTTGTTGCTAACATACCTGAAGAAACCCTTCTTGTTACTCTTAACATGTCAGTTTCCAGCAAGACCGATAAAAAGGGCTGTCTGCTTTTTGGAGCCAGTAAAAGGTGAAGCCAGGACAGGGAAGGAAAGCTATACCTGCCCTAACCCAAATAACCTGGCCTAGTCAGGGGCCTAGATTGGACCACACTGGCCGTGGCTCTCCATGAAGAACTAATATTTACATCATGGACTTTAATGCCTTGGTGGCTAATTTGAGTTAAGATTTAATTTTTCTGTTAATCACAGAAAGTGACCGGACTGAGCTGGATGTGTGTGTGTGGGTGCTCTGTGACCATGTGCCTCATTTCCAGTCAGTAGTTTGTTCACATCTCCAGCCAGAGTTCCTGGGATACTTCTGGGAAGTATCCACTAGTTCGCTCAATTCCTTCAAGGAGTGGTGGGCACTGGTGTTTTCTGCTCAGTGGCCCTCTATGGAATGCTGATTTTGTATCTTTAACCTGCACTCTGTATTTTTTTCATTTGTTATCTCCCAGATTTAGTTGATCCCTCTCTTCTTTTTTGGCCCTTCAAGGAATCCATCGAGAACATAGGGACCAAATAGGCCTGTGCACTGAGTGAGGCAGGAGTCCTGTGTCAAAAATAGTATGTGATCATGTTTATAAAGACTGTATTATAATGCATACACACAGGGTGATCGAATTAAGGTTGCATGGGCAGTCTTAATTCTGGCATTTGCTAACTTTTGAGCTTTTGACTTTGCAACCTTAATGTTGTTTTAACATAGGCTTTTCTTGTGTGTAATTTCCTAAGTGTTTAAAAAAGCAAACTGAAATAATAGAAATTGCATCATGTGGCATATTGATACTCATGTGGTTCATCCTTTAGCTCTGCCCCAAAGACCCCTGCCACTTGAGCTAATGGAATAACTGAATGCAATAGTAGGTTGTCATCCTCAATGTGGACCAGCGCTACAGGGGATTGAGAGACATTTGCCAATGATTTTCACAAATATTTTCAGACCACAGAGGTATGGCAAGGTTCAGGAATCTTGGATTCTGTTCTGGGCTCTGGAGGGCAATGTGCTGTAGTAGGACTCTTCTTCCCAATTTCCCTCCCCACCCGCCCCCAAGATTAAGCCTTTCTATCCTGCCCCTCTAACCCAGTGGTCACCAACCCACCTTTCAAGGTTCCTTCCCCACTCTGAACTCTAGGGTACAGATGTGGGGACCCACATGAAAGACTCCCTAAGCTTATTCTTACCAGTTTAGGTTAAACACCTCCCCAAGGTACAACTTTGCCTTGTCCTTGAACCCTATGCTGCCACCACCAAGCGTTTTAAACAAAGAACAGGAAAAGAGACCACTTGGAGACGTCTTCCCCCAAAATAGCCCCCCAAGCCCTACACCCCCTTTCCTGGGGAAGGCTTGATAAGAATCCTCACCAATTTGTACAGGTGAACACAGATCCAAACCCTTGGATCTTAAGAACAATGAAAAAGCAATCAGGTTCTTAAAAGAAGAATTTTAATTAAAGAAAAGGTAAAAGAATCACCTCTGTAAAATCAGGATTGAAAATACTTTACAGGGTATTCAGATTCAAAACACAGAGGATCCCCCTCTGGGCAAAACCTTAAAGATACAGAAAACAGGAATAAACCTCCCTCTTAACGCAGGGAAAATTCACATAAAACAAAAGAGAAACTAATCCGCCTTGCTTGGCTTACCTATACTGGTTGCAATATTGGAGACTTGGATTAGGATGGGTTGGAGAAGATGGATTTCTGTCTGGCCTCTCTCAGTCCCAAGAGAAAACAAACACGTAAACAAAGAGCACAAACAAAAGCCTTCTCTCCCTCCCTCAACCCCAAGATTTGAAAGTATCTTGTTCCCTTATTGGTCCTTTGGGTCAGGTGCCAGCCAGGTTAGCTGAGCTTCTTAACCCTTTACAGTAACAGGATGTTGCCTCTGGCCAGGAGGGATTTTATTACACTGTATACAGAAAGGTGGTAACCCTTCCCTTTATATTTATGACACCATCTCTCGCGATTTCCGGCGGTGTAGCAGGGCAGCCACTAAGGCAGGCTCCCTGCCTGCCGCAGCCCCACGCTGCTCCTGGAAGTGGCCAACACGCCCCTGCGGCCCCATGGAAGGGGCAGGGGTCTCCATGCGCTGCTCCTGCCTGCAAGCACCACCTTCACAGCTCCCTTTGGCCAGAACAGGGAACTGTGGCCAATGGGAGCTTTGGGGGCGATGCTCGCAGAGATGGGTAGCGTGCAGAGCCACATGCCCCCCGCCCGCCCCTCCCAGGGGCCGCAGAAGCACGTTGGCTCCTTCTGGGAGCGACGTGGGGCTGGGGTAAGCAGGGACCCTGCCTTAGCCTTGCTGCGCCACTGACCGGGAGCCACCCATGCTAAGTACTGCCCAGTGGGAGGCCACACCCCAACCCCCAGCCCTGAACCCCCTTGCAGAACCAGCACTCCAAACCCCCTCCTGCACCCCAACCCCCTTCCCCAGCCCTGAACCCCCTCCCAGAGCCAGCACCCCGCACCCACTCCTGCACCCCAACACTCTGCCCCCGCCCGGAACCCCCTCCTGCATCCAAACACCCTCCCAGAGCTTGCACCTATCACTGCCTCCTGCACCCCAACCCTCTGCCCCATGTTCAGCCCAGAGCCTCCTCCCACACTGTGAACTCCTTGGCCCCAGCCCAGAGAAAGTGAGTGAGGGTGTGGGAGAGCGAGCGATGGAGTGAGCGGGGCAGGTCTTTGGGGAAGGGGTGGGGCCTCAGGGAAGGGTACATCCTGGATTGCCCTTAAATTCAAAAAGTGATCTTGGGCGTAAAAAGGTTGGAGACTACTGCTCTAACCTATTCCTGGCCCAGCCCTGTCTCTTCTTTCCCAGTTCAATACTGCATTCCTCAGGCTTCTCAGGCCAGTCCTAGTTTCCCTGCTGTGACTCAATCTCTTTTCCCCAGTCCTCCATCCTGACTCCTTGTCCAATCTGTTTCTTCCCCTTGGCCTCCAGTTGTCCACCACAACCCATGTTTCCCCTTCACTGACACTCAGACCCAGTCTTCTTGTCCAATCAGTCTCACTTTTCCTCCAGCTCCCTTTCCAATCTTATTGCTCCTCCCCCGGCAATCAACTGGCTCCTCTCCCCCCCTTTCCTTCACTTCCTTCCAGTCCCATTCTCCCTGTCCAGCTCCCAGTTCCAATCTACTTGTCCAGCAAGTCCCAGTCTCTCGAACCCCACACTTCCTAGTTACAGTTTCTCTCCTTCCCCTTCCAGTCTGTGTCTACTCCTTCTCCTCTCCCCTGGTACTCTCCCCTTCCTATAGTCAAGTCAGCCTTCCCTGGGGGTTGTATCTTGATGTGGTGGGAAGGTTTGTGAGTTCCAGTGACCTGGAGAGCTGTGCTATAGGATCACCCCAACTGAACAGGTCAAAGGGTAGGGACCAAACAAATAACAGTCCATTGTAGGGATAGACCAGGCTCCTTAGCCCCAGTAGATATCTGATCTAGGAGAAGGCATACTCTATATTCAAACAGAGGCTGTCTGACCCACTAGCCAGTCAAATAGTATCCTATTAATTTATTTTGATCTTTGAGTTTATGGAAAATCTTCTTTGGAAGAGGGGAGAGGGAAACTCGGCACTGAATATGCCAGTTTGATGACAAGTGACCCATCCGTTGCTCTCCCTAGATTTCTCCACCTTTTTTCCTTTCAGCCCTAACATTGAGGCTACTGGAGGTGCTTCTTCCCAGGCTGGCAGTTTTCTTTGGAAGAGGCACAGGTGGCTGCTATCCTGGTCCATCTATGCTGGTTGAAATCAAGATTTTCTTAGGCAGTTGGTGGGGGTGTGTCTGCTGTTCCTAGATGACTGAAGGATGGAGGAGAGTGAGATGCAGATAGAAACATGCACCTTCAAGTTAAAACAGACATTTAAAAAAATATACCATGAGTGGCCCATAACTCTCTTTAATCCTCGCTGTTTTATGAAGTAAGATCAGTGACACCAGTCACACTAAGATTTATTGAGTCTCCTTGTATTTGAGGAAATTATTTTTCTAGCTGTTTTTCTGTTGTTTGTCATAAACCAAAATTATTTTCCTTGCTCCACTTTGTTGATTTTAGTTTCCTATTTGGATTCAGATATAAATTTCTGTCTCTAAACATTCCATTTACCTTCTTAGGGACACTGCCAAACTCTGCCTTTTTTCTTCTCTACAGCCGGCCTGGATCTTTTAATTGCTGATTTTTAATAATTCAACTTGATCACTGTAACTCCTTGTTTGCGGAACTTCCTGTTCAGTCCAGCTGCCCACTATAGTTTATCTAGGGTTCAGCAACAAAGCTTCTCCTGGGACTAAGCCATCTTAGCATCTTACTCCTTTTTTGAAATGATCAGTTTGGCTCAGGGGTTCAAATGTCCTTACTACATGTGGTATTATAGTAGCTTTCTGGAGGTAAATATATTAAAGATTGTGAGGCACTCAGATACTACAGTGATGAGGGCTACATAAACAAATATGGCATGGGTGGGAGAAGAGAATGAGATTGCCACTTCCTGGAAAAGGGATGGCTATAGATCAGTGGTTCCCAAACTTGTTCTGCTGCTTGTGCAGGGAAAGCCCCGGCCGGGCCGGGCCAGTTTGTTTACCTGCCGCGTCCGCAGGTTCGGCCGATCGCAGCTCCCACTGGCCGCGGTTCGCAGCTCCAGGCCAATGGGAGCTGCTGGAAGTGGCGGCCAGTACGTCCCTTGGCCTGTGCCACTTCCCGCAGGCCCCATTGGTCTGGAGCAGCGAACCGCGGCCAGTGGGAGCCGCGATCGGCTGAACCTGTGGATGCGGCTGGTAAACAAACCAGCCCGGCCCGGCCGGGGCTTTCCCTGCACAAGCAGCAGAACAAGTTTGGGAACCACTGATCTATAGATTAATACTGTGAATGTTAAAAACAAAGTTTGATGGTAAAAGATTGTAACTGAAAAATCAGAAGGTTTGGGGAAAGGCAGACGACTGGGATGAAGGCCTTCAGAGAATCATACAGTAGAAACTCAGAGTTATGAACACCTGGGGAATGGAGGTTATTCATAACTCTGAAATGTTCATAACGGAACAAAATATATTTTTTCTTTCAAAAGTCTACAATTGAACATTAACAATACAGCTTTGAAACTTCACTATGCAGAAGAAAAATGCTGCTTTCCCTGTATTTTTTTGTTGGTTATGCTTAATACAATACTGTACTGTACAGTGGATTGGACTAGATGACCTCCTGCAGTCCCCTTGCAACCCTGATATTCTATGATTCGCTTTTTTTTGGTCTTTGCCTGATTGTGTACTTCCTGTTCCAGGTCTGTGGTTGACTGGTCAGTGTGTAACTCTGAGGTTCTACTGTCGTTTTATTTGACCCTACAGAGTTTGTGGGAAAAACATAACACTATCCCAGGTGGTTTCTGGTACAACACATTGGCTGGTATATTCTGTATTCTGTTTTCAGGGTAGGCTTGGAAGTTAAGAGGGAGTGATGATCAAAGCATTGTCTTGATTACGTCACCAATTCTGTTTCTGGGTTACCTTGCTACCATCAAAATGGCAAACCTATAATATTGGTCTGCTGCTGTAGACCAATAGACTCAATGTTGTTGCAGAATACTGAGTGAGAATAATGTTCAGCCTTTGGGTTACTCGCCCAGTGAGCTAGTAAGACATCATGATCATTATTTGTCATTGTCCATCGATACTGTGGTTCTTAGATGTTCTTCTCTTTATACTGTCCTCACAGCACCTTAGTGTATAGGTAACCAGTGACAGATGAAGTATTTTGGAAGGGAAGTAGGGTGCAGTTGCCCTATTCTGTGGCCAACCAGCTGTAATAGAGTTTTTATGTCCCTGTGTTCTGGCTGCAGTGGAGTCTAAGAAAGTTTTCCTCTCACCACAGCATGTGCAAAGTCTAGAGCAGTGTCCTGAGAGGTCACCAGTCTAGTGAATAAGAGCTTTCTCTGCTCACATACAGAGTAAAATCTTTTTTGTTATTAAGAATTTTCCGTCTTCACAATCCAAATCAATCACATTTGGAGCAGCTCTGAAAAATGAGTCCCTAACATTTCTAAACATGGGTACCCAAAGTCAGAAATACTCAAAATAGAGCCACTTTGGAACATGTAGGCCTTAAACCTCTTCACTATTTAAGTTAGTGTAGTGTTCACACACCATATTATGAATTAACTAAGGATCTGAAAAAGAACTGTGGTTCTTGAGGTATGAAAAATATACAGATAATCAGGCCATTCCTTGAGAAATTGGATGACATAAGTAACTTTCAGAACACTACTCCAAGTATGACTTAGTACAATACATTTTTTAAAAACTCATCGAACAAAACAAAGCAAACCTGGATTCATGAGGCATCCCTTGTTGACTTACCCATGACTTGCAAGGCATTTCACACAGGGGTGCATCCAGTATATATTTTTTACTGGTTAATCTCTTTGATCATACTTTTTGCACCTCACAAAGCAGAGGTTGTCTTGTTTTACTGGAGGTCCTGTGCAGTTAGGATTTTCTCTTTTCATAATTCTTGTTTACAGAAGTTACTGTCATCTAACATTAGGAACTCCATATTGCTGCCAGTTTTTAGACCCCATTTTAAAATGTGTGTTTTGAATCTGGTCTTTCATTAATGTTTATCTAGATCTTTGCATACATTTAAGCCATGCATGAAACACTTCCAGTAAACAGCTATATATTTTGTAATGGTTTAAAAGCGTTTGGGAGTTTTTGCTTTCATATGTATACTTTTTGAGCCATTCAGGGTCACTGAAATTGAACTGCTCTATCACGCTCTACTTGCCACATTTTTCAGCTGGAAGCTATTCTGTATAGTTGAATGTTGCAAGGGACCGTCCATTACGAGAGGATGTGTGATTTGCTTTCCTAGAGAAATAATTTCTTACTGTCCCCTGTAATAGTAAATCTCAGTCTTTTCAGGTCACCAACTGTAGTTGCTTCAAATAACTGCAAGTCAAGACTGGCACAGATACTTGGAGCTTGTCTAATTAAAAGGACTATAGGAGTTTAAGGATCAGATAAGAGGATAGTCTAAAAGGATGAGGGGCAGAGTGGCAGGGAGCTATATTTATCACATTTACCATACACCAATTATACGTTTTTTCTTTAGAATTAATTCCTCCTGGGCGTCAGATTTACAAGCCCTTTTACAACTATGTTAATTTGCACAAGATGTGAATGTCTATTTTCTTTCTTTTTTTCTTTTTGTGACACCAATGCTATATTAAGGCCCTGGCTTTCATTATTATGAATAGTCACAGAGCAATTCTTTTATACCTTTCTGTCCTTACATTGCCCTGTCACGCTTCAGAAGGGCAGCTGTGACTATTTTCTTTTACACTCAAAGCATTCTTTGCTACATGGCTCACCTCCTGCAGGGGGTGCTGCAATTCAGGCAGTTGGCACCTTTCTCTAGAGATGTAGGCAGTTTCACAAAGCACTTAGCCTAGCCTGCAGCTAGGGATTCTGCTGTCATGGGAAAAACTAAGAGAACAGAGATTTTAGATAGAAACTTTACGTCTAGTCTGAACAGTTTGACTTCAATGTTGAAGTCAAACAGATGTCTCTAGAAGGCTATCCAGTTTATATTTAAAAAAATATGAAGGGATGTGTTTTGCTTTAGTGTTAGATCTACAGAATGTCAAATGCATGCATATATATCAAGTAAATACAAATAAATTCCACTATCGCTTGTGAGGCCAGAAAAAAATTAATTCCTTAGTTACAGACGAAGTGAATAGACACATGCAACAAATGATTAGCTGGGACATTTTGGTGTGAATTATGAACATGAACTTGCAACAGAATATATTTAACCCTTTCTCCTGTGTGAAATTAATTTGAGAGCTGCTGTTAGCAAGTTTGTTAGCTCTGTTTTCTTAAACTCTCCTAATATACATATTTTCTGAGTTGTGATCTAGCATTATTCCCAGGGGTTCTCCAAGAAAGGAAGTAAAGAATGTTCTTTTGAAAAGCATGAAGTGGGAAAATGTTTAGAACTATTTATAGCAGCTCTTAGGCTGTGGAAATCCCAGACATTATCATCTATTTATATATATTCTTTGGGTTAAAAGGGTAAAGCCCAGAAATTTTATTCAAAAATCTACATATACTTTTATCCAAGTTAAACTAATAAGTTTTGGTTTAGTTTGTTTTTTTGGGGGGGGTGGGGAAGAGTAGGAGGGGAAGGGGGAACAGCCGTTTGAAATATTAGTGATAACTAATAAAAAGAACGCTAGAAACAAGATAGATACAGTACATGGTGTTCAGCAGAGCAAACATACACTTTACATTTGGAAAGGAGTATCATTTTTTTTCCATACTGCTGGAGGGCCCCATCCTCTGAGGTGCTGATCATCCTGATCTCCTGTTGATTTCACTAGGAGTTGAGGCTGATCAGCTCCTTGAAGGATCAGGGCCCAAGTGGTTTCAGTTTTTCATAATAACTGCAAATTAGACAGTTTGATTGGGGGCTTTTTGCTTCAGGATTTTTTATACCAACTGCTACAGAAAATCCACATATCGGGTAAACTGACACTATTGCTGAGTTACCATAAACTGAGTTATTTCAGCTGAAATTACCTAAACAATTGTGACTGAATAACAAACTATTTTATTGTAAAGTTGCAGAACTATAGTATAATAGCCCCCCAAAATTATTAAAAACAAAATTACAGTCTCTACTTGTTTTCATACATCATATCCTCTCTCTGTTTAAATCTTTCTTTTGAACTTTTTCCAGGAGGCCCTTTAATTGGTGATCTTTCCTAGATATCACTGCTGATTTGTGCTTGCAGCATGACCATGTGTATTATATGTATATCTTGTTTTATTTGTTTAAATTAGGGTCCAATCCTACAACACCTGGAATATAAATTCCACAGTTAGATGTCTTGCAGGATTGGGACCACAGATTGAAGAAAGGTGCTCATCTTCTTATGTTTTTATACAGCACAGATCACATTGGCTACTGATACTCAATTTAAAAAGTTTTTTTTCCATGTAAAGTTTGTGATAATTTTGCCACAGTCAAGTAATTGGCATCTCTTAACTCCAACAACTCCAGTTATTCAGTGTTGCAAAGTACACTACAGAGCAATGACTTATCTAGTACACAGTTGACAACAGTGATGTAAATAATCAACAGACAAAATAAACTGTCACCTCAGCATTAAGTGAAAGGTTGTATTCACACAGAAAGAAGGCAAAATCTAGTTTATAAGTAGAACAGTCTCATATAGCAATATTATTTTGTTGTTCTGATAATCTTCGTGCATATGTCTCCTCCATTATAACATGCATAATATTGTAACACTGTTAATAATAAATGCCTGTGAGCGTACTAAGTAAACTTGTCCATCACTGTGATTGCATTACAGTGCAAAATCAGTTCTGTTGCTAAAAAGTCACCTACATCATACTATGACAAATGTGTGCCTTCAGTTACTCTCCACTGTGGAGATATAATATACAAAAAATACAACCTGATTCTCCTTTCATAATCCAACACTTTACCACAACATCCTTCTATTAGTATTGTTGTATTAATTTAGATGTAATAAGTGGGTCAAAGGGTAAACATAACCCAGTCACTGTCCAACGTTAAACAGTGTTCAACAAAGGTCAAGAGTTTGGTGTACAGAGACCTTGCTTAGTACCGTGACAAACACATCATTAAAATCATTTAAACCTTTTATTAAGGAAAAAAAAGAAGGAAAAACAGTTAAAGGATATGAAATTAAGTATTAAGTAAGGCTTTCATTTTAACAATATCCCTTGTTTCCTTTCCCTGGAGAGAGTTTTTAGAAGTAAAAAAACCCCTTGTTTGACAGTCTTTTAGATGGTAATAACTGTCCTTTTGGGGGAAAGAAAATAAGTTAGTTGAGATAGGCTGGAACTGCTGCTGTTAAAGTCTGATCCCATTTTATCTTCAGTGGGATTCAGCTGGAGCGGGTGGGGTGGCAATGTCATCTGGATCCTCTCTTTGGCACAGTCTGATCAGGACATCCCTCAGGATTAGAATGAAGAAGGGTCCCAGGGGATGGCAGGGTTGGCAGCCATGATGGCGAAGCTCACTCCAGGAGCTTTGGTCTGTTCTTCAATCTCCCCACCTGCCCCAAGTCTCTTTCTTTAAGGACCCAAAAAGGGAGTGATGGATGGATAGCCCAATTCCTTGTTATTTGTCCACCAGTTAGACCTAATACACATTCATTTGGTTCATTTATGTCTGGTTCCACAACCTCTATTTTTACTAAGCATGATTTCGACACAGTGCTTGAACTATACCAGGAGGCCTTAATATCTCTGCATTTCTCCCAACAACTTCACAACCTTCTAAAAAAAACTAAAAACAGGTTTAGAGGGAGTTAGATAGTCCTGTGTTTCTAACAGACTGACTTACCCAGAGGGCTTCCATATTGACACTAGTGCAGCCATTTATCGCCTCATTATCAGCAACATATATACTGCTGCTAGCACTATCTGAGACAACATTAGGTATTTTTCAAAGGAGAGGTATTCTCCCAGTATACTGGTACAGTATATACTTCACTTTTCCCCATATATTCATGAGATCAACTCTTTTGATTCCTGACCATTAGTTCAGCAGAATGATGGGGCCAAATGAAGTCTTTCCACTACTTTGTCTTGTACCAGCTCCATGGCTTTGTTCATCTTTACACTGTTCACTTATCCAGTTGTTTGTTTCTGCATGTTGCTGTGTTCGTTCTGATCTCAGACTTTTCAACCCACCTCAGTTTCTGAGTGGTGAATTTCCCTTGTTTGTCCGGTGATGATTGAACTGACATGCTTTTGTTTCTCTTTCCATTCTTCATTCAGTTTCTGTGGGCTAGTATTCACCAAGTGTTCGCTCCTTGGTTGTGTTGACCAGTGTATCATAGTCCATCTGCAACACTCCTCTAAGCTATCTACTGGTTTGCTCCAGCACTGTTTCTGCTATTATAATACTTTACAAGTTGGTTTTTTGGTCAGATTCGCTATAGGAGACTTCTGCAGTCAGAAGGCCAGACATGCCCTTTCACTGGCTGCTTTTACCATTAGCTACCCTCACTAGGTTTAGTATGCAAGTCAAAGCAAAGTCTCAGGATGTGGTGCTGCAGTGAACATACAGCTACTAGGAGCTACTAGTCAGATTTGAGTGATTCATAGGGACCAGCTGCAAGCAAACCACCCTTTGTGGGTGCAGCTGTCTACTATGTAGAGGACCACTTTACCTAACCCCATACATCCTAAAAATCAACTCTACCTCTTAAAAATAGTAAAGTAAAACTTTAGTGCCAGTCACTGAAAATTAAGTAGTATAACTCTCCCAGCAAAAAGTTGGGATGGTTGGACATGGAGTTTGTGTTGAACATTTTTGCAATTATAGACTCCTCCTCTTTTATGAGGAGACAGCCCACAAGGTGAGTGGTACTGGGAAGGGATGACACACCACAGGCCATCTATTGTGGGAGGAAATTCTCCTTTATCTAGCCAATGGGAGGGAGACACGAGGTGAAAAAAAAATTAGTGGAGAGAGGAAAGCCAGTTTAAATGGAATTTCAGCAGCTTTCTTTTGGATGCAAAAATTAGCTCCTCTTAGCTGACGTCATTAAATGGAAAAGGTGGTAACTCATGTGCAAATAAGTAGATATTAATGTTTTCCTCGATCTGACCACAGAAAAGCATTGAATTTAAATGGGAAAATTTACTTGCAGATTTCGATAGATTTTGGTCCTGATGCTCAGTAGAAAGATTATCTAAAGTCTGTGACAATATATCATATTCAACAATCTACTACCCAGATTTCCTCAGGACCAGAGCCACAGTGGAACAGAGTTCTGCTTCACCAATTTCCAGTGACAGAGGAAGTGATGTTCAGGCACTACCTGAAAAAAATGGTTACTCACCTCTCGTAACTGTTGTTCTTCGAGATGTGTTGCTCATATCCATTCCAATTAGGTGTGTGCGCGCCGCGTGCTCAGTCGTCAGACAGCTTTTCCCCTAGCAGCACCCATCAGGTCAGCTGTGGAGCCCCCTGACGTGGCATCTTCATGGCGCTCAATATATGACCCTGCTGACCCGGCACCTCCTCAGTTCTTTCGTGCTGGCTACTCCTACAGAGGGGAAGGCAAGTGGGTTTGGAATGGATATGATCAACACATCTCAAAGAACAACAGTTATGAGAGGTGAGTAACCGTTTTTTCTTCTTCGAGTGATTGCTCATATTGATTCCAATTAGGTGACTCCCAAGCCTTACCTAGGTGGTGGGGTCGGAGTTAAGGAAACGCTGATTGCAGCACCGCTCTGCCGAAAGCCGCGTCATCTCTGGCATGACGGATGATGGCGTAGTGAGAGGTGAACGTATGCACCAAGGACCAAGTTGCTGCCCTGCAGATTTCTTGGATCGGGACCTGGGCCAAGAACGCTGCTGACGAGGCCTGGGCCCTAGTAGAGCTATAAGAGCTGGGGCTGGTACTTTGGCCAGTTCATAGCACATGCGGATGCACAACATGATCCAGGAAGATATTCTTTGAGATGAGACTGGGAGCCCTTTCATCCAGTCTGCCACCGCTATGAACAACTGGTTCAATTTTCTGAATGGCTTAGTTTACTCGATGTAGAAAGTTAGTGCTCGCCGAACATCGAGGGAGTGCAGCCTCTGCTCCTGGTTACTGCCATGAGGCTTAGGGTAAAAGACAGGTAGGAAAATGTCCTGTCTGGTGAGGAAGTGCAACACCACCTTGGGGAGAAAGGCTGGGTGCAGCCTGAGCTGTGGACTTTTAGCTCAGACACCCTCCTCACAGAAGTAATGGCGACCAGGAAAGCTACCTTCCATGACAGATACAGGAGGAAGCAAGGTGCCCCAGTGGTTCGAATGGGGGCCCCATGGGCCTGGAGAGGACCAGGTTAAGGTCCTGCGCAGGGACAGGCTGCCTGATCTGGGGATGTAGGTGGTCCAGACCTTTGAGGAAGCAATCAACCATAGGGTTGGGGAAGATGGATCAACCAGACGCTCCTGGGTGGAAGGCCGAGATAGCAGCGAGGTGTACCCTTATGGAAGACACCGCCAGGCCTTGCTGTTTCAGGTGTAGGAGGTAATCCAAGATGAGAGGTACAGGCACCTGGAGGGGGGTGGTATACGATGCTGGTCAGACCAGCACAAGTATCTCTTTCACTTTGCCAGATATGTGGCTCTAGTGGAGGGCTTCCTCTGAAGGCGAGGATGTCCCTTACTTGTTCTGAGCACAGAAGTTCCATGGGGTTCAGCCAGAAAGCTTCCAAGCCGAGAGGTGGAGGGACCACAGGCCGGAGTGATGGACGCGACCGTGGCCTTGAGTGAGTAAGTCAGGGAGGAGAGGTAATGTGACCAGTGTGTCCATCGACAGCTCCAGTAGCTAAGTGTACCAGTGTTGTCGAGGCCATGCTGGAGCTATCAGTATACCTTTGTCCCCTCCCTGTGGACCTTGAGCAGGACCTGGTGCACGAGAGGGAACTGGGGAAAGGCGTAGAGCAGGTGACCTTTCCAGGGTAGCAGGAATGCATCCGTGAGTGAGCCTGGAAGGAGCAGAACATTGGGCACTTCTTGTTGCGTGGGGTGGTAAACAGGTTGACCTGGGGAAACCCCCGCCTTTGCAAAATGGGGTGTATATCATCCAGCCGGATGGACCACTTGTGTGTGCAGAAGGACCTGCTGAGGTGTTCTGCCAGCGTGTTCTGAACTCCTCGTAGAAAGGATGCTTCTAGCTGAATGGAGTGGGCTACGCAGAGCTCCCACAGCTGGAGGGCCTCCTGGCATAGGAGAGAGGAATGGGCTCCACCCTGCTTGTTGATGTAAAACATGGCCGTGGTGTTGTCCGTTAGAACTGCTCCGCACTCGCCTTGCAGTCAGGCCTGGAAGGCTAGGCGCACCGCCCTCAGCTCCTTGATGTTGATATGTAGGGAGAGCTCATCCTGTGACCACAGGCCCTGTGTTTGGAGGTCTCCCAGATACGCACCCTATCCCAGAGCTGATGCGTCCATAACCAGGGACAAGGAAGATTGGGGGTTGTGGAAGGGGACTCCTTCGCACACTGCTTGAGGGTTGAGCCACCAGTGGAGGGATGTGAGGACCTGCCCTGGCACCGTGACTACTGAATTCAAGCTGTTGTGCCCCGGGTGGTAGGCCGTAGTGAGGCATGCCTGCAAAGGTCTGAACCGCAAACAGCCATGTGGCCGAGGAGACTCAGGCACTCCCTTGCTGTTATAGTTGGGAATTGCTGGAGGCTTTGAATTATGTCCGTGATGGCTCAGAATCGGGTCTCTGGCAGAAGAGCTCCCGCCTGGACCGAGTGTAACACTGCCCCAATGAGTTCTATTCTTTGGGTTGCTTCCAAGGTTGACTTCCCCAAGTTGAGGAGGAGACCCAGTTGTTCGAAGGTGTACCTGACAAATGGATTTGGGACTGCACCTGCCCCCTGGTGCAGCCCCTGAGCAACCAGTCGTCGAGGTAGGGGTATACTTGCACCTGCTGTCAATCGAAGAAAGCAGCCACAACCGACATACACTTGGTGAACACTTGGGAGGGTGGTTGAGAAGCCGAGTGGTAGGACAGTGAATTGGTAATGCTTGTGGTTGACCACGAAGCGTAGGAAGTGCCGATGTGCAGGACGGATCTCTATATGGAAGTATGTGTCCTTCATCTTGAGTGCGGCATACCAGTCTCCTGGATCCAGGGAGGGGATAATGGTGCCCAGGGAGACTATGCGGAACTTCAACTTTACCATGAATTTGTTGAGTCCACGCAGATCTAGAAAGGGTCCAAGACCCTCCTTGGTCTTGGGGATTAGGAAGTATCGGGATTAGAATCCCTTGCCCCTTAGCTCCTGAGTAACCCCCTCCACCACTCCTGTGACAAATGAAGGGTGTGGGCGAGCTCCCTTTTATAAACACCTAGCCAGCCACCAGTCCCTCTTGGTGTCTGTTCTCTGCTTGCTTTACCTGTAAAGTGTTAACAAGCCCACAGGTAAAAGAAAAGGAGTGGGCACCTGACCAAAAGACCCAATGGGAAGGCTAGAACTTTTAAAATTGGGAAAGAAACTTACCCTGTGTCTGCTGTTCTCCGGAGAAGGAGACACGGAGCAGCAATGCAGTGTAAGGCTTGAACCAGGTATAAAAATTCATAGAATCATAGAATATCAGAGTTGGAAGGTACCTCAGGAGGTCATCTAGTCCAACCCCCTGCTCAAAGCAGGACCAATCCTCAACTAAATCATCCCAGCCAGGGCTTTGTCAAGCCTGATCTTAAAAACCTCTGAGGAAGGAGATTCCACCACCTCCCTAGATAACCCATTCCAGTGCTTCACCACCCTTTTAGTGAAAAAGTTTTTCCTATCCAACCTAAACCTCCCCCACTGCAACTTGAGACCATTACTCCTTGGTCTGTCTTCTTCAAGAAGAAATTATTTGGATAGGGAATGTTTCGTTAGACACAATCAGGTTTATTTTTTATTTTGGCTTGTGGATCTCCTCTGTTCTAACCTCTGATGCTTTTGTTTGCTTGTAACCTTTAAGATGAACCCCCAAGAAAGCTAGTTTGGGTGCTTAATTTTTGGAATTGCTCTTTTAAAATCTAGCAAAAGCCTAAGTTTCAGATGTAATTTTTTCTTTTTAATAAAATTAACCTTTTTTTAAAAACAGGATTGGATTTTTGGTGTCCTAAGAGGTTTGTGCATATTCTGTTTGATTAGCTGGTGGCAACAGCTAATTTCCTTTGTTTTCTTTCTTTCTTTTTCTTTCTTTCTTTCTTTCTTTTTCTGTGTGTGTGTGTGTGTGTGTGTGTAAAGGGCTTGAGGGTACTCCACAGGGAGGAATTCCCAAGTGTTCCTTCCTGGGTCCAAGGGTGGTTTTTTTTTTGTTTTTGTGTTTTTTGTTGTTTTGTTATTTTTGCATTTGGCAGCGTTTACCAAGCCAAGGTCAGAGAAAAGCTGTAACCTTGGGAGTTTAATACAAGCCTGAAGTGGCACGTATTAGTTTTTAGAATCCTTGTCAGGCCCCTACCTTCTGCACTCAGAGTGACAGAGTGGGGATTCAGTCTTGACAGCTCCCATGGCGAGGAGCATCTGCAGCTCCTGGATAAGGAATTGCTCCTGAGAGGGGTCCGTGAACAGGGATGGGGAAGGGGGTGGTAGGGAGGGTAGGAGCAGAACTGGAGAGAATATCCCACTTCCACCATGTGGAGGACCCAGTGGTCTGAAGTTATTTGAGATCAAGCACAGTAGAAGTGGGACAGACTATTCAGAAAAGACAGGGAAGGATCTAGACTAGACACCTGAGCACCGTCCTCGAGCACCCCTTTAAAAGGCTTGCTTGGAATCTGACGATGGTTTAGTCAGGCCCTGGCCCTGCCCAGAGGTGGGATTTGAAGGCTTCCTTCTGCTGTTCCTGCCCCTTCTCCTGAGGTCGACGTGACCACCCCCACAAAAATCTTGCGACCCTCCCAAAAGCTTTTCAGATCAGGACCCCCAGTTTGAGAAACACTGGTTTCCCCCCATTAAATCTGTATAGTAGAGGGTAAAGGTACACAAAAGACCAGATTTCACGGAGGAGACCAGATTTCATGGTCCATGATGTATTTTTCACGGATGTGAATTTAGTAGGGCCCTACTCATTGAAAGTCAATGGAATTTGGGTTCCTAGCTGCCTAAATCACTTTTGAAAGTGGGACTTAGGCTGCTAAGTCACTTAAGCACTTCTGAAATTTTTATGCCTAACCAGCCCCTTCTTTGTGCCATTTCACAAGTAATTCCCACATTAATTATTTTCAGTACCTTGAATTCTGAAACGTTAGCCAAAAGTATTCAAGCTTAGATGGTTAAAATGAATCATCTAAATCCATAATTTATGTAGGTGCCTCGGAGGGTGCAAGTGTGAATATACTGATTACCTGGTTTAGGTACTTAATTATAGATTTAGGTGTCTAGCTTTAGACAACCACATCTTAAAACAGATCTGATCAGTTCACCAGCTTCCTATTTAAATCCTCAACTATCCACACAAATTGTTATAGATACTTTCTTTTTTATATATTTTAGAGCTGTCAAGAGATTAAAAAAATTAATCACATGATTAATCGCACTGTTACACAATAATAGAATACTATTTATTTAAATACTTTTGGATATTTTCTACATTTTCAAATATATTGATTTCAATTACAATACAAAGTGTACAGTGTATTTTTTATTACAAATGTTTGCACTGTAAAAAACAAAAAATAGTATTTTTCAATTCACACTACAAGTACTGTAGTGCAATCTCTTTATCATGAAAATTGAACTTACAAATGTAGAATTGTGTAAAAAAAAAAAACTGTATTCAAAAATAAAACAATGTAAAACTTTAGAGCCTACAAGTCCACTCAGTCCTATTTCTTGTTTAGCCAATCGCTCAGACAAACAAGTTTGTTTACATTTGCAGGAGATAATGCTGCCCACTTCTTGTTTACAATAGCACCTGAAAGTGAGAACAGGTGTTCACATGGCACTGTTGTAGCCGGCATCAAAAGATATTTATGCGCCAGATTAACTAAAGATTCATATGTCCCTTCGTGCTTCAACCACCATTCCAGAGGACGTGTCCATGCTGATAACAGGTTCTGCTCGATAACCATCCAAAGAAGAGTAGACTGATGCATAGAGTAGACTGAGACAGATGCCACCACCAGAAGGCTGATTTTCTTTTTTGGTGGTTCGAGTTCTGTAGTTTCCGCATTGGAGTGTTGGTCTTTTAAGACTTCTGAAAGCATGCTCCACACTTCATCCCTCTCGGATTTTGGAAGGCACTTCAGTTTCTTAAACCTTGGGTTGAGTGATGTAGCTATCTTTAGAAATCTCACACTAGTACCTTCTTTGCATTTTGTCATATCTGCAGGGAAAGCGTTCTTAAAACGAACAACATGTGCTGGGTCACCATCCGAGACTGCTATAATATGAAATATATGGTAGAATGTGAGTAAAACAGAGTAGGAAACATACAGTTCTCCACCAAGGAATTCAGACACAAATTTAATTCTTGCATTATTTTTTTAATGAGTGTCATCAGCATGTAAGTGTGTCCTCTGGAATGGTGGCCAAAGCATGAAGGGGCATACAAATGTTTAGCATATCTGGCACATAAAGACCTTGTAGCGTCGGCTGCCAAAGTGCCAGGCAGACACTTATTCTCACTTTCAGGTGACACTGTAAATAAGAAGTGGACAGCATTATCTCCTGTAAATGCAAACAAACTTGTTTATCTTAGCGATTGGCTAAAGAAGTAGGACTGACTGGACTTGTAGGCTCTCAAGTTTTACATGATTTTTTTTGTTACATAACTGCACTCAAAAACAAAACTAACATTTGTAAATTGCCCTATAGTACTTATATGAGGTGAATTGAAAAATAGTATTTCTTTGGTTTGCCATTTTTACAGTGCAAATATTTGTAGTAAAAAATAACAGTATAAAGTGAGCACTGTCTACTTTGTACACTATGTTGTAATTGAAATCAATACATATGAAAATTTTAAAAAACATCTAAATATTTAATAAATTTCAATTGGTATTCTGTTTAACAGTGCGATTAATTGCGATACATTTTTTAAATCGTGATTACTTTTTTTGAGTTAATCATGTGAGTTAACTGCAATTAATCGACAGCCATAATATATTTATAAACTTAATCATAAATACACATTTAATGACAAAGAATCCCAAAAGAAACACCCCACCATGCTGCAGTTACAGGAAAGATATGTGTTAATGTAACAGTAAAGTCAGTGCACTTTGGTAATGCTTTTCAGCCAAAGATCTCAAAATGCTTTACAAGCACTTTAATTTTAATAACTTTGCAATGCCTGTGTGAAGTAATATTTCTTTCATTGTATGGATGGATAAACTAAGGTACAGAGACCATATATGACTTTCCCAAAGTGACACAGACTATCAGTGGCACAATCAGGAATGGGACACAGAACACCTGTCAGTCATATGCTCTAACCATCTCGCTGCAAAATATATATTAACACTATAAGGTTGCAAATTTGCACACACAGAAGTCAGGAGATGCAAACTTAAGCTTCTAATAGCAAGTTAAGTCTGCCACAATCCAAACAATGTATATTAAGTTATACATGTAAAAGTTTAACTCGTGATAACAATTTTACATATGTACAAGTGTCTGATTTAACATTATTTGTATAGCATAAGTAGCGTGCCAAGCACTTTAGAGATGGATATAAAGACAACCTCCAGACCACAAAATCCTTAGAGTCCAGAGAGACCACTTAAATAGACAATGAACAAACATAAGGAAGAGGGTGTGGAAATTGACAATGTAACATAATTGAATGGTGATGTTTCGCATTTGTCTTAATAGTTCCACATTTTTATTTTTCATTATTTTTATTATAAATAAGGCACTATGATTCTAGCTGTCAGTTAAACTGTGTCAGAGTGTTACCACTGAAATCTTCAAGAATCTGAAGTCTTTCTGGATTCAAATTTGCACCCCAGAATCCTTCAGTATCTTCCTTAATTATGGACATGTAGATTCAACTGAATAACTATCTTCAAGAGATACCCAGATGTGGAAATGAAAAAAAACCCCATGGAAAATAGAATCCCCCTCCCCTCGCCCCTTTTCTAAAAGTCTAGACTCCATTATTTGCATCCCATCTCTTTTACGTGAGACATCAAAATGTTCAGCATCATGACAGTCATTAAAGACATTCCTCTTTTTATTAAGCAAGAAGCAGAACTTAGCTGGGAACAAAATAACAGCATTGATTCCCAGACTAGAGAACTCTGCTTTTAGTGACAATTTTTTTTATTCAAGCCTGTGTTGCCTGGGCAATGTCTGGAAAAATATAAATTCTGTTCTTTAAAGAGGAAGTACTCTGTCTCCAAACTTCTGAAATGGCTCTCTTTGTGTTTTACTGAAATATGATGGAGAAAGTGTCCAAAAATCATATTTCTAGTCAGGAGAATTTCAAGTGGGTGTGAATTTTAAAAGTTATTCTGGGAGATTCAACCATCAATGGGGTATATCAGATTTCTTCAGGAGTCCATTAAAAGTGGCATAAGAATCAACACTTTGAAACCTCTTCACAAAGGTCAAGTACATGTAAGTTACAGTTTATTGTAATGGTCTCAAATGTCTTGGTTTTCCTACACAGTAACACATGGGCTAAATTCAGAGCAGGTCTGAATTTGCCCCATCATTAATAAAAGTGCTATGTTGCTCCTAGAATTGTCTGTTTTAATTGATGCCCCTGAATTTTCTTGATCTAAAGGTTAAGATACAGAATTTTAGACTTTGGTTCAGTTTACTCAGTATAGGGACAGAGACATAGAATATCAGGGTTGGAAGGGACCTCAGGGGATCATCTAAGTCCAACCCCCTGCTCAAAGCAGGCACAATCCCCAATTTTTTTTTGCCCCAGATCTCAAATGGTCCCTTCAAGGATTGAACTCACAACCCTGGGTTTAGCAGGCCAATGCTCAAACCACTGAGCTATCCCTCCCCCAATCTTCATTTAGCATCCAGAGTGTTACAGGTCAATTCACTTTCAGTCCCCCATGCACATCATTCCTCTTCAGGGTGGATAAAAACCAATGATTTAAAAAAAAAAAAATCAAAAAAATTGGATTTTTTTGATAAAATGCTTTTTGAGGGAAAAACCTATCTAAAGATAAAGATACTTTATAGCTCAAAGATATCTCATAATGGAATAGGGATTATAAATTCTAATTCTATAGTATGAGACAATATATTAATGTAATGTTTAAGAAAAGCTTTGTAAAAAGTTGCGATAGTTCATGGATCCAATCTTATGGGGTTCCAGAGGCTTCTGTATAGATTATTTAGGTTAATCTTTCTATCTACCCACTGGGACTCAGTGCTTAATCTAGAAGATACCATCAGCTTCTTCTGCCGGTGTAGAAAGAATATTTTCTTCCTTTGGACTAATTCATTCCAAATTGAGAAATCGTTTGGGACCTGAAAAAGCAGGAAAGCTTGTTTTTCATTTCCAGATTATGAACAAACAGGAAAATGAAGGTGGAGACGACTGAGTTAGCTGCAGAAGCCAATATTTTAAGTTGATCATGTTGAGCTGGCTGACATAGTTGATTAAATTTTTGTTTTTGTTTTTTTTTAAAAAATTAATTTAAATATTTTAGTTAAAAACAATTTTAACAAAAACAAACCTGATTTTAAAAAATGTGAATGTTTAACTAAATTAAAAAATTAATATGCTTGTTTTGTTAAAATATTATATGTTTGCTGTTGAAGAAAAAAATCCAGAATACATAACGTTGTTTTAGTTAAATAAAACAATTTAAATGTCTGTCTGATGATGTTCTCCTCCTAATACAGCATGGAAAGAAAATCCTCCAAATATTAATGATTAACCTGTTGAACTGGAGATAGTTCACCTGCCCATGACTTCATAAATATCTGCTTCAATTGCCTTTGGTAAATGAAATAACCAAACAATCATTCATTTTCTGATATAGCTGTAAAAGTAATCTGAAAAGTTTTCAAAATAAATAATTTTTTAAAAATGTATAGTGTGTACCTTCTAAAAATGAAACCTACATCTATCTCTGAGTTGTGAAGAATATGTATTAAGGGTATAACAACCAACAAGAATGCACTTTTATGTAAAATCCATGATTAAATAGAGTCTTCCTAACTAGTGATTTAAATCAAATCCACTCTGATCTTCTTTGTCTTTAGGTTTATCCCAGGACTCAAGTGACCACTCTACAACACTTCTCCTAATTGAGCTTTTTGTGCCCCTGACTTTGAGTGACTAGACCAGAAGGATATCTATGTCTCCACTCTAAGCCATCAAAATCTGAAGGGTGGCTTTCCTTCTGACCCACACCCCCAAAAGATGTCTTGCAGTACTTACCCCAAATGGCAGTCAACATTTGAAAAGTTCCCTTCAATACAACCAGACTTATGCAAGATAAAAAACGGAGAAAATTCAATTAAAGGTTAAGCAGAGGGGCCAGATGTCTGCTACATCTCCATTGTGACATGATCTTTTAACAAAAGGCAAAACTCCTGAAACCTGGAACTTGAGATCTCTCCAGTGAGTCAGCGTCTGGGATAGGTGATGTTAGAGAGCTTATTCCTTCACTCTACCACTTCCCTGGTCCTTCTCGCATGAACAGAGAGCAACAATACCTGAAGTCCGAAGGTGCAAACAACAACTACATCTATAAAGACATAAGGGTTTCCCAGCAGTGTCTATTGATAAGTGAGTTTTTACCAGACAGAAAACTATCAATTTAAATTTCCTTTTACATCTTCTAGGCTCTTCTCTTTCTCTGGAGGTGATAGATCAGATCACCTTCCTAACAGCCCCATATTGACTAGTTTGGAATGTGAGGATGTGACCGGTCGCTTCCCAGCTTATGGCTGCCTCTGCTGCTTAGCCAAAGGCATTGGCCTAAGAACAGGGCCTCAGACTGTCACAGTGAGAGAAGGCCCTTACACAGATTCTTTCTTGTATACCTCTATTACTAGCTAAATGATAAACATATACCTACATTCTTAGAGCATAGGCCTTTACAGACAGGCCTGAATATCTATATCCTAACAGGTGAGACTCCTGTAGATGCTACCTTTTAAGTGGTGGCAATCACATCATCATCATCTGATATAAAGTGAAATCTCTAGGTGTATATATCATGAGACTACACAAAGCCTCATTGGGATAGGATACAGTCTTACAGCATTATTTATTACGTGCTGAAAACAGGCATGGAAATGTCCAAAGTACAAACATAAAGACAGCCTTGCCAAAGAGTTTACATTCTGATCTAGACGACACAAGAAGTGCTAGTTAAGAGGAGGTAATTTAACAGTTTATTTTAGAAAATATATAGTAAATATCTATTATTTTTCAACGTTTGTATTGCAGTTGTGGCTAAAGACAACAACCAAGTTGGATCCTGTCACGGAAGGTATTGTAAAAACAAATAATGCCCTGAAGAGCTTACAATCTAAAAGACAAGACATAACAGTCAGAGAATACAAACAAGCCATGGGGGTGAGAGTGGGGTAGACAAGGCAGCAAATATAACAGAATGTGCACAATTCTTAGCCAGTCAGTAGCACTGATCACAGCTCTCCACCTGCCTAGCCATTATCAGGTTGCAGTTTACTGTTTGCATTAAGGAAGAAGTGTTTTTTAAGGAGGGACTTGAAGGAGGTGGTGGCTCTAAGGATTAGGGAGCTGTTCTTAGGCACAAGAGGTGGTGTGTGAGAAAGTGCAAAAGTGCTTGTCAGAGAAGCAGAAAATCAGGTGATCAAGGCTGGCATCTTTGCAGAGTGAAGCTGGGAGGTGACCTGTGATAGAGAAACTGGCCAGGTGGATAGGGCGAGACTAAACTGTGGACAGCTTTGTAGGTAAGGACAAGAAATTTGTCTCTGATAAATTGGAAGAAAGGGAGCCAGTAAGAGGGACTTAAAGGGTGAGCTCACAGCAAGTCAGAGCAATGAGCCAAGAAAATAATCTTAAGCGGAAGCATTTCAGCTGGACTTGAGTGGGGAGCAAGTTCAGGTACCAAAGCCAGTGAGATTACAGTAGATAAGGGGCCAATGAGCAGGGAGGGTTTGGACAAATATTTTGGCAGAGAGGAAAGATTAGATCTTACAGATACTGTGCAGGGAGGGGCAAGGTTTAGACATGATCTGGAGGTAAGATTCAAAGGAGAGGGATGAGTCAACGATGGATCCAAGATTATAGGACTGAGTGACCGAGGATCATGGAATTTTGTGGGCATTATGGAAAAAGTGGGGTTTTGGAGCAATTTGAATGAAGAGAGGGCGGTGGCCTGATAGCATAGGATATACTGGTTATAATTCCTTTTGATTTAAAAAAAAGATTATGTGTATACACATGCACCCATGTAAATGAACCTGCCCTTTTGCCAACAAGTCCTCTTTCTCTGTAAGCAGAGTCTGTGCGACATCCTTATGTAAAGGAAGTTCTCCCACCTTTGACAAGGCTAATTCTTCCTTGTTTACCCTGTGTTTCAGTCTGTGATCTTTTGATATTTAGATGTAAACATCCTGCTTTATAATTTGGACATGATGTCATCTTTGGAATCAGTAGACAATTTCTCAGTGTGCAACAGCATGGAGTAAGTGTATTATTGTCTCTTTTTCTACACATTGTACCCAGTATGTATTGAAGTTCACAATTCTGAGATTGAAAAGCTGCTGTTTTAAGTTTATCCATGAGACAAAATTTAATTTCCACTGGTCATGGTAAAGTAACTATATTTCTTTAATGATTTCACTTTATATCAGATGATGAAGTTTTGATTGCCACCACTTAAAAGGTAGCATCTATAGAAGTCTCACCTGCCTCAGAAGCTGGTTATTTAGTAGAGAGATTCAAAGTTCCAGATTCAGGAGTTTTGCCTGTTTGCAAGTCACAATGGGGTTATAGCAGACATCAGGCCCAACCCTGCAAGATCAAACCATAAAGAGTTCAGTTTGGTTCTATTCCTTATCTTTAAACTATTAATTGAGAACACATAAATCAGTTACACAGGAGACTTGTGGGGGTGGTAACCATGATGGTGAAACTTGCTCCTTTCAGTCCAGCTATCCCAGGTGTTTTGGTCCTCCCTCCCCAAAGTTTCTTTTTTAAGGATGGCAAAAAGGGCTGATGGATAGAATAGGCCAACCTCTCATTATTTTGTCCACCAATTAGGCCTAATTTCTGACACTCCAACTTTGGTCCAATAATTTCCCATTCCATTCTCCTTTGTTTACCACTCACAATCTTGACACAGACCTGAGTGAGACCTTTGTTTGGACTAATTCAGTCTGTCTTTAATTTTTGCTGACTTTTAAAAGCAATTTTATGTAACAGGGAGAGTTGGACTTTTGTTACTTTGGATAATTTAGAGAACAGGCCTCTGCACAACGATTATCAGGTAGTGCTTTGGGGCATTGGCTCTCTAGGAACACGCTGCAAACCACCAGATAATGCCTCTCTGCAAAGGAAAGCCACCTCAGAAGCTTCAAACAAACCTTTGGCACCACGTTAGTTACGCCCTCGTGCTACCACATCAACTCCTCAGCCTTGAGCAAGAGTTTAAGCTTCCAGTTAGAGGCCAGAGCACTGTCTCATGTCTAGGCCAACCATAGAACTATGATCTGCTTTGCCAATTCCCCGTAAGAGCTCTATACAGAAAGCATAGCTAACAAGTTTAAAATATCAGCTGCTAGTTGCCACCTAAAGCTTTAAAATACCATAAGGCTGAATGTTTGTACTATGCAGAGAATGTTCCAGAATAACCACCCAGTTACTCTCACCATAAGAAGACCTAAAGATGGAGAATAATACTAAGAGAAAAAAATCACTGCTTAACACACGTAGGTACGCAGCTTGCAGTTTGTTAACCTGTTATTCACCCTTTCATTGATCAAACCAGACTCCAGTTACTGCAGACACTCAAACTTCCATATTCTCCAGTTTTCAGCCAGACTTCTTTCTATTTCTGAGTTGTTAACCTTTCTTGACCACAGGATTCTAGCTTATTCAGCTGAGGTAGTGTTTCTGCGACACCTCTGATCATGGTTTGGAAATTATACAAACCAAACTTCACTGACTGTCACTCTTCTTATTCAGAAACATTAATTAAAAATTCTTTTGCAACTAAGATCTTAAGTGCCTTCACAGAGAAACAAGCTTTAGAGTTAATAGCAGCTTTCTGGCTCAGAATCTGTTGATAGTACCTTTCCAGATGATGCAGTTATCTTGGGTACTGTTTCATTAAGACACAGGAGTTTCTTATACTGGAACCATAAATAGAAAACTAAGCTACACAACACATTTTACAAGCATTTTTATTTAAAAAGTAATAACCTCCAAAATGTGGCCCTCTGGATGGATCAGGAAAATAAAAACATAAAAGTAGCTAAACAAATCTGTGCTTTAATAAATCCACAACAGATGGCTCCTATATTAGCAACAACGTAGCCATTTACAGGCTTGTTATCCACTCTTTATAGTGCCCAAAGGCATTTATAATCTAAAACTGCTTGCAAGGAAATCAATGCCCAATCCACCCACCTACCATTAGTTTCCACTCTTGCCATCAAACACTCTTCAGTCAATCTTGTATTATTAGCCACTGTGGCTGTAAAGAGGAGGTTTTAGGCCCTATTTTGTTTTGGAAGGAGCCCTTTTAGAATGATGCAGGGTGCGAGGGGTGAGCCACTATCTGCCAGCTAATTGTTCGGGGCCCAATTCAGCACTTAAATACATGCGTATGTTCAATTGACGTTGACCTCTGAACCGTCATGGAGAGCAGTTATTGAACAGCACAGGAGTCAAATTTCAGTTAAAGCTCTCATGCAGGGATGACACTGTGATCTGGGGTCAGGGACATTTCTTTTCTCTTTGATTTCACCAACGATCTTAATATGCAATTTGCTATAGTGAACAATGCTGCACAGTAGCGCTGACTGACTTCAGGGCTTGTGGACATGCAAAGAGAAACTAGTGTGTAACTTTTTCTTGTTAATGTGTGTCTTGTAGCTTCTGAGAGTCTTAATATCCCTTAATGGCAGTCTTATTGTTGCTTTTATTCACACTTCAGTCTAAAAAGATAATGCTTCTCAGTTTTAATGCCAATGTAGAAGACTTACAGTATTTGAAGACTAGTGGAGACCATTTTAGCTGATTTCCTCTCATCCAATGTCAATGTTGTTGTTAACATAAGAATCTATATTTAATAACATGAATTCAGCTAATGATTATACATAATGCACCATGGCCAATGATGATAAATGCAAAGTAATGCACATTGGAAAACATAATTCTAACTATACATATATAATGATGGGGTCTAAATTAGCTGTTACCACTCAAGAAAGAGATCTTGGAGTCATTGTGGCTGGTTCTCTGAAAACATCCACTCAATGTGCAGCAGCACTTGGATCACTTGATGATGACCTGTTCTGTTCATTTCCTCTGAAGCCTGGTATGGGTATTGGTCATAGTTGGAAGACAGGATACTGGGCTATATGGACCATTGGTCTGACCCAGTATGGCCATTCTTATGTCCACACTGGCACTTAAGTCAGCATGAGTTATGCTGCTCAGGGGGGTGGCTAATTCACATCCCTGAGTTTTTATCATTGTGTGTGTTACATGTTTACAGGGCAGGTATGAAAACAAAGTTCTTGGCCTCAAAACCTTCCACTCTAGATAACGATGCTGAGATTTTCAAAGCAATCTAGGCAATTTGGATCACCATCAATTTCAATGAAAATTGGGCATCCAAATCCTTGTGTAGCTTTGAAAATCTCAGCTTCAGTGCACAAATACAAGAGGGAACTAGAGCAGTGCGATGAAATGATGATGTTTATGAAGTATGTATCTTGTGATTTTTGCTTGGAACTTTTTATTTTTAGTGCAGAATTTCCATTGTCTTAGTTTAACAATTCTCTGAGGGAAGGACTGGGGTTGAAAGGCATGTGTAATATGTTGCAGTGAAATTATTTGATTATCCGTTACTTTTACTGGTGCTCATATGTCATCCCATAAATATGAGGTTGTATAATTATATCTAAATATATACTACATACTACGTTTAAAAAAAATTAGACATAACCCTGTGCCCACTTAAAAGTTGTCTTCAGACTGGTTTGTGTTTGTGTTTGGAATTATTACACCAGGATAATCTTTCCATAAGCACCTAAGTGACAGGCTCTTAAGTCGAAAAGGGGACCTGGGAGCCGAAGTCACTTAGGTGCTTTTGAAAATATTGCCTCCAGTGTATAATCCTTGTACATGAGACCAGAATTAGGCCCAAAGACTTGCACAGTATACAAATAAATACAAAGCAAAAGGATTTTTATTGGGCAAATACCTTATTACAAAAGGCTAATCAAAGGATTTCATTAGACAGACATTTAGATGAGACTCACCACACTATACCAAACTTTTGGCTGTGTTAAAAAACCCATTACTGTCTCTTCTTACTTAATTGAAAACTGGACACCTTTACTAATTTCCTCACAACCATAAGGAGGCTCTTGAGTTCGCTCACTGCTGGAACATGTAGTTTTCCAGAGGACATATCCTGTGCTGAGTGACTGAATCTACAGGAAATCAAAAAGAAATATGTTATATACTAGCATATTAGGATGAATGCATAACAAATAGCTTCTTATTAAAAAGGAAATATATGCTTTGTATAACACAATATACGCTACTAACAAAATAAACTCAGCAGACTGAAATTTTGGTATAAAGTACCTCTGAGGAGCTGAGAACATAGGGAATGAGAAGGACCATAAAGATATATGCTGGTGGTATAGTATGTACACTGCACACACCTCCAATCTGCTTTTTTAAAAAAATGCTCTATCTCTCAGGTATCAAATATGTGATTGACTGTAGGACTAATTTATTCAGTAGCGAACAGCTGGCATTGGGTGTGGAAAGCAGAATGTATATAACCAGAAACTAACTAGATTACATAAACTAGGGCTACATTCTGATAACAATAAGAGCATCAACACTGGATAAATCCCTGAGTAATATATGAATCTAGCCATTTGACTGGATTTGTATTTGTACAAATCTGATATCCCACATACTTTCAATATTAGATTGGAAGGGACACATTTTCAAACAGGTCTGTACTCAGCCTCCACTTTTTCTTGGGTATGTGTGTACACTCACAATGTATAGGTACACTGACCTGCGTGCACACTTTAACTATTCTAGGTGTGGATCTACAAACCTATGTGTATACCTAGAAAACTTGCATCTATTGGAATTGATTCAGGATTGGATTGATTGATATGGGATTTTGGGTCAGCCCATTATAAAGATACGGCTCTTTTGCAAAATTGAGAGCCTAATTTGGACGTTGACAGCCCCTCCTGCAAACTTCAGTAGTGTTTGGATTCAGAGATCTGGTTCAGGCACAACTCTAAAGCACTATAAAGAGGTGAACTAGGAGAGTAATTACTTCATTACAACTAGGCATGGCAGAATTCAATTTTTTTAAAATAAATTGGAGACTATATCAATGTTCATTTTAAGCATTTTTTTATTTTAATCTATTTGAATTTTTACAGTTGCCATAGTTTTGGGTTTTAAACTTTATTCTATTTTTTTATTTAATTTTTTATAGTTGTGGGAGATTATGGGGGATCAAACAATTATCTAATGACAGTAGATTTTGAGATTCAAAAAGTTAAAGTTTTATAGCTGTTTAAAAAACACTGTGTCAAAACATATAAAGGAAATAGCCTTAAATCAAACATTAAGTTTGCAAGCAGCAGTTTTTTACTTTGCCTATCAGTATTTTTAATTCGGTTTGTGTGTGTACAGTGAAATCTATGTTTACCAACATTTACTGACAAAAATCTAATCCTTCCACGCCTAATTATAACAGGTTAATTCAATACCCCTAGCAAGATGAAGGGGAATGTTTCAAGTGGCAGCTAATTCCAGCTGAGACTGGTTTTCACAGAGCTCCACCCACACAGCTCTCACAGGATACAAAGGGACAATATGCAACTAATGAAAAGCAAGCACAAGGCATTACATAGAACACTCTCACAGCTTAACATAGAGAGCACGACACTTAGCGTATGTCTATACAGCGATAAATAGCCCACAGCTGGCCCAGGTCAGTTGATTTGGGCTCACTGGGCTCAGGCTCCAGGGCTGAAAAATTGCAGTGTGGACATTTGGGCTTGTGCTGGAGCCCAAGCTCTGGGACCCTGTGAGGATGGAGGGTCTTAGAGCTCAGGCTCCAGCCTGAGTCCCAATGTCCACACAGCAATTTTTAGCCCCACAGCCCACGCCCCACGAGCCCAAAGCAGCTGACCCAGACCAGCCGTGGCTGTGCCATGGATATTTTATCCCTGAGTAGTTGTACCCTTTCCTACTGAGGGCTGTAAATTAACTGTTTCATACACAGTAATTACCAAGCATTCTTTTAACAGCTTGATTTTCTTTCTGCATTGGGAAGGAGATCAGTTAAATGAACTAAAAATATTTCCTAGCTCGTTTATTTTTTACATGCTGACAGTGTGGGCTGCTGCTGTCCACACCTCAAGGAATTTACAATAAAAACAGACAACTGGCCTGAAAGTGTTTCTGCTTTGAGCATGGTTTCACTGTCCCCCTAGGTTCTATGGAAGAATTGGGCTCCTCAATTTTGGACCTTAAGAATCTGGCAGGAGAGGCTACACAGTGCACCATGGAAAATATACATATAATTCAGAATTATATGTATATAAAATATTTTTAGAGATGAGCTAAAGCTGTAAAAGCACTGATGTGCCAAAGCACCCCTCTTATAGGCGTAGATTCACCAAGTTAGAGGTGTTAGTGCACTGCACTCTTTCCAGATGCTGATGTTCGAAGACTGATGGCCTGGCTCACCATCCTTCCATGGTGCCAATGGATCATGTACCTAATGGTTCAAGTACTTGTGCATATTTTGACGTTAATGACCGTTTCTGGCAGTCAGGTAGAGGAAACATCTCACCTCCAGAGCCCCTGGTGTCTATATATTTTAAGGCTCTTGTGCCAATATTGATCTTTTATTAAAAATTGTCTGGAAGGTGAAACAATTAAAAACAACAACAGAAGTTAGATGTTTAAAATAGAAGTATGCAATTATAAGAAAATCATGATGAGGCTATAATGTTTGGGCAAAGATTATTGTATTAATTTCCCCACCAGAATTTAATATAGTAGCCATGCTGTACTATTTGAAAAAGGCACAGGAGAAAAAGTGGATCCCTGGACTAAAATTATGGACCAACTCAAAAACAACACAAACAACATAAACTATTGGTTATGCATACATTGTTAAATGGATGTTAGAATGTCAGTTGGGATTATTATTTATGTCCATCTGGAAGTTATGCTTGAAATACTAATATGTCCAAATATATTGTTTAATTTACTACATCACAGTTCCAGTCTTCTCCTCATGCCCTATTTCTGGTTCTTTGGAGTTCTTACATACCATACTATGCTGTCTCATCTTATCTTTCCTTTTTTTGGCACACCTGTTATTTAATTCTGTTATGACTTTAGAGAGTGGCTCTCACATTGCAGATCAATCTAACTAAAAACTCACTTGTCTTTCAACTCTTCAATAATTTTATCTTTTATAAAGTATGAAATATACTTTTGTTTAGACAAGTGTTTTCTCCCTTACAACCCAGGTTTTCTTTCTGCTTCAACCTTCAGCAGTGTTTTTACTCAGACTTTGCAACATTATGATCAGACTGATTTATTTAACAACTAGTATCTGAAAGCTTTAGTATCTGCTGTAAAGCAGAAAGTAAAGCTATCTTATTAAGAAGACTGTTATTCAAAACACAAATATCTTATTTTCTTGTGTTGTATTATGCAAAAAGATTCTTTTTAGGAGGAGAAGACATGGAGCTAATCTAAAAGATAAATACTCTTAGGACTGTGAATCCCAAGTAGATCACCAAAAGTTTTCTTCTGTGGGGATATTGCAAATGTACACTCAATTTACTGCAAGAACTTCAAGCTTAAAACTAATTTCTATGGTGTCTTAGGAAAAACCACAGGACAAGCAACTCCCAGGAACTCAGCACCCACAGATTTTAGCAAGAAATTTTCTTCAAGCAGAGTGATAGTCATAGCAAAGAACATTTCAGACATGCATACTAAATTACATATTATATACTACAAGGCAGATCCTCAGCTGGTGCAAAATGTCAGAGCCTATTGAAGTCAACAAAGCTATGACAATTTGCACTAGCTGAGCATATTCCCCACGTATTTTTATAATCTTGAAAGACAAATTTTTCACCAGACATTTTCAAGAGAGTGCTTCCTAAGTGTTCTCTCATAACCTACTTTAATTAGACAAGTATCACATTTAAATGAAACGACTCCCATGAAATATGGAGGGCACAATTTGAAGTAATTTGGACAGAACTATGCTAGGTCCAATCCCTAAAGGTGGGTCCGAAGATCAACGCAGCCCAGCCCTAATTTTACCAGAAAGTCCCTGACAGCATGAAGTCAGGACTTCCTAAAGGGTAACTGTAGCACAGTCTGTTCCATTCTCTTCTCTCCACACTCTCTCTCTGGTAATCTTCCATCCATACTTAGAGCTTGTTTAAATGGAGCAGCACTGCTCAATATGAGGATGCAATTTCTAAAATTCACTTGTGCATTAATTGGTCTGTGTAAAGCCTGCTGGTACATACTAAAGATTCCCTAGTGCTCTGGAACGTAATGCACAGCACTACATTAAGGCCCATTAGTGAGCAGCAGCAGGGTTTACACAGACCAAGTGCACTACACTAAAGCGCACTAGGGATCTTTTAGTACACACCAGCAAGTTTACAAGAACCGATTAATGTACACACATTAATGTGCTTTTGAAATCACATCCCCCATAGGGCATATTACCACACTGTGTAGAAAACCCCTTAGCACATTTGAAAGCACATTTTATAGGATTATATTGGGCTGAAATTAAATCTCTTACCTAGTATCCATTTTTCTGATAAATATTTTATTTCAGGTTGCTTCTTTCCCAAATATTCTCCAATATAGATTTTGGCCTGACGTAGGGTTTTACATATTTTTCCTCCACACAACCGAACAAGTTCACTTAGCTTGTCACATGGCGGTTGACTGGCAAGAGATATAAACATTACAGGCTGACTTGAAAAGAGGTCCTGCTGATATTTTCCTGATGACAGGTGGCGTTGAAGTCTGCAGATCTGTTTTTAAGGAAACAAGGAAATTAAGAACTAACATGTTTCAATTTCATTTATAGGCAGCAAGTAAAGCTAGTCTTTGCATTTAGGAAAAGAATTACAGGATATGAAAACAACTTTTTACATTCCCATGTAAACTCTTGGGTAAGTCATACCATGATTAGCTAACAATCACTATATATTTATTTTTTTATTTATGACTTTTTTTGGCTTGATACAAAAGCCAAAATATCCATGTGCCACTTATTTGATTTCCATAATCTAGCCAGGTATTTATTCAATGCTCAATCTAACATGGTACTTGAATACCTTACAAGTGTATAAATGCAGCAGGCAGTGTAAAGATAAGCTCTACCTTTGGTTCTCTCCCTCCCTTTCTGCAGCACAGGTTGAAGGAATTTGTTTAATAGTATTTTCATAGTAATTTTTAATAAAAAAGCTAAGTAGATGAGACGGGTTTTGTGTTTCTCTCTGAATGTGGTGAGAATGGTGGGCGCTTTTAGGTCTTGTAGTAAGTAATTCCACTTTGGTGGGCAAGATGCTGAAAAACCTCTATCTCCTGCTTCTTCTGGTTATAGACAGATCATCGGTCTGATTATAGACAGATCATTGTTCACAGTAAATCTTGGTCATGAAGTCTTTTGAGACCGCCCAGGTCCAAGCCACTGGAAGGCTTTGACCATTAAGACCAACACATAATAAACTTAATCCTATATTTTACTTTGAGCCAGTTTTAAGAGGCATTAAGGGAAACCTTTAAAAATAGGCCTTGTCTGCAGTAGGGGCTTTAGCGCTGATGTAGCAATGCATATGTGTAAACGCCTCAAACCTGGCTCCCCTGAAATCAATGGCAAAACTCCCATTGACTTCAAAAGGGACCAGGATTTCACCCCTGGTATTGAGATGCACTATGCTACTGTAAACCATGGCTTGTGCTGGTACAGCTTACATTCAGGTTTACCGGTGGCAACTATATTTGTGTAGTTACACTACTGCTAAAAACTCCAGTGTAAACTGGGCCTTAGGAAAGTAAGATACAGTATGTTAATGGATCTCGATGGAAGTTGGTGCTCAGCATCCTTAGTCACAATAACACACATGCAATTTGGTTGAGAAAATGCAGATGACTAAGTGTAAGGGTCACATTCAAAACATCATAGACTTGTATTGTTGGAAGAAGCTGGATCCAGCTGCAGATCTGAAACAGCCCAACATATTTCAAGGAAAAGAAATGTAGTCCTGAACCCGGGGAAAAAACGAAAACACTATTTTCCCTGCAGGTCCACTGTCCATATTTGCTTAGAAGGTTTGGTAGGTATAATGAAGTGAAAAAAATCCTAGGCAACCAGAACATGGAATCAGGGAAAATATGCCATGGTAAGGGTAAAGACCCCTTTGTGATTCCCCCCATGTTGAGGATTAAGCAGAAGAAATGCTGGAATTATAGTAAAGAATACCAGAGAAGTCTGTTCAGTCTAGGATCAGACTGGGCCAAGAATACAGAGAATGAGTGGACAGAAGATTACTTAAAACAACCAAATCCAGATTTAAGATTAACAACATGTGTGTATATATAGTGGGACTATTACACACTGTACCTGTTGCATGCAAACTCTTTCCCTCTTTAGAAGACTTTTTCCATGCATAACATAGAAAGAGAAAAGGAAAGTCCTTTACAAATCTGTGCAGTCCTTAACACTATTAATGTGGTTGTGTACTTACAATTAAACAAGAAAAAGGCTGATTGATATACATGAGGAGTGTCTAGCAATTTCTTCTCCTGGTAGGTTTGGTATACTCTGGAACAGGGGTTCTCAACCTTTTTCCTTCTGAGGCCCCCCAACATGCTAGAAAAACTCCCTGGCCCACCTGTGCCACAACAACAGGTTTTCTGCATATAAAAGCCAGGGCTGGCGTTAGGGGGTAGAAAACAGGGCAATTGCGTGGGGCTGCATGCCACAGGAGCCCCTGCAAAGCTAAGTTGCTCAGGCTTCGGCTTCAGCCCTGGGTGATGGGGCTCAGGTCCCCAGGCTTCAGCCCCATGTGGTGTGGCTTCAGCTTCCTACCCTGTGCCTTAGCGAGTCTAACACTGGCCATGCTTGGAGGACCTCCTGCAAGTTGCTTGAGGCCCCCCAGTGGGCCCTGGACCCCTAGTTGAGAAAGACTGCTCTAGAAAGGGCAGATAGAGTACTGTGGAATGAAAAAACATTTCCTTGAGCTCAAATATGAAGTTCAGAACTATTCTGGTCAGGTTGCTACTGCAAGTACTAAAGACTAACCATTACCCCTAAACTATCTAGAGCTGAAATAATCAAACCATTATAATAAAAGGGTTTTTTATAAGCCAATTAGTTGCAGTACATAATGACTTGAGCATTCGGGCAGGGGTTCAAAATGATGTTCATAAAGATGACAGATGTATGTTGCACCAGTTAAAGTCTTTTCAGTGTCTGATTTCACTTCCCGGTAAAGTTCAATACAGCAATCAAATCTGGAGGTCACAAATACATGGAACGTCACATCTAAGTCTTTGTCTGCCAGGATTAGGTAAAGTCTCATGGCCAGCCACAGGAAGAAGATGGCATTTAAAAAAACAAACAAACCACAACAACAGCTGCTATTTAGGTTTCCAGGGTAAGTAGAGGTCCTAGGAGGACACTGTGCTACAATACCACTTAATCAGTGAGGGGGCAGATGTCCTTGTTGACTAGTTCATTGAAATATCTTCCTCATGCCAGCAGCGCCTCCTCAGTCTAGTTCAGGTTTAACAACATATACAATAAATGCACAAACTGATAACTGGATCTGCCAAACCTATCTGATATTTTTTGTCCCTGTTTTCCTTGTTGAAGGTTGGTGAACTGGCTCTTAGGTAATAAACAACAAGAGCTACAGTTGCCAATACAAGAAGAGATGAAGGCAAAAATAAAAGTTTGGGCACAAGAGTAGCTGAGATATTTTTCGATGCTGGTAGTTTTTCACGAATGTGAAAAATAGGGAAATGATCTGAACAGTGGACTCCTGACTTTGACACTGACTCACTGTGTCACTTTGGGCACTTAAGATCTTTGTGCTTTAGTTTACAAATCTATGGAGTCGGGATGAAAATGCTCATCCAATTTACAAGGGGTTGTGAAGATTAGTTAATGTTTGTAAAGAGCTTTCAGATCCTCAGATAAAATTACAAAGCAGGTTTATTATCTTTATAAGAGGGAGTTTCTTAGTGTTGGTGATCAGTGCCAGACGAACAAGGAAAAACAAAGCCCATGCTGAGATAACACAGGCAGCAGCAGTTGCGCAATCTCCATCGATGTCATTCTTCAGAGGAGTCAGTCCTAAATGAAGGTAAAACTTTTTATGCTCATGAAATCCTTGGCTGCTCTGCTGAAACTACAAACCGTTAGTTTTCTATAAGCTAGCTTGCGGGACATTTTAGAGAAGCCAGAAGCTGATAGAGTTAAGGCAGGCCAAAAGGGCTAAAATATGGTCAAAAATGTGTTGTAGCTATTTATTCTTACAGTGTTCAAACAACATATGCATCAATAAGGTCAAAGAGAGCTTTCCCAACTGACTTCAGTGAGTACACGCTCAAGGCCGTAATATACTTTGTAATCTCTGATGTGCAAATAAAAGGCAGGATTCTGGTATTCCTGTGATTGCACTTACTCACTTTCATGAATTACCAGTTATTTCAAAATGTGTATTCACCAAGCAAACATAAAAATGCTTTAGCTAAAAAGCATTCAGGTAAGAAGTTCAACAAATTATACACTATACTCTAATGAAAACAACCCAGAAACAGAGCCTCATGATAAACATGATCCTATCTTTGGTGGCTCAAATAGCCTTCTTCTTCCGTTAGAGAGAATTGAGAACATCTACTAATCTCCTGAGTTGCTTATATAGACAAATCAGCTACATCTGAAAGGAGAAAAAATAATCACCAAGAGACATTAAATTAGTGTTAGTTTATCTAAAATTAACAATCAGACTTGATTCCAAGGGACCTTTGTGCTCGACTTGCCATGCTGCTTTTTTTAGTCTGGCGCTCTAGGGCTTCCAAGATTAAACTGATTAGGATTGACAAGATCTGTTTATGTTAAAAACCCAACAGGACATGAGTTTCTTAGATGGAAGACATACAATTTAACTTGATTTTAATCCTGCTGTTTCACACATTTTACAGGACATGATTTTAAAAGGCCCGTTGTATTCCCACTTCTTCAAACATTTTCTCTGAATGCATTTATTGTTGAGGTGACTCATAATGAAAAATTGTTTTATTTGTACAGTGAGTCCTACTACTGGAAATACACTTGGGTTAAATTAATATTAAAGGCAAAAATTGCATGAATGTTATATTAAAAATTTGCACAGCTAATCACAAAGAGTCTGGAATGTAAATGTTATGATTCCAACAGAAACATTAGGTCAAGCTGTGTTGCACAATCCATGTAGTTTGGTATATATGTTTGTGTTATAAACGCTAAGGTTGGGATTTTCAAAGGAGTTAAAATGCTGAAATCCCTTTGAGATAGCTCCTACCTTTAGCCTCTTTTGAAAATCTCAGAGTAATGTATTAATCTACATATTGACTGGAATAAAAGGAACAGCATATTGTACATTGTGCAATATGACCAAAATTAAGTTTCTCTTTGGACCTTACATTTTGCTTTTCCTGACGCTTTTATTTTTAAGTATAGCTTTCCAGCCAGATTGTGCTTGGATCCTGCTCAGGTGTACAACAAGGAGAGAAACTCACCCAGAGGCTAGAAATAACTGAAAATCCTGTATTCAGACAGCACAAGGACTCTGCAGGGCTAGCATTGCTTTCAAAGCCAGCCTACGCATAGAGGAGTGGAGGTAGCCAGTCTTAGAAGAGAAAACATATTGCACGCTCTGGAAGCCATTTGACCACCCCCAACTTGGACTAGAGATTGAATGGCACAATCCACCTCTTCAAATTGAATTACCCAACTGTCTTTGTAACATCAAAGAGTTTGCAGCACTCCAGGACTGCTGCACACCCTTTGATTTTTTTTTTTTAAAGTTTGAGCAAAATCTTCCTCATTTCAATCCTAATCAGAGACCAAACGTGAGAAAAATTCAGCCCAAAGAAGTGAGTATTTCCACAAATAGCATTTGTGCAAACAGTTATTATGGAAACTATTTCATAACTGTAACGATAATAGGCATGACCAGCACCTGCTATGATATCAAACACTGATGCTAATTCTCCTGTCTAATTACTGTATATTCCTATCAGGTGGCTCTGAGAAGAGAGTCCCACTGACTATAGTCATTATTCAGGATTTAGATATTTAGCTTAGTTCTTTCATCAGACAGATGAACCGGCAATAGCACCCCCCTTACATTGTTTGGCACTTTATAAATCATAAATAATAGAAATGAACAATTTATAATCCCCTTTGAACTGAGGATTTGAAAAAGATCATCATTACACTGATTGAAAATTAAAGGTGTTGAGAATTTATGATGTAGTAATGCAGCATTTCTTCATTACAATAATAACAACTGATCAACTTTCCTCCATTTTTCATGTCTTACATTTTTAATTCTTCAGACTGTGGGTTGTATGTTACAAAGAATATTAACAATAGCAGCAAATAGGTAACATATGATGTATTTAAATATATTGCACGTATGCAGGATTGGGATTTTTTGCTTCAGCCGTTACATTTAACTTCCTCTTTCTGAACTAGAGACCTCCATAAACACTATCATTTTTAGTAACAAGTGCTACAGTTGTGCCTGGAACTTTATGAGAATGTATGAAAACAGGTCCCTGGACAAAAGTACTTCCAATCCAAGACCTTGATCCTTTAGTGAGACTCGGGAGAAGGCCAGATCCACCTACAGCTGAACCTCAGAGTTACAGACACTTCGGGAATAGAGGTTGTTCTTAACTCTGGAATGTTTGTAACTCTAAACAAAATGTTATGGTATTTCTTTCAAAAGTTTACAACTGAACATTGACTTAATACAGCTTTGAAACTTTACTATGCAGAAGAAAAATGCATCCTTCTGGTTCCAAGTGAGGTGTGTGGTTGACCAGTCAGTTCATAACTCTGGAGTTTGTAACTCTGCTGTTCTACTGTATTTGTAAGATTGGAGCCCAAGTCATACCAGAGTAAAAGAAGGTAAATGATCAGGTTGAGGAGGAGATGAGTGAGGACTGCAAAAGAAAAGTCATAGGGCTGATTCTGATCTTGCTGACACTGATGCAAATATTGACATCAGTGGAATTACTTCTGATTTACACCAATGTGAGGTTGGAATAAGACCCCACAAAATGTATATAGTAACCTGCATCTCTATCTTTTTCTATCTGCCCTCAGCCTCCTTTCTGATTTTGGGAGAATAAGGTCAAGTGTGAGAAAAGGGATGGATGGCACAGGAGGGGAGGTTAGTAGCAAATGGCCATATACCTGACACACACAGTTCATTAGCATTCTTTCGAAAGTTACATGAAATATCAAGTTATTCTAAGTCTTTTTAAGGTACAGTACAGTAGGTATCAGAGTTTAACTAAAAATGCACTCAGTATAAAACAAATTTAGGTTAAAGAAAATATATTTTAAAAAGCATGATTTGTTTTGGTTATTAATCCTTTTGTCTTTGCGAATTATGCATGTGGTTTCCCCACAATATACTCCAGAGTGGCCTTTCAAATTCAGGTAATAAAAGTATAAGGACATACCTAATGTTCCTACTTTTTTTTGATGTAACTGGAAAATTATTCATCAGTGAAACTGCTCCCTTCCTATGAACTACACAAGTATTAATGCACATCCTATAAGAAAAACAGTGTTGTATTTGAAGTACTCTCCTGCCTGAAACATGGTAGTAAGCATGCAATTCTGCACAAAGATTAAGGGAAAAATATTGCCCTAAATTACTTCAGCTAAAGGAAACCTTGAATTTAGTCTACTGTCACGAAGGCTGAGTTCACTTACCAAGCTTCTGAAGTATAACATCAAATAAAATCCACCATTAATACAGATTTATAGCTATATAATTGAGAGGTAGAGTGAACATTTTCAAAATTATGATGGCAGAGTTTTGTCCATAATGCTTGTCATTCACAGGAGATACATATTTTTTTGGCACACGTTTGAGGACCAAATCTTGTTGCTTGTGAAGTCAATGGGTAATTGACCATTTCCTTTAACCAGAACAGGCTCTGACCACTAAAGGGGGAAAGGTTTGATTCCCTACTCTGTTATACCAGTTTTAGGCTGGTATAATGGCACTGAAGTCAATGGATTTACAGCAGCATAAAACTATGGTGTAACAGAGTGGTAAATCAGGCACAAAAAATAATATTCTCCATTAAGCTACAAATTTAGTAAGAAAGATAGTTCTAAAAATGGAGTTTAATGGAGTTGGGTAATATTGCTGGTGAAATCTTAAGGTCTGAGTTTACAGTTTCAGTGGGATTCAATATCGTTAAGGGTGCTCAGTATCTCTGAGGATTGAGACATTAGTATTTGTATTTGCTGACACTGTAGTTCTTCAGAAACATCTAGGGAAGAATATGGGCCTAATTTATTGCATATATAGGAAACATTACACTTACATTGTCCTACATTTTCAGGTAGTCTGTCACTTTCTAAAAAATTGAAAGGAAAACACATATGTGGAACCCCAGGCACATTTGAAGATGAAGAGTACACAAACATGAAAGTGAATAGAGTATCAACCTGCTTCTGATAAAGAATAGTATAATGCAGTGAAGACAGCTTAGAAGTACGGTTATCCTGCAGTGAGGGTCTTGAAGAATCTGCAGGATCCTACAGGGATCAAGGAAGCCTGCATAACTATACACTAGCTTAGTGTAGGTCCAAGGAGGTAGGTCCAAGGAGAAATGCTCTAGGTTTTCATCTTTCTAAATGTCAGTATAAAAGGATGAAAATGATCAAACCAAACAGTGTCATTGTTTAGATAGTAACAAAGTAAAGTGCAAACTTGTTATATCATAGTGCTTAAAAAGTTGGCTTGATCTTTTTTGTCCTTTATTTATTTTAGAAATTTGCTATTAGGTCATTTAACATTATAAGCAGTTTTAAACTTGAAAATGTTATTCAGTAAATATTTTAGTTTAAAACTATATTGGAATGCTGCACTAAATAGTGGATTTTTAAAATTAGGTGCTTCATAACTAATATGATCTGGTTAAGAACTGGATTTTCCCTAAACTTACCAGCTGTTCCATGCAGACATTGTTCTTTGCCTGTGAAGAATTCTATTGAAGTTAATGGGGTTGCACATGAGTGCATAGTCCAGCAGGCATGATCAGAGCCATAGCAGTATGCTCAGCAAAAATTACCTGGGCCAGCTTTTCTGCTCTAATAGCTACAATAGTCTCAACCTTTCCTTTATTAGCATCAAGGAATTTCGTTACTAGGGCAGGTACTTATCATTCTGTGAAGAAAACTCAATCTGTAATGTTTAGTGCAAATTATTGAAAATATCGTATCCACATTCTAGTATATTAACTGGAACTGATGTTTTTCTATAAACTATCAATACTGTCCAGCGAAAGTACGGGCTCCCATTTTGTCAAACTGCAGAAGCACAAGATTTCAAATGACAGAAATGCTAACACCCTTTTTGTATGACTGATAAAGGAATGTCAACATCCCAACATGCATTCACAAGTGGAGACTGTTTGCGGGCAAATCCATGTATGTGCATTAATGGGTTTGGGGGGTCTGAAAAAGTTTGAGCATCTGTCTGAAAATCTGAGGCAGAAAAATTACCTGCCAATTTCTCCTGTTGACAACATCAAGAGAAATATGTTATAAAAACAATTGATACACAGCAAAGACTGTGGAAATTCCTCCAAAATACTTCTCTTTTTTCCTCAGTAGTTTTCTACAGAAGTGTTTTCTGGCAAAAAAGAAAGTGAAGGGTGAAAGAAAACTAGAATGAAGACAATTTTACTAATAAAGTTTCTTTATACTATGTGTTGACAGACAAGCCTTACTTCTCTCAAATCTCATAGACTGATAAGTAAGGCTTACTTCAACAATATATTCTCTAAAAGACATAGTCGTATTGGGAATACTATACAAAAATGTTTGGCAAACATATCTACTGTTTGGCAGATATTCAAAATCATACTTGAAGATGTTTGGATCACTTCTTCCTCCAGAGCAAATTTTTGCAGAAAAAAACAGAACAAAATTACTTACTTTTAGTTTAGATTTGCTTTTTTCCCACTGAACCAGAACAATTTATAAAATACTGTGTAACATAAATATATGACAGCTATATATTTTAAAAAAGAAAAGAAATTAGGCTTATCAAACACATATGCTTTTCCCTAGTGTAGATCAATAGGACTTAAAACTAAGGTTTGTATTTCAAGTGCACATACATCACATCAGAAACTTTAAGGTTGCAAGATATAGTAAGTTTCATTATAATTCCATTTTACTTGCACATAACTTCCCCAAAAAAATCTCTTTCTAAACTGAAAGTTTCCATGTTTGGTCTCAGCACAAATGAATTTTTATGGAAAATTTAAGAAAATCCCTCGAAATGTAGGCTTCTATCCTGCAATCACTTGAATGTATGCTTAACTTTACACAGGTGAGAAATGCTGTTGACCTTAGTGGAACTACTCACGTGAAAGTCTGCGTAGGCGTGAAAAGAACAGGAGTATTTGTGGCACCTTAGAGACTAACAAATTTACTAGAGCATAAGCTTTCGTGGGCTACAGGCCACTTCATCAGATGCATAGAATGGAACATATAGTAAGAAGAAATATATATACATACAGATAAGTTGGAAGTTGCCTTACAAACTGTGAGAGGCTAATTAGTTAAGATGAGTTATTATCAGCAGGAGAAAAAAACTTTTGTAGTGATAATCAAGATGGCCCATTTAGACAGTTGACAAGAAGGTGCGAGGATACTTAACTTTAGGGAAATAGATTCAATATGTGTAATGACCCAGTCACTCCCAGTCTCTATTCAAACCCAACTTAATGGTATCTAGTTTGCATATTAATTCAAGCTCAGCAATTTCTCGTTGGAGTCTGTTTTTGAAGCTTTTCTGTTGCAAAATTGCCACCCTTAAATCTTTCATTGAGTGGCCAGAGAGGTTGAAGCGTTCTTTTACCGGTTTTTGAATGTTATGATTCCTGATGTCAGATTTGTGTCCATTTATTCTTTTGCATAGAGACTGTCCGGTTTGGCCAATGTACATGGCGGAGGGGCATTGCTGGCACATGACAGCACATATCACATTGGTAGATGTGCAGGTAAACAAGCCGCTGATGGGGTGGCTAATGTGATTAGGTTCTATGATGGTGTCACTTGAATAAATATGTGGACAGAGTTGGCATCAGGCTTTGTCGCAAGGATAGGTTCCTGGGTTAGTGTTTTTGTTGTGTGGTGTGTGGTTGCTGGAGAGTATTTGCTTCCGGTTGGGGGGCCATCTGTAAGCGAGGACTGGTCTGTCTCCCAAGATCTGTGAGAGTGAGGGATCATTTTTCAGGATAGGTTGTAAATCTTTGATGATGCACTGGAGAGGTTTTAGTTGGGGGCTGAAGGTGACAGCTAGTGGTGTTCTGTTATTTTCTTTGTTGGGCCTGTCCTGTAGTAGGTGACTTCTGGGTACTCTTCTGGCTCTGTCAATCTGTTTTTTCACTTCAGCAGGTGGGTATTGTAGTTTTAAGAATGCTTGATAGAGATCTTGTAGGCGTTTGTCTCTGTCTGAGGGATTGGAGCACCATTAACCTCAGCCTAGACCAATCCACACAAGCGGTCCATTTCCTGGACACTACTGTACTAATAAGCGATGGTCACATAACCACCACCCTATACCAGAAACCTACTAACCGCTATACTTACCTACATGCCTCCAGCTTCCATCCAGGACACACCACACGCTCCATTGTCTACAGCCAAGCTCTAAGATACAACCACATTTGCCTCTCACAGTTTGTATGGCAACTTCCAACTTATATGTATGTATATATATTTCTTCTTACTATATGTTCCATTCTATGCATCCAATGAAGTGGGCTGTAGCCCACGAAAGCTTGTGCTCTAATAAATTTGTTAGTCTCTACGGTGCCACAAGTACTCCTGTTCTTTTTGCCGATACAGACTAACACGGCTGCTACTCTGAAACCTGTGTAGGCGTGGGGACTTAAATATGCAAACTTACATTAATAAATGAGGTCTTAACTACCCACAAAAAAGGAAAAGAAAGATGGATGGCTTTAAATGAGAGCATCCTTGCTTGCTTGCATCCATTCAACTAGGTCAGAAAAAACACAAAATAAATTCATCTGTGTGTGATTGACTCACACAATTGACAATAATTTACAAATGAACTAAGAGATTTTCTCCAGAGTTTAATACATTTTAAGTTTCAATAAGGACTACTTCTTGAAGTGTCTAGATTCTGTTTCCTCAAAAGTAGTTGAGAATAAAATTCACATCAGGCATTCTTTCACCCCCTCTTTTCCCACCTGCAACCTAGATCACAACAAGCTGTACGACAAAAGTAGCTGAACCAAAAATAAACAAACTGTTGAAATAAGAAAGCGTTGCACATTTTAGTTTCCAAAGAACTTGTTTAAGAACATTATGGACGACTGAAAAAGGCATATAATACAAAAATGAGCATGCTTTTACCAAAGGCTCACTATTACCACACATATCCTTACAAACACTGTCACATGGCAGTGAGTATGAGGTTAACTCTGACAGATGTGAGAGAATGTTTAGCCAGCCACAGCCTCTAAAGATGCAGGTACAGAAAGGAAAGCCAATCTGGGATTGACCCATAAGAAATATGGCTGACTTAATTAAATTTAGTTAATTAACCTTTGTGCATAACAACCTTATTGTTCTCACACAGTCTATCTCCTGTAAGACAGCAATAGGGAACAATACTTTGTTGGATATATCCACCCTTCTATTTGTGATCATTTTCCATTTTTGCCATGTGGCTTTCACATACGATCTACCCTCTCAGCTCATACAATGTCAGTTGTTATACCCTTATTGAGTTTTCCCATACTCCATGAGCAGTCCCATTGATTTTAATAGAACAGCTTGAGTAGTAAGGTACTACTGAATGTAAGTGGCAAAATCTGGTTAGAGAAAAACATAAGAAGGACATTGCCAAGAGATACAAACATGTATTAACCCAAAGCAAAACTGTGGAACACCATAAACATATCTGCCTTAACACAGGACACTGAAATGTAGAGTACTTAACAAGCTGACTACAGTGTGACAAGAGGCAGCCCTTTAAGAGAGGTGCACCACAGGCTAACATAGAGCCATAACTTATTAAGAAGAATCTGTGTACGACGCAGCTAAATGTTACATATCAACTAGTACAGCATTTTTCAAAGTTTGGGTTGCAACCCAGTACTGGGTTGTGGCATGTCAGGCACTGGGTCGCTCTGGTCAGCACCTCCAACTGGGATGTTAAAAGTCCCATCGGTGGTGCTGCCCAGCTAAGGCAGGCTAGGGCCTACCTGTTCCAACACCGTGCTGCGCTCCGCAAGCAGCCAGCAGCGGGTCCGGCTTTTAGGCAGGGAGGCCACGGGATTCCACGTGCTGCCCCTGCCCCAGGCACCAGCTCCGCACTCCCATTGGCCAGTTCCGGGCCAATGGGAGCTGTGGGGGTGGTGTTGCTTGTGCGCCTCAGGACCTGCTGCTGGCCGTTTCAGGCACAGCGCGGTTCGCGGTCCCAGGACAGGCGGGAAGCCTGCCTCTGCACCCCAGCTGTACTGCTGACCGGGAGCCACCAGAGGTAAGTCCACACCCCAACCCCCTGCCCCAGCCCTGAGCCCCCCAACCCAAACCCAAACCCCTCATGCATCCCAAACCCTTCATCCCCGGCCCCACCGCAGAGCTTACACCCCCAGCCCAGAGCCCTGACCCCCTCCTGCACCCCAACCCCCTGCCCCAGCCCAGAGCCCCCTCCCACACCCTGAACCCCTCATTCCTGGCCCTACCCCACAACCCTCACCCGCCCGCACCCCAACCCTGAGCCCCTCCCACACCCCAAACTCCTCAACCCCAGCTCCGTTGGGTCATGGGCATCAACAATTTTCTTCAAGTGGGTCCCCAGAAAAAAAGTTTGAAAACCACTGAACTAGTAGATGAAAGCCTGTGCTGTCTCAGGGGCATGGCAGTTGGGCCAGGTAATCCACCATTTGTGTTCAGTATCTGATTCATTTTTCCTTAGGGTTCTTCTTGTTTTAGCTCTCTGGATAGGTCTACCCTGCAATTGGGCACCTGCGGCTGGCCTGCACCGCTGATTCAGGCTCCAGCCCAAATGTCTACACCATCATTAAACAGCCTCTTGGCCCAAGTCATCTGGCACAGGCCAACCGCAGGCATCTAACTGCAGTGTAGACATACCCTCTGGGGCCAGTGAGGGTAGCTTTCTTGCTTGGCATTGTGTGGGGTCAGAGCTTAGAGTGGTACTGGTACGGGTGCCACCACGTACTAGACGTATGGGAACTGTTTTCACTTGTACCCAGTTCTGCACGGCTTGGAATCAGATTACTTCAGTAGTCGTGGCAGGTCTTCACATCAGCATGCTTGTATACCCTTTCACCAAACAAACACTCACAAAACACCACAGAGGTGAACGCACGAACCCAACACAAAGCAGTGGGTATTATTGACCAGAAAATCCTATAGAGTGGAGGTAAGGCCATGCCTGTAGGTATTTTTGGGCTATTGTTTCCATGGGCTGTGCTGTAGTGAGCCATGTTGATGTTTGTACATGTTCCCCTAAGAAAACGCACAGAACTTCCCCCTGGCTGGAAGCACAACCACCATTTTGTTACTCCACATTGTTACCCTACCATTTTGTTATTCCCACCTTCCCTGATCAGCTATCACATTCCAATAGCCACGGAACCTTTGGAAGCCGACATTCCATCTGGTCCTCACAGGGCCCAGTGATGACTGCACCAGGTGACATTCTGAGCAAACAGAGCTCTGAGCCATGTGTGTAGCTGTTTCCATCACTTCATAATGACTCAGACATTCTCGACTTCAGAATGATAGACAGACAGAGGGACAGGCCTGGAAGATTTGTGCAGGCATCGAATGAGAGGTATGTGCTGCCAAGGAGTGTGTCTAGGGTTATTGTCCATGGTGACTGTGTTGTTGTGTAGATGGTTTAGAAGAACTGTGGCAAATGGGCCAAATAATCCACCATGTGTACAGTCTCCCTCATACAAGTCAAACTGTTGCATGCAAATTAGCTGTACAGTAAGGGTGCGAGAGATACTTTTGATAGCACAATGGTCTAGGACTCTGCATGGAACAGATACATGCCTTACTACTGTAGCTATACACTGCATGGGTGTAATTCATCAAGTCAAATTGGCTGAAAACTTAAAACCTGGCCAGAAACAGACCATGAAACCCGATGATTCCACCTGGTGATATTTTGAACAAAAAGAGCCATCAACATTTCTTACAGCTGTTTTCAACTGTTTCACACTGACTCAACAGACACTCTAGGCTTCAGGCTGACACACAGAGTGACAATCCTGGAATTTATTGTACAGATCAAGTTACTAGGCAAGGGAGCAATGTTTGCATAGAAGAAATATATTAAAATTATGGCATCATGTGAATTATCTTAGGTTTCTTATTTAATTTGTTGCTTTAGGAAGCCCTACATTATTATTTTTATTTTAAATGACAGGATATTTTGCAGAAAGCTCCAAGAATGACATTTGTTTTGGGGACTGAGGCAGGGGGAATGCTTCCATCAGCCTTTAGGAGTAAATGATAAATCCAGTGCTGTCATCAGATTTGCTATACCTGGCAAAGTGTAGATGAATAATACTTTGATAAAGAAAAAGGTTTCCTATTCCAGTAATAACAAAATCAGTGAGCTTGTTGAAAGGAAAAGCCTGGCAAATGCGACGGGTTACACAGATGCTCCCTAAAGAGTCTCTCCCCAAACAGTTGTATTAGCCCATCATAAAAGTAATGTTACATTGAGAGTAACTCCTAGTTTTATTATCCTAAAAATATACGTATTCTAGTCCTTCTATTCTATCTCAAACAAACCATAATTATTTAGCAAAGACAAGAGTACATTCTCTCCCCCGCCTTAATTGAAGCTGAATGCCATTAAGAACGCCCAACAGTACCGCAATGTGTGCCAAACTTGAATTTTTTTAAGCGTCATTTGAGTTTTAAAGGCTACAGTAAGTGATGGGAACACAATTGTCTTGGGAATCTACAAATAACTTTAAAAAAGCTCATAAATCTGGCTTTTATGCCTTAGTTTTCAACAGCTTCATGAAATATGTAAAAGCTTGAACACAGTAGGTTCTTTTTTCTTCACATTTCTTAGGCTTGACTTTTCTCAATCTTTTTTGATATGCTTCAGTGAAACGAATAGAAAGGACGTTGCTTTTAAAAAAATAAATTAGGCACCAACAAAATTACTTAAAGTTTAGCTTTGTTCTTTTCAGTTATATTAAAAGAGAACAACATGTACCCATTCAAGTACGACAGCTTAAAATAGTCCCTCAATATTTTTTTAACATTGTAAAAACACCTCTGTCCAAGAAATGATGCACTTTAATATCACAATACATTATCTTATGATGAAACAACAGTAATTGGTACCAGTACATATAATTTTGTAATGCAAAGCTCAGAGATCTCCTATTAACACTAAAAATGTCATTATCATGCACCAATTATGTAAAATAGTTTATGAAGAAAAAAACTTTTAATCATGAAACTCTTTTCACGTGCACTAAAATGAAACCACTTTGAAAATGGTGCGTACCTTGCCCAACTACCAACAGAGGGGCCAGCTAAAATTGGCACAGACGTGCAAAGTCTTTAAAGCCATTCTGAAACTAACAGTGCAAAATTGTTGAAGCATATTAGCTGATATATCATTCAACTGTATGTGACCTCTGTGGAATGCATCCTTACTGCAACTATGTAACATAGGAAATATAGGACACAATAAGTTCCCGGCCTTCCAGGAGCTCCTGATGGCCCTACTACTATGAATATTTCTGGTCCAGGGTTTTTATGACCATCACTTCATGGCACAAAATTTTATTTGTGGGTAAGGCCATCTCTCCTGGTGTGTCCACTTAAACTATTCTGACTGATTAAGGGAGAGAATCTCACGGGAGATACAGCACACAAGGAGTGTGGGGAGTCATTCAGTCCTGCCCTTGACATAGTAGTGGTTGCAGCTTCAAGCACACACCCTGCCATAGTAAAACATGGTTCTGTTTTAAAAACATTTAGTCGTATGCTTTTTAACTAACATGTTAAATAACAGTCACTTCAAAAAGGTAGGGATTCCATGATAGCTGCTGCAGCAGCTCTTCCTTCAGAGGCATTTAAAAATGCTCTTCTGTTTGAAGTTTATCTATCTACTACTGTTATAACCCTTAGAGTGATTATAAATGAAAAATTACAGAAGTAGTATTTTCCAGTTTGCTTACTGTGTGCTCTGAGCACACTTTGGGTGGGCCTTTCATTCAGCAAAGAAGGAGAGAAAATCCTGGAAAAATAGACAAGAGTAGTTCTAATGCCACAGACATAGGGAGGGAGGCTTAGGGCCAAATTATAAAACCTGAAACTACTTTTACCCCATTTTTAAACTTAGTAGATTTCAAGTTGACAGTGTCCCTTTAAAAGATTTGTTTTAACAAAACAAAACCACATCCCAAAAAATCCACCCCAAAACACAAAACCAAAAAGAAAGGATATGGTCTATGGCCAATGATTTTCTTCTCAAAGCACTCATTTTCAATGTCTCTAATTTCAGAAACTGCCACCCCCCATCTTGTGGTTTGGTACACAGTTAGCAGCTAACAGAAATCATTTTTGTTTGCCAAGATTACTTCACACTCCTGTGCTTTCTGATAAAGAGCTGGTGACCTTACAGAAACCTGAAGCAAAGCAAAGGAACTGCACTCTTCACACTACTTTAACTGTCAGTGATCACATCAGATGCTGAAGGGAAAACAGAAGTTTGAAGTGGTCTTGGCAGGTATTTGGAGTAAAAGGAGGAAAATTTTCAAAATGTTTTCTTTGCAAATATACTGTCATTTTAAAATAACATAACTTCTGTTTTGGGATCTCAAACATTTTTAATTTTTTTTTAAGTGTTTTCATTCACCTTTAAAAGATATTGGAGCATATTGTGCATTCTGAGACAGTACTATTGATATTATTTATTTTCTGCTTAACTAAGAGTTTCCCTATAGTTTTAAACAAAAAGTGGAGCAATGTTCATTTAAGTTACATGATGTCTATGTTCACCCTTGCAGGATTTGCTGCAGGTAAAAAAAGGCTTGGCTTGTAGATAAGACTATCATTGTGCATGACTCTAACATATAAGGACACGGAGAAGGCACAGATCAAGATATTCTATTTACTGTAAATGTAATTTAAGATTTTTCTGTATATCGGAAAAGTTGCTTTGCATTTGAAATAAAGCTGCAAAACTTTTTTTTTTTTTTAAAAAAAAGGTAAGCTGATATGACATGGCTAAATATGGAGAATTGAGTAGTCCTTATATGATAGTGTTGGTGGCATTTCAGAGTTGTTGGACGAAGTGTGCACTGCCAGTTGCTGACTCTTCCCTCTAGGAGGGCTCCTTTCTAGTTTCTTTTCTCATTTCCTTTGTTATTTTGTTAGTCAGGTGGACTAGGTGCTCTCATATTTTAAGGACTATGCAGGACAGTGAGATCCACAGTTCTTTTTGTAAAGCTCCATTGCAGTTAATGTATTTTAGTGAGAGTAGAAAGCCTTTCCAGTAGGTTGTTAACAGCATAAACAAGAAAATGGAGATTAAAGACTGCAGAGCTATTGTACATAAATTATGAACAGCTGGATATTAGAGTTCAGGTGAGGGATAAGTAAACGCAGAAAATACTTTAAAACACAGAAATAAGATGGGGCTTCACACAAGCCTATTAGAGATGTTTTTCCCAGCCAACAGACTGGGTCACTCAGAGAAGAATAGACCTGAAGAACATACAAGTTAAATAACTTCTCATTAGACGATGTTCCACATATAGTTTCCATTTATTTATTTATTTATTTTAAAATGATGGCTGCAGTCCTTGTCCACCCAAAACTCCCACTGAGTTCAGTGGGAATTTTGGTGGACACAAAAGGAATTCATGGTCAATACAATACAGACCAAATGAGATATGGAGGGCAATGCTGACTCCTTTACACAGGAAGATACTCAGAATTACTAACATGAGGACAAACTGTGAAGCCATTGTGAATTCTGTATATGCTGGGGAATTACATCATTACAAGACGTAGCTGTTCTGTCTTCATATGTAGGCTGAAAGGATCTATATTCAAATGCCCAGGCTGGTTAGAGGACTGAAAAGAGGCATTTCCTTTTGTAACTAGTTAGTGCTGAAATAACAGTTCCAGAAGCATAAAAGGAAGTTCTTTTTAAAACTCAACTATTGAATGAAGTGGTGGCCCTTTGGTCACTGCTGTCCACTGTCCAACACCCATGCTCACTTTTGTGCTCCTAGACTTATATTGGCTCTGAGTGCCGCAGAGGCATCATACTCAGCCTGTGGGTTGAGGGAAGGAGAGATCACTCTGCATATACCTCTGTGGCTAAGCAAGGTAGTTGTATTGATGGGATTTAAAGGGAGCTCAAAGCCCTTCTTACTCGCAGAACACCAGTGTTATATGGAACTTTGAGGGAAGGGAAAAAGTAAAATCTTCCACTGAGGTCTGCTATTGTAGATCAAATAATTTTATATTAAAAATAAATATGCCCCAAATTAAATGAAAGTGGCTATTTTGTCTATTACTACCATGCAAGATCTGAAAATTATGCCTGATTGGTATATAAATTAAGAACAGCTGTATATTATAATTCAGGTAGAGTGAATAAAGGGAGAAAAAAACAGAACATTTTTATTAACTGCCTTTTAAATATTACTTTTAAAGGTAGAATGTAACAGATCACTTACATCCATTAAAAGCTGAACATATTCATTCATAAACAATGCTATTGTGCCAACATGATATACTCACAAACATATGTATATCAGGATGACATAGACAGACACCTGTTTTATTGAGTTGTTTAATCAGGCTTGCTAGCAGACAAGAGAATTTTATACATAATCTAAAATTGAATCTGTACGTAATTTCCTTCCCCTTTTTAACTGAAGATTCAAAGCAAATCAAGGGGAAACCTACTATGAGACTACTTCCAACAACAGATGACTCAACTAGCACCTGAGAATTTGTTGTGCTTGTATGTACTGGGGTTCTGAACTTCCTGTTTCAATAAAATACCAAACAAGTTGTGTTTCCTTTACAAATATGCTCTTACATCAAGTCCTGTTCCTATAATTTCAGTTTTTGTCTGCATTCCAACATTTTTTTTGGCAAATGCAGAAACATTCTAATTAAAGAGTGGAGAAAAACAAGCATCATTCATCACAGAGCAAATGTTTGAAAGATCATCTTTGCTGGCTAATTCTTTCATTCACTTTAAGTTGGCTTTAAAGAGCTTGATTTCATTTTGGCATATGCTAGTCCTAAATCAAACACAGGTAATATCTTTTGATGAGGTCCTATTAGTATAAAAAATGGAAAGTGATTAACAATTCTCTTACTAAAATTCTAATGCCATACAAAACAGAATGCTTTCTGTGTGAAATGGATCAAAGGTATTTCTGGGAAAATGGCACTGTATTTTAAAATATCATATTGTTCTGTATAGGTAATTTTATCTCTCTCACCCAATTAAACCATTTAACACAATTAAATATAATTTGAAAATTATAATTCTCATCCTAATTGGAAGTGATCACTGTTTTTGTCTCAACATGTTCTAGTTGATCAAAGTAATAAGTATCTTTTTATTGTTCTTACCCTTTCTTCCATATTAACAGTCTACATTAACATCGAGAATCCAGATAAAAAAGCTCTTTCTGCTTGATTTAGAGCTATTATGAGAAAGGCAACCTCCCAAGTAGAGTTAAATCGCAGAGCTGCAAATACATGACTACAGCATAATGGTCTGGTTAAGTACAATACAAGCCCTATGCCTTAGTTTCTTTCCTTAATTTCACTGGTATCACTTAGTTATAATAAGCACAGGACGAAGCCCTTTGTCCGAGCAACATTTCTTTCATTTTCTTTCCTAGAATCAATACATTGCACAGAGTGATAGTCACTTCTGTCAACTAGCTTCTGTTTAGAAGCCACCTGAAACCAAAGCTGAGAAAAATGTGCAAACATCCTTGTTTTAGAATCTACCTCAGTGATAAAACTGGAAATGTGTTAGTAACCTACACTGTTTGCTCTTTTAAATAGCTGATTTACCTGTACTAAAACTAAGGTCAAAAATTAAATTATAACAGAAGCTTAAAAAATGACATCATATAATTTACTTATCCAAAATGGAATGCCTAAGTTAAAGGTGTTTGTTTGTGCATTTTATATACCATCGTGAGAGACACTGCTCCTATTTTTCTGAAAAATCTGGGATAATTTGTCAGTCAAATGTAGATAGAATCACTACCAACCTTGTCAGAATTGTGTTCAGTTCTGTAGGTGGAAGTATTAGATACCTTCAAAGAGCTCTGTACCACTGTGGTATGCCACTGTTGGCTGGTCCTATGCCAGTATTGGCTGGTCAAGGCCAATAGAGAATGCTGAGAGAAATAGCCAACACTACCTCTCTTAGGGGGACATTTGTCATACCTTGAAACATGTGATAGTCTGATCTGTCATGAAGAATCCAAAACTTGCCATAAATGATCTCACTTCTCCTCAGTCTCAAACTGTTAAGAAAGTGGTAGCAAATTGACTATGATATCATGCCTCAAATAATGGCACCTCCCCTAGCAATTTGCTGGGATACTGATTTAATACTGACCAAGAGAGAAGAACTTCTACACCACCAGTACCACCTCTGTGGACTCCGAAGGTGTTGCTCAAAGGTCTCCTATCCAAGTACTGACGGACAACTAACCCAGTCCAATCTACATAGAGAGATCAGACAGAATCACAGCACATATTGGTACAGCTGCAGAAAACTATAACAATGTCACATTTATTTACTAATTACTGTCTGATGAAAATTCAATAGAACAGAGTAGCAAACAAACAAAACCACCTATCAGTAGTGTACAGTTTTGTTATTTTATGATTCTCACCAGCTAGAACTAACTCAGCTATAAAAGCTATGCAGATACAAACACAATTTTGCTTTTTTGAAGTGCATGAACAGTATTTCATCATACACTGTCACCCTTGTAAAATAAATATATACATAAATGATCTGTATTATCAACACTGTTTAGTTGCTTTTCAGTTGAGTTATGTGACCATCAGCTGACATGGTTTTGTGCAAACTTTTGTGGGTTTTTTATCCACATGAGTTTTCATCTCTTGAATTTCATGTTAGAGTAGACACAGAATCTCAAAAAGACTAACACTCAACAAGAGTGGCAGTATAAAAGTTCAGCACCATTTCAATTTTCAATCTCTATGGTGATTTCTTAATGCTTCTTCCTTTTGAGTTTTCTAACTTAAAAATAAAAAGGGCCATTTACCCTAAGGCCTAGATGCCCCAAAATAAGTTACAAAAACAAAAGAAACTAACTTAGTAGCTAACCCCACAACAAAACAATATAATTCAATCTCTTTCAGACTGCCCACAAAGTTCCCCTCCCAGGCAAACATAATTCCCACTAAACTTCTCCCTCTGGAATAGCCTGAGAGAACAGACATGCCTTGCAGGATGAAGCACTGAAAGTCAATATAACTGTGTATTTCTGATCAGTGGGGAGGAAGGAACTAGGTCCACAGTTAATGGTCCCTCATAGAAAATGTTGTACTGCCAATCCCCTCTCTTTTTAAACTGAGTGGGATCCAGTTTGAGTGTTTCCTCTGATTGCGTTTGTGTCAGTAGGACAAGGGAAGAGGCAAGAATGGGTTCTTCAGGCAAGAAGATACCGAGACATTTAGGTTAGATGCACTCTATTAGAAATAAAGTGGAATTATGTTTTTGTCTTCATTACCTTGTAAGCTCCTTGGGACACAGACCGTCTCTTTGTTCTGTGTTTGTACAGTGACCAGCACAATAGAGTCCTGGTCACATGCAACCTGAGGCACGTTGCGCATATGCTAAGATGACTAGCGCAACCTAGTGATAGAGTAATACAAATATATAATGATGACAATATGTTTGTATATAAACTAGAACAATGGAGCCTGGCACTTGCTTAGAGACTCTGGGAGCTTTTTTAATATAAATATTAAAAATAATATTGTCAAACATTGCTAATTTAGATGCTCTGGTAAATAGTTCTGATGATAAATAGCTTCAGTATAGAGCACATAAATCATCATAAGAACTTGATAATTGAACAAGTTCTTGTCTTTGGAAAAGCTTGCAAGGTCTACAACAGAATCTCCTCATCACATAATAAATCAAATGTGTTATGGACAAGAATAGAAACTTTTATATATACAATAAGTCAAATAAAATCCAAAACAAATACATTCAAACTGGAGCTCTGGTTTGCAGCTATCTTATGAAAACATTTTCAAACGAGGGAGGGAGTGTTTTCCAGAGGTTGGAGCAGGGGTTTGGGAGTCAGGAATCCAAGGTGCTATTCACAGCGTTTGCTTAACATCAGAGGAAATGGACCTTCTCAGGGCGGAATTTGGACAAAAGAGCATCTATTTTATTTTAAAAAACAGATCCTGATCCTGGAATCAGCTAACATGCACCCACACAGAGTCCCCGAATTTCAATGCGACTTACAGGTGTCCACACACTAGCAGACCCTAGTGCATGGTATCCTCTTTGAACTGGGCTCTAAGTCTACGCTGGAAGAGCAGAATCAGAACAGCAAGGAAAGACCTCATCTCAGTCACAGTCTTGAAGCAGCCCTAAAAAAGGACCTGCATTGTGGTCTGCTAGTGTGTACCCTGTGATGCCCCACTGAAGTCAAGGGGACTCGTGCACAGGAATAACTGAAGACAGAAACTGGACCAAAGTACGTAATCTTTAACAAAAAAAGATAGACCCTGATCCTGCTCTGGAAACCCCTAGCATAGACCTGTGTAGTCTACATGTTGTGGGGCTGCAAGAATATAACCAAGGCCTCATCTACACTAGAAAATTAGCTCGGTTAACTACGTTGGTCAGGGGTCCCTGTGCATTCTTCCATTGACCTAGCTGCTGCCTGTCAGGGAAGTGGATTATATATGCCAATGAAAGAACTTCTCCCATCAGCGTAGGTATGTCTACACTGAACCACATAGCCCTTTAATGTTATTTTAAAAAGAAAGTGGAAAATGAATCAGGAATTATATAACAAAGAAAAACAAGACACCTTTAAATAAAAATACATGGATTCACTTTTTTTGGAACCACTATGTGTCAGTGTTATAAGTGCAGTAGATTTATAACTAATTTTTATAGCCTGGATATAGTGTTCTACGTTCTTGATAAACAAAAGCCAACAAAGGCTCTTCAACAGCTGTCTTCACTAAAACTGTGGAATTAGGATTTTTCCCTTCTGAGATTTAAGATAGCTATAAATAGTCCCCCCACAAAGCTTCACCATATTGTTGATTCTTCAGCTGTTCCATCTAAAACTACTGTTAAATATTTGTAACCACGGGTATTAAAAGAACCATGAAGACTGCCTTTGACATGTTATAGTGATAAGATCACATATTTCACACATTTCTTCTCCTTTATAACAAAGTTGCTTGATAGCACTAATTTTACTGTAATACAAAGGCCCTGCATTTCTGCAGTTTAAATGTATGGACCATATTGTGGACAACTAACATTTAATGAAAGATAGATAAATGCTGCATAAAAGCCAAATTTACTATTATGCAATAAAATACACATAAATAATGCCCTTCTATTATAACAAATGCAGGGATCAAATGAGACAAAGTAGGATTTCTGTGATTTTACAGATTTCTACACCTGCTGTGGGGCTCCAAAGGTTTAACTACCACAAAGTATATAGGAACCAAGAGGTTTTCTACCCTAGATTGCTCTCATGAAAAATTTAGCCTTCAACATCTCAGTAAGATGGAGCAAGAATTCATGCTTTACCACGACCCATATATGGAATATAGTCACTACTTATAAACCACTGAGCATGCTCAGAGAGCAAACAGCCAGTTATACTGTAAAGGATAAAAGGGTATTTAGATGTGAAGTGACAGACACTATCCTTGCAGCTAATTACCAGTGGAGAAAATGTCTATTTCTTATCCCATCCTGTGATGTACTAACTGGCACAGAGGTTCTGGCTCATCATGCTGGTCACGCCTAGATATATCAATATTCAGTACTCCTGTTTAATGGATGGTAAGAAGCAGATATCTTTCAGATACACTTTCAGGATGATTTACCAGATATTAATGAAGAATGAAGTCTCATCCATTCACCCCAGGTGAAAGGATTCTATGAAGCTAGACATTAACTAGTTACCAGGAATTATCACAAAATACAGGTGACTGTCTGCAGGCAGTGTGTCTGATGGCAAGCCTAGAGCAAAGCATAGCATCAGAGCCAAGTTCAAGCATGAGGGAACTCAAAATACCATCAGTGTCATCATTACAAAGTTGGCAAAAAGCCAAAGGCACATAACTTCAACTAGCTCCTTCATTAGGGAGGACAAAGACCAACATAAAATTTTACTTGTATTTTTACATGAAAATCTTAACTTCCCCAAGCCCTGATTGAGTCTGTGGAAGTGTAAGGTTACAGTTTCAGTCTGGAGAGATAAATGTAAGTGTACAACGTGTTATCACTAGAGCGGGTCAGAACATTTCAAAAGCTATCACCAACATGATGATGTGTAACTAAAAATCTTTTCTGGGGGGAAAAAAATTGACAGCAGCGATATTGGTCCAAAATCTGGTGTCAGTAACACTTGTAAATCTAGAATAACTCTAGTGGTATAACTGAATGTAGAAATCTGACCCTCTGATTTTAAGTCTTGTGTTCATAGAATCAGAAGCAAAGGACTGAAAGGGAAAAATCTTTAAAAAAATTATCCTAAATTAAACTGCTAAATAAAGAAATCTCAGAGATTAGTGTGTGCCTACCAGGGAGCATTATAATGTATGGGGACTACAACTTCACTTTAACTTTTCCTTACAGGATATGCTGAGGACGCCACAACATTCAAAATGTGAAAGCTTACCAGAAAAGCAACTCCTGCAAGGAAAGGAACACTTTGGGATGGGGGGTTGTCTGTGGGAAAGGGAGGGCCAAGGTTTGCTGAGGCAATAGGAGTCCATTAGGAAAAAGACAGGGACAGCAAGGAGGATGCTGGGAGCTGTAACAAATGTATGTGCAGCAAACAATCACTATATGAATTACACAAAACACACAGAGTGGAATTAGAACCCTGGACCTTTATCACCAACCTCCCTAATCTAGCTCAATGAGTCCCCCTTAGCAACTAGTAGTGAGAGATCACATATGTTATCTGTAAGCCAGCACCAGAGGACATCATCACACACTTACTCATACACAAATCCAGTGCAACAAAGAAGGAAATCATACAGGAGCTTGGGTGTCCTCAGCAAACTAAACTGTCTGAGGAATAACACAAAGCATACATAAAGTCTGAGGTTTCAAAAATTGTGATTTGTCCTGGTTGGTTTGCTGTCTGGGTAAATTATATCCATCTTAAGAAGATTTAGAAGTATCTGTATGGTGAAAGTGGCCCTTGATTTCTGGATATCTTTGCAAACTAACATTTAAAAGACAAAAACTATAATACCTCTTTCTTTTTCAACCTTGAGCCAACTTTCCTAGTGTGGAAGCCAGATATATTGTTTTAATGACTTGGCTTCAAGTTCTCATGTCTTAATTGGTAATAAACTTTAAAGTTAGTGCCAGCTTTCAACCATGTATCTTTATTTAATAAAAAATAGTAGTAGTATACTTTTGCATTGTTCATGATGGCTATTTGAAGAATCTTTTTCTTGTCTGTGGGAATTGGAATATGGACAATTCCATGCACCAACATAAAACAGACATCAGCATAAGCTGTGGAATGATGCATGGAAAGACAATATGTGGCTTGCAGGATTTGCCAGAGTGGTATCCTATAGCTCAGTCTCTGTCCCAATAGACAGACTAAGCAAATGGCTGACATATGGCCCTGTCATCTCTGTCTCAGGCTTTGGACTTAATGGTAACTTAACAGTTACTCAAACAGGCAGTAAATGAAGAAGAGCTGTAAGTTTTCCAGGGTTTCTGTTGGATGGGTGACCGTGAGTTGAAAGGCTCAAAAACAGCTGCATTTGCACTGGGTCACATGCCATGACATTTCTTGCTGTGGCCACCATAGTATGTTTCAGCTACCCTGTGGTGTTCACCCAAACGATCCCATTTAAACAGGAAACTTGTGGGACAGTTGCAGTATACATAATTGTGGGATCGCACTGTTCTATACTCCTGCTAGCAGGACTCTAAATATATCTGAAGTTTTGGAGGATGCTGAACTCCATAGCTCAACACAATTGGATGCAGCTTTTAGCAAGAGGCACTTGCTTTTCATTAGCTACAGTAAATACCTTTGCCCCAGAAAAAAACTGAAAAAGATAAGATGTTTATCTAACATCTAAGGAAAACAAACTTCTGTCATCAAGAGTAATTTGGCTAACATGTTCAACAGTTAAATCCTAAGAAAATACTACCCCTGCAATACTGCAATTACACTGAAAACTTGGGTTACATCTGGAGTTTAATTTAGCCCTGCTTTAGAGCAGATTTAACTAGTGTTTTAGATTCAACAAGGAATAGTCATGAGTATAAAATCTAGACATTAGGGTGCTGTTGCACATATTTGTTCGGTTCCACTCATCATTTCTGGCTTTTTACCTCTGCCCTCTACTGGGCAAGTATCTATTGTGTAGAATTTAACTTGATGATGATGATGATGAATGCTTCTGTTTTGTAACTTGTCTAACATAGACATGTCATGTCTCCATCCTAGCTGGTGAAGTAGACCCAGTTGTTTGCCAAGTGGTTTACAACAAAACCATAGAACCTTGTTTGTTTCCACATCAGCAAATCTGAAAATTTGAAAAAAAGTTTTTTGCTGGTTTTGTTGTCATCAGGTTTGCACCATAAAAGAACTGGGAACATTGTTATAATTGTATGCAAAATTTTCAAAAGCACCCACTGATTTAGGAACATATGTCCAATTTTCAAAACTGACTCAAATTCATAGATTCCAAGGTCACTCTGACCTCCTGTATAGCACAGGCCATAAAACTTCCTCAATATAATTCCTAGAGCAGATTTTTTTTTTTAAATAAACATCCAATCTTGACCTAAAAATGGTCAGTGATGGAGAATCCACAGTGACCCATGGTACATTGTTTAATGGTTAATTACCCTTACTGTCAAAAAATTATTCCCTATTTCCAGCCAGAATTTGTCTTGTTTCAACTTCCAGCCACTGGACTGTTATACCTTTCTCTCCTAGACTGAATATTTGTTCCCCATGTAGCTACTTAGTCAAGCCACCCTTTAACCTTCTCTTTGTTAAACTAAATAGACTGAGCTCCTTGAGTCTACCACTATAAGGCATGCTTTCTAATCCTCTAAGCATTCTTGTGACTCCTCTCTGAACCCTCTTCAATTTATCAACATCCTTCTTCAATTGTGAGCACCAGAACTGGACACAGAATTCCAGCAGTGGTTGCACGTATGCCAAATACAGAAGTAAAATAACCTCTCTAATCCTGTGTCAAGATTCCCCGGTTTATGCATCCCTGTATTGCATTAGCTCTTTCGGGCCACAGCATAACACTGGGAACTCATGTTCAACTGATTACCCACCATGACCCCCAAATCTTTTTCAGAGTCACTGCTTCTCAGAATAGGGTCCCCCACCGTGTAAGCATAAAATACATTCTTTGTTCCTAGATGTATACATTTACCTGTATTAAAATACATATTGTTTGCTTGTGCCCAAATCACTCTGAATCTAAGACCTGTCCTCTTCATTATTTACCATTCCTCCAATTTTTGTGTCACCTGAAAACTTCAGTAATGATTTTATGTTTTCTTCCAGATCATGGATAAAAATGTTACATAGCATAGGATCAAGAACCGATCCCTGTGGGACTCGACTGGAAACAGACCTACTTGATGATGATCCCCCATTTACAGTTTGAGATCTATCAGTTAGCCAGTTTTTACTCCATTTAATGTGTGTCATGTTAATTTGTATCATTCTAGTTTTTTTTATCAGAATGTCCTGGGGTACCAAGTCAAATGTATTTTCCACTGAATGCATCTGATGAAGTGAGCTGTAGCTCATGAAAGCTTATGCTCAAACAAATGTGTTAGTCTCTAAGGTGCCACATGTACTCCTTTTCTTTATGTCAATACTATTACCTTTATCAGCCAAACATGTAATTTCATAAGAAAATATAGCAAGTTAGTTTAGAGAGACAAGGGTGGTGAAGCAATACCTTTTATTGGATCAACTTCTGTTGGAGAGAGAGAGAGAAACTTTCGAGGTTATATAGATCTCTTCTTCAGGTCTGGGAAATGTATATAGAGTGTCCCAGCTATGCGTAAGCTCGAAAGCTTGTCTCTCTCACAAACAGAAGTTGGTCCAATAAAACCTATTACCTCACCCACCTTGTTTCTCTAACAACCTCAGACCGACATGGCTACAACAACACTGCATACATCAAGTTAGTTTGACAGGATCTATTTTCCATAAACCCATGTTGATTTAATTACATTACTCTTCTTTCTTATTCATTAAGTCCCATATCAGCTGCTCCTTTATCTTGCCTTTATCAGACTGACAGGCCTATAATTACACAGGTCACCCCATAAAGCCTTTTTAAAAATTGACACACCATTAGCTTTCTTCCAGTCTTCTGGAATTTCCCCAGTGCTACAAGACTTGCTTAAGATTGAGGTACTCAGGAGTTTAACTCACATTGAAAGTCCTGTTAGTGCTTAAAGACCAGATTTTCAAAGATATTTGGGCATCTAAAGAAGTTGACTGGTGCCTAGTAGGATTTTCAAAAAACACTGAAGCAGCTTAAATGCTTAATTGCAATGGGACTCTGGTGCCCAAGCAGGTTAGGTGCTTTTTAAAATCCCAGTACGTGCCTAAATACCTTACTTTAAAAACCTGACCCTACATCACTTTTGAAAATAGGACTTAGACACTTGAATTTTTTACCCTCAGTGTGTTTAATTGTAGGCCTGACTATTCTAGATATGCTATATGAATTCACATGTTTCGCTTAAAGGTACTGTTTACAAGCAGAGAAGATTAGATGAGAGTTGAATCTTGTAAGAAACATTAGAGACTGAATTAGGATTTGACATTCATTTGTTTCTCTCCCATTTTATCCTCTCTTCATGTATCTTGCCTTTTCTTTCAGTGAAAGAAAATAATAATAATAAAAAAAGATCAGATGACCACCTCCATTTTTGTTCCCTATTCCTATTCTTTTTCACCCTGGCATTCTTCCCCCTGTATTCTCTCATTTTTCTCCTATCCTTTCCCAGTTCTCTCTCCCTGCTTCACTGTCCTCCAGTTTGCTATTCATCTCTTAGCTTTGCCCCTCCTCCAAGTTGAATAAGTTAGTTGCCCTCTTATTTTCCAGAAATAGATGCCTTTTTCTTGTAAGAAAGAACTGACACTGACTGGAATTTTGTCAAACTGCGTGAAGATTAGTTTCTTTGAAGCCTGGTCCATGTTTGAATCCAAGCTGCCAGGTGTGAAAGGTCAGCCTTTTAGCCCATGGTGACACCTCTTGTAGAAACATGTTATTGTTGGTTTCTTTTTAATAGTTAAATTAGTGCAGTTAAAATTGGGTAAGAAGTTGAGACATTTAAAATTTCATCAATCATTATGCAAACTGCAACTGGTTGCAGATTCAGCTCAAGGACTATTTTTCAAATTTACTTTTGTCTTGTTTTTTTAAAATTGTATATATTCCCCTTGTTCATATTAACAACAACATACAGGTGCCCTGGGCCATCTTCTGCTTGTTAGCAGTGGAGACAGGGGACATGAGAATTGTTATAATGAAGAACAGACCATTCCATCTAGTTCAGGAGTCAGTCTTTCTGACTTTGGCCAATGCTGGATGCCTCAAGAAAAGACATAGGCCCTCTATATGGCATCACAATGGTGTAGTAGTATGCTATGGAGAGTAAAGTTTTCATGATCCAAGCTATTTGTCAGTTCATGAAAAGCACTTTATAAGAGCTAGATATTATTATGATGCTCTGGCAATGAAGAGATATGGGCCCAGCAGATTTAGAAAGGAGTGTATTTCCCCATCATATTCCAGGAGACTCTGGCCAGCGCAGGTCATAAAATATATGAATATAAAAAGTAATCTCTTTGAGGAAAAAATGCTTTCAAATAATGGATTTATCTGGCCAGTGAGAAAATAACCACCCTTAAACTGATAAATTAAATGGGGATATAAGTTCCATTCTGATTTTACATAAATTACCATTATGAAGGGTTATTATTATATATGTATTACTTATTATGAGGTGCATTTTGTATCTTGTTTAATATTGTTAAAGTGTTACATTTTTTAAAAAATTCTTATTTAAAGACAAAAGTAGTAATTGAGGTGTTAATAAATTAGAATAACTTGCCTGGTTGTGAGTGTTTGATTAGCAAAACAGGCCAAATTGTAGAAGAATAGTCTTTATCCTGTTACCAAAAGTAACAAGGTGATATTGTAGCTCTTAGAATGTTACTGAACATATAACACCAATGGAATCTGTCTGAGTACAATACAGTCACTCCACTATTGGTATGTAATTCAATGATGTTGGGATGTCTGATGTTGAGAGGCAAATTGTTGCTAAAGTTGTAATATAATCTCAGATATTGTGTTTAGCAGTTTGCAGTCATTAACACTTTCATGTACTTGTGAAGGTTCTAATTTCACGGCTGTGAGAAAATGCATGATTTATCTAAATATATTAATTATATTTATATGTTATGGGTATAGAAATCTTTGCTTTAAGTGCTTTTCACATGAAGGTCCAAGATAAATATTTTTCTAAAGGCAAGTGGTGGGATTTAATCAGAGATGAAAACTGCCTATTAGATCATCTAGTGCATACTCCTGCCAATTCAGGATTTTTTCTTACAGTACATTTTCTACTGTTTTGTCCATGCAGTTTTAAATTATTCAAGCAATAGGGATTCTACCACTTCTCATGAGAGGCCATTCCACAGTCTAATACAGTGTTTCTCAAACTATTCTACTGGTAACCCCTTTCACATAGCAAGCCTCTGGGTGTGACCCCCCCGCTTATCAATTAAAAAGACTTATTTAACACCATTATAAATGCTGGAGGCAAAGTGGGGTTTGGGGTGGTTGCTGACAGCTCACGACCCCCCATGTAATAACCTCGCGACCCCCGAGGTGTTCCGACCCCCAGGTCTAATAGGTCTCAGTACTAAGAGCTATTTCTTGATACTTGGCATGAAATTAAGAAAATTAAAATTTAGGCCATGATTCCAAGCTAGTTCCCCTTGTTCTACGCAAGGGAGGGGATTCTGTGCCACAACTCTAAGGGGCACAGCACAGATCTTGCTCCTCAGGGTGTGGGGGAGCCAAGGTAGCTTTCAGCCATCTTTGCACCCTTATGATCCTGGGCTACTCTGGGGACTGGAGAGGTCCCCAACATAATTTAGATAGCCTTGAGGCATTTCTAAATTATGGCAGGAGAGACTTTGTACCACAGCGCTGCTTGTAATTTCTCTATTGCTGCTTAATGTGGCCTCACACCTGCCCCACCCTCTAATACAAGGGCTTCCAATGGGCTCCTTGGCTGTCTTCCACAGTACCTGCACTGGGGGAATACTTCTACGGCCACTAACAGAGATTTAAGACCCCCTTTATGCCGCTATAGTCTTTTTATATGGAACAAAGGGGCCTGAAGAAGGGTGAAAATTTCAGCTAAGACTCTGTTCCCTTATGATGTTTATGCCCTTTGAATACCTACATTCAGTTATATCTCCACTTAAATTATCATTTAGCAGCAACAAGTCCCTTTCATCTTTCCTCATAGATCAATACCTTCCATCTCAATTATCTGTCTTGCTCACCTTTGAATTCTAACCAACTCATAGACCAAGTGAGAATAGAGTCAGAAAGGTTAAAAACAAGAGAATAAAATGAGAAAACCTAGCACAACAGTCCAAAAAAAGCAGAAGTAGAACACAAAGAAATGTTATTAGACCATACCATCAAAAGTATTTCATTTAAATTTATTTGAGACAATGAACCTCAGCCGAAAACTAGGACAACCACATTTTCTTTCCAGTGAATCTACTTTGAATTCTTAGCTGTCTGCATACATGTAATCAGAATATTTTCTCTAGCCCCAATTTCAGACCGTTCTGACCTTCCAGTCTAGAAAGTGGTATTGTGCCAGAATGCATGATGTGTTTGATGATGAAGACAAAATAGATAAACAGAACTACATCTAGTCTAGAAAACTGGTTTCTAAAAGGCTTTTACCTCATCCACATGACTACAGAAAGCATTTTACTTTAAAATGGATTCAGCAAACAGACATTTGTAAGGACTAGTGGGCCAAACCCTAGGGCCTTGTTCCAGGAAATGAAACTTAAATTGCTTGACATGGAAATTTTTCTAAGCACGCTGCTTCAGGCTTTTTTCCCTCCAGACACCATGTCACCTTAACAGTTTAAACGATTTACTGAGATTAATAAGAGTAATATTGAAATTTTGTTAGCAGTATAATCATGGAAAAAGAAAAAATGATATTTGAGTGGGGAATTTGGAAAAGTATATAAACTAGTAAAACAGTCAGCTGATCAGGAATTTGATGAATTAGATCTAAAGTTACTAATGTTGAGGAACAATGCCAGTCACTGACCATTAAGTCAACATCCTACAGGATATGGTTAATGCAGTAACTAATGATAATGTATCACTTGATTTTAAAGGTGAATCCTTGGGAGAATATTTTAAAATAGATATTTGACAGTTCTCTGATTGCCTCCTTTAACGGAAGGAACTGACTCAAAATCATGTGAGAATATATAATTACATGAGTTTTTTTATAAGTAAAATCAGGAATGGAACTTAAGATAGATGCATTAGATAAGATTTCTACTTCTAATGTTCATATGAAGCAAGATTTGGCTGTGGCTAAGCTGACTAGTGATTCTTCTCCTGTCAAGGCAGATATGAAAAGTGTTTTTGGATTCCATTTAAAAAAAGATTGCATTTAATTTGTAGTAGAATACAATAGTAATGTTTCAAGATCTACCTTTTCACTGATAGATGCAGATTTATACAATTAAAAAGCAAATGAGCAGATTGATTGGTTTAGAGCCTGATAAACTGGTGATTCATGTTGAGAAGAAAAGATACCATTTTATGGATCATGATGCTGCTAAAAGATTTGGTCAGCTATTAGCTGTACACAATCTATTATAGATGGATGATTATCTTTCTAGCAGATAATTTGTTCAGCAAGATGAATAAAGAACAGACTGTAAAGCAGACTCTGATACTACTACTGATATCATTTTAAAAAGCACCACCAAGTGTTCTGAGAGTTTTTGATACACAGGTTGGAGAACTTTTTTTTGTTTTGTTTTCTTAAATCTCTCTTTGGTTCTTTTTGGAAATTACTGGAAAAGATATTATAACTCTAATATGAATGTTGTCAAAGAAGTTTCCAAGAGCCTCCAATTCAATTTATTAAATAGTATTTAATGCGATATATTCAAAGGAAGCCACTTTAGTGAACAAAACGATGTATCTATTACTCTGTCTACGCACAGGTAGGCAAGGTGCTCATCTGTAGTCAGTGACTGGCAGTATGATTGACAGACATGTAGTTTTCTAGAAATGCTGATTAACATCAATTAACCTTTGCGGGACAGTGTCTGCTAGTTATAAAAGACAGAGAACTTTTCTTCTTTTTCTCATGTGGATTAAGGACAAAACTGAAAGTGACCAAAAATTAGATACAAAATCCTACATTAATGCAATATTAAGGATGCACAGTTATGGCACATGCAACTCAGGAACTGACAAAAGTTATGATGGAATACACAACTATGTCTCTGTCCTGTTTGCACTGCAGTACCATATAATTACACAATCACAGGTTATTAGCTACATAATGTGTTTCTCACATTATAGAAAAAAAACATACTGTATTAACCGAGAAGTAGCATGTTATAACTAAAGACATAATTGCCAATGTATGTATAGAGCAGAGTTGGGGTGTGTATTCAACTTTAACTTTTCATTTCCTGATTTGTGTCTTTAACTGCTGCATTTATATAGTTTTTTCTATCTCCAGAATATAATTTCTTAAATTAAATTGCCATGGTAGCTTTAATACCAGAAATAGTAAAATTTCAGTTTTGTACCTCATCTGAAACATGGCATCTCAACTCCAGCCATGCTGGTGTGTACAAATGCGCTGAGGCATTGCTTCAATACTGTTTCAGAGAAAATTGTGCCAGCTTCCAAAATCACTATCACTTCATCCAGCACTTCACCGGATGTTGCTTAGATATGAGATCTGAAAGGATCATAGAAAAACGTGGTTTTGACCATCAAAAATTTGTGTTGCATAAAAAAAGGATTTCCCTTTAACTATTTATAATGTGCTCCATTTTATTGTCATCAGGTGCCTTCTTGTACTTGTATTATAGGGACAGATAAATCACTAGGACATAATAATGGAGAAGAAATGGTAATAGTGTCTCCCCAGGCAAGGGATTCCTTAGCCTTAACACAATGTCTCACCTCCTCTCCTCCTAGTTACTAACACATTGCTGTTATTTTGTTTCAGTTCACCATACCCCAGGGAAATGCTCACAGCCAATCTTAAGAGAAATACTGAAAAAAAAAGTCAATGTTTCTATTTACATTAGAACTGGGAAAGCCTCTCATTCCTAACACTCTTACCTTTAAAAAAATAAGCATAAAATCTTACATTTTGGCCCTAACCTTATTTGGAAGTCTTTGTAACATATTTGTTTATTTTCTTGTTTGTAAGCCAATAATAATGATGATGGTAATCATTAGCTGCTGCTTTCGAGCTAGAAGGGCACATGCAAGAGCTCAGGTTTTTTGTTTGTTTGGTTGGGTTTTTTTGTTTATGAGTCACCTGACCATGTTCTTTAGTAGAGAGGAAGACAAAGAATCATCTTTCGTGAAGACAAGTCTAGTTTACAGTGGCTCTACTCATTACAAATGTGTAGCCAAATATACCGCAACAAGTATGAATACATGAAAACCTCTCTCTGCAATATTCTGCTTGCACTCTTAAAAAAAGGTTAACACATGTACTGTACTTTTTTCTTGAGGGAAACAGATGTCAGGAACTCGGTACCTTACTGGTGCCATAAATGTCCTCTCCCTGAAACCTTTGTTTATTCCTCTTGCACAATTTCTCACTTCCTTTTCATTCTCTCTTTGACATAAATTTTTCTTTGAGTTCTGAATCTTAAGTTGAAATAACATGTTCTTGGGAAGTAAGACATGCTATTAATAAGTATACCATTATTAGATCAGAGAGTCTATCACTAACATATGAATGGCTGTGGAGCAGAGGAGAGGCTTAAATCAGAAGGGCTAAGGGTGTTTGGAAGGCTGGATTACTGTCTAATGCCTAAACCATTTTTTAAAAGGCATTGCTTTAAACAAGTTATTAAGCATAATAAACTTTCTTCTTTGAGCATAGCTGTTTTCCTATTTTCCAACAGCATTCAGGACTCTTTCATATTCAACTAATTTTACACTTGACTCCCCCGCCAAAAATTAAAAAAATAAATAAATAAAAAAGACAAAATCCCACAGGAGAGGCAACTGGGAATCAAGGGACATTTTTCTTTGAGGATGGGGGAGATCAGAGCATATTCTATGTAGAGAGGAAGCAACCAGTCAAAGGTTAATTCAGGAAGGAATGGGGTCACAGTGCATTTGAAGAGATTAAGAGAAGAAAGCAGGTGAGAGGCTCCAGTTTTAGACGCAGAGAAGAAAGTTAGGAGGACATTAGAGAGAACTGGTAGATGAGGTCCCATGGGAAGAAAATCTAAGGTATAAGGGAATTCAGGAGGATTAACAGTTTCTCAAGGAGACAATATTAAAGGCACAATTGCAAACTATCCCAATGCAAAGAAGGAGGGAGGGAAGTGTCTAATATCCATCAGGAAGAATTTAATGACCTGAAAATCAAAAAGCACTCCTCTGATAACATGGATGACTTGCAATGGAGGAGTACAAAAGAATATCACAAGCATGTAGGTACAAAATTAGAAAGGCTGAGACACAAAATGAGTTACACCTAGCAAAGGACATAAAAGGCAATAAGAGGAGATTCTTTAAATACATTAGAAGCAAGAAAAAGATGAAACAAAGCGGAGGCCCTCTACTTAGCAGGGAAGGAGAGCTAATAACTGATGATATCAAGAAGCTGAGGTGTTTAACGCCTATTCTGCTTCAGTCTAGGGAACCTAAGGAACTAGCTGAAGCAATCTTGGAACCATTAGCAATTACCTTCGAGAACTCAAGGAGGATGGGCGAGGTCCCAGGGGACTGGAGAAGGGTAAGTATAGTACCTATCTTTAAAAAAGGGAACAAAGAGGACCTGTGGTATTATAGATCAGTCAGCCTAAGTTCAATACCTGAAAAGATACTGGAACAAATTATTACACAATAAATTTTTAAGCACCTAGATGATACCAGGGTTATAAGGAATAGCCAGCATGGATCTATCAAGAAAAAACCATGCCAAAGCAATCCAGTTTCCTTCTTTGACAGTATTATTGGCCTGGTGGATGGGGGAAGAGAGGAGAGCAGTAGACCTGATATATTTTGATATTAGTAAGGAATTTGAAGATCCCACATGACATTCTAATAGTCAATTTAGGGAAATGTAGTCTAGATGAAATTACTATAAAGTGGATGCACAACTGATTGAAAGGCTGTACTCAAAGTTATCAATGGTTTGCTGTCAAATTTGGAGGGCATATCTAGTGAGGTCTGCAGGGGTCAGTCCTGGGTCTGGTACTATTCAATATTTTCATTAATGAGTTGTTTATGTTATTTAATGTTATTTCAACTTGACTGGAGAGTATGCTTGTAAAATTTGAAGATGACACCATGCTGGGAGGGGTTGCAAGCAGTTTGGAAGACAAGATTAGAACTGAAAATGATCTTGACAGATTAGAGAATTGGTTTAAAAACAATATGAAATTTAATAAATACAAGTGAAAAGTACTATTCTTGAGAAGGAAAAATTAAATGTACAGCTACAAAATAAGGAATAATTGGCTAAGTGACAGTCATGCTGAAAAGAATCTGGGGGTTGTAGTGTATCACACAAATGAGTTAATGTGATGCAGTTGCACAAAAGGCTAATATCATTCTGGGGATATTAATAGGAATGTTGTATTTAAGACATGAGAGGTAACTGTCCCACTCTACTCAGCACTGTTGAGACTGCAGCTGGAGTACTGTGTCCAATTCTGGGTGCCACACTTTGGGAAAGATGTGAATAAATTTAATAAGGAAATACAAAGTATGCTGGAATGGAGATAGTTAAAGAGTCAGACAGTCCTTGGGTCTCACTGGTTGTTATGGTTCCTAAGAAGGATAGGAATATAAGGTTGTGTGTTGATTACAGAAAACTTAATACTGTCACAGTACCTGATGCATATCCGATGCTCAGAACTGATGGCATGTTAGATACTTTAGGCTAGGGGAAATATCTAATTACTCTAAACGTCATGAAGGGATACTAGAAAATCCTTTTAGACAGTACAGAAAAATAATCCACGTTCATTACTGATTTGGGATTTTATGAGTTGAATGTGTTACCTTTTGATTAATGCAGGAGCCACCTTTCAAAGGCTCTTTAATCAAGTGTTAAAAAGTTACAAGACTTTGCACAGGCTTATATTGACGACATTGCAATATTTAGCAATTCTTGGTCAGATCATAAAAAACACTTGGGAACAGTGCTGACAAGACTCAAAGATGCGGGTCTCACTGGAAAAGTGCCAAAATGTAAACTAGAAGGAGCCAAAAGGTCTTTTTTAGGTAGGTAGGTGGTGGCCAAATTTCTCCTGATCCCTTGAAAGTACAAATCTATTGCTAACTGGCCTTTCCCCCCTAAACTAAAAAGCAAGGCAAATCTTTCATAGGCTTGGCTACCTATTACCACTTATTTGTACATGGTTTCAGTGACATCACACAAGTTGGTGTGTATACTATTCCCTGGGGGATAGCAGACGTGGTATTTCTGTGAGTGTTCAGTGGAGAAGATACTTTGAAGCAGAGGAATGCTTCAAAGGGACTCAGGGATTGGGGTGCACTTATTGTTAACCTGCATGGCAAAGTTAGGGCTGACAGTACCCAGAAGAGAGTGCTTGGAAGGCTAACAGGCTAGTAGTGTCAGCGGTCTGACACCCAGTTAAACACAAACAAGTCTCTCAGATGCTGGAGACATTGGTATAATAAGGTGACTCTCAGTCCTAGGTACCCTGAGAACCATCACAGTTGGGGAAGAAGTAAAGAGCTTAATCTGCAGTAAGGGAGATTTTAGGTTAGATGTTAGAAAAATCCTTTATACTATAAAGGTTAGTTACATTCTGGAATAGGCTTTCAGAGGAGGTTGTGGAATCCCCATAATTGGAGGTTTTTAAGAACCAATTGCACAAACACTTTCAGGGATGGTCTAGATTTACTTGGTCCTGCCTCACTGCAGAGGGCTGGAATTGATGACCTCTCAAGGTCCCCTCCAGCACTATGATTTTATGAAGGAAGAAGACTGTTAAGGTCTTCGAAAAACTCGGTAAGATTCTGTCTGAAGAGGGAGAGTAAAATGTGGCAATAAATAGATGTCAGGTACTGAGGACATGTGAGTCACTCAGATGAGTCAAGAACAAAGAGTGATTTTGTTACTCTCTTTTGTAACTAATTCTCCATGGCATTACATCAATACAATACGACCAATTTGAGACTGGCACAATATACATTTCTAAATAATTTTCCAGAATAAACTTATTTGAAAAAAATTACTTCTTATTTATATGCTTAAAAGAGACGGGTTGCAGTAAACTTAAAGTTATTCAGAATGTCTTGGCTTTTTAAAATAAGCTCATTGTTTTGCACAATAAGTTTAGCAAATTTCATAGGAAATACACATACAAGTACATCCTACATTGATAAGCTCGGATAATAAGGTGATGGGCATGGTATAAAAACCTAGATAAACTGATAGGAAGTTACTGCTTACTTCAGAAAGGATTTAGAGTTGGCTTGATTTAACTATGGGTCACGAAGAAAATACATTCATTAATTTCAGCTCATTGCAACAAAATATTTGTCATTCCTTTCTCCTAGGGGGAAAAAAAATAAGACTGCAGACTAGATGGCATGATTAGTAGTTAGTATTCAAAACCCTTTTACTGTTTATAATTTTGTGATTTTATTAATCTTGTCCTTGTTTTCATTTGTTTCTGAGAAACATTCCAAAAAAATGAAGGAAAGAAAATATTTTGGAGTCATCAAATGAAATTATTATAGACTAATAATATTAAAAGGACCCAAGAGTCAAAGATGAGCAGAAAAGTATCAAAATGGCAAAAATTCAGGTACCAGCAATCTACAAAAAGGTTTTTATGATTTTAAAATTTATGACAAGATTTCAGATCTCTTATTTGGATCTAGAACTTTATTTTGAAGTTTAATTCTCTCATATTACAACAATTCTTTAAATTATTCAGGAGTGTTAAATATTACTATAATAGTGAATCAAATAGCACTTGTGCCTCATTATCATAGCCTGGCTTCTTATTCTGTCCCTCAGATTTAGTCTCACTGCAAAAAACGTGAATAAAAAAAGCATTAAAATGACAATTCACTCTCCTACAAAATTAACAACCTTAAAATGAGATGGAGGAAAAAAATCTGCAAATAGAGACTAAGACCGAGTCAACATTTTCTTATATTACTTCACAAACTTTTATGCTTCCTTTAGTATCAAAGATCTCACAGAAGTGCCTCTCTATTTGCCTGTCAAACAGAAGCTGTGCAGCTGTATGTAAAATGATAATTGGAAAGATAATATTAGTGGTCTTGCTTTTAATGCAGCATACTCATATACTGTAAGAAATAAAAACAGAACTGGTTGAGTAAGGGAAATTACTGTTTCCCAAGAAAGGAAATTGCCTGAAGCACATCTGGCAAAAAGGTTTAAATGCTTAATTATGGCAAAATATACATTTCACTCCTTTTTATAAGGTGAGTTCTCTAAAGTGAATGGCTTTTTTTTTAAAGGGGGAAATATCTAATTTTTACTTTAAATATACTGGGCAGTATTTGCTATTTTATGTCAAACACTCTATTCACTTAACTAAAAGGCAATCAGGAAATTGCAGACTAAGCATCACAATTTCAGTTTGGATAATACATTGTACTGTACATTCAAACAGGCCCCTCCATCTATAAAGCACCACCAAAGGGAGATGACCAAAATGAGTAACGTAACAAAAATATTGAAAGGCAACTACAACTAATATGAAATATAATAAACTTTTTATTGAATTTTGTACTGAAATATAAAAAACCCTGTGCCAAGTTATTCAGAATCCTCCTACTTTAATATGTCTGACAATCTTACAATGCGATGTTCCCACTCACTGTTGATAGGATGCAGATCAGCCTGTCATTCAGTAGTTGTGGAATAAGCCCTGCCCTCCAAGCGAGAAGCCAGACGTGTTCTAACTCCTCAGAGATACAGTAACAATGCAGCATTCAGAATTTCTCCTCCTCACCGGAACTTTTGAGGACAAAAATTTATTTAAACTTTCCTAACATTTCACACTAATTTTCCAAATTCAGCTTCTTCCCATTTCCATTCCCTTGAGCTATGGCTAGTTTGGCTTTGCAGGAGGGAATTACTTTCGAGGCACAACTTTCCCTCCTCTGCTGGGAAAGCTGCTCCCAAATGGATGACAGGGGCAAACAATGTTCAAAAAAATGCGCCAAATGCAGCAACTTTTTCCAACATAGGGTTAAAGAGAGGTTATGCTCATTTTGTTGGCAAGGTGCCTCACTTTCAGCTTCCTACACATGGTGGGAAAGGCTAAGATCCTTGCAGCAAAGTAGAGAGTAAGTTGAGACAGATGTCGAGACAGCAAAGTCCTCACTGATATCTGAGGGGGACATTCAATCTACTTCACCACCGGACAGCATGTATCAGACAGGAAAGAAGAGCAGTCTCTCCTTTTGCAGGAGCACTAAACTAATCCTCCACAAACAGAAGGTTAGTCACAACATTGCACCCAGCCACAGATCTCAGAAGAGGCTGCTGTGCTCGGAAGCTATTGACTTGCCCACTGCTTCCACATGAGTTCCAGCCAGCATTCCTGGAGAAAGATTTCTGTACTCTCCACACTACTCCTGAATGCCACTGCAGCAATTAGGAGCCACACATTCAACAGAAATGCTAAATTGGTTGATCTTTCCAACATTCAAACCACTAGATTTCTTTCCTGTGGAGGTCCAAGCTATATCAAGGGCCTTCTACTCCAATCTTGCTCTTGACCCTCTACCCTCAAACAGCCTCTCAGACTCCTGCAGTCCCAACACAGAAGCAGGTTCAACCCTCAAAAGCCAGGACTCCAGTGTGATGGTTCTCAGGATACCCATGACTATGATTCATCTTGTTACTTCCTTGACTTCAGTGAGAGAAAGAGAGATTTGCTTGTGTTTAACTGTCAGCACCCTAATATCACCAGCCTGTTAGCCATCCAACCACTCTCAACTGGACTGTGCCAGCCCTAACTTTGCCTTGAAAGTTAAGAATAGGTGTAACCCCAGTCCTTGAGCTCATTTGAAGCATTCCCCTCTGGTGTCTAGCCCTTTATCCCCTGAACACTCACAGAAATACCAGGTCTGCTGTCCCCAAGGGAACAGTATACATACCAGCTTGTATGATTTAACTCAGGATCATCAGCACCTTTCCTAATATCACAACTTTGAGATATATTTATAGCGAAAACGAGGATAAGTTTATTACCAAAAGATTCATGATTCAAGATATTGTGTTATCATTTAAAACAAACTCATAGCACATTTTCTAGAGACTAAATTCAACAGGCTAATCTCATGTCTAAAGATGTTTATCTCACCAACGCCTTTTGAAGCATCTTCAACCAAGGCTGGTTGTGATCCCATTTTCATGAATGTAAATGCACTGCCTGTTTACTTTCTAAGGTGCAGGATCAGTGGGTGTCTTCTTTACTTTATACTTGCATCCAAAAAGTTCAGTCTGTACTGAGACAGTACAACCCCGTTGCTTGTTTTTCCTCTGTGCTGTTCCCTGTTGACTCTACACCTCTCTGCCGACTTTGTAATACTTAATTTATATGCTGACAGAGAGAGGGGTGAATAAACGTCTTTTGTCTGACAGAAAAGCTCTGTTATCTCTGCCATAATACAGAATTTAAAACTTCATTTTCAACATATATACATAACTCCTAGATAGTATCTGTACTGTGACGGACTCAGACCACAAGGATATAAGAGAGTAGCGGAAGCTTGTATATCAGCCTCAGAATGAGCAGGTTCCCTAGATAGCCAAACAAAGCTACTCCAGGCCAGTCAAGACACCTGATGCCAATTTAAACAGTTAAGATCGTTAGGTGAATGCTGGCACCTGACCTCAATTAACTGGCAACAGGTCAGTTAAGGCCGTTAGGCTAATGGAGACAGCTGGAACCAATTAAGGTCCTACTCATACTGCTTTAAAGCTCTCCTTTCCAGCTCTTTCTTGAGAAGCCCAGGTGAAGGGAGCTGGAGGAGTGGAGCATTGCTGAATCCTGAGGTAAGTGCGAAGCTTGGGAAAAGGGGACCATGGGGAAGTGGCCCAGGGAATTGAAGCAGCATCACTGGTGAAGGGAAAAACCTCCAACAGCTGCTACCATTAGGGTCCCTGGGCTGGAACCCAGAGTGGAGGGCGGGTCTGGGTTCCCCCCTTCCCCATGCTCTACAGAGATCCCCTTGAGAGGGGAAGCAGACTTGGTCCAGGCAGGAGGCCAAACTGAGCCTACTGAGCTCTAAGGAGCAACAGAGACTGTGGGTATTCCACCTTCCATACTGGCCTGTGATGAAAGTAGCTCAATAAGCTGTGACCTTTGCTGCTATGCTGGGAAAGGGATGTCATATTGAGGGTCTTAGTGAGCTTCTGAGGGCACTGAATCTGCCTGGAAGTGCAGGACCCACCAATAAAGGCTTGGAGCTTTGTCACAGTATGTACATTTCATAACAATATTAATGACCAGTGTGATGCTGGCTTTCAGTTAAGACCTCATATGACATTCTTTGGTGAACCAGAATCAGAATATTCTTGTAACTCTCTTGCCAGTTGGCATTGAGAGGCTGCTGGATCACATCCAGTCCCTTTGATCCCTCCTCAAAAACCCAGATGAACTGAAGTGCAAATATGTTCTCCGTGACTTAGTCGACCAGTGTGTGGAGGGATGAATGCATCATCCTTAGTAAATCAGAGCTGCCATCTCATAAGAGTTTTTCCAGATCAAGAGCTACTTTATAAATCCTCTCAGGAAAGGGTTCTTGGCCCTTCCTTGTCTGACAACTTCTCAAACTCCCGGTCTCCTTGAGATAAAGGTGGTAGCACAGCTCTAGCAATTGAGAAGAAAACCTTTAACAGATCACACTGGTAAATGTTATCCTCCACTTCATTGTCAAACTGAAGAATGAAAACACACACAGGTCCCACCAAAAAGTGTTAGAAAAGTAAGACAAATATTCCAAGTATTCCTCACTAAGAAAAAGGAAACTTTCAGCACTGGAGCATGAAACAGAGGCAGAACCTCATGCAAGATATTTTCCTCTTCAGTATTTTTAAACTAAGTTATCAAGGTTCGTAAGTGCTTTGGATATACTTCCAGGGGAGAAGCCAGTCACACAGCATCTAAGTAAAAATGTGAAGCAAAAATCCCTTAAAAATGTAAAGGAATATCTGCATCCAACTTAACTCAACTTTAATAATGCGAATGACCCGATAAATCTAATTTTGTCTGGTTAGACATCAAAAAATGTTAAAAAAATCTAAGAGAACAAATGTGATTGTGCAGACTCCCTGAAGGTTGCCACAAGTAGTCTCATTCCTTGAGAAAGAAACAGTTGTACAAACAGAAGGATATTTTTGTTCAAAGAAACCAATAGATTGAAAAGTAGAAACTTCTCTTCAGAAAAGTTTTGTGGCTGCATCAACAAGCTTTCAGGGTATCTGTCACATTTATTAGTTTTGGTAGAGCAACACCAGGCTATGCATTCTCTCTATTTGCCAAAAACAAATGTTTCACTATTAGATTTATTGTACAGGAAATATCCTCACCATGTCTTAAGCTTCAGACAAACACCTCAATGTACTGGGATCCAAAGCATGGTCGTTGGCAAACAAACACTCCCCAGAAAGCAAATCTGATATATTTGTTTTATATCTCATGCAGCTGAAATGTAAATCAAGCACATTTTGTCCCCTTTGGAGTTCTCCAGAAGTCAACTTTTTGGGCTGTCTTTAGATAAGGCAGTCATGAAAACATAAGGTGGAGTAAGACATCTCAACCATCCAATGAGCAACAAAGTAGAGATCCTAATTCCTACAACTGGCTTTCACAGCCTTTATACAGTTTCCATATCATAGAAAGTAAAACAGTGTTAACGTGTTTTGGCAGAGAAAGATATATATATATATATATATATATATATATATATAGGGAAACCTGTAATGACGCTTCTTATGATATACAGTGCTTGTCCTATGGATAAATAGGGGACTTTGGTCTCCAGTGCATATTATTTTGGAACCTTCTTTAGCACAACATTCACTTAAAATTAAAAGCAATATTTAATAAGAGAAGTCCAGTTTCTGTGTCCAGATCTAAGGAATTATAGGGCAATTTCTCCTCAAGAATCAAGTTCCCCAGCATGATGGTTTCCAGAGCGTATTTTCTACAGCAGACAATTTATTTTTCCAAGATTTTATTGGAATCAAACTCTTTCCTGGTCTTTCTTAGCTGTTTAGTAGTCTCATGCTTTCTGAAGTTAGTTGATCATTGGAGGACACAGAGTAATCCCTGTCCTCCCCATGTACAGACCTGCACTATTAAATATTGCTCCATGATGTATTTTTCTTCTTCTTCCACCACCGCTATTGACCACAACCAGAGGCGTGATATTAGGCCAGTATGATCTAATATAGCAAATCCTATACTCCCTTGTCATTTATTCAGAGCCGGCTCTAGGTTTTTTGCCGCCCCAAACAAAAAATTTGCCACCCCAAGCTCAGGTGGGGCTGGGGCTCGCAGGCGGCGCTGGAAGCGGAGGCAGTGATGTCACCTTCTCCCAGCGCCTGCAGGGGCTTTACCCCCTCCCCTGCCCGGCTGCGCAGAGAAGCCCTGATATAAGGGGTGGCACAAGGCAGCGCAGCAGCCGGCTCGCAGATGAGGTAGCACAGCCCTGGCTCCCCGGCAGGACTCACCCTCTCCTCCCCAGGTAGCGGCTGGGCCCTGGCAGGTCAGCATCCCGGGGCTGGGGCTGGGGCTGGGGCTGGGGCTTTCCCTTCCTTGCCTCATCTAAGCGGCACAGCTCTGAGAACACAACTGCCCAGAAAAAAAAGGGTGGCCGGAACGCCGCCCCTGGAAATGTGCCGCCCCAAGCACGTGCTTGCTTTGCTGGTGCCTAGAGCCAGTCCTGCATTTATTGAGGAATTCCTACTGCCACTCTGTTTGAAACATTATCCCCTTTTGCCCAGCTGGGAGACTTTTGATTGATGAATATTTTTAAAATGAACATAATTTAAAATAGCCAGTTAATAACATGACTGACATTTAAAAAACTGTTTTCAAGCTTTCCTATTCACTTTTTACATGATTCACATAAAAGATCATTCTATTCTAATTACAGTAGAATGTATTTATGCACAATATGTTCAGTTGAAGGTTCAATTCTTAAAAAAAGAGCATGATTTCTTTCTGAAAGGATAAGCTGAAGCCTACCTTTGTCTGATTAGAAAAGTGTCTTCCTCCTTATTTATACAAACTATTAAACATAAGCCAAGCAATGCTGGGCTGAGAAACAGTTCAAAAGAACGGTTTCAGAGTAACAGCCGTGTTAGTCTGTATTCGCAAAAAGAAAAGGAGTTCTTGTGGCACCTTAGACTAACCAATTTATTTGAGTATAAGCTTTCGTGAGCTACAGCTCACTTCATCGGATGCATGTGAGCTGTAACTCATGAAAGCTTATGCTCAAATAAATTGATTAGTCTCTAAGGTGCCACAAGTGCTCCTAGTTCAAAAGAATTTTTCTTTAAGAGGACCAAACAAACAAAGGAACTTTTGTGTGCATATTTTAAAATGATCACAAGAAAAAATTTACAAGCTCACGCTGAAAATATACTTGGAGGCTATAAGAACTGATGTCTAGGAAATTCGTAATTAGAGTTGTGCTTAAGAAATTCACAGGGGTCCTGTAATTGATCAGTTTTTCAAGAGATTTAGTGCAGCATACCATACAGCATTCAGCAGTATGCTCTGATCTTTGTGCTGCCTTGCAAGTGACCCCCCCTACAGGAAGATAACGGATAAGCCAGGAGGGAGGAGCAGTTTAGCTACACATGTCTGGCTACTCTTATCAACTTATCATATAAGGAAAGGAAAGTGATTGATTCAGATACCGAAGCTGTAAAATCTTGCCAAAAGGCAAGCAGAAGAAAACATTAAAGCTTAGTTTTAAAACTAACACAGAACTTGCAGCTGAGACAGGACTGTTTCTCTATTGCATCTGACAGTTTAGGGCACAGCCGGAGAGAAGACAGCACTTTTTTTTTTACCAAGTTTGCAACGGGAAAGTAAAAAAAAAAAGCCCTCATTCAGAGTACTTTACACATGACAGTAAAGCACTGAATTTCAGGGCAGGTCAACTTGATAATCTGGACTCTTGTTAAGCATACTGAAAATAAAATACTTCAGTATTTTAGATTTGCTGGGTTATCATAGCAATTAAAATGTGGCTGGCTGTTTACTTTATTTTGAGCTGTAATCTTGTTTTAGCTTCAGGGTATAGCTCCTTTCGTAAAAGCATGGAGACTATCGGCAAGAAGCAGTATCAGGTTCAGCATGGGTCATGCAGCTATACCTTTCTATTGCCTGAGATGGACAACTGCCGCTCTTCTTCTAGCTCTTATGTGTCTAATGCAGTGCAGAGGGATGCACCACTAGATTATGATGATTCAGTACAAAGACTGCAACTACTTGAAAACCTCATGGAAAACAACACTCAGTGGCTAATGAAGGTAAGACAATATCATTTCTATTCTAAACACAGGGTATGACTTACAGTAATATGTTTCTATACTTCTACTAATGCTGCTTTTTCTACTTCTGTAAATCTCTAATTTCACAAAATTGTCAACAAACTTTCTTTCCTAGGCTACGTTTGTGAATTAAGAGGTTGAATCAAAAGCTCATTTTGAAGTCCGGGATCATTATACAATAAGTAGAAGGGGAGCGAGAGCTGCATTATTCTGCAGAACATGTATGCTGTTTAGCTTGCAAGCAACTCAAATTTAATGACAACAGTTACTAGCAGTTATATATGCTGGCTTCAGGCATACATGTGAAAAGTCATACATGAAACAGTAAAAAGAAAAGGAGTACTTGTGGCACCTTAGAGACTAACAAATTTATTTGAGCACCTAAGGTGCCACAAATACTACTTTTCTTTTTGCAAATACAGACTAACACGGCTGCTACTCTGAAACATGAAACAGTAATAGGAAAAACTTGATCAGCTAGTTATTTACAAACAACTGACAGTGGCTAGCTTATCTCTATTTAAAAGTGCCTACAGTTTATTTACATGGAGTCATTTTCACATTGTACAGAGATTTAAGTATGAGACTCAAGATTAGCAATCTACAAATGCTTCTTTGATTATCTCCAGGGACTGATTTGTAGTGAAATTAACCTAGGGAAATGACAATTTCAAGAAAGCTCCACTAACTAAAGTCCTTTGAATCCTGTAATTCTTCCACTCAAATACAGAGTTTACAAAGGAAAAAGCAGAAACAAAACGTTGTTTCCATTAGTACAGAAAGTATGTCTGTCCTCATAATTCCTACAAAACAACCTGTTATAAATTGAGGGAATACATGTGTGTGTGCACACACAGATGCACATGTACACACATACCCCAAACAAGGCAATATTTATATATTTCTACATGAATAATGGAAAGGCAATTAAATAATTCACTGATAAACGTTCATGTTAACAGAGGATACAATTACATTCAATTCCACACAAACAAGTTACATTTTTACTGAACCTAATTCAGACATTCCCAAAATATTAAACAGTATGTTAAATTTTGACTTACGCTTGAGTTACACCAGCAGCTGTATCATTTTAATCTTAGTACAGGAAGAATAGTTTAGTTGCACAGTATAGCTCTAATCCTGAATCTATTTCACACTATTATGCCTATAGTCTAAGCAAAAAGTATTATGATGCTTTAACATAATCACCATAATATAATGCTGCAAATACTTCTCTTCATATGCTTCAATGACAGCATAAAAATGGTTCTGAATTGTAAACAAAAGTAGAAAGTAGCTCATTACTAGTCCAGTATGTTAGTGACTTTCTTAAATATAAACTTTATTCTTTATTTTAACATTTGTAATGAATCATCATTATAAAATATTATTTTCTCATTAGGATTTGCTTCCTCCCAGCAGGTACATAGATACACAGTATGATGTATCCTGTGAAGCCAGCTAAGTGTATTTGCATGTGTAAAACACAACAGCCCTATTTTCAAGATATAAAGCAATGTGTACTTTCATATGTAAAAGTAGGCCTTGGACTCTGTTCATAATCTGGAAACTTGGATGATTCTATGCAGGCCCCTAAACAACAAGCCTTCTTTTAGGGGTTTAAGGTGTTTAATATTTTAGGCATCTCAGTTTGCAAATTACAGCTTAAATATCTAGCCATTAACTACTCTTTTGCTTTAACTTCCCATTTCATAAGAAAAAAATATTTCCCTCCACACTTATGTACATTCATATTTATTTAGCAATATTTCCCGTTGCAGTGTTAAAGACCAACACTAACAGATGTGCAATGTAAGATGAAAATATACAAAGTAAACCAGTCTAATCTATTCAGTTGATAAGCCATTTCATAAAATAAATATTAAAGGCACACAGAAGAATTCTGTGCTAAATGCCAGTTATTACAATATTGCATTTGCTTAATTAAGAGACATCAGGTAAAGCAAAAACCTGTAAGATAATTCCACTACTCTTAGTCAAAATACTCTTTTTCCTGTCAATCTCTGGGAAATCCTTTTAAAAAAGAATAGATAAGCAAATCCAACACTGAGAATTCAAAAGGTAAGGTTTTTTTTTTCCAAAGAGGACACAAATAAATTGAAGTATTTCTTTGAGTTCTGCAAATGTTTCCATAGTAGCACAGTGCTGATTTTGAACTGTTTAAGCAGCTAAACATCCTGTAGAATGACTTACTGTTTACCTTTTCATTGCTTTAACACCTGGTTCTTTATGTTTTCTGTTATATCTACAAAGAGCACCTCAGAGTCAACTTCTGTTGAGACTCACTTTGTTAGTCACACCTGGTCTAAGGGGATGTGAAAAGCAAATAGAAAGCCTTAAAGTGCTTAATCTACCCTACTTGCTGTTTTTTTCATTCTATCACATACCATACTACACGCTACTTCATTAATATTTCAGATTATTAATGAAAACTCTTTAATGATCAACTCATAATTTAAATTGTATCAAATTTACTAGAACACTGACAGAAAATTGTAACATTCACTGCAATTTCTTCTTTAGTGATTACATTGAACTTGAGAAAAGTATTATGTCTTTTGTTCTTCTAAAAAATTATTTATTCAGGAAAGCACAGTTGAGACATGGCATCTTTTTATTTTTGAAGTGAAATTAAAGTGATCTAAAATTGTCTCACAAGCTTCTAACGTAAATTAACTTTACAGGCTTTGTTCCAAGTGTATTGCACATCCCAAAACAATTTCACATTTCCCCCTTTAATCTATCAACCAAAGGAAATGTTATGTTTCTGAATGAACACTGGACTATATGAATGGAACAGCCTGAGAAACGTACACTGTATCTGGTTAACAGACAAACACAATGGGAAGACAATTAGTTGCACAGGACTGTTTTTGCTTTTGTGTAAATAAGAAGAGAATTTGGCCTATAATTGCCACACATTGTATCTTATTTCATGGTACCATATTCGTTGCTGAGAACCATGCTAATAACGGATGTTATCACTGTAAATACAGTACCTAAATCTATACTGCGACCATTTTTAGTGATTTATAAACAGAGATACCTTTCTGATAACTGATGTTGATCATTAAATTTGAAGGAAACTGGGAATAAACCATCAGATACCATCAAGCATCTAGCAATAGCTGCTACAGTGGACGGCAAAAAAGCCATAATGCACCTAACGCAACTGTGCAATCCTGCACATTAATGGTATGTCTACACAGCAAAGAAAAACCAGCGACTGGCCTGTGCCAGCTGACTTGGGTTCACAGGGTTCAGGCTGCAAGGCTGTTTCATTACTGTGTAGACTTCTGGGCTCAGGCTGCAGCCTTGGTTCTAGGACCCTGTAGGGTCCCAGAGCAATGAAACAGCCCCACAGCCTGACACTGGGAGCCAGAATTGGCTGGCAAGGGCCAGCCACAGAGTTTTGTTTGCTGTATAGACATACCCGAAGGGAGCAATCCTTCTGGACATCCCCCATCCCAAAGGATCAGTTTACCTATTGTAACATGGTATTTGTTTATCCTATTTGTTTTGAAATGGGGGTGGGGGAGTGCCAAATAACCCTGAGTACATTTCAACTTTAAACCAGTTCAGGGGAAGAAGGAGGGGACAATTAAGATACACCACTAACGTTTTAATTTTCCAGGCTTATGCAGTAGTTACTATTCCTATTGTGAATTTTTGTTATGCAGCAATAGCAGATCTTCAAACATTGCTGCTGCAAGGTATACAACTCCTGTCCCTAAGGTTTATGAATAAACCAAATCCTATTAAAATTAGTGGCCGATATCACTCATTTGAATAATGGCAATTTCACAGCCAAAGCTCCATAAGTATCAGCTTGAGAACAGAGGCTAATATCATTGTATTCACATCTTTGTACCTAGCAACTTTAAAAAGAGAGGGATGGCTCTCTGTAAAGAGTGACCCTATTTAACAAATTTGCTGCGCAGTCCTAGGCTATGTTATTAGCAACAGTTAAAGACAACATATTGACCATGGAGTACTGAACTTAAACTGTACAAAATAAATTGGGTATCTGCTGACTGGGACAAGACAGACCAGCTGGTAGTAGTCTGCACCAGGACAGTCCAGGTCTAATCCAACAGCAGAACTTGGTTCGTATCCACTACTGACCTTAAAGTGGATTATTATGGGGTGCAGGTGTATTGGTAGAGTTTCACTCTTTTTGGTGATATTAAACAGATTCATTTTCCTTTCTCTGTTCAGTTTGAGGTTAAAAATCCTCTGACACTTTGAAATTACCTCAATTGACCAATATTTCTTCTCAATCAAAAGAAGTTCGAACATCTTAGACTACATGAGAATACTACCGGCAAACGCTCATTTGCCTGCACAACTACTGCATCACTACTTAATTAAATTATTATGAAACATTTTTCAGCACCTTGAATATAAAAGGAAATATTAAATATTCCATAAACCAAACTTTTATGCAATGCATAGGGACAAAAATACATGTTATTAAAAATTAGTCAGTTAATGTTTTATATTTTGCAGTATCCAACAGATGATTCTGACTCTCAAATCTAAGAACTACATTCCTTTCCTACATAACACATCTGTTTTCACTTACATGTTTCCATCTACCAGTTACATATTTGTTAAGCAGAAGAGTACTGGCAGGACACAAAAAGAAAATACCTTTTTTTCCCCACTTTGAGACAGTATCAGTGTATGTTTTGGGGCAAATTTTCCAAGCAACTATTCAATTTATTAATGTAAGTCATGTAGATAAATCCCAGAAAAATGTTTTGAAATTGCATTCCCGCACAAGCTTAAAGGAAAGGCTAATGTCATTATTCTAAATTGCAAAATTCCAATTTTCAATATGAAACAAGAATGAAACTGTATGGCAAGATGAAACCAGCCAAACAGTAGCAGAATGTTTCTTGCGCAATTCTACAATACAAAAACGAGACTGAGGATTTACCACCTGGCTCATGTTGTGCATCAACTAGGATCGCAATTTAGGCATATGGATAGTTGGAGCAGCAGTTGGGGGCTTTCCCAATTCATTCCCGACTGACATTTTTCCCCTTTAAACTGCCCTTCTTCTTGCACATGTAACAGCCAAACCTGGAGATGACCGAGCAGACAGTTTCCAGGACTAATGTCCCACTAAGATGCCTGCTTGCATCCCCATTTCACACATTCCAGCCAGAGCCTGCCCTTGGAGTCTGAGAGCATAATCTCCATAAAGTTCCCATAGCCTTACATGCAGAGACAGTTACCTTTAAAAACTGGGTTTCTTTTTTATGGGTACAATTATCTTACCACTGGTCCTCCTTTTGCATTTGTTTTTTAAAAATATGTATGCAACTATGCAACAGGTGCATCAGTATCTATTTCTTTATAAAACGTACCAAGCAAAACAATCAGCAGCACTGATGTGATTACTACTCTCACTGAAAACTCCTTTGCCCCAACTATAAACAAGTATTTTGTCAGCATTGAGCTCTGTATAAGACAGACAACAGGATCCATTCACAATCCACAATTCTAAACATTAATACTCTCAAGAGCTATACATATTATATATTATTTCGTATTAAAGTATTTGGGGTTTTGAAAAGTTCACTGCATTTTTCCTTATTTGATTCACAACCACTTATAGTAAATCAAGACTGTTCAGTGAAGAGCGCAGAATACATGCATTTTATTTGACAAGTTTTACCACACTTTTTATACAACAGCCTCATGCCACATTTATTGCTTTATTTTTTAATAGCTTTGGCTGAAAGCCAGTACGGGGTGCAATGAAATGCTACTTTCTGCATCATAGTCACATTATAGAATTGGACATATACAAGGAGATAACGTGATTTTGAAAATACAGTCTCTGGATTAGTGTCAAGGTCCGCAACATTGGTGAATAACTTAACTGCTAGAGAAGGGATCATCAGAGTAACAAGCCACATAGCCCCATCAGCTCACTCAAATAGAATCTGAATCAGCACCAAAGCAGTCAGATCAGTCCCTTCTGGCTGGGGGGATGGTGGGGCGGGAATTGAGGGAAAGAGAGAAAACCCTTCACAGGAGGTGCTAATTTGTCAGCATTGCTAATTAAATTATTGTGGTTGGCATTGCTGCTTCGCCCTGGCCTGGCATGCAAGAGCAGCAGAACAATTCCAAAACCATTGGTCTGAGGGAGAGGCAAGAAGACCGACAAAATGGGGAATGGAGTATTACCTTCGTCTTTCCTATGCTTGTGTTAGATGCCTGACAAGGATGCGTGGTGACTAGGGATTCCTGAGTGACTTTGCAATACAAATGCATCAGATGACACCTATAAGTCCCTCATGATAATTAATTAATACCGGAAATAAAAAGTGAATAAAAGCAGCACCAGAGAATTTGACAGAAAATGTCACAAAAAATCTACAAAGTGTAATCATGTCAAATGAAATTTTGCTTTTTAAAAGTCTGTTTTAATCCCTACAAATATCTGCTTTAGCAGTATGGAACCTATACCGTTAAATTTTACAGTAGAATGATTTAAGCTAATGTCCCTTCCTACAAAATTGCTTGTCAACTGGAAAAATTATTGATCAACTTGGCTTTCTTTTTAACAGACTTACCCCACTCTCTGAAGGTATCTCCAGAGTACAAGGGAAAATAATCACATTTGCTCTTTAAGACAGGATGGAATGCTCTGTTTGGTGCATCTCAAGTGCCCTACACTCCAAATAAACCACACAGTGTTCAAGAACACTTCAGATTACAAAATCCAGATCCATATTTTGTATCAAGAGATTCCAAACCTAAATGGTTCTGCAAACACTCTCAGTGTCAGTATTCAAGTTGCCCAAGAAAGCATGTCATATGGCATTAACTCCCTTCTTTAACAGCTTGCTTTCTGCATTTTCACTGCATCACACCATAAACATATTACTGCAAATGCTTTTTGTCTTCATCAGCCTGTATAGCATGGCTAAACCTCAAATTAGGATACTGAAAGATTTGAGTCAAAATGCATCCAGCAACTAGCATGGACAGGAATTAGTCTAGAGTTCTCTGATGGTGAATAGACTCCTCCCCTCCCCCCATATAATTTATAGAATGTTGATTCTAGTATACTACTAAGGAATTATTATGTATTAATTTGGGAAGTCTATGAAGCTACAGGCGCTCTGTCTCTACACTGCTTCCTCCAAAAAGCCTCAAAATGTTTGTTAGCTTATCCCAAGGACTTCCAGCTCTACTGGGGCTATAACGAAGACTCCCTATCCTCAGTCATCTTCCTCTTCCTCAAAGACCTTGACTTTCTCTTACTTGCTCTCTCCTTTACAAGAGGCCTGGAAATGAGATATCCCTTCCCTGGATGGGTGACATTTGAAGAACATCTAAAAGGTGCTGGTGAATCAGCAGTTGGCCCACTTCTTTCCAGACCAATGGACTTCAGAGATTCCTGCTGAAACCAAGCAACGTGCAATATCCTATGACACCATCTGATACTCTAGTGAAAATCATACCTTACAGTTGTAGGTTTCGTATCATGTGCAGCTTGAGTACTGAACAGAATTAGAGATTATAGAGTACCCTTCACTCATATCACCTCAAGTATGTATCGTGGACTTTATACAACAACTGAAATTTTACAATGTCCCGCTGAACAGCAAAGGCAGCCTTATTCATCTTAAATTTTCTAGAGAGGAAAGCCTGTAGAACACATTGCAACAGCTGTGTCTAGTGCAACAGGAATTCTTGAACAGGCATATCTATTTATTTTATTATTATTTATATTTTTAGACTCTGAAAAATCTTATGTTAGCGCACTCATTGTGATAATGAAAACTGACAAGTATACTAAAAAAACCACAAAATGAAACTTTCATGACCTGGATAATTAAATTTGAGCCCAAAGTTAGCATATAAAACATGATGTCTCAATTCTCTTCATTTTCCAATTCAAGTTAAATAGAAGGGGATTGTTTTTAGCAAATGGAATATGAGTTAAGATAATACCAGAATAAAAAATTTTATATGTATATTTTGTAATTTGTAAATTTCTTTGGCTTTTTAGGACTATATGCTAGAACTTTTAGGGGAAGAAAATTTCAATTATTTGGAATAGGAAAAAGTGTTGCTTTTTATAATGAGGATTAGTACCTTCAAATCCCGTGCTTAAAAGATAAACACATCAGCCCAAAACAGAGATGTGAAAGCCATCACTTAAATAATTTCCAGAGTTTTATCTTCCATTACAAGAACCATCCAGGTTAGTGACATCTGTATAATCCATCAGGAATCAGTTGCTTGAGAGAGTTTACTGATATATTGTGCTCAGGCTAAAGAATAATGGAACATATTTCCCACAGATTTTTACTTTCAACAGCAACATTCTGTTAATTGAGATCAATTGTTTGGTAAACAACCATTTTTTCTCCCACTTCATTTCAGTCAAGGACTGGTCAGCTTCTGGACACTTAGTTCAAGTTTGTTCAGTTTTGTAACCAAATACAGTATAAAGCATCCTCTTAAGTGGCACTAATCAGTCAAGTAACAGTAACCCTCTACTTCTTGCTTTTTTAAAATACAAACCAACACAGAATGTGGCACAATTGGCAATATCTGTCCTGGAAGAAGTCAGTGCTAGAATGCCAAGAATGGCACAGATCAAGACTGAGATACATTGGCCTAGCTGTGCAGTACATTTTTACATTTCCCTACATTGTATCAGGGGGTAACCTGTGCAATCAGTCTCAATGTAATGTGCAAGAAAACTCCCCCAGTGCAGCTTCATGGGTTTAAAGAAACAATTCCCTTGTTTGTGTCTGCTTGATCCCTTCAGAAATGTAAGCTAATTAAATACATCTACAAGGCCTTTCCAAAAACAGAGCAAGTCAAACTCAGTAAACACCAGGCTCCCCTCCTTAGACCCAATTTTCACAGCTGGATAAAGCAAAAGGTCACAGAGTTTTAGATGAACAGTCAATTACAATATACCCAAACTTGAGACACATATATCGGAATCGTTTCAGAGTAACAGCCGTGTTAGTCTGTATTCGCAAAAAGAAAAGGAGGACTTGTGGCACCTTAGAGACTAACCAATTTATATGAGCATGAGCTTTCGTGAGCTACAGCTCACTTCATCGGATGCATACTGTGGAAATTGCAGAAGACATTATATACACAGACACCATGAAACAATACCTCCTCCCACCCCACTCTCCTGCTGGTAATAGCTTATCTAAAGTGATCATCAAGTTGGGCCATTTCCAGGACAAATCCAGGTTTTCTCACCCTCCGCCCCCCCACAGACAAACTCACTCTCTTGCTGGTAATAGCCCATCCAAAGTGACCACTCTCTTCACAATGTGTATGATAATCAAGGTAGGCCATTTCCTGCAGAAATCCAGGTTCTCTCACCCCCTCACCCCCCTCCAAAAACCACACACACAAACTCACTCTCCTGCTGGTAATAGCCTATCCAAAGTGACCACTCTCCTTACAACCTGCATGAAAATCAAGGTGGGCCATTTCCAGCACAAATACAGGTTTTCTCACTCCCCCACCCCCATACACACACACAAACTCACTCTCCTGCTGGTAATAGCTCATCCAAAGGGACCACTCTCCCTACAATGTGCATGATAATCAAGGTGGGCCATTTCCAGCACAAATCCAGGTTCTCCCCCCCACACACACACACACAAACTCACTCTCCTGCTGGCAATAGCTCATCCAAACTGACCACTCTCCCCACAATGTGCATGACAATCAAGGTGGGCCACTTCCAGCATAAATCCAAGTTTAACCAGAACGTCTGGGGGGGGGGGGTAGGAAAAAACAAGGGGAAATAGACTACCTTGCATAATGACTTAGCCACTCCCAGTCTCTATTTAAGCCTAAATTAATAGTATCCAATTTGCAAATGAATTCCAATTCAGCAGTTTCTCGCTGGACTCTGGATTTGAAGTTTTTTTGTTGTAAGATAGCGACCTTCATGTCTCTGATTGCGTGACCAGAGAGATTGAAGTGTTCTCCGACTGGTTTATGAATGTTATAATTCTTGACATCTGATTTGTGTCCATTTATTCGTTTACGTAGAGACTGTCCAGTTTGACCAATGTACATGGCAGAGGGGCATTGCTGGCACATGATGGCATATATCACATTGGTGGATGTGCAGGTGAACGAGCCTCTGATAGTGTGGCTGATGTTATTAGGCCCTGTGATGGTGTCCCCTGAATAGATATGTGGGCACAGTTGGCAATGGGCTTTGTTGCAAGGATAGGTTCCTGGGTTAGTGGTTCTGTTATGTGGTTGTTGGTGAGTATTCGCTTCAGGTTGGGGGGTTGTCTGTAGGCAAGGACTGGCCTGTCTCCCAAGATTTGTGAGAGTGTTGGGTCATCCTTCAGGATAGGTTGTAGATCCTTAATAATGCGTTGGAGGGGTTTTAGTTGGGGGCTGAAGGTGACGGCTAGTGGCGTTCTGTTATTTTCTTTGTTAGGCCTGTCCTGTAGTAGGTGACTTCTGGGAACTCTTCTGGCTCTATCAATCTGTTTCTTCACTTCCGCAGGTGGGTATCGGAATGAAAGTGACACAGCTGACTTCAATGGAGCTTGCTTGCATGAGGGCTGACTTTGGCCCATAGTATCTATCCCTGCGTTTGCACTTCTGTTTCACACACCTCCTCAGCCTCTATCCTGTCACCTCAACTTTTATTTTATAATCAGATACAAATAAATACTAAATAAAAGGATATCATCATGACTCTCTCTGGAGCCTTTAACAACCAAGCTTTTTGAAAGATTCTTTACACATAATGAAACATGGTACAAATTCCAAAAGGGCAACATCTAAGGTTAATAAAGAGATACTTAGAAGGGCATGTCAGCCACAACACAATATAAACAATATGGCCTCATTTGAAAGTACTAACCATTGCACATACAAGGATTATGAGAACATTAAACAGCAAAAGATGTAAAAATACTGATTGCCAAACAAGGGGACTGTGCTCCAGCAAGGGTCTTGTTACTAGATTGCTGCATTTTTCTTTTGAAGCTTTTTAAAAAAAATTAATATCCCAGGAAGACAATAGAATAGTACATTAGAGCAGTGAGTCCCAAGCACTGTCATAATGTAGAGCAACTGTTAATGAAAAGAAAGTGAAAAGAAAAGGAGTACTTGTGGCACCTTAGAGACTAACCAATTTATTTGAGCATAAGCTTTCGTGAGCTACAGCTCAGTTCATCGGATGCTCAAATAAATTAGTTAGTCTCTAAGGTGCCACAAGTACTCCTTTTCTTTTTGCAAATACAGACTAACACGGCTGTTACTCTGAAACCCGTTAATAGTGAGGCCATCTCATGAAACACTTCCTTTTTCATCCAGTCAATCACAATCACACAGGCTACCCCACCTTCCTCTAGCACATGAGAGAGCTCTCTTTCTCAGTTCCCCATCCAATCCATTTCCTTTCATATAAAATTAATTCTCCATCCTCCTTTCACTTACAATAATTTTTCCAAATGAATTTCCCCACCAACTTTGCAATCAATTCTCTTTAGCCTCAAGCAAATACAAAAATAACCCCTTCCTTCCACCCGTTTTCAAAATCAGTTCTCAGCCCTTTTCCCTGCAATTCATTACTCCTGAAGACTCTTTGGCCTCCTTCCACATGCAGCCACTTACATGACCTGTTCATGTCCAGTTCCCTTCTAGCGCTTGGACCCCTTTATTTCCTCCTCTAACTCATTCTGGGCCCAGCTTCCCCAGCCCAGCATTCTCCTTCCCCACTTCCCCTGTTATTCAGGACTCCCAACCCAGGCTCATTTCTCCTCAGTCCCTACTACTTAAACTTTCTTATCTCTCCATCCCTTTTCATTTCTCAGTAGATGTGGTAGGAGCTTCCCTTGGCCTGATGCCATTGGCAATGGGTTCCGCTTTATCCAGAGAGTGGCTGCTCTTGGTTCTGGGAAGTGTGGAGGAGGCAGCTTCATTTACAGAGTAGTGGACGATCTGGCTCCTGGCTTTCAGGAGTCCTGGCTGGAGTTGTACACAAGAGGCAACACTATAACATGACTGCCCAGTTTTCTGACCATCAGTGAGCCAGGCAGCGTGGGTGCCTTTTTAACAAAACAAATGAGGAGAACTAACCCCAAAGCACCAGCCTATTGAGGTGGGAAGTCTTTTTAATTAAGATAACATTTATAAATAATTTTCCTCGAGTGTCAATGTTAAACACAGAACTAGGCACTACTCCCATCATTAGCATTTGCAGTGTCGTGTTTTGTTTAAGAGATATTACATGTCACCTATAGGAGGACTTCAATCTTCCACCAGATATTTGTATTTCTTAGTTCTTAGGCAGAATAGCATCCTAGCTGTTCTTCAGGTTGGAATACTTTGAAAGGGAACAATAAAAGGAAAGGAGTAAAAAATACCGTTTGGCAAACAAATGTATTAAGTTGCAAAGTATTCAGCTTGTGTACTTTGTAGCGGGGTGGTCTTATAAAGTCCTTCCCAGCTAAATTTTTCTGAAAGACCTGCCATTGAGTGCAATCTGGTCCACTTAAAGGTCAAACATTTTCTCTTCAGAAGTACTGTTAGGAGCCTCAGGGATGTCATCTCTGACAAGTTTGTTTTAGTACTATCCAGAGAGGTTAACGCCATAAGGGGCAGGGAAATCCTTCCCACCTTTCCTTCTGTTTGGTGGTGAAATTTTAACAGGAGGCTCCCAGGACCCACTCAAAAACATCAATAAGGGAAACAACCTAGAGAGAGTTACTACGGTCTGTAAAGAAAAATCTCTGCAAATAATAACTTTTTAAAAAAAAGTGACACTGGGAGGAACATTACAACACATATTGTTAGCAATAAAATGTAATCCACTAAAAGTGAACATCAGCAAACGACAATGTATGCACTGGTTCAAAATACTACACGTTCAAAACCATGCCTGTCTTCATCCTAAAAAAAGAAGTGGCTGATTTTTCACATGAAGTTTCTTCAGAAAGAGGAGGTTTATTTTACAAAATGTTACTGACTTGGAGTCAAAAGTGTTCCCGGGTTTAAGAAATATTGTGAATGTTTTCAGTGCTCCCTCTCTGTAAGTCTGGAAAATGCCAATAATTCTGCACCTAACAGGTTGACACTAAAAGGTCCACTGAGAACACTCTTGAAATGAGACGCACCCAAATTTTATAACCAACGAGGGACTAATTGTGTTCTCCAGTTTCCTAACTAGTTTGATCTCTGAACTCCAAATCATTCTTTCTTCTGGTGCGGGTGCAAAGTAAGATTACTGCTTCCCTGAAAAGCACTACTATAAAATATTAGAGCAAATTGTGAATGCCTAGCATTTCCACTACGAGCAAATTTTGAAAGGAAGTTTTTACTTTTTACCTCCTAAAATAATTCAGTTATAATAGGTCAGCCCATGTCATGAGACATTTGTAAAACAGGGTGTCTTCTCAAAGGAGAAATTTATGACAGACTTCAGTGGATCTGGGAACTAAAGTACAATAAAAAGGTAAGGAGAGAGCTTAATCCCAAGGAGCTCCACTAACTTCCTAAAAACTTCATGGTATTAGTAAATTTGTTGGACAATACCTGTATGCATACAGATCCCAGAGCATCCCTGGTGATAAGTACTACTAATGAAGCAAGTCACCTATAGTCTATTTGTTCTATCCAGTTCACTGTCCTGCTGAAAACAGACTAAGCAAGTAGCAAAGGATTACTTCACGTCCCGAGTACTGACAATTTATTCAGACTGTATGTTCTTCAGGGCAGGAACACGTCTTTATACCTCTCTGCAAAAGGTCCCCGCTCATTATTGGTGCTGTACAAATATTACTAATACTGACAGTGCAAAGGCTTTAGATACCCCACATCCTCTCCAAAAAAGTTAGAATATTTAATTTGTTATAATGAAAGTCTGGCCTGACATGAATCTTGAATACAAAATTAAGTAACGTGTGGCAAGGTTACTTATATTCTTTGTAAACGAGAAGTCCTAACTCTAAATAGCTTAAAGTGGTTTGGATGAACCCATTCATTATGTTCACACAAGACTTTTTATACACAGTCTAGTGAATAGCAGGAGCACCACTGACTCACTGTCTTCCTGGCTTCATTGCTACTGAACTTCGGCAAAATGCCATTAATGACTCAGACATTTATTTATTTATTTGTCCTTTATTTTTAGACTAATGGGAACTTTATGAATTCCTTCCCTGCCTTCTAAGAGCAAATACCACTTAGCTTTGATCCTGAAAAACAGTGTTTTAGAATAAAAGCTCAGGTAATTTCATCTATTTCTGATTATATAATAGGTTGGGTTTTTTTGCTTTTTACTGATATATTTACACGTTGGGTTTCATACAGAAAGTGATTAAAACTATTACAATGTTTTCTAGCATGCACTTATTTACCGAGAATATTTAAAGAAACCTCAAGCACAGAAATTAAAATAGATGTGAGTCTATTTTCATTTATAGCCCAGATAGTCTAAAATATACATCCACCCCAATATTAAATATCTTCAAGGATATTAAATACCTTCACTCTCTTTTAAATGGCAAACTATGTAGGAAAAAATATGATTTGCATATGTGAGATTACAAATTACAATATTTGGAATTGTGAAGAGCTTTTGGATATCTTGAGATCTGAAAATCCCTCTCTACCTACTGTGTACTCTTGTGCTTTTTTACAATAGTCATTTGGGTCACAATATTTGCAGTTAGCTCAAAATACGTAAGGGAAAATATTCATATCATGCTACAAAATATTTTAGTATTGAGAAGCTCCACATAAACCACTGTGCTTTCAGATGAGACTATTTCTCTTGACATTGTCATTCTTTATATATGCTTATATATGCTTTATATATATGTGAAGACAATGGAGATATTTATATTCATTAGGTTTCATGTCATTAATGGAGATTTGATTTTCATCTTTATCTTAACAGTTTATTTCCCTGAAGGGGACATCAGGCATATAATTTGTTTTTAATGTGCTTATTTACTATTCTAAACACTATCACTTAAACCGTTAGCATTTTATTCTAAAATTGTATTGTGAACATTTTCCAATATATCCCAATGGATGTCCAGATATTATTCATTTATGTTTTTACTTTTACTTTCACTTTTTTTGGGGTGGGGGTGGGGGGGGACAACAGAAAAGAGAGATGAGACAAAGCTTAGCAGGAGGCCTGGTCTGGCACAAATACACTCAGTAGGGCATGTAAAGAACTAACACTGCAGGCTTCTCAAGCATTTCCACATGCATTCTCAAGAGGATTATTTTTCCCTTGTGAAACAGAAGTCTAAAGGGACTTCCTGCCCTAAGCATCAACAGCAACAAACCAGTTTTAAATTGACAACACTGCAAACAATTTTAAACTGACTTTCTTCCAGCCTGAAATCATGTGCTTATTTTATAGTCTATTCATTTTTCTTCAAGTTGCAGAACACTAAATTCCTGTTTCCGTTTTGGCTTTTAGTAAAATGGAATAAGATTTATTTTATTTTTCTAATACTGTTGCAACAAAAACCTCATGTTACATACTTTTAATTGGGAATTTTTATACAAAGAGAACATGATCACAAATAGGCAAATGAAGCTAGCTTTTTTCTTTTTAAACATGAAGATAATACTTTAAAATTTGTTTCCTTAGGTCCAGTAATATAAATGGAACATGAAAGTGCTAGCAATATTTTCAATTTATGCTTCCATTTTAGTTAATAGCTAACATTGTCAGAAAGTGAAAACAAATATGGAGATAAAGAAAACTAGAACGTTTGCAAAATAGAAATCTTAACAGTGTTTAGCCTTCATATTACTGAGAAGTTACAGCCATGCAGAGACAAATGTGAGCAAATTAATGCAGAGTATGGTGAGAACAAATAATATCTTTTTTCATTCTTTCTATATTACAGTATAGATGATCGCTAAATCTGAGTTCAGGAACCCCACTGTCAAAGACTGGCTTAAGATTTCTCAAATTTGATATTTCTGGAAAAAATATTAATGTTTCTGTACCTGTAAGAATGATGGAAGACTTGTATGCTCGTATGTTTAACCAAACTATACTTTTTCCTTCGTATAAAGCCTGAAATATATTTCACTGTTATACATGTTCATTGACATACAGGAAAACAACTTCACCTTAAGCAACACTTAGTGTAGCTTTTAATTTTGAATAAAAACATAAAATGTAATGGTCATAAATATAAAGGGAAGGGTAAACCCCTTTAAAATCCCTCCTGGCCAGAGGAAAAATCCTCTCATCTGTAAAGGGTTAAGAAGCTAAAGGTAACCTCGCTGGCACCTGACCAAAATGACCAATGAGGAGACAAGATACTTTCAAAAGCTGGGAGGAGGGAGAGAAACAAAGGGTCTGTGAGTCTGTTGGTATGCTGCTTTGCCGGGGATAGAACAGGAATGGAGTCTTAGAACTTTTAGTAAGTAATCTAGCTAGGTATGCGTTAGATTATGATTTCTTTAAATGGCTGAGAAAAGAACTGTGCTGAATAGAATGACTATTTCTGTCTGTGTGTCTTTTTTGTAACTTAAGGTTTTGCCTAGAGGGATTCTCTATGTTTTGAATCTAATTACCCTGTAAGGTACCTACCATCCTGATTTTACAGGGGTGATTCCTTTATTCCTATTTACTTCTATTTCTATTAAAAGTCTTCTTGTAAGAAAACTGAATGCTTTTTCATTGTTCTCAGATCCAAGGGTTTGGGTCTGTGGTCACCTATGCAAATTGGTGAGGATTTTTACCAAACCTTTCCCAGGAAGTGGGGTGCAAGGGTTGGGAGGATTTTGGGGGGAAAGACGTGTCCAAACTACGTTTCCCAGTAAACCCAGTTAGAGTTTGGTGGTGGCAGTGGTTATTCCAAGGACAAAAGATAAAATTAATTTGTACCTTGGGGAAGTTTTAACCTAAGCTGGTAAAAGTAAGCTTAGGAGGTTTTCATGCAGGTCCCCACATCTGTACCCTAGAGTTCAGAGTGGGGGAGGAACCTTGACAGTAATATTTAATCTCTTAGCTTTAAATTAAAAAAACATAGTCATTTAAATGACGTAGATTTCAGAGACTTGTATTTTAAGTCTATACACACTATGATCTCCAGCCTGAGCAAGAATGCATCTGTGGGTTAGCACTCCCAGGAGTTCCACCAGGGCCACCTGAACTAATTCCCACTGCCACATCTGTACATTTGGGGGAAGTGCTTTAAAAGGTGCTCCAGGTTGTGGGACAGATGCTACCTCATGTGATTCAGTCAGCCAGTGAGAAACTGAATGGGGCCATACAGCAGACACTCTGAAACAGGCAAGAAAGTGAGGCCAAGGCCCAATTGTGCTAGAGGTATAGTTTATTTTTTGTAAGTGACTACAGTGACTCTTTCAATCTCTCTCATTTTGTCCAATAAAATCTAGAGAATTAGAAACAGGAAACTTAGACAACGTAGTGAATGCAATATAGAGAAACAAAGCAATTATACATATTTTCCTAACTAAATATTATACAGACCTTGTTTTATTTTAGTTTTTCCCCCTCAGATTTTTTCTAAATCAATTTAGGAGATTAATTGCACGGAATAATTGCTATGTTCCATAATGTATGCAGTGTTGTTGTAGCCATGTTGGTCTCAGGACATTATTGAGACAAGGTGGTTGAGGAAATATCTTTTACTCGACCAACTTCTGTTGGTGAAAGAGACACCAACCTTACCTCCATGGATGTCACCTACCTATACACCAACATCACTCAATGATGGCATCGCTGTCTGCCTCAAATATTTACCAGATAATGGACAACTCTGAGATATCTACCTCAATCAAATGGTCAAACTCATCCATTTCATCCTCACACATAACAATTTTACATTCAAGAACAAAACACTTTGGACAAAGTATGAGGACAGCCATGAATAGTAGGATGGTTACCCAGTATGCCAACCTCTTCATGGGCCACCTTGAAGAAGAATTTCTGGTGGAATGCACCATGAAACCAATGATATACTTGAGCTACATTGATGATATTTCATTCTCTTGAGGGATAACCTGAACTCCCTCACAGGATTTCCACCACAACTTCAATAACCCTACCACCCATCCATCAAACTCTCTGTAGAACACGCCCATACTAACATCCACTTCTTGGGCACCACAATCAGCTTCAACAATGGAACCCTAGAGACAACTATATACAAAAAACCCATGGATCTATCTTCACAGATCCACTGACCATGCCAAACACCAAGAAATCCGTTAACTACAGCCAGGAACTCAGGTACGACAGGAAGTCCAGGATATATACCTTAACACACTTACCACCACTTTCACGAAATAAGGACACTGCAGAGAAACAGATTGCATCATGAATCAGGCCATCCCAAATACCCTAGAAGAACCTGCTTCAATACAAAAATAAAGCCCCCTCTGAGCACACACCTCTAGTTGTCACCTACCAGCCCACTTTGGGATATGGGGTATCAAACAATTACAACCCATACACATGGGGAACACATCCTGAAAGAAATTGTTCCTGAACACCATCTTCTGGCCTTCACACACACCAACCTCCTCATCAGAAGTATATTCCCCACAGATCAGGACACACTAACTCAAAGCAGTACTGACCCTACCATAAAATATGCAAATCCTGTATACATATTTCCACTGCTACTATGATCAACACTCCCCACAACACACCTTTCACAGTCCATGCATCCTACACATGCCTATCACAACATGTGCTGTACCTCATCCAGTGCACTAACTGCCTCAACAACAACTATGTGGATGAAACCAGACAATCACTAAGCTCTTGAATGAACTCACACAGAAAAACAATAAATGACAAAAACAAATATACCTGTGGGTGAACACTTTTCACAAAGCAATCATTCTATATCTGACCTCTCAATCCTCGTTCTCAAAGGAAACCTGCACAACACCCTCAAAAGACAAGCCTTGAGCTTTAATTCATAACTTTGCTAGATTCTATACCTTTAGGTCTTCTTACAACAGTCTATAACCCACTTAATTCATCCCCAGCTTTTCCTCCCTCTTCCCCATCTATGACTAGAGAGCTGTTAATGGGCCACTTTACCATGAATGGTCCCTTGAAATATGTTCAACTGTTTATACTAAACAATCTGTTCCAATTTGTATTTAGTTGTGACACTCTGAGTATGTTTCGCAGACCTGAAGAAGAGCTCTTTGTAAGTTTGAATATTAACTCACTCGTGTTCCATAATGCCAAATAATGTTTAGTATTTTACAAAAGTTTAAAATACATAATTTGCAGAGCACACTGCTGAATATAATCAAAGTCTGAGGACAACTACGGCCAAGTCTACACTACAGATCTATATTGGTATAGCTACGTCACTCACGGGTATGAAAAATCCAAACCCCTGAGCAACAGTTATACCTATCTAACCCTCTATGTAGACAGCACTATGTTGATGGGAGAGCTCTTTGGGAAGGTGGATTAACTATGCCAAGGGGAGACACTCTCCTGTTGGCAGAATAGTGTCTTCACTAACATGCGACAGCTGCGCTAATGTAGCACTATATGCAAAGACAACCACTATAGCTATTTCTGGGGGAAGGGATTAATAGGAATGCTGAAAAACAGGATTAACATAAAAAGAGGGTCAGAAATGGCCTTCTCAAACTCTTGCCTCCTCTGCTGAAAATATGGAGATTTGCTATGTCTCCTACTTTCATGTCTCACCATATTTCTCAGTGTTTGTCAGAGAAAAGAACAAGAGGGGAGAGAGCAGGGCTTTAAACAAACTATAAGAAAATGATCAACTGACATTGCAGGTCTCTTGACCACAGGGAGAGGATGACTTTGTGAGGACACCTCCTCTTACTGCTACCCTCACAATGTACCGCTAAGTGTTAAGCCAAGTCTACACTTAAAATTTTTGCTGGTATAGTAGTTAGAGGAGGGATTTTTAAAAAAACAAAAACAAAACAATATTTCTATAATGGCAGAGGCCCTATACTAGATGCAGTTATACCACCCAAAAAGTGTTTTTGATGGTATAGTTTATTTCATTTGGGGATCCAGGATAAGCTATATTAAGAGAGTTTGCTGGTATAGCTATCCTGGCAAACCTACTGTGCTACAGACTATTCCTAAGTCCATTCTGTTAGGTGTCCAATTGTCACCTTATGGGAATGAAACTGTTTCTAGTTTCTCGGAAAACCTCTGCTATGCTCAAAAAATTCTCCTCTCTAGATCCCTCCAACAAACTGAGGTAAGCGGCTTAGGAGCCTTTTCTTGTTTTTTTCCCCTCACATCTCTCTTCTCTAAGTTTACTCCTCAGATATTTCTTCACAAGTGACTGGGCAGTTCAGGCTTTCCTCCTCTGCCATCTAATCAAAGTACCAAGCTTAATGAATTCTTCTGCTCTATTTTTCTCTTAGGAGGGTGAGTACAGTACACTTCTCCTTTCTTTAGCAATGGATTGTCCATTTTCCTTCTATCTGTTGGGTGTGCACTTTCCCAGAGGGCTGAAATCTCTCAGTGACCTACTTGCTACAGCTTTCTCTTCTTAACTGCATCTCCTTTATTGCAGAACCTGGGAGATCTCTTTGGGAGCCTGAATGGTTGTTTTAGTGCTGATGACCCAACCTCAGATAGCCTCATATTCTATTGGTGGCTAAGGCTATGTCTACACTACAGACCTTACAGCAGTATAGCTATATCGCTACAGCTGTACTGCTGTAAGGTCTCACCGGTAGCCACTGTTTGCTGGCAGGAGACAGCTCTCCTGCCAGAATAATTAAACCACCCCAATCAGCAGCATTAGCTATGTCAGCAGGAGAGCCTCTCCACACCAGCACTTTTGTCGGTGAAACTTTTTTCACACCTCTGACGGACAAAAGTGGTAGCGTAGACAAAGTCTATATTGAGGATTTCACGGAAATTGTGCACCATTTCACAAATAGAAATGCAGATCCAACAAGGTTAACAATGGTAGAGGCACTAGTGTAGTTCAGCTGCAGGCATTTTTACCATTGTTGCTAGTACCAGAGGAGCTGTGCCAGTGCTAAAGTATCTGTGAGAGATTTCCCTAAAATCCTCAGTGTAGTCCGAGATTATAATCACACTGCATGCACAGTAGTATCAGAATGCTATAAGGAAATAAGCAAGCAGTTAATAGCAATTGCTGTGAGTTCTCTTCTCTCCTCCCATCTCATCCTGCTGAGAGGTAATTTGTATTAGATTTGTGTTTTCTGGACTGAAAACTAAATAAAAGATGATGCTCATTTCAATAGCAGATATCAGTTACTTCAACCAATTTGTTAGCATCATGCTTTAATCATAGTTACCAGAATAACTATTTCCACCTACTATTATTTTCACTCCCTCCTTAGAGATGCTAACATCTTAAAACTAGATGTTAAAATACAGATGTTGTTAACTGTGTTATAAATTAGATTAATACTCATAATTAATAATGTTATATTAATAAAAATGAGTTTAATTTAAATTCACTAATTATATTCTGATGATACTTTACATCCACCCACAATAAATAAGCTAATCTGTTTCCCTTTTGTTTTAGTTTTTAGTCAGTTTCATCATCAAGGCCTTCTACTATGGCAAGGCTTCATTAGTTGGGTTACAAGGGTGGGTTAGGGACTCATGGTTCATGGCACATATCTCTCATTGTCTGGGGCATAAATGTGGCTGTTAGCAGGATGAGCCTACTTAGTACTCATGTACTATATGCTTATTCGTGCCATTCATGGGGGTTGACACTTGGCAAAGTAGGGATTTTAATGTGTGTATTAATAAAAGAATTATTGCTGCCAAGAACACGAATGTTTAGTTTGTTTAGATAAACCATTTAGCATTCAAGAAGACAAAACCAAAATCTCATTTATAATTTTAAATGGATAAAGTACAAAATAAAATGTCTCCAGAAAAGCACAAATCATTTGTTAGTCTATTAGCAAAGTTGTTCTGTAAGATGAACACAAACTAAACAATATGGATCACAAAGATTCTTCATTTAACTAAGAATTGGCAAGTCAATTCTTTCTGCAAGTGATTAATAATATACTCAAACCAACAGCTGAAAGATAATTTTCTATTAACAGATACATGTTTTTCTTTCCCTCACCAATTTCAAGCTTGCTGTTTGTTAAAAAAATCTTGGCTATAATAGTGATGATTTAGAATGTGTTCCAATATTGATCTGCCCTCGTTCTTTTGGCAACTTAAGTTAAACATTTCTGTCAAATTTTATAATTTAATATGATTTGAAGTAATAAGGGATGACAGTCCAGATTTTACATCTAAATAAAGTGCTTTATATGTGTGTCTAAAAATGTTTTATCATCGTTATACTATGAAATAAACTAATTTTTAAAGTATTTTTTTTAACTCTTTCTGAAAGCTTTGGGATCAAAACCTGTGTTAAAAGGGTTACTTTTCTGTGAATTCACTCAGGGTTACTTTCTTTAATTAGGTGTCATTAACATGTATTAAACATATTTTTTTACACAAAAATTTCATCCAGTACTAACTTCCATGACAAAAAAACCTTGGAGAATATCACTGCATGGTGCAGTTAGAATATTGTCATATTGTGCCTTCTTTCAAATTCTATCAGAAATCTACCTCCTTTCCCCGATCCTTCAAAACAGAACCTTTGAAGTCTATTTATTATGTGGTTCTGTGAGCTGTGCTTCTTTTTAAGGCTGAACTGAATTTTGCATTTTAAAAACAGGAATGTAACCACTTTACTATGCAGGACAAATACTGTGTATTCTCTCCAAAATTACAGCACTTTCAAGTACACAGATTTTCTGGGAATTTACAGGTAAATCAGTTTCTGAATTAAAACAAATATTAAAAAAAACAGGTAATTTAAAAAATTTTGCAGCTGGAGTTTGAATATTTCCCCCCCAAAAAATCTTAATGTAATAACGAAGATGCAGAATTCCCATAAAGTTAAAACTCACTAAAGTCTCATGTATTGACTATGGTTAAAGACTTTTTCTCTTCAAGCAGCAGTAAAAAGAGAAAAGGGGGTTTGTGCGCTATATTTAACCCCATAAAGATGTTGGGTTTTGAGAGAGATGCTTTATTCTAATTCCAAAGCACTGGGAAAACACCTGGCCCTTCAGCAAACAGGGGTTTCTTTCTTTTATTCTTAGTTCTTCTGAAAGGCCTCGATGCTTTATAAGCCTGTAGAGCTTCAGAAATTCTGAAATGTAATTCGGAGATGCCAGCTTCCTTTTCTTTCTTTAACAGGTTTCATCATAGAGACCAAAACCTCTCAGATCCTCAAAGAGAAAGTTTTTATTTATTTTACTCATATGAGCTCTAAAATCCTGAGATTTTGAAAGAATACCTTTTTTAAAAAAAACTCCCATAGTACTGAAATCCATAAAATGATTTTAAAGAGTCCATTTTGACCCTTCGTCTCAGACTCTATGGATTTGGTTTTGTGAATGGTTTTGAATAAAACAAGATATAGGCACAGCCTGGCAGCTTCAGACTAAAGAATGAACCTTTCAAAATGTGTTGGATTCTAAAAGGAATCTCATTGATTCCTTTGTGTGACAAATATAGTTGTAATTTTAACCCAGCAATTGTAAACTTCCAATGTTAAGATGAACCAGGGACTGGACCAAAGAAAAATGTCTTAATATTTCATATTCCTGGAATTTGGTATCCCAGGTCTTCTTTTAAATGCAGACATTCACCCTTGAAATTCACTTGAATACCATAGGGTTTGAACACCTCCCTCCTCCCCAGCTATGCATGTTGCCTTAAATAATAGTTCATTAATAGCTTACATTATCAGAGTTCCAAAGTCTTTTCTTTACATCCAAATCATTGGATATTTAAAAATTCAACAAATTCTTGGTCAAAGAATTTTATTTTTGCATTCCTAGACGTGTGGTGTTTATAGTAACCAAAATGGCTCACCCTAGGTTTCATCTGTTTGAAAGGTTCTTGAATAATATATACGCACACACATACATATTATATATAGATATATATGATATATATATATATATAAAATCAGACTTCTTCTCTGATCTTTAATCATGCAGCTAAAAAATGCTCTTCAAAATATTTCTGAAGTCTTGATACACGAAGGTGACTAAACTCTTAGGTATTTGTCTTCTAAAATTTTCCATAACTACTAACGCTAGTGCAGCAGCTCTAGTGGTAACAATGGTGGGAGTGCTAGTATAGACAAGGTTCAAAATGGCTGCCAGCATTTTAACCTCGGTTATTTAGAGTCCATTTTGACCCTTCATCTCAGACTCTATGGATTTGGTTTTGTGAATGGTTTTGAATAAAACAAGATATAGGCACAGCCTGGCAGCTTCAGACTAAAGAATGAACCTTTCAAAATGTGTTGGATTCTAAAAGGAATCTCATTGATTCCTTAGGGTGACAAATATAGTTGTAATATAGCAGCTCACCGCTGCTGTTCTGAGCATTTGAGGGGGGAGGGATAGCTCAGTGGTTTGAGCATTGGCCTGCTAAACCCAGGGTTGTGAGTTCAATCCTTGAGGGGGCCATTTAGGGATCTGGGGCAAAAATTGGGGATTGGTCCTGCTTTGAGCAGGGGGTTGGACTAGATGACCTCCTGAGGTCTCTTCCAATCCTGATATTCTATGATTCTATTTCTAAACCTGCCCAGAATAGTTCTACATAATAGTGATTAACTCTGGTGGCCACAAGATCTTTAACTCGGCATGCACTCCTGCTGTTGCTCCCTCTGGTGGAGCTAATCTGCATGTTGACTGTATTCTTAAACAAAAATGTAAAGAAAGCAATTATCTTTCTTTTCCTCTTGTAGCTTGAGAATTATATCCAAGACAATATGAAGAAAGAAATGGTAGAGATCCAGCAAAATGCAGTGCAGAATCAGACTGCAGTAATGATTGAAATAGGCACAAACCTACTGAATCAAACAGCTGAACAGACCCGCAAATTGACAGATGTTGAAGCTCAAGTAAGTAATACATTTCAGATTTTCATTGACTTTAGTGGGCTTTGGAGCAACCCATACAAGGGATTGTCATAACAGGGAAATTTTAAAATGTTAGCTGCATATTTCTTTAATAAATAATACACTTAAAACCTCCAAGATCTGCCCCAGCCTAAACTGAATAATCATACGATCTGCTGTAACCCATACTACTTCCCCTTCCTGATTATTCACGTCCAATTTGTCAAGTCACAGCTAACTTGGAGTTTTATTTTCTTTGGGACAGGGACCATGCTTCTGATCTGCTAAATGACTTTCTAGGCTTCAGAGTACTGTAAAAATAAAAATGATTCTTATTTCTGCTCTTTATTTTATTTTTTCCTAATCAATAAGTGTCCTCCATGATAGCTTATTCTCTCCTTGTGGACACTGTTGTGATATCATAATGAATCTAGGATAATCACAGTCATTTCCACCATAAGACACTAATGTCATAAGTACGTTTTTATGATTTCACTGTGGGATGAACCACAAGAAGATTAGATGAGTGGAAGAAAGGCTGAAGAATTAGAGGAAGCTACTAGAAAAAGTAAAGGGCAATTTTTTTTCTAGTTGACTTCAGTGTGAAGTCCCAATTCAAGTGTGGGTCTTTAAAAGAAACTGAAGTTCCCATACTAAAAGTGGAAAAACTTTACAGAATTCCAGCACTGGTTTAAGGCTCAAGACAATTGCATCCACAAGTATGGTCACTACTGAATAACCACATACCTTCTTTTATCTTATTGCTGTAGTTAAAAAAACAAACAAAAAAAACAATTTAACAATTATTACCACACAATAAGTGACGCACAGTTTTCAAAATGAATGAATTTAAAGGTGTATCATTAATTATTGCTCTAATTGAAAAGTCTGCTAGCAGACAAATCATCAAAAACTGATTTTTTCTAAATGCCTCAGCAAACAAACAGTTCTAAATTGTAGAGTAAGGGTATGTCTACACTACGAAATTAGGTCGATTTTATAGAAGTCGATCTTTAGAAAGCGATTTTATACAGTCGATTGTGTATGTCCCCACTAAGCACATTAAGTCGTCAGAGTGCGTCCTCACTACCATGGCTAGCATTGACTCACGGAGTGTTGCACTGTGGGAAGCTATCCCTCAGTTCCCCCAGTCTCCTCTGCCCATTGGAATTCTGGGTTAAGCTCCCAATGCCTGATGGGGCAAAAACATTGTTGCGGGTGGTGTTGGGTACATGTCGTCAGTCTCCCCTCCCGCCGTCCCTCCCTCCATGAAAGCAATGGCAGACAATCATTTGGCACCTTTTTTCCTGGGTTACACGTGTAGACGCCATAGCACGGCAAGCATGGAGCCCGCTCAGCTCACCGCTGCTGTTCTGAGCATTGTAAACACCTCGTGCATTATACTGCAGTGTGTGCGGAACCTGGCTAAGAGACGGCAGCATGAGGACATGTGAGGAGGTCATGGACACAGACATTCCTGAAAGCACGGGACATGGCAATTGAGACATCATGGCTGCAGTAAGGCTGGTTGATACAGTGGAACACCGATTCTGGGCCTGGCAAACAAGCACAGACTGGTGGGACCGCATAGTCTTGCGGGTATGGGATGATTCCCAGTGGCTGTGAAAATTTCGCATGCGTAAGACCACTTTCCTGGAACTCTGTGAATTGCTTTCCCTGGCCCTGAAGCACAGGAATACCAAGATGAGAGCTGCCCTGACAGTTGAGAAGCGAGTGGCGATAGCCCTGTAGAAGCTTGCAACGCCTGACTGCTACCGGTCTATCGGGAATCAATTTGGAGTGGGCAAATCTACTGTGGGGACTGCTGTGATTCAAGTAGCCAATGCAATCACTGACGTTCTGCTATCAAGGTTAGTGACTCTGGGAAATGTGCAGGTCATAGTGGATGGGTTTCCCTAACTGAGGTGGGACAATAGACGGAACGCATATCCCTATCTTGGCACCGGACCACCTTGTCAACCAGTACATAAACTACAAGGGGTACTTCTCAATGGTGCTGCAAGCACTAGTGGATCACAAGGGACGTTTTCACCGACATCAACGTGGGATGGCTGGGAAAGGTGCATGACACTCGCATCTTTAGGAACTCCGTGCTGTTTGAGCAGCTGCAAGAAGAGACTTACTTCCCAAACCAGAAAATTATCATTGGGGATGTTGAAGTGCCAATAGTTATCCTTGGAGACCCAGCCTACCCCTTGTTCCCATGGCTCATGAAGCCATACACAGGCAGCCTGGACAGTAGTAAGGAGCAGTTCAACTATAGGCTGAGCAAGTGCAGAATGATGGTAAAATGTGCCTTTGGACGTTTAAAAGCTCTCTGGTGCTGTTTGCTGACTAGGTTAGACCTCAGTGCAACCAATATTCCCATTGTTATTACTGCTCGCTGTGTGCTTCATAATATCTGTGAGAATAAGGGGGAGATGTTTATGGAGGGGTGGGAGATTGAGGCAAATCGCCTGGCTGCCAATTTTGAACAGCCAGACACCAGGGTGATTAGAAGAACACAGGTAGGCGCGCTGCGCATCAAAGAGGCTTTGAAAACCAGTTTCATGACTGGCCAGGCTTCGGTTTGACAGTTGTATGTTTGTTTCTCCTTGATGCAAACCCACCCCCTTTGTTGATTTTAATTTCCTGTAAACCACCACCCTCCCCCCTTCGATCACAGCTGGCAATGGAAATAAAGTCACTATTGTTTTGAAACCTTGCATTCTTTCTTTATTAATTAAAAAAAGGGAGATAACTGATAAGGTAGCCCGGGTGGGGTGGGGGAGAGGGAAGGACAAGAACACATTGCTTATTGTAGCCACATTACAAATCAAAACTGTTTGAATGACAGCCTTCTGTTGCTTGGGCCATCCTCTGGAGTGGAGTGGCTGGGTGCCCGGAGCCTCCCCTCTTCCCTCCCTCCCCCACCCGCCCGCGTTCTTGGTGAGGTGAGGAGGATATGGAACTTGGGGAGGAGGGCAGGCGGTTGTACAGTGGATGCAGTGGCGGTCTGTGCTCTTGTTGGCTTTCCTGCAGCTCCACCAGATGCCTGAGCATATCCGTTTGCTCCCCCATTAGCCTCAGCATTGCATCCTGCCTCTTCTCATCATGCTCACTTAATGCTTTCCTGGACTCTGCTACTGAATGCCTCCATGCGTTCAGCTGTGCCCTATCAGTGTGGGAGGACTGTATGAGCTCGGAAAACATGTAATTGCAAGTGCATTTTTTTTTGCCTTCTGATCTGTGATAACCTCAGGGACGGAGATGATAGTGGGAGCATAGAAACATTTGCAGCTGCAGGCGGATATAAAGGGAGAGTAAAATTTAAGATGATACATTTCTGAGAATAAAAGGGAGACTCTTTCACAGTGAATCAAGCAATTCACAGCAGACAGCACATGTGCTTTAGGTACAAGGTCTCATTTTGCCTTTTATATTGAGCACCTGCTGGTATGGTGACACATCACACACGGCTGGGCAACAGAATTCAATTTCCAGGCAGCCATGGTAAGCCAAAGGGTACACGGGTTTGGATTCTAACGCCTCTGTAACATGTGGGAATGTTTTCAAACTGCAGCGTCCTCCTTTCCCATAGCAAGCAATGCTGGTTGGGTTTGCCATTTAAAAGGAGGGGCTGTGGTTTTCAGGATGTGCAGCACACACCTCCCCCCACCCTTCTGCGTGGATATTTGGGATGATCCCTTCACCTCTCCCCCTGCCGCGTGGCTATGGGATGATCCCTTTTAGCCAAGTGCAAACAGCCCAGCATGAAAAGGGGTCCTTTTACTGTTCCCTTACAAAAATTTCCCTATTTCAACCAGGTGACCATGAATGATATCACTCTCCTGAGGCTAACACAGAAAGATAAAGACCGAATCTTGCTTGAATGCCACCAAAACCCAGGACCATTCGCTGCCACACTTTGTGCTGCAGTGATTCCAGACTACTTGCTACTGGCTTAGCGTGATAAAGTGTCCTACCATGGAGGATGAAATAAGGCAGCCCTCCCCAGAAACCTTCAGCAAAGGCTTTCAGAGTACCTCCAGGAGAGCTTCATGGAGATGTCCCTGGAGGATTCCCGCTCCATCCCCAGACACGTTAACAGAATTTTCCAGTTGCTGTACTGGCTGTGAATGCATCCCAATTCTTCAGGGCAAATCAAACATTAAACACAATTGCTTTTAAACCCTGTACTGTAGTTACAAATGTACACTCACCAGAGTTGCCTTCTCCGCCTTCAGGGTCGGGGAGCCCGCCTTGGGAGGGTATTGGCTTCAGGGTGATGAAAAGGTCCTGGCTGCCGGGGAGAACGGATTCACCACTTGCCTGCTGTACATTCTCCTCCTCCTTCTCCTCTTCTTCATCCACAAAATCCTTCTCCCGGTTGTGAGAGACTCCCCCCTTGCAGGTGTCCACGGACAGTGGTGGGGTAGTTGTAGGGTCCCCCCCCCTAGAATGCCATGCAGCTGATCATAGAATTGGCATGTATGGGGCTCTGACCCAGAGCGACCGTTTGTCTCCTTTGTCTTTTGGTAGGCTTGCCTGAGCTTCTTGACTTTCATGCAGCACTGCTGTGTCCCTGTTGTAACCTCTGTCCATCACGCCCTGTGCGATTTTGGCATATATATTAGCATTTCTTCTTTTTGATCGGAATTCAGCCTGCACAGATTCTTCTCCCATACAGCAATCAGATCCAGTGTCTCCCGTTCGCTCCATGCTGGAGCTCATTTGCAATTCTGGGGGGACTGCATGGTCACCTGTGCTGCTGAGCTTGCCACACCCACCAAACAGGAAATAAGTATTTGTGGCACCTTAGAGACTAACCAATTTATTTGAGCATAAGCTTTCGTGAGCTAGAGCTCACTTAGTACTCCTTTTCTTTTTGCGAATACAGACTAACACGGCTGCTACTCTGAAACCAAACAGGAAATGAAATTCAAAAGTTCCCAGGGCTTTTCCTGTGTACCTGGGCTAGTGCATCAGAGCTGAAAGTGCTGTCCAGAGCGGTCACATTAGAGCACTCTGGGATAGCTCCCGGAGGCCAATAATGTCGATTTGCATCCGCACTACCCCAAATTCGACCCAGCAAGGTCGATTTTAGCACTACTCCCCCTGCCGGGGAGAAATACAGAAGTCAATTTTAAGAGCCCTTTAGGTCGACGGAACAGGGTTGCTTGTGTAGACGCATTCATTATAATATCGACCTAATGTGGCTAAATTCGACCTAACCCTGTAGTGTAGACCAGGGCTAAGATATATAAGGATAAATCCTGGATTGAAGTAAAATGGCATTGTGTATTTTGTAACTTCTTTTAACATGGTAAGCAAATTCAGATATGTATTTCTATAGAATATATTTAAAATATTGAGCATTTGTTATGCTTCATATGTTCAAAGTACTGTACAAATATTAACTAATAAATATTCACAGCACATACTGCTATTTATAGATATTATCTGGTTACTTGGAAGAGGTAATTTGTCACCTACAATATATATTTGTTTGAGTCTGTATGGTAAACTGATGGCTCCATTCAGAAACAAGTTAAATACATCTTTATGGCTTTATCACTAAGAACCACCATTTTTCAAGGATCCCCATGTTTTTTCACTTGCTGAGAAAATATTTGTATTCACTCACAGTAAAGTCTTCACAGAAATTACCCAGCTAGGAAAAAGACTGTCACTACAATTTTCTTTCTCTCTCTCTGAAATTACTGTTGAGTAGGTTAAAAGCTTAATTAATAACAGATGGAGATTAACCAAACAATTGCTCTCTCAAGGACACTCATTCTTTGGCAATAATTCTCAATTACACTTAAGTGTGAAATCATGTCCTGAATGACTGTTTAACATGAAGGATGTGAGTAATCAATTCTTCCTGTCAACTAAAGCCAAATTCTGATGAACTAAAAAAAGCTATTCTAAAACAGAAAACTGACATTGTCTAGAGAACACACAAGAATGTAACGTAACAAAACAAAACCGATCTTCCACGCCACATCACAATACTATTGTTTTTTCAGTAGTAGATGTATTACTGAATAAAAAGGAACTTAGATAAGGAAATAATTTACTAAAACTGAAACCATGGAATGAGTCTCTTAAAAATTTGGTCACATGGTAAACAGTTCAATCCAAATTATGTTTTTCACTTCTAGACACCCGTGACTTTCTGGTCCCATTGAAGTCAAAGGCAATATTCCCAACGACTTCAGCATGGCCAGGATTTCACCCAGTCATATTAAAAGAAAATGCTTTATATATTCACATCAGAATGGGAAGAATCTTACATAGGAAATTATTCTTAAAGAGCAAATACAATAAATACTCCTGAGGGAATTCTGCGCCAAAAAATTTAAAAATCTGCACCTAAAAATTCTGCAGGGGATCTAGGTGAAGGTGGTTGGGACTCTGCTGGGGAGACTGGGTGTGGGGTCTGAGTGGTGGGGGAGTGGGGCTTGATGGGGTGGGGGTCCAAGTGCAGCTGGTTGGGGGGTGGGGCTCGGCAGAGGGGTCCAGGCGTAGGGGGTAGGGTTTGTCACGGTGAGGGTTTGATGGGCCTGTTTAACGGGGGAGCCCCAGTTGCTGTTGAGGGGATGCGACATGCCTGGCTCCCGCTTCCCCCCGCAATTCCCCATATCCCCTTTTCTTCTCCATCTCACTCCCATATTTCCCTCCCCCCTTCCCTATTCCACCTCCCCTTCCTTCCCCACTGTCTCTTCCCCCCACCTCGCTTCTCTCATTTCCCCACTTCTGCCACAGGCACTCACTGTTGCACAGAATAGAAAATAGGAAGGTTCCCAGCACACAGAAGGGGAGCACGATTGGCACTAGGACCCAAGAGGTGGTGTTCAGCTGCAGAGCCAGTGGAGCACAGACACAGCCTCCATCTGGGCAGCTCTGCGTTTGCAGAATGAGGAGTGGCAGTGGCATGTAACCCCTGTGCCCCCCCTCATGCCTCGCTTCTGTTTGGAGGGGGGCAATCCCCCCCAAACTGTGACCATGGTTGCCTCCCGCTCTCCCCCCATGCAAGCTGCTTTCTTCAGGGAAACACAGGAAATCTGCGGGGGGGTGGGGGAGGAGGCGGGAGAGGGGCATTTTCTGAGGGCATGCAGTCATGCAGAATCCCCCCAAGAGTAAATACATTTCACATACTGATTCTCAGCTACCTCATTAGAAAGCTAATGGACAAAGTAATTTTGAAACACAATCACAAATGTGGCTTAGAAAACCACCACGGAAACATTCCTCAGGATAAAGATAAGTGGAAATATAAATTATGATGCATTTGTTTAGTGGTCGAACAAAAAACTACAGTAATTCTGAGCATTTTCCATTATACTCCTAATTAATGTATTCATGCCCAAATCAGTATACGTATGCATGCATATGTACATCTTTCAGATTATATGACAAACTACATATTTTTATTTTATTTTCTACATGTGATAACTAGTGACTCTAGAATAGCATTAAATTATAACTAGCCAAAAAAACTTAGTCTGGGTTTTCAAAGTTGATTTATTTATTTATTTAATTTAGGTATTAAATCAGACAACGAGACTTGAACTTCAGCTTCTGGAACATTCTCTTTCAACCAACAAATTAGAAAGGCAGATTTCAGATCAAACCAATGAAATAACTAAGTTGCAAGAAAAAAACAGGTAAGATAGCTCTTCCTATCCAGCGTACTAAATTGTCCTTTTAATATTTTTTTCCTGCATGAAAACATTTCTCTTCCAAAATGATACCTCAGTGGTTGTGCCCAACTTACAGAACCTTTACTCAATTAAGAAATACTAAGGGGAAATCCTTTATTTTGGTAAGCATAAAATAATGAAGCTGGAATGAGAGGAGCAGAGCAAAAAAACCCCACTGGAACCTCTGTATTCTCCAATTTATGCAAATTGTCATTGGTGGTATTATTGCCTAAATTAAGTCTCAACCTAACTATTCTACCACTTTTCTACTGAAATAGTAATTTTTAAAAAACATCTACTAAAACATTCTCAAAAGAAAAATTATGTAAAAACTGAAATTTTTAGAACCCACTAATTTTATAAATGATTAGCTTTGTTCATGAATTCTTGCTCCTCAAAGTGTAAATGTATTATTGTAAATACAAACCCTCACTTCTGCATTGCCTTTGTATACAACTATTAATATTAGCTACACATTCTATTATGCAATGTTAAAGATTAATGTTGGATAACTGATTTGTTTCAGTAGTGATTTCCACTCTGTGCACTACAAAAGTGTTCTTAAATACAACATTTTTAGTTTGATGGTTTGGTTTTCCCCATGACCAATAAAGGAAATACCATTGTGTGCAATGAAGCCATAAATGTGCAGAAGCTCAGACATCTTCTTTAGGACTAAAATAAAAGCACTACCAGGACTAATATAAAAACAGACCAGGACACACCAACTGAAAGTGGCACCTGACCCTGCCAGAACAACAAATGCAAAACCTGCAGCTATTCCTCTACTGCTACAATGATCAATACCCCACAACACAGCCTTTCACAATCCAGGGATCGTACGCATGCCTATTATATGCGGTATACCTCATCCAGTGCACTAAATGCTCCAACAACTATGGGTGAAACCAGATAATCACTACAGATAATCACTAAGCTCTCGAATGAACTCACACAGGAAAATGATCAAAGACAAAAGCACCATATCATCTACTGGTGAACATTTTTCACAAAGCAATCACTCTATATCTGACCTCTCAGTCCTCATCCTCAAAGGAAACCCGCACAACACCTTCAAAAAACGAGCCAGAGAGCTTATGTTCATAACTTTGCTAGTTACTAAAAATCATGGTCTTACAACAACCTGTAACCCACCTTTTGTCTTATGATTGAGTGGTGTAACTGGCCACTTCATCTCCAATGGTCCCTTAGAATACATGCTAACTATTCATGCTAAACTATGTTCGACCTTCTATTTAGCTACGACACTGAGTATCTTTCCCAGACCTCAGGAAGAGCTGTATGTAGTTCAAAACCTTGCCTCTCTTACCAACAGAAGTTGGTCCAATAAAAGATATTACCTCACCCACCTGGTCTCTCTAATATCCTAGGCATGTGTGGCAATATAAAAACATTGCCACACATGCCCAATCTATTGCCTGCTCACTTTCTGTCATACCTCTCCCTCTGCCTCTCTGAATGTTATTTAGAAAGGAGCTGAAATGGGCTCAGCAATGCATTTTAATGCCATTGTTTTGCAAGAGAAATGTTGCATTTAAAGAGGAAACCAAACAACTGTCATGTCATGACAGTTCTCATAATGAATACACAGATCCTTTGTTAGAATGGTATCTTACTTTGGAGTCACAGTAGCCAACAACTAATAAATGGACTGGCACACTTGTTTGGATAAAAAGGCCATAGCTTTATTCAATCCAATACATATAAGACGACAGGCAGAGAGCCATCTTATCAGCCCCTTGTTTTCTGCATGGCCTGCAGAGCTCATTGGTCCAGTGGGGTCCAAAAGCCCCAGCTGGCCAGCATCAGTTCTGAGCTCACTGCAGGGCCAGGACACACAAGCTTAGTTGCACCTTCTCTCCACCAGCCAGCCTAAATATAAAGGGCACAGCCAAGTAAAGATGTCTAGGTTTAAAAGATCTTAACCTATGTTAGACAGGAAACCACATCTTGGTTAAACAGTCCTGGGAAGTCACAGGTGATATCTTTATCTGAAAAGAGATTGTTCTTGAGTTAGGCACTTTTGAAAAGTTTACCCTAAGTGACTTAAACTCCTAAGTCCCATAATCAAAAATGACTAGGCATTTAGCAGCCTAAGTCCTACTGACTTGCAGTGAGACATAGGGATGGTCTACACTGGGAATTTACAGCAGCATAGCTGTCTCTCTCAAGGGTATGAAAAATTCTGAACTAAACCCTGATATAGACAGCACTAGTGCTGCTGTAGCAGTTTAAGTGTAGACATACCAAAAGGCTCCTAAGTGCCTAAGTCACAGTGACACTTCCTTGGGGTGCCCAAGACTGAGAGTTACCTTGTTACTCCCCCTTCCTGCCTCAGTATGAGAGAGACTTGCTTGTGCTTAACTGCTCATCAGCTCCCTGACAACACAAGTCTGTTACCCACCAAAATAATCTCCTCAGGGCTCTGCTAGCCTTATTTTGCCTTGCGGGTAACAAAAGATATACCCCAGCATCTGAACCCCTCTAAAATCATCCCCTGCAGTATTCTTGTCACTGGACAGTCACAGAAATGATAACGTTTGCTGTCCCCAAAGGGAACTGCATACTTCAGCTTGTTTGAGTCAACTGAGGATTCACACTCTGCTTAATACTACAGCACTGAAATATATTTATAATAAAAATGAGAATAATTTTATTAAAGCACAGGGATTCAAAGATTCAAATGAGTAGTGAGTAAGAGTATTGGAAACAAAATAGTTACACACAAACCAAAAGTATAACATGGTTATTAGCATCTAAACTTAACTTTAACAGGCTAAAATCCCCGTCTAAAGTAATTTGTCACCTAAAGCAATCTTTCCCAGCGTCACCAACCCACGTGGCTGGGATTGGCCATTCATGGATGTAAAAAGCACCCTTCCATTTTCTCCCTCAGTGACTCATAACAAAATGTCTTACTTGTCCACCAGTGATAGTCCAGTAAACCTTTGAAGTATATCCTTTTGCAGTGCGCCCCCAGATAAAACTCTTTTCTCTCTTCCCCGCGCCCCCCCACTGCTTGTTTTCCTGTCTACTCCTTTCCTGTTGACTTCACAAGTCTCTGTTAACATGGAATGCAAACATAGCTCCCATTGTGTTTTGTTTACTATGCTTAATTTACATGAGAGACAGGGATAGGTGAATATGGGTCTGGCAGAAAACCTGCATGCTAACTCTGCTTTGATACAGACTTTAAAACATTTTCAGAATGTATACATAATTCTTCATACAGTGTCAGTACATATATTTTACACAGATACTAGTGACCAGTATGTCACCAGCTTTCATTTGATATCCTACAAAACACCGTTTATGAATCAGTACCATGAAAGTGGTACATTAGTAGTAGTGAGTTTGTCAGGCCTGAGTTTTTATAGAACAGTTGGCACTGAAGCGTTTTCCAGTTAGAGTCAAAATTACTTGTCAGAATTGAACACTTCTTGACAAACTTTCTGAACCTGCTAACTGCAACCAAGATATAAATTCTTCTCTAGGCCCACCAGAGTGAGAGACAGGATTAGAGGACAGATTTAAAATTTTTTATTAGAGCTAGTGTTAAAAAATGATATAATACATCGGTTGAGAAAAGAGTGTCTGTGAATCTGGATATATTGCTTAGTTTATCCACAAATACAAAGTTTGTTTTAAAAGTCATAAGATACATATAGTGCATAATCAGCAATAACCCAAATTTAGATGAATAAATTTAAGAATACAGTTTAGATATTAACATCCAAGTACTCAGGTACATCACTCGCGAGAAGTTGTACAGAGAGTTGGTTGTGGAAAGCGAATATACCGATGAGTGAAGATTGTCCCTCAGTAATTGAGAATTTAGGGTAGGTTGTCCATTTAGAAAGTACAGTCTACCAGGGAAGTATTTCAGATACTTTACCGACTGCGTTTCTCATCGGAACTCCAGCTCATCCCTCCTGGTATTGCTGATGTCCAGTGATGTGTTTTATGTAGATGTCCCTCAACCATCTGATGGTGTCAGACACCATGAGTTGTCGCATCAGCCGAGTATAGCGTTGACCGATTCCGCATTCTCTCAACACTCGCTGGCTACTGGGGTCCCAGGTACCCAAGGCTCTGATGATCAGCATGTGTCTGAACCTGATAACTCTTAGCGCTCAAGGTTTCGGCCAGAGGGGTGTATTTCTTTACCTTTCGAGCTCGGGCGTTGTGGAAGGCTGGGGTCCCGTTCTCGAAGGACACTGTTGTTGGATCATATTAAAGAAGTTCTGTATTAAAATCACAAATGAGTTTGATTCCCCATAGTTTAAATTCCAGGGTATTACTAATTAAGAGGTCTCTTGGGTTTTGGTACTGTTTCTCTCCCTCTATGTGTGAAACTTGCAAGCTGCTAATTGTGTTAGTACATTCTAAGACAGAATCTGTTCTCAAAGCAATTCACAGAGACTCAAAGCAATACTCTAACAACAGAAACAGCACCCAGAGACTCCTCGCCCTTTTGTTGTATTAACAATTGTGATTAAAATAGAGATAGAGGATGTATGTGGATGGATGCTTGGTGTGGATAATAACTGAATGATCAGGGAGGTGCCAGCCTAAGAATCCAGTGTCCATCGGCTGAAGAAGGCGTCAAGTGGAAATAACCAGAGGACCCCCGGAGGGCAGACTGGAATCCACCCAACAGCCTCAAGAATGGGAGAACCAAAGAACAAGATAACATCTAGCAGCACGGAGCCGTCAGGAATGTGCCATCTGCTGATTGATTCAGCAACAGCATGATGAAGCAATTCCCACAGACTGGCCTAGGAAGAAATTCCTATAAAAAGAGACTCTAAAAAGTGAGAACTTTGGGGTCTGATTCTGCAAACCAACTTCCAGGAGCATCAGATGAGCATCTGACAAGGCCCTGCTCCCTCCTCATGTCCAGGCCACCTGGCCAGTGGCTTGGCATGAGCAACTCTAAGGCTGGTAACTATGATGACAACCTTGCAGAACCTCTGTGTGTGTGTGTGTGTGCGTGAATGTGTGAATAAATATGAGATTGAATGGAATGTTATAGCTATAACTAACTGCTTACTATGATAACAACCTTGCAGAACCTGTGTGTGTGTGTGTGTGTGTTTGTATGAATGAATGAGTGAATAAAGATGAGATTGAATGGAATGTTACAGCTGTAACTAACTGCTTACTATGATTCTTTCTGTATTCACAATAAATGTGGTATTTTGCCTTTTTCCCTTTAATAAGATCCTGCTGGTTTTTAATTTATTGGTACAACATTTTGGTGGAGAATTGCGAAAGGGGAAATATTGGTAAAAAACCTCAGTTATTGTAAATATTGGTGTGCACACCGCCAGCTCTAGTGAGCTAGGCATTTCTATTAGGTTAACCAGACCTGCTGGCCTCCGAGAAGGTAGCAGGGGACCTGCTGGCCTCCGAGAAGGTAGCAGGAAAAACAGATTAAACCAGACCTGCTGGCCTCCGAGAAGGTAGCAGGGGACCTGCTGGCCTCCGAGAAGGTAGCAGGAAAAACAGATTAAACCAGACCTGCTGGCCTCCGAGAAGGTAGCAGGGAAGAACAGGTTAACCGGACCGGCTGGCCTCCGAGAAGGTAGCAGGGAGAAATAGGTTAACCAGACCTGCTGGCCTCCGGGAAGGTAGCAGGGGACCTGCTGGCCTCCGGGAAGGTAGCAGGGGAAAAACGCATAGATTAAGCTATGATTTCAGAATCTAGGCTGTGTCACTTGCTAAGTAATACCAGCAGTGACAAAGAGATTGAAATATCCATGTTAAGATGTTTAAAAGAAAACAGGGTAAGCCAGTACCAGAGGGAGGAATGGAGTCAGAAGGAACTCCAACCTCACCTTTTGTTAAAGAAATTACACCTTTTAAACAAAACCTTCAAAAATTTGGGCACAGTCCTTGGACTAAACAAGCCCTAGCTGATCTCTGCACTATTTCGGACCTAGAGGATAGATTGGCTCAGTATATCCTCATATACAAACCTTCTAGTGCTGCCAAAAGAGATGCAGCAGCAATTTGGTTGTTGTGGGAGGCATGTAAGGATTCTTCCCTCCGCTTGTCTTCATGTAAAGAGGAAAAGGCACAAACGGAAAAGGGAGCAGACAATTGGAAGGTGCTGGCTACAAATACCCAAAGCCAGCTGAAAATAGTGAAAGAGGCACTCCAGGAATACAAAAAGAGTGAAAAAGTTAACTCTGCAGAGGCTGGAGGGAGGCAGGTAAAGGGGGAGAAGGTCCTATGTGTGGCACCCCCAGGCATAATTACAAAGAGAAAGAGTAAAAAAAAAAAAAGTTAACTCTGCAGAGGCTGGAGGGAATTAAGCAGCTAAACTTTGTGAAAATGTTAAAAAGGAAAAAAAAGTGTTAGAGAAAGAGCATTCTTGGTTTCTTTGCAGCCATTCTGAGGGAAAAATGGGCCCTTTTCCAAAGGAATGTCTGTAAATTAGCCAGGCAAAAGAAACTGATTAAAATCATTTGACTGGACAATTTAGTCAAATTTGCTAAAAGAACATAAGGGGGTTCTATTGGAACTTAACTGCCTCAAATGTATAAAGGGAATGTAAGATGTAAAAAAACAGAGCAACGTGGAAGGGATGTTAAAGAAAAGAAAATGTGTATGTATCTATCTGTGTGTGTGTAAATATGTAAAGTTCTAAGGACCAGTTGGTTTTGTTTTTGTTTTAAATAATGCCACTAAAAATCCATTTGACTCTTTAATTCAAAGTTGCAAAACTGACAGACCTTTTTGCTAGACACAGGTAATTAGTGTTGTTTGGCTTTGGGATTTGGCATTTAACCCTTAAAAGGTAACTCAATGCTTTACAAAATTTAAAATGTTTTTAAGTTGTGGCTGCAGCAGTGCAGTCAAAATCAGGAGAATATAAAAAAAAAAAATTCTGGATTCTTTTTGTTTGTTTGTTTTTGTAACAAAATAGCAGATGAGAGTTGTAGTACAAAAAAAAAAAAAAATTAAAGACAGGGCCCTCTGAAGCAACAGCAGGGGTGAGGTGCACAAAACAAAAAGAAGCAATGTTAGAAACACTGAGTCTTAAAATGGCTCTGAGTAATCAGACTGTCACTTTGATAAAGGTACATGAAAACTCTGTAAGCAAAAAAAAAGAAATAGTTACACCTTATGTAAAAATTGATATGGATAATGTTATAGAAGTTAAACTATGGAAGGAATGTGCATTTGCCCCAGAACATGCGCAGGGTATATTGTAGAAGGGGCAAAAGAAATGCAAACGTACCATGCTACTTAATTAAAATGCTATTAGGGCTCCAAAGGGAGCCACAATAGGTTGGGTTTTCTTTTTCAGATTGCTGTGTGTTTTGGAAGCAGAAGTTAAAAGTAATCAAAACTCTGGTGAAAGTTGATTGTGTCCCTTTTAAGATAGAGTCTCTGAGCTGCTGATGGCTTTAAATCCAAAAGCAGGAAGTGTCTGTGAAAATGCAAATTACCTAAATGATAAAGGAAGGAAAGAACTAGCAGCACAAAGGAGCTGCAGATAAAGGACACACCTGGTCAGCAAACAAATTGTCTAAATAAAAGACATGGGATAACAAGAAAATTTTAATAAATTTAATGATAATAAGTATCCCTGTAACAATGTATAGTGTGTATGATTTTTGGAAAAACCCTTTAACGTCGTATGGTAATGATGCTTCTCAGTTATTACCTGTAAATAAAACTTAAAGCTTAACACAGCAGGAAAAACATTATTAACTTGGTCTGCAGTATAAGAAGGAAAACTCAGGGATTTAATGACTAAACAGTGGGATAATTTCCCCATAACCCTTAAAAGATAAAAGCCATTGAAACCTGGCCTGCCTATAGAACAAAAACAGGAAAATGTGGGGGCAATTCCTCTGTTTTGCCTGCAATCAGCAAGGGTATTTGTAAAAGAAATATTTTAAGCAATAATCTGCCACCCCAAAAGGGGTAGAAACATGTTCTTTTTGTCTTTCAGAAAATCAGGAAAAGCTAATGCCAGCTGAAAAGTAACCCAAAACCATGAATCTACTGTCACAATAGAAATTGTGTTTTGTGTTCTATGTTTTGTCTTGTGTTTTGTCTTGTTGCTAGCACTGTTGTGTGTTTAAAAAAAAAAAAATACTGAAGACCTGCAGGAACTTAAAAATAAATTAAGCTTTCTGTCCCAGCTACAGGACAGCCTGATACAAAAACAAGTACATGCCAACGTAGACTTGGTCCAAATTGGTCTGGGTAACCTAAAAGCCCGATGGAATCTTTGGCAATGGCTTAATACTACCACATGGCTTATGCATAAGAAAAAAAAAAATTAGAAATAGGAAACTACACAGCCATAGCTATGGGATGCACTGAAATGCAGAAACTTGCACTAGCTACTTTGGAACACAAAATGTTCTGGGTCATATTGGGAAATATTAAGGTTTGATGCATTTGTTAAAAAAGAAAGAGATCATTGTTTGACACTTATCAATATGAATGGATTCAATATGTTTCCAGTATTGTAAAACCAGACTTGTTAATGGGAGAAATTGTTGTCAAAATTGCACACCAACAGTCCCTGGAGGCAAAGGTATTGAAGGTTAGCCCACTCCCCATATTACACATGGGATCCTTCTGGCTACCCTGGACCTTGAGCCAGTGGGCTGGGGAGGGAGGGAAGCTATTGGACACTAGAGGTTGTACCGAATGGACTCCTCAAAAGTGGGTGTGCCTCACCTTGCCTGTTGCCCCAGAACCTTGTAGTAAAGATACATCACTAGGATCGTGTATGTGGCATGAATTGGAATCACAAACTCAAATTGCCTCACAGTACCTTCTCTTGAATAGGCTACATAGAAAGTGACACTGACGATTATAAATCTTAGTGTCAAAAGGGGGATTATGTTGGATCATATTAAAGAAGTTCTGTATTAAAATCACAAATGAGTTTGATTCCCCATAGTTTAAATTCCAGGGTATTACTAATTAAGAGGTCTCTTGGGTTTTGGTACTGTTTCTCTCCCTCTATGTGTGAAACTTGCAAGCTGCTAATTGTGTTAGTACATTCTAAGACAGAATCTGTTCTCAAAGCAATTCACAGAGACTCAAAGCAATACTCTAACAACAGAAACAGCACCCAGAGACTCCTCGCCCTTTTGTTGTATTAACAATTGTGATTAAAATAGAGATAGAGGATGTATGTGGATGGATGCTTGGTGTGGATAATAACTGAATGATCAGGGAGGTGCCAGCCTAAGAATCCAGTGTCCATCGGCTGAAGAAGGCGTCAAGTGGAAATAACCAGAGGACCCCCGGAGGGCAGACTGGAATCCACCCAACAGCCTCAAGAATGGGAGAACCAAAGAACAAGATAACATCTAGCAGCACGGAGCCGTCAGGAATGTGCCATCTGCTGATTGATTCAGCAACAGCATGATGAAGCAATTCCCACAGACTGGCCTAGGAAGAAATTCCTATAAAAAGAGACTCTAAAAAGTGAGAACTTTGGGGTCTGATTCTGCAAACCAACTTCCAGGAGCATCAGATGAGCATCTGACAAGGCCCTGCTCCCTCCTCATGTCCAGGCCACCTGGCCAGTGGCTTGGCATGAGCAACTCTAAGGCTGGTAACTATGATGACAACCTTGCAGAACCTCTGTGTGTGTGTGTGTGTGTGTGTGTGTGTGTGTGTGTGTGTGTGTGTGTGTGTGTGCGCGTGAATGTGTGAATAAATATGAGATTGAATGGAATGTTATAGCTATAACTAACTGCTTACTATGATAACAACCTTGCAGAACCTGTGTGTGTGTGTGTGTGTGTTTGTATGAATGAATGAGTGAATAAAGATGAGATTGAATGGAATGTTACAGCTGTAACTAACTGCTTACTATGATTCTTTCTGTATTCACAATAAATGTGGTATTTTGCCTTTTTCCCTTTAATAAGATCCTGCTGGTTTTTAATTTATTGGTACAACACTGTGACATCCAAAACGATGATCATCTTCCGGTTCTCATTTGTGATGACGATGTCCGGTTACAGTTGGTTATTGGTTCCGGGGATGGTGTAGTTCACGGCAACCTTCCCTACGGGTGGCAGGATGGTTCTGATCAGGCGATCTTGGATGACATTGTGTCGCAGCTGCCAGGCTCTGGAATGGGGCTTGCAGCTACTTACTATCCAGCCGAACCCAATCAAACCTTGTCTCATCTCAGCTAAAAGTAAAGTTGTGTTGTTGTCCGTTTGCACAGGGCTATCCAGGTGCACAGCCAGATCACTGCCAAAGATTACTGCTACCATTTCTAATCCATTATACTGTGGAGGAGATGATCCTATTCAGGCCCCAGGCTCCCAACCATTCAATTTGCTGAAAGCTAGGATTAAAATCTAGCCATTATCCCTGCCCTCTTCCATATCCAATCGTTGGCCAGCAAAGGTGCGATAGCTTTTGCTTAACCACCTTCATTCACCACATTGTCATATTAATCATCTCTGAAGGATGTTACAAGGGGGACAAAACTAGTTTCTAATATGAATGAAGCATAACTGTCAAGCCTCAGAAGTTTATTTTTGTTTCAAATAGTAAACAATTTGGACATGAATCTAAAAGCAGCAATAGCAGAATACTTTAGTCTACATCAAAATCATATTTTTCAATCAGAAAGAAAGTTGGACAGACATAGTTTGATATTTGTGTTTACTGCCCTGTTATATTTGTGTATACTTCCTGAAGACTTTATCTACCAGCTTTCTACAAACAAGAATATTTATCCAATGAGAGTAAAGTAAATATTAAATTTTAAAATGTCACTATAGTTTTTGACTACAGTTACCAGACCTGAGATCACCACATCATTACTGAAACATGTAAGAATGATCTGAATATTGGAAGTATTATTTCTTAATTTTCCAACATTCAGTTTATCGCTTAAAAAAACAAAATAAAACAAAACCCACCAAACTCAAAACTCCTATGTTTTAAATAAACACTACTAAATATTTGACCAGCATCAGAACGAGTTACATCCTTTTAACCATCTACCTCTCCAATTCTGGAAAAAGTAGCAAGCACACTTTAGGTAACTGTATATTCATAGCTTTTCCAAATATAACAGTCAGAACCAATTTATATTTGTTGAGGCCAAAGAAGTATTTATTTAAAAACTGGAGAGAAAATAGAAAGTTGAATAGGTTTGATCTTTAAATGGGTCACTTATTCTAATGATAAAGGTCTCCGAGGCTAGCTTTTCCTTAAATTACTGAAGAGAAAAGTAGTATTATTCGCGACACTTGAATAACCATAAAGAATAGTTACTCTAGGTTTAAATCAGTTTCATGTCTGATTCTCCTACTACCCTCAAGAGAGATTGTTTTCCTTTCAAGTCCAGAAAGAAAAATATCTTTCCCTTCATACTACCGAAGTATTGTGGAACACATAAAAGAGTTGTGGTGGTGTATGAACTGGCAATACGGAGCATACTATAGAGTGTCTGAAAAGTTGTTCATTTATTTGACTACTAGATTATAGATTATAGTTATGTAATGCATCAAACAAAGCATATGTCAAACTAAATACAGTTCACAGTGTTCTGCATGACACTGCATGTATAACATTCTCTGCAGAATCCACTTAGAAAAATGTCAGAGTAAAAATATGTTAAAATGGAAAATAACTTCTATAACAGGCTTAATAGTCTTCAGCTAAAAACACAGAAATGCTGAATTTACCCTAATTATATTCTTTTTATTAGCTTTCTAGAAAAAAAAGTCCTTGATATGGAAGACAAGCACACATTTCAGCTTCAGTCAATCAAGGATGAAAAAGATCAACTTCAAGTACTAGTATCCAGACAAAATTCTATAATAGAAGAACTAGAGAAACAGTTAGTCACGGCTACGGTAAACAATTCAGTTCTGCAAAAACAGCAACATGATCTGATGGAGACTGTTCACAACTTGCTTACTATGATAGCTACACCAAACTGTAAGTGAAGTATAAACACTACTATATCAGCTGAGTAGCACTCACTAACTTTGTGTATCCTTACATGTTGTTCTATCTTCTCCCCACCTTAGAATCTCAAAAATGCCTTTATGTATTGTATTGTCTTAAAATCCTGCATCAGTTAATTGTCTGACTCGCTATACAATTTAAGACTTATCCTGAAGAGGTAAGCCCATTAGTCACAACCCCTCCCCTCCCCCCCGCCAAAAAACAAAACAAATACCCCATATATTCGTTTCCCAGTAGTCAAACTCAACAGGGATGCCAAGTGTCACACAGTCTCAACATGGCACAAACATCTGGCAGCTTTGTCAAACAACCCTCATCCAAGCTGGATCCTTGCACATCCAGCTGGGCTGCCAGCAGGGGTTGTAGTTTCTCTTCCTGAGGATCACTGTGGGCACAAGCTTTGTTGGCACCAGCAACCTCTCGGTCTCCTCCTTTCAGTTCTCCAGGTTTGAGCAAGGAAGGAACAGCCAGGATAGGCAGCTGAAGAAGAGGGGCTCAATATTAGGCCAAGGCTCCCTCAAGCAAGACCCCAGCCCACAGACATCATAAATCTACAGCCCTGAAAACTCCACCCAGACTTCCCAACCCCTCCCCACATACCCCACTCACCTTAGCACCTGATCTTCCCCAGCCTCACCCACCTATGCTAACCATAGCTGGCAAGATCTGTGCGCTCCACGTCCTACCTTACCAGTACTTGGGAAAGGGTGCATTGACCAGATGCTGAAGTTTATTGCTATATGCAAATTATTTCCAAGTAAGACTATAGAATCTTTGTTCTTTAGGTTGACAGGGGCTGGGAATACAGTGCAGCATGCATAGCCTCTAAATTTATAATGTCTGAAATTACCCGCCCCACACACACAATTTAAAACAAATGTTTTCCGTATAATTGAAAGTGTGGATCACTTCAGTATTCTCAATTCAACAATCTCCACAGAACCCAAATTTGCTTATAACTTTTAGCTACCATAAATAGTTTGGGCCTACAGTTTTACCTATCTGAAAAGTTGCAGCTCAAAAAGAATTTCCAGTGTATTCTAAATATTTATTGTTAAGTTAAAATTAAAACTGTTTAAGAGTATTTTCTTTAATAAACAAACATTGGCACCAACTTTGTAGACTCCACCAAAAAACCAAGGAACATATAAATTTAAATGCTGGCTCTGCCACAGCAATTAAAAAGGACATTCAAATTATGTTTAGATTTTTTCCTTAATTACCAATATCTTTTATTATTGAAAGTAAAAGAGTTTAAAAATCTAACCTAATTTTCAAATTTTACTCTGTTTCTCTATCTAAGATGAATGCAATATAGAAAGTAATGAAAACAGTCTAGTTTAGCTGATTTGTAGTAATTTCTCTTTGCATTTCTCAAGACTAGGCACAATGCTTCAAAGTCTGATTGCAAATACAAGCAATTAGTTTTTAAATAAGAAAACATTGTTTTTTGAAAAATCTTGAAGACATATCTAGGATTGTCAATTTTTTAAAAGAAAACAACCCCCAAACTTTAGCCCTATAGCACCTGATAGTATCTCACTGAATATCATTCCTGAAGCTGTGCACATTCCTGCTGATGTTATCTGTTATGCTAGTGAACAAATAAGTAAACAAGTCAAACTCATGTTGGCTACAGAACCATTAAACCTGGAGCGGAAAAAATAATGATTGCCAACAAGAAAAAATCAACAGGGAAAGCTTCTAAGCTAGCTTACAAACAATAGAGTGTGGAAAAGCAATTATAAAGTTGAATGTGTTCTTTTTATATTTGAGGTAAACTAACTATGTAAGCAGGTAAATTGATAAACAAGCTGAAAATAATAAAAAATTATGCAAGTATTATTTACACACATTTACAGGGTTTTTATCATTGTAGTGTGTGGGCACGTTCCTCTCTTTGAATCAAAAATAGGGAACATATATTCTACTCCCCCAACACAGTATCGACCGCAAAACGGTCAAATATAGATATCAGCTAGTCGACTAAATGCCAGGAAATTCCAAACCCTCTATCAACAAACAAGAAGATACATTTTAGATTGCACTTTAAAACATGGCCAGGCATAGGCACAGATGTAATTTTTTTTTTTTACATCAACAAATTCCAGAAGTGAGGAACCCTCACTGAGAATGCCCTCAGCTTCACCCTTGAACACACAGAAGCATTCATGCTGAGTGCAGAGACTGTACGTTGCACACTAGCTGAAACGTCTGACTGACAGTTACGGATAACCCCAGATATGTGTATACTATGGAGAGACCCATCTCTGCAAGCAAAGGACATACTGCTGTACTGGCTAAGAGGCTATGTTTTTGAACTCTAATTCATCAAAAAGAACATGGTTTCTGGTGTAGACCAGCTCCATTTGCCCCCATCAAAAGCTACTGTACTAACTGATTTCAGTTTAAGAAAAAGCTCGTTTATGATTCAGACATCTTGCTCATCTGAAGACATTTGCTCACTTATAAGATTATCACAAAGGCATATAGTTGTACAGATATCTTTGTACATGTTAGTAATCAGTTTGTAATACAGATAGCATCAAATTCTCTAATGAGTTGAAACTGCGCAACTGAAGGAAAAAATATGCCTATGTTATTCTATTCAAGCATGCAAATAGGTATAAAGGAATTGATACTTGTCAAGCAGGTATGTTTGTATCTGAATTTGAAGAAGCAAAATATCACTAGCACGTTAAGCTAATTTCCTCTGCTGCTTTCCACCAGCAGGGGCAGGGCAAGAAACCTACTTCAGGACTGCAAAGTCAATATATTGTTACTTCATTACATCATTAATTACTATTACATCATGGTAACTTTCTCTCAGAAAAGAACCTGAGCTCAGAGCTATTTATCTATTTTTATATCCCTTCAATGTCTTTATTTCATTTTTAGCAGCCAAGAACAACTTTGTGGCTAAAGAAGAACAAATCCGTTTCAAAGACTGTGCCGAAGCTTTCAAATCAGGACTTACAACCAGTGGAATCTACACCTTAACAGTTCCTAATAGTGCAGAAGAAAAAAAGGTAGTGTGTTCCCCAAAGTCTGCAACTCTAATTTATCTAGCAAATAAGATATTTTAAATCCAAATTGGGTAACCAGTCTTTTAAACTAATATTTTCTTCATGTTTGCTAATGGCAGCTTATCACTCGTCCATGTGGAAATTATTTCAGCTGAATTACTTGGTTTGAACTCTGTGGGGAAAAAAAGCACTTCAAGTGAAATCTTGGGCCCACTGAAGCCAATTGGAGTTTTACCATTGACTTCAGCGGGGCCAGGATTTCACCCCTCATTTCCACATGAACAGTACAGAACTAAACTAATGCTACTGATACCGTAAGGTTCTGCCTCAACATATCTGTGTTACATACACAACACAACAGCTCTGCATATGTGCAACAGCTCACATGCCACAGAATAACTGCCTGGGAAAAAGTAAAAGGCTTGGTCTACACTAACCTTTATTCTCTGGAAACAAAACACAAAACCCCCCCAAAAAGTACCCTTGATAACACAGGTGGGACTACTCAGGAGGTAACAAAGGAATGCTAGTGTAGACAAACTACAGTAGAACCTCAGAGTTATGGACGCCTTGGGAATGGAGGTTGTCCATAACTCTGAACAAGACGTTACGGACTTCAGCCAGGGTGGATCAAGGGGAAGTTGGGGCTGCAGCCTCAGGGTTTGGGGGGAGGTCAGGGCACAGGGCAGGGGGCGCAGTTGGGGCTTCTGACCCTAGGGGTCCACCAGGGCTCCCAGTGAGGGCTCAGGGCTTCTGCCCCCTGGGAGCACCAGGGCTCTGGGCTTTAGACCCACAGCTCCATTCCCAGCTTCAGCTGGGTAGTGGGGGCACTGGATATCGGGTCTTTTAGTTACGGGGGGAGTGCTGGGGCTTGACAAAGCCCTGGCTGGGATGATTTAATTGGGGACTGGTCCTGCTTTGAGCAGGGGGTTGGACGAGATGACCTCCTGAGGTCCCTTCCAGCCCTGATATTCTACAATTCCCCTCGTAGCTAAAGCCCTGAGCCCCGGAACGCACCGTGGGGCTGAAACTGGGAGTGGAGCCACAGGGCTCAAGCCCTGATCCCGGATGCGCTCCCCCTCCCCCGCTGAAACTGGGAACAGATCCACAGGGCTGAAGCCACGAGCCCCAGCGCTCCGCCCAGTTTAAAGCCGTGAGCGCTGGTGCTCCCAAGGGTCAGAAGTCCTGAGCCCCCACATCTGCCCAGAGCTCTGACTCCCACCCGCCTGCAGCTGCAGCCCCAACCCCCCAGTGGCTGAAGCCCCGAGGCAGTAGTGTGTGTGTGTGTGTGTGTGCGTGCGCGCGCATGCGTGCTGAGGCCTGATTGAGGACTTCTGGTTTCACAGGGTGTCTGGTAGACACTGGAGTGAACTCTGGTGTTCGTATCTTTGAGGTTCTACTGTCCTGATGTTTTACTTCCACTAACTGTGCTGCAACAGTTAAAATCACTGTATGTATCAGCACACCGCTGTATTTAACACATTACAGGGCTAGCTGCCTCTTCAAATGTACCCTGACTGACCAAGGACAGCAGGACAGTATAAGCAACTTAAGTTCTCTGTAAGCTGTGCGGCCACCGTGCAGGCACTCAAGGAACCCGCCCAGGGACCTGCTGCAGCTGGGGTGCCCCTCCTCCGGCCCCCACCTAGCCCAGCCCCCAACCTGCCACGGGAGAGGCGCCACTCCCCTGGTCCCAACTCAGCCTGCAGCCTGGACCTGCCACAGCCCAACTCCGGAGCAGCCCAGACCCAGGTGCGGCCGGGGTAGCGCTCCCCCGGTCCAGACCTCATAGACTCATAGATATTAAGGTCAGAAGAGACCATTGTGATCATCTAGTCTGACCTCCTGCACAATGCAGACCTGCTGGGATCAGGGGAGGGGCGCCTATCCTGCAGTCCCAGCTCCACAAGCCCCCCCAGCGGTGGGGAGAGGCTCCTCTTCCCCCACAAGCCCAGGTGCTGCTGAGGGGAGACAGTGCTGAGGGGAGTCCTCTCTCCACCCCCCATAGCCCCAGAGCACCCTCCTGCACTCCAAACCCCACCCCAGAGCCTGCACTCCCAGCCGGAGCCCTCACCCCCTGCACCCAACCCTCTGCCCAAGCCCTGAGCCCTTCATTCCTGGCCCCACCCCAGAGCCCACACCCCCAGCTAGAGCCCTCACACCCCTGCACTCCAATTCTCTGTCCCAGCCTTGAGCCCCCTCCCACACTCCAAACCCCTCGGCCCCACCCCCACATGAATTTTATTATGTGCACCAATATGAAGATATGGGTGCACATAAAATTCATTCTGCACATGGGTGGGAAAAATGAGAGGGAACACTGTAAGCAACTGGAGCATTCTTGCTGTAAATACCTCCTCAGTTTAGCAGCACCTGCCAGTTCACCAACAGGAGTCTCCAGCACAATCTTAGGACCATAAATCCTTTGCCAATAAAGGAAAGCCCAATAAATCATTGATGCTCATCAGTGGTTGAGGGTGAGGTGGGGCATGGGAAAGGAGGAAAGGCAGGCCTTGCAGTCTTTGTCCCTTTACACAGACCACCGTTCCCTCCAGCCCAGCCCTCTCATATGGAAAAAGGCCTAGCAGTTAAGCCATTTTGGCAGTCTACCTTACTCTAAGAAACTGGATGTGGGAGAGTAAATGTAAGTGATGGCAGAATGCTGTAGGCAGGCAGAAGCTACCCAACATGGGTGAACACACTCACTGGGGCTCAGCCAGCCCAGCTATGCAGTCAGTGAGGCCTTATCTACATAAGAAAATTGCACTGGTTTAACTAAAAGATATGACTTTAAACTGAGGCTATGTCTACGCTACAAAAAGGTGTTTTCTTAATTCAGATTAGCTAACTCGTGAGCTAATTTGGGTTAAAATAGCAGTGAAGACATTGCAACACCCCTTAAATTTGAGCTGCTAACCAGAGTTAAAAGCTGAGTTGCCAAATTAGCTCATGCAAGTTAAGAACACACCTTTTTGTAGTGTAGACATACTGTTAGTTAAATTGGTGCAAACCCCTGTGTGGATACATTTATTTTGGTTTAAACCAGGTTTATTTCAGTTTATTTTAAATAGTTTAGGAATCTGGGGTTTTGCACCACCTTAATTTAAATCAGTTTCCAAAATCAATTTTAAATCAGTGCAACTTCGCCATGTAGACAAGGCCTAAGGGAGGAGTTCTACGATGGCTCTAAGGATAGCTGGCAGGACTGGCAGAGAAGAAGCTATGTGGGCTCTGCAGCTTGCATACAGTTCTGGCAAGAACCACCAGTGCAAGCAGGTCTAGAGATGTGGCAGTATGGTGGAAAAAGCCTACAAAACCTGAGCAAAATGCAACTGTGTGAAACGTTGGACACTTGAGAGAGGTACCAGAGTCAGTTAAGGCCACTGTCAGAAGACAGGATACTGGGCTAGACGGACCTTTGGTCTGACCCAGTAGGGCCATTCTTATGTTCTTATAAGGACAACAGAATTAGGAAGACAGATAATGCCTGGATGCAGAGCCAAAGAAAACCTACAAAACAAAACAAAACAAAACTTCAATGAGCATCCACAGGAATGATGCTGGATTAATGCATATTTTTGTGTTTTGAGTTTCCAAGGCAATGTTAGGAGTTAGTGTGGTGTGCTCTTAAGTCCATTTTTGGCAAATATTTAGACAATGGCAATGGCTGTGTTAAATGATTGCACTAATTACTTCAACACTCCTTCTCAAATCTGTCTCAGCCTCTGGATGGAACTTGGCAGCTTTACATATTTTATATCCTCATCTGATTTTTATACACCCACAATTTAATAGTGTCTTGGAAGAAAACCATCGCGGTCAACTGGTGGACAAACTGACAATTTGAAAGCATTTGACTGACAGCACAAGTTTAAATTTTCAGATTTGTTGCAACAGCACAATGAGTGCTTTAGGATTTAATCTTGCTGCCATATATTTACAAAGAGAAAAAATATCTAATGAATTCTCATAGCTTTTTTCTGTAGTGCATATGGAACTTACAAAAATATTATCAGAAAAATTGTACAAAATGAAAGATTAAAAAAGGGGATGTTTGGAGACACTAATATGTGAATTGATATATCTATCTTACAAGGAAAATTATGTAACATGAGATTCCACTGCTGTAATGAAATGAGGGGTAGGTTGGCGTGTTTGAGATACCTAAAAGCAAAGGAAGTTTGCATTCACAACTCCAAATGTTAGAAGAGATGCAAACCACTGAATATGTAAGCACTGGACTACAGCAGTCAAACATTACAGTAAAATTATGGAGGCTCTATGAACAGCTGTTGTGGTCCCACTTTTTGGCCTTTGGTCTTGACTCCACCTTCAAATATAATATATGGGATCATGACTATGTAGCTTGTAAAAACAGAAGTTAATGTGCTTGTTAACAGTACAAGAGAAAACTGATTTATGACTATTAGAGAGTTTAATAACATGGCTTAAATTCAAAAACATTTTAAGTAACTTTTGTATTGTTTCCAGTATAAGTATTCATAGCATGATTCACCTATTTCTTTAAAAAAACCAAACTTCTGAAATTGTGTGTAAAAATAGTCAAAATATATCATCCTTCTGATTAATTACAATCAAACTCTTTAGAATGCAAAATATACTTGACTGTAAAATATTTGCAGGGCTCATATTTTAATATTTAGTTTTGCAATAAATATCTGAACAGAAAGACCTAAGATACTCTGAAGATTCTGAGAATGGGGTAATTAGCTATGTTAAAAATGAAAAATAAATTCACCTTGTGTACTGCAGATGGGGAAAAAAGAAGACATTAAGGGAACAGAAAATACATTTTTGTTATTTCTTAGGGTATCAAATTCAATTTTATTTTACACTACCCCTACATTTTCAGTCGGAGTCAGTTTTGTATTGACAATGCATAAAATGAAGTGTCAAGAGAAGTGGTGTGTGTGTGTATATATATATATATTTATTTTCTAGATAATCAGCATGGTAACACAATTTTCTACTGTTTATGATGTGGATTGCCATACAGACCAGGAAACAGAATGACTTCTTTTTATTTGCCAAAGTGCTGCACTACTGTTCATGTTTTCATCTGTTCCTCTTATACTACCTTCTGACCTCCCATTGCTTATAAACAATTTCTGCGTAAACCTATGTTACTGCATTATCAGTAGATTTCATCATAACACAGAATTAAATAAGTGTAGTATAGAGCGAGGTGGGAAATGGTTTTCCTGACAGGAATTTTTTTTGAGATTTTGAAAATGTTCTCATTCTTCATTGGCATAAAACTGGGACCTGTTGAAGTTTTAAGTTACTCCATTTTATATTCAGTGTTGCCAAACATCCAAAAATTGAGAGGCAAGTCCCCCAAAACAATAACATTGGTTTAAAAATAATGAGACTAAAAAAAAATGGTATCCTTGCATTTGCCTTCTGGTGTTTGAACCTTTAGAAGTCACATTTTCAAGTTTTTCCCCACAGCCATGAAGACTGGAAACTTTTTTTTTTTTTTTTTTTAAGAAAAGGAAACCTGAGATTCTCAACTAATTGCATGCATCAGTGTATCTGAAAACAATCTAATATTGTGCAATGAAGTTGTGAGAGTGGCAACATTATATGATTTCAAAAGTCACGTCACTTACAATTTATTAATTTAAATAGTCCTTGTTGTCTTATTCTGGTGCTGTGGCAAGTATATCCAGAACCTCTCCTTTTCCCTGAATGGGAAACTTTGTTCAGTATTTGACATGTGTTAGTGTTTTGTACATGTAGGAAACACTTAAATGGTTGCTGTTTAGTTTATCATTTCATCATAACCTGTTAGGCAAGGTACAGAGTTTAACTCAAATTGCATATCATCCAATAGTATCAATTTTTAGGGCTGGATCCTTAAAAAGATTTACACACATGCTCAACTTTACACATTGAGTAGTCCCACCGACTTCTCACAATGCATGAAGTTAGGCTCTTTGGGACAAGGACCTTCATACAGCACCTCATACAATATGGCCCTGATCCTCAGTCCACTAATGTCACCATAATACAAATAACTAATAATCAAGTTTTGTTTCCACATAGTGCCACAGCTGCTAGGTCCTTGAGCCATCAAGCAGTTTGTTCACAAAATACATCAAATATGTGCACACGTGCATGCGCACCCATGCCCAGTTTGCTGTAATCTGAGAGGTTAATATCTTTATTTGTGTGTGGCATCTGTCTGAAGACGCCTGCTGCCTGTCTAAACCTGATATCTGTTTTTCCTGATTCCAACCAACATTACAGTAGAACCTCAGAGTTACGGACGCCTCGGGAATGGAGGTAACTCTGAACAAGACTTTACGGACTTCAGCCCCCGGAGGGGTGGGGGAGAGCGTTTGAGGCTTCAGCCATGAGTGTGTGGGGGGGGGGGTGTTAGGGCATCTGACCCTCAGGAGCACCAGGGCTTTAGACTGGGGGGGCACTAGGGCTCTGGGCTTCAGCCTCATGGCTCTGCGCCCAGTTTCAGCCTTACAAGAGGCACCGGGACTTAGGGCTTCAGCCCTGCATCTCCATTCCTGGTTCTGCCCCGCAGGGGGGAGGGCAGGCGCCAGGGCTTGGGGTGGCTCCACGGTTCTGCTCCCAGTTTCAGCCGGGGGAGGGGGGGGGGGAGCACCAGAGCACAGGTGCTTTAGCTATGGGGGAAGCGCTGGGCTGAAACCGGTGCTTCCCTCATAGCTGAAGCCCCAGTGGCCCCCACAGGGCTGAAGCTGGGAAAGGAGCTGTGGAGCTGAAGCCCCGTGCCCCTGAGGATCAGAAGCCCTGACACACCCAACCACCGATCCCCCCCTTCACCCTGCAACTGCAGCCCTAACCTCCCTGCGCCTGGCTAAAGCCCCAAGGCAGTTAAGTATTTGCCTTTTTTTTTTTTGGTCTCTGCTATTTCCAGTTCCAGAGGGTGTCTGGTTGACTGATAAGTCCATAACTCTGGCATTCGTATCTTTGAGGTTTTAAAGTCCAGGGGAGTTGTACCTGAGTAAAGAGTGCTAAAGAAAGTCCTATATACTGATATGTTTTCATTTTAATGTAATCCTTTTAAAGGAATTTTGATCCAATTATATACACCACCAATTAGCCATCTCTCATTTTTCAATTTTCACATAAATTACTAAATGAAAAGAAATCCATGTCCTTGGAAGCAAACTTTCACACAGTAAATCTACTGTGTTTATTTTAAACTAAGCAGTTGCCCCTGTGTCTTCCCCTTACTCACATGGAGCATCTCTTTCCTTAGGCTTTTAAGATTTTTTTTTACATTTTTTTTTAAAATCAAGCTATCTTTGTCTGTAATCTCTAAAAATTTTGATAACTCCTTCTAAAGTATCTTATTCCCCTCAATGTAGTTTCTTTAACTTAACCTTTCCTTCTCTTTACTCTTCATCTTTATTTTTCTACTTTGTTATTCTCCAACCTGAAGGACTGATCTTTAAAACACAAAATTATTGAAATATATATTTAAATTACTATCTTTAAAATAAATATTACATTTAGCAGATATAGATAGGAGCCTGCATCAGTCAGGTAGTTAGTAACAGGATACTAAATTTCACCTCGAGGGCACTGATCTTGAAGTCAAAGGGGTTTACTCACATGAGTAAAGTTGAGTACATGAGTGTTTACAGGTTGGGGGCCTAGGCTGCCAATCAAGATTGTAAGTAAAAAAAGTTTATCACTGTTTGAAGGCCATTTAGTACTCTGCGTGTAATTCTGCTCCAGTCCATTTCCCTGTGGAGAGGTCTGTAAAGTAACAACATGCAAAATGGATTTCAGAGTCCATACACTGAAATCTCAGGTAGATAGCTACCTTCTCACCCCTTAAAACTGGTATCTTCAGAATAGTAGGTGAGGTACACTGGCACATTCACATTACCTTGCAATACCTTTTCTGCCAATAAAATTGACTTTGAACTCCATGGCTATAAAAGTGGCACCTTTCAAAAGAACATAATACACATTAAAAACCCAACTGATTCAGAAATCTTTGATGTGGAAATATGCATCCTGCCTTTGTTTTAAGATTATATTTATAAAATCAGTACTGCTAAGAAAATCTATTAAACAAGACTAACTCCCCCCCCGCCCCCGGAACCACTTCATGTGTTCATTCCTATTAGTTTTGAGGATTTTATTTTTTGTATTTCTGTAGCCACCACAGCGTGCAAGGTACTTTCCAAAGAAAAGTGAAAACTCAGTCTTTAGCCCTAAGATTGTAAAGTCTAAAAAAGAAGCATACACTCTTATTGCTCTGGTGGTAGATGAATATTTGCTAGAACATATAAATATTTTAGGGGAGACATCTGCAGAATTTAAGTAAATTATTCTATTTTATGTGATGTAAAATCCCACGGTTTGAGAATATTGTAAGCTTATTAGAACTATTTGTTTATCCTATTTTAAGGAATTTATAACTTGAAAACAAACTCCAGTGGAACTGAAGTTTAGCCCAAGCTCTCAGGCGATAAGGAAATTGTAAAATTAGGTCCATCTAAATTAATATCCTGCCTCTGTCATTGGCTATACTTGATGGTTCAGAGGAAGGTGAACAAATTCTTTATAATGTACCAGGTAAATTATACAATGCTTTACATACAGGTACAAATTCTTCCTGACCCCTTCAATGATTAAAGCAGTTTGATGAATAAGCCTTGATGACTCTGCCATATCAACATCTTAACTTGGGTAGTTGCTTAATAAACTTATTAACACCCGTTTTAAAATCCAGCCATGGTATTTGTCTCGATTGCCTCTCATGGTAATGAATTTTACCTAGGCATTACCGATTACATAAATCAACTTTTACTGATTTTAAATTTGATCCATTTTTACCATACCTTTCATCATTTTTAATGCTCCAACTTTTCCTTTTCAAAATAAATAATCCTAGTCTTTACTACATCTTATATGCATGCTGTACCAAATCATTAACTATAAAATAGAAGTGAATCAAAAACAACAGGCATAGGGTATAATAGAACTGCTCAACTGAATGTAACCTTATTTACCAATAATGTTAAATAGTAAGGTTGCTGCCTTCAATTTAATAGCCACCAAATTTATCCCTAGTCCAACTCATTTTCTTCCTCTCTTTAGCCTTCCCAACAAGTTTCAATAGCATGACATAAGACTATCCTAACTTAAACACACACCCCAAGTACAACCTATCACTAGTATCTTCTCTACTTTGGATATCCTACATCCTAAGATCAATTGATAAAACCTCTTTCCTGTATTTCATATTAACACTCTTAGAGCTTCCTCCTTGGAAAGTGGTACAATGAACCAGTACACATTTCCCTGATTACTTTATAATTAGGCATAGTCATACACACTTGCTGTGCCCATATACTTAAGGGGACATACTTTCATCCCAAGATGACGTTCACATTATTGCCACATACAAAGGCTGCAAGAGAAATCATGGCTCCACTCACGTTAATGGACGTTTTGCCATTGACTTCAATTAACCAGGATTTCAGGAACTCAATATAAAGGATTAAAAAAAAAAATTCACAGCTTTGATAGGAAGACCTAGAAATTGAGCTAGAGGACAATGTGAAATAGGGAGACAGCTTAAAGGTCATGCGTAGACATGATTTTGGGGGATGTAAGTGTACCTTGTAACAGTTAGTGATAACTTTAGGAGGGAGGATATATAAGAGGTCTTTTGGGGGGGCAGGGGGGAGACAGCGGGGGGAGGAGTCAGAGCATAACTATGAAGGAAAATTCTTGTTATCAGGTGGTAGATGATATTCAGTGGTCTACAGGTTTTTTCCCCCTAAATCCAGTCTGGGGGCAGTACATAAAAATATATTCCATTGAAGTATACTGCTTTGACTTATGGGTATGATGATCGATCCATTGCTTTAAGTGGGAATGAACAACTTTATTTGATGTTAGACCATATGACACCCGGAGTTAAATGGAAGAAAGAGGGTAGAGATTAAATCAACAAAACATTGGTGATAATGCTTCCTTGCCGACTAAGTTGGATTCAATAGAAATGCTTCAATTCTTTTGATGAAATGTCTGGCATAAGGACTAAAAGATAGCTTATCTTAACATTTATAAAAATATATTTAAACCTTTTCAAACAAGTGTTTAAAAAATCCAAATATTTTTACCCCTTCAGAGTTGGAAGCATATTGTAACGATTCAGACCTTCACTGCATAGGTAGCAGGGAATACAGTCTTTAATAATACCAAATGAAACAGGCTGGAACCTTAGTGCTAGCCCATATGGATTTCAGCATTGGGCGGTAGATGATCATGGGGGAAATCAAACAAACAATTACAATACATACTGGATGGGGACCACATCCTAAATAAATCTTTCCTGAACCCCCTCTTCTGGCTTTTAAAACACCTCCTAACCTCACCAAGATCATCATCAGAAGTAAGCTCCCTCAGACCAGAACACAACAACTCAAAGCAGTGCCAGATCCTGCCAGAACAGGTGCAAAACCTGCAGACATATCTCCCCTGCTAAGATGACCAATACCCGCCACACAACATGTCTTTCAAGACCCATGGGTTCTACACATGCCTATCATAACATGTGGTGTACCTCATCCAGTGCACTGAAGGCCCCAATTACAACTATGTGGGTGAAATGAGACAATCACTACGCTCTCAAATGAACTTGAACAGAAAAACAATAAAAAACAAAAACACCATATCACCTGTGGTTGAACACTTTTCATAATGCAATCACTCCATATCTGACCTCTGAATCCTCAAAGAAAACCTGCACAACATTTTCAAAAGACAAGCCTGGAACTTAAATTCATAGCTTTGCTAGACACTAAAAATCATGGGTTAGAAATCACTGGATTTGTGGTTTTATTATAGCAATCTAATCCATTAACCCCCACTTTTTTTGTCCGCTGACCGCAGAAGTCTTAACCAGCTACTTGATCTTGAATGATCTCTTACAATGTGTCAATTCTTATGCTAAACAGTCTGTCCCACCCTGTATTTAGCTGTGACACTCTGAATACATTTCCCAGACCTGAAGAAGAGTTCTGTGTAGCTCAGAAGCTTGTCTCTTTCACCAACAGAAGTTGGTCCAATAAAAGATATTACCTCACCCATCTTGCCTCTCTAATATCCTGGGATCAACATGGCTACAATAACACTGCAAACTACATTTGAAGTTGACACCATCCCTTTAATACTTTATATTAGTTGTCTTTAGGACTTCATTTACATTCTGCAAAATTAAGGGAAAGGTTCTCAATGAACTAGCCATTAGCTTACATTATGCAAAACGTAAACTAGTGGCTGAATGTCCTTGAGTCACATGTCACACAGCAACACTTTTTTTTTTCTTTTTAACCAACCAGTGTAATTTTAATACAGGCAGAAAAAGAAAAGGGATCTTTAATGATCGTAGGTAGTCCAAACCTCCGTTTTGTGTCTCCGGCAGAATGTCTTTCTAGCATCTCTTTGTAAGATTACAAATTGACTCACCAAACCACTTCCTCTAGCTCAGATTTTCCTTAGAGAGTTCCCATCTAAGTATTAACTAGACCTAACACTGCTTAGCTGATGAAATCTCAGCCCAAAGAGGATTGGCTGCAGGCATTTTTCATGACGTGTGGCTACTTTATCCAGTGGAAACACAGTTCACCTTCCCACAGAACTAGGAAGCTTGGGTCTAATTTAATATATACATCGTTCACATTTAAAGAGTTGCAATTAAGCCTACAACACACAGCTCATATTGAGCATCAATTTATGTTCACATTAAACTAACATAGAACAATTATTCCATGTTAAAGCTACCGTAGTGTAAATGGTATATCTAAGAAAGTATGAAGCCTCAGTCTGCATTATAAGGTAAATTAGATTGAAAGGTCTGAAAAATAAAACACTAGTGTAGTTAATGGACCAAAATTGCGACTGGCAAATGTGAATCTAACTCTGCCAAATTAAATATGGCCTAATATTTCTCAAACTGAAGTGATCTAATTTTTATCACTTCTTTAAACCAGAATGTATGTTACATGAATTAGTTTCTTTCAGTGTTTTCACACTGGTAAAGCCGCTCCAAGGATTTTCTATAACAAGAAACAGGAAAGGACAGAACACTAAAAGGTAGTTCACAGAGACCCTTGAACTGTAACAGGCAGTTCTTTGCATGTAATACTTTAATGACCAAGTCACAGTAAGTTTACTAAGCTTTAGGAGATAATATAATGTACTGTAATATTACTATCATATGTACAATATTATATGTAACAATTAGCTCTGATATAGCACTTTTCATTAGCCAATGGCAAAATGCTTTACAAAAAGAGGGGAGTATTATCTCCATTTTACAGACGGGGAAATTGAGGCACACAGGAGGCGAGTCACCCAGCAGGTCAGTGGCAGAGCCAGGAATACCACTCAGACAAATTACTCTATCACATAGCTCATTCTTATGTAACAAATGAAAAAATTAACACACTCTTGACTAGTTAAGAGCATGGTGCAGACCCATCCAAATTTCTAGTGTATGACTGCAAATGTTGTTGTGTTTATACTCAGACATTGGTAACAATCCCTATGTTGAAATAATACTTATATCTAAAAACAATATTAAAGTGAAGGTTAGCTCAAGTGGACATCTTGAGAGATTCTCAAGGCTTTGTGATAACTTTTGAGAAAAGTCACAAATACTGGCTTAACTTAGTTTTATGTTTTTAATATACAACTTAGCTTAGAGCAATATTATTAAACCACTAGTTTAGCTGCAGCTTTTGAAGTCAGTCTTTCATCCCATTATCGCAGAAACTGATGGAATTAATTATATGTTCTGCATTGTGCAAGGCATTTTAAAAATCTAAATTGTTTTAAAATCAATGTGTCCTTTTAACTAAAATATATATTTTTTCTGAGAAACCATAAAAATAAAACAAATATTTTGTTTGAGAGTTGCTTAAACAATTTTTGCACAAGAGCAATTCCTTACAAGCCAGTTTATAAATTGAAGCGAACAAGACTTCCAAATAGAAATTCTTACTTACATGTAAGTGCAATAAATGATGTAAAAAAGCAAAGTCATAAAATGAGCGTGTGCACAGTGGTGGCCATTAAAAAGTACTTGCATACACTTAGAATAGGAAATATATGTACTTACAGTATCTTGCTCAACAAAGTGTTTAATATTTAGTAAATATTGACATTTTAAAATAATCCATGTAAACATATATTTGTATAAATTAGGTGCAATGCAAAGTCAACTTGTGGAACTTGTTGCCATGGGATGTTATGAAGGCCAAAACTATAACTGGGTTCAAAAGAGAATTAGATAAGATCATGGAGTTTTCTCCCACTGTTAGCACACTAGTACATATTTCTTGTAAAAATGGTATTTTGACAGTCCCCTGCACCTATGCAGGCCCCCAATGACTTCAGCTGGTGTCCAGCCATGTGGGGTAAATTAAAGAGTTGAAGTCTTTTTTTTGCTATTTTTAGCCCTGTAGTGCAAGCCCTGTGACGCCAAGCCAGGCTCTGAGACTTGCTGCTGTCGGTCTTTTTTTTTTTTTTTTTTTTCCAGTGTAGACATTCCCAATGAGGATTCCATATTCTGGGGCCCCATGCAGCTGCAGATTTGGCAGTATTGTCTTAACTGGCTCTGCCTACTGTACTCTTACAGCAATAACTATAGCTAAGGCACATCAGGGAAGGATTTAATTCTGATGCACCAAACTACTACAACATAAAATCAATATACAGTAAGTACAGTATTTCAGAAACCTTCACTATCATTTCAATATCATTAATTACAATTTTAATTAGAATACAAGCTATTCAAAACAGCTCAGCTTCATAGGTGTTAGCAAACCTGGCATGCTCTGCTAGGCAAACAAAAGACAACCGTAGTTTTAATGTATACTGTGCTATATAAAATATATATGCAATATGTGTCAATTGACATGTGAGTACCTGCATTTATGCAATTACACACTCTTCTTATTGACAGACATACTGTGATATGGAAAGCAGTGGAGGGGGGTGGACAGTTATTCAGCAGCGTAAAGATGGCAGTGTGGACTTTCACCGGACATGGAAAGAGTACAAGATGGTAAGAGCCACACTCTTTTGAAGCTTTAAATCTAATTTATTATTTTCTGATAATCTCTGAAATCTACACAGACTTAATCACAAAAGAATATTAATCAGTTACTTAAAGTTGTATTGCCTAAACAGGTTCTAAAGTTGCATTTTAGTTCTTAAATGAAAAATTGTGCTTTCATTTGGGAAATGTCAGAGTAATATAAACTGTTTGCCTAAGCAGAGACTTGCAAGTGTGATGTTTGTTTTTACAAAGAAATATAGCATTTTTTTCCCCTAAGTCAGCTATTTCATGTTGCGTCCACATCTTTAATTTTCATTAAGTTATTTATATTTGTGTTTCTATTGGCAAATATTCCCCAGATCTAATAAGTCTAATACTGATACATTTTGTTTAAAGTTCCTAAATTGGTCCCCGCTGAAATCCAAAATTTGAAATACCAAAGACCTAGGATCCTCATATTTGTAGTACACTTTTTGTGTTGACAAAGCAATTACATTTAAAAATTGATGAACTGATTATTTCAAAATCAAAGAAAAACAAATTAAAGTTATTTAAATATACAACTTGGATTACAGGGATTTGGTGATCCTGCTGGGGAGTACTGGCTGGGAAATGAGTTAGTTTCTCAACTGACTAATCAGAAACGCTATGTTCTTAAAATACACCTGAAAGACTGGGAAGGAAATGAGGCATATTCATTGTATGAACATTTCTATCTAGCAAGTGAAGAACTAAAGTACAGGTAAGCAAACAAAGCACTGAATTGAAAAAACAGTCAGCCAGTTATTAATTCCTGTAAATTGTTCAGCTACATAACTTTCTTTTTATATTAATTACAAAGCAGTTGCTCTGAATGCATTTAAAGTATGTCTTTGCTACTAATTTTCACCTATAGCCTACATAATCTTAGTAGATTTTTAAAAAAATAGAACAGTATATACCTTTCACCAGTATACAGTAGGTAAATAATACCTTCAGGCCCCTCCTTCCCCTTATAGGCTGCCCAACACGCAATATACCTGATATCGCGTATACAGGGGGAGAACCCAACAAGCCCAGAACTGGGTGTTGGCACATAGCTCTCAGGGGGCCGTGAAGGGGTGGCCTCCTGCGTGCATGTGTTCTATTCAGGAGATGAAGAGGCAGAAGTAGGCAAATCAGGAATTGCATCTAGTGACAGTCCCCACAATTCCCAATCTACACCCATAGACATGCACACTGCAACCACAAGGTTGCAGTAGCAGCTGCAGAGCAGACCCACAGTCTGCCAAAGTAGGGTTGATTTGTTCTCTTATTTTTGAGAATCAATGCAGCTCCCAGTTGAGTTACTCAAGCTGAATGGTGGTTCCTCGGTTTATCCGAATGGCAAGGGTTTAATTTCTAGTTTCATTGTTCCTCTTATTTTAATAAAACTTTATACCTAGCAGAGTGTTCTCGTAACTTTAGCCTGTATATATTCTGTCTACAGTTACACTTACCCATATGTTAAAAAAGGAAGTCTTCGGGGGATCTTTAAAATTCTATTCTTGAATGGAATTAAATGGTCTTGTCTTTAGGGCAAAAGAAGTTACCAGACTAAGGTCAGGAACTACTTTAAAAAAAGAAAGAAAGGAGTCACTGAAACCATGATTCCTATGGATAAATAAGGTCCTGGGGGCTGGATGACAAAGGGGATTGGTAATGCGATAAGGAGCCTTTCACTTTGGGAAACATTGCTTTAGGCGAACTATCTAGAAAAGAGTTGAGACCCATGAGAGGGAGTAGCATGAGGAGGTTTACCGTTCTTTGAGAACCACTGGACAGAATAGCATGAGGAGGCTTATAGTACTGCTGTCCACGCTTTGTCCAGTAGACGAGTTAGGAGGTCAATTTGACACATTTCATGATACCCACATTCATATATTTCTAAATGAAAACCTTTATAAAATACAATTTTGCACCCAAAAACTAAACTGTATCCAAGCAGCTCAGAAACCATTAATCAACAAGCTCATTTTTTTCATCAAGGAAAATAAAATTAGAATAGAAAACTTTCGCTATCAAGAGATTACCAAAGGTAAATTGAAATATACTTTGACTTCACCTCAACTCCCATATACAAAGCAGTCCAAAACTGAAAGTTTCTTACCTGTAATTGGAGTTATTCTAGATGGCTCTGCATAGTCACAATTACAGTGTACTGTGCCACCTTGTGGTGCTTTGTGGTAGAACCTCCTCTAGCAGTGTCAGCTAGAGCTCTCTCATGCTCCCACCACTTCCCTCAGGGTCACTGATGTTCTGTGGGCGAGGCTATATAGGAGGCGGAGCACCCTTACCACCTTAGTTGCATCCACCGCAAAGCCAGAGACACAGAACAAACAAGGACTCTGACAGAGAGGGGAAGGTGGTGGGAAGTGTGAATATGCAGAGCCCTCTCAAAGAACTCCAATTATGAGCAAGTAACCCTCATTTCTTCTTTGAGTGGCTCTGCATATTGAGAAGCAGTGGTGAAAACTAACTTGGAGGCAGGAACAAAGTCCTAACTGAATAGAGACTGAAGCACCACTTTATCATTTATCAAATCCAACATCTGCCATATAGGCGAAATCCAAAGGATAATGCTTTGTAATAGCGTGCACTGAAGTCCAGGTTCCAGCTCTGCAAATTTCAGCAGCTGGCACTTGCTTAAGACAAGCAAAGGAAGTAGCTAGTGGAATGTGGTTGAATTGAAGCAAATATAGGAACTTTTGCTAGTGTGTAACTTTCAGCAATACATTTTATCCATCGAGAGAAGAAGAAATTGTATAATCTATGTAGTTTTTAGCATAAGACACTAACAATCTAGAAGATATATGAAAATTTTACTCTTATCTAAACAACAAGCAAGGGACCTTCCGGCTTCCAAAGAGTGTAGCAGGACCAATTTCTCCTTATTAGAGTATGGTGGGGGAGGGAGGGTGGCAAATTAACTGTCTGATGTGAAAAAAAAAAAATCAACCACCACTTTAGGTAAGAAATGGAGATCAAGTCTGAAAACTACCTTTGTCCTTATGAAGAGAAGTAAAAGGTGTATAAGCCATAAGGACATTCAGTTCACTCCCTCCCCAAGCTAATGTGATGGCAATAATGAAAGCCATTTTGATCAATAAATAATAGAAAGAACACAGAGCCAAGGGTTGAAAGGGCTACTTCACCAGCATGGCTAACTGAACTATGAAAAAACATCAATCAACTAACGTCAGATGGCTGCCAAATGAACTTTTAACAATGATATAGATAATTCCTGAGATTTGAAGTACATTAAGAATTCAGAACACAAGGAACAGAAGCAGACATAAGGGAATCAGATTTTCCCTCATCCATGCCTGAAACCTGGGTCTACTTTAAGAATAACGGCTTCTACTAGACTGTTTTCTAGAGTTACTTAGCATGTCCTGCAAAAACAAAACATGACTGCTCAAGAGCAGACAGAGTCAAAGTCCAATTGCCAATGCCGACAGGTGAAGAAATTATGGATCTGTGTGAAAGATTCCTGCCCTCCTGCTGAAACAGCAGGTCTGGAGACAGTGTCAGACACATTAAGACTCCACCAGAGAATTGAAGGAGATCAATAAACCACTGTTGACATAGCCAAGCCAGGGCAATGATAATTATCTTTACCCTGTCCTGGTGTATCTAACCACCTTCTGAATCACTGGAGGGGGAAGCAGGGGGAAGGCATACATCAAGCCCTTTCCCCCAGTGCAAGCAGGAAAGCATCTTACCAAGATAGTCCCTATCCACTCTGGAACAGAAGAGGTCACACTTTTTGTTGGACCATGTTGCAAACAGCTTCACATCTGGTCAATTCCAGCTGGAGAATATGATAATTGACCGATCTGTTAGGTACCATTTGTGTATCTGAAAGCTGTCTTTGCTTAGATGATCTGCAACTACATTGTTTCCCCCTGCCAGATATAGGGCCACAGTAAAAATGTTGTGATGGATACACCAATCCCATGGGCTTAAAGCCTCTGCACACAGGAGAGTGGAGTAAGCATTCCCTTGCTTGCTGTTGTAATACATCAGCCATACATTGTCTGTCACAGTCCTCCCTTGTAGGTGAGAGAGGAAGTCTGAGGGCCAGATGAACAGCTGTCACTTCCAACACATTGATGTGCAGTGCAGTGCTCTCTCCTGCACATGCCCTTGAACTGTCATAAATGATTCACGTGAGTCCCCCCCACACCTTGTTTGATGCATCTGAAATTACCCTGAGGGATGGCCTTGGGGGAAAGAACTGGACACCTCTGAGCACATTCTCTCTGACTAACCACCATTCTAGGAAAACTATGATGTTCTGAGGCATGGTGATCAACCTATAAAGGCTGTCCCAAACTGGTCTGTAGAGCTGAGACATCAAGTACTGCATAGGTTTCATTCCTAGATGTGCAAATGGAGTCATGTAAGTACAGGATGCTATAAAGCAGTGGTTCCCAAACTTGTTCTGCCACTTGGGCAGGGAAAGCTCCTGGTGGGCCAGGCCAGTTTGTTTATCTGCTGTGTCCGCCGGTTCAGCCGATCGCGGCTCTCACTGGCCGCGGTTCGCTGCTGCAGGCCTATGGGGGCTGCTGGAAGCGGCGGTGAGTATGTCCCTCAGCCCGCGCCGCTTCCAGCGGCTCCCATTGGCCTGGAGCAGAGAACCATGGACAGTGGGAGCCACGATTGGCCGAACCTGCGGACATGGCAGGTAAACAAACCGTCCGAGCCCAGCGGGGCTTTCCCTGAACAAGCGGCAGAACCAGTTTGGGAACCACTGCTATAGAGCAACAAACAGAACCAAACCCTCCAGATGTACTTGTTCAAGACTATTCAGTCTAGTATTAAACACATTCTGTCATCTTTCTTCTGCATCAGAAAGTAACAGGAATAAAAAACCCAAATCCCTCTGGTATTTGCATGACCACCTCTACTACTCCTATCAGAAGCAATTTTTCAACTTCTGCAAGAAGAATAGCCTCATTGGAAGGGTCCCTGAAGATTTAAAGGTAGAAGAAACTGGGGGGAAGGGAGAGTCTCAAAAGGTATGGCATAGCCCCTTTCTACAATCTCTAAAACCCATTGGTCTGATGTAATTTGCCTCCATGCATTGATAAAGTGGGCTAGTCTGTTTCGAAAGAAGAAGCTAGACTGAAACTGATTGGGTGTTCCTTGATTCTTAATTTTCTCATCAAAACTGAAGCTGCTTGTTCCACAATGAAGATGATGACAAGGAAGTGGGCTTTTTAGATTTAGACCTTGGTTTGAAAGGCCTCTTTCTACATTGATTCTGGAAGGCTATAGGTTGCTGGTATTGTTGAAGTCTTTGACTTGACAAAAAATAAAATAATGAAGACTGAGATAGGACTGCCTTTGGCACTAGAAATAAAAGAGAGGGCCTTTTCCAAGCAGAGAAAATTAAACCCAGAGAGTGGGCTGTCAATCTCTTGTCCTTTAATTTTTCTAGTAATTTGTCTGCTTTTCACTAAAAAGGCTCTCCCCCCTCCTTGAAAAGGGAGCTCCTTCAGCATAAGCCAAATGTCCAGAGCTAGAGAGGAGGAACAAAGCCAAGCTTGCCTCCTGATAGAGCAAATGATAATGTTCTGGCAGCAGGGTCCGAAGTGTCATGTAAGTCTTGTTAAAACAATGTCATCTTTTCCCATAAATGGAACTGTAGTGGGCCATGACTACCTGATAATTCACCTTTCCTCCCCTTATGAATCAATCTTTTCCCCTCTCCTTATCAGATGGAGTGGAGTGTGATTGTCCAGATGCTGCCCTGTTACTGGCAGCAGCCACCACAGTGAATTAGGTATAGGATTTGTATGAAAACAGGAAAACCCCTCAGATGGTATCTGACACAACTTGTCAACCTTTCTGGAGGCAGGTTGACAAGAGGCAGTAGCAGACCACACACATTTAGCCATCTGTAGCAAACCATCCAAAATGGGTAGAGATAGTCTACTCCTAAAAGGAGCACCAAGGATATCAAACAGCATGGGAGAAGTCTCCTCCACAGACACTGCAGGCAGATTCAAAGTGGATGCCATACAGTACACCAAATCGTGGAAGGGCAAAGTGTTTTCGAAAGAAAAGAAGGCTGAAGCCACTCCCACATGTTCATCTGGTGATAAATCAGGTTCACAGTCTGTTTCCATATGTTCCTGCTCAAAGAGGGCAGCTATCCCCACATTCTTCCTCAGAAAGCATTTCGGGCATCATGGTCTGAAATGTCAACAGCCCCAGAGAAGTTGGATCAGAAGATCTCTGAACTGTTGGATACTTTGTAGACAAAACTTTACCTCTCCATCCACATGAAGGATAACTGACGAATTCCTGAGGTGGCCCTCAATAAGGCCATCAGTCCCAGGACCGCCAGTCTCCCCAGCAACTCGGATTCAGGAACATGTCTACAGGAGATAGATTAAAGGGTGATACAAAGCAAGCTATAGGTCTTTGCATTCCTCTGTCTCAGGGATTCTCAAACTTCATTGCTCCGCAACCCCCTTCTAACAAAAATTACTACATGACCCCAGAAGGGGGGACCGAAGCCAGAGCCCTCCTGAGCCCATCCAAAGCCCAAACCTCACCACCTCGGGTCGGGGGTCAAAGCCAAAGCCCAAGGGCTTCAGCCCCAGGCGGGGGAGACTGTAACCTGAGCCCCACCACCCAGGGCTGAAGCCCTTGGGCTTCGGTTTTGACCCTGGGCAGTGGGGCTCAGGTTTCAGCTTCCGTCCTAGCAAGTCTAACGCCATCCCTGGCGACCCCATTAAAACAGGCTTGCAATCCACTTTGGGGTCCAATCCCACAGTATGAGAACCGCTGCTCTATCTTCCCCCTGGTACTGATCCAGGTCTGGATCAGAGAGAAAATGCACCAGAGATGACAATGGATCCAGAAGAAGGTCTGAGTATCCAGCTCTTTGTGGAGACCCTGTACGGGTCCCAGAAAGAGGAAGCATGCCACTTTCTGGCCTCTTCTTCTTAACAATAGACAAAGATGATGATGGATCTTGGAACCAGGGAAAATGCCTCCTTTTAGAAATCTTGCATTTCACCCTCTGATCCGAAGCATGAACTGGAGCCAAAAAGTGAACTTGGGCTGCACGGTGACAGACTTTTCCAGAACCATGGATGTAGCTGGAACTGACACTGGAACCAAAGCAGGAACTGACAGCAAGTCCAAAGACTTGGACAACATCAGATCCAACATTATACACAAATCCATCTCCATTGCTACTGAAATTGGAGGTGAAACAGGTCTCTGCTCTGGAACCATATCAATCTTGTCAGAGTTGGACAGAATAGATCATTCTGATGCATGGGAAGTGGCACAGCCAACAGTGGCTACTTTGATCCTATGTAGTTTTTTTCAGTGCTACACCACTCAGAATTGAAGGTGCTGATGGCCCCAGTTCTGACACACTGATTGAAACCATCTTCCTGGATCCAGAAGTGGAAGTAGGAATTGACCTTGGTCTTACAGATGAGGGGGATCCATCAGGATCAGAAAGTTGCAAGCCATGAGGTATGGTATTGGTGAGGATGATCGAACTGTCGCTTGACCTCTCTTCCGGAACTAGGGTAGTCGGATCTGACCACGCAGCCCAGGTTTGGACATATGTAGCCTCAGGAGCTTTACTGAGGAAGCCACAGGAATTGAATCCGGCCCCAACAGGGGTTTCAGTTTCTTGGAACCCTTCAGTCACTGGAATTCACAGGAGCCATGACTGGCCTCTGAGACCTTGGATCTGAGGACTGATCAGATCCAGAGAGTCTAGCCTTGAGAGCTTCCTGGAGAAGGACCTTCAAGTGAGTCTCCCTGTCCTTGCAGACTCTGGGACTAAAGGTTCAGCAAATCAAACATCTGGAAGCTGGGTGTTTTTCCTCCCTGGCAGTTGAGGCTCCACATGTGGTCGCTTCCTCTGCTTCAATTCCACTATAACCCAGAACGACAGAAAACATTAAATATACTAACAAGCTACCACTACCTTAAGAAGAAAAAGGCTTTGGCTCACAAACAGACTGAAGTTCATATCCATCCATGCATACATGGTTGGAAGGAACTGAGGGGGTGAGGGTGCTGTAGGTGACACTGTTAGTAGGAGGTTCTACCAAAGGCAGCTAGGTACCCCATAAGTGGGAATGTGCAGGGCCACTTGAAGAACTATCAGTATCTTACCCCCATTCCCCCAACAAAAGTTGGATCTTAATGCCTAAATAGTATGTGGTTGTTTCAAATCCAAACCAAATATTTTCTCATCTGGAAACATTTAGACTCTATAGCAGAGATTTTATTTTTAAATTAAGGCACTATAATACTTATAAGGGCAACCTTTGCAAAATGGGTCATTACCCTTGTCCATTTACATTATTAAAAAATAATTACTGCAAACTAAGATGGCTGTCTGCAAATAGATATTTTCTCTTGAAATGCAAGCAAGTATTTGACATGCCATAAAATGCAGTGGTTTAAAGTATATTTTATTTAACATTATAAAAAGGATATACATTTTAAAATTATCTGGAAAATATTCAGCACACTGTAATATTCATGGTATAAAAATGATTTCCTTTTACATCAGTAAGTTTTTTAAATGCTTCAAAGAAACAATGTAAGCTGTTCCAGGAAACAAAATGATATACTGATCCACTTAACACAGGAACATATATGGTCAGAACAAGACAAGACTAAGTCATGAGATCTAGTTCTATTCCCACCTCTGACAGACTTGCTGGGTGACTTTGGACATGGCAACTTATTGTCTCAGTTTCTCCATCTATATAACTGGGAGAACTATAGCTATCTATCTGAAAAGGAGGCTGTGAATCTTAACCTTAACTTAATGCCTATTAAGTGCTTTGAGATCTTTGTACTTACAATCATTCTCTCACTTTCTATCCAAATTATCATCATTGGCCAATAATTTATACTTAGGTTTCTAATTTCATATAGTCTACCCTCGGAGATGCTGGTTGCTGGGTACTTTTGGAAATAAGGCCATTGTCACATTTCAGGGTGCAATCCAGGCCAGTGAGAGGTTGTGTCACCGCCTGTAACCTCGGTGCCTCATAATGCTCTACTGTTGTAGCTCCCAAACTGGGCTTCTCACAAACAGCCTAACCAGGGTTGCCAACTTTCTGATTGCAGAAAACCTAACACCCTTGCCCTACCCCCTGCATCACTCTTTCTCAGAGGCCCTGTCCCTGCTCATTCCATCCCCCTCCCTTCGTCACTCGCTCTCCCCCACCCTCACTCACTTTCAGTGGGCTGTGGCAGAGGGTTGGGGTGCAGGAGGGGGTGAAGGCTCCGGCTGGGGGTGCGGGACCTGGGCTGCAGCCAGAAATGAGGGGCTTGGGAGGGGGTTCCAGGCTGGGGCCAAAGGGTTTGAAGTGCAGGAGGGTGCTCAGGGCTGGGGCAGGGGTTGGGGTGTAGGACGGGGTGTGGGTTGCAGGCTCTGGGAGGGAATTTGGGTGCAGGAGGGGGCTCAGGGCTGGGGGTTGAGGTGCAGGCTCCAGTCAGCGCTTACCTCCCAGGTGGCTCCTGGAAGCGGCCAGCATGTCCCCCTCCGTCTCCTAGGCAGAGGCGCAGCCAGGCAGCTCAGTATGCTGCCCTGTCCCCAGGTGCCGCCCCCGCAGTTCCCCTTGGTCAATGGGAGCTGCAAAGCTGGCACTTGGAGCGGGGCAGCGAGCAGAGCCTCCCTGGCTGCCCCTGCATCTAGGGGCCGCAGGGACATGCTGGCTGCTCCCATGAGTTGCAGGGAGCGTGCCTTAGCCCGGCGACACCACCAACTGGACTTTTAACAGCCCGGTCAGCAGTGCTGACTGGAGCCACCAGGGTTCCTTTTTGACCGGGCGTTCCAGTCAAAAATCGGACGTCTGGCAACTCTAAACCTAACAGCATGCAGCTCACACACTGAGTGTCTGTGTATAGCTACAGGCCTGGCCCAGCAGCAGTGACATCAGCTGCCTGTCAACAACACTCCAGTCACATTTTGGCTTTCGTAGCCTTGGTTACTACCTGCAGGGTGACCCCAACACACTCGTAGTCCTGAATTTTCCCAAAAAAGTGTGTGCTTCACTTTCCAGCCCTCTCCTGTACAGTTCAGATATTCGAGGTCCATTGCCTCTGTAAGGGGTCAATATTCAACAGTTTGCTACTTCAACTGTTCAATTTAAACACAAAATTGGATTAGTTTTATTAAAAAATAAAACAAGTTTAACAAAGTGATTTTAAGTGAGTACAAGTATAAGGTATTAGAGTCAGAAATGGTTAAAAGAGAAATAAAGATAAAATGCTTTTTAGTAGTTAAACATAACAAGCTAGACTTGGTTCAAGGTAAAATCCTTACCAGTTTCCCAGCAACATTACTGACTAAATTCTCAGGTCAAGTATGCCTCAGAAATCAAAGGGCTAGTTACTTTGTCTTCTTAGATGAGAGAGAGATATAGTTTGGGGTGCTTTTTGCGCCTCGCTTTTATAGTCCAGTCACCTGTTGAAATGCATTTTCCTGAGGATTACCCCTAAATAAAGTTCATTCCAGCTGTGCGGACGGAGACATGGAGTCTCATGATGAAAACATTTCCATGTTGTTGTTTGCTAAAATTCAGACTGATCTGTTTCTGCCCCTCCTTCATTGCCAAACAATAGTCACTTGACAGATGATTGGCAATCAACTTTGACACCTGGCTAGAGGAGCCAGTTTGTCCTGTGTATTTGAGAAACTGGTTTACCCACTCCCCAGACTTGCTGGTAAACACACTGTAATCAATTTCAGCTTACATTCATAACTCTTAATACATGTTTCATATATATATATATATATATATATATATATATATATAAACACAAGAATATTGACGATCAGTGAGTTCTTAGATTTTAAATGATACCTCAATAAGACACATTTTGCACAAAGATTATTACAATAATTATGTAGAAAGAAAAGGAGTACTTGTGGCACCTTAGAGACAAACAAATTTATTTGAGCATAAGCTTTCATGAGCTACAGCTCACTTCATCGGATGCCGGCTGCCCTTCCCACAGCCCCCATTGGCCTGGAGCAGCGAACCGCGGCCAGTGGGAGCCACGATCGGCCAAACCTGCGGACGCGGCAGGTAAACAAATTGGTCCTGCCTGCCAGGGGCTTTCCCTGAACAAGCGACAGACTTGCTTTGAGAACCACTGCTCTATACTACTTGATATGCAAAGGATATAAATCTTTCAGTTTTTAAAAACAATATAGTAGCAGCCTCACTTGAAAGTTAGAATTGTCATATGACTATGAAGTGCTATGTAGCCTGTATCTTTGCTCCAATATTTGAAAATTAAAATCATCACTGTTGCCCATGAATTGATTTGACTTTTTTTTATTCTTAAAAGACTTGCAAAGGAAGAGTCCCTTTGGAAAGTGGGAAGGAAAGGACCGAGAAAATCATCCTTATTACCAATTAAATTTTACCCATCACTGATAATATGCTGTGGCAGTCTAATATGAAAACTGTGTTTCATATTAGACTGCCACAGCATATTAATACCAGTTATTCCTGAGGACATTCTGCACCAAAAAATTAAAAATTCTGCACACAATATTTTAAAATTCTACAAGTTTTATTTGTCAATAAATAAATGCAGAGGCTCCAGCATGGCAGCAGGGAGCACAGGCCACTGGCTGTACGAAGGTGGGAGATCACCCTACTGCCTCCCCACCCCGAGGACACGGACTCAGTGGTGAAGCTGCACCCAACCCTGACACAGCACAAGGCCTGTGCCAGCCCGAGAAACACCCTGGGGCCATGCCCCTCTGCACCAGGTGCAGGGCAGATAGGCTCAACCAGGCAGAATCTACGTGTGGAAGGGCTCAGTGTGGGGGATCCAGGTGTGGAGTGAGTGGATTCTGTGTGGGACAACCTGGGTGCAGGCAGCTCAGTGGGAGGTCTAGTGGGGATATGGATGCACAGAGGCTCTTGGGGCAATTTCCAGGTGCAGGGGCAATGGGACTCTGCAGGGGCTTCCAGATGAAGGTTGTTGGGGCCCAGCCGAGAGGTCTGGGTTTGGGGGTCTCAGTGGGGGTGGGGGTGTCTGCATGCTGGGGGAGTGGGGCTTGGTAGGGTGGGGGTGTGGGTGCAGCTAGTTGGCAGTCAGTGGCATGGGGGTCTGGATGTGGGGGCTCAGGGTGGTGCAGGGGGTAGGGCATCAGGGTGGGGGTTTGAGTGCAGGGAGCTCAGTAGGGGTGGTCTGGGTACAGATGTGAGGGTCCGGAAGCAGGGGGTCTGGGTGCAGGGAGGCTCCAGATGCAGGGGTTGAGGTTTAGCAGGGTGGGGTTCGGGTATGGAGGGCTAGGAGGTTCTGGATGTACCAGGTGAGGCTTGGCAGGGATGTCTGGGTATGGGAGGTCTGGATGCATGGGGGTTGCGTGGATGGAGGAAGCAGCTCCCCACACAGTGACCCCCCACACCCATAGGAGTGATGGGGGCAGGAAGCAGGAGAGGACGCTGAGCTTCCTGGTTTCTGAGGGTGGGTCTGACACAGCCCTGGCCACTCCTAGCAGGGGAAGAGGAAGTCCCATTCTCTCCTGCCTCCAGCCCAGTCAGGACTAGCAGCTGTTCCCAGCTCAGGGTAGGAGTATCTGGCTGGGGTGTCCCTAGCCCCATGGTGATTTACCTCTCTGCCAGCTGCTCTGGGTGCCTAAAACGTTGTACCTGTGCTGCTAGGGAGTGGTGCATGATTGCTCTTGCAGCGTCCCTTTGTGTTCCTGTCAGAAAGTCTGTCATTTTTCTGCGGGAAGCAAAGAAATCTGCAGGGGACATGAATTCTGTGCAGGGGCAGTATTCCCCCAGGAGTAAACAGTGTAAGAAGGCAGGGAGAAAATTAGGTAAAGGATTTAAAAATCCATTAAATAGTATTGCTTGCATTCAATGCACTTTAATATTACAAGTTACTATGGTATTAGTAGTTCTTACATAGAGTATATTTCTCAAGGATTATCAATATATACCTCCATATAATCTCTGTTAATTTCACACAGGTGGAACAAACATCTATAAAAGCAGAGGTGATTTTCTCTCTTCAGTATAATATTATGCTGACAGTGTTACTGTTCATACCAACACAATACCCTTCAAACAAAGTTTATAGCCGTACATTAACAAGAGGAGAACCAAACCGTTGTTTAAACAGGATATTTATTACAAAAAATGTCCTCATTACTGTGTAGATCAACTGTCATTAGCTTCGATCTAACATTTGTTTTTCCGTTCTGCACTTCTACAGGATCCACCTTAAAGGACTTACTGGGACGGCGGGCAAAATAAGTAGCATCAGCCAACCAGGAAATGATTTTAGCACAAAGGATGCAGACAATGACAAATGTATTTGCAAATGTTCACAAATGCTAACAGGAGGTAGGAATGGTTTTCTGTTTCTCAATCTTCCTATTTTTATTGGCAGTAAAACAGTCCATGAGGTAAATAGATGGTAATTTTGACGTATTAAATCCTGACTAGTGACAAAGTCCAAAACTCACGATTGGAAATGCTAGTTCAGTGAGTTCAAATTTACTATTTTACCGTTTCAGACAGCTCAGCTAAAGTAAAAATGAGAGGAGTTAAAATCGGGGGGGCGGGAAAATAGGCCACCATTCTCTCACAACTTGTGCAACAATAAGGCCTGGTATTGTGAAACTGGTATGAGTGGAAGACAGCACAGTGCGCTTCTAAACAGCATGGGAAAGTAGCCCAATGGTCACAATGCCCCCAAAACGAATCAGAAATCATCTTTTTAATCAACAAAATAGTTTCTAATTGTTTAATTAGGCACAAGAAATCTCTAGTGTTCCTGTGGGAACTAAGCATTTTATAGGCTCTTTAAAAGCATGACAATTAGAATGTAGTTGTCATGAAAGAATACATTTCAGTAATATAAAACATTACTTTTTTCCATATTTAAATATAATTTGAAGTGAGAATACATTTACTCAAAGCATACCAAAATTATTATGTAGGTGGATAAATTCTGGATCAATTTTGTTCACAGGTTTATTAACATTACATTTTAGATTGTTTCTGTATCTGAAAGCAGGTTTAACTTCCTCTATAATTCTGCAATCCAGTCACACTTTCTGTAATTTAAATGTTGCTTAAGAGATAACGAGAGTCTCACTCAATTTGCAAAGCAGTGATCTGCTTCCTGACCGTATAGATTGCAAGTCTGAAGGCAGTTTAAATTTATCCAAAGGGAGAACTGGATTATTGCCTTGGAAAACATAGCACTCATATTACCAACAGTATAACAAAAGTGTAAAAATATTGTTTTTACTAATAAAAATAAAGTTTCCCTATTCCTTACTAACAACTCAGGACAACAAGTGAAATTTGAAGAAAAAGATGTGAAACTGAATAAGTTCAGCTACTTTTTTCTCATCATTCCTTTATACAGAGTTTCAGTACTGAGGGGCTCAGAAATAATGCACATCTTTACAGACTTTAAACACTGAAGCAAGCTGAATTCACTGCAAGAGAAGCAATTTTCATTTAAGTAGAAATGTAGGATTTAAAAGTGGAAAATTATATAGTCTTGAGAGAAGGCAGAAGGAAAAAGAGAAAGATACAATATCATGATTATCGTCTTCAAGCCAGATTCTGCCCTTAGATCTGTCACCATCAGCCGCTGAAATATGTCGTAAGTTAAGCTTTTGAGGAGATGACTGAAGCCCTCTCCCTTAACTTACAACCACATCCCATAAAATGCTACAACTCTTACAGCCAAATTTTGTAGTGCCTATTCCTCAAGTATGTTTCTCTGCTATATACATTTCATCATGGTTAAAGTTAGCAAGGAGGAGAGACCTGAAGGCACACAAGTGAAAACTAGGTATTTTAATATTCCTATATTTTTTCTAGTTTCAGGACCAGGACGCTGTAAGGTATTTGTATATACAATTTTGAAAACTGCACTGATAATTTCATTATTTCAGATCTTTGTTCGTTTTCTGTTCTTACAGGCTGGTGGTTTGATGCATGTGGTCCCTCCAACTTGAATGGAATGTACTATCCATTGCGGCAGAACACCAACAAATTTAATGGTATTAAGTGGTATTACTGGAAAGGATCAGGCTACTCTCTCAAAGCCACAACTATGATGATCCGACCAGCAGATTTCTAAATGCCCTTTGCATTGTATATGAATTGTGTATTGTATAGTCTTCAAAGACTACATTTGCCAAACATTTAAACTCACAGCTACAATGTGTCATTTTCCAGCCCAGAAAACATGCACTAGTATTCCGAAGGGATCAATTTGTTCCAATTCTTGAATTGTGATAGTCTTCATCAGTTCAAGCTCACATTACTCAACTAGACACAGCAAAGTCTAAAACATGAAATAATCTGTGTAACAATGCTTTTGGCAGAAAGACTGAGTTAAAAGGCTGTCCAAGAAACTGTCAGACAATTTAAGGACTTTGTTTTCTTGATCGTTTATGTTGTGTGTGTTAGTAAATAACTGGAACTGTGAAAAATATCTAAAAACTTAGTTTTAGAAATGCGCCTTTGTGCTCATCACTGAACTTAATAAAACATTAATATAAAACTCTCCTAACTTGCAATCTAAATCTAGAACTATTTTTCTATCCCATACCTTGTTTGTACATACATATACATAAAACTATATAGTGCCTTGTAATTAGCTCATTGTCATAATTAAAGGATACATTCCTTTGCAAAGGTTTCTAAATAAGGTTTACACTTATTTGGGGCTTTTCTTGCAGTCCACATCAGTTTATTTAACACTCTTAGGAGAAATAGCATCTCCATTTAAGTGCTTTGCATTTATTCTTGGAAAATACTGTGCATAATTGATCACTATTTTAAGGGTTTTTTTAAACTATCAGATGTTGTACTTATTGCCGTTGATATTTTAAAGTACAAACAATCCTGCCAATTATAGTATACTATCGTGTGTTTTATTACATTTTCTATGAAGATTGCACTTTTTCCCCTTTCTAGTTGTTTAATGTATAACAACTGAGAATTAAGTATTACATAATGCTGTTGCCTCACTTAAACATCAGACAACTGCTGTTCTCCATGCAATTAAATATCACCTGGTGATGTTTGTTTAGACCCTTTGTGAAAAATAAGCTAACTTTAATAACTTCTTTAAAACCAATCTGCTCTTTTATGGAAAAAAGGACATGTTATTTCTTAAGATAAATGTTATTACATTTTAGAAAGAGAAAGAAGAGAAACCTAAAAATATCCTATGGTCAGACAGTTTTTCTGTGTGGGAAATAGCTGCATGAGGCTCAGACAATTCTGAGTGTGGTGATAATCTAGGCCTCAATGTAGATCTTTAAGTGAATAAATGGCTTTATTTGGTGATTTTTCCCAATGTTTATTGTAACAATATGCTGAAAAAGTATGTATTATAGTGTATTGACAGAAATGCTAAAATTAAGGTTCAGAAGACACTTCTCTTCTAAACCCTTTCAATGTTTTATAGAAGTCAGACCAAAAAAATAAACTTCTGGGTCGAAATTTCTCATGCTTGGTATCAGCCCCAACACGACAATTTTAGAAATTTTTCATTGACCGCTATTGAACTTTGAGTTCCAAAAGTGAAACAAAAAAGCATGTTTCCGGTACAGAAAATTTTTCTAGATTTTTCTGAGGCTCAGATAACAAAACGTGTTAAAGCATTTTTATTTTTTCTATATGCACATTACATCAGTAATTGTGACTGATGTTGGGAAATGAGTTAAGAAGAACCATATTGTTGTAAATCAACTGCTCTCAAAAAGTTACCCAGTTACTTGCTTTCAGTGGCAAAAACAGACTGCTGTACTGGTAGCAAGTAATGTATCAGAATTAGTCAAGGAGAACAGAGGCAAAATATACATTATGAGACTTATAAAAATAATACTTCATAGTGTTTTATATGAACCCCATGAATTAAAAGTTAATTGAGTTGCCTAACAATTATATTTTGCCTATTATATAAAATACTTAAGACCGTTATTTAAAAATGTAATATTACTTCTATCAAGCTTATAACATTCTTCTTCAAACATACTAAGTCAAAAGATTACTTTGTAAATCACTTCCATAAAACAGCCGTCTCACAATGGAATGATACTTTATCCCCCATTTTTCATTCAATAGATCACCAAAATACTCATAATACTTTTATTCATATGAAGAAATTCAAAAGATATCCTCAACTTCTGAAAGATTTAGGTCACTACCCACAGCAACAATCCATTCTTTAAAAGTGCTCATTAAGGAACCTCTTGGTATCAGACAGCACAACAATGGGTACAGTATGAATGACTGGTCAGTCATTAAATAAAACCATGCTTCCTTGTCCTCAACTATAATCTTCTGTTTGTCTAAGGAAAGTACAGGGACAATATCAGATGATGAAACTAATGCTGATTTAAGGTTTAATTATTTTTTCCTATTAGGAATTGAGTTGCTTGAGTCAGATCTGTAAAATATGAATTCTTGTTTCATAATATTGTTAAAAATTATCTGTTGAGCTGCTCAAAATTTTCAGCACATCTAACAAGCAGACATTGCTGGTCTAGTTTGATTTTCCAATACTCTCAATCATTACCAGGGTATTAACCTTGATCATTACCCCAACCAAAGTCTTAAAATCATCATTCCGTAATTACCATCTCTAATTTTATTTGAAAACTCTGTAGTTTTTTTAAAATCAAACCTTAATGTTTAGACAGAGCCAACCCACAATATTTTGGCACTTGAGGCAGGGAACTCAAATGACACCCCCATGCTCCCTCGCTTGGGACAAAACTTTGAAAGTCTCAGTTCTGCCTTCTTCCTGTTCTACTCCTCTCATGGAAATGCTCTGCTAAAGTACCCTAATAAAGGAGAACTAACAACTTAAAATGCCTTGTTCAAAAATTTTAAACAACACTTAACTTTCAAACTCCTGAACAGCAAATGTCACTTTTCTTGTCTGCATAGTAAACACTGGCATTTTTATCTGTTTGAATAATCAAAGTGGTGCTTTCCATGCCTTCTTGGTTGCAAAGATTTGAACTGCTTCCTGTGGAAGGTCCACAGTCTGGGCTAGCTCATGCTCTATTGAGATTGTTGCAAGGCCGACCAGCCTCACCTGTGTCATCGTGGAGCGTAGATATGTTTTTAACAACTTCAGCTTGGAGAAACTGCGTTCTCCACTGGCAACTGTTACAGGAAGTGTTAGAAGTATGCACACAGCAACAAAAGCGTTTGGAAAGAGGGTGGTCATCTTATTTGTGCACAGATATTGAAGAACAGCCTTTGGAGTTGATCCTGCTGAAATGTATCTTGAAAGGGCTTTCAGTTCATCACCTAAATCACTCACATCAATATCGCGCATGTCATCATGTGTCAACACTGTCTCTAGTGCCCTGCATTGCTGGTGTAGGTCTTCTTCAGGTATAGCGAGGAGTTTTGGAATATCATACAACAGCCCAAATATACTGCTGTGTTCCTTGAGCTGCATGAAAAGTTCTTCAACTGGCTGTATTACATAATCCAGCACCTGGTTAAAGAATTCAACTTTGAATTGTTGTTTGGGGTCTCTTATGGGATTATCCCGTGCCTCATAATCAAAATGTCGTCATCTTCTTCGGTGACTCTTGTATTCTTGAATGGGTGGGAAAATAGCTTCCGTGTGAAGTTCCTGTGCCAACTTCTGTGCACTCTTCAGAACGTTTTGAAATCCCTCATCTGACCGGTAAGACTGTAGGTATGACTTTGTTTTGTCCAGTTGTTCCATTGCTCCAGATATATCAAGGTCAACACCTTGGAGTCTCTTGCTTACAACATTTATTTCAAACAGTATGTCATGCACAACACTAAGCCACACAGAAATTTGAATTTATGTATGTTTCTAGTGATTTCATTTCCCTCTGCCACTGTTATCCCACGAACAGTTCCTGTCATAGCATTATCCTCCATAATGGCAACTATGGCATCATCTATCTTCCCAATTTGGTGTTTGGTAGGCTTTTATCACCTCCACTCGACTTTCCAATCGTGTGGCACTCAGTGGTTTCAGTGTCAGAGAGGATGTTTCCAGATGTTGCTTCAAAATTTGCCATTGATCAGTTGATGCAGAGAAAAATATATAGATGCTTTGAATTACATTAAAAAATTCAGCAGCCTCAGTAGAAGCTGATGCTGCATCCCTGACCACCAAGTTCAATGAATGAGAAGTGCATGGGACAAAAAAAGCTCGAGGATTTAACTCTCAGATCCGTGTCTGCACTCCTCTGTTCTTTCCTCTCATGTTGGCACCATTATCGTAGCCCTGACCTCTCGTGTCAGCTATCGCAATTCCCGTATCTTCCAGCTTTTTAAGAAGCACATTGGTCATACAAGCTCCTGTAGTATCATAGAATATCAGGGTTGGAAGGGACCTCAGGAGGTCATCTAGTCCAACCACCTGCTCAAAGCAGGACCAATCCCCAACTAAATCATCCCAGCCAGGGGTTTGTTAAGCCTGACCTTAAAAACTTCTAAGGAAGGAGATTCCATCACCTCCCTAGGTAACGCATTCCAGTGTTTCACCACCCTCCTAGTGAAAAAGTTTTTCCTAATATCCAACCTAAATCTCCCCCACTGCAACTTGAGACCATTACTCCTTGTTCTGTCATCTGCTACCACTGAGAACGGTCTAGATCCATCCTCTTTGGAACCCCCTTTCAGGTAGTTGAAAGCAGCTATCAAATCCCCCCTCATTCTTCTCTTCCGCAGACTAAACAATCCCAGTTTCCTCAGCCTCTCCTCATAAGTCATGTGTTCCAGTCCCCTAATCATTTTTGTTGCCCTCCGCTTGACTCTTTCCAATTTTTCCACATCCTTCTTGTAGTGTGGGGCCCAAAACGGGACACAGTACTCCACATGAGGCCTCACCAATGTCAAATAGAGGGGAACGATCACGTCCCTCGATCTGCTGGCAATGCCCCTACTTATACATCCCAAAATGCCATTGGCCTTCTTGGCAACAAGGGCACACTGTTGACTCATATCCAGATTCTCGTCCACTGTAACCCCTCGGTCCTTTTCTGCAGAACTGCTGCAGAGCCATTCGGTCCCTAGTCTGTAGCCGTGCATGGGATTCTTCCGTCCTAAGTGCAGGACTCTGCACTTGTCCTTATTGAACCTCATCAGATTTCTTTTGGCCCAATCCTCTAATTTGTCTAGGGCCCTCTGTATCCTATCCCTACCCTCCAGCGTATCTACCTCTCCTCCCAGTTTAGTGTCATCTGCAAACTTGCTGAGGGTGCAATCCACACCATCCTCGAGATCATTTATGAAGATATTGAACAAAACCGGCTCCAGGACCGACCCTTGGGGCACTCCACTTGATACTGGCTGCCAACTAGACATGGAGACATTGATCACTTTACCTTGAGCCCGACAATCTAGCCAACTTTCTATCCACCTCATAGTCCATTCATCCCGCCCATACTTCTTTAACTTGCTGGCAAGAATACTGTGGGAGACTGTGTCAAAAGCTTTGCTAAAGTCAAGGAACAACACATCCACCGATTTCCCCTCATCCACAGAGCCAGTTATCTCGTCATAGAAGAGATTTAGATTAGTCAGGCATGACTTGCCCTTGGTGAATCCATGCTGACTGTTCCTGATCACTTTCCTCTCCTCTAAGTGCTCCAGAATTGATTCCTTGAGGACCTGCTCCATGATTTTTCCAGGGACTGAGGTGAGGCTGAGTGGCCTGTAATTCCCCAGATCCTCCTCCTTCCCTTTTTTAAAGCTGGGCACTACATTAGCCTTTTTCCAGTTGTCCGGGACTTCCCCCGATCACCATGAGTTTTCAAAGATAATGGCCAATGGCTCTGCAATCACATGTGGGATAGCTCAGTGGTTTGAGCATTGGCCTGCTAAACCCAGGTTGTGAGTTCAATCCTTGAGGGGGCTGTTAAGCTGATCAGGGGCAAAAAATGGGGATTGGTCCTGCTTTGAGCAGGGGGTTGGACTAGATGATCTCCTGAGGTCCCTTCCAACCCTGTGATTCTGTGATACAGACATCCGCCAACTCCTTTAGCACTCTCGGATGCAGCGCATCCAGCCCCATGGTCTTGTGCTGGTCCAGCTTTTCTAAATAGTCCCGAACCACTTCTTTCTCCACAGAGGGCTGGTCACCTCCTCCCCATGCTGTGCTGCCCAGTGCAGTAGTCTGGGAGCTGACCTTGTTCGTGAAGACAGAGGAAAAAAAGCATTGAGTACATTAGCTTTTTCCACATCCTCTGTCACTAGGTTGCCTCCCTCATTCAGTAAGGGGCCCACACCTTCCTTGACTTTCTTCTTGTTGCTAACATACCTGAAGAAACCCTTCTTGTTACTCTTAACATCTCTTGCTAGCTGCAACTCCAGGTGTGATTTGGCCTTCCTGATTTCACTCCTGCATGCCCGAGCAATATTTTTATACTCTTCCCTGGTCATTTGTCCAATCTTCCACTTCTTGTAAGCTTCTTTTTTGTGTTTAAGATCAGCAAGAATTTCACTGTTAAGACAAGCTGGTCACCTGCCATATTTACTATTCTTTCTACACATCGGGATGGTTTGTCCCTGTAACCTCAATAAGGATTCTTTAAAATACAGCCAGCTCTCCTGGACTCCTTTCCCCCTCATGTTATTCTCCATGGGGATCCTGCCCATCAGTTCCCAGAGGGAGTCAAAGTCTGCTTTTCTGAAGTCCAGGGTCTGTATTCTGCTACTCTCCTTTCTTCCCTGTGTCAGGATCCTGAACTCGACCATCTCATGGTCACTGCCTCCCAGGTTCCCATCCACTTTTGCTTCCCCTACTAATTCTTCCCAGTTTGTGAGCAGCAGGTCAAGAAGAGCTCTGCCCCGAGTTGGTTCCTCCAGCACTTGCACCAGGAAATTGTCCCCTATGCTTTCCAAAAGCTTCCTGGATTGTCTGTGCACTGCTGTATTGCTCTCCCAGGAGATATCAAGGTGATTGAAGTCTCCCATGAGAACCAGGGCCTGCGATCTAGTAACTTCTGTGAGTTGCCGGAAGAAAGCCTCATCCCCCGGTCCGGTGGTCTATAGCAGACTCCCACCACGACATCACCCTTGTTGCTCACACTTCTAAACTTAATCCAGAAACTCTCAGGTTTTTCTGCAGTTTCATACTTGAGCTCTGAGCAGTCATACTGCTCCCTTACACACAATGCAACTCCCCCACCTTTTCTGCCCGCCTGTCCTTCTGGAACAGTTTATAATCCATCCACAACAGTACTCCAGTCATGTGAGTTATCCCACCAAGTCTCTGTTATTCCAATCACATCATAATTCCTTGACTGTGCCAGGACTTCCAGTTCTCCCTGCTTGTTTCCCAGGCTTCTTGCATTTGTGTATAGGCACTTGAGATAACTTACTGATCGTCCCTCTTTCTCAGTATGAGGCAGGAGCCCTCCTCTCTCACGCGCTCCTGCTCATGCTTCCTCCCGGTATCCCACTTCCTCACTTAACTCAGGGCTTTGGTCTCCTTCCCCCGGTGAAGCTAGTTTAAAGCTTTCCTCACTAGGTTAGCCAGCCTTCTTGCAAAGATGCTCTTCCCTCTCTTCGTTAGGTGGAGCCCGTCTCTGCCTACCACTCTTCCTTCTTGGAACACCATCCCATGGTCAAAGAATCCAAAACCTTCCCTCCGACACCAGCTGCGTAGCCATTCATTGACTTCCACAATTCGACGGTCTCTACCCAGGCCTTTTCCTTCCACGGGGAGGATGGACGAGACCACCACTTGCGCCTCAAACTCCTTTATCCTTCTTCCCAGAGCCACGTAGTCTGCAGTGATCCGCTCAAGGTCATTCTTGGCAGTATCATTGGTGTCCATGTGGAGAAGCAGGAAGGGGTAGCGATCCGAGGGCTTGATGAGTCTCGGCAGTCTCTCAGTCACATCGTGAATCCTAGCTCCTGGCAAGCAGCAGGCTTCTCGGTCTTCCCGGTTGGGGAGGCAGATAGATGACTCAGTCCCCCTGAGGAGAGAGTCCCCAACCACCACCACCCGCCTCCTTCTCTTGGGAGCAGTGGTCGTGGAACCCCCAACCCTAGGACAGTGCATCTCATGCCTTCCAATCAGCGGAATCTCCTTCTGTTCCCTTCCCTCAGATGTATCATCTAGTCCACTCTCTGCATTAGTACCTGTGGAGAGAACATGACAACGGTTACTTACCTGTATCTGCGTTGCTAGTACATGGATGCTCCCCTTTCTTCTTCTGGAGGTCACATGATGCCAAATTTCTTCACCGTCCTCCTGTCCCCGCAGTGCAGCCTGCTCTGAACCTTCAGAATGTTTTCTCCATAGAAGCACATCCTGACGTCTGTCCAGGAAATCTTCAGTTTCTTTTATGCAACGCAGGGTCGATACCTGTTGCTCCAGACCTTGAACCTTCTCTTCCAATATGGAGACCAGCTTGCACTTTGTACAGAGAAAGTCGCTTCTGTCCTGTGGAAGAAAGACAAACATGGCACATCCAGTGCAGGTCACAACAGCTGAACGCTCCCCATCCATATTACTTTTCTTCTACGAGCTTCCTCAGGAATTGTAATAACTACTCAGAGAAGCCGGCAAGATGTAAGCCTCAGTGGGCTCTCCCCCGGCGAACTCCCAGGCAAACTCCCTCTGTTAGCCTCTCTGCTGTTCGCTGCTCAGCTGGTTCACAGCTGACTGGCTTTTTATAGCAGTCAGGCCCACTCAAGGCTCACCTGGAACAAAGCACTCCCAATTCACACTTTTCAAACAACCAGTCAAGCACACGGTCAAAGTGTCCCCACAACAGACACTCAGATACTCACCAACACAGCCTCCTTAATGCAGCCCTTAGCGTACCTCCTCTCAGGCAGATCCCAGGCAAACTCCCTCTGCTAGCCTCTCTGCTGTTCGCTGTCATCAAAGTCAATGAATTCTAGAAAATGCTCTCCGACAGTCACCATTGAAGGGACATTTTCACTAGGTTCGGTTGTTGTTACAGAACGCACCATTCAAGTCATTTGTTCCATATGGCTGATGTCAGATGTGCAGTCCAGAATAACAGAGTAATATCTTGCTGACTTCAGATCTGCCACAATCTTCTGTTTGACTTTTGTTGCCAGTAACTGTATGATCTCATTTTGAATTCTTTTTCCAAGGTAGTGGTGTGTGTACATTTCTTGGGTGGTGACTCTTCTTAGATGCTCCTGGAGTACAGCATCAAGTTCAGCCATCAGTGCCACAATTTTAAGGAAGTTTCCATTGTTTGGCATGAAGTGCCATGCAGTGCTAGGTTTTGGTTAACGAGCACGCTCACAATGAGCACAATGAGCCTTTTCAGAACATTTTGCCAGTAAAGAGACTCTGATGCAATCTTCTCTTGATGCTGATCATCTATGGTGGCCTTTAACCTTAGTCTCATCTCAAGCTCTTTCCACCTATGGAATGCTCTCTGGTGATTTGCTGCCTTCTCATGTAGTAAGATTTCTAGCCAGATTTTTCCAGTCCTTTGTTCCTGTAGAACCCAATATGGCTGGAACATTAGACTGGAAGAGTTTGCAACAAAAACGGTATGCAGCATTCTGTGTTTTTGAGTACATAGGCCATGGACTCTCCACTTTGTCACCATTGGGGATTTCACGCCAGTAATGTGTTGGATGGAAACATCTATTTTCATTGTCTTTGGGCAACATGAAGTTTTTCACTTGCTGTGGCCCATGCAGTAGAAGGAAGTCCCTCAGGCTACTGCTCAAGTGGGTCCACAGTCCTGGATCATCTAGACTTAAGAACTAAACTCAGCAGCAGCCGTTTCTTGCACCTCCACCACACTCTTCTCTGATCTACACTTTTCTTCAGGAATGTGCATGGTTACATCCATTTGAGATGGAGATATGGATGCTGCAGTAGCTGCCAGGTCACCTGCACTCTGACTAACTGGAAGATCAGGCATCTCCTCACCACTCTCATCCTCACCGGGGCCGGAAGGCTCACCGTGAACATTTGTGTCTATGTATCTCAGGATCTTCCTGCTTAGATGGAAAAGCTTCCTTTGCTTTCTTTCTTTTTCTGAATGCTGCCCCAGAAGGGCGTTTTCTTCTTTCACTCATGGCTGCTGTTCCGTGCCAACTATAGTGGCTCTCAACACTCAGTTGAAGGGGACAAATAAGCAGGCTGGTAGCAGGGCCTGAGTGAGGGAAGATAGGTCCTTAAGACGCTGCTAACTGGCTCCTGCTACTTCAGTTGACTGCCTGTTGTCCTCAAGTGGATTCAGGGAAGCAGCAGGAAACAGGAAGTTCCCAAAGAAGCTGGTGTTCATCAGTCCAGGGTCCTGGGGGTGCTAGAGAGGTACATAAGAGGCTCCTCCTCCTCTCTCTCCCTGCAGCTCCTGCTGCTTTCTGTTATTCCCTCTCACCTTTTCTCCTGCCTGCCTGTTATGTCTCTTGTGCCCTCCTTCCTCCAGCACAGCACTCCACCATCTCTGTGCATCTAGAGCAGAGAGAGTATGTATGCACCAGCAGCAGACACAATTTTCTATACTCTGGGTCCTAGTGGCACTCCCCTCCACAGTCTGACACCTGAGGCGGCCGCCTCAGTTCGCCTCATGGTAAGGCCAGCTCTGTGTTTAGAATTCAATTAATCAATTTTAGATGCCTTTCTAACTAAATAAGATTTCATGGCTTATTTAAGGTGCAAACTATAACAATGCTGGTTCTGGCAGGATCCAACTGAGAGTGCCAATTCAGGACAAATTGCTTAAAGTAGGGCAGTTACAGCCCAAGGCTGAGGTTTCTATGCACACCAAGGCAAACCAAACCAGCCAAACAGAGAAGACTTTGGTTTTACCCCACTGGCTAACCACAAGTCACACAAGCAATTCCCTTAGACACCACCAGTGCCACTCGTTATGGGGACAAATGGTTATGAAAACCAATACCCCAGTAAAAGAAAAAAGGTTCTCTCGATCCCAAAGGACCAAGCCCCAGACCCAGGTCAAGATACAAATCAGATCTTACCCACAAATCACGCTGTTACCAATCCTTTAGAATCTAAAATCTAAAGGTTTATTCATAAAAGGAAAAAGATATAGATGAGCGCAAGAATTGGTTAAATGGAATCAGTTACATACAGTAATGGCAAAGTTCTTGGTTCAGGCTTGTAGCAGTGATGGAATAAACTGCAGGTTCGAATCAAGTCTCTGGAGTACATCCACAGCTGGGATGGGTCATTCATTTCTTTGTTTAGAGCTTCAGTTTGTAGCAAAGTCCCTCCAGAGGTAAGAAACAGGATTGAAGACAAGATGAAGATGAGGCATAAGCCTTTTATAGTCTTTTCCAGGTGTAAAAACACCTCTTTGTTCTTACTGTGGAAAATTACAGCAAAATGGAGTTTGGAGTCACATGGGCAAGTCCCTGCATACTTTGCTGAGTCACAAGGCCTATCTGCCTTCTCTCAATGGGTCAATTGTATAGCTGATGGTCTTAATGTGCCATCAAGCAGGCTAGGCAGAGCTGACACCAACTTGTCTGGGGTCAGAAGCATAGCATAAGTTTGAAATACAGACAGTATAGAGCCAATATTCATAACTTCAACTACAAAAATGATACACACATATAGACAGCATAATCATAACCAGCAAACCATAACCTCTCCATAGACCCCTTACATGATAACCTTTATACAATATTTGCTGCAAATATATAACAGTGGTTGCAACAATGATCTATACAGTTACAGATTATATCAATAACGTCACACAAACGCTATCTAAAAAGACTATACAGGTGTCGGATGAGGCAATGTCAACCATCCAGTGACTTTTACCACAGCCTGCAGTGACTGCAAGAAGCAACTACAAAGTAGTAAGAGTGCCTTTTCCTGCCTCCTTCCCCAACAACCTTCAAAAGCGTAAGCATTCTATATTTCTCCATTCCTATTCCTATGAGATATAATAAGAAAAGGGAGGGAACCCTTTTGAGAGCAACTAATTACAACAAGAAAAATTAAAACACCTTGAGATGGGAATGTTTGAAAAGATGATAGATTCACTTATTCACAGATAAAGTACAACACAGACAAAAACAAAACTAACTCTCTGCACAGCCCTGATGTGCCTCAACCTGCCTTTTCAATGTTCCCCAAGCCTTCCCATTTTTACCGAAGGAATGAAGGTGATAAGCAGATATTAGACATAAGTGAAGAAGTTAACAAAAGGCAGAAATCACTCTCAAGGGGTTTTACAGAATGTTGTGCAAAACTACTGATAACATGCCAAGTTATTAACAAGAAAAAGGGTTTAAAAGAAACAGAAAACCCTACAGCCTTAAGCTAAAATCATCTGACTTTCTCCCGCTTCTCTCTTCAACATACTCTATGAACAATGATTGACACAACAGAAGCAGCACACCTACCAGGATAGAAAACAACATACTAGTTATTTGCTGCCCCACAAAACATCCCTCTACCTCTCTCTGAAAGGACTCTTACATTAAATAAATCTATAAATGCATCACTAGTTTCTTTTCACAGTCACACAGTCATTTTAGAATAACTGTTGTATTTTATCTACACTATAATAGCATGTTATTTAAAACCAAAGAGAAACCCTTATCTTGGAAACGTTTGGGTAAAACGATTACGAATGTAAAAGGGATTTAAAAATCCCAAGTTCAAAAAATTGTAGTTAGGAAAGTTCAATCACCAGTTATATGTTCTCTCATCAAAATGTTTGAAACACTATATGAAACAAGTAGCTGAAGAAAATATCTCTTACACAGCTAAGACAAATTGTAAACCCTTTTGTGATGCGATCAACCTGCTTGTATTAAAGCCCAAAATGAATTTACTGCTTAATAACTTCAGACAACATGAAGTGGGGGTGTACCTGGAGATAGCCTAGTATATACAGGTAATAAAACTTTCTGCACAAATGCTCAAGTCATTGCTGGGAAGCTAGCATTTAAGAAGAACTGCTCTGTATTACTCACTTACTGGGTTGTGAAGCCCATATCGACTTTAAGTTCCTGAAATCCATTCAGTGGAAAAAACAGTAATGTAAGCAGCATCTGGAACAGAAGTATTAAAGATGTGGCCTGTTGCCTTTTCCCACCTTATGATAGTCTCCAACTGAGACACGAGCACAGCAAGAAATAAGACATGATACTACAAAACTCAAGAACGTGCATATTTAAACATGAAACTTAGCCCAGGTCTAGACTACAAACTTACATTAGTGTAACAGTATAACATTGCTGAGGGGTGTGAAAAATCCTCACTCCTGAGCGAGGCAGTTATAGCGACCTAACCACCACTGAAGACAGTGTTATGTCAGCAGGAGAGTTTCTCCCATCGACATAGCTACTGCCTCTCCCAGAGGTAGATTAACTATGCTGATGGGAGCAGCTCTCCTGTCAGCAAAGTAACGTCTTCACTAAAGCTGAAGTAAATTCTAAATGAATATCCTGTGTTCTGTATAAAGAGAAAATGAAATGAAATAAAGCTTATATTTCATATACTTTGTAACATACTTTGTAACAAAAGCCACTGCAGCTTTTTACATGTAGACCTGCCCTTATTTACTCAGAAGTTATTCAACAAGTGAATCTCTTTCTAAATGTTTACATGTACCACAGGTTTTGCATACTGCTCCTGAAGGAAGACTGGACAAGAGTGGGGAGAGAGAGTGCAAGTGAGCGAGAGAGAGCGAATATGTGTATCTATATTTTTTCTAATAAAGACACTTATTCACGAGAGCCAGTCACCATTATTACCCCCAACTTCTATAACTGTTCATTTAACAGAGAAACGAATGTAAGTTCACAGAGGAACATTTAACTTACAGGAGCTGCAGGGAAATTGGCTGACAGTTCGTATGGTTCCTCTGAAATCCAATGTCCACATTCCAAAGACCACAGTACCTAAAATAAAGTTAAGTAGTAAGTAGATACTTAAAACTCCATTGTACTTTTTAAGAGGCAATAAAACAGCAGCCACTTTGAAAACATAACTAAAATTAACAATGAAGTTAGAATAGTTGGTTACACTTTTTTTTTTTAAACCCAAATCAAATGTTTTCCTGCAGATTAATAAGAGGTTTAAAAATAAGAATTTGTGGTTGCTTACTTATAGTCTCTTTTCTTCAAAAGGAATACGTCCATATATCTTCAGTGTGGATAATCACCTGTCTGTAGGTTTAGAATAAAAGCTGATTGGATGGCTGATAAGAGACTAGCCCTTGTCTTCTGGAGACCCCCTCAGTTTTGAGATGCTTCCAAAGCTAGCCTCTCTGGATTGCGAAACAAAAAATGAATCTCTCATCCTGCATCAGCACCTTGCAAAAATAATACTCGAAGAAAAATTTAACTACTGCAGAGAACTTCAAACAGATCTACCTTTTTAGGGAGGAACAGATCTGTGGGCCTATTCCTTCAAAAAGGGAAAATTTTCAGGTAAGCAACCACAATTTCTCCCATTGTCTCTCTCAGGGCTAGGTCCACAGATCTCTGCGTGGGATTTTCTCAGCAGTGACAAAATTCCTAGAGAGAGAACAAAATAATGTCACTGAAAGAAAGGATTTCCTTACCCTAAGGAATCACCAGTGTGCAGAAGCCACATGACAAAGGCTGCGTCACCTGAAAACTGAATATCTATCTTGTAAAACAAGGTAAATATACACAGGGAGGACCAAGCTGCAGTTTTACAGATTTCATTGCAACCAGCCTGTCCTTTCTCCACCCACGATGCCACCACCACTTGTACTTTAAATAGATGAACAGTGAACTCTGATGCCCATTGGAGAATTGAATCCTTTTGCTCTACATGCCTCAGCAATGCATCAGCGTATCTTCTCAGATTGATGATTTAGATGCCTTAGCACCTCTTTTTCTTGAAATAAGACCAGTCAGTCTGTTTTTCTTATGCTCAGTCCTTTTCACATTAAACTTTAAGGCCTATCTTACATTCAACAAATGCCATAACTTCTCCTTTGGGTGAGAAGGATGTGGACAAAAAGAAGACAATGAGATCCCTTGTGCTTAATGAAAAATCAAATACACTTTTGGAATAAAGGTGGGATCCATTCTCAAAACCACCTTATCTTTGTAAAAAATGCAGCAGGATGGATAAAGCTCCCAACTCTAACATCTTTCTTGCTGAAGAAGTGATAGCAGTCAGAAGAGTCGTTTTGATAATCAAGTAAAAAGGACACCTGCATTATGGCACTGAGTACAACGTTCAAATTCCAAGATGGAGATCTAGGCTGTCTTGCCTGGGTGGGGAAGGTAGTGCCATGAAGGCGATGAGCTCTCTCGCCGCCTCAAAGGTCTCCGGTGTGAAGGGCAGCTCCAAAGCCTCTCCACGACTCTCCCGAGGAGGGGAGTCCTGAGGAGCTGGACTCGACTGACCCCTTGTCGGTGCAGGAGTCAGCAGTGCCGGGCTAGGTGATGCCACACTTACTTGGCCCAAAATGGGTCTCATTGCGCCAGAGTCCTTCCATCCTGGCCTCGGTGTGGATGAGCACCCTCTGTCCAGCTTCTTCTTCTTGCAGGGCCCCAGGGACTGGGGAACAGTGCCGTGCGTCTGTATCAGAGTCTTTTCTCAGTGACAAAGTTTCCTTTGTCAATGTCGGAGCACTGCGCACCAACACTGAGGTATTAGGCATCAATTTGGCTGAACTCGGCTCCGAGTGGGGGCAGTGGGCAGCCTCCATCAGAAGGATCTTCAACCGTTGGTCTCTTTCTTTTTGAGTCCTGGGGCAAAATCCCCTACAGATTTTGCAATGGTCCTTCTGATGCGATTCCCCCGGCACTTCAAGCAAGAAGTGTGGGGGTCACTCCTGATCATAGGCTTGTTACAAGCTGCGCAGGGTTTAAACCCCCGGGATCAAGACATGCCCCGGCACTAAGGGATGGGGGGGGGGGTAGGGAAGCAGGAGATAGCCCCAGAACAATTCCCTACTGGAATCCAACTATATAATGACTAACTACAACTATTAACTAACTGATCAAACTATTTACAGAAAGACAGTCTGAAGACTACTAGGAAGGCGGCTTGCCAAAGCAAGAGCAAACGAGCTTTCCAGCTATCCATCACAGGCAGTAAGAAGGAACTGAAGTGGTGGCGGGGCCCTATATAGATGCCATGGAGGCACAACTCTAGGGGGCACCTGATCCAACCCGACAGGTACTGCTAGGAGAAAAACCTTCCGGCTACTGTGCACACAGCATGCACACACCTCATTGGAATCAACATGAGCAAGCACTCAAAAACTTAACTTACAGGAGCTGCAACCTGATATCAAAACCATCTTGTAAAAATTCCAGAACATGAGACACTTTCGTTACATGGTGCTGAGTATAGATTCATAGAAACGTAGGACTGGAAGAGACCTTTCCTCAGCCTCACAGACCACTCAGAGTAGTTATCAATGGTTTGCAGCCAATGTTTGGATCATTAACTGAGTCACTCAAGTAGACCCCCTCCTTGGACGGGGACCTGCCTAGAATAGGAAAGGGTATACCTGTATCCCCTTCTGCCTGAGAAAAAGCCACCAGAACAATGAGAATTTTTGAGAACACTCACAGGTGCAGATGACAGTCTAAAATAGAGCATTTTGCACTGCAAAATGATCAGTCCTATGAGCAAACTTCTGAAATCTCCTGTGTGCCTGGTGAATATAGGCTTTCTTCAAATCAATTAAAGTAATCCCCTGGCAAATCGCCACTGATATGGACTTCATGAACATGATCCTTATGAACTTGTTCTGGTGTTTTAAGTCCAACACAGCTCTGTCCTCCTCCGATCTCCTGGGTACCAGAACAAGAGATTGAGTAGTGACCAGAGAACATCTCCATCTCAGGAACTATACTGCACTGATTCACAAAAGATGATCTATGGCCTTTAGCATATCTTACCTCTTTTGCAGATTTGATGATACTAGTGAAAGGGAAAACGACAATTCACAATCTTTTAAAATTCTGTGATGTACCATTGTTAAACCACATCCAGGATCCAAGTGTCTGATGTGGAGAGGGGCCACTGGGTCCTTGAACTTTAATAGTCTCTCCCACAGGTGTTGCTTGTCAGAAGTCTCCTGACCATAGTACAACATTGTTCCTAGAGTTGGAATTTGCACTGTGGAAAGACTGGTCTCTCTCCTTTCCGGGCTTAGACTCGTTACATTTGCTTTTGCCGTAGTGTTGACTTCTATACTTAGAGAAGCCACAAAAAGGATATTTAGACCTGTAAAAATCTTTAGACTGGGATTTGGAGTTAGGAAGGTTCTGCAAGGTCTTTGATTTATCTGAGGAACTTTTGTCTAATGGCTCCCCAAATAACCAAGCTCTTGAATATTTAAAAAAAATCAAGAAACCACTAATGTGATTTTTGCCTCTATATAGCCCTTCCAGGAATGTAAACAGAGGGGCTGTCTGGTCACCTCATTGGAGGCCATGCTTAGTGCTGAAAACCTCAAAGCATCTCTGGTTGCATCAGCTATGAATGCTGAAGCCACTGAGATTTTCTTTAACTCTGAACCTAACCACAGTGATTGCTTAGCCTTCTGGCAGTCTGACTAGGCCAATACTGTTCTTGCCCAACATGTTGCCACAGCAGAAGCCCTCGGAGAGAAAGATTACAGCCTCAAAATGTATGATGCGGTGATATTTCAACTCTGCAGGCATTGGATTCTTTAAGGAAAAGGTCCCCTTCCATTTGGATAGCAGTCTCTTTGACTAATGATGAAACTGCCCCATCCACTTTGGGAAAAGACAAAATCTGCTTTGCTATGGTGCATGTTGTAGAATTTTATCTCACACCTGGACAATGTCAGACTTTTGCCAAGGTTTCCCATTCAGCCTTAATTCCTCTTTCCAAAAAGACATGAAGGGGGAATGTGTGGTTCAGCTTAACCTGTTGGAATATACTTTTTTGTAATTTCTGTATCAATCCTCTCTTCTTTCTCCTTAGAATTTTTTCTAGCAGGCTCATCGGATAGAATACCTAAGTATCTAATAAATCTTTCTCAAATCATTCAGCTGGAAAAAAATCCTATTGATTCGCTTCATCCTGCGATTCAGATTCTGAGATTGAGAGTTCACCACACTCCTGTGAAGAACGTCCTGACTTTCTTCTTGACTTCTTTTTTCTTCCCTTCGATTTAGATTCAACAGATTTCCTAGCCTTTTTTTTTTCTTTGTTGATACCCATGAAGATAAGGATGAAAATGAATTAAATGATGATGAAGGACCAGACAACAAATTCTACTCCTTTTATTATGATTTTTCTTTCTGAGTATGAAAACCCTGTGTGAAGAGCCTTTAGCTCTGGCATCCTCTGGGGATAAGTCAGAGGAACTGCTGTCAACTGGAGGACAGGCCAGTTTTCTCAGTTTCTGAGGTAATTTCTTGAACCTTATTTGCCCTTTTTAAAAAATTTTCTCCTTAAGGGAGTTGGGGATTTGGAACCTGGGTCAGATGAGGAGTCCTGTGAACCTCTTCTGCTAATAGGTACCTCTTTATCTTTGTCCTTTAGAGAGAGAATAGAATGCCTGTGATGGGACACTGTAGCTGCTGCCTGGGTATCTGAGGTAAAGGAGCTTTTTGTGCTAAATCCAGGGGCTCCCTAGCCCAAGAAGTAATTTCTTCTTGAGGGGGAGAGTCCCTTCTCCCCTCTGTGCAGAATTCCTGACTTCCCATGGGGAAAGAGATTTAATTGCTTGAAAAGGGAAGGAAGGGGTGGGGAGTAACGAAACCTGCACTGCAGGAAGATGCACACCCAAAATCGTCTCACCAACCACTCCTTGCTCCACCTGTAATGGATTCAGCCAGTCTCACTTATGGTTTCCCCATGCAGGGCTGCTGCCTTTTCATGCAACCACCTGAAAGGCTCTCAGTTTTTCCCATCATCCCCTGAGACATTTGTGGCCTGGTTGTCAAGACTCCTGGGGAATCAGCCTCCTAAGTCTGGCTAAGGTGGCCAAAGTGAAACCTTTCTGACCAAGCGGCTGGAGTGCACAATGCACAAGCCTCTCCTTCTGCACTCTGGCAGAGATAAAAAGCAGGAGGAACACAGCCTTGGTCTCCTATTTGGACCATTCTTAGCCAACCTCCTATTACCTGAGCAGTCGTGGGGGGTGCAGGAGTGCGAGAGGTCATAATTCTGGCTAGAGACAAACCACCTCTTCAGGCTTTTTTCCCCACCGTTCTCTCTCAGTTGGTGCTGGATTCCACTGCCTGCCAGTGGAGACAGAACAAAACTCAGGGGGTCTTCAGAAGGTGGGGGCTTGTCCCTTGTCAGCTGTCCAATCAGCTTTGATTCTGCCTCCCACAGTTACAGACAGAAGACAACCCCACTGAGGATCTGTGGATCTAGCCCTGAGAGAGAACTGCAAGTCTGCATTAATGATTTAAATGCTACTGAATACCGGTTATGACACAAGACAAGTAACTGAAAAAGGATCATTAAGAGACTGAAATTGATGCGTAATGTGGGATATTACCTGAAAATAACACTGATGGGGCCATGTAGTGGGTTTCTGTGCCCACAGGCTACCATTTTTTTAAGGATCCCATTGCTGTGCTTGAAGTCAGGAGCACACCATGTTGTGGTTGACACTACAATATTGAACACGCACAACTCCTCCCCACCTTGAAACTATCTGATTTCATACCTCCTCACTTGAAAGGAAGTTTTTAAAGTGCTTCTTACAAAGTGTGAATCTAGAATGACAACTGACCCTATAATATATTACCTTCCTTTTCAGTCTTTCCCATTAAAAAATTAGACACTTTTCATTTGTTTTTGTGTTAATATTTTAAGAGGTTTTGTATTTTTACGTTTTTATTATATTTATTTTTATTCTAATGAACACCCTTCTGAGTGCTTTCGTGAGGTCCCTATCATTATTATAGTAAATATTTCTCTAATGCTTTAAGTGTGAACAAATCAATTCAGTTCTTCATTAGGTAATATTAGGAAACAGTCCTAAGGACAATATACTTCTCCAAAATAAAAATCTAGCTCTTCAGTTTAATAATGCAAAATTGTAAATTTAAAGATTTTTCCCAATAAATTATTACAATTCTATATCATATTGAAATATACGCAAATGTCATATGCAACTAATTATATTAATGGGGTTTAACCAACTGCACTATGTAATGACAACGTATCTTATTCCCTTAATTTATACATACCCTAAAAAACACTGAAATCCTATTTATATGGGTAAATCTGTCAATGCTCTGTCCATATCTTGAGTTTAGAAAGATCATAAATTATATATCACCCCATATAAAAACAAATTAGAAGACCAAAGTTTGTAAAGTGAAACACAGACTCATAAAATAAAGAGTTTCCCTGTAACCTTAACTCTCTTCCAGATGCTGGCGCATTATGATACAGTCTTAAGTGGCACAACGACATACTACTTTTCCCTGCAGGGCCCCTAACTCATTCAGTGTGCAAAATGGATGGTGCTCAGTGCACAAAGCAGCTGCTTAACATGTATTTTTATCCGCATTGTCAAATGCAAGCTTCAGGCTTCACACACCATCTGACTCTTGCATTGTATAAGGCAGGTGTCCTGAGGACTTACTTCATTTACTACACAAATAAGGTTAGGCTTCTTCCCTATACAAAACTGCTTCATTCACAATTCAACCTACAGAGTAAAATGAGATTGAGGTCATGTGGGGGAAACATAATATGATCTTGTAATTTAAAACTATCATACATAACCCATATTACACAAGGTGTATATGCAACGAGGAAAGGCTCCATTTCACTAATTCCCTCCCCATCATCCTTTGGGAATTGTATTTACTGTAGCACTAAAAAAAAAAAAGGCTAATAATGATACAGCGTAATGGCTAGCTGCATAAAATAGACCAAAACAACACCATTTATATTCAAGGATCTTGGCCATTCAGAGTTTCAGAGGTAGAGTTTCAGAGCAGCTGTGACACTTTCAGCAGTTACTTCAGCTTTCTGTTCCTAGTAGGGCCATTACAAAATGATTAGATAAGGAGTTAAAAAAAATATTGTATTTTAACATCACTCAGTGACATTTTCCCTGCAGAGACAGTCCATGTTTCAAAAGAGACACTTCCGCTACCTGTCGCAGAAATAGTCTACTCCTAATATGGTAAATAAATGGGCAGTATACTTTGCCACATCTCTAGAAACTTACTCATTTTTACAGATTCTTGAAAATGTTATATTTTCTGGATTACATCAGTTTCATAGGACTTTAGAAAAAAATCAGAAAACACTAGACAAATTATAATCAGTTCTTGAAAACAGTTTACCGTTAAACCTATTTACCTGTGGCTAATAAGACATACAGTTGAGAAGCCTTACTAATAGTGTTCAGGAACAATGTCTTGGAGAGGAAGCCCATCCCATCTACATGATAGGGAGAGAATAATGAAATTCCTACCAGGGTACTAGCCCCAACCCCTGCAATTTTTCATATTAGCCTTTGTATTGTACGTGTCTGAGAATGCTGAAGCACAGATACACATTCTGTTGAAAGGAAGGACCACCGTGCTCCATCCTATTACCTCGTCCTGAGTCATGAATGTCCCCACTCTAGTATTGAATGGCTAACAAGCTGTTTGCATAATTTATTTATAAATTAATGCACTCTTGCCACAATTCAATCATCTCTCTCTCTCTTTTCAGAACGTTTAAGTTCCACAATATCCCTCCAGTACTTCCCATTTAGCAAGGCTTGAATGTGGACCAAATGGGCACTCATCCACAAGGATTACAGTATAGTTCATGCATTATTTAATTCAATTAATTTCAAGTGCTTTCGGCAGTTTCCATAGCAATAAGAATAAAATCTGAATGGAAAAGTATATATGTACAAAAAAGGGCCATCTGAATGTAGAAGGTAAATCTCTGTGTCCCAGCCCAATTCTCATTCTGGCAAATGCCTACATAGTCTTCCTGCCATTTCAAGCAAATGGGGTCCATTTCTTTCTGTTATCATTTCTATGCACAGTTAAAGTACTCCCAAAATTCATCCCAGAACAAGTTGAATTTTATTGGTGCATGAAGTTATTCCTGTGGATAGTTTTATATATTTTAGATTTAAATTTATAAAATTTCTGGGATCCTGTAAAAAAGAGGTTCTACCTAATCCAAGATGTTAACCGTACTATAAACTATAAAACACACTACACTGAAAGATGCCATAACAGATCTCACATCTGATATGTTGATCCTTCAAAATGGTACTGGCTACTGCCCGACAGGGTATTGGACTAGATGGACTATGGGTCTGATTGAGTATGGCAACTCCTATGTTTCTAAAGAGGAGGTTGTGGCACCCTGTACCTCATGTTCACCACTTTTGTATGGTTATGATACATTTTGTACAAAGCATGCCTTGTGAGGTATCATTTGAAAATTCATGATCTACTGAACATTGTTGTTCTGTTAACATGTGTACACCATCATTGTACACATAGTTACTCAATTTTGCTTTAGGTTTGTTACTGAAACAAGTTGTGAGTCTGGAGAACGCCCACAGACCACCTCCACAGAAATAACAGAGGACTGTAAACAAAGGCCTTGCATGTATCACAAATGTCACGTATACAGAAGGTACGAGCCAGAAATTTACAATTCACCTGAGAGATGCTTTCAATCTCATGTACACAAGAGATTGCTTTATCTACACCCCGGGGGGGCAGGGGGAAGGGTGTGTTCCTCAACAAGGAAGGTATAAAATAAGAGACAATGGCTTCTTCTCCTCCACCCTGCACCCACAGAGAAAGATCCTTTAGAAAAACAAAGAAAAACCTTTGAACTGGAGTAGTCCTCCCAGGCTGTAAGGAGACCCAGCCTGTGAACTAAGAAAAATGAACTGTGAACTACCTGTAGCATCTGATAGAGTGAGAAAGTTGCTTGCTTCAAGTCTTAGTTAGCTTGGTAAATTTAGGAATTAGATTGTGATTCTATATTTTATTTCTTTTGTAACCAATTCTGACTTTTATGCTTTTATCACTTATAATCACTTAAAATCTCTCTCTCTCTAGTTAATAAACTTGTTTTAATATTTTATCTAAACCAGTGCGTTTTGACTGAAGTATCTGGGGGAATCTCTACTCAAGTAAACAAAGGCTGTTGCATGATCATTTCCATTGATAAAATGACAAACTAATTAATGAGCTTACTCTGATCCAGGAGGTCTTGAGCAGTGTAAGATGCACAATTCTGGGGTGCAAGGCTGGGACTGAGGGATATGCAGGTGTTGCCCTGCGTTAGTTTATGAGTGGCTAGGAAAGCATTCAAGTAACTTTCCTTCGTGTGCCTTGACATGGCAGTGTGATCAGAGCCTGGAGAGGCTGCTTTTTACTAGCCTAACAGTGTAAGAGACACCCTGGTCTGGAAAATTAAGGAGACACTGCTGTTCAAAAGTCCATCTTGTACCCTGAGGAATGTCACTGAAGTTACCTACCTGTAAATGGAGGTTCTTCGAGATGTGTGGCCCCTATGGTTATTCCACTGAGGGTTTATGCATGTGCACCATGCACAGAGTCGAAAAATTAGAGAGCAGCATCCGTTGGTCTGCGCATATGCCCTGACCAGCCTTGTGCTTCTGTCCAAGGCGTTGAAGGGCAGAGCAGATCAACTACATCTCCAGTTCCTTCTCCACCATGAATCTGACAGATCCAAAGCAGAGGGGAAAGAATGGGAAGTGGAATACAGATAGGGACCACACATCTCGAAGAACCTCCAGTTACAGGTAAGCAACCTACTCTTCTTCTAGTGATGGTCCCTATTGTATTCCACTGAGTTATGACTTCCTGAGTTATTTCACTAACTTCACGACAAGCAGTACTGAAGTCAAAAGGAGGGTGAGAGGACAGAAGGGTCTTGCGGAGGCATCCACCACAGAGTCCTGCTCCAAGGTGTAGTGTGTGGAGACGGTACGTACAGAACTCCATGTGGCTGCTCTACATACGTCTATGAGATATGCTCCACATATGTCCAAGCTATGACCATTGCATCCTTTAGAACTCTAGTGGAGTGAGTCCATACATCTATCGGGGGGAGGTAGGCTCGACAGATGGTAGCAGAGTTTAATACAGCCAGAAATCCATTTGGAAATTCTCTGGGTGGAGATGGCCTGTACCCTAAGTCTATTTGCTACTGGAAGGAACAGTCTAAGGGATTTTCTGAATAGTTTTGTCCTCTGCAGGTAGAAGGCAAAAGCTTGTCGGATGTTGAGGGAATGGAGTCAACATTCTTCTGCAGATGTGTGCAGTTTCGGGAAGAAAACAGGTGGGTGAATGGATTGCTGAATGTGAAACTGGGAAACAACCTTTGGTAAAAATTTTAGATGTAGACCCTATCCTTATGGAATACTGTAGACGGCAGGTCTTCCATCATAGCTCTGAGTTCACCGACGCTTCTCACTCAGGTGACAGCAACCAGAAAGGCAACTTTCATCAAAAGGAGGAATATGAAAAAAAGTGCCAGTGGTTCAAATGGGAGCTTTTTTAATACCGAGTGTACCAGATTCAGGTCCCATCAAGGTGCAGTTGTTTGGACGGGTGGGAAGTGCGGAGGAAGCCTTTCCAAAATCTAGAAGTTAGCAGGAATAAAGGGAGAGTGACCTTCCACAGAAGGATGGAAAGCACAGATCATTACCAGATGGACTTTCAAAGTGCTGAGGGTGATGTCCGATGACTGGAAGGATAGAATATAGTCCAGAATGAGAGGAATTGCTGCTGTTTCTGGTAAAACCCCCTTGTGTTATGTCCAAGATAAAAAATGTTTCCACTTAGCCCAGTAACACTGTCTAGTGGAACCCTTCCTACTGTCAGAGAGAACATCTTGCACAGCTGAGGAGCATATCTGTTCTAGCGCAGATGCCCATCCAAATACCACACCCTGAGGTGGAGCTTATGTGTATTGGGATGCTTGATCCTGCCATTATACGGGGTCAGAAGACTGATGAAGCTCAGAATGGAAATCAGTGGGCAGGAGGATATGCACAGGAGATTGGGGAACCAGAATTATCTGGGCCAGAAGGGGTGATCAGAATGACCCATCTTATTAGATCTTGTGCAGCATTTGAAGGAGTGGTGGTAGTGAGGGAAAGATGTAGCTGAATTAGCCTGCCCAGAAGAGGAGAGCATCACCCTGGGAGTGGTAGTCGAGGGCTCCCTGGAACAGTATGTGGCCACTTGCTGTTCATCTGAGAGGCGAACAGGTCCTTGGTTGGGCTCCCCAATCACATGAAGGTGTCGTGTAGCACTGTATCATGAAGTTCCCACTCATGGTCTATTGCAAAGCGTATCCTGAGCAAGTCCACGATTATATTTTGTGCCCTCAGAAAATAGACTGCGGAGAGAATGATCCGATGGCTGATAAACCAGTTCCAGAGATTGACTGCCTCTGCACATAGAGTGACAGATCTCCTTCCCCCTTGTTTGTTGACATAGAACACAGTGTTAGTGTTGTCCGACATGATCAAGACATGATGGGAGCCAAAGAAGAGAAGAAAGGACTCATGTCTTTCTTGCTGCTAGATGTTCTAGCATATTGACATGCATCCTGGATTCCCAAAGCATCCACTTCCTTGCGTTGTGTGGTCACCCAAAAGGGTTCCCCAGCCTAACATGGATGTGTCTATTATACCTGTTTTGTCGGGGCATGAAGAAAGAGGACTTCCACAAGTACATAATATGGGTCTGTGAACCATAGGAGTATTGTACCCTGGCTAGGACTGTCAGCATGCTGTCCATAGGATGTGTGGCAGAGCTCCAACCTTGTCCCCATGGCTCCCGTGCTTCTAGGCGGTTTATGCTAGCCTCAGTGGCTCACTGCGACCCTCCATGTAGCCCTTCTCTCTAGGGCCAGGGTTACAGTCTACTGAACCCTTTTCACCATAAGCCAGCAAGGAGGTTGGGGAGAGAACTCCCACAGTCTCTGTTGTCCGTGGGAGCTTATTTCAGAACAGTTTAGCCCACCGTCCTGACAGAGGCCAGTCTTCCCCTCCCAGGAGGTGTTTCTGAGGTGGCAGGTTGGGGGGAACCCAGGCCCTCCCTCTACCCCAGGTTCCGGCGCAAGCACCCTAATGGTAGCAGCTGTTGGCAGCCAACCTTTCACTGCCAGAGTTGCTACATTTCCCTGGGCCACTTCCCCACAGCTCTCCTGCTTCTCTCTTCTTCACCCTTACCTTAGGGCTCCCTTACTGATGGCTTAAGGGTGTCTTCATTAACCAGCCCTTTAGCCGCACTTCCTCTCCTCTGGCTCCCTGGCTCTTTTCAGCCTGACTGGAGTGAGCCCTTTTATAGTATCAGAAGGGCCTTAATTAGGTGTTCACATTACCTTAATGGCCTCACCTGACTCTTTGCAGGTTAATTGGAGTCAGGTGTTCTCATTAGCTTGGAGCAGCCCCTGCTCTGGTCAGTCAGAGAACAGAAAACTTCTAATCTAGTGGCCAGTATATCTGCCTTCTACTACTTTGTTGTACCCAACTGGCCTGGGTCTATCACATATCCTTCCCCCCTGCTCAACACCAAGCGGTTGGGCAGCTTGGGACACCAGACAGTGTAAGCGTGATAAGCCATCGGCGTTGCCATGGCAACTCCCTGCTCTGCTGTATGCCGAACTGGAAAGGTTGGAGGGATAAGAACCACCTGGTTACCCTTGTGTTCTTTTCCTTGTTCCGTTGCATCCATTGAAAAGGGGCATGGTCGGTCACAAGGACAAATCTGCACCCCAGGACGGCCCCTAGCCCCACCTCAAATGCATCTGTCTGTAGGATGAATTCCTTGGTGAAATCCGGGGATATCAATATGGGATCACTGCAGAGGGCAGTCCGTAGGTCCATGAATGCTCGCTCTGCTGCGTCGGATCACCTGACTGGATCAGGACTATGGGCCTTCACTAAGTCTGCTAGGGGACTTGCCCTTGTGGCAAAATGGGGGATGAAACGCCGATAATACCCCACCACCCTAGGAATGCTCGGACCTGCTTCTTATGAGTCGGCTGTGGCCAATTCTGGATGGCCTCTAGCTTATTCAGTTGGGTTTTACCAGACCTTTTCCTACCACATAGCCAAGATATTTGGCCTCTTGTGAACCCAATGGCGCACGTAACAGAGTTCGCTATAAGGCCTTCTCACCTGAAGGTATCAAGGACTGCCCCCACTTTCTTCAAGTGGGTTTCCCAGTCTGGGGTATGAATCACCACGTCATCCAAGTAGGCCGCAGCATAACTGGCATGGGGGCGTAATAACTTGTTCATGAGGCGCTGAAAGGTAGCAGGGGCCCCATGTAGTCCAAAAGGGAGGACCGTATATTGGAAGAGACCCTCTGGTGTAGAAAAGCCATCTTTTCCTTTGCATCTTTGGCTAGGGGAATCTGCCAGTACCCCTTTGTCAAGTCTAGGGTTGTCAAGTACCGGGCATTCCGCAGACAGTCCACTAGTTCGTTTATGCGGGGTATAGGGTAGGCATCAAACTGGGATCTCTCATTTAGTTGACGGAAATCGTTGCAGAACCTCGTGGTGCCATCAGGTTTGGGCACCAACACTACTGGGCTGGACCACTGACTGTGGGATTCTTCAATGATCCCCATCTCCAGCATTTTCCTGACTTCCGCTTTTATTTCCTCCCTTTTGGCTGCTGGCACTCAGTAGGGCCTCATAGTTACTCTGGCCCCAGGGTTCATGACGATGTGGTGATATCTCCCAGTTGTGGGACCCGGCTTTGTTGAGAATACATCTTGATATTGGGCGATCATCTCAGTTACCTCTTTCTTCTGGGCTGTCTTTAGATCGGGAGACACCCTCACTTGTTCAAGGTTTTTGTTCCCTGGGTGCAGGTCTTCTCACACCACTGTGCACGCCTCTTGGGCATGCCAGTGTTTCAGAAGGTTGACGTGGTATATCTGCTGTAGTTTTCGAAGTCCCGGTTGTCGCACCTTGTAATTTACTTCCCCTACGGGTTCGACTATTTCGTAGGGCCCTTGCCACTGGGCCAACAGCTTACTTTTGGCCGTTGGTACCAGTACCATTATCGGTCACTGGGTTGAAACTGACGAACCTTGGCTTGACGGTTGTAGTAGGTTCTCTGAGCCTTCTCTAGGTGCTCCCTCACTATGGGAGTGACCCGGGCTATCAGGTCCCTCATCCGTAGGACATACTCTATTACGTTCTTCCCCTCACTGGGTTCCTCCTCCCAAATTTCCTTGGCTATGTCCAGGATGCCTCAGGGGTTGTGTCCATACAGCAGCTCAAAGGGGGAGAATCCAGTGGAAGCTTGTGGGACCTCACAGATGGCAAACATGAGGTACGGTAGTAGGTTGTCCCAATCTTTCCCATCCTTGCTTACCACCTTTCTTATCATGGCCTTGAGGGTCCGGTTAAATCTTTCCACCAGACCATCGGTTTGTGGATGGTAAACAGAGGTCCACAGGGTCTGGACATGGAGCAGGGAACAAAGGTCCTTCATCAACTTGGACATGAATGCTGTTCCCTGGTCTGTGAGGATTTCTTTTGGTAGCCCTACCCAGGTGAAGATTGACACTAATTCTTTGGCAATGCTCTTGGAGGCTGTGTTTTGTAAGGGGACAGCTTCTGAGTACCTGGTTGCATAGTCAAGGATGACAACCACATACTGGTGGCCTCGGGTCGTTTTCTCTAGTGGCCCCACAAGATCCAAAGTAATCCGCTTGAACGGAACTTTGATGATCGGCAGGGGTACCAAAGGAGCTCTTAGATGTGTACGAGGGCTCTGCAGTTGACATTCAGGGCAGGAGGCACAGTACCGCTGGACATCTTCATGTACCCCCGGCCAAAAGAACCTGCGTAAGATTCGCACCTGGGTTTTCTCCACTCCCAGGTGCCCTCCAAAAAGGTGACTGTGAGTGAGGCTTAATATTGCCTTCTGGTGTTTCCGGGGTACTAGGAGCTGGTGTATCTCTTGCTCCCGCATTTGCATGACCCGGTATAGGAGATTCCTCTTGATCACAAAATAAGGCCCTACCCCCCGGGCCTTTCCCTCTATAGGTACCCCATCTATCTCAGCCACCTCCTTCCAGGTGTTCTCGTACCTTGGGTCTTCCACCTGGTCCCATCCAAAAGTCTCTCTCCCAGGGCTTATCAGCCCGACTCTGAGGGATCTGTCCCTGCCCTCTCGGCCAGCTCTGTGAGATCGGGGTTGGAACTGGTCTCTGACCCCTCCTCCATCTCGGGGCCCTTCCCTTCAGTTGGCTGTGTACGTCTGCCTACACAGGCAGCTCTCTGTCCTTGCATCAGGATTCGGGTACCCAAAGCCTTAGCCACCCTTCTCTCTCTTTTGGTCTTCCTGCCTTTCCCCGGGACAGGGAATAGTTCCTGAGACATTTCCGCGAAAAATGGGAGGTGACCTTCTGCCGTGGAAGCCTCCTCGGGGAGCTCCCCTCTCTCCAATCCTTCTGGTGGGAGCAAGTTTCCAAACCCAGGGAAATCTCTACCTATGAGCACGGGGTACGGGAGGTTTGGGACTACCCCTGCTTTCACCCTGGTGACATTTCCCTGAATTTCAATTTTCACTGGTATGATGGGGTAATAACTAACAGTCCCATGGACACAGGTTACCCCCGTACGCTTAGCCTCCATTAACTGTCTGCACTTCACTAATTTACCCAAAATTAGGGTGATAGCACTCCCCGAGACTACGAGTGCCATGGTTTCTACTCCATTCAACTTTACCTGCCTTGTATATTTATGTGGGGTGACTGCGACCCATACAAGATTGAGTAGGCTGCATGGGTCTGCCCCATCCCCCAGGTTACACTGCATTGGCTCTACAACACTGGGGCCCTGGGCAGCTATGTGTCCCAACTCCGCGCACCTGTAACGCCAATAATTGCTTCTAGTCACACCCCTATCACGTGGGTTAGGGGATTTAGTCCCAGGGTCCCCCCCACTCAGGCCTTCCCCTTCCTTGTGGGTTCCCGACTGGTTTTCGGCCTCCCTCTTCTTCCACCTAGGACTTCCCAGGGGTTTGGCCGCCCGACCCTCCACAGTCAGGGTCGAGTGTTTGATTCGTGAGGGGCCTTCCTTGGGTAGTTGGGTTAAGTCCCTGGCTGTCATCCGTCTTTCCACCAATGTGATCGTTTCGTCATAGGTGGACGGATCGTTGTGGCATACCCATTTGCGGAGATCTGGCAGCAGTCCCCGCATGTAATGGTCCATGACCAAAGTCTCTAAACTCTCCTCTGGGCTGCATGCCTCGGGCTGTAACCACTTCCGAGCGAGGTGTAGGAGGTGTGGGACCTCGGAGGTTTGTTCTCCCTGTATTTCCACTCCTGGAACCTCTGGGCCTGTACCACTGCCGTTACCCCGATCATGCTAGGATCTCTGCCCTCAGCTGGGAATAGTCAGCGGCATCCTCAGTGGGCAGATCAAAGTAGGCCTTCTGGGACTCTCCACACAAAAAAGGGGTGAGAATTCTGGCCCACTGCTCCTGGAGCCAAGCCTCACACTGAGCAGTCCTTTCAAATGAAAGGAGATACGCCTCTACATCATCGTCTGCCACCATCTTTGGCACACAACCAGTGGCCCTCAGGGTTTGCGTCCCATTGGACCCCCGGGCCTGGATGGTGAGGATCTTCAGCTGGTCCACTACCTCACACAGGAGAGCTCGATCTTGGGTCGCTTGGCTCGTTAATAATTGGTTGGTTTCCTGCTGTAACCTCATGGACTCCTGTGGCGCCATCGCCTGAGCCCGGGTTACCTCCTGCTGGGCCGCTGTGGCTTGCACCAGCGCTCTCACCACCTCCTCCATTGTGGTACAAACAAAACCCCAAAACCCCAGTGCACTTTTTTTTTTTTAAATAAAAAAACCTCTTTGTTCCGCCACGCTCTGAACAATGTCTATCCCACACCTTACACCAGCTGTGGCAGAGCTCCGAACTTGTCCCCGTGGCTCCCGTGCTTCTAGGCAGTTTATGCTAGCCTCAATGGCTCACTGCGACCCTCCATGTAGCCCTTCTCTCTCTAGGGCCAAGGTTACAGTCTACTGAACCCTTTTCACCATAAGCCAGCAAGGAAGTTGGTGAGAGAACTCCCACAGTCTCTGTTGTCCCTAGGGGCTTATTTCAGAACAGTTTAGCCCACCGTCCTGACAGAGGCCAGTCTTCCCCTCGAGGAGGTGTTTCTGAGGTGGCAGGTTGGGGGAACCCAGGCCCTCCCTCTACCCCAGGTTCTGGCGCAGGCACCCTAATGGTAGCAGCTGTTGGCAGCCAACCTTTCACTGCCAGAGTTGCTACATTTCCCTGGGCCACTTCCCCACAGCTCTCCTGCTTCTCTCTTCTTCACCCTTACCTTAGGGCTCCCTTACTGATGGCTTAAGGGTGTCTTCATTAACCAGCCCTTTAGCCGCACTTCCTCTCCTCTGGCTCCCTGGCTCTCTTCAGCCTGACTGGAGTGAGCCATTTTATAGTAACAGAAGGGCCTTAATTAGGTGTTCACATTACCTTAATGGCCTCACCTGACTCTTTGCAGGTTAATTGGAGTCAGGTGTTCTCATTAGCTTGGAGCAGCCCCTGCTCTGGTCAGTCAGAGAACAGAAAACTACTAATCCAGTGGCCAGTATATCTGCCTTCTACTACTTTGTTGTACCCAACTGGCTTGGGTCTATCACAGATGACAATTTGAAAAGTACATGGAATGAAGCCATGTCTGAAGGCAGCGGAGGTGAAGCCTTGGGAAGGGGGTTACCTAAGTGCACGAAGCCATGTGGCCCAGAAGAGACAAGCAAGTCCTGTCTGGTACATAGGGGTTGTTCATGATACAAGCTATAATGATGTTCATTCTCTGAAACCTGTCTGTGGGTAGGTATGCCCATGTCGTGATAGACTTTATGGTAGCCCTGACGAAGTCCAGTGATTGCATGTGTTTGAGGATCAACTTCTCGATGTTGAAGCTGACTCCCAGTGAAGAAAGGAGGCTAAGTAACAGAGAGATTGACACGTGAGCTTCCTGATGGGACCTGGCAGTTAGGAGCGAGTCATCTAGGGCAGGAAAACAAGGAGACTAACATCCGACATGAGCAGCTACTACTGAAAATACTTTGATGAAGACACTGGCAGTGGTAGCTATCCTGAAGGAAAGTACCCTGTATTGGAAATGGTTAGCACACACCATAAACCTGAGAAAACATCTGTCAGCGGGGTGAATATCAACATGGAAGTAAGCATCCTTCATATCGAGAGCCATGAACCACATGCCTTTTTCTAAGGCTAGAGTTATCTCTGCAAGCATGACTATGTGAAACCTGAATTTGCAGATTAAGTGACTGAGATGGCAGAGATCGAGGATTGCTCTCCAACCTCCCTTTTACTTGGGTCTGAGGAAGTAAACTGAGTAGAACTCAGTTCCTTGATATTCTAGAGGAATGCATTCTATTGCTCCTCATTGTAATAAAGTGTTCACCTTTCATGACAGTATTCTTGCCCAAGAGTGGTCCCTGAAGGGGGACAGAGAGCGATTTATTTATTTATTTATTTTTGAGGATGTAGCATTACAAGTTCGATGGTATAGCCATGAGAGAGGACATTCACACCCATTTCTCCTTTGTTTTTGCACTCCAAGCATGGAAAAAGAATGCTAAACAACCCCCAAAGGGAGTGGGAAGGTCATAAGGTGTTAGGCTCAGTGGTTGGTGGCTCTTGAACTGCATCAAAAATACCTCTTGGGGTTAGGTTTGAGACATGAAGGCCTGTGAAGGGAGGGTCAGTAAGCGAGACCTCTGCAGCTTTTGATGTTTGCAAGGGGGTTTGTAAGGTCTCTGTTGGTAAAATTAGGGAGATCTGTACCAGTGGATGGACAACAGGTGGTGAAACTTTCATTTAGGGGCAGGAATGAACCAAGAGTAGCCCTGCAGTCTTTCAGGGTATGTAACGATTCATCTGTCTTCTGGTTGAAGAGATGGGATTCATCAAAGGGGAGGTACTTGATGGTGTTCTAATCCTACCTAGGAAAACTATAAACTTGAAGCCAGGATGCCCTCCACACCATAATAGTTGTAGCCATGGCTCTAGAAAAGGTATCAGCTGCATCTGCTGCAGACTGGAGGGTAGTTCTCGCTATGAGTTTCCCTTCTTCGACATGGGCCTAGAGGCAGACATGATCCCATTGTGACAGTGTAATTCAGAAAATTGTATTTAGCCAATAATGTTAATGGTTAATCCCCTGAAACTGCTGGATCCCATTGTTTATGGATCTTCTTGTGCCTGTGGGACTTGGAATGTGTTCCATCCCCTTGGGTCATGCTGGTGGAGGGAACATTCATTTTGCTGGACTTTGAGGAAGACTAAGTATCATGCTTATGAGAGTTCTTCCTAATCTCCTGACTAGGCCCCACCATGGGGTCAGTGGGGTTGGTTCTATCCACACCAGAATCAGATGCAGTAGGGGAAGGCACACTCCTCGCTGAATCAGTCCAATGTACATGGAGGGTTCCCTGTCCTGAGTCTGAATGCAGTTTCATGGCCACCTCCATAAGATACTTCTGGAGACAAAGTGCCTGGCCTTCTCAGCCATGGCTGGGAATTACTGCACCTGGCCGTGATGTGAGCTTCTCCCAGGCAGTAGAGGCAGCGTTGGTACAGGGGCAGGAGGAGCAAATTTTGAGGCCTGAAGTTCTGGGCATAGTCCAGTACTGACACGAGGGCTAGGGGAGGGGACGAAAATCCCTGAAGTCTACTCGAAAGTGACATTAAAACTACTAACTAGTAAAACTAGGAAAGAAATAAAACTAGTAAAACTACAGTTAAAACTGCAAAAACTATTTACAACTAGGCTTTTTAGAACTGTGTCAGACGAGGACACAGAAGGCTCCAACCTGGACCATGTAGCGGTCAGAAGTAACTGGAGATGCGGTCAGTCTGCCCCGTGCTTTATCGCCTCGGACGGAAGCACGAGGAGAGTCAGGAGCATGAGTGGACCCATGGACATGATTTTCAAATTCTCTGCAAAAACCCTCCGTGGAACACAATACAAATTACCACTCAAAGAACAGCAATACTTTTTATAGTAAGGCAGTTTTAGGAGCTCTTTTGACCATTTTCTGTTACTAAAAATAGCTTTTGTGTTTTTTAAATGAACTTTTGCAGGCTCTTAATCATCAAGTATAATATGTACAGTTCTCAGTCTGAAGGAGCTGCTGACTTTCGGAACATGCCACAACTGTTTGCACGGATTGCTACAGAGGGTGGGATGAGACCTGCAATGCAAGAGGAAAACTGTATATTGCTGGGCAAGTCAATTTTTCTGCATGTTGGAGAGGATAAACTGCTATTTAATTATATTTTATTCTTGTTGGTAAGTGGGAAGGGAGCCTAGAACACTTGTCTGTTATTACAGAAATCCAAAGAAATAATGTTTACCTTTAAGAAAAATATTTGGAAGTTAGATACTGCAACACTTTTTTTAGTACAGTTAGCAATTATGATCTGTAGCACCCAAAGTTAATGTGTTAAATGCCAAAATAAAGAAGTCATTACTGTGTCGTATAATTTGCATGGTCTATTCTTTTAAAAATCATGTCAAATATGTAATAATGCAGTATTGTATTTAGCCTCAACATATGCTGTAATTTTTTTCAGACAAGAAATTGTAATGTCTCAAAGTAGAACAAAGGATAACATCTAATAAGGAAGCCATTCTTATTTAATATCACTTAAACATAAACATTAAGATATCAGTTAGCTTTAGATTTACAACTTCATTTGACATCATTAATCTGAGATATATCCCTTGAAAAATGTTTGGCAATTCAAATTCAGCTGCGCTGAGAAAATTGTAGTATTTCACACAGCACTTTCTTAGACATTTCAGATATATTAAATGAGAATTGGTTCCTCTACAGATAGTACCCAGCAGGAACAGATGTACCATGCACTACAATATGTGCAGCATGTCCATGCTGTAACCAAAAGATATTTTGACCAAGAGTAAACAGCAACCAATCAACTAGATTAATAGATAAATCTAAAAGATTAGTTAGGTTTGGGTAATTGGTTTTCAAAATGAAATCCAATTTTACAGTTAAACCCTAAATCAATCTTTACAGTAGTTACACAATTTAGTTTTAGACACTAATTTTGTTCATCTGAATATAAAATGGATTATAGCTCATCTGTCTATCATGGTTTTGGACTGGAGTGCAAAGTCATAGTATCTAATTTTCTGTTAAAGTAGGAAACTAGATACAGAGTCCATGAACAGGTCACAGAGGTAAATAACTTATCTGTCACTGAAACATTCAGAGTTTTCATAAACACAGTAGGCAAGATCCTGTCTCTACTAAGTCAATGGGAGTTTTGCCACTAACTTTAACAGAACCAGGATTTCATCCAATAAGTTTTCAAAATAGCACTCAGAAAAAGCAACAAAATAAGCTACTTCCAAATATCTTCTGTAAAGACAACTGACGTAGGGACATTAGTCCAAGTAACTTTAACAGTATAAAATGAAAAGGGACAATTAAATATATTAGCATCTTTGAGTTAACTAGTTTCTTTTGACCTGCTAGCGATAACGCAAAATTTGTTGTACAATAATTTTTATGTTTTTATGTATAAGAAGCTAAAGAAAGTTGCAGAATTACAGAATATATTTGAAGTGTTTAAATTATACTAAAAGAGAAAAGTTCATAATATTTTCAAGTATAGTAGAAGATTTAACTTACAAAGTATGTTAAAGCAACACTTATTTCAAGTGTGTTTCCTGTATCTGAGTATCTGGCCTAAGATAATTTCTTTGATTATGATTACAGCAAATATGATCCATCTGTTGCATAAAACCTTTGGAACTTCAGTACTTCCTGTTCCTGAAATCTTCCCAACCTAGCATGGAAGGGATTTTAGTGCACGTTTTTCATGTCAAAAGAGTTTTGCCCCAGAAAAAAATTCGCTGCTTAAGCACTAGTTATGCCATTCATTACTTTGTACAGCTTCATTTATTACTTAATATTTACTGCTTTACTACTGTCACGTTGTATTATAGCATTGTTAAACAGTAACACACAAAAGCCCACATGGCCATGCTGATTAATGACATGTCTTGCGTTCATGGTGATGTATGAGGAAATGATGATGTTGTCTAAGCATCTGTCATTATGGAACAGACTTAAATGACCAGAAGTAATTTACTGAACCTAAGAATTTAAGAATGACCATACTGGGTCAGACCAAAGGTCCATCTAGCCAGTATCCTGTCTTCTGACAGTGGCCAATGCCAGGTGCTCCAGAGGGAATGAACAGAACAGATAATCATCAAGTGATCCATCCCCTGTCGCCCATTCCCAGCTTCTGGCAAAGAGAATTATATTCTATAATTATATTCTAGAATTTGAAACAAAACAACACTGATCTATGTAAAGTAAGTTTGTGGTTTCAGTTCCTATTGGGGAACAATCCATATCACACAAAGCATCAGTATCATTGCCATTTTTACTAGTAATCAATGATTAAGTAAGTTAGTGAGTCTAGACTATCAATTGAACCTCCAAAACCTGGTTGAAGCACTTTGGTGGGATAATGTGGAAAATGTGCCATGCTGCATCTATTCTCTATATTACATACAAAAAAAAATCCACCCGTAGGGGAAAAATAGTATGCCCTCATGTAATCAAAGAACGTATCTCAATACATGTGCACAAGGGGATTGAATTAAGGTTGCTTCGCCAACTGTAAATCTGGCATTCCCCAACATTTGTGTGTTTGATTTTGAAACCTAAATAATGTTTTTTTAAACATAGATTTTTTTTGTATGGAATTCCCAAAGAAAAGGCACTTCCTTTGCCAAACCTCAATTCCATTGCTGATTTTCAAAGGCCTGTGGCAAACAATGGAGATATTAAAGCTTCTCAAAAAGGTCAAAAGAACCTTTTAATGCAAAGTATTAGGCAACCTAAATATCACTACTAAGTCTCTATAATTAATTCTCTTTTTAAAGCAACTCTATATACTAAAACTAAATGATGAATTATTTCCAGTGTCCAATCTGAAATGTTATACCACTGAGAGTAGTAATATTAAGATTTAAGTTAAACCATTTTATGGATTCATTATTTTAGCATTATTGGAAAAGAGACTATGTTCTGCATTACTGAATTTCCTCTAACTAATTTTTTACAGTATTCCTTGTGGTCATGGAAGACAGATGAACTTTCATATAAATATGTATGGCTTCAACTATCTCCTCTCCTCTGATAAGGGTGTTGAGTCATGAATAATTTGGGTGAAATAATGGTAAATTGATGATGATGACAAAATTAGAAATGAGACAAAAATGACCTGTCAGATAACAGGTGCACTTAATTAGACTTTTCCTTTTTTGAAATAATTCATTTCAGGGTCTTAGTGACAGATGGAATACTTTATTCAGATCCGTTAGAAAACAGTGTTTATGAACCCTTTGATATGGAGAGTTCCTAGTGACCACTGGCACTTAACGTCTGCAGTTCTGCACACCCCAAAATCTTTTTTTAGTGATTGGATGACAGTTAAAGCAAAATGATATTATAAATATTCACAGTTAAAGGAATCTAAATATTAAATAAATTAGTGATTAATATTAAACTAAAGCCTGTTATCCTTGCAGTTTAAATTCCTGAGTTACCTGTACCTCTGACCCTCTTGTGGCTTCCTTGAAGCCACCCAAGTTAGGGGGCAGCTGAAGGCCTGACACCTTTCTCAGGATAGACTCCCATGATTCTCTCACTTCAGACCACAGTCTCAGGCTGCAGACTCCTGCAATTTATTGTGTTCACCTCAGCAGATGTGACCTCAGTTCAGCTCTGTTGAACTATGTTCATTATTCTCTCTAGGGCAATGGCAGAGTTAACCAGTGTCCTGGCAGCTTTCAGAAACAAAGTACTATTTATTCAAAACAAAAATATTACAGTAAATGTATCTTAAAAGCAACAAACAGCTCATACACAGGCTAGCTTACACGGTGGTCACTCACCTACCACCTGCAGACACTAGCAGGTTCTAAAATAATTCAGATCCTCCGTCAAGGTCTATTTCTGCTGCACTGAGTTTTATGCATGTCAGTTTTCAGATTGTGTCCATGACGCCCTCTCCAGATCTATTTTCAAGTCCTTTGTCTGCCAAAGCCTTTGAACTAAGTGTCAAACCCATCTGTGTGCTATTTTCCCAAGGGGGCAAAACTTCAAAAAGACTTGTTACCTGCATTGTTTAAGTATTGGGGATTAGTTCCTGCAGGAAGCATCTGTTATCTGACCCATTAGTCAGGAATACAATCACAAGCAAGCCCACAAAGATACATATAACAAACTTAATACAATAGTCTTTGCATATATATTCCATGACTCCATAGCATCTGTCACACTTGCCTATATCCTACTCATCCACAACTCCTACTTACTTCAGTGAGTGTGTTGCCCACACATCAACTCAGTAAAAAAAAAAAAAAAAAAGAGTGAAGACAGCTTAAAGATTTGGTCCAATAATACTTAAATGAACAAATTAATCCCTAATCTATTCCATTCACTTCATTGGCATTATAGTATGGATAAAGTTGGCCCAAAGGGTAAAAGCGTTGAGCTTAATATGATCCTATGTGGATTATTCCTAATCAAGCAATACTTTTGGCTTTGCTCCTAGTTAATGCTCTGTTGGAGCTCTTGACATAGAATATTACATGAGATGTGCAACTGACATTCGACAAAACAGAGAAATTGACTCTACGTAAATATTGTCAACTACACAAAGAACAGGAAAAAATCACTAAGATTTGTTTATAATCTTAGTTATTTGAAGCAATTTTCAGATGGAAATATATAATTTTCATGTTCATTGCATCTTTTCATGAAAACTGCACCCTATAGAGATATACTGTAAAGAAGATATCTTTATGTGAAGTATTAAATTATACAAGACTAAGGGTAGGGGTGCTGGAACAATTTTTTATAGTGGGTGATGCTTAGACCCCACAGAACCAAAACTGTAAACCCAGTAGGTAATGGAAACAACTTCAAATCAGTCATGTGGCAGCACCCCAAGTTCCAGCACCTATGATTATGGGCCAGATTTTTTAAAGTATTAGGCACTTAAAATATCAGCTAGTTGCCTAGTGCAGTGGTTCTCAACCCGGGGTACACGTACCCAGGGGGGTACACAGAAGTCTTCCAAGGGGTACCTCAACTCATATAGATATTTGCCTAGTTTTACAACAGGCTACATAAAAAGCACTAGTAAAGTCAGAGCAAATTAAAATTTCATACAGACAATTGACTTGTTTAGATCGCTCTATATGCTATACACTAAATGTAAGTACACCTCTACTCTGATATAATGCGGTCCAATATAACGCAAATTTGGATATAACACGGTAAAGCAGCGCTCCGGGGAGCGGGGCTGCTTTACCTCATTATATCCGAATTCAGATTACCCCAAGCAGTTCCTCTGCACCCCACCCCCTTACTGGCTGCCCGCCCCCCTCAGCTTGCCTCCGCTCCGCCTCCACCTCCTCCCATGAGCGAGCCGCAGCTTCGCTTCTTCTCCCTCTCAGGCTTGCCGCGCCAATCAGCTGATTGGCGCGGCAAGCCTGGGAGGGAGGAAGGGAGGGGGAGAGAAGCAGAGTGGTGGTGGCGTGCTCAGGGGAGGAGGCAGAGGTGGAGTGGAGGTGAGCCAGGGCAGAGAGTGGTTCCTCTCCCTACCCAGATATAACCCAGTCTCACCTATAAGACAGTAAGATTTTTTTGGCTTCCGAGGAACGCATTATATCGGGGTAGAGGTGTACAATATTTATATTCCAATTGATTTATTTTAGAATTATATGGTAAAAATGAGAAAGTAAGTAATTTTTTAGTAAGAGTGTGCTGAGACACTTCTGTATTTTTAGGTGTGATTTTGTAAGCAAGTAGTTTTTAAGTGAGGTGAAACTTGGGGTATGCAAGACAAATCAGATTCCTGAACGGGGTACAGTAGTCTGGAAACATTGAGAGCCACTGGCCTAGTAGCATTTTCAAACACCTACGCACCTAACTCCCATTGATTTCATGGAAGTTAGGAACTTAGTGGGATTTTCAAAGGTGCCTGGGTACCTATCTGCTGCTTTAGGTGCCTAATTACCTTTAGAAATCTGGCCCTATGACATTGGTCCTCTGTTCTTGGTTATAAGGCAACAACATGATTGATATACTTGAAACAATAAAAACTATTACATTTTAAATATATATAAGAATACAAGAAATTGACCAAGAAAGCATATTCAAAGCAATCATTATGCACGCCTTCAGACTACATAGTTGTTTGTATACAAGGTTTTCATAAAGCATGTTTTCCAATCTCCTTGTCTTCCTTTTTGTAGATCATAAAAAGGAAGAAACTGTTTTATCTAAAAATAGATTCCCTTAACAGATGTTTCAATAACACTTTAGAAATACTAAAAAAAAACCTTATGATAATCCTTGTGTATTCAATATTTGCAAAAATAGAGCTACAGTGAAACCCCACTATAATGCAATAATTGGGGTACAAAAAATTCGATCATGATAAATGTGGGGTCGCTTCATAGCAGGGTCATGAAAATTTACCATTTCAAGCCCGTCAGTTAAAGTCTTGTAAAAAAAACAACGGTTATCCTAGCGTGTTTTAAACACAAAAGTAGTAATTTAATTACATGTACATGAAAGAAACCTGTGAAATCTACTAAACTAATCATTGCACAGAGTGCAAAGTCAATCTGCTTGCATGAGTCCATAATTTTAAATTTCATCACTTCTTAAAAAAGCTATCTAGTGCGCGGTCTGCTTATTTGCCATGGACTGTTGGCTTCTAGCAAAGTCAAGAATGCTTCTGAGTTGGAGGATTGTGACGCTGTCCACGTCTTGAATTTCCAGCGACCTCAAACTAGCTTTTAGGTGCTTTACTGCCTCGGACACTTTTGGTGGGGAAGTTGAGGTGCCATCATGGTCATCGTAGTCATCATTAGCGCCACTGGTTTCGGGCTCTGGTGGTGCAGCTTCATTCTTCCCGCTGACATTTGCAACAATTTTGCCATCTGAGATGTGTTCATATATGGGGCAGATGTCATCTTCTGAAAACGAGTTGAGGATATCATGATGACTGTGCTCATATTCTCTGAGTGCTTCTTCGACTAAATGTACGTCGTCTTCAATGAATCTTGTAAATTCAGGCTCGTCGTCGTTACCATCATCGTGTGTAGATGACAGAAAAGCTGGACCAAGACCCTTTATCCAGCATCGATCAATGCAACGTGCAGAGATAGCAACCCAGGCTTTCCCGCCAAGGTGACAGACTTCTTTCAAGTTGCGTGATGCCAGTGATGTGTCAAAGGAGGAGTTATCATCTGCTACCATCCGCTTGATCATTGTGCGACGATAGTTTTGCTTAAATACCGATATGATGCCTTGGTCCAGTGGCTGGATTTCTGATGTAGTGTTCTTCGGGAGATAAGAGACTTTAATCTTGCCGTCACGACTTACAAGATCTTCCGCTGGGGGTGGGCAGGGCAATTATCCAGCAGAAGGAGAGCTTTTTGGCTCCTCCTTGAGTTTTTGCAAAGGAGCCCAAACTGCTGGCACGAAAGTTTTATGGAACCAGTCTTGAAATATGGAGCTATTTATCCATGCATTCTTGCTGTTGGTGTATTCAAAGGGAAGGACCCTCATATTAACATGATGAAAAATCTGGGAGACCTCGCTTTTCTGATCATCAGAGGTCTGACTTTGTGACTGCCAGACTTGTTGACGCAAAACAAGAGAGTGACTCGGTCCTTCCTCTGCTTAAAGCCTTCTCATTTGTGACTATTAGTCCTGGTTGCGAGGGTGCGATCGGGTAACATTTTAAAGCATAAACCAGTCTTGTCACAGTTGTAAACTTGATCGGCTGTGTAGCAACCTTCCTCCAGCAACTTTTTAAGCTCAATTGGGTAGGAATCAGCAGCCTCTTTAACAGCTGAGCGGATTTCCCCAGAAACAAGAACTTGGCTTATAGTGTGCCTTTTCTTGAATCTGTCCAGCCAGCCGTTACTCACCTTAAATTTGGATTCATTTCCATTGATAAGGCGATCTAAATTTCTCTGCTTGAGCTTTCAGAATAGAGCCAGAAATGGGAACTCCTTCTGAGTGAGCCTGGACAAACCATTGGTACAAGGCTGAATCTAGGCTTTCGTCATTAGCAAACTTGACCTTTTTACGCTGTAAACCAGTTTCCTCTTCAAGAATGCAGGGTAGGCTACGGAGCTTTTCTTCTTTTTTCCACCCTCGCAGAGTGGACTTGCTAATTCCTAGATCTCTAGCAAGCTGAGTTTATTGTTTGCCCTTCTTTAGTTGATCCAAGGCATACAATTCCTCTTGGGCAGAAAATGACTTGTGTTTGCAAACTGGAATATCCATAATGGAAGAACGCGGTTTATTTATAAATGTCATAAAAAAAGTATTCCAGCAAAACGCGAACAGTATTACGGCCTTAAAGGGGAGCCAACTTATGATTGTGTTATATACGAATTCGCGTTATCACGGGGCGTATTATTGCGAGGTTTGACTCTACATGTTTCAGAACAGAATTCTATTTAATGCAAAAGAATAATGAAGATGCTACTGCTTATGGCAAGTTTTTGATAGGGACGTTATATCTTAGCTAATGCTGAACAAACAAACTTGATTTACTTTATTGTGAAATTCAGATCTCTCTCTTACCCATTCGTAACACACAATCCAGCAGCCCCGGGCAATTCCCAGCATTACATTCAAGGTGCGACGAGGACTCCCTGTAACCACATGAGTAGTCGTTTCACACACATCATCCGAAAACAAAAAGCCTCCCAGTTTATTCACCACCTGAATTATTGCACACTGCTTCCTGCCAAAACACAGAAGGGGGGGCAGGGAATCCACAATCAGTAGAACTCAATATTAAATGTTTTATGTATACACCCTAATAGTTACTGTATAAAAAGTAATGTAAAAATTCAGACAAAACTTTTGCTTAACAGATTTCACTGGGAAATTCCAGTTGTCAACCACCTCCAAACATCAGGCAACATTTAGCCTAAATATTAAACTAGGTGTCTCAAACTCAAATACCTAATTTTAAAGTTTTGTCCCTACTGTGTAGACACCTCAAAACCATCAGAAAAATTACTGTATGTTGGTTCAATCACCAGAGCATGAAGCTCACTAGTACTACAAATTATTGCCACCAGATACAATTCCCACGTAAAATACTGAATGTCCACCTGTAACTAGAGTTCTAAGTATATTATCTATGAGTATGAACATTGAAGTACACAAATACATCATCATGTGACCACTGAGATCTTGGTATCCCTTGAGGAAAGATGATGTATGAGAACTATTTACTGCTGCAGTACTGTAACAAAAAGCTTGATTCCAATGTCTTTTCTGTCCACACACCTGACTTCTGGGAGCTTGAGAGGAAGCTCAGAAACACCTCTACTCAAGATCAAGTAAATTAAGAAACAGCCTGGAGCAGATTTACCCATCTAGTGCAATACTGATCTTCTCAGGAAAAATAGACAGAGCTCATGAGTCAATCAATGCCATCTTGTAAGCTTGTACAGGACATCTCTTATAGCTTGTGGGGCATTTTTTTCATTCCATCCACATTTCTTTCTGCAGAAAGTAACTCAATAAAAAAAGCTCCCAAAATAAATTGGCTAAAACAAAGAGCACACAGAACTCTAAGAAGATCCTAAAAGGATTCTTCAGAGAGACAGCAAAAGCTTTTAAAATGAGATTTAAAGGAAACAAATAGCTTAGCAAATTGACTTCCCACTGAAGGAGATGCCAAGTGCAGAACTGTTTTTAACTTATTTAACTGCCTGAATATATACTTAGGAGCCTAACTTTAGCCCCTCATTTGTGATCATCTTAGCCTTACTTATTTGTCACTGGATATATTTATGCTTCCTTTACCCTGCAAAGAGTGTTTTAGTTAGACAGATATTGTGTTTGATGGTCATGGCAACTTTGAACCCACAGGGATGCTGACCCTACCTGGTCTATATGCTCAGGGGGTAGGTTTTACACACGCAGTTTATCTTGGCTCTTTTTGGTAGCTATATGAGATATGCTCTGGAATGAGAGGAAAGGTCCTACAATATGAATCTGAACTGAAATAGCTCTAAGATCATAGTTTACAATAGAAACTAGCCAATTCGCATTTCAATAAACTACAAACCTACTACATGCAGATTTATGGGTTTGCAATTCCATGAAGCACAATATGGCTAGGTATTGCTGCCGGCCAGTGGGTGATGCTATGCTCTTATAAGAGGAAAACAATGTCAAGACACCACTCATCTCACACCCTATATTTACTTAAATTCCACTGACCCATTTCTATAGCCCTGGCTCCTACTCAGACAGAACAGGCTCTTGGCCGATGGTTTCTCTCTCTCTCTAGAGGGATGCATTTCCTTCTCTTTCCAGAGGTAGTCTGCCCCACCCATATGCTGGGGAACACAACCTATAATGTGCTCTCTATACTCTGAATGCAGTCAGCTCAAAGTAGAAAGCAAACTTTTGAGGGACAAAGTTGGTTACCATTAGCCATATAACGTACCATAACAAACTAAGTGAGTGCAATAATACTCAAATATTAAGCAGATTTAGTAATATATATAAAAGGAGGATCCATGCAAGAAGATTACATTTAATGTGAGAAAGGATGGTTTTGCAATATGGCCATGAGACCTGAGTTATTTTTCCAGCTCTGCCAAGACTACTTCTATGTTTTTGGACAAATCACAACCTCCCTGTGCTTCATTTGTCTCATCTGTAACATGGTGATCATATTTACCGACCTTATAGGGGATGTCATGTTGTGCAATTAAATATAAGGCTTGTGAAGTGCACTGATGCTCTAAAATGGATAGGTGTTATGTGTCGAGTTTCATGAAGCATTAAGAAGATAAAACTAAAAATATATTTTAAGTTTTTCTGCTTCCTGAACTATTATTTTATAATGAAAGTGGAAAAACTGACTGAAACACGGTTAGAAGCTATCTTTAAAGAAATGCTTTAGAAAAGTGCATTTTTAAAGTATTCATCTTTATATAACCATCATGGTTTATCAAATGTTTTCAAATCTGAAACAGACATGTGGGTGGCACAAATAACTCATTTTTTTTTTCAAAGGAATTTAGCATAAAATATAGGACTTTGTTTTTGTCGGATGATCTTTATTTTGTAGGAGTTTAAGGAGAATAAAAAGAGTATGCCAGAAAAATACTAACTCTTCCACAAATATGCAGTGGCATCTGGCTTTTAATGCTTTGTAACCAAGTGTCTAAAAAACCCTAAAAGAAATACTACTTTAACAGCTATTTATGTAAAATAAAACATTTAAATTGATGTTTCAGGCAGTTATGATGTTCTTTACAAAAACAATTCAAATATATAAGGACAAAACCAAAGACAGGTAAAAAGTCCATGCTATTTACTGTATAATCCTCCATTTCCTCCCCAAAACTCCCAATTTATTTCAAATTGAAGTTTTCACTGTAGTTTTATTACCGTTAACTGCTAAGTAGCACAAGTATAACGTGCTCTAGTTCAGTGGCTCGCAACCTTGCCAGACTATTGTACCCCGTTCAGGAGTCTGATTTGCCTATTGTACCCCAAGTTTCACCTCACTTAAAAATTACTTGCTTACAAAATCAGACCTAAAAATACAAAAGCATCACAACACACCATTACTGAAAAATTGCTTATTTTCTCATTTTTACCATATAATTCTAAAATATATCAACTGGAATATAAATACTGTACTTACATTTGAGTGTATAGTATATTATATAGAACAGTATAAACAAGCCATTGTCTGTGTGAAATTTTAGTTTGTACTGGCCTCGCTAGTACTTTTTATGTTGCGTGTTGTAAAACTAGGCAAATATATAGATGAGCTGATGTACCCCTTGGAAGACCTCTACATACCCCAAGGGTACGCGTATCGCAGGTTGAGAACCCATGCTCTAGTCTACAGATTAACACCATGTATTTAAGCATATGCATGCCAGTCAACAGAAGGAAATATATTTCATGGATAACCTACAAATAAATTTAATCCAGTATGTGAAAGCCAAGGCTGTAAACAAGTACAAAATTTACACAGAATAGAAAAGTCACAAAAATATCTAGTACTTACTCAGAGGGCATGCTTGTCATGACTAATGTTCTTGTTGGCTAGAGATTTTAAAAAGGAAGAACAAGAAAACAGTCACAAATATGAAAAAAACTTTTTCCCCACAGAAACTAAGTTGTAAGAGATTCCACTAAAGACACAAAGTTAATCAGGATTAAGACACTAGTTCGCAGGCCTGCTGCATGTTGCAGGAAATAAGATCTCTGAACAGATTACAAGTCACATGATTCCAAGGACAGTGATGTTCAGGCATATCACAAGTGATGCACTTCGGCATCAGGGAAGGCAACCACTAAAAACTGCACAAACACTTTCTGCCATCTGCCCTTCTCTGAAGCATAAACAAATGCTCCAATGGCCCCATCCAAATATGTTAACAATCACTTATATGGACAAAAAATTATTTCTTGGGGGAAAACGTAGAATCTATTATAAAAGGAGGGACAGATCCTTGGAACCCCCTTGTGACAACCATTTGTTAAGATACAAGAGTAAAACCACCAATGTGGTGCCTGGGCAAGAGACGGTGCAAACAAGATGGTTCTGTAATACTAGTTTCAGCTGGTGATAATGATTAATACTTCAAATTGGTTTATAAAAACTTCACTCCAATGCCATTGTACAGCTACCATACTTTGAGTTACACCTTCAAGCTGGTAACCAATCATTAGAAGAAAATTAGGTATATTACCAAGATACAGAATATATTTATTCTCTTAGCAAGTCTATGCTTTTATTTAACATAGAAAATTGTGGCAAAGTACTTATTCATCTTTCTGAAGCATATAGCATCAACCTGTCTACCCAAAAAACAGATATACCTAAAATAAGTTTTCCAAAAACTGAAGGCAAGCAGATCTGCTTAGTACTATATTACATATACTACCCACAGTAACAAAACAGTATGTAAGGTCTGTTTGAAAATATTTGTCTGATTCATATATTGTTTTAAATAAATCTGTGTTCTAGAGTTTTTCCTGAAAATCTATTGATCCACAGGAGACCCACACAGTGTCTCTTCTAATATTTCCCCATGCCATTCCACAACCCCAAGTTTGCTGACCCCTCCCCACAACTACTTTCCTTTGAATCATGTACATAGTTGAGAATGCTTAAGATACTGTAAATCAGCTTAAGGCTTGTAGCACAGGCTCAAGAGGTGGCTGAAAGCCTCACTGCATCTTACTTATTAATGAATCACAATTAGAGAAAGAACAGACCCACAGTATAAACTCCCCTACCAGTGCAGAATAGTTCTCCATTGTATAGTTAAGTAATTTATCCACTATAAGAAGAGGAGAGTTCCTTGGAATTATTTTACTAGACTAATGGCTTTTACTTTGCAGCAAGAATGCATTTTCATTCTTTGATGTGAATGGGCTTTAAATAAACAATTTGGCTTCAGATTATACAGTGAGTTATAACTATCAATGTTGTAAATACGTTCACATTTTTCCTTTTGCTTAAATGCTTTGTTCCTATCCTGCATTAATTAAATATATTATTTTTAAAAGAAATGGGACAAGGACACAGAAAAGCCATTAAAAGACAGTTTTCAGAGTTTGAAATAGACAATAAAAACTTAAAGGAAATTCCAAAGAAGAGAGACTAACCACAGTTCAGCTTTTGGGAAATAAATACACTAACACAGAAACAGAATTTTTAGAAATGTATATATCGGTACATTCAATTTGCGAATAACTGAAGGGGCGATCACTAGCAGCCAGCATGGATTTACTAAGAACAAATCACGCCAAACCAGCTTGATTTCCTTCTTTGACAATGTAATTGTTTTGGTAGATAGGAGGAATGTGGTGGACATAATATATCTGGACTTCAGCAATGCTTTTGATACAGTCCTACATGACTTTCTGATAAACAAGCTGGAGAAACGTGGGCTTGATGGACCTACCATTGAATGGCCACATAATCGGTTACACAACCTCAAACAAAGAGTCACTGTTAACGGAACGATTACTCCTGGGGGAATTCTGCACCACTGACAGGGATGCAAAGGGAAGTTGCAAGAGCAGTCACGCACCACACCCTAGCAGCGCAGTTACACCATTTCAGGCAGCTGGCAGAGAGGTGGCTCCTACCCTGAGCTGGGATTGGCCGGGCTGGAGGCAGGAGAGGATGGGACTTCCTCTTCCCCTGCAAAGAATGGCTGGGGCTGTATCAGACCCACCTCCAGAAACCTCCCCCAGCTGCAGAAAGCTCAGCATCCTTCCATGCTTCCTGCCCCCATCGCTCCTCAGCTGTGGGGAGAGGGGTCACTGTGCGGGGAGCTGCTCCCGCATCCACCCAAGCCCCCTGCATCTGGACCTCCCATACCCAGATAGCCTCACCCCGTACACACAGAACTCTCCTAGCCCTCCATACCTGAACTTCACCCCACTGAATCTCAACTCTGCATCTGGAGCCCCCCTTCACCCAGACTTCCTGCCTTCAGACCCCAACCCCTGTACCCAGACCACCCCCCACTGAGCTCCCTGCACTCAAACCCCCACCCTGATGAGCCCCAGCCCCCTACACCACCCTGAGCCCCCACATGCAGACCCCCAGCCAGACCCCTAACTAGATGCACCCAGACCACCACTCCACCAAGCCCCACTCCCCCAGCACCCAGACCCCTCCGCGGAAGCCCCAACCACTTTCACCTGCAAGCCCCTGCAGAGTCCCATTGTCCCTGCACATGGAACCCCCACAATGAGCCTCTGTGCATCCAGATCCCCCCCACTGAACTGCCTACACCCATACTGTCCCACACAGAATCCTCTCACCCTACACTTGGATCCCACCACACTGAGCCCCTTCTACACTTGGATCCTGCCTGGGTGAGTCTGCCTGCCCCACACCTGGTGTAGAGGGGCAGGGCCTCGGGGTGTTTCTGGGACAGGCCTAGGCCTTGTGCTGTGTCAGAGTCGGGTGCAGCCTCACACTGAGTCTGTGTCCTCAGGGTGGGGTTGCCGCAGGGTGATCTCCCGCCTTCCTACAGCCAGTGGCCTGTGCTCCCCACTGCCATGCTGGAGCCTCTGCATTTATTTACTGACAAATAAAACTTGCAGAATTTTTAATTTTTTGGCACAGAATGCCCTTAGGAGTAAATGATGGCAATTTGGAAGGAGGTCTCAAGTGGGGTTCCACAGGGATCAGTTCTGGATCTGGTGTTATTTAACATCTTTATTAATTATCTGGATGTAGAAATAGAGAGCATACTGATCAAATCTGCAGATGAGACAAAACTGGAGAGGGAGGTGCTGCAAACACTTTGGAGGATAGAGCTAAAATTCAGAGGGATCTTGATAAATTGGAGAACTGGGCTACAGATGACAAAATGAAATTCAACAAAGACAAATGTAAGGTACTACACTTAGGGAAGAAAAACCAAATGCACAAATACAGAATGGGGGATAATTGCTGAGAAGGATCTGGGAGTTGTAGAGGATCACAGCCTCAGCATGAGTCAACAATACGATGCTGATGCAAAACAAAATTAAAAAAAAAATGCAATTTTGGGTTGCATTAACAGAGGCATAACATACAAGTCACGGGAGGTGATAGTGTCGCTCTACGTGATGCTGGTTAGGCTTCAGCTAGAGTACTGTGTCCAATTTCGGTCACCAATTTAGAGAAACTAGAAAAGATCCAGAGGCAAGCAACAAAGTTGATAAAAGGAATGGAATGCAAGCCAAATGAGCAAAGGTTGAAGGAACTGGGTATGTTTACTTTGGAAAGAGGAGATTAAGGGAGGACATGATAGTGGTCTTCAAATACTCGAAAGGCTGCCATTAAAAAGATGAAGAAAAGTTGTTCTCTTGCCACAGAGCACAGAACAAGAGGCAATGGGTTCAAACTACAGCATAGGAGATTTAGAGTACATAAAAAAAAATTCTAACTGTAAGAAAAATAAGACAATGAAACAGACTGCCTAGGGAAGTCATGGAAGCTCTTTCATTGCAGGTTTTCAAAAAGAGGCTGGATAGCCATCCATCTTGGATGGTTTAGATTCAACAAAACCTGCAACTTGGAAAGAGATTAGACTAGATTGACCCTTGCATCTGACTTTATGCTTCTATGATTCTACACATATACAGAAACAGGACCAAAAAAAATGTTTGTGTTGAAAACAGACAAGCGCTAGCCACAGTTATGAAAAATATTTTTGAAAAGATTTATATTAATTATACTTGAGATTTCGGAAACACTGCTGTAAATTACACAGACATATAATAGTTCAAAAGTAAAAAATTATAGAATACAAAAGAAATTAAACAGTCAAGCATAGAGGAATAACAAAGTAAACAAAAAGAAAAACAATGCAAAAAGTGAGGTGGTGTGCTGAAATGGTGGTGATAAATATGAGTGATAGCTGAAGATTAGCCAATGTGAAAAGCTATTAACTCAGTCCTGCTGCACCTTAACTAGAAACGTACAATGCATCTTACCAAACACTTAACTTGCTAATGGTAGCACCTGCTGATTGTACGTCTGTACTTATTGCTATCCTAATGACTGGAAAGAAGATTTTTAATGTACATATCTAAGATAATTAAATTTCATTCTTTTTTTAGCCAAAAGATTTTCCACTTTATTTTTGCCAAATTCACATAAGCTGTTAGTGTCAAATAGCTCTTGGAAACTTCATCAGCTTAATACAATTTCCTAAAAAAACAAATCCAGCTTCTGGACTTTTCATTTTCATATTAGGCACTCAAATACATCCCTCCAATAAAGTCCGTTTCAACCTGGATCCAGGTGATATGGTCCTGTTTACTACCAGCATGGGGCATATTTCCTGTGGGCAATGTCACGGAAGCCATTAGGAGAATATGGTGGATAGCAAAAATACTGGCGCAATCAATAGTTAGATTGTATATCTGTAAAACACTAAGAGTCAGATCCACTGTGGCCACTTTACACCGAGGGCAAGGGCTAGAGCCATGTAAAGAAGTCCTAAAAAGCCCCATATCTAGCTGTGAAAGGATTGCACCAGCACAGGCACTGCAAAAGGTAGCCATAGTGGGTGTATTGGGGCAGGGGTTGGGGCAACAGAGGCTTATGGAGGGTAGGGCCCCAGCATGCCATGCTGCAGAGATCCCAGGCAGCACTGTGGCACATAGCACAGCCCAGAGAGGCTGCTGTAACTTAGGGGCTAAGTTACACTGAGGCCTCTCCAACCCCCAGAGGCCATGGGCTGGGAGACCACAAAGATGGCTTTAAAAGACTACAGTTTCCCATCCAATTCCCTCCGCCTGGGTGGCAAATCTCATCCTATGTACTTATATTACTGTGGGTTGCCTCAGCACGAACTCAATACTTTGGAATACATTAGTATTAACAGTCAGGTTCCCAACTTTGCTGAACTTGCATTCAAAGATATGTTACCTCAAATCTACCACAAAAGCTGCTTAACTGAAGGTCAATACACAGAGTTCTAGTACAGCCCTCATGCAGCTGCTTCTCAAGCCTATAAACTGAGATATTGGCTGCAGCCTACAGGGCACATAGTCAGGGTGTAAAAACTGCTGGGTCCACACAACTGTGGATCCTTCAGCCTGTCCTGACACCACTCCCTTTAAAGACAGCCTTGTGGGGCCATCAGAGAGCCTCTGGAGCACACAGAATGGATACAGCGACTAGCCTGTGTGAATGCTCCGTCAGTAGCTTCTCTTTTAAAACGTCTACCATGAGGCTTAAGGAACACCAAATTCACCCAGAAGTCCATATGCAAACTACGAACTGGGGTGAATTTCACTCCCAATGAACAGTTATTCCCTCTTCATTCAGAAGTGCACATTTCTGTAAGCTAGGTGTCATCTATTAAGCAGATGTGTCCTATTGCTTCAATAGGACAATCAATGTGTTTTAAGATGGTTGGCCAGTAGAAAACTGAGCCAAACTATGTGTTTTAATTTTTAGTTCTACATTTTTTAAATTAATTGCTTTTACTCCCTTTTCCCCTTTTATATACACTATCTACACTAGTTGTGTCTGGTTTATTTTACATTGTGCTTTTATCATAAAACATGTTCTGAATTAGCAGTTTCTTTTCTAAATGGTAAAAAAAAAAAACATCTGGGGAGCATCACTGAGTTTCTAAAGCACTTTTATACCAGAATTATTGTTAATAAAACACTGGAAAAGGTGGCATTAGGCAAACCGACCCTTTTTATTTATCATTCATCTGTGATTCCTAAAGACCTTCACATTCGTATTCTAAAACAGAACACATTTTTCCCAAATGACACAAAGTCTGGAAGGCATGCTGTGTTATAAATTAGACACCTATAGGACCTTTACATGATTTCTGCTTTTTCTTTAAGTCTTTCTCATAAATACAGTTGCATTAAATATTTCATTTTAGAGTCTGCCAACAAGCATATTTTTTCCAAGTCACATGAAATATAAAACATGTATTTCAATACCTCTCAAAGGAAACAGCATTTATAAATCCTGCCAATACTTAAAAACAATGTGATATTTCCTGTATGTTAACTGACCTATTCTGCAGAGAGACACACCCAACCTCCAAATTTGTTCTCTTACTGCTAAATAAAATGCATCCATGATAAAAATTTGCTTGGAACAATAATATTTTACATTTGTTCCTGGCTAAGTTCTGGACGTAAGGTCTGAGGAAGTTAGGTGTCTCATCCTCACAGGCCAAGTAGAATTTGTCCAAGCAACATATGCCACCTATTTAATATGCACTACTTTTTCCAAATATTCCCCTACCGGCTGTACCACTAAACCTGGAGAAAGCCATAACCTAGAGTGGAATTATTTCAGTGACAAAGGAAATAGGACAACAAGTGCTTTTCATCTACTCAACCAGATGAGAAAGCCAGGTAAAAACTGAACTTTCAATATTTGGTGCTCAGACAGGTTACTCAGATGTTCATCCTGCCAAGAGTTTGGCCGGGGAATCATTCCTAGTGGTGATCACACACTAGATAACTAGTTTGGATTTGTCAAGTCCAGTTAAAAGCAAAACAGAGTGAAAGAACAATATTCCATTTGTTTAGGGATGCCCTACTCCATCTCCTCTAGGTCATGTGCTTGCCTTACCAGCTCCCAGGCCTCTGCCAGTGGCTCAGAACTAAGGGACATACTTTCAGTGTTCACTGTTGCATTTTAGAAATCAAGTACTTCAATGACCAGGTCCATAACACAGAAACACAGGTCCCTCCTAGAAAGATGGAAAGGTAGACCAGCACCATAAAATTCCCATCACAGTACCCAGGAGACTGGAGTAGCGACAGAGGCTCCACGCCCTCATAAAAGCCAGGGAAATTTGGAGTGGGAAGGAGAAAATCTTCTCTCCTTTCCAACAGCCAGATACTTTTACAAAGGCAGGGAGAATGGCTTCAAATTAAAGACATGAGATGAACAAGAAAGAGGAAACCCCCTGCAGACCCTAGAGTCAGCATTCTGGTAGGAATCCCAATATCCCACCTTCAACACCCCCGCCGTCCCCCCAGTATACTGGGCTAGATGGACCTTTGGTCTGACCTAGTATGGCTGTTCTTATGTAAGAAAAGTTAGACAGGGAGAGATTAAATTGTTTAAGTCAGAAAAGAAGTTCAGGAGAGGGAGATTTAAGAGGCAGAAGAAAGAATACAACAGAGAATGCCAAAGATAACAGGCGAAGGGAGAGAGTAGAAAACAAGAAACACACAAAGATGACAATTTGGAAAAATATACACCATGGACTACTATTGGAAAAAAGGAGAAAAAGAGGATGAAATAAAAAAAGAGAAAGTTTGGAAAAGAGACACAGTAGAGGTCACACATTTTAAAAACTGCTCTGAATCTAATTTTAATCCTGTAAAAATACCAATTACTGACTAATGTATGCTCATCTCTCCAAATGATCTGGAGGCAGATCTTGCACATTTTACTTTTTATTAAAACATTGAGCAATGTGAAAAAAGTTTTTTCAAAGTTAATTCGGAGCAGTTGTGACGTTGCACTCCATAATGTTTTATGGAAATATGCTTATGAGTGTGAATATAATTTAACTGGAATATGCTTTATGCAAAAGGTCTCTTGTAAGGTATCATTACAAAGCTTATGATCTACTGAGTGTGTTTATCCTATTTGCTTGCATGTATTGTATCTATGTCTGAAGTTAAGAAAATAAGATATAAACTTGTATTACTGATGTAAACCCATTAAGTGGAAGCCATGAAGGGTGCTTCAGAATCAATGACCTGTAAATGACCTCTGTTTACTTGCAAACCTTCCTGGGTAGTGTGGACCAGCCTTGGAAGAATGGGGGCTGGGGTCTCCCAGGACATGTGAACATGTCACCTGATGCTGGAATCCATCTTAAACCTGGTGCTTTTCCATTTAGGAGGGATGAGGACCCAGGGAGACTAAAGATTCCCCCCTTGTGCCAAAGCTATAAAAGGGGGTGGAACAGAACAAAGGGGGCTGCAGTCATGAGAAATCCCCTAGTTACCACTGAGCTGGAACTAACAAGAACTGTACCAGGGAAAGGATTGGGTCCAGACTAGGAAGGAGTCTAGTCTGTGAAAGAAGCTTATTGGAACATTTCTGAGGGTGAGATTTACCTGTATTCAGTTTCTTAATGTATTAGGCTTAGACTTGCGTGTTTTTGCTTTTATTTTGCTTGGTGACTTACTTTGTTCTGTCTGTTATTACATGAAACCACTTAAATCCTACTTTTTATACTTAATAAAATTACTTTTGTTTATTAATTAACCCAGAGTAAGTGATTAATACCTGGGGGAGCAAACAGCTGTGCATATCTCTCTAACAAGGTTATAGAGGGCGGACAATTTATGAGTTTACCCTGAGTAAAATGGATTTATTTGGGGTTTGGATCCCATTGGGAACTGGGTGTCTGGGTGCTGGAGATAGCGTGTCTGGCTCAGCAGGGCAGGGTTCTGGAGTCCCAAGCAGGCAGGGAAAATGGGCTCAGAGGCTATTCCAGCACGTCAGGTGACAGTCCCAAGCGGGTCTCTGTGACCGAACCTGTCACAGAAGTTTTATGCTCCTACAGCAACAATTTCAATTAAAAAGTTAGCACAACTATGACTGGACACATACAGAAAAAACCCACCTTCAACCATTACTCTAATTGTTTAAATGTAGGTGGTTTAGTTTCCTGGTCCCTTGACAGATGAATCTGCTTGCTTCCCCAACTGGCTTGTTGTTTAACTTAATAGTTTGTTGGTTTTCAGTTAATACACCACCACCACCACTATAGGAATTTGCTTTTTAAATATAAAAAATGAAATTTAAAAGCTGACATAAGTGCCAATGAAGTTATTTAAAGCCACAGTTTGTGCGTGTCAACAGTTTCAGCTTTAAAAGTCAGTTTCTGTCTCTTTTGGAGTTTGCACCCCCATGAAAATTAATATTTCTTCACCCATCCCCAACAATGGCAGCACACCTTGTGTTAAAAAGCTATCAGTCAAATGTTGCAGTTTGCACTGAGGCAAAACTGCCACTGATTTCAAAGCTAATGAATCTGCAGCTTCAAGCACCTTTTATGTTTTCTGTAATGAAGAAAGGCACAACTATTTAAATAAGTCTAATATACAAAAGAAGTAAAATAAATCTTAACAGATTCTCTTCAACCTACAGTATGCATCCATAAAGAAGTGGTTAATTTAAATGTATAAAGACAAACCTACAAACTAATTCACTTAATAAAAGTGTTATATTACTAATACAAAAAATTATGTCAATTGCTAATGAAATGGAAAAAGGAAATCTGTTGTTCAGAGAGATTTACAACGATCTTCAAGAGCTGTATGGATATAATTTAAAATGCAGTTCCGTAAACTAGACTGTTTCCGACATACAGAATTATGCCAGATATCAGTTAGCTTGCAAAGGATATTCATTTTCCAAAAGTTAAATATCCCAAATGGGAGGATCTCATCAGCAGTGGCTTTTCCTCTTGGTGATTTTCATGCCAAAAGGGGAACAGATTCAGTTTTATACTGACTCATCAATAAGGCAGCTGCAGCCCACTGAATTGCTTTGGTTTTCTGGCATGATAATGACAACCTCAAAATAACAATTAGGTACCCAACAACAGTAACTAAACTTTCAGTTGTTTGCCATAGAAGCTATATTTTACCTTTGTGCAAGCCTCCACTGATATCAGTGTGAGTTCTACTGTAAATTAAGGATACTAATGTAGCCTGTAAGTTTATATTTATGGTCCAGGAGACAAAGTAAGGAATTTGCCCCCTCTGTAGAAGGTGTAAGACACCCTGGGATAGATGGTAAAAAAGCAAACAAGTGTATTAATATCTGAAAGTGGTAAACAGTGGTAAGATGATTGTATACAGGAATTTTGCTGGGAATGGGATACTGTATAGACCAGTGATTCTCAACCAGGGCTCCGGGGCCTCCTAGGGGGCCACAAGCAGGTTTGAGGGAGGCCACCAAGCAGGGCCAGCATTAAACTCCCTGGGGCCCAGTCAGAAAGCTGAAAGGGGCATGGGGCTGAAGTCCAGGGCCCGAAGCCCCACCACCCAGGGCTGCAGCCAAAGCCTGAGCAATGTAGTTTAGCAGGGGCGCCTCTGGCACACAGCCCGAAGCAACTGCCCTGCTTGCTACCCTTTAATGCTGGCCTTGGCTTTTATATGCAGAAAACCAGTTACTGTGGCACAGGTGGGCCGGGGAGTTTTTATAGCATGTTGGAGAGTGGGGGGGTGGACTCAAAAAGAAAAAGGTTGAGAACCCCTGCTATAGACTATACCTATAAATTTCAGAAATACTATAGATTCACAGATAAGGCCAGAAGGATCCACTGAGATCATCTAGTCCCGCGGTTCTCAACCCAATTAACACACAGCTACGGCCCAACTGTGTGCTAAAGACCACCGGGCTGCACGGTGGGGACTGGGTTCGTGGCTGCCCTGCACAGTGGGGTCCAGGCTGCCCAGCCCGGCGGGGGTCTGGGATTGGGACTGCTGGCTAAGCCAGCCCCGCGGCGTCCAGGGCCGCCACCCAGCCCTACAGGGTCTGGGGTTGGGGCTACTCTTGTGCGTTTAGCCATGCAGCAGCCAAGCCATCAGGTGCAGCACTGCCAAGTTCGGGTGCAAAGGAGTGCTGTGGTTCTGAAACAGTAGATCCATCCAGAGTGGCAGTCGCAGTGGGGTGGCCACAGAGAGGTCCAGCAGCATGCCGAACCAGCGTTCATGAGGCCAAACCGGGGCTATTAGGATAACCTTCGCCTTGTCCTGTTTGATCTTCACAAGGAACTTATGGATTAATGGCACCATTGGGAAGGCGTACATTAGAGCCCACAACTATGGGAGCAAAAAGGCGTCTGATAGGGAGCCCCATCAATCCCCCGAATCGAGAAGAATATGTAGCACTTTCTGTTCTGCCAGGACGTGAACAAGTCCACCCAGGGAGTCCCCCATCTTCGGAAGATCACGCTGACCACCTCCGGTTGGAGAGATCACTCGTGGCGAGATGAGAAGGTTGTGCTGAGGCAATCTGCCACCATGTTCCTGGCTCCAGGGAAGTGTGCAGCCATGAGATGAATGGCATGCTGCTCACAGAAATCTCAGACAGAGAGCTTCTTGACGAAGAGCTGACGACCGGACTCTGCCTTACCTGCTGATGTAAAACATTGTGGCCTTGTCCATCAGGACCTGCACCACCTTGCCCTTCAGGTAAGGCAGAAAAGCCTGGCAGGCCAAACGATTGTCTTGGGACCAACAGCCTTGAGTGCTAAGATTGCTCTGGTGGGCCCCCCAGCCAAGGTCCAAGGCACTGGAAACCACAATCAGCGACAGGGCCACAAAGGTGATGGGGCTGAGTTCCTGGCTTCAATCTGCGGGTCTGTCCCAGGAAATGCAGTCCTCCATCCAGGACCCCCCCTTTGATGGGAGTGGGCTCTTCTTGGAGCAAATGGCTGCGAGGCTGCATGGACTCAAGGACACTCAAGCTACCCTCCACTCACTAGGCTTGCATACACTGCAATCAGCAAGGAGACAGTTCAGGCCACCCCCATCTTCTAGGCCTTGGCCTCCCCGGCAGGGCTTCTCTAAGAAAAGAGATGAAGTCATGGCATTCAGCTGTCACCGTTGCCCCCTACTTCCCGTTCACCTGTCCAGCTGAGCTCCTCAAAACACCAAGGGGATCAGAGCACTAGTTTTGAGGGTGCGCTCAAGGATGGTGCCCAAGCATGCCTCAGAATCCAGCACCCTAGTCATTCCTCAGCCACCTTTCGGTCTGCTTGGTTGCAAGTAACCTCAGACTGCTGGGTGCTTGACATAATATCTCTGGGCAACACCCTGTAATTTTCGGCCTTCCCTCCTTTCCGTGTCCTCTTCAGGGACACCTCCCACGAGCAACTCCTCATTCAAGAAGTGGAAAACCACCTATGGCTGGAAGGGGAGGAGGTCCCTCGGGACATGAGGGGAAAAGGGTTCTACTCCCGCTATTTCTTAATTCAGAAATGAAAGGGGGCCAAAGACGCAATTTTGAAATGCTGCCAAATCGGCCGCATCCCAGGCCATCCGGAGGGAGCTCCTCGCCACAGCAGTATCCTCCTCCAAAATGGTGGCAAACTTCTGGCCCAGGTCCTCAGGCAGGGAGTTTTTAAACTTGTTTAGGGAGTCCCACAAAATTAAAGTTGTGTCTGCCCAGTGGGGCTTGATGGCTAGACACTCTAAACTGAAGGCTGACCATTGAATAAACTTTCCTTCTGAAAAGGTCCAACCTCTTGCCATCTTTATTTTTCGGTGTGGAACTCGCCTGCCCCTTTCATTGGCCACAGAACCAGCGATCCCGGGGGCAGGTAGGTATACAAATATTCAAACCATTTAGCAGGCACAAAATATTTCTTTTAGGCCCACTTGGAAGTTGGGGGGGGGGGATAGAGGATGGGGTTTGCCACAGGGCCTTGGCTATCTTTAGAACCGCTTTGTGCACAGGATATGTGACCTGTGAGGGGGTTGATGCTGTAAGCACATTGAATAGGTTGCCCAATTGCTCCACCATTTCCTCCACCTCCAAGCCCAAATTCAAGGCCATCCTTCACAGCATTGCTTGGTGCTCCTTGAAGTCATCAGGTGAGCTAGCCCGCCCAGGCCCTGCAACTGCCTCATCTGGCAACAATTGTACCACTGGGGAAGAGGCTGGGACTGCCTCCTTTGCAGTGGACACCTGCTGCTCTCCCCCAGTGTCAGAGTCTGCTCCGCTCACCGATCCCCGTACCATGGTTGCTTCTCTGAAGCGGCAAGGGAAGACTGCTGCCAGGATCAGCATGGGGGAGGCATGATTATATTGTTATTTTGACAAATAAAATATGCAGAACTTTGAAATATTGTGTGCAGAATTTTAAGATTTATTGGCATAGAATTCCTCCAGGAGTATAGGGAGTGCAGCAGTCAAGTCTGAAGGACCTGGTGTATCTGTGGCAGCCGGACCGTCTTTAGATGATCAAAGCTCTACTGATGATGGGTCCAGACCAGCACTCAGACTGAATGAGCCAACGCCTATCCTCTTGCTTTCGTACCAAGGTGACCGATTGAACTTTCTTTTTACGTGCTTTACCTTCTAATCTGGGAGTCTTCACTGGAGCCAGTTCTTTAAGGTCAAAATGTAATGTCCCACCCGACCTGAAGTGGCTTGGGGGGGAAGCATGTTTCTTATGGACAGTCCTCAAAGAGGATCTGTCCTTATGCCCATAAGAGTGCCCTCTAGTCTCATGGGGAGCCCTAGAAGAGTCTTGGGGCTTAGATGTTGGCACATACTTGGTGGGCGCTGTTGGTCAGTTGAGGCTGTATAGGGAGGTCTCCCTGACCCGGATCAGAGAGGGGCCTCGTAGCCTTCTCCATCAGGTGCTTTCATAGGTGAAGCTCCCAGGCTTCTCGAGTTCTGGGTGGGAAGGAGCAACAGATACTGCACTTTGCAGAGATCTACATCTCACCTAGACAGTACAGGCATCATTGATGTTCAACACTAATGGAGAAGGAGAGAGGGCTGGAGACACAATTCTTCAATCCCAGTTAATATAGCGATAACCTTTTCGCTTGTGAGAATGTATTAAAATCAATCATCATCCAAAATACTTCTTATGGGAGTCCTGATTCTAAACAAACTTTTGAAGGAAAATTACCTATAGATTATATTGTTTCCCAGACTGTTTTTTACAGGTTAAATAATAACTTGAGCAGATCACATTTCAAAATGAGTATCTGTAACTAAAGTAGCAAGATCAAACACAGCCTTATACAACTGGAATTCTGCAGAACCACTCTTGGGTTCAATTAGACTGGAAGCAATAGCAATTTATGAACTTTTGAAAGAGCCTTTGAATTTGTATTGTGATCAGATGGATTCTGCTATACTGCTTGCATATTGCATTATGTAATATGCTTAATGCTAAGCAAGCAAAATAAAAGTTAAGATAAACAAGGATCCCAAAATAGATAAGAGCAATGAGATAAAATTGGAACTATTGTATACACTTGTGGTAGTAAATAATTTACACAGACTAAAGATGAATGAATCAGTGACAACAAATCTGATACAAAATCTCAATCACTGCTATTGTAAGTAGTCCTAACAAAGATTGAATGGTGATATTTTCTGGGGGTGCAATACAGTGTCATATTTGTGTGGCAAACCATGAAATTGTTCTGACTAAATTCTTCAAAATAGTGGTCCAGAAATCTTCAAATATAGCAACAGCTGCGATTTCAGCAAGTCTGTTCTCTTTCTTTTTAAAGAGAATCTGTCTGTGAACAGTTAAAAGAATCAAGTAGCATAAAGGCAGGAAATAAAGTCATAATTTCAACCCAAAGCAACCATTGGTCTATCTAGTCCAGCAAGTTGCTACCAAGAGTGGCATTTAATTTGGAAGCTCTCTAATAATTGCACCTACTTAATATTTCAATGTAGAAGGAAAATAGGTCTTTTAATCAGCAGATCTCTGAAATTCTTTAGACAGACATTCATTGAAACACATGAGCTAGCTTTCTATCCTACTTTAGCTGATTTATACTTCATCTCTCTGCATTCTCTCTGGGTGATTTTGTCTGCAAGAAACTTCAGCCATCTTTACCTTCATTCTTCCATTTGGTACATAGTGTGTTAATTTACTTTTACCAGTTATATTTGCTGCTAATCAATTTTACATTTACCAAGAACAAGGTTTTTAAAAAGTGAAAAACTAGAAGGATTAAGTGACCGTAGTTCTATAGTGATGCTTCATCTTCCAAGTTTTACATTCAAGTCCTGCTTGAACCATAAATTGTTTAGTACTATACATCACATAGAAGTGAAACCCACTTTGTTTAAATGGATGCTTCACAATACAACTGCTAAAAATATCACAATTAGTAGTTCTCTGATAAAGAGAAACTTAAGGCATGTTTCCAAGTCATATTCTAATACACTGACAATCATATGATGTAGTTCATACATAGTCAAGCCTCACTAGAGTAGGCCGTCTAGGCCTTCCTATTCAATATTCACCCAAAATATAAATAAAAAAATGACAGAAAATTCAATAGATCATTTTGCATTGCATACTGATGAAAGTTATCTTTTAAAGGTGTTAAAATTATATATTACATATAAAAAATGGTCTTGCCATTGTGTCTACGAAGACTGACCTTTTTGATTCTCCCAGTTTTCTTTGATTCCCCACTGGGCTTATTCTTCTTTTCATTAAAAACTTCACAAGAGCCATCTGTAGCCTCACATACTGAAGTTTCATTTTCAATTCCTAAAAACCAAGTGCATTACAAGTTTAGAACCTTGCAGGGAAAGCAAGGTGCAATCTGGTAAAAAAAATTCTAAAAAAAGGTTTTGGAAAGCTTTTCACCCAAGTACCACCAAATATGATTGAAACCTTTTCAAAATATAATTTGCATATTAACATTTGTCGTGTTTACTTTTCTATTTCACTGAAACTATGACAGTGCATTTACCCTCCTATGTCTCTGGTTTAGCCTCACAATTTCTAGTCTCATGCACAGTGGCACAATGATACAGTATCTGGATTTTCAAAACACACAAAGGCATTTTTATTTAGAAAAGTATTCAAAATTTCTTTGTATCCACACAAAGCCTAAATTTGGGGATTATAAAGCACAGATGTTTGAATTTTTCCTTATATGTCAGTGTACATTAGCCTACTTAAAATAAATTGGCGGTCTCAGACCTATTTTCAAATCATACCCCCAAACGCAATTGGCACCTTGTCATCAGGAAGAGGACTAAATGGGCATGGAGCCTAGCTACTACTCGAAATATGGCCCTCCAGAAGAAGATAGCACATTGATAGGGAGGCTGCCAAAAGGAACCATGCACTGTCATTGCCTGTGCTGTATCTGTTCTGTGATCTAATAACTTTCAGTCTCCAGGGCTGTCAAAACCACTTTTGAGAAGATAATTTGCCTGATTAAGATATTTACTCTTTGATCAATCTTTTGATAAATGCAGGTTTCATTACTGAAGATTTAACTAGGTCATTATTGCCAATTTAGTTTACTAGAGTCTAGTCTAGGCCATTGCACAATTTTTCATTTCAAAATGTTAATGTCTTGTTAAAGAAAGTTTAGTGCCCCAGGTATTCGAAATTCAACTCCCCCCAAATAAGCTGATTTTCTATTTGTTTTAGGGGATAAAATACAAAAGTGTACTAAATCAATATTTATGAATATAGCTGCATTTAAAACTTGACCAAGCAAAATGAATCGTATAAATGATTTTTTTTTTAAAAATCTTCATTAGTAAAATCTAAAACTTTCAAATTCTCTATCAAGCATTTTAAAAAATGACTTCTTAAAAGGACAAAAATATGGCAAATAATTTAAGAACAAAAAAAGTGTCATTTATCCATTATTAGTGTTTAAATTTTTTCAGTTTTAATCTAGTTAAGTGTTCTACCATTTCTTCTATTTAATGTGTGTGCCTTACTATTTTAATTTTATCATCTAAGTTATGAGTAAGTTTCACTTGGTTTTAGAGTGTCACATTCTGGTTCTCATAGAACAGAAAAAAGCTGATAAGTTTTAATTCCAACACTGCAGAGTAATATTTACATAATGAAATTTCTCACTAATCCATGAAGGCATATACCTTAATATTACATTTCAGGTAAAATCCTTTCATATGGAAAAGCTAAAATCGGGATTTAATTTAAATTAAAGTGTCCTTTTAAATTAAGAGTAGCAATTACGTAGCTTTAGCATTATTGGTTTATTTTATATATATATATTATTTGAATTACATTTGTGCCTATGGGCCCCAATCATAGACCAGGATTCCATCAGGCAAGGAACAAGGTCAGCTCCCAGACTGCTGCACTGGGCAGCACAGCATGGGGAGGAGATGATCAGCCCTCTGTGAAGAAAGAAGTAGTTCGGGACTATTTAGAAAAGCTGGATGAGCACAAGTCCATGGGGCCGGATGCGCTGCACCCGAGAGTGCTAAAGGAGTTGGCGGATATGATTGCAAAGCCATTGGCCATTATCTTTGAAAACTCATGGCGATCGGGGGAGGTCCCGGACGACTGGAAAAAGGCTAATGTAGTGCCCATCTTTAAAAAAGGAGAGGAGGAGGATCCGGGGAACTACAGGCCACTCAGCCTCACCTCACTCCCTGGAAAAATCATGGAGCAGGTCCTCAAGGAATCAATTCTGAAGCACTTAGAGGAGAGGAATGTGATCAGGAACAGTCAGCATGGATTCACCAAGGGCAAGTCATGCCTGACTAATCTAATTGCCTTCTATGACGAGATAACTGGCACTGTGGATGAGGGGAAATCGGTGGATGTGTTGTTCCTTGACTTCAGCAAAGCTTTTGACACGGTCTCCCACAGTATTCTTGCCAGCAAGTTAAAGAAGTATGGGCTGGATGGATGGACGATAAGGTGGATAGAAAGCTGGCTAGATTGTCGGGCTCAACGGGTAGTGATCATTGGCTCCATGTCTAGTTGGCAGCCGGTATCAAGTGGAGTGCCCCAAGGGTCGGTCCTGGGGCTGGTTTTGTTCAATATCTTCATAAATGATCTGGAGGATGGTGTGGATTGCACCCTCAGCAAGTTTGCAGATGACACTAAACTGAGAGGAGTGGCAGATACGCTGGAGAGTAGGGATAGGATACAGAGAGCCCTAGACAAATTAGAAGATTGGGCCAAAAGAAATCTGATGAGGTTCAACAAGGACAAGTGCAGAGTCCTGCACTTAGGACGGAAGAATCCCATGCACCGCTACAGACTCGGGACCGAATGGCTAGGCAGCAGTTCTGCAGAAAAGGACCTAGGGGTTACAGTGGACGAAAAGCTGGATAGGAGTCAACAGTGTGCCCTTGTTGCCAAGAAGGCCAATGGCATTTTGGGATGTATAAGTAGGGACATTGCCAGCAGATCGAGGGACGTGATCGTTCCCCTCTATTTGACATTGGTGAGGCCTCATGTGGAGTACTGTGTCCCGTTTTGGGCCCCCCTCAAATGTATGTATTTCTATAACAACACAAAAAGAAAAGGAATACTAGTAGCACCTTAGAGACTAACCAATTTATTAGTCTCTAAGGTGCCACTAGTATTCCTTTTCTTTTTGCAAATACAGACTAACACGGTTGCTGCTCTGAAACCTACTACAACACAGAACACAAAAAGTGTACAGTTCTCACTTATTAATTTTTTATTACAAATATTTGGACTGTAAAATGATAAACAGAAGAAACAGTATTTTTCAATTCACCTCATAAGAACTGTAGTGAAATCTCTTTATTGTGAAAGTGTAACTTACAAATGTAAATTTTGTTTGTTACATAACTGCACTCAAAAACAAAACAATGTAAAACTTTAGAGCCTACAAAAGTCCACTCAGTTCTACTTCTTGTTCAGCCACTCGCAAAGACAAACAAGCTTGTTTACATTTACGGGAGATACTGCTGCCTGCTTCTTATTACATCACCTGAGAATGAGAACAGGCGTTTGCATGGCACTTTTGTAGCCGGCGTTGCAAGGTATTTACGTGCCAGATATGCTAAACATTCGTACGCCCCTTCATGCTTCGGCCACCATTCCAGGGGACATGCATCCATGCCGACGATGCTCATTAAAAAAAATAGTGCAATAAAATTTGTGACTGAACTCCTTGAGGGGAGAATTGTATGTCTCCTGTTCTGTTTTACCCGCACTCTGCCATATATTTCCTGTTATAGCAGTCTCGGATGATGACCCAGTACATATTGTTCATTTTAAGAACATTGTCACAGCAGATTTGACAAAATACAAAGAAGGTACCAATGTGAGATTTCTAAAAATAGCTACAGCACTCAAGCCAAGGTTTAAGAATTTGAAGTGCCTTCCAAAATCTGAGAGGGATGGGGTGTGGAGCATGCTTTCAGAAGTCTTAAAAGAGTAGCACTACGATGAGGAAACTACAGAACCCAAACCACCAAAAAAAAAGAAAAATCAATCTGCTGGTCGCATCTGACTCAGATGATGAAAATGAACATATGTCGGTCTGTTCTACTTTGGATCGTTACCAAGCAAAACTCGTCATCAGCATGGACGCATGTCCTCTGGAATGGTAGCCGAAGCATGAAGGAACATATGAATCATTAGCGCACCTGGCATGTAAATATCTTATGATACCGGCTACAACAGTGCCATGCAATCTCCTGTTCTCACTTTCAGGTGACACTGTAAACAAAAAGCGGGCAACATTATCTCCTGCAAATTGTAACCAAACATTTGTCTGAGCAATTGGCTGAAGTAGGACTGAGTGGACTTGTAGGCTCTAAAGTTTTACATTGTTTTATTTTTGAATACAGGCTTTTTTGTACATAATTCTACATATTTAAGTTCAACTTTCATGATAAAGAGATTGCACTACAATATGTGTATTAGATGAACTGAAAAATACTATTTCTTTTGTTTTTTACTGTGAAAATATTTGTAATAAGAATATAAAGTGAGCACTGTACATTTTGTATTCTGTGTTGTAATTGAAATCAATAGATTTGAAAATGTAGAAAACATCAAAAATATTTAAATAAATGTTATTCTATTATTGTTTAATCGCGTGATTAATTTTTTTGAGAGACTAATAGCGATTAATTTTTTAATCGCTTGACAACCCTATATAAAACATTTATTTACAAGTAGAGGATTAAAAACGTTAAGAAATATAATATGTAGCTGTGGGATGGGGTATCTCTACCTCGCACTGGCCTACCTGGGATTGACAACACATTGTGGGCTGAAGAGGCCATGCCCCTTGCCCCTGATGGGCACGCTCTAGCTGGAAGAAGGATATAAAAGGTAACAGCCCAGCCCAGGCTGGACTGACTGAGGACGAGTGTGGACGTATGCTGCAGGCTCCTGCCAGAGAACTGCTGGAGCTCCAGACTGCCAAGGCTGAAGACACGGCATCTGAGCTGGAACTCCCCTCAGCTAGAGAGGAACAGAGCGACAGGAGGTCACTACCTCCAAAGGAACTGATGGAGCCGGAATCAAGGGTAGGAGGCAGCCCAGGGAATACGAAGATTGAAATGGGAAACAAGCCTGACTGGGTTTCATAAGGTCCTGGGTCGGGATCTGGTGGGGTAGGGTGAGCCGGGAGCCCCCTATCCTGCCCCACATTTACCGCTGGGTGCAGGCACGTGTAGGGTGGACATGACTGCCCAAGGGCAGCTCCAAGGATTCTGGGCACTAAGCCACACTGCCCTGGGAGCAATGGTGGCCCTATGGACTCTGGCCACTAGGCCAAGCTGCCCTAAAGACAGAGAACACCCTAGTTACTCTTGCCATTTGAGCCATAGCTACTCCTTTAAATTGTCTGCCTCAACCTGACACCCCGTGACAAGCTGTAATATAACCACACACACACACACACACACACACACACACAGCCTTAAAGTGTCTGTGTCTTTACAGAGGTGGAAAAATTAAGGTAAAGAAATTAAGGCTAGCATTTTCAAATTTGTATGTCTCAAATATCAGCAGTGCTGAACACCCAGGATGAAAGCCTGGCCCAACTGAAATCTGTGGCAAAACTCCTGTTGACTTCAAGAGAGTCCAGGTGTCGCCCCGCCCCCAGAGCTCCCATCCAAAAAAATGGGACTAAAGTTGCCCATTGTCACCACAAGCAAATAGCTGCGATGAAGAGATTTCAGGACTCCTGATTATTCAGCCTTGTGCTCCATCCACAAGACTATAGGGGACCAGAGCAATTTACAGTTTTTGCCACGTAAGAGAATGTACTGTTTCTATATTCACTATAAAGCATCTTTAAAAAACAAAAAAAATCACTCAAGTCCCAAGTTTGTAATTCAGAAAGACTAAAAAGAATATGAATGAATCCTATGTTTAAGTGTCATCTGAACAATTGAAGAATGTTTAATCTTTCTTAAAATCTATTAATGTTCCATTCCTTGCCTCACCTATCATTTATTGCTGGGGTTTTTAGGTAAGTAGCTATAGAAATTAAATAGATCTGGGCAAGTGTTACCATTCTAGACCACAGTACAACACCAAATTATCTAATCGCTATCCCTATCAAAAAATAAATCACAACCAGACTGATGGAAATTGTATTACTATAAAATGTATAGTTTAATTAAGTAAGTTTTACATAATTCGATAATTAGCAAATCCATTAAGCTTCCCTTATCTCATGGTATATTAATGGTCACTGAAAATAGTGTATACTGCTGCATCTCCATTAAACTCTTATTCACAGATGAGGAAACCACCGATTCTCTCCCTTGTGTTCAGTGCAAATGTCACTGATCACAAAGCACTGCAAGATGTTAACCATAGCTTTTCTTATTCCTGCACAGCTCAGGAAGAGACACGGACAACAGAGCCTTATAAAAGTGAACTGCTTAGGAAATTGTGCACAGTTTGCAAAGTCAGATCAGGGGACCTGAATTGTCAGACCCCAGATTTCACTTGCATGTAATGCCCGTGCACTCACATCTATGGCCACAAATGGTTTGCACATAAAAATTTTATCAACTGCTCACACAAGTCTTGATGGTGGAAAATAACATGCACAGGCAAAGGCAGAATTGAGGATCCATTGCAAATAAGTATCCTCTCATTGCAGTCAATGGGAATTTTGCCAATAACCAAAGGAAAGAGAAATATTTGGGGTCAAATCTTTTTTTCTCTAAGTTTCAAACTCTAGCATAAGTGTATCCAGAGCAAAAAAAAATTTTTTCAAGGGACAAATCTTTTATGCAGAAAGCAGATCAGTTCTGTCATCATGGATATTGGATTACTTTTTGTCTACATGTTTCAGGAGAAAGGTCAAAGATTTATTTTATCAGAGATTTTTTTCAGCATTTTAAAAAACACAGCAGTTTCCTCTCTGCTAGCTCTAGTTAATATTTGCATGTAACACTTTCAAACAATTACCTGGAACATAGGAACAAAAATAAAAGTTAACAAATTTTTACTATTTCAACATAAACAGTAACAAATAAATTCTCTTGCATTAGAAGGGAATTCACAATCAATCCAAAATAAAAATGAAGGCTTTATTTACAAAACATCAATATTTAATAACCACGCTGATTCAGTCTGAAAATTCACCACATTAACTACTCTAAAAGAGTAAGTGGGACTTGTGTTTCACATAACTTTATATTTAAACAAATTCAAATCTTATTCTTTTTATTATTGCTCCTTCCCTTTCAAATGATTTTAAACAAGGGCTCCCCAAACTTAGGCTCTATTTGATCCTGCAGTGAAGTCACAAGGTTGAACATGTGACATCAGAAGCACCACCAAAGAAAACAGTAACAATTGTAAATGTCAGATAACATCATTAGATCAAGCAAACTTGAGTAATGAAAGTTCTTAACCAAAAAACAGATTTTCAAACAGCAGCAGGAGGCAGAAAAATATAAAGGCTCAGTAAATTGATTGTATTTTCAAGTTTGCCAAAGTCTGAAAGGTCTTCTTTGGGAATTAAAGCAGAGTGCCCCCAAAGACATGCTCATTTTTGTATCTGGAGCTAGAATTTATAAGTCAATCAAAGCAATTGATGTAGATATCTAACTTTAAAACCACACAAATGGAAGAAGCACCTTTGAGGTCCTTATGCTTATCTTGTAAAAAGAACAAAGGAAAGGTATTAATTTGATGACCATTTTCTAAGCTTGGGTACCTGGCACAAAAAACAGATCTCCATAATCGTTTAGGTTTAAACTTGCAACAAAAGCTATTTTTTTTAAGCTATACAATTGTGGGGTACTCCAGACCTAAAAATATTGGTACTTATTTTATTAATTAAGCCAAACCAGTAGCCTGAGGTGTAGAGATACCATACATACAGCTATATTTAAGGTTCTCTGTCAACTTGGGCTTTTTTTCATGATTCATAATCAGCTATGTTTGCTGTGCACTAAAACTTTGCATGAAGTTTTTAATAATAAAATTTAGACATTCTAGCACTCTTTTACAAAAGCCTAACTAAATTTACAAAATGAAATTAACCTTATATGAAAAAGTTTTCCCATATTCAAAAGTCAAAAATATCAAATTTTAAAAATAGTGTACCCACAACAGGCAGTAATTTTTTGCAGGGAAATTCCTATGGTATCGTATCATACTAGTATATTCTAATACCAGAATGATTCTAGTAATTTTTAAACCAGCTTAAATGATTATCCAATAATAAAAAAATCTGATGACTTAAAAATTAAGCTTGCAACATAGTGAAAAACAAATTCTAAGTTGAATCCATCCATCCATATCTCTTGGACTCACTCCTTCACTTCCATCCACACCGATGGCATGAGTTACAGGAATGCAAGTTTTCAACTTATATTTTTATGGGCATCTCCCCCTGCTGATTTTTACCACAATTTTATTTAAAGGGAGTTTTTCCACTGGTGGATTAAAAGGAATATACACTCCAAATTAAGTACTATATAATATGGACAATTTGTAAAATCACAGTATAATTAACCATGATAATACTGTTTCTTAGGATACAGAAGAAAAATGGCACAGGGTTTTTATAGTGTGCCAAATACCAGGAAAAAGAAGTTCACATACTTGGACTGCATTTTTTGAGCAGGATTTCCTTCTTTTCTCCTGTTGACTTTTCTGTATTTGTAGAATCTGGAAAAGTAAGTGGGTGTTCTTTTGGCTCCACTGCACCCATTTTGTCACTTTTTAAAGAATCTGATGTCATCAATACAGTATTTTCTTCTGGTAGTCTAGTTTCTGAAAGCCATTGTTTTCCCTCAACATGGTAGTCCATTTCAGAATTTAGTTGCACAAGCATTTTTAATGCATCATGATGCTGCATCTTTGAATTTTCACTTGAATGGAGCAACTTACCAGTAGCTTGAGGGCAGCTATTCACACTAGTTCTGCAGGATATTTTCTGAACATTTTGATGCAGTTGATTCAGAGGGCTAGAATCCAGGGCTTCTGCAGTCTCAGTGTTTACTCCACCTGACGTGCAGTTTAAGGTCACACTTACTGTACTTTCTGAACATTCAGTTAGCTTGCAGTCACTCTCTGTTGAAACACCACTTGTCTCAACAGTTCTTTTCCTTTTTTTGGAAAGAGCAATGCACTGTTTATCTGACCCTTCAAACAATCTATCTTGTTTGTGGCTTAAAAAGTCTCTTTTGCAACTCACTTCAGGAGCACTTGGTGAATTCTGCTGAACTTGCAAAGGAAAGTTTCTTGCGTGCATTTCACTTTTCTTCAAATTAGAAGGTGAAAAAAAGTCTTCATATGAAGCTTCCTCTATGTCTGATGACTTGTTACGTGTGGTCATCGCTAGAAGAAACTCATTTTCAGACCCTCTCTTACATAATGCCAATGTGGTCAATTTCATATTATATTTTTCTCTTTTTGGTTTTCCCCTTATTTTGTATCGGACACTACAATCCCTTGTGTCAACAGGAATATTTATGTCACCCAAATGCATATTAATAGAATCTTCATTGCTCACTAATGAATCAGACTGATTACCTGTGGTAACTGCAGCAGCTTCCAACTGGACAATTTTTTGGGAAAGAGTGATGTGACTCAAGTCTTTTTGCTGGAGAAAAGAACTTTTGGTTGAAACCGATGCAGAAGTCAGAGTATCTTCACCACACTGATTTAGGTCAGGGGAGACTTTAGATTTTCTCTTTTTAGCAAACAGTTTATCTTCTAGAGGGCGTTGCAAAATTAGTTTTTTGCTTAAATGTTTTCTGTTAGATGATTTTGGAGTTAAATTCCCTTGGTCACTGCTTGAAAACAGAGAATGCTCTGATGCAGGTGTTGAAACGTAAATATCACTTTCAGCTGATGCTGGTTTCTGATTTTTGTATTTACAGTTTCCCCAAATGTCATCAAAAGTCAAGTTTAAAGAATCACTGATGTGTTCTTCTGCAAGACATTAACAACAGCAGTATAAACACTTTAACAAAATGGAACAGTAGAAAAGTTAGTGAAGTATGTGGGAAGTTACTGAAATAATTGTCCAAAGATTTAGCCACTTAACATTCACACAGCTAAGATTTTCACTTAAATATTGAAAAAATGCATTTCTGTATTTTTCTCTTACAATATTCACTTTATAAAGTGTTTGGTGGAAGAATGTGATAATTTTAAAGAACCTTTTCAGAACTCTAGCAAACCAATGCTCAGATACAGACTAGAAGAGTTTTGATTATTCTAGAACAGCTCTGAGAAACCTGAGGCCCCTATATCAATACTTACATTTTTTGAAACACATACTCATTTATTGCAATAGCTATGTTTATAATGAAATGCTCTCCTACAAGAATTACAGTAAGTCTATTAGCTGTCTTGATTTAAGTATGATATGGCTATTATCCTGATTAACTGAGTTGGAGGAGACGAGAGCTGAAACTTCACATAACATATCAGACACCTGAGACAGCAACTGAAAGTGAAATCCATATTTGTGCTTAACCGACATTAACAAAAGGGCACATACTAGATAAAAGACAGGACTTCAGTTCATGTCTAAAATTAAGTGTGACGTTACACTTCCATATTCTTCATAGAAATATGTTATTGATATGAATATGGTATAATTAAGATATACTTTATGCAAGATGGGTCTTGTAAGATATCATTGGAAAGGTTATAATTTACTGAATATGTTTATCCAATTTGTATGCATGTATCATTTTTGTATCCGAAGCTGGGAATATTGACCATGTCTCTGTATTTCAAATGTGCTACACTGGATGAGGCCAAACAATGTTAGTGGCTTTAAATGCACACAAACAAAAGGATTACTCCAGCAACTGTGTGCAATAGAAACCCCTCAGAGACAGCTCTGCACAAGGAGAACTGTTTGACCCAGGTCACAGCAAAAAAGCTTTCCAGCAAGTGGGGGGAAACATATAAAAGAGGGACAAATGACAACATGGGGGTCCTCACTCTCCCGAAAATACTACACCTGAAGAACAAAGACTGAACTGTGAGAAATGATGGTCCCAGGCCAAGATCTTTAGCCGGTGTATGAAAACCTGAGAAAGCCAAGGCAACTTGTGCTTTAAGAATCTGCTAGCCTGTTTATCACTCAGGGTGAGAATTTGCTAATTTGTATCCCACCTATGTAGTGTGTTAAACTCAGTTTGTGGCTTTTGTTTATTTACTATGGTAATCTGCTTTGTTCTGTTTGCTATCCCTTTAACCACTTAAAATCTACCTTTTGTAGTTAATAAACTTATTTTGTTTATTATTAAACCCAGATTATGTAATTTCTAACCGGAATGGGGAAGAAGTCATGCACATCTCTCTTCACAGTGAGAAAGAGGGCGGATTTTCATAAGCTTGCGCTGTGGAGATTTTTTTTTTTTTTTTTTTTTTTTTTTACGGTGCAAGACCGTTTATCTCCCAAAAGGTGTGTGCACGTGAGTGCTGGGGGAGCCCTCTCACACACAGCTGACTTCAGTCTGTGTCTGCAGCGGGGTGTGACCCTACGTGTGTGTGTGTGTGCGCGCGCGCAAACACACACACACACTGCAAGAGGCCAGAGAACCTAATTCAGCAAAGCAGGAAGAGCGAACCCAGGCTGGTTGAGCAGGAGAGGCTCAGTGAAATCCCAGTACATGAGGTGGCAGCCCAGAAGGGGGAAGGGGGGGAGGCCAACCCACCACATTAAGTTAATTTGAGTTAAAACAGCATCTGAAGCTTCTTCCTTAAACAATGCGGAAATGATTTGTATTATCACTTTAATCACTACCAAACTAAAAATCTATATACTGCAGCTCATTCTACTAAAGCATTTGAATTTTGAACATTTTCTAAAGGAGGTGCTGATGGAATTATTATTGCAGTTATGTAACTAAATAGAAATCTGAATTTTTCAGGGGATTATGGCAGTCTTTCTACACTATAATTAATCTCTCCTTTTTCTTTGCCTATCGTCAAAAGTGTGCTGGTTGTGGCTTTAGTGTTGCAACAGATTCCTGAAGGAACCTACAGTACAGACAAAAAGATGGTGATCATAGGCTACGGGGGAAAGAGAGAGGGCAGCTTCTTCTTTTATGGGAATATCAATACTGCTTTCCAGACACTGCTATGTTTATAACTGAAAGCAAAGCCACAGGAGGACAAAACATGACAATAATCTAACACATGCTGTATTCGCAGGAGCAGATCCACTCTTACATACCTATAACCCTCTGCTTTCTTATTATAGAATACCCACATGGTACATTAGTGACAGGCACGACATCTGCAAGAAGCATATGGTACAGCCTAGTGTCAGGAGTAAGACACTAGACAGGCAACTGAACTGTCTGCCATTATGACAATTCTTATGGCTGTGCAGATCTTATTTTCTACTTTGATCAATTGCTACAACCTAAATCTAGTTCTTTGCTCTTGCCTCCAACATAGAAGCTGCATCAAATACAAAAAATAAGCATGAGGCCATAGTTCCATGTGCCAGCAACAAGATTAATAGGCAGATGAGCATGAAAGAAAGCTGAGCAGCTCTCAGCAAGTCATTCCCTATACTGCACATCATACAAAGCAAGCATCTAGCTTCTTAAGCAGCAACCCTGATTACGATACTGCCGCTGATTAACCTGTAACCATAAAACATGAGCAAGAAAATGTAAAAACATACTGTCATTTTATTACTGCAATAGATTGCTGCATACTTTGGTTTATAAATTTCTCTCAAATTCAAACTTTTTTCCAGTGGCCTTCAGTAAAATATTCCATATGTTCATTACAGTATGTGTGGAAGTTTTGTAAGAACATAAGAATGGCCACACTGGTCAGATCAATTGTTCATTTAGCCCAGTATCCTGTCTTCCAACAGTGGCCAGTGCCAGATGTTTCAGAGGGAATGAACAGAACAGGACAATTATTGAATGGTCCCCTGTCACAGTTCCAGCTTCTGGCAGTTGGAGGGTTGGAGACACCCAGAGCATGGGCTTGCGTCCCTGACCATCTGGCTAATAGCCATTGATGGACCTATCCTTCTTGAACTTATCTATTTCCTTTTTGAACCCAATTATACCCTTCACAACGTCCCTTGGCAACAAGCTCCACAGGTTGTGCATTGTGTAAAGAATTACTTCCTTATGTTTGTTTTAAACCTGCTGCCTATTAATTTCACTGGCTGAACCCTGGTTATTGTGTTACTGAGTAAATAACACGTGTTATTTTTTGTGTTATTTAGTAAATATCAGTTCCTTATTCACTTTCTCCGCACTATTCATGATTTCATAGACCTCTATCATATCCCCCCGTAGTCGTCTTTTTCTAAATTGAACCATCCCAGTCTTTTTAATCTCTCCTATAAAAGCTGTTCGAGACCCGTAATCATTTTTGTTGCTCTTCTCTGTACTTTTTCAAATTATTACATATATTTTTGAGATGGGGTGACCAGAACTGCACATAATATTCAAGGTGTGGGCATACCATGGATTTACAGAGTGACATTATGATTTTCTTATTTTCTCTCCCTTTCCTAATTGTTCCTAACATTGTTAGCTCTTTTGACTGCCACTGCACATTGAGCAGATGTTTTCCAAGAACTATCCATAACAACTCCAAGATTTCCTTCTTGAGTGGTAACAGCTCATTCAAATCCCATCATTTTGTCTGTGTACTTGGGATTATTTTTTCAAATGTGCATTACTTTCCAGTTATCCACATTGAATTTGATCTCCCATTTTGTTGCCCAGTGACCTAGTATAGCGACAGCTCTTTGTACCTCTCCACAGTCCTCTTTGTATTTAACTATCTTGAGTAATACTGTTATCATCTGCAAACGTTGTCCCCTCACGATTCATCCACTTTTCCAGATCATTTGTGACGATGTTGAATAGCACTAGCCCTACTACAGATTGTTTTGTGACACTGAACCCCATATTCCTCAAAGATATATTTTTATTTATATATATATAAGAACATATATATAAATAACCCCATATAAATAAATATATATATATATATATATATAAGAACATATATATAAATAACCCCATATTCCTCAAAGATATATTTTTATTTATATATATATTAAGAACATTCCCACTTCGTCACAATCTCACATGACCTATCTTGCATAAAATACATCATAATTATGCCAGTATCATTCATATATATATATATATATATATATATATATATATATATATATAATACTGGCATAATTATGATGTATTTTATGCAAGATAGGTCATGTGAGATTGTGACGAAGTGGGAATGTTCTTAATGTTTTCTCTGAATGCTGTGTGAGTGCCTCAGTTTTCCCTATGCTGTTCTTAAGTATCTAGGTGGTGGGATAAGCTGGGTGATTGTTGCAGAGCCCTAGAGGGCCAGTGTGATGCTGTCTGCACAGAGAATGGCTGACGCCCTGTCTCCTAGCAACTGATGGCCTGGCCCCCTCCTCTGCAAGGTGCCACTGAAGATATTGGAGAACAAAGAGATCAGGTGGCCTCCTGGCCTGGAAAAGAGACAAAGGCTGGAGGAGGGGCTGGAGAGTTTCAGTTTGGAGCTGGCTGGGAAAATAGAGGGAGGCCCAGATGGGGAAATTGCCTCCCTGCCCCACAAGATGGACCTGACTGAGGGGTCCTGTTCTCTGTACCTACAAGCTCTGTTTTAGACCATGTACACCTGTCTTCTCATAAACTTTCTGGCTGGCTGAGAGTCATGTCTGACTGTGGAATTGGGGTGCAGGGCCCTCTGGCTTCCCCAGGAGCCCCGCCGGTGCGGACTCACTGCAGGAAGCACACCGTGTAAAGAGGGGATGCTAAATGCTCTGAGGTCAGTCCCAGAAAGGCCAAAGTTGTGTAAGCTTCTTGCCCTGGAGACAGTCTGCTCAGAGAGAGGCAGCTTCCCCAGAGTCCTGACTGGCTTCGTATGGAGTAGTTCCAGAGCATTGCCCGGTGACTCCGTGACAGAGATATCACTGGAAAGGTTATCATTTACTGAATGATTATCCTATTTGTATGCATGTGTCATTTTTGTATCTGAAGTTAGAAATATTGACTATGTATCTGTGTTACAAATATATCTACACCTGGGTAACGCCCACTAGACAAAAGACTCTCAGTCTAGATGGCTGGTTAGGAAGGGCCCATTCAGGTTAATGAGCCATTAGGAAAACAACAGGCCTTAGAAGAAGCTTATCTTTCTGAACCTGGGGACGCCACAAACAGACTCTGAGTTATGGCTACTGTAACATTACAGGGCCATGTGTTCAGTCACCTGGTGCTGGACTCCATCTTGGGATACCAGTGTTTTTCAACTGACAGGCGTGGGAACCAAGCTTTGAAACAAAGGGTTCCCATGATATGCAAAAGCTATATAAGGAAGGGGAGTGACATCATGGGGGTTCTTTATTGACTCCCCAACCCAGAGAGACTCTTGAAAACACCTAAGGAACAGAAAGACTGAACTGGGGGAAGTGCTGGATGCAGGCTGAAGGGATTTTTAACCTGTGAATGAAACACCTGGAGATTCCAAGCTGTAAGTCAGTGCAGCTTGCCCCTTTAGAATCTGAAACATGCTGGTATCTTCATTTAGAGTGAGAATCTGCTATTCATATCTGATCTATGTAGTATATGAAGCTTAGTTTGTGTTTATTAGCTAGGTAATTTGTTTTAATATTGCTATCCCTTATAATCACTTAAAATCTATCTTTTGTAGTTAATAAACTTGATTTTGCTTTGTCTAAAACCAGTGTGTGTGGGGAAACCATAAATCAGGGCAGAAAGCTTTTGGATATTTCCTCTCCACATTGAGGGAGGGGGTGAATTTCATGAGCTTACTCTGCACAGTCCTCTGTGCAGCGCAAGAAGGTAAAATTTTGGGTTTACACGCGGGGGGGGGGGGGAATGAGGTGTATCTGAGTAGCTGGAAAGTTCCTTAGCTGAAGCTTCCCCATGCACAGCTGATCACAGCATCTCTGTGTAACTGCAGCTGGGTGTGTCCCTACCTGCATGTGTGCTGGTAAAATTGCAGGATGAGAGAGGGCTTGGAAGGCTGGGCACAGCAGTACAGTGTAAAGTGAACCTAGGCTGGTAGGTCAGGGGGGCTTAGTGGTATCCTAGTTTCAAGTGGCATCTTAGGGGGAAACCAGTCACACTTTATTTACCTTTCTCCATTCTGAAAAAACTGACCATTTATTCCTACTCTTTGTTTTCTGTCTTTTAACCAGTTACTGATCCATGAGAGGACCTTCCCTCTTATCCCAGCACTACTTACTTTGCTTAAGAGCCTTTGGTGAAGGACCTTGTTAAATGACAGGTTTCAGAGTAACAGCCGTGTTAGTCTGAAGTCGCAAAAAGAAAAGGAGGACTTGTAGCACCTTAGAGACTAACCAATTTATTTGAGCATGAGCTTTCGTGAGCTACAGCTCACTTCATCGGATGCATACTGTGGAAATTGCAGAAGACATTATATACACAGACACCATGAAACAATACCTCCTCCCACCCCACTCTCCTGCTGGTAATAGCTTATCTAAAGTGATCATCAAGTTGGGCCATTTCCAGCACAAATCCAGGTTCTCTCACCCTCCGCCCCCCCACAGACAAACTCACTCTCTTGCTGGTAATAGCCCATCCAAAGTGACCACTCTCTTCACAATGTGTATGATAATCAAGGTGGGCCATTTCCTGCAGAAATCCAGGTTCTCTCACCCCCTCACCCCCCTCCAAAAACCACACACACAAACTCATTCTCCTGCTGGTAATAGCCTATCCAAAGTGACCACTCTCCTTACAACCTGCATGAAAATCAAGGTGGGCCATTTCCAGCACAAATACAGGTTCTCTCACCCCCCCCCCAACACAAACTCACTCTCCTGCTGGCAATAGCTCATCCAAACTGACCACTCTCCCCACAATGTACATGACAATCAAGGTGGGCTACTTCCAGCATAAATCCAAGTTTAACCAGAACGTCTGGGGGGGGGGGGGGGGGGAGGAGGGTAGGAAAAAACAAGGGGAAATAGGCTACCTTGCATAATGACTTAGCCACTCCCAGTCTCTATTCAAGCCTAAATTAATAGTATCCAATTTGCAAATGAATTCCAATTCAGCAGTTTCTCGCTGGACTCTGGATTTGAAGTTTTTTTGTTGTAAGATAGCGACCTTCATGTCTCTGATTGCGGACCAGAGAGATTGAAGTGTTCTCCGACTGGTTTATGAATGTTATAATTCTTGACATCTGATTTGTGTCCATTTATTCTTTTACGTAGAGACTGTCGTCCCCCCCTCCCCCTCAGACGTTCTGGTTAAACTTGGATTTATGCTGGAAGTGGCCCACCTTGATTGTCATGCACATTGTGGGGAGAGTGGTCAGTTTGGATGAGCTATTGCCAGCAGGAGAGTGAGTTTGTGTGTGGGGGGGGGGGGGCGGGGGGTGAGAAAACCTGTATTTGTGCTGGAAATGGCCCACCTTGATTTTCATGCAGGTTGTAAGGAGAGTGGTCACTTTGGATAGGCTATTACCAGCAGGAGAATGAGTTTGTGTGTGTGGTTTTTGGAGGGGGGTGAGGGGGTGAGAGAACCTGGATTTCTGCAGGAAATGGCCCACCTTGATTATCATACACATTGTGAAGAGAGTGGTCACTTTGGATGGGCTATTACCAGCAAGAGAGTGAGTTTGTCTGTGGGGGGGGCAGAGGGTGAGAAAACCTGGATTTGTGCTGGAAATGGCCCAACTTGATGATCACTTTAGATAAGCTATTACCAGCAGGAGAGTGGGGTGGGAGGAGGTATTGTTTCATGGTGTCTGTGTATATAATGTCTTCTGCAATTTCCACAGTATGCATCCGATGAAGTGAGCTGTAGCTCACGAAAGCTCATGCTCAAATAAATTGGTTAGTCTCTAAGGTGCCACAAGTCCTCCTTTTCTTTTTGACCTTGTTAAAGGCTTTCAGAAAAAGTCCAAGTACATAATATCAACTGAATCACCCGTGTCCACATGCTTGGTGAATACCTCTAAGAATTCTAATAGATTGGTGAGGCATGATTTCCTTTTAGAAAGCCATGTTGACTTTTTCCCTACACACCATGTTCATCTTTGTCTGGTAATTCTGTTATTTACTATATAGTTTCAACCAGTTTGCATGGTAATGAAGTTATGTTTACTGGCCTATAATTGCTTATAGGGCTGTCAATTCACCACAGTTGACTCAAGCGATTAACTCAAAATAAACTCGAGTAAAAAATTAATCATGATTAATCACAGTTTTAATCACACTTACATTTAAATTGCTTTTTATTATTGTTTATAATAAAAAATTTGATGTTTTTCTACTTTTTCAAATATATTGATTTCAATTACAACACAGAACACAGTCGACAGTGCTCAGTTTATATTATTTTTTATTACAAATATTTGCACTGTAAAAAACAAAAATAGTATTTTTCCATTCACCTCATACAAGTACTATAATGCAATCTCTTTACATGAGAGCGCAAGTTACAAATGTAGATTTTTTTGTTTGTTACATAAGTGCACTCAAAAACACAACGTCAAACTTTAGAACCTGCAAGTCCACTCAGTCCTACTTCATGTTCAGCCAATTGCTAAGACAAACAAGTTTGTTTACATTTACGGGAGATACTGCTGCCTGCTTCTTATTTACAATGTCGCCTGAAAGTGAGACCAGGAGTTCACATGGCATTTTTGTACCCTGCATTGCAAGGTATTTATGTGCCAGATATGCTTAACATTCACATGCGCCTTCATGCTTCAGCCACCATTCCAGAAGACATGCCTACGTGCTGATAACACTCGTTAAAAAAATAACTTATTAAATTTGTGACAGAACTCCTTGGGGGAGAATTTTATGTCTCCTGCTCCGTGGTTTTACTTGCATTCTGCCATATATTTTGTGATATGGCAGTCTCGGATGACAACTAAGCATATGTTATTCGATTTAAGAACATTTTCACTGCAGATTTGACAAAACGCAAAGAAGGTACCAATATGAGATTTCTAAAGATATAGCTATAGCACTCAATCCAGCGTTTAAGACTCTGAAGTGCCTTCCAAAACCTGAGACGGACGAGGCGTGGAACATGTCAGAAGTCTTAAAAGAGCAACACTCCGATTTGGAAACTACAGAACCTGAACCACCAAAAAAGAAAATTAACCACCTGTTGGTGGCGTCGGACTCAGATGATGAAAATGAATGTGCGTCAGTCCATACTGTCTTGGATAGTTATTGAGCAGAACCAGTCATCAGCATGGAAGCATGTCCTCTGGAATGGTGGCTGAAGCATGAAGGCACATATGAATGTTTAGCATATCTGGCACGTAAATACTTTGCAACACCAGCTACAATAGTGTTATGTGAACACCTGCTCTCACTTTCAGGTGACATTGTAAATAAGAAGCAGGCAGCATTATCTCCCGTAAATGTAACCAAAATTGTTTAACGGTTGGCTGACCAAGTAGGAGGACTGAGTGGACTCGTAGGCTCTAAAGTTGTACATTGTTTTCTTTTTGAGTGCAGTTATGTAATACAGAAAAAAAAAAATCTACATTTGTAAGTTGCACTTTTATGTAAAGAGATTGCACTAGAGTACTTGTATGAGGCGAACTGAAAAATACTATTTCTTGTTTCTTTTTTACATTGTAAATATTTGTAATAAAAAATAATATAGACTGAGCACTGTACACTTTGTATTCTGTATTTTGATTGAAATCAATTTGAAAATGTAAAAAAAATCCAAAAATATTTAAAAACAATAGAATACCATTTAACAGTGCAATTAAAACCGCAATTAATTGTGATTTTTTTTTAATCTTGTGATTAATCACAATTTTTTTTTTTTTTTAACAGTTTGACAGCCCTAATTGAAAGGCTCGCCTCTAGTCTTTTTTTTTTTTAAATCAGCATTACATTAGGTATCCTCCAGTCATCTGGTACAGAGGTTGATTTAAGTGATAGGTTACATACCACAGTTACTAGTTCTGCAATTTCATATTTGAGTTTCTTCAGAACCCTTGGGCTTAGTGATTTATTACTGTTTAATTTATCAGCTTGTAAAAAATTAAGACACCTAAATCTGGAACAGTTCCGCAGATTTGTCACCTAAAAAGAATGTCTCAGCAGTGGGAATCTTCCGCACATTCTCTGAGTGAAGACCGATGCAAAGGATTCATTTAGTTTCTCCACAACGGCCTTGTCTTCAAGTTCTCCTTTTGCTTCCAGTATCAGACTGTCTGAACTACACACACAAAAGTTTATATAGCACTACTAAAAGAAAAAGATAACCAATAGCGAACCAAGACAGTAAGCCACAAGAACAAGGATGGGCATTTACCTCATGTTGTTTCTCATGCTCTTTCATTACAGTTCTTACACTTTACATGCTTTTCAAATCAAGGGGAGAACTTTTTGCTTACTTTTACCACTTGTATTCAAATATAAGCATGTTTTCCCAAATCTCACAGGGATATTTATCCTCACAACACATTAAGGATTGTGAAACACTCTGAGATATGCTAATAAAAAGTGCTATATAAGAAAGGTTGTCTCATTGAAGTCAAAACCTGAGTATGTCACACTACACTATAATACAAACTATCTAGAATAAATTATGTTTTTACTTAGCACATTTAAAATTTTAAAAAAATATATTTCACAGAACTTAAAATTACATTATTTACCTGGCAGCAATGCACTTGCAGAACTGGTGACACCAAGAGACTCTCCATATCCAGGTTGTGTTGAATTAAGTGTAGACATTTGTGAAGCTAAAATATAATTTATGAATACTTTATTACACTTTTTCCCTAGGAAAGTTTCAAATTTAAAATGCTCATCTATGCTAAGAGACAAATCCAAGACGTCATTAACATCCTTACTGTGAGGCAAAACGCGCACATACAAAATTATAAGCAAACAGGCCTGTGATATATTTGCAACAAATACCACTTTCTGATATACTGAACTTCCATAAGTCAAGAAAGCTAAAATGCTTCAACCTGGCTATCTCAGTCCCTCCCTAAATATCTTTAGGTGTCTAAGTATGGGTTTAGAAGCCTAACTTTAGGCTTCTATTTCTGAACATTTTGGCCTGTGGGTATAAACAAGTTCACAAGTGCTTTGTTAAAGTACTGAAAGTCTAAATAGCTTTGTATTGTTAACAGTGAAGGGAATTTAATTTGAAGTGAAAAGAGAAATTATGCCACTAAGGGAAAATACAATTTTAGCCCTTAACGCTGCAAACACTCGTGCACCTATTAAAATTTCAAGCACTTGAATGATCCCATTGAAATCAGTAGGACTATTTATGTGAGTAAAGTTATGGATGTGCTTAAATGTTTGCTGCATCAAGGCCTTAATCTTCATTGTTTTGAATTCTGCAGATAGTTCTGTAAATTCAAATACCAGTTGTGGCATTTGCAAATACAGTGTTTATACTTCAGTTCATTGTAAATTTTAATATTACAAATAGCACAAATTTGCACAGCTTAATATAGCCACAAGCCAATTGAAACCTGTTTCTTAAAAAAAATATTTAAATCAGTTATTTCAAATCAGACCACCCAATGCTACTTTGTATAGTAAATTAGTAACATTTAGATTGCCTATGATTTTTATCTATCATGAGCTCTCCCTTTTATCGTGACCTGACATTAAGTATATGAATAAAAATTTTTTAAAAAAGGAAAAAGCTGGTTTAGTTTGAATTTTCAAAAAGGTCCATTTTTGTGGAATTTTGTTCAAAACCAGAGGACTATACTATTACAAAAATCAATATTTTAATATTCAATTTGTTTTAAACAAATTTATTCCCATAAAACATACTTCAAAACAAAAACAGATACTTCAAAATAGCATGTTTCTGGTACGAAATATATATTTTTAAATCTAAAAAACAAAACATTTGAGTCAAGAAATGTGATTAAATAAGATTTCACTCTCACAAAGTGTTACTTGCATAATTCTACTATGCATATCAGCAGAACCACTGCAGTTTATGTTATCTGACAATCACGGATTTCAGTTATAGTATGAAATGTCAGATAGTATTTAAATAGACATATTAGGGAATATTAAAATAATAGCACTAGGGAGTGGGAAGAATCTTTAAGAATTTCCAGTATTTCTGTGGTTAGTGGGAATGTTTTTAGTAGCAGGAACAAAAATGTTAAATTTACCAAGTTGCTGCTCATGACTGGAGTGTGACAGAGTGGTATGTGGCTGGTTATTATGAAGTATTATAGAAATGTAGGGCTGAAAGGGACCTTGAGAAGTTAAAGTCCAGCCCCCTGCACTGTGGCAGGACCATCCCTGATAGATGTTTGTCTAACCTGTTTTTAAAAACCTCCAATGATCGGGATTCCACAACCTCCCCTGGAAGCCTATTCCAGTGCTTAACTGCCCTTATAGTTAGAAAGTTTTTCTTAATATTTAGCCTAAACCTCTAGTGCTGAAGATTAAGTCTATTACATCCTATCCTATTTTCAGTGGACATGAAGACCATTTGATCACTATCCTCTTTATAGAAACATTTAACTTAGCAGGTCCCCCCTCAGTCTTCTTTTCTCAAGACTAAACATGCCCAGTTTTTGTTTTTTAACCTTTCCTCATAGGTCAGGTTTTCAAAAAGCTCCATGTTGTATTAGGACATCCATTTGGTATTACTTGCTGAACACATGATTAACTTGGTCCAAGGCCAGGCTATTATGAGATATTCCAATCGGCTGCCCAGAAAGGTGTGTGACACCACATTGGAGAACAATCTGAGAAGCCCCCAAGCCAAACAAAAAAATAAAAAAATCTAGGGCCATTGAACGGTTGTCTTTCAACTACCAGTTCTCCATGGAAAAACTGATTCTCTACACAGGAGCCCAGAAAAAGAACAAGGCAAAGCGGTAAAGACTATTTAAGAAGAGTTTCTCTTTGAAGTAGATCATTCATCGCCACGTGCCAAAAGTAACAGTCAGGCAGGAGGGACTCTGCCTAGCCTGAAATGCTGACAAGACCTCACACTCTCAGACGGGTTGAGATTAGACTGGGCAGGAGGAGCTGTGCATCTCAGGTATTCTGTCATTTTGCAAAGATCTGTAACCCTAGTGCTTTTTCAGAGTAAAGTGATTGTGGTTAAAAAACTTTCATTGCTAAGCCTATGTTCCTTGCCTTTCTGCCACAATGACCCTGAAAGCTGTGGCTAACAGTTAAGCCTTAAGACAAACTCTGCAGGAGGATGTGCAAGCAAATAGGAGCTCAGGCGGTTTGAGACACTGGTTCCAGTGTTTTGGGTAGCTGGACTGTGGAGTCCCAAGGACGGGCTCAGACAAAAAGATCTCAGCCTAGGAGTGTACCTTGGAGTCCAAAACTAGAAACAGATTAGACTCAGCCCAGACCCAGGTGGCTTAAAAACACATGGGACCCAGCATTTGGGTCCACTTACAACAGACTGGTGACTGTCTAGAAGGGGACTAGACCAGGGAACATGTAGCAATAGGAGCGCAGAATATAATTCTTTAAACGGGTGGAGCAACAAAGTTCTGTTGGTGAACTGTAGACAGGTATTCGTACTAACACATCTGCGGATCCTAAACGACACACTCTGAAGACAGAGTGCAAAGGAAAAAGCTCAATTTTCTACCTGTTTTCAACCCCCAAAATAGGAAGAGTCCAGGAGGTTGACCATGGGATATTTTATGAAACTGGACTATTAGTCTATGTCTATATTTAAACCACTACACTAGCACAGTGACAGCACTTCCACTACACCACCATAGCGCTTCAGTGTAGACACTCACTACAGCGATGGGAGGGATTCTCCCATCACTGTAAGGACTCCACCCCTCACCCCAGCCCTGAGAGGTGATTGCTAAGTCGATAAAAGAATTCTTCCATTGACCTAGCGCTGTCTACACCGGGGGTTAGGTGTAGCGACGTAGCTGAGTCGACGTAACCTTTTAGTGCAGACCTGGCCGTAGGACTGTGAGCACTGTACCACTACTCTCCACCATGTTTAGATTCATGCTGCCATCCAGAGTTACCTATGCTGCCCATGCAATTTTTATCTCTGGCAAAAGAGGGTGCAAGGAATTCCAGAGAGCAACGATCCCGATATTTGTAGGTTCCACGAGTTGTTCACATCAGATTTCACTGGGTAAGGGGTAAAAACAATGGAGGTTCATTTGTGGAGGGGTGGAGGAGGGGAGAGGGGTATATCATCTCATCTTCAATTCTACTTTATGATCATCATCTTGAAGTACCCAAAGTTGTTTTTTTTTTTTTTTTTTAAACTTAAGCTACTCTAGAAACTATGAACTAGGATGACTTCATCTACCACTGAACTACTAATTCTGGGTTGAAATGGAGCACAAAGCAATAATCAACAGTTTAGATTACAAGAAATATTGTAAACAATTTTAACTGCAGGAAGAAGGTAATTAAGATGTTATTTCACCAGCACCCCCACTTTTGCAAGAGGTGTCAAAGGTTCTTTAAAGACTACAGGCAGTCAAGAATTTGGTTTTACATATTATCTGAAAGACAGCATCTCCCAACATTATGCTATGTCAATAGTTCAACACTCAGAGGGCAGAGCCCTCATTCTAATGGATTACTAGCACCTATGGGTTCTTTGGAAATCCCTTATCCAAGTAATGGCTTAAACCTGCTTGACTTCAATGATTTCAACATAAAAATCGCATGACTACTGGTTGTCGGACCAAGAGTCCTCTATTTGGTTTAAATATTTATATATTTCTAATCATGCATTTTCAGTTTAAGTCAGGATAAGCAGATGTTTCACAGCAACATCATTTATCAAATCAAAAGAAAATTACACAGTCCTGGAATGTGTCCAGGGCTAGCATCAACATAATTCAGCGAGAAAGATGCAACCATTTATGCTTTTTAATTAATTCATAAGGCTTAACTCCTTACCGGTAGGGGAAAGATTTTCCCTTTTTTCCTTCATGTCCTTTATTCTCTTTTCCATTGCACTGCACTGATCTTTAATCTTATTTGTAGGGCTATATGCAAGTGAACCATCATCCTCAAATAATAAAACAGGTATATCGGTTTCTAAAAAAGTAATTGTAATTTGCAAATGAGGCTTCATTATTTGAACAGAGCATAAATTTTTAAAGTACTAAGTTGTATTTTTAAATTCAAAGTTACTTAAAAACTGCATTTCTATAATGCTGTCAGTACCGTAAGTTTAATAATGCTGAATTCTAAACAACTCCTTAAAAATGAAGTCCAATACTACTTTTTAAATTACTAAAAAGTAAATTATTCTTTAATATCAAAGCATGCATAATACATATAGTAGCTTTTCTTAATGAGAATTCATATTATAAATAACTATGTTAACTTCCATTATAAAGTGATAAAAGAAAAATAAGCTATATCTTATGTGTTCTCTTGAAACTTAAAACAAAGATATTTTGGCATTTCTTTTTGGCGCAGAGTTTAATTTTTACAATCTAACCAGAACTATGTATTAACTCACCAGTTGCTGTTTTTTGTATATCTAGTTCTTTAGCCATCAGGTCCAATTTTTTTTGTAGTCTTTTATCATTTTCTGGTGTTTTTTCAATGAAGTCTTTGGGCTGCATGCATTTGTGCTACAAGATTAACCACAGCATAAATCGCTCATAATTAACTTGTACTTAACATTTCTCAATTTTATCATGTAATACTATGTGTATTATATGATCATTCTACATCATTTATGACTCCAGGTAAATCCCATTTAGCCAGCCATGGATAGACTATAAAATTTAGGGGGAAACTTCAATGAGAGTTTCAGTATGGATTAAGGAAAAAATGATTTCCGAGTTATCAGAATGACCAATAAGAAATTAGACAAAACCACTGTGGACATTTTAATAAGCATTTGAAAATATGGAATATTTTATACTTGGATTAACATTTTCTAAAGTGCCTAAGCATATGTCTACACTGCATCTGGGAAATAAGAGTCCCAGCGCAGGCAGGCAGGCACACTATCTCTGCTTGAGTTAGCATGCTAGAAATAGCAGTGCATGTATATTGCAGCATAGGCAGCTGCTCATGCTAGCTGCCCAAGCTCAGACTCAGGGAGTCGGGTGGCCTTGTACTTGGGTGGCATTTTAAAATTACACACTCACTTTTTTAATTAGAAGGGGTAACCCTTCATTAGTATATATTGCAGGAAATAATGATTCATCAACATGGGCACCAGCTTCTCTGCATCTGTACAATATAATAAATAAGTAGTTAATGCATTTATTTTGTTTAAAAATAGAATTTAATTTGAAAATGGTAAAAAGGCCATACCGATTAGCCACAACAAATATCTAAATTAAACAGAGAGAACAGACCGAGAAAGAATACCTGAAGGGAAGTGGAAAACCCAAAAACTGTTCCTCTGACTCCTTAGTTTGCCCAGCAGGCAGAGAGCTCCTTACAAAGTCCATCTGGCATGACTTAGCTCTCCATCATGCCAGTGGCCTTGACCTGCATCTGGGAACTAAAGGTCTCCTTTGATCAGGCAGTGAACTTCTTTTGAAGTGCCTATAAATTAAGGACTTAATTTCCTTGCCGAGAGTCTATTCTCTCAAATCAGGGTCCACAAAAATCTCATGGGTAAGCAATAGTTTGAAAAGAAAGGGTTTGCAATCAGGCAGATGATGAGAAAGAGGCCCTATCCCATCTTAACTTTCACTTTTAATCATTCCTCACCCAGTCTTCTCCCAGTTTCCTCACTCCACACAAGGAACAAGCCCCTGACAAGGTCCATTGTTACTCATCCAGCTGACTTTGGCAAATATGCTGCCTCAACCCAGTCAGCTATGTTTCTTCCATTTTTCCTGCTGGTAGTTTGACCTGAGAATATTAGGACTAAAATCTTTGTTAGCTGGGGTCCTATCCATCTGTAGTTTTGAATAATTTGAGGGAAGTTGGGACACCATTTTGGGTACTAATATAGAATACACTACATAAAACAAAGAGCTAAAAAAACAATTTTGACCAGAAACAGTAAAAGAGTTTCATTACTCTACAATCTTTCAATAAATAATAGAATTGACTATGGAAAAAAAATTATGAATCATTAACATTGCACTAGGAATTTCTGATAGAGTAATTCAAATATGTGATTCTAGTGACACCTAGTGATCTTACATTTATAAAGTACACATTTACAGTACAGCATGATTTGAGTAATTCTAAGTTTTGGAGTAGAAAATATACGAACGAATTTCTTCACGGCCACAGATTTGTTTTATGCAAAACATGCAGTTTCAAATAGTTAGATTTTAGTACATTAATCTGAATTTACTGGGGTTTTCTGAAACATCAAGCAAAAGTGATTTCAAAAAACATGATAATCAGTGAGCTTTAAACAACTGGCTATTATTAAATCCTAGATGCTACCACCAATGGAACATAACTAGACTATCTTAAATGTAAAAATAAGTTATATTAACAGCACTGAGGCAGAGAAAATTTAAACAGAAGTGAGAAAATGAAAACATTTGTCCAATTTGCATAAGATCAGTTAAACTGTTAATAAAAGCACCTTTTAATATTTAATATATGCAATGTGAACGAGTTACACATTTCTGAGAACATTGATTTGCATTTCCTAGCATTCTGTGTAGAAATCTGGAGCCTTAATGCTACATCGGTATAGTTTTTAAAGAGACACATTGAATTTAGAAATTTCAGTTCACTGTAGCATCTGAACACCTTTCCTCCAAACTCAATTTGGGATCTAAGATGAACTTGTGTTTAACACACACACAACTTTCAATAATCTAAGCAGAAATCAGTGCCAATCAGGTTGAATTGCATAGCATCTCTGATGAAATATTCCATAAAAACTGGTTAGATAATGTTTACGGATAGACAAGACCTGGATTTCTAAAGCAAAAATAAGTGTTTTTCTGCTTAATACATGAAACAAAAACACCTTTCAGATCTACATATTCCACATAGAATAATTTCTGCTCTTCTGCTTTTGAGTTCTCTTTACTTTTTGGCATTTTCTGACTTTTCAGTGCTTAGCCTTGCAACTTTAACATTATTTTAACAGTATTTCTCTCTCTAATAGACTTGTAAGTAAAGTGGTGGTATTATATTGAGCTCAGATACAAATAGAGATTACCCTTGCCCCAAAAAGCTTTTCAAATAAAATTCAGACTGATGCAACATGAGCACTAGAGACGCATGGGGTTGGAGTGCAAACTGTGGTTTTGTAAAAAGCCTCTAATACCAAATTAGGTTCTCATGGAGGTACTCTATACATTGTCTGAGGCATCTGTAGGGATGGTATTCTCAGGAAACTCTTGCTGTCAGGGTTGAGAAATAATTGAGTTTTTCCCATACTCAGCACTTAGGTTTCCAGTATTTATGGAATTCTGATTGACCTGGGAGATATATTCTGCATCAGTCTTTGAACTTTATTCACCTAACTAAATAGACAATTGGCTGTTTTCCTTTTGAATGACAGGAATGTGATCAATCACCATAGCCTCTTCGCTCTTTAGCTGTTTCCTCTCAACAACCAGGTAGCTTAATTCCATTTTCCTGGCTATAGATGACATGGTATTTTATTCTAGGCCATGGACTGGTCTTTGTAATATAATGCCCTGCCTGAGCAGAGCAACCACAAGGGGTTCACTCAGATGCATGAGTTCCAAAAGTATGGAATACTTAGTGCTCCCCTCTGGCTGAGGGGACGGAGCTTCATTGGGGGCTGGTTAAAGTCTGCGAATGAACCCCTCACAGGAAATAAGGACTATGACAAACCTCCCACCTTCTGCAAGTATCAGGCTCATTTACTTGACCTGCCTTGTCTAACAAACTAATAGCAGCATGTGTAATATATGAGGCTACGTTTTAGTCACGGGTATTTTTAGTAAGAGTCATGGACAGGTCATGAACAGCTTTCAGAGTAACAGCCGTGTTAGTCTGTATTCGCAAAAAGAAAAGGAGGATTTGTGGCACCTTAGAGACTAACCAATTTATCTGAGCATAAGCTTTCGTGAGCTACAGCTCACTTCATCGGATGCATCCGATGAAGTGAGCTGTAGCTCACGAAAGCTTATGCTCAGATAAATTGGTTAGTCTCTAAGGTGCCACAAATCCTCCTTTTCTTTTTCGGTCATGAACAGTAAACAAAAATTCACAGCCCGTTACTTGTCCATGACTTTTACTATATATCCCTGACTAAATCTTGGGGGGAAAAGGGGGCAGCCCAGGGAGCACCGTGGGGCAGTGACAGGCGGTGGCACGCAGCCTGGATCCCCTGCTGAGGTTGGGGGGGGGTGTCAAACTCCTTACCTGGCTCCGCGCCTCCCAGAAGCAGCAACATCCCCCTCCCTCAGCTCCTAAGTGGAGACGTGGCCAGGCAGTTCTACACATTGCCTCCGCAGCTCCCATTGGCCGTGATTCACGGCCAATGGGAGCTGCGGGGGCGGTGCCTGCAGGCAGAGGCAGTGTGCAGAGCCACCTGCCCGCACCTCCGCCTAGGAATGTTGCCACTTCCGGGGACCCCCCCCCCCCATCAAGGTAAGCGCTGCCCAGAGCCCTCACCTCCTCCCACTCTCCAATGCCCAGCCCTGAGCCCCCTCTTACACACAAACTCCTGCTGCTGCTGCAAGGAGACGGGGGACTGAGGTGGCCCGAGATTGCCCCAGCAGTAGCCGGTGCGGCTGGCCTGGGGGCCACCCAAGCTGCTCAGGCAGCCCCCGGGCCAGCTGCAATGGCCACTGCAAAAGTCACGGAGGTCCCAGAAAGTCACGGAACCCGTGATGAACCTGCAGCCTTAGTAATATTTATTTAAAAAATCCAGAACAAAACACTCCATTGTACACTCTCCTCCCCCTAGGGAGGTGAAAGGATAAATATGTGACAGAGGTTTATCACATTGCTTAATGGACTACTGGAAGATGCTCAGATACCACAGTGATGAGTGTAGTTTAAGAACCTATATAAAACAGAACTTACACTCTTAACATTGGAACCCCCATGGTTGCTCTGCTCCCACGTCAGTCTCTGGATTATTCAAAGAGAGCAAAAGGTGGAAACATATGTAGAAGATCCTCTGACTAGGTCTAAGACCTGGTTTACACTGGGGGCAGGGGAAAATCGATTTAAGTTACGCAACTTCAGCTATGTGAATAACGTAGCTGAAGTTGATGTACTTAGATCTACTTACCGCGGTAAGTAGACAGCTGACACTCTCCCGTCGACTTCACCTGTGCCGCTCGCCCTGCTGGAGTACCGGAGTCGACGGGAGAGCACTTGGCGGCCGATCGACCCCCCGCTGGATTGATTGCTGCCCGTCGATCCAGCAGATAATGTAAACAACCCTAAGACACTGCATCCACAGCAATAGCCCCTGGATCACATTTTTTTGAGAAAATATTTGAATTGTGTGTTTAGAAAGTAATCACATGCACCAGAAGGATTTTGACAAAAACTCAAGATGCTGTGACTAACTGGAAGGGCAAAGCTCCGTATTTAAGAGCTGGCATTCATAAGCAAAAGTAAAATAATTTTCTTCTGTGCTGGACAAAATTGTCTATGACACTCAGAGGCTTGTGGATGACAGAAAACTTCCCTATGATATGGCTGTCTGGGTCAATATCAAATTTGAACTTTTTCAAGTGGCTGCTGAGAAACTTCCAAATACAGAACCAATCTATCCCTGCCAGATCTCATAGGAACCAGATTAAATATGGCCCTCATTCTTTCTCCTATGCAGGCACATTCTATATGGAGCTGATTTGTAGAAGCTGGGCAATTTACTCCGATTGTTTGAGGGGAGTGAGGGGTACCATACTAGAAGCTGTTTCCTAGGAAAAAGGAGAAACTCTACTGTGCATTTATTCTGTATTACCTCCGTTGCCCATCTGTCCAAAGTAGTTTTGGCACAGGTCTGAGAAGAGAGGGTTGTATGACTATTAGAGAATATATCATAAAATCAGGTTTACAGTCATTTCACTTTTCAAAATAGAACCACGCTCATCCTCTTTAGGGAACCAACATGCCTTAAAATAGAAATACCAAATGTACATCACTTCAGTATGACCTCTCAAAATGGCCAGTTAGCCATAGTTGTGAAGGTTATTTTAAATATATAAAAAACATATATATTGTACTTTCTTGCAGTTCTTAAAAACATATTGCTTGTTTAGATTCCCTCTTCCCCTTAGAAAAAGTCACATTTTTAATATCCAGCACTACTCACTTTTCCACCCAGAGTACAGAAACTAGTTTTACTCCAGTCTTCTGTGCCTTTCGCCACGTAGCCAAATGTCCTTCTTTGAAGACTACATGAGTCACTTGCTTGTTAAAAGTTTTTGAAACCTACAGGATTATACAAAGAGAAGTATTAGTAATTTCAGTTCACTGATCAGCAAACCCTCATGAAATTACATAAAATAGTCCAGTTTTATTGCAAGTAGTAATCCAGGGACTTCATAAAAGTTACTGTACTGTAATTGTCAAAGATTGTTTTGATCTTTCCTTTCTCAGCAAGAAACACCCCAAAACAAGCTAATTCGTTAGTCAAACCAGTACGTTACTAAAGAAGAGCTTTTACCACCTCAAAGCAAGAATTCCACCATGTAAGGTAGGATAAAATGGACTCATGATTTCAAACAGAGGTTTGTTCTAGGCCACCACTTTTTAGCTGCCTGCTGTACCTTTATTTTCAACCCTCCAAATGCCTTGGAAAGGTTGCCTCATTTAAGAAGCCCTAAATATGACTTCATGCATCAGGTATCACAAGAGGTAGACCCAGAAACTAGTCACCATCATCCAAAATGATAATAAGTGCATCACCTTATAATATTAAAGTATGCACAAGGCTGAAGAGTTCTAATGTTACCTCTCTCTAACTGATTTTCATCCATACATACTTTATTTGTACTTTTGAAATGGCCCTCACAGCGGGCTGGTCTACACTACAAAACTAATCACAGCTGGGAAGAATCAAGTTAGCTGACAAGATACTGAGAACAACTATGTGGTCAGTGTGTAACACCACAAGTCACTTTCATCATCATATTGACTAATCACAATTAAGCCCTCAGGAACTGTATTACACTGACCACTAAATCATGATCATAGTTTCACCTAACTAAACCTTCATAAACATATAAATATAGTAAAATTTTGTAGTGAATACAAGCCCAGTGTTTAGAAAGATGGTGAGTGGTGAAACAATTTGAACTGAATTCTAATGTTCCACCCTTCCTTCATCTAAGTTATTTAAACTTTGCTTTTGACAGGCTTGTAAAATATTATCTTAACCAAACCAAAAATACCCATGTAGCCCTCAAAACACATGCATTACTCAAGAGATTGCACGATCATCTCCTCACCTCATCCTCTTTGATCTTTTATAGTTCTTGTCAACTTAATTCTCTGAGGCAGGTACTCTGTTTCAGGTTCCATCCATATGTGTGGCACCACAATTAATCACTCTAATAGAGGATGCTGGAAGATTACTAGCATCTTGAAATCTTTTGGTGGGGTTCAAACTGATACCAGTCTGTCAGAAGACAACTCATATTGGGAAAGCTGAATTGACCTATGCACTAATTATAGTGTTGGACTTGAAACTGAAAGAGCTTCTTGGGACATGTAGAGATTGAGCATTTGTCAACCAACTTCACAGTGCACCAGGGCCACTCATCCTAAAACACAATTAAAGACTTTGCTAAAAGTTAAGAATGTGTTTTGCAAATGATGAAGAATACAGGTGTTCAAAAAAATTTTTTTTATATAAGTTACCTCCACAAATGACTAAGAAATCTGATGTGCAAATTTACTCCTGGCTGTCAGAGTGAGTGATATCAAAAGTATCATTAATAGATGGACCAAAAAGAAGGGTTCAGAAGAATTTCAAACTGTATTTTGCTACTTGTGCTGTCGTCCACTGTCGGAGAACCTTGAAAATCAGCAGCTCAGAATTTTCAAGACCTCAGTGTAATTATAGCCTGGTCCACATGAAACAACAGCACTTTATTCAACAGATCTACTCCGCATTCATTGTGAGTCATATTTGCTTTTGTGACAAATTATTATATTACCACAGACCTAGGAGCACTAGTCATGGACGACATCCCCATGGTGCTAGGCATGGTACAAACAGAACAAAGATGGTCCCTGCTCCCGAAAGCTTACAATCTAAGTATAAGACTAGAGACAACTGATGGATACAGACATACAGATGTTTTTTTTGTACTCCCCACAATGAGACAACATTGATCTGCATGATAGGAAGTGGTCTGAGCACACCAATGGTCTCTAATCATTGTCAACTTTTTCACAGGCATCATGGCAAAGAAGAATTTGAAGGAGGTAACTTTGGGAGCTCCTCCCATCCATGAGAGACAGCATAGTAGAAAGCATGAAGGTGCTTGTTTGAAAATTTAACAAGTGGGCAAGAGAGGCTGGCATCATGGGTCAAACAGAGGTGGTGCCAATATCTTCATAGTAAAAGAAAGATAAGTAAGGTGGGCATAGGTCACGAAGGGCCTTGAAAGTTAAGACAAGTAGTTTATCTTTGATGCAACAGAGAAGGTGGACGAGCACAAGTCCATGGGGCCGGATGCGTTGCATCCGAGAGTGCTAAAGGAGTTGGCGGATGTGATTGCAGACCCATTGGCCATTATCTTTGAAAACTCACGGCAATCGGGGGAAGTCCCGGACGACTGGAAAAAGGCTAATGTAGTGCCCATCTTTAAAAAAGGGAAGGAGGAGGATCCTGGGAACTATAGGCCAGTCAGCCTCACCTCACTCCCTGGAAAAAATCATGGAGCAGGTCCTCAAGGAATCAATTCTGAAGCACTTAGAGGAGAGGAATGTGATCAGGAACAGTCAGCATGGATTCACCAAGGGAAAGTCATGCCTGAGTAATCTAACTGCCTTCTATGACGAGATAACTGGCTCTGTGGATGAAGGGAAAGCAGTGGACGTGTTGTTCCTTGACTTTAGCAAAGCTTTTGACACGGTCTCCCACAGTATTCTTGCCAGCAAGTTAAAGTAGTATGGGCTGGATGGATGGACGATAAGGTGGATAGAAAGCTGACTAGATTGTTGGGCTCAACGGGTCGTGATCAATGGCTCCATGTCTAGTTGGCAGCCGGTATCAAGTGGAGTGCCCCAAGGGTCGGTCCTGGGGCCGGTTTTATTAAAGATCTTCATTAATGATCTGGAGGATGGTGTGGATTGCACGCTCAGCAAGTTTGCAGATGACACTAAACTGGGAGGAGAGGTAGATACGCTGGAGGGTAGGGATAGCATACAGAGGGACCTAGACAAATTGGAGGATTGGGCCAAAAGAAATCTGATGAGGTTCAACAAGGACAAGTGCAGAGTCCTGCACTTAGGACAGAGGAATCCAATGCACCGCTACGGACTACGGACCGAATGGCTAGGCAGCAGTTCTGCGGAAAAGGACCTAGGGGTTACAGTGGGCGAAAAGCTGGATAGGAGTCAACAGTGTGCCCTTGTTGCCAAGAAGGCCAATGGCATTTTGGGATGTATAAGTAGGGGCATTGCCAGCAGATCGAGGGACGTGATCGTTCCCCTATATTCGACACTGGTGAGGCCTCATCTGGAGTACTGTGTCCAGTTTTGGGCCCCACACTACAAGAAGGATGTGGAAAAATTGGAAAGAGTCCAGCGGAGGGCAACAAAAAGGATTAGGGGACTGGAACACATGACTTATGAGGAGAGGCTGAGGGAACTGGGGATGTTTAGTCTACGGAAGAGAAGAATGAGGGGGGATTTGATAGCTGCTTTCAACTACCTGAAAGGGGGTTCCAAAGAGGATGGATCTAGACTGTTCTCAGTGGTAGCAGATGACAGAACAAGGAGTAATGGTCTCAAGTTGCAGTGGGGTAGATTTAGGTTGGATATTAGGAAAAACTTTTTCACTAGGAGGGTGGTGAAACACTGGAATGCGTTACCTAGGGAGGTGGTGGAATCTCCTTCCTTAGATATTTTTAAGGTCAGGCTTGACAAAGCCCTGGCTGGGATGATTTAGTTGGGGATTGGTCCTGCTTTAAGCAGGGGGTTGGACTAGATGACCTCCTGAGGTCCCTTCCAACCCTGATATTCTATGATTCTATGAGGGATGCAAAAAGTGGGGCACAACGTGCTCTGACTGATTGGTCTCAGGGGTGGCTTCAAAAAGGCAGACTAAAACTCATAGAAGTGGTAGGTAAGGTTTGGTGGGAAGAAAATCTAAGGGAAAATCTCAGGACAGCTGGCAGTTTCTCAGAGAGACAACATTAAAGGCACAACAGCAAACTATCAAGATGTGAAGGAAAGTTAGGAAAAACAACAAGGCCAATATGGTTTCATCAGGAACTCTTTAAAGATCTGAAAATCAAAAAGGAATCCTACATAAAGTGAAAATATGGACAAATTGCTAAGGACAAATGAAAAAAGGATAGCACAAGCATGTCAGGACAAAATCAGAAAGCTTAAGAAACAAAATGAGTTACTCCTAGAAGAGGATACAAAAGGAAATAAGAAGAGGTTTCATACATACATCGAAAGCAAGAAAAAGACAAAGGTGAGTGTAGGTCCACTACTTAGTACGGAAGGAGAGCTAATAATGTATGACATCAAGAAGACTGATGTGTTTAATCCTATTTTGCTTCAGTCTTCACTAAATCAGTGAATTGTGACCAGATATTTAAAACACAATTAATATTAGCAAGGGGGAAGGAACACAAGTCAGAATAAGGAAAGAACAGGATAAAGAATATTTAGACAAGTTAGGCCTGACCTGACTTTTAAGTGCAGACCAACGTAACTATATTGACCATGAGTGTGAAAAATCTACACCCCTGACTGATATAGTTATGCCAGCCTAACTCCCATCGTAAATGCAGTCATGTGAACAGAAGAATGCTTCTGTCGATGTAACTACCATCATTCGGGAAGGCAGTGTCCCTCTACTAATCGAAAATAATTCTTCCTTTGGTGTAGACTGCATCTACATATACAGTAATTCCAGAATAGCTATGGCGATGTAGCTATACCGGTATAGTCTCTATATTATAAACATATCACCAGATGTATTCAAATCAGCATGATGGAATTCACTCGAGGACATTTAAGGAACTAGGTGAAGCAATCTGAGAACGACTAGCTATTATCTTCAAAAACCCATGGACGATAGGTGACGTCCCAGAGGATTGGAGAAGGACAAACATAAAACCTATGGTTAAAGAGAGGTACAAACAGGACACGGACAATTACAGACCATCAGCCTAAGTTAAATGCAGTGCCCTAAAGAGCTTAATTCTGGTAAAAGTTTGCCAGGCCTCTGAGCTAATAAGACCACCGTGGTGTCTGTGTTTTTCCAGGGGCAAGAATGCAAGTGAAAGCCAATATCGGAGGCACAAGCTGCATTTGCTATTTTTGCTGTTCTTTCCTCTGCCCTCGTTTGTCGTTTTGTCTTCTAAAAAACGGAATCAAGCTGCAACAGCAACAACAGCTTCAGGCCACCTCAACCAACTTTTGCTCCTTTGCACAAAAAGGACAGTTATAATCTTTAATAGCACCTATAAGGGAAAAACTTGTTTGATAGCCTTTTAAAAATTCTCTATAGCTAAAGGAAAGGGAACACTGGATATGGGTAAAATGAAAGCCTTAACACTTTATATTTCAAATTCTTGAACTGTTTTTCCTTCTTTTTCTGTTTTTGTTTTTTTAACTAAAGTTAAAAAAAAAGTGTTTCTCGTGGTGCTAAGCAGGCTGAAATCTCTGTATACTAAACCCTGAACTGTTTTAAAAACTGTTCAACATTGGACAGTTTCAGGGTGATGTTAACTTCTTTGGGCCCATTTATTCCATATAAATTAATATAACAGTGGTCTATCCTAGGTCCTGTACTATTTTCTTTAATGACCTGAACAACACCATGCAGTGTGCACTTATAAAATGTGTGGATGACACCAAGCTGGGAGGGGCTGCCAGCGCTTTGGAGGACAAAATTAGAATTCAAACCAACCCTGACAAATTGGAAAACTGTCTGAGTCAACAAAATGAAATTAAATAAAGACAAGTACAAAGTATGCAGTGTTGTTATAGCCATGTCAGTCCCAGGATATTAGAAAGACAAAGTGGATGAGGTAATATCTTTTATTGGACCAACTTTTGTTGGTGAGAGAGACAAGCTTTCGCAAAGCTCTTCTTCAGGTCTGGGAAGATTAGGTCTGGTCTACACTACTGAGTTAGGTCAACATAGTCAGGTCAATGCAGAGTTAGTGTAGACACTGCATTGACTGTTCCGGCTGTCAGCCCCAATGCTCCACAGTGCCCCACACGGTCAGTTAAATCAGTGGAAGTGCTCCTAGTGAGGATGAGCACCACCAACAGTAGTGGGGACATGAAAAAGCAATTTAACTACTGCGATGGCTGTACGTCAACATAACTTAAGTTGACTTAATTTTGCAGTGTAGACTTGCCCGTAGTGTCACAGCTCAATACACATCATGACAGATTGCTATTGTGCCTTTAATGTTGTCTCTGAGAAACTGCCAGCTCTCCTGAACTCCCTTTTCAGGCCGACTGAAACAGAGAAGTCGTAGGTAAGGTTCCATCAGCTTAGAGTCAAGCTGGGATATTTCCTTCTTTCACATCATCACCAGTTAACAGAGATTCCATAGCCCATGCTGTCAATGACACATATGCCAACCCCTTTAATAGACTTGCACAGGTGTCTAATTGTAATTTAGTAAACAATTTTTCTGATTCACATGAAAGATAGTACTGAGCGCACTCTCTTAGATGCGGAGCCCACGCATCTGGGCTTTGCTAGGCTAACATGAGTAAACAGTAGATTTCCCTTTCTAATCCAGGCCTGTCTCCTTCCATTCAAACTAAAATCTCAGCCTGTCCCTCTGACACATCCTCATGGATGTCTAGCCTCCGGCTCAAGCTCAGCATGGCTAAAAAATGGAGTTAAACATTTTTACACTTGAAAACCAAGCACATTAGAGATATTCACCACTGAAACACATACACAGAATCCCCCAATACTATTTTTACAGTCACTCTTCAGAGCAGAGCCACACTAGTAGGGATGTTGGCAGGATAGTGGGTTAACAAGGTGAAAGGTACGATTGTGGTGCATGGTCTGGGATTTATGATAATTGTAGCAATGATAAGGTGGGTGAGAGTACTGGATATGTCCTGGTCAGCAGCTTAGCTTTTCTTTTCCTTGCTTTTGGGGGTTTGTGTCAAGTATGTGGTGTTTAGCAAGCCTAACTGCTTCACAACAAAGTGTTTTTTGGTATACTACTATATAATAGGGTGTAACACATTTCCCATCTGCCATACACATTCTGAATTTGAGTGATGGTAGCAGTATCAACTCTTACAACATCCCTCCTAGATTAACCCATTCATACAAGGAGATATACATGACAAGTAGAATATGAAAGCAACAGTCTGAGAGGGAACTTTGCAAGAAAGAAAATAATTTCCTTACTTTTGCTCCCATATCCAGAAGTTGTTGTGCAAATGTTTTTGAATAATTCTCTGTTCTGTTGGATGACCACACTTCTACATATGCTGAAACACCTGGGGAACAAAAGCTGTGTATTAGCATGTGCTTTTGTCTATTTGTATATTGAAAAAAAACTTGCTCAAGTCTCTTTTAAGACCAGATTCTGCCACCCCTTACTTGTACTGAGTAGTAACTTACTCTGCAAGAAGTGTCAGTGTGTGTAAGCTTATCACTAGCAGTGACACGTGTTTAATAAACTTAACGCCATGGATCAGCAACAGAAGGGGTTTTTTTTTTGTTTTGTTTTTTTAAAAAGACTTGTTTAGAAGGGCTGCTAGAATTTTAGTAAAACTGAAACTGACAAGTTGGTGAATATATTGCCATGGTTGGCCAGTTCAGCGTGGTAAGAGCATGAAAGTACAGCTAAATGTGGCCTTCCAAATGACCCAGATACTTTTATCTGACTTGCCAAAAAGACAATCACAAAGTTCAAATGGATATTAAATATGCGGCTTAAAACAGGACGTTATCCAGCATTTATTTCCTGACAACCTCTCTCTCTTCTTTTTAAACTTATGTTCTTAGGTATTTATACTGTCCCCCAATAACATGGCATCTGAGCACCTCAGTGTCTTTTTTTTTTTTTTAAATGTATTTATCCTCACAGCATCCCTATGAGGTAGGAAAATACTATTACATCCATTTTATTGATGGGAAGGTGAGGCACAGAGAACTTGAGAGACTTGCCCAATGTTACACGTGTAGTCTGCAGAGCAGTAGCGAATTGAATCCAGGTCCCAGACTAGCACCCTTACCAAGGGACCATCCTTAGTCTCCAAAAAATTAAGGTGTCAATGTTGGATCATATTAAAGTAGTTCTGTATTAAAAATCACAAATGAGTTTGATTCCCCATAGTTTAAATTCCAGGGTATTACTAATTAAGAGGTCTCTTGGTTTTTGATACTGTTTCTCTCCCTCTATGTGTGAACCTTGCAAGCTGCTAATTGTGTTAGTACATTCTAAGACAGTCTGTTCTCAAAGCAATTCTTTGTAACAACAACTACTCACACAGAGAGAGACTCAAAGCAATACTCTGTAACAACAGAAACAGCACCCAGAGACTCCCTACCCTTTTGTTGTATTCATCTCGCTTTGTTAACAATTGTGATTAAAATAGAGATAGAAGATGTATGTGGATGGATGCTTGGTGTGGATAATAACTGAATGATCAGGGAAGTGCCAGCCTAAGAATCCAGTGTCCATCGGCTGAAGAAGGCATCAAGTGGAAATAATCAGAGGACCCCCGGAGGGCAGACTGGAATCCACCCAACAGCCTCAAGAATGGGAGAACCAAAGAACAAAACAACATCTGGCAGCACGGAGCCATCAGGAATGTGCCATCTGCTGACTGATTCAGCAACAGCATGATGAAGCAATTCCCACAGACTGGCCTAGGAAGAAATTCCTATAAAAATGGACTCTAGAAAGTGAGAACTTTGGGGTCTGACTCTGCAAACCAACTTCCAGGAGCATCAGATGAGCATCTGACAAGGCCCTGCTCCCTCCTCATGTCCAGGCCACCTGGCCAGTGGCTTGGCATGAGCAACTCTAAGGCTGGTAACTATGATAACAACCTTGCAGAACCTGTGTGTGTATGTGTATGAATGAATGTGTGAATAAATATGAAATTGAATGGAATGTTATAGCTATAACTAACTGCTTACTATGAGTCTTTCTGTATTCACAATAAATGTGGCATTTTGCCTTTTCTCCTTTAATAAGATCCTGCTGGTTTTTATTTTATTGGTATAACATCAAGAGTTTCTCCTTGGCCTCCTTTTCTCAGGCTTGCTCCACAAGTTGAGCATAATGATAAGCAACATGTTTTATCTAAATTGTTCTAAGCTAAACTCAAGAATTATTCTGAAATATAACCAACCACTTGCTAATACTGAAGAAAAGGAAGTGGTTGCATCATCTGCCACAACAGTGGCATCCAGCAAGGACATGTCTGTCACATGTGGCATCCACTATGGGCCAGATGCTGTCAGGGTTGGAAACTCAGGCTAATTGGCCCCCAACTGGCAAGTGAACGTTCTATTTTAGGGAGGTGACAACAAATCCCATATACTTTTATTCCTTATGCTTCCAGGCGTACTTCAGCTTCTACTGTCATGGCACTATCTCTGAGCATGTCTATACAAGCAAATTTAGCACATGTATTTAGAAGTGGTGCTGCTGCTAGTATAGACAGGGTTTTAGAATTTTACTACTATTTAACGAAGACTTACTCAGTAGACAATGTTCATTGTTAGATAATGTTCTAGTGTTTTTATACTAGTGCTTATTGTTTTACCGCTGCTAACAGTGTAGCTTCACCATTGCAGGCAGCTCCTGAAATTGAGTTTTATTTTTGCTCATGTAAATAAGGCCTAAGGGACTCTTACATGGGATGTGGTGCTCACAGCACTGTAGCAGTTTCCCTTCCCCTACCTACACCAGGCCAGAAGTGCCTTCCAGTCACCACAAACATTCTCCAAATCATGAAAACGATACAGCAGCTTTTAGGGTGACCAGGTGTCCAGTTTACGACCAGAACACCCGGTTGAAAAGGGACCCTGGCGGCTCCAGTCAGCACCGCCGAGTGGGCTGTTAAAAGTCTAGTCGGCGGTGCTGTGACTAGTCTCTACCCGTCCTTTCTCTGCGTTGCACCCCAGAAGCGGCCAGCAGGTCCAGCTCCTAGGTGGGGGGGCCCCCAAAGGGCTCCACACACTGACCCTGCCCCAAGCACTGGCTCTGCACTCCCATTGGCCAGGAGCCACGGCCAATGGGAGCTGCGGGGGCAGTGCCTGTCAGTGAGAGCCACGTGCAGAGCCACCTGCCGCACCTCCACCTAGGAGCCGGACAAACTGGTCGCTTCCGGGGCAAAACGCCCTTCCCCAGCGCAGTGAAAGTGAGTGAGGGCAATAGAGACAGAATGGAGTGAACAGGGTGTGTGGCCTCAGGGAAGGGGCGGGGCTAGGGTATTCGGTTTTGTGTGATTAGAAAATTGGCAACCCTAGCAGGTTTTCATAATCTGATGGTAAAAACACCCCCATCCCATCTACACTACTGCTTAAGGCAATCACAGCTACACTGCTGATAGAGAATGGTTACAAGATTTTCAAATGTTAACAAGGCCCAACTGTCTTGTTGGCCAGGACAAGAGGAAACTGAAAGTGACAGGGAAACTGGTGGGACGAAAGAAACAATTCAAATGAGTGCCACAGAGGATGCATCTTCACGAGGAGAAAAGGTGTGTTCTTAAGTTACCTAAATCCAAGTAAAGTCCTAGCTAAGACAAGGTGGGTCAGGTAATATATTTGAATGGACCAACTTCTGTTGATGAGAGAGACCAAAAAGCTAAACAACAAGCCCTGAAAATACAGACAGAAAATGGGGAATATAAAGGGAACCAATAACCTCTTCTCCCCCCCCCCCCCCGGAGCTGCTGACTCTCCCCCACCCCTCCAGCTACCCTCCCCCCCTCCTCCTCCTGGAGCTGCTGACTCTCCCCCACCCCTCCAGCTACCCTCCCCTCCTCCTCCTCCTCTTGGAGCTGCTGACTCTCCCCCACCCCTCCAGCTACCCTCCCCTCCTCCTCCTCCTGGAGCTGCTGACTCCCCCCCACCCCTCCAGCTACCCTCCCCTCCTCCTCCTCCTGGAGCTGCTGACTCCCCCCCACCCCTCCAGCTACCCTCCCCTCCTCCTCCTCCTCCTCCTGGAGCTGCTGACTCCCCCCCACCCCTCCAGCTACCCTCCCCTCCTCCTCCTCCTGGAGCTGCTGACTCCCCCCCCCAGCTACCTCCCCTCCTCCTCCTCGAGCTGCTGACTCCCCCCCCCTCCAGCTACCCCCCCTCCTCCTCCTCCTCCTGGAGCTGCTGACTCCCCCCCCCCTACAGCTACCCCCCCTCTCCTCCTCCTCCTCCTGGAGCTGCTGACTCCCCCCCCCTACAGCTACCCCCCCTCTCCTCCTCCTCCTCCTGGAGCTGCTGACTCCCCCCCCCTACAGCTACCCCCCCTCTCCTCCTCCTCCTCCTGGAGCTGCTGACTCCCCCCCCCTACAGCTACCCCCCCTCTCCTCCTCCTCCTCCTGGAGCTGCTGACTCCCCCCCCCTACAGCTACCCCCCCTCTCCTCCTCCTCCTCCTGGAGCTGCTGACTCCCCCCCCCTACAGCTACCCCCCCTCTCCTCCTCCTCCTCCTGGAGCTGCTGACTCCCCCCCCCTACAGCTACCCCCCCTCTCCTCCTCCTCCTCCTGGAGCTGCTGACTCCCCCCCCCTACAGCTACCCCCCCTCTCCTCCTCCTCCTCCTGGAGCTGCTGACTCCCCCCCCCTACAGCTACCCCCCCTCTCCTCCTCCTCCTCCTGGAGCTGCTGACTCCCCCCCCCTACAGCTACCCCCCCTCTCCTCCTCCTCCTCCTGGAGCTGCTGACTCCCCCCCCCTACAGCTATCCCCCCTCTCCTCCTCCTCCTCCTGGAGCTGCTGACTCCCCCCCCCTACAGCTATCCCCCCTCTCCTCCTCCTCCTGGAGCTGCTGACTCCCCCCCCCCTACAGCTACCCCCCTCTCCTCCTCCTCCTGGAGCTGCTGACTCCCCCCCCCCTACAGCTACCCCCCTCTCCTCCTCCTCCTGGAGCTGCTGACTCCCCCCCCCCTACAGCTACCCCCCTCTCCTCCTCCTCCTGGAGCTGCTGACTCCCCCCCCCTACAGCTACCCCCCCTCTCCTCCTCCTCCTGGAGCTGCTGACTCCCCCCCCTACAGCTACCCCCCCCCTTCTCCTCCTCCTGGAGCTGCTGACTCCCCCCCCCCTACAGCTACCCCCCCCTTCTCCTCCTCCTGGAGCTGCTGACTCCCCCCCCCTACAGCTACCCCCCTCTCCTCCTCCTCCTGGAGCTGCTGACTCCCCCCCCTACAGCTACCCCCCCTCTCCTCCTCCTCCTGGAGCTGCTGACTCCCCCCCCCTACAGCTACCCCCCCTCTCCTCCTCCTCCTGGAGCTGCTGACTCCCCCCCCTACAGCTACCCCCCCCCTTCTCCTCCTCCTGGAGCTGCTGACTCCCCCCCCCTACAGCTACCCCCCCCTTCTCCTCCTCCTGGAGCTGCTGACTCCCCCCCCCTACAGCTACCCCCCCCTTCTCCTCCTCCTGGAGCTGCTGACTCCCCCCCCCCTACAGCTACCCCCCCCTTCTCCTCCTCCTGGAGCTGCTGACTCCCCCCCCCTACAGCTACCCCCCCCTTCTCCTCCTCCTGGAGCTGCTGACTCCCCCCCCCACAGCTACCCCCCCCCTTCTCCTCCTCCTGGAGCTGCTGACTCCCCCCCCTACAGTTACCCCCCCCTCCTCTTCCTCCTCCTGGAGCTGCTGACCCCCCTCCTCCTCCTCCTCCTGGAGCTGCTGACTCCCCCCCCTACAGCTACCCCCCCCTCCTCCCGGAGCTGCTGACTCCCCCACCCTACAGCTACCCCCCCTCCTCCTCCTCAAGGAGCTGCTGACCCCCCCCCCAGCTACCCCCTCTCCTCCTCTTCCTGGAGCTGCTGACCCCCCCCCCCACAGCTACCCCCCCCCCTCCTCCTCCTCCTCCTCCTGGACCTGCTAACCCCCCCCACAGCTACCCCCCCCTCCTCCTCCTCCTGCTCCTCCTGGAGCTGCTGACTCCCCCCCTCCTCCTGGAGATGCTGACTCCCCCCCCCCCCCCTCCTCGAGCTGCTACCTCCAGCTACACCTCCTCGTGGAGGAGCTGCTACCTCCCCCCGCCTCGGGAGCTGCCCCCACACGCTGGCGGACGGCCCCGACGGGCGGCTCGGTACCTTCCAGGATAGGCTCCATGTTGCCCGCTCAGGGCCGGTCGCGCTCTGTGCTGCACTACGACCGGATCAGCTCCGCCGGCTCCCGCCGCAGTTCAAACCGCTTCCGCCCCGGCCCGGCCGACAGCGCCTGCGCACTGCGCTCGGCTCGACTCGCCTCGCCTCGCCTCCCCGGCCCAAGAGAGACCTGCTCTTGCGACTGGCAGAAAAGGGCGGCGGGTGATTCAGAGCCTCACGATGAGCTGGGGGAGGGGGTGGCCAGTGCTGTGTTTGTATCTGTATCACCCCAGGGGGATGATGCAAAATACTGAAAACTGCCCTTGCACAATCGTCTCCCAGAACCATCACCGCGTGCGGCGTGGTGGGGAAACACACACACAGCGCGGAGTACACAGTGTTACGGGGACACACACACGCACACACGTTCCCCACGGAGTGTCCTGTTTTGGGGACACGCGCACACATTCCCCAGTGAATGCAGCGCTGTGATAGGGTGACAGCGGCCCCCCTTCCCCCTGCAGAGCTGGCCCAAGCCGCTTGCCCAAGCCCCCCACCACGCAGGGCTGGCGGGCATCTCTGCTCCTGGGGGCCCTGCCTCCCCCAGTGCGCGGAGCTGGCATCACCACTGCCCCCCCACCCCCCCGGCACGTTTCTCAGCACCCCACCTATGTCGGGCCACACACATACATTCCCTACTGAGTGCAATATTATGAGAACACACATTTCCCCCTGAGTGCAGTGTTGTGGGGACTAACACACACACACACACATATTCCCTACTGCATGCAGTGTTGTGAATACACACACATTCCCCACTGAGTCCAGTGTTATGGGGGGGGGACACACACATATTCACAAAGTTTATCATGAAATTTTTTGACATTTGATCTAGTGATATCTATGCCTCCACCCAACAACAATATTACTCTGTGGACTTTTTGTGACAGGCAGAGGTGAAAACCTGCAAAATGAAATTTTGCGAAATTCTACCATCCAACTGGGTGGGGCAATAAGTGCAGGTTTCGGTTAAATAGCTGTTTCACATAAAAATGTTAGTCTTGCATGTTTTTTGATGCAAAGCTACCTTCACTCAACAAACAGGCTATTTTCATAGCAATATGGGAGTAGTTAGATAAAAAAAATTGTGTACCTAGGCCATAATTTTGGAAGAAACAGTTCTTTTTCAAGTAGGTAACATTACAAAAAGAAAACTACTTGAACTCTATGATTTTGCATTTTGTTAAGAATATTTGATCAAAGCTCAAGTCCTAAGGTCAAGTCCAGACCTTATTCAGAGAATTTGGGCCCAGTTCTGCTGTCACTGAAATTATTGAAAAAAGAAAAGGAGGACTTGTGGCACCTTAGAGACTAACAAATTTATTTGAGCGTAAGATTTTCCACTGAATGCATCCGATGAAGTGAGCTGTAGCTCACGAAAGCTTATGCTCAAATAAATTTGTTAGTCTCTAAGGTGCCACAAGTCCTCCTTTTCTTTGTGCGGATACAGACTAACTCGGCTGCTACTCTGAAACCTGAAATTATTGAGAATTTTGCCATTGACTTTTGCAATACCAAAATTTGGATGATTCTTGTGTCACACCAAGGTGCCTCCATTTTGGGCCTCTCTAAAATATACAATTTATTAAAGCCACCAAGAAATGAGTGGTGAATTAATTTAGATATATGCAAGTTATATAATCAGTGTATACAAAGTACAATTCCAAAACCCAAGAGAATATAAGCAGTGAAATCTATTAAATATTTACTACGTTATCATTCAGGTGAGAAAAAAAGATGATCCCGTTCTACAATGTAAAAAAAAAAACAAAAAAACCCCAAAACTAGGGCTGTCAAGCAATTTAAAAAATTTATCGTGATTAGTCTCATGATTAATTGCACTGTTAAACAACAATAGAATACCATTTATTTTAAATATTTTTGAATGTTTGCTACCTTTTCAAATATATTAATTTAAATTACAACACAGCATACAAAGTGTACAGTGCTCACTTCACATTTATTTTTATTACAAATATTTGCACTGTAAACAACAAAATAATTGTATTCTTCAATTGACCTCATACAAGTACTGTAGTGCAATCTCTTTATCATGAAAATTGAACTTACAAATGTAGAATTATGTACAAAAAAACCTGCATTAAAAATAAAACAATGGAAAACTTTAGAGTCTACAAGTCCACTCAGCCCTACTTCTTGGTCAGCCGATCACTCAGACAAACAAGGTTGGTTACCATTTGCTGGAGATAATGCTGCCTGTTTCTTGTTTACAATGTCATCTGAATGTGAGAACAGGCATTTGCATGGCACTGTTGTAGCTACCGTTGCAATATATTTACATGCCAGATGCTCTAAAGATGCATATGTCCCTTCATGCTTCAACCACCATTCCAGAGGACATGCTTCCATGCTGATGATGGGTTCTGCTTGATAACAATCCAAAGCAGTGTGGACTGACGCGTGTTCATTTTCATCATCTGTGGGCTAGTCTACACTGGCTAAGCTAAAGTACTTTAACATGGCTTGTGTAGTCATGGCACAGTGCTAGAAGAGAGCTCTCTCAGCCCTCATTGTATACTTTGTATACACTGATTATATAACTTATATTATATAACTAACAGTGTGCTCAGCGCATGGCTCCCAGCGCTGGTGCACTGTTTACACAGGTGCTTTACAGCGCTGAAACTTGCTGCGCTGCGGGGGGGAGGGGGGTGTTTTTCACACCCCTGAGCAAGAAAGTTGCAGCAATGTAAATTGCCACTGTAGACAAGCCCTGAGTCTGATGCCATCAGCAAAAGGTTGATTTTGTTTTTTGGTGGTTTGGGTTCTGTAGTTTCCTCATCAAAGCGTTGCTCTTTTAAGACTTCTAAAAGCATGCTCCACACCTCGTCCCTCTCAGATTTTGGAAGGAACTTCAGATTCTTAAACCTTGGGTCGAATGCTGTAGCTATTTTTAGAAATCTCACATGTGAACCTTCTTTGTGTTTTGTCAAATCTGCTGTGAAAGTGTTCTTAAAGCGAACATGTGCTAGGTCATCATCCAAGACTGCTATAACATGAAATATATGCAGCATGAAGGTAAAACAGAACAGGAGACATACAATTCTCCCCCCCCAAGGACTACAGTCACAAACTTAATTGACGCATTATTTTTTTAACGAACATCATCAGCATGGAGGCATGTCCTCTGGAATGGTGGCCAAAGCATGGAAAGGGAATATGAATGTTTAGCATATCTGGCATGTAAATACCTTGCAATGCCGGCTACAAAAGTGCCATGTGAATGCCTATTCTCACTTTCAGGTGACAATCAATGCAAAGAAAAATCAATGCAAAAATATTTGTTCTTCAACTGAAGCAGAGACTCCAATTTTATTTTCTCTTTCCATCCTATAGTTTTAAAAATGACCGCTTTTGGACCTGCAGTTAATCTGCTGACACAGCACCAGGTTTACTTTTGAGTTTGTGGAATGCTGATAATGGGAGAGAGTCCTACCCTTGTGATTTTTTTAGTCATACTATTAAAACACATCTCTTTGGCATAGCATTCCTCAAAGAGCCAGAATAGAGGAAAACATAGTGCCGTGCTTAAAAATAACAGTCCATCATAGAACTGAGAGCAGGACTCAACACCATGCTAATAAACAGGAGACCTAATTGCTCATGGAGTGGTGTAGTGTGGTTTAGTGAACTTAACTAACTGCTCTCCAGACAGCTCTAGCTGGCTGCAATTTTGGACAGCAGCTGTAAAGAGACTGTATAGCCAGTTTAACTGACCTCTGTGCAATACCCCTGGTGTGAGTGTTTGTGTGGTTCCCCCAGCAGTGTAGAGCTGAAATAGTGGCTTTATCCCACTCCCTGTTCAGTCTTTTGTGGAGGGACATGCTAGAGGCAAGCTTAAGGCAAGAAGGAGAGTATCAAGAGAGGGAGGCGTGTGGTCAGTGCTTCATGCTCCAGCTAGTCTTGGCTGGCTCCAGGAGGCAATTTAAAGCACTTATAATTTAGAGCAATCCCTGTGGTTCACTAACTTACATGGGGGACCAGGCTGCCAAATCACAGGTTGCAAAAAGGTGGTTTAAAATACACCTTTCCCCGCTCCCCAAGCACAACCTTCTGAGAGGCACAGCTCCAAATTGAGACCACTGCCTTTTGAAGCCTTGTGCCACTCATATGCCACAGCAACAGGCATTCTGTAAATGCATATAATAGATTCGATTAGGTGTTCTAGTACTTTAGGGAATATCTTCTTTATGCTGTACATTTTGGAAGTGAATAGCCTATGAAATGAACACAGTATTACTTCCTCTTCCATCGGCCTTATCTATTTCTCCCCTTCTCCATGAATACATCTAAACAGCATACAGTATAATATGGCTGCAAAATATTTTTGCATTTCCTTAGCTCCTGTTTAGTTAGTTACATCCATTATCAAGGTAAGTGGATAGAACAGATGTGACAGAACTAAGTATAGCTCTCAGTGCTGTAACATGTGCAAACAGATTATAGACTAGCAGCAAACGTTGTTCCTCCCATAGAAATTACAAATGTTAGGTAAACATGTAGTTACTGTCAGCAAGAACAAACACATTTTGTTCATTTTAAAGTGGTTTATAATATACTCTTAGTTGTCAGGGGCCAAATTTACCCTTGGTGTGAATTCCTTGAAGTCAATAATGAATTTGGTCCATCTAGTATCAGATAACATGTGAAAGGATGAGCCCAACTGGATTATAAAGAAGGAATATAGATGGCGGCTGTGAGATTTGGTGATCCGAAACGTTAACCCATTTCCTTTGCATCTTTTGAGACTTGCACTCCAATTTGTCTGTCAATAGGTCACAACTGAAATAAATTTGGTCCACTTGAATGTCCTATGATGGTGAAACAAACGAAGAAACTGCTTTTCCTGAAGTATTGTGTAGTTTATCTGACTCTGAGATTAATGACACTCCTCATTTTCTCCTTGTAACCAGAAGCATTGATCAGTCATAATTTATGTAAAGATGAGCTTTTGGTTTTTTTATATTGACAATCATTAAATCACGGAAATGTAGGGCTGAAAGGGAGCTTGAGAAGTCATTAGTCCAGCCCCCTGAGGTGTAGCAGGACCAAATATACCTAGCCCATCCCTGACAGGTGTTCATCTAAACCTCCAGTGATGGGGATTCCACAAGGTCCATTGGTAACCTCTTCCAGTACTTAACTACCCTTATAGTTAGAAAGTTTTTCCTAATATCTAAACTAAGTCTCCCTTGCTGCAGTAAGCCTATTATTACTTGCCCTACCTTCGGTGGACATGGAGAACAATTGATCACTGTCCTCTACAGCCTTTAACAGAAAAGATCCTTTTCTGCAGTAAAGATGAACGTTTGGATCTGGTCCAGCATTGTATGTGCTGTGTTAAGAGCAGGGTGAGAGAATTGCCAGCTTACAGGGATGATATAAACTGTCCAATATTTTAATAAATCCATTGCCAAGTAGGATCATTATAATTCTAGTATGATGAACACGATGACCCCTTGATATTTCCTGGCAACATCTGAGGTAGAACTTGCATTCTTCTGCTTCAAAAATCACAGACCTCTATTATTTGGACTAAAGGACAACCTCAATTTGCTGTTAGCAGCATAGGACAGATGGCACACAATTCTCATTCTGTTCAGTAGATGGTAGTGGTACGTAAATAGGGCCCTACCAAATTCACGGCCATGAAAAACATGTTATGGACCATGAAATCTGGAGTCCCCCCATGAAATCTGGTCTTGTATGTGCTTTTACCCTTTACTATACAGATTTCACAAGGGGAGATCAGCGTTACTCAAATTGTGGGTCCTGACCCAAAAAGGAGGGTCACAAAGTTATTTTAGGGGGGTTGTAGTATTGCCACTCTTGCTTCTGCGCTGCTTTCAGATCTGGGCGGCTGGAGAGCAGCAGTTGTTAGCCGGGTATCCTTCTCTGAAGGCAGCGCCCCGCCAGCAGCAGCCCAGAAGTAAGGGTGGCAATACCATACCATGCCACCCTTACTTCTGTGCTGCTGCCTTCAGATCTGGGCAGCTGGAGAGTGGCATCTGCTGACTGAAGGCCCAGCTCTGGAGGCAGCAGTGCAGAAGTAAGGGTTGCAATACCGTACCATGCCATCCTTACTTCTGCGCTGCTCCTGGCAGCTGCTCTGCCTTCAGAGCTGAACTCCGGGTCAGCAGCCACTGCTCTCTAGCTGCCCAGCTCTGAAGGCAGTGCCGCCACCAGCAGCACAGAAATAAGGGTAGCAGTACCACAATCCCCTCTACAATAACCTTGTGACCCCCACCCCTCCCAACTCTTTTATGGGTCAGGACCCCAAAAATTACACCACCATGAAATTTCAGATTTAAATAGCTGAAATAATGACATTTACAATTTTAAAAATCCAATGACTGTGAAATTGACCAAAATGGACTGTGAATTTGGTAGGGCCCTATACATAAACACCCTAGCCATTTCATCACATTATGATGGTTCTCAGCCTTTTCCACATTATGAACCTGTGTTACAATACAAAAAAGTTTCAGGACTTCCCTCTTTTCTAGACACAAAGAAAGGGAGGAGAATCATGACAAGCTCCCTCTCCCAACCTGTTGTGATCCACCCGTAGGGATAACAACTCCCAGATTGTGAACCCAAAATGTAGAGAATATTCTGCACATTGCTGCAAAAGATTTTATCTGATTAGCAAAGACAAGAAACAGGCACAGTTTGATCCCCAACAAAAAAATCAATATTAAAAATGAAATAATCAGAATAACTTTCTGTGACCGAATGCACTCCTGTATTCGCACCCAACATACTATTGTAAAAATCTTTGTACAATATATGCCTTTTAAGGTATTATTTGAAAACAAATGCTCACTGATCAATAATATCATGGTAAAATGTATGTAACAACATTATATGTGAAGTTATGAACATTAGTTGAAATCATGAATGAAGTGTGTCATGATAGGTCTTTGGAGTGGGTAAACCTGTTTCTCAAAGACAAAGGACAAGCTGATGCCCAGTCAGGTGTCATCAAAGCTGACGGATCATCAGCTATCACTAGGCCATTTTTTGGCAAGGAAAGGGGGCAGGAACAATAAGATCTGGATGCTAGCAAACAACTTAGCAAACCTCCCCCACACCAGACTCCATGCATCCGTGCTTTCAGCTGGAAAGAACTTTATATAAGGGACACTCTCAGCAAGATACTTTTCAAAGTGTGACTGAACTATAAAAGTAAGGGGCAAAACCACCCCAGATTGTCTCTCTCCCTGTCCATCTCTCTTTTTCACCTACAAAGACAAAAGAAACAGCTGTTGAACTTTGAGGGAAGAGTCCTGACCTGAAAAGTTTGGTCAGAAGTGTTGTTAGAAGGATATGGTAAGGACTTTACTTTGAATCAAGTATAGTTTGTTAAGTTAGGCACTAGGAAATGCGTTATCTTTATTTGTCCTATACTATTCTGACCTTTATTCCTCATTACTTGTACTCACTTCAAATCTATCTCTTTGTAGTTAAAAAGATTGTTTTATTCTTTAATTAAAACTAATCCAGTGTATTTACGTTAAATTGTCTGGATAAATCCATTTAAGGTGGGAAGTTGTTGTGTATTGTTCCCTTAAAGGGACAACAGACCTAATATCTCTGGACTGTCTAGGAGAGGGCTGGACAGTATAAAACATACATTTTGGGGGGGAAATCTGGGACTGGGAGCGGGTTGGGGGATCACCCTGCAGTATAACCAAGGCTAGTGAGAGCCAGAGTGTGACCAGAATGTGGCTGGCAGGCTGAGTTATACAGAGACACCCAGGGACATAATGCATGCTGGTGGCTGTTTGTGAGCAATCCAGGTTGGGAGCTACAGCAGCAAGGTATTGCAAGGCACCCCAGTTACAGGGCAAGTGATGACACAGCCCCTCAGTGGTCTGGATAACATCCAGAAATATCACACTCTCCTAGTAAGCTTTAAAACAATAAATTAAGTTTTAGCATATTAAATTAAACCCACAACATCACAAAAAGAAACAACCCAAAAGCTCATCTTTACATAATCAAAACTGATCAATGCTTCTGGCTACAAGGAGAAAATGAGTCATTAATGTCAGAGTCAGAGAAACTACAAAATGCTTCAGGGAAAGCAGTTTCGTCATTTGTTTCACCGTACTTACATAACTTTTTGGTTTAGACTGAGTTTAGAAAGTCAACTAGAAACTTAAAAGAAAACACAGCTAGCAATTTTTCCAATAGTTTTCTTTTACACTGAGGGACATTGCTGCTGCTCTCAGGTTCTGAAAGTAGGCTATGACCAACAGAGATAAAGATCTTGTCTAGTAAATTCAGGGGTAGCCAAAATGATTCACAGATAATGACTGAAGGTTTTCATTTCTGAATATAAACAGGTACAAAGAAGGATGAGGGGACATAAACTTCAATTTTCTTAACCTTTATTACTGTAAACTGAGTGAAACTAAATGGTACGTTTTCAAAATGTAAGGAGATACAGCTGCTTTTTCTCAGTTTGCTTTAGTAATTTTTTACTTCCCTAACTTACAGGAGTGTTGTGAGGATTTATTAATTAATGTTTGCAGACTCTTTTTGTTAGGGTGCCCTTAAGTCCTTTCATGCAGAGAAACATTTACCTTGAAGTTCCATTGTTTCATAATACTGTAATTTAGTGTGAAACAATGGTGCAGCTCTACAGTTTTGACCAAGAGGTCAACCCTAACTGGAGTAAACAGGATGGAGTTGTACATATTTTTTAAGGGGGCTGAGCTTTGCTCTCTTATCAACACAATTTGCGTCAGGGGAAGAGGAAGTGGAGAAGGAGATGGTTACAGAAGAATGGGAGAGTAGCAGGGAAGGAGCATGGCTGAGGTCCAGACAAGATCTGTATGCCAGAAATGAAAAATATAAAACACTGTATGTATGCACACTGCATATTAAATGGTAAAAGTACCTGGATCAGACAGTTTAACATTGTATAACATCAACAACATCCTGGATACTTTCTGCTCACCAGCGGAATCAAATTCCCTTGTCACATGAACGAGGTCAGTGAACTACAGTGACTACTGTTATGTCTGGCTTGTTTCTTCCTAAATCAAATAAAACATAATAATACGTACCATACAGACAAATAGTTCCCTGTCACACATAGGTTATTGCACCTTCTTCTGCAACTAGGGTATTGGTAGATCATCTCAGAAGGAATAGTGGATCTTGCAGTTAACATTCCACAGAGATGCATGGGACATTTCTCGTCTCAGAGCTAGTACTGTTCCATTCTGTCTGCAGATTCAGGTGACTCATGCTTTTAAATGTTTCTTTGTAATCACAAGGGATAGAGAAAAAGACAATTTAAATGAAAGCTCAGATTCTGCCTTCATCACATGACTTCACAGCTGGGGCCCTATGCATGGGCTGATATCCTTAGGCAACCTACATGGTTTCTATAACTTAATCCAGCACTGCCGGCACCCTGTGTGTAATGATGTCACCACCACACACATGCAGGCAGTATACCATTTAGAGGCATTGCCTCCTCCTCCTTCTGTTCCCACCACCCAGCATTTGCTTCTGACTGTAACCCTGGCCTCTTAAAACTGCCTTGCCATCCGTGGGACACTACCAGCACTGGCAGTATGATAGAACAGGGAGCCTCAAATGGGTCCAAAGCCAACTGCACTACAAAATGCAGTCTAGTGAAGAGATCTGGTCCATAACACCAGATATCCTGAAGAAGTAGAGAGCCAATGTCTTCTTTGGTTTTATTTAGGTATCCTGTGTTCCTCCTGAGGTTGTTTTTATGTATGACCTTGCTGGGTATGGCAGCTTTCAAGATAACAATTGTGCCAATCACTTTGTTTCAAATCGGACACATTCTGCCACTACTATTGGGGGTCTGGCATTTTTGTTGAAGTATTTCCTCTATTTTATTTTCCTTACTCTTCTGTAACTATATCAGGGTTAAAGGTTTTTGGTTCAAGAAGCTTAACAGAAGTTAGCATGATGGCTTCTATCCTCCTGCCCATGAGTTAGTGATCCTAATAAAGCATTGTGAAGTGTGTTGCAATATTTGAACAATGCTAAGTATGAAATTTACCAGAGATTTTATATGTAGCTGCTTGTACTGACTTTACTGACTTTTGTGCTAACCCACTTGACTATGCAGAAGTCAGTGCTTTGACATGGTGTGTTTGAACTGAAATATCAAAGAGACTTGCTGACATGAGCCCCGCAAGAATTGTGGGTTATTACTCATTTGGCATCCCATGGTGACCAAATTTCTATTTCCAATGTGTTATTACGTTGCTTGAGCTGAGCTAGTGCGAGTCTGTCTACCGACGCTGGCAATCACACATTCCAGTTGCAATGCAGACATGCCCTCCAAGACCGGGCAAACTTGTACCAGTGTCAGTCAGTGTCAGCTTTCAGCTACCTCTCTGTCACAGGTTTGCAAGGGATGTTGTTAGAGAGCTTATTCCTTCACTCTCCCACTTCCCTGGTCCTTCTCGCATGAACAGAGAGCAACAATACCCGAAGTCCGAAGGTGCAAACAATTCGATGTTTATTGGGGTGAACTTCCAGCAAGCTTAAATACAAGTTCCTTTTTCCTTATTTTTGAATCCCAACTTACTTCCTGTTTGCCCCTAATTTATATAGTAATATTCTTAGCTATACCTTAACCAATCATTCTACTGAAATTTAACTAACCAATCCTAACATATTGTAACATGATTAGCTAATCAATTATATCCCACCACCTTAATTAGATTACACCCAGCAAAATTAATTATACAGCAGACAGAAGCAATCACAGAACCAGACAGAGATTATACAGACAAGCAATAGCAAAGTGGGAACTATAATGACAAAACAATACAGAAGTGAGGATTTCACATCCCAGCTATTGATAAGTGAGTTCTTGCCAGACAGGATGCTATCAAACTAAGTTTCCTTTTACATTTTCTAGGCACTTCCCTTTCTCTGGAGGTGATAGGAATTATCAGGACAGGATTGTATTCAGGACAGGATTGTATTCCTAACAGCCCAATAGCACCTTCTTTCAATGTGACTAGTTTGGAATGTGAGGATGTGACTGTTCGCTTCCTGGCTTATGGCTGCCTCTGCTGCTTAGCCAAAGGCCTTAGCCTAAGCACAGGGCCTCAAACTGTCACAGTAAGAGAAGGCCCTTACACCAGCAGACAGTGATTTTGATTCTTTCTTTTATACCTCTAACTAGCCAAGTAATAAGAATACCCCTAAATTCTTAAAGTACAGGCCTTTACAGACAGGCCTGAATATCTATATCCTAACAGATGTGTTGCAAAAGATTGAATTGACTTGGCTAGCAAAACTTCTTTGCTCTTTTGTTTTGTTCCGTTTTTTAAAAAGACAGAATACAAAAAGGGGAGAGATAGGAAAGAGAATAAATAAAGTGGAGAAGGAAAATGACACACAAGGGAGGAACCCAAGTCTCACATTCCACGTTTTTGTCAGGATAGAGGTCAGGTGGAGGCGAAGTCATTGGCTCCCTCTCTCTGGCCCTATGCGATCAGGATTCCTTCAGGATCAGACTAATGAAGACCCAACAGTGTCATGGTAGTCTAGGTTCCCAAGAGACAGTGAAAGTGGCAACCATGATGGTAAAGCTCACTCCTTCCAATCCATGTGTTCCCTTGCTCTCTATTAGTGACCCTCAGATAAACAATGTATAGGAAGGGATGGTAGACTCATCCCACAAACATTAACCAGTTACAGCACATTTTAATGATATTAACTATAAAAATCTCCTCCCACTTCTAGAATCTTTTGACCTGATCTGGCATTTGTTCCTGTCCATTGAGAGGTTTTTCCTTTATAGTAATCTCACTTGGCAACTAATTTCTTGTAAAGAAGTTTACAGAGGACATTCTTGCAAGGATCACAGTGGTCTTGACTTTGTTTAATGAATGTTTAACAGTTTGCAGTCTCCTTCATGCTTCCGCTGGAATGTAATGTTAGATCTCTGAACATGAAGATGTATGGAGGATTTCAGTCTTTCTGATATACGTACACACACACTACCACTTTCTTCCAGTGGCTACAATCCCTTTGCCAGCTCTCTGCCACATTCTTTTACAGTCCATATCCTTCAGGGGGCTTCATTTGTTCCACATTTGCAAATTTTTAATTTGACACAGTGACTCAGAAGAGCACTGGTAAAAGACACAACAGACTAAGAGCAAGTCAAAGTGTAAAACTCACCTTTATGATCTGTCAGTGGATTTGACTGAGTAAAACAAAGATCCTCATTGTGGACAATACTGATCTGCAGTGTACATAAAATATCTACAGTGGTGTTCAGAGAGGAACATAAGTAAGAAAATAAATGGCAAGCATATGTTGACAAGAATACTCTGTAAAAAATTTAGATAAATTCAAGAAACAAAGGATAAATCCTGAGTAACTGGACTGTGCTTTGGGAAGGGCCACAAGGGCTGTGAAGGATTGAATCCTACATTAACAAGCTGTAGCCCCCACATCTGCTGCTCTCCCCTTCACAGGGCAGAGCAGGGCTTTTGTGGGCTATTCAGCTCCCACCCAGAAGACCCCTCTGGAGGAAGACAAAAAGAGTTTTCACTGAGAGCAGCTCTGCAGATGCATGGAGTACAGATGCCCTACATGAGTTCTTTGAATCCTGCTCTCTCTCTCTCTCTCACACACTCCCTCCCTCCCCCACCACACAGTAGAACCATGTCAGTTCTATTGTGTTCAACGGCTTCAGCAGTTCAGTTCCCCCCTTTACACTCATACAGCAACAAACTTTAAACAATGCAAAGAGTATGCTTTGTTATTATACCCAGGGTTATCATAATTGTTTAGCATTTTAATATCTGTAATAGAGAATTGAAAATCTTATTGTCTTCTGGGAAACAGTAACTGGGTTGCAGGTCTACTGTTTGATCCTCAAGAATGTTGCCAAAAGCCGACTCAAATTTTTCTAAAAAGGGCATTAGCTTTGGTATGTGAACAACTAGGTGGTGCTATTCTGCTTTGAAATTTGTGAAGGCTGCAAGACAGATGAATCATAGAAGAGAAATGTAGTCTGTAAAAATAAATGTATAATCAGCACCCAGTGCACAATGTATGCTAGATAGTCACCCAAGTACCCCACCAAGAGAAGGAGTGTGCATGCAAGTTTTCCTGCAGTAATGTATGGCATTGACAGTATGACAGTGATGCAAATGACTGTCAATACACAGTAATGAAGCAGAGAAAAGAACGGGGGGAGGGTCCCAATTTTCCTCTCACTTCTTCCAGTTGGTCTAGTAATCTTAGGAGTTACTTGCCGATACTGAATTTTAAGAAGGAAATATGATTTTTCAAGTTGATGGTTAAATTTGCTTCTTCACTTAAATCCACGTGCATTTAGCAGTGAGTAACATTCAAATTTTGCAGAATTAAGGGTTTTTTGGTAGTTGTTTTTGCACCAAGATGAAGCCAGTGTTTAAAAAAAAAAAGTCTGTGAGACTGTCCCATTATTGTTAATTGTCAAATAGAAAAAAATTACTTAGTTTTGATTGGAAAAATATAATTTGATTTGAAATAAAAGTTTTTATTTCATTCAAATTTATTGAAATAAAAATATATTTGTGGTACTCATTTTTTATTTAGGCCTGTCTGTAAAGACCTGTACTCTAAGAATTTAGGTGTATTCTTATCACTTGGCTAGTTATAGAGGTATAAAAGAAAGAATCAAAATCACTGACTGCCGGTCTCTTACTGTGACAGTCTGAGGCCCTGTTCTTAGGCTAAGGCCTTTGGCTAAGCAGCAGAGGCAGCCATAAGCTGGGAAGCGATCGGTCACATCCTCACATTCCAAACTACTCACACTGAAATAAGGTGCTATTGGGCTCTTAGGAATACAATCCTGTCCTGATAGTGCCTATCACCTCCAGGGTAAGGGAAGTGCCTAGAAAATGTAAAAGGAAACTGAGTTTGATAGCATCCTGTCTGACAATAGCTGGGATGTGAAATCCTCACTTCTGTATTGTTTTGTCATTATAGTTCCCACTTTGCTATTGTTTGTCTGTATAATCTCTGTCTAGTTCTGTGATTGTTCCTGTATGCTGTATAATTAATTTTGCTGGGTGTAATCTAATTAAGGTGGTGGGATATAATTGGTTACATAATCATGTTACAATATGTTAGGATTGGTTAGTTAAATTTCAGGAAAATGATTGGTTAAGGTATAGCTAAGCAGAACTCAAGTTTTACTATATACTCAGCAGTCAATCAGGAAGTGAGTGGGTGGGTGTGTGTGAAGGGGGAAATGGGAACAGGGAATGGGGGTGGGGAAATTGGAATCATGTTTTGCTAAAGGGGGAAATGGAAACAGGGAATGGGGGTAAGGAAATTGGAATCATGTTTGGCTAAGGGCAGGAATGGGAACAGGGACACAGGTGTAAGGCTCTGTGGTGTCAGAGCTGGGAAGGGGGACACTAAGGAAGGACACTGGAATCATGCTTGCTGGAAGTTCACCCCAATAAACATAGAATTATTTGCACCTTTGGACTTCGGGTATTGTTGCTCTCTATTCATGCGAGAAGGACCAGGGAAATAAGTGGGTGAAAGAATAAGCCCCCTAACAGTTCTTTCTTACCCCTCCCCTTTTTTCTCTACCCATTTCTCCCTGGAAAAGAGGGGAAAATGGGAAAGAAAGGGTGGGGAGAAGAAAAAAGTATAAAGAAATACAGATTTTTTTTAGTTGAATTGAAATTAAAATTTTAGATGAAAAAGCAGACAGTGTTTGAGAAATACACACAACAGAAATGAATCTGTTGGCTGTTATCTTCCATGTTTTTAAACAATGTACAAATATAATAAAGTACAAATTAGCCCAGGTTTCTATTCTGCAGAAATAATGTATATTCCTTCTGCATGGAAAAACAGGATGCCACATCAAGTACTAGTACAGGCTAATGGCTATTTAAGGCTGTCCTGGAGAGAGGTCAATGTCACCTGCTTCAGAGGAAGGTGTAAAATGACCATAATGCCCTGGTGCATTATTGCAAAGAAGGAATATTTTTCTTGATGTTTGCTGGTGTCCGTGTTATGCCCACAAACATGGGGACTGATAGCCTCTAATAATTTTTGTCTTGTGTAACTGCACTAAAGGAGTCTGGCAGAGGAAAGAGGAAGTCCGGGAAGAATGGGCAAGAAGAATCATACAGAGGATGGCTTGCAAGCCACCCATTTTACTCTCCTCATGGCTGCAGTCCTGAGGGTAGAATTGAAAGCTAACCAGTTCTAACTCACAGAATGCTTTTCAGCAAACTTTTCACCCCCAAAAGGTGTATGCTGTTATTCTTTTCGAGTTCTCCTTGTATGGAAGTTCCTGCCCCAGTCATTGTATTTTTATTCTCTATATTTTTGCTGTTTTTGCTATCACAACACTCTCTCAGTAAGGTCACCATGGGTCTTGATATCAAGTCCATGTTGATGGTCCTGGTTTACTGAAGAGTGGTTTTCCATAGACAATGCTATTGGGTGAGCAAGACAAGAGGAATGGCTTGCACTCAGGACTGATGCCCTAGCTATGGTGGTAAAGTCCAAAAAATAATTCTCTCCAGAGATAGAAGGCACTAATATGTGTTGTAGAAGCAGTTCATCATCATGCTTCTGATGCTGGATGGGAGGACAGATGTTGGAGGAAGGGCAGATCCTTGTTTCACCTGAACCTTAGACTGGTGTGCCTCCCTCACAGTTTTTTGTATGGAGTTCTGTTACATGCTGAGATGGGGCCAGACTACGAGAATGTCAGAACTCTGGGTGGAGTTTGTTGCTTGTTTTTCAATCTTGCTATTTTATTGTTTATGCTGTTGGTCCATTCTTATGGCCTGCACTCGTGACTTTACCAAGAGCTTTCCTGGGTTTCTCTGAAACCTCAGGCTCCATTTCTCTATTCAACACTTGCATTTCCTTGAAGAAAGCAGATGGACATGTGAGAGTGTGATTCCAGTGACAGTGGGTCACTCTGAAGCAGGTCTACGAGCCAAGCAACTTCGCACTCACACCAATGCCATGCATGTCGTTCTGCCTGATACCAGATAAATGGTATGACTGCAGCATTCAGAAGTCATCCTACGAAGGTGACAGCAGCAAAGTGTCTTCTGATCTCTATGGTGCTATGGTGGATGCCCATTGCCAGGCCCTCCTGGTCAATGGTAACTGAAATTACCACAGGTAAATCATGGCTCCCATGTGTACACTTGTATGTGATTCTCCAGACAATGCCATCTCTTCTTTAGAAAGCCATCAAGCCTGTTGAAGATCATGTTCATATTACTGTTGAGCTCATGCTTTCTTCACCCTCCATTCCCTCCTGTTTACTACATTTACTCATTGCATTTTGTCTTAAGTTAGATTGCAGTCTCTTAAGAGTAGGGACCATGTTCTCTTATGCATAGTATAGCAACTAGCACAATGATATTGATAGTGACTGGGCCTCTGAGCACTACTATGATGCAGATAATACTATTGCTAAAGAATAAATCGGATTGTATAATAATGACAAATGCTTTTTTATACTTGTTCAGACTTGACAATCATGTAATCAAGAAGGATACTTGAACAGTGGAGGAAGGAGGTACAAAGAGTTTTTGAGCCCCATGTGGCTGGCAAGATAGGCTGTGTCATATTGGATGGTTGGGATATTCATTAATAACACCTGGGAAATCAGTAAAGGTGGATAAACAGTGTGAAAAATAATTCCAGACTGGTCGCCAATCAGAGATTTAAATAATTGGAATGTTATGTGACTTGATATAAGCTAAGAGATTGGTATTGACCAACTCAGTCTCTCTATAGTGAGCTAGGAATTGGGGATGTATCAAATACTAGTCCAGTGAATTTCCATTCTGAATTGTCCACTCTACTTCCAAACTCAAGCCCAATTATTACCATAAACAATGTACACAAATAGATTATTATTCAGCCCTTGCTGGATTTCATCTGATCATTTTTACCACTATTGAGTGCAACAGTAGTGTCCCTTCCCAAATTCCACTGCTTCTTTCTCATCTATAAAATATTTAAAAAATATTCAATAGCTATTCAGCCCTGCATTTGACCCTCTTAATTTACTCGGAATTGGGTGTATCCAGGATTTCTCTTGACCATCTGTGTCCTCCAGATATCCTTGGGATTCTGACTTTCTCAGCAAGATAACTCCATTTATGCCTATTTTGCTGTAACGAGAGATGTTGCATTCTCTCACAACAGGAACTGATGGAGATATATCTTAGTTTGGACAGATCTGAAGTTAGTCTGGTTTCACTCTAAAGACTGACTGTGTAAAAATGGCATCTTCTTACTCAACAGATCTGATCCCTGGGTCTATCTGCCCACTTCAAGGACAAAAGTCCTACAGAACCCACACAGATCTAGGAGAAGAAGATGCATTCTATTCTTTTTCACACTTCATCAACATAATAACTATATTGTACATGCAGAGCCAAATTCTGCTCTTAGTTGCACAGGTGTAATTGAGGGCATAACTTGAAAACAATGGGATTTACAGGGCATAATTAGAAGGCTGTGGAGTAATTTAAGGCAGAATTTGGACCACAGACCAAATCATATTATTGATGATGATGAATGAGAATGCTTGACTTTTCAGATCTCTTGAATTTCAGAATTGAGTTTGCATGGCTGATTGATAACTAACACTTGTAAACAATAAAGATGGAACCCATGATGTCACTTTTACAGAGTCCATATGGAGATCTGTTTGTAGTGGATCTTCAGAAGGGTTTACTAGGGGTCTGGCAAGCTGATATTTTTCTGAGCTATTTGAGTTTCAGGTGAACCCAAATATAAGGCCAAACTTCTCCAGGTTTGCCCATCCATATGTAACCCTTCTGCCCATCAGAGTTGGCAGCAACAAGGGCCGGGTTCAGTATCTAGGGGTTTCAGTCCAATAACACAATGCAAAACCAGCTCGAGCCCCCACCCAGTGACCTGGGACAAATATATACCACCCCCGCTGGGCGCCTCCAAGAGGCAATACTTCCCCTCTCGCAAGCACAGAATCTGAGTGTAGCAAAAGCCTTTTAATAACAGAGAGAAACAATGTGGCATTATGTTGGGGAAACACCACCAACAGGATTTATAACACATGAGCAAAAAAACCCACCCCGAGCAAATTGGGGCATGACCTTTCCCTTTGGTTCTTGAGTCCAGCAACCCAAAGTCACCCAAAGTCCCAAAAGTCTCTGTCCCTGGTCAGTGCAACACCAGAGTTCAAAAGTTTATCTGCAGGGTTTTACCTCCCAACCTGGGTGGAGATGGGGGTGGGGTAAGGGGCACCTTACGTGGTCCAAAGCCAATTGCCCCAACCTCTCCATGGGGCTCCGCTCTGCTCCACCAGCCATCCCAAGAATTGCTCCACTCTGCCAGCCACCCCCATGAACTGCTCCAGCCATCCCACGAACCGCTCTGCTCTGCCAGCCATCCCACAAACTGCTCCACAATATATCTTCAGGCTCCCCCACTACTTAATACACCACCCAGTGATTTCAGCTTGTAGTAGAGGAGCCTCAGTGCTGGTGCACCATTAGCCTAAAGTGAATTCAGCTCAGCAGCCTGTAACTAGACTCCTAATAGAATCAAAATTAGCTCTGATATTCCCATAGAGAAAGGAGACAGTACAATTAGCATGTAAGGCCTTCACCAAGGGGGACTATACCACCAAGTATTACTATCTATCCCCAGCCTCTCTCAATTTGCTGAGTTTTGGAACCCATGTCCCTTGCCTAGCGAGTGCTATTTGGGTGATGGCGAGTCCCTCCATCATAACAAAAGGCCAAGTACAGTTCCACTGTCCTTGATTCACATAATCAGGATAATAACAATTTATTCTTCCTGCCCCAATAACAGAGAAACTGGGGATCCCACAGCAGCCAAAGTGACCACGCTAGGCAGGGTGGGTGTGCCTATTCAAATTAGATCAGCCCCTGAAGTTCTTTTCCACAACTTGCCACAACTCACCACCAGATGTCAGGGTGGAGCTCATCCTGACTCTGCTTACACATATATAGAGTTAAACAACAAACCAGCCCACAGGCTCTTTTAAAAAGTCAAAGTCTTTAAGGAAAATAACAATAGGAGGCATGCTCAACTAGAAAAGTGAGAATGTGATAAAGCTCACAGTATAAATTGTGTACTTGCTTTGGAAATCTGCCCAAATCACATAAACCCTACTGGTGTTCATTTCTCTTTGATATGATGCATAGGCAAAAAAGATTCTTTGCACATGTTCATGACCAATTATAGTTTTGATTTTATGTGTGTCTTGATTATGTGTGGAGCTGAGGCAAATAAAGTTTTAAAAAAGTAAATAAATAAAATGAAAAGCAATGTAACCATCAAACTTTGTGTAGGGAAAACTGAGTTATGACATAATTGTTAATCTTGGGAGCCTTGTCCTTCTTTACACTTTACCCCTATTGTCTGTTATCCTCTTGTATGTCACCTTTAAAATTTGATCATAAGCTCTTTTTGGGCAGGAATCTAGTTTTTTTAATTCAATTATGCTATTTTTGGGTGCTAAGTATAGAAAGTTAGTGTGTTCTCCTTAATGCAAAAGTCCTGACAACTGTGTTATCAGCAACACATCACAGCTGTCTCAAAATGCTCAGGTCAGGTATTATTAAAGATGGAGCAAAGAGCAGATATTCGAATCTGTATCTGAATTAGGTTAGAGTAGGGTTTACGTTTGATCAAACAAAGTTGTTCTTGTGAGATTTTAGCCCAAAACAGAAAAAAAACCCTTTATTCTGACCTAACTTTTGAAGTCTTGACTTTGCAACTTTAAGAATGTACTTTTAACAGATTTTTTTTTTGCATGCAGTTTTTTAGTTGTTTTTTTTTTAAACAAATTGAAAAAACAGATATTCCATCATGTGGCATCATACTGACACCTACATGGGTCATCAGCAGGTTTGGCACCTTGAAATCTACTGTACAGCCCCTAGTCTCTTGAGCTAATGGAGTAACAGATAGGAGTAGTATGTTGTCAATCTATATGTGGACCTGTACTAGAGGGGAATGAGACTCACACTTTGCCAGTGGGTTTCACAGATATTTGCTGATAGCAGAGGAGTAGTCAGACACAGAAATCTGGGGTTACATTCCAGTCTCTGGAGGGGAGTGAGCTCTAGTGGGACAGACTCTTCAGCTCATTTCTCCCAAAGTGTAACCTCTTCCAACCTGCCCCTGTCCCAGTACTGTCACTTCCCTACCCCTAGCTCCTTAGCCCAGTCTCTATTCTCCTTACCTAGCTAGTCCTAGGCTCGACTCCTCAGGCTTTTCATCCCAGTCTTTTTACCCAGAAAGTCTGAGTTTCATTTCTCCAGACTCCCAGTATCCCCACCCCACCCTCAGGACCCTTGCCAAGCCACTCCCAGTCCCCCTTCACCCACTCCCAGCTACTGCATCCCAGTCCCCTGCCCCCGTCTCACTGTCCATCTCCCAGTTTCCTTGCTCAGCCAGTCACAGTCCTCCCACTTGGCTCCCAGCTCCTGTCTCTTGACCCAGTCAGTCCCAGCTCCTGCTCCAGGTCCCAGTCTCCTTGCAAACCTGTCCTGCTCTCACCCACACCCCATATGCCTGTCAGCCTCCAGTCCAAGTTTCTGTTCCCCATCCCCACCAGGCTCCTTGTTCCAGTCTACTCCCCTGCCTTCTCCCCACAGTCCCAGCTTGTTTCCCCTCTGCATTCAAATCAGAGAGCTTCCTCTCCATGTTATTTGGGCTCAGCGGGGGGCAGGAGGGAGGCCATTGGGAGCACAGGAGAGACAGGCTCCCTGCTCTCCATTCAGGTGTCTGTACCTGACCTGGCCTGCAGCAGCCCAGAGCTGCAATTGCTGTGAAAGTCTGGTTCAGCCCTGGGTTAGAACATGCCCAGTGCAGATGGAATCTTTCAGGAATTGGCTGCTAAAATCAAATACATCTTTATTGAGCATGTGTGACCTGCAATTTGGCAAAGTCTTTTCAAATTGGCTAAATTTGGGCAGATTTTCATGAGAATGGCAAAGGCACATCCCTTGCACAAAGGTCACTCCCCTGCCAAATGTCAAATCCCTGCGCCAAAGCAGGCAGGTGCTAGAGTTTTTCAAAGAATAAGTCACAAGAATTTTTTTTACCGGGGCATAACAATGTATTTTCCCTAGACTCATTCTCAGAGATGTCTGAACCATTTTATTTGAGTTATTCCAAAACATTCAACCTAAGGCAGACACATGGCATGGAAAATTTCAGCCCAAATGGCTGAAGTTTGGCAAAGTTACAAGCAACTGAAAACAGGGTCTTATAATGGGAAATGTTAGGCAACCTTAATCATAGGCAGAGCTACCAGTTAAAAAAAAACCAACTGTAAATATGTCTATAAAAATTTATATATTTGACTGTATTCATAAGAACGTAAGAAGGCCATACTGGGTCAGACCAAAGGTCCGTCTAGCCCAGTATCCTGTCTTCCAACAGTGGCCAATGCCAGGTGCCAAGAGGGAATGAACAGAACAGGGAATCATCAAGTGATTCATCCCGTCGACCATTCCCAGCTTCTGGCAAACAGAGGCTAGGGACAACATCCCTGTCCATTCTGGCTAATAGCCATTGATGGACCTATCTTCCAAGAACTTATCTAATTGTTTTTTTAATCCTGTTATAGTCTTGGCCTTCAAAATATCATCTGGCAAGGAGTTCCACAGGTTGACTGTGCATTGTATGAAAAAATACTTCCTTTTGTTTGTTTAAAACCTGCTGCCGATTAATTTAATTTGGTGACCCCTAGTTCTTGTGTTATGAGAAGGAGTAAATAACACTTCCTTATTTACTTTCTCCACACCAGTCATGCTTTTATAGACCTCTATCATATCCCCCCTTAGTCATCTCTTTTCCAGTCTTATTAATCTCTCCTCATACAGCAGACATTCCATACCCCAATCATATTTGTTGCGCTTTTCTGAACCTTTTCCAATTCCTATATATCTTTTTTGAGATGGGGTGACCACGTCTGTCTCTTCCCTGAACATTAGTATGCAACTTGCCTTCTTAGATTTTAAGCTTCATGGGCAGGAAACTATTTTTATATTCATTTGTACAGTGTCTAGCACAATGAGGCCTCAGTCCTGAGTGTGGCCTTTCGGTGCTATAGCAATATTATTATTGAATAATAATAGTATAATTGCAAAATTAGTCCAGAAGATCCAATGCAATTCTTTCCCTGATCATTGACTTACAGCTTATTACCACTCAGAAGTGTGCATGTCTACTCAGTGCTCCTACTGAAGTCAATTTGGGCATAATCTTTTTTGTTGTTGCTGCTTTTCAACACTAATTATCACTACAGTACTTAAATATTTTTCTACCCAAAGTTGCTCTATCCATTTGTCAGCCCATGGCCATAGTCTGATTCTTGCTTGGTCTTGGCTGGCTTCTCATGGCATAACCTTATGGTTGTCAAGAAGACATCAAAGATGGTTTAAAAACAGTAAGTAGATACTCGATAGTGAATCAGTCATCTTGTGTTAATATTGAATTATATAGTGGCATACAATGATGAGTCACTCAGTTATTATTGACACTATTCTTTTAGAGCACAGGTATATGTGTACAAGTAACTCTACTATCAAGACTAATGGGACTACTCTCTTGAGTAAAGTTACTCTAAATCTTTCCAGTAAGGAGCCTGGCACTGTACTAATGCCCAAAATGTGCTAAGCACTTTCCAAGCATAAAGACCCAGCCCAAACATTACTACTTAATATCAAGTCAAATGATAAAGCTAAAAACTTACTAATATTTTCATTTCAGTAGTGTCGTGTACATTTTGAAGCATATATATTGGCATTTTAACAGCTTGATATTTGACTTCCTTTTGTGAACGCCAGGACATTCCTTTGATGTAGATTATTGTTATTCCCAAGGGATTATGTGAGAATCACTGTAAATATCTAGCAGTAATGTGACAAAAATGTCCAGCCAAAGATAGGAAAAAAGCCATCTTTACTAAACATAGTCTTTCAGTTCTAAGTAGAAAATTTTATTTTACACAGCAAGATTAAAAAAAGCTATTTATTACTGATTTTGTCTTTGTAGATTCTGTGTACTGAATAAAAGATCTTATGCAAAGTCATAAAGTTATTGTTATTTAATTTATGCAAGATTTTTATTTACCATCTGTCTGTTTGGTTTTATCTCATTTACATTTATTTATTTAGTTTTGCTAAAGTGAATTATTTTAGTGGGTTTTTAAAATTTCTTTTGATCATTGCTATCAAGGCTTTTTTTTTCTTTTGATCACAAAGAGAAGTGTGAAACAATGTGTCTGTGAAATCCCTTTTAAACAAGGCTATATCCAAAATACTTTCCCCAGTACGGAGAGTATAAAGGGAACATATTCCCTGTCTCAGATTTAACCTGGTACATATTCAAGGCATATAAATAGAGAAAAAAGACTTAAGTAAGCAAAAAAAAAGTTTTAAATCATTGTCTAAAAGACTTTTAAAAGTATATAAAATTATTCAGACTGGCTGATGTGCTTTGGATGTACATTTATAATGTCTATACTTTTTATTATATTGGTGTACAAACAAGTTTTATACAACTGTTGTCCAACTTCTGAAAAAACCTGCCCTCAAATCTATGCTAATCTTTTAAATGGCTTTACAGATTAGTATACGTTCTTTTTTTTTTTGGTTTGCATTTCTGCCTTATAGAGGATGAAATCCTGTAGTTCTTTCCCAGGCAAAATTTCAGTGTCCTTTTTCCCTGGATAAGTACCCTAGAAACAGGATCTAAAATGTGACTTACAGAATTAGAATGATTATATGATATAGAATCATAGAATCATAGAAGATTAGGTTTGGAAGAGACCTCATGAGGTCATCTAGTCCAACCCCCTGCTCAAAGCAGGACCAACACCAACTAAATCATTCCAGCCAGGGCTTTGTCAAGCCAGGCCTTAAAAACCTCTAAGGAGACAATACAATAGGATATGACATACGATAGATAAAAGCCCCAGATTTCTTTAAAGAAAGAAAACCACAATTTGAGTGCTAAAATTAGATTTATTTTTATTAATCAGCCTAGGAATCAAACTAGGAAAAAATGGCTCAGCTATTGGTCAAACAGAGACAAATACAGGTAGAATAAAACCATGCTCTCTTTTTATCTACTGTTTCTTATCAACCATAGGGATTCGTCCTTCCAATTTGCTTTAATATCATAATGCATCTCTCTGAATCTCAATATTCAAATCTACATCAAAGAAGCCTTCCTCATCTGTACAAGTACATTTTCCATAATTTTGTCCCAGCCCTATTGTTTGATCTCCTTTTAAAGAAACAATATAAAGCTAGGTTTCAGAGTGGTAACCGTGTTACTCTGTGTCAGCAAAAACAATGAGGAGTCCTTGTGGCACTTTAGAGACTAACAAATTTATTTGGGCATAAGCTTTCCTGGGCAAAGCTTATGCCCAAATAAATTTGTTAGTCTCTAAGGTGCCACAAGAACTCCTCATTGTTTTTAATATAAAGCTAGGAATTCTGTCCAAAATGTTCCAGCCTGGGTGCCTCAAGTTAGGCTCCTAAAACTATATTTAGGCACCTAATAAATGTGGCTTGATTTTCAAGTGTTGAATACCTGCAGTCTACTTAATTTCCATGGGATCTGTAGATGTACAGCGCTTCTGAAAAGCAGGTCACTTTTATGTAGATGGCTAAATACAGATTTGGGAGTCTAAATCTGTGGCACCCTGATATTAAAATGTTGCCTTTATGTATTAGAGATGGGATGAAGTCACAAAATTCAGGCCCAGGTCTTGACTTGAGTTCTAATTCCAACCTTTAAATGCTGGGAGTGTTTGGATGTAGGTTGATTAATATCGTCCCATCCCTAACATGCATTACCTTGGCAATGTTAGCCATGACTATATTTAAAGTTGCATAAAGCCTTCTAGTTTAACTGCTGCTTTCATTTGCTCATAACTTTCCAAAGTTTACACCTTCTGGACTGAAATTTTCCAGTGCAAGTCTCTGTGCAAAAGTGATTGGTGTCTGTGTGTGCAAGTTTGAACCAAAATAGTTCCACTTGTTTGAGTCCAAGGAGAATGAAAAAATAAACTTCCCCCATTATATAGAATAAAATATCATAATCCTGTGACTTTTTCTCACAGTTCTAGGGTCAAAACAACTAGGCTAGAATGTTAATATTTGGCATGAAAATAAATCTCATTGAGGAAGCATGCCTTTGAATGTTCCCATGAACTGTTTCTGGCTTATTTTCAAAGTATGAGCATTTATAAAAAAAATCACACTGAGTATATGCAACACGTTTTAAAAAGCAGTGTTGAGCTTGTAATGTGTGTTGCTTACAAGGCTAACTTAATATACTGTATTTGAGAAATAGTAGGCCAGACTATTAGCCTCATTCCTTCTCCTCTGTGATGCTGCGGCAGAAGAAAAGATATGGAAAGCTGGGGTTACTCTTGCAAAGGGGAATCTCCAAGTATCATAAACTCAGCATGGCCAGGTCTGCATAACCAGCCTGCACCTCTTCCCCAGATTAGGTAGGTTCCGTGGACTGGTCAGGGGCATGGCTGAGGCATGCCTCATATTCTGGTGATCCTGGACTGGAAGAATTGGACCGTTATTGCTGAAAAAGTTTAGAGTAGCCCTGAAAAATAATTTCATATAGTGCAATGTGCAGCTTTTTTTCCTCCACGCCACTAGCTAGTCATTGAAAACTCACCCAGAATCAGTCATTGAGTAAAACTGTTCTGACGTTCTGCCGCTTTGAGATTTTTCTTTTTAACCAGAGCTTCTCTGGTTCATGTGTTCAGAGCTTCTTGAATGACAGGGACATCTATTGCTTTTTGTCTCCCACTGCAAGACCAACTCCAGAGGTCACTGAGCAGCACTGCTTGGATAGATTTCTATTATTTGGAGATACATGAAATATTAATCACTCTGTGTATTCTAAATTTTATCTAGCACAACATTCCAGCTGTCACATTAAAAAAAAATGTTATACAGAGATCCTGCTAGGACACCTAGGTCTCCCTCTGGAGACAGAAAGAGAGGTTAGTCAGCCCTTGTGTCACTAGACAAATGACAGTACAGCTGGATATGAACAGTGTCCCAAAGAATGAAAAGGGGGAAAGGACGACAACAAAGTGTAATGAAACTAAGTTGTGTGGGGGTGCCCAATGATATGCCATGTGAATTAATGTTAGGCTTGGTTGTATCTCACATCTTTACTAATGATCTGCAAGAAACAGTAAAAGCACACATGAATTAATTCACAGATGATACTAACTTGTGAACACCAGAGAGCATAGAGAAATAATATAAATGGATGTAGAAGATTAGACACATGAATAGAAGATAATATAAGATCCAACCTTGAAAAATGCAAACTAAGACATTTGGGAAAAATAATCTAAAACACAGATATCCACTGAGAGAGAAATGCATGGAAAGTAATAATGCCAGAAATGACCTACTGGTAATAATAGACAGAAAACCTTCTGTGTGCTTGCAATACAACGCAGTGATGACAGCAGTGCCAGTCAAAGTCTTCAGTTACATAATCAGAGACATCTAGTCATGGACAAGGAGGTGAGAGAGAGAGAGAGCAAGAGAGACTGTGCATGTGTGTTAGATAGATGCAGAGAGAATGGAACTAAAATAGCACACTCAGGCCCCAATCCAGCAAAGCATGTTATCATATGCTTAACTTTAAGCATATGGACCCTGACTGAGCAAGTTTTACTTAAGCACATGTGTAACTTTAAGCACAGAAGCAGTCCCATTTGTCAATGGGATTAGTCACAAACAAAGTTACTCACATGCTTAAGTACCTTGCTGAATCAGGGTCATGTATAGCTCCGAAGACTTTAAAAGGATTACTTCTGTACTTAAAAATAAGCTTCTGTCCTTAAGTGCTTATCTGGATCAAGACCTCAGTCTGGTCATCACAGTATAAATGCTTGGCACATTTGCTATGTACACTGGGCCAATGAAGTACAATTATATCAAAGGACAAAGAAAAATAGGAAGAATATCCTGACAGTGAAATCTTTTGGACTCCCAGGAAAAGCAGTAATCCCTTTTCTTAGAACATTCAAAACTATACTAGATAAAGTACTAGAAAATATACTGTAGGTAATATTTCTGTCTAGCAGAGGGATGTGTAAAATAACCTAACACTGTTCAGACAACCATACGCTTTGACATGTATCTGGACTTTCAAAAATCCAGGATATTGAGGAAGGTCAAGACTGATGATGACGAGTGGGGTTTTTCGTGCTCACGGTAATAAGCTCTGAAAATTTACGGAGCACTAGATCAGACCTTTAAAAAGTAATATGTACCTGATATACTAAGTCACTAAAATTACCTTTTCAAGACACCAATGTTCATTTTGTGACACATCTGATTGAAATCATTTTACCTGACACTCTTTGAAAATCAAGATCTACTGGTTTATTCTGGAAGGAAGACGTATCATAATTGCACTTTCAGAGTAAAACTCATCCCTGTGCAGAGGGCGTGCATAAAGTCTAAGTGCCCTTCAAATCCTGCTTAAACCCTCGTAAAAGGTCTTAAGTGAGAATTCAGTGATATATAGACTTTGTGGGGGCTCTCTGTACAGGGGTTAATTTCATCCTGTGTCCCATTTCTGGTAGAAGGGCCAGATCCTCAACTTGTGTAATTGACCTGGTTCCACTGAAGTAAATTACATGAGGCTAATTTATATCAGCAAAGGCACTGGCCCCTAATATCTAGTTCCATAGACATTACCTCAAAAAATGTCAAAGACAGCATCCTGTCCAGACCGATACATCACATACTCAACTTATCAATCAAAAAGTTGGAGGCAGATTCATCCTTGGTATAAGACCAATGAAGCCATAGAGAGAATTTGAGCTTGGCCCCTCTTCTATCTGCTTTATGATGCTGAGGCAATGCAAAGCAACTGGAGAGGTGGCCTAGAAGGGTAACCAAAGATTTCCCCTGACATAGAGGAATCTTTGAGTGTCACAAAGCCAGCAAAAACATCTCTATGCCACCAGCCTTGCCCCCCCCACCCCCCTGCACCAGGGTGGCAGCATATGAAGAAGTGAGATGTGGGACAGATTCTTGGCTGGCAAAGCATTTGGCTGCAGCTGAGATAATTTAGAGCAGCCCTGATGTGACAGGGTGACAGCCTGGATCAGGATGACTTAGGCTGTCCCAGGTTTAGGAGAGCAGAAAGGTGAACTGAGTGTAAACTCAGTAGAGCTGAAGATTAATCCTGTGGTGTTTAGGAGGTCCACAATTCCTTCTAGCTATCCTTCCCCCTTTCCTCAATATTACGGACAAAGTTAAGAAATCTAATATAATGAGCTGATAGGGTCTGTTTTCCAGAAACTTATATGTGAGTATGCAGATGGCCATGTGTTTGTGCACTAGAGAGGGAAAGGTCTAACCTGAGTTATGTGTGGGAATGGAAGGCTTATAGATGTGAGTAAGTGCAAAAATTAATTCCTGTCTGTTTTGTCTCTGCACTTCTCTGTCTTTCTCCCCTCTGATTTCTGCAGGTGTTTGTTATTTTTCCTGTTTTTCTGTCCTCTTACCCCCTCTGTCTGCATGATTGACTGATCTCTCCCTAACAGTTCCTTCTGAGACCTTTCGGAGTCCCAGTAAAAGTTGAGTTTATGTGGAGTGAATAATACATGAATCTGTTCCTCTCTGAGTGTGATGCTGTGTTCCTTATAATGCCATTCATTAATCTATATGGCACAAACAGTGGGGGCAGGTCGATATGGTTAAAGATAATTAACAATTGATTAGCACCTGAGAAGCCAAATGAAAAGACACATTTTTTCGAATGATTTGAGCTGCTGAATTAATTGATAAAAGCAAGAATTTTCCTGAGTTCAAACTTTGTTGCTCCTGCCTATCATGGAGATAATTTCTCTATTTATGTTGACATGTATCAGCCAAAACTTTAATTTGAGAAAAGAGACAAATGACCTTTCATTTGCCCATTGTTATGCATTTCATCAGAGGGAAATTTTCATGAGAAACATAAAAATCTAAGGTTTCAGAGTAGCAGCCATGTTAGTCTGTATCCGCAAAAAGAAAAGGAGTACTTGTGGCACCTTAGAGACTAACAAATTTATTTGAGTATAAGCTTTCGTGAGCCACAGCTCACTTCATCGGATGCATACTTATGCTCAAATAAATTTGTTAGTCTCTAAGGTGCCACAGGTACTCCTTTTCTTTTTTTTTGATAAAACTCTAACAGGCTGCTATGAATGTCAAATAGTAGGGACTAGGTATTTTATTCAGTTCCAATATATATTCCAGGCACATATGTTCATTGCAAATATATTAATATTTTATCAGAGTCAGTCCTTTGAACATGAGTCCCAGAGATCCTCACCAATGAGATTCACTTTCCAGGGCTGGCCTTAGACTTTTGAGTGACCTTGCAAACTAAAATTTTTTACACCTTCCTCTCCAACATAACCAAGTCCAGAATTCCATGATCACAGCACTCTGCAGAGGGTTGACTGGAGGATTCTGGGGAAGGATCTGTGAGATAATTCTTGGAGATATACCAGGGGTGAAAGTAAAATGGAGCTCTTACTGGTACAGGGCCGCTCTGCCCGCCCCCCCCGAAAGAGGCAGGGCCTCGGGTGGAAGGGGCGGGGCTGGAGGTCAGCAACCCCCAGCCAGTCCATCAGTTTTCCCTGGTCCGTGCCACCCAGGGCTCCAGCTGCAATTTAAAGGGCCTGGGGCTCCGACCAGCACTGCTGCAGTAGTGGCAGCAGCAGCTGGAGCCCCTTGTCCTTTTAAATTGCAGCCCCGAGGCAGCTACTTCTTCCCTCCTCCCCCACTGTTGGCGGCCGGGGGGCAAAAGGGGTAGCGACATTAAAGTGCTGCCCCTTTTGTGCCCCCCATTGGCGGCTCTGCTGGGTCTTGCTGACCCTTTTGTGCCCCCCTCGATTGGCGGCCCTGCTGGTAGGAACCCGGCAGGGCCGCCAACCGGGGGCGCGAAAGGGGCAGCGACGTTAAAGCACTGCTGCGGCAGTGCTTTAAAGTCAGCGGTACAGGCTGGTACTGGCGGCTATGCCGTACCGGCCCATACCCCCTTACTTTCACTCCCGAGATATACCCATATATTTATGTGACCCATTTCACATTAAAATCATGTGTGTGTAATCTCTATGTTTGTTCCCCTATCCCCAACCCTTCCCCTATCAGTCTCCTGCCAGGAAGTGGAGCTCAGCTGCTTTTTCCATTGTTAGGGCCTGATTTTCCTACCCTTTCTTCATGTTGAGTAGTTCCTTACACCGTATGCTGTCCCATTGAAATAAATGGGAGGGACTACTCAGCATAAGACTGGAAGAATTGAGCCCTTGGAGATTGGTTTATATTAGCTTATCTTTGCAAGGAAAAAGATCTAGAAACTTATTTAAAAGAAATCTAAGGTTCTCCTTTACATGTGTAGTTCCCCCAGTTCAGGGGTCTCTTCTTCACAGGACGCTAAGACAGGTTCTTCTTTTCTGGAAGAAACTTGGCAGGGGGTTTGCTTCAAATGGATTTTAGATGCCCAGGAAAGGTGCTGGAATGACAGTACTGGTACTGGTCTCTTTTTATTCACAGTACAAGTATAACCATAGTGACAGTGATGCAGGCTCCTATGAGCCTTTAGAAAGGAAGAAGGTAAACAAGAAGGTAATTTTCATGCCCATTCAGTCCTCGGCTTCTGCTGAGACTGCCAAGTTAGTGGTGGTTTTGTGAACATTTGCTCACTAAGAAATGGAATGAGGCTACTGATTCACTCCACACAGGCCATTGAAAAACCATCATTTCTATGGCAATAATTTTTAATTACTGCAGACCTGGGTCAGATAGAATCCTGGGGCCCTCTGTCCCTGACATGCCTCTTCCACCTCCAGCCTGGCCTCTGGGATATCTCGTACACCAGGCTTATGAGGGAGTCCTTGAAAGCAGCCTTAGTACAGTGCCTGCTTTTAGGGTCCCTTTACACTATGTTGGCCCTTTTATCTGGCATAAAGGGGCTGGAGTAGGGGTGAGAATTCCATTCCTGCTGTTAAGCAGTGCCGGCTTTACCGTTTTTGCCGCCCCAAGCAGTGAAAAAACCCGTTGCAGCCATATAGCTGCCATGGATGGCAGGAGGGAGAGAAGCTGCCACTGAATTGCCACCGTGGAAACACTGCCGCCCCTTTCTGACTGCTGCCCCAAGCACCTGCTTGGAACGCTGGTGCCTGGAGCTGGCCCTGCTGTTAAGACATCAGAATATGAACATGCTTCTCTCAGCTCTCTTTGGAGCGACATCGTTAGCTGATTTGTGCCAATCTTTTTAAAACACAGTAAATACATTTGAAGTGCTTTTGTTTGCAGTGGGAACAAAATGTATTCTTTAAATGATTAATGCTTCTGTTGTTTTATTAAAATAAATAAAATAATAATAGTGGAACTGATCTGTCAGCATCTATTGGCTAAATGACCAGTACAATGAGTACTTCAATAAACTTGTTGATTCTGTACAAATTAATCCATATTTGTCCTAAACTGCAAGTTGGTTTTGCCTTAACACAGGGACTTTGTCTGAATTATTTGTATTAAAGATGCTGATTTTTTCTGAAGTAGATGGGATAGTCAGATTCTGCCTTTTTTCAAATCAAATTGTATGAATATCCATACTATATGTGGCATAAATCCTCCCATAGTAGCAATGGAATTTTTTAAAATCATAAACAAATGATCCTAATAGAGTTTGAATGTTACTACTAGGTTTATATCAAGCCTAAATATATGCTATTTTATATTTTGAGATACCCGACATATGATGTGACGATATCTGTATGATACATTGAAAGCCATGTGATACATATTTTATTTATCATGCATCATTGATTGATTCCACTGAACTTTGCCTACTAATCTCTGCTGGATTATTTGTAATGTTATAAACTCATGCTTCAGACAGCCACTTTTTTTCCTAAAAAAAGGAAATAAACCCAACCTGCTACCCCTGGGGCTATCCCCAGCCCAATTTAGAATTTCCTCAAGCCCAGGATGGGCAATATTCAGAATTGTCCCAGTGACAGGATTAAGAGCCAATATTTTTCAACTCATCAGGGCTAGAAATGGGAGGTGTATAGACTTGGAACAGCAATGGCATGTGTACAGCGCTTACTATTAGTCATGGTAGATCCTGAAATATTAGACCTTACATCAGTGATATGTTCAAAAAAGGCAATTTTATGTAAGTATTAAGTTTCTAAAAACATTAATTATAATATCTCTCAGAATGTATTAGTTATAATTTATCATAGGTCTAGACAGGTATACTCATACTGACATAAAATTTACTTCATAGGTGGAAGATGATTAAAAAAGTCACACTAATAATATTTCTTAAAACTCACAACAGTATTTCTAAAATGTTTTTTTCTGTAAAATATGCTGCATACACAGAATGCATGATGGGGTACTACAGAGATTGTATTGCCATTCATTCGGTATTCATAGCTTCTGGATAGAAAGAACCATTAGATCATCTAGTCTGACTGCCTAATAATCATAGGCCATGAAATGTCACCCAGTTACTCCTGCATTGAGCCCAATAACTTTTTTTTGACTAAATCATAACTTGTGTTTCACTAAAGCCTATCTTCCAGAAAGGCATCCAGTCTTGATCTGAAGACATCAAGAGATGAAGAATTCACCACTTTGCTTGGTAGTTTGTTCCAATGATTAATTACCCTCACTGTTAAAATTTTTTGTCTTGTTCTTAATTTGAATTTGTCTGGCTTCAGCTTCCAGCCATTGATTCTTGTGCTGCCTTTCTCCGCTATATTAAAGAACCCTTGAAGGTAATTAGGCAGTGTAATAGAGTCACCTCTCAATCTTTTTGATAAATTAAACAGATTGGGCTCTTTGTCAATCACTGAAAGGCATTTTCTCCAGCCGGTGAATCATTTATGGCTCTTTTCTAAACCCTCTCCAATTTTTCAATATTATTTTAAATATGTGGACACCAGAACTGAACTCAGTATTCCAGTACTGGTCTCATCAATGCCATACACTGAGATAAAATCACCTCCCTGCTCCTACTCACTTCTCCCCTGGTTAACATCCAAGGACTGCATTTGAAGAAGCTTGGCAACATGTGACCTCCAGAAGAAGAAGGGGGAATGTCCGAGTTCCAGCAACGCAGACACAGGTAACTAACCGCTTTCATGTTCTCTCCACAGGTACCATTGCGGAGAGTGGACCAGACGATACGTCTGGGGGGAGAAAGCAGAAGGAGACTCCGCTGGTTGGAAGGCATGAGATGCGATGTCCTGAGGTTGGGGGTTCCACGACCACCACTCCCAAGAGAAGGAGGCGGGTGGTGGTGGTCGGGGACTCTCTCCTCCGGGGGACTGAGTCATCTATCTGCCGCCCTGACCGGGAAAACCAAGAAGTCTGCTGCTTGCCAGGGGCTAAGATTCGCGATGTGACGGAGAGACTGCCGAGACTCATCAAGCCCTCAGATCGCTACCCCTTCCTGCTTCTCCACGTGGGCACCAATGATACTGCCAAGAATGACCTTGAGCGGATCACTGCGGACTACGTGGCTCTGGGAAGAAGGATAAAGGAGTTTGAGGCGCAAGTGGTGTTCTCGTCCATCCTCCCCGTGGAAGGAAAAGGCCAGGGCAGAGACCGTCGAATCGTGGAAGTCAACGAATGGCTACGCAGGTGGTGTCGGAGAGAAGGCTTTGGATTCTTTGACCATGGGATGGTGTTCCATGAAGGAGGAGTGCTGGGCAGAGACGGGCTCCATCTTACGAAGAGAGGGAAGAGCATCTTTGCGAGCAGGCTGGCTAACCTAGTAAGGAGGGCTTTAAACTAGGTTCACCGGGGGAAGGAGACCAACGGGGGAAGTCCCAGATGACTGGAAAAAGGCTAATGTAGTGCCAATCTTTAAAAAAGGGAAGAAGGAGGATCCTGGGAACTACAGGCCGGTCAGCCTCACCTCAGTCCCCGGAAAAATCATGGAGCAGGTCTTCAAGGAATCAATCCTGAAGCACTTAGACGAGAGTAAAGTGATCAGGAACAGTCAGCATGGATTCACCAAGGGAAGGTCATGCCTGACTAATCTAATAGCCTTCTATGATGAGATTACTGATTCTGTGGATGAAGGGAAAGCAGTGGATGTATTGTTTCTTGACTTTAGCAAAGCTTTAGACACTGTCTCCCCCAGTATTCTTGTCAGCAAGTTAAAGAAGTATGGGCTGGATGAATGTACTATAAGGTGGGTAGAAAGTTGGCTAGATTGTCGGGCTCAACAGGTAGTGATCAATGGCTCCATGTCTAGTTGGCAGCCGGTGTCAAGTGGAGTGCCCCAGGGGTCGGTCCTGGGGCCGGTTTTGTTCAATATCTTCATAAATGATCTGGAGGATGGTGTGGATTGCACTCTTAGCAAATTTGTGGATGGTACTAAACTGGGAGGAGTGGTAGATACGTTGGAGGGCAGAGATAGGATACAGAGGGACCTGGACAAATTGGAGGATTGGGCCAAAAGAAACCTGATGAGGTTCAATAAGGATAAATGCAGGGTCCTGCACTTAGGACGGAAGAACCCAATGCACAGCTACAGACTAGGGACCGAATGGCTAGGCAGCAGTTCTGCGGAAAAGGACCTAGGGGTTACAGTGGACGAGAAGCTGGATATGAGTCAGCAGTGTGCCCTTGTTGCCAAGAAGGCCAATGGCATTTTGGGATGTATAAGTAGGGGCATAGCGAGCAGATCGAGGGACGTGATCGTTCCCCTCTATTCGACATTGGTGAGGCCTCATCTGGAGTACTGTGTCCAGTTTTGGGCCCCACACTACAAGAAGGATGTGGATAAATTGGAGAGAGTCCAGCGAAGGGCAACAAAAATGATTAGGGGTCTGGAACACATGACTTATGAGGAGAGGCTGAGGGAACTGGGATTGTTTAGTCTGCAGAAGAGAAGAATGAGGGGGGATTTGATAGCTGCTTTCAACTACCTGAGAGGTGGTTCCAAAGAGGATGGTTCTAGACTATTCTCAGTGGTAGAAGATGACAGGACAAGGAGTAATGGTCTCAAGTTGCAGTGGGGGAGGTTTAGGTTGGATATTAGGAAAAACTTTTTCACTAGGAGGGTGGTGAAACACTGGAATGCGTTACCTAGGGAGGTGGTAGAATCTCCTTCCTTCCTTAGAAGTTTTTAAGGTCAGGCTTGACAAAGCCCTGGCTGGGATGATTTAACTGGGAATTGGTCCTGCTTTGAGCAGGGGGTTGGACTAGATGACCTCCTGAGGTCCCTTCCAACCCTGATATTCTATGATTCTATGATTCTATGACTTTTTTGCTGCAGCACTGTACTGGGAGCTTATGTTGAGTTGTTTATCCACTATGACCCCTAAATATTTTTCAGAGCAACTGAGTCCCAGGATACAGTCCCCCATTTTGTAGGTATGGCCTGCATTCCTTGTTCCTAGATGTGTACCTTTGCATTTGGCTGTATTAAAACACATTTTGTGTGTATTAATCCAGTTTACCAAGTATCCAGATTGCTCTGTATGATTGCCCTGTCCTCATCACTATCTTTATGTCATCCACAAATTTTAGCAGCAGCGATTTTATATTTACTTCCAGATCACTGATATAAATGTTGAATAGTGTCAGGCCTACTACAGAATCCTGCAGAACCCCACTAAAAACACCCCCATTCAATGATGTTTCCCTGTTGACAACTACTTTTTAAGATGTGTCAGTTAGGTAGTCCTTATTCCTTTTAATGTGTGCTCTATTGCATAGCATTAATTTATTAATCATAATATCATATAGTACTGTCATAAATAGAAAGGGAAGGGTAAACCCCTTTAAAATCCCTCCTGGCCAGAGGAAATCTCCTCTCACCTGTAAAGGGTTAAGAAGCTAAAGGTAACCTCGCTGGCACCTGACCAAAATGACCAATGAGGAGACAAGATACTTTCAAAAGCTGGGAGGAGGGAGAGAAACAAAGGGTTTGTGTGTCTGTCTACATTTTGTCTTTGCCGGAGATAGACCAGGAATGAAGCCTTAGAACTTTTAGTAAGTAATCTAGCTAGGTATGTGTTAGATTATGATTTCTTTAAATGGCTGAGAAAAGAATTGTGCTGAATAGAATAACTATTTCTGTCTGTGTATCTTTTTTGTAACTTAAGGTTTTTGCCTAGAGGGGTTCTCTATGTTTTGAATCTAATTACCCTGTAAGGTATTTACCATCCTGATTTTACAGGGGGGATTTCTTATTTCTAATTACTTCTATTTTTATTAAAAGTCTTCTTGTAAGAAAACTGAATGCTTTTTCATTGTTCTCAGATCCAGGGGTTTGGGTCTGTGGTCACCTATGCAAATTGGTGAGGCTTTTTATCCAACATTTCCCAGGAAAGGGAGGGTGCAAGTGTTGGGAGGATTGTTCATTGTTCTTAAGATCCAAGGGTCTGGGTCTGTAGTCACCTAGGCAAATTGGTGAGGCTTTTTACCAAACCTTGTCCAGGAAGTGGGGTGCAAGGTTTTGGGAAGTATTTTGGGGGGAAAGACGTGTCCAAACAGCTCTTCCCCAGTAACCAGTATTTGTTTGGTGGTGGTAGCGGCCAATCCAAGGACAAAAGGGTGGAATATTTTGTACCTTGGGGAAGTTTTGACCTAAGCTGGTAAAGATAAGCTTAGGAGGTTTTTCATGCAGGTCCCCACATCTGTACCCTAGAGTTCAGAGTGGGGGAGGAACCTTGACAGGTACTAAGTCAAACACCTTCCAAAAGTCTATTTCAGCTATGAAGTTAATTTTATCAAACAAATGTGTAGTCTCAAAGAATTAAATTAGGTTTATTTGAAAAGACCTATTTTCCATAAAACCGTGTTTACTGGCATTAATTATTTCCCCATCTTTTAATTCTTTATCAGTTAAATTCTGTATAAACTTTTCCATTATTTTTCTTGGGTTTGATATCAGGCTAACCAGTCTATAGTTACCCATGTCATCCCACTTCACTTTTTTGAATATTGGCATAACATAAGCACTCTTTCATTCTTCTGTAATTTTCTTGGTATGCTGAGATTTATTTTTTATTATAAAAAAAGTAACATCAGTGGGCCATGGATCTCCTCAGTCAACTCTTTTAGGACTCCCGGATGCAAGTTTCTGGGCCTGCTGATTTAAAAATGTTTCTTTCTAGTTGATGTAGTGTAACATCCTCCTCAGTTTCCAATGGACTGGATGGTACATCACACTCACATGATATCAGTACATCATCCTGCTTCCTTCCAAATACAGATCAGAGATTTTATCAATCACTTCTGCCTTCTCTGCATCATTATTAACAATTTGTCATCTCCATATAGTAATGGGACCATCTGATTACTAGAATTAGTTTTGTTCCCAACATACTTTAAAAACTCCTTCTTATTGTTATTAGACCTAACAGCTATGGAGTTTTCTCTGATATCTTTAGCTTCCCTTATCAATTTTGTACACTTCATGACTTCTAATTTATACTGAGTGCTACCTATTGCCCCCCCCTTGCCCCATTTATTATATATTACTTTTTTATCTCTAACTGCTGCCTTCACTTCTCTACTGAAACAGGATGGGTTTTAGCCAAAGTTATCCTCTTTCTTAATTGTGGACTTGTGGATTTTGGGCCATTTAATGAACTCTTCCTAAAGAACTCCACTGTCTAACATTTTCCTCTTAATCTATTTCACAAAGAATTTTCTTCAGCTTTGGAAAATTAGCCCTTTTGAAACACCAAGTATATTACCATGTAATCTGCTGGTCTGTTTCCCTATCCCACAAAGGATTAAATGATTCTAGATCTCTTTTATGCTCTTCCCTCAGGGCATGAATTAATTAAAAAAAAACAACAAAAACAACTCACAAACTGAAACAAAATGAAGCTACCACCACAGGATGCAGGAGCCTAGATACCTTTCACTCAACACCTCCCCTCTCTGTTCCAGGGCCAGTCACAGGGGTCAACCTCCCTTCTGCAACTCTCCTTGCAACTGAGCTCTCTTGGCCCCTTAGAGGCATCACCCCTCCCCAGCATGTTCTGATAATCCGACAGAGCGGGTCCCAGGTCCTTAAAGGGGCTGACTACTCTGTTACACTTGAATTCTTATCTGTTTGTCCATACTGAATGTAATCAGGACATGATCACTGGTCCCTAGGCAACAAACAACTTCCAGTTCAGTAATTATTATTAATAATCATGTTTATTATAGTAGTGCCTAAGGGCCAACCAAGAATGGAATCCTATTATGCTGGGCACTATACAAACATAGAGTAGTAGATGATCATAGAATCATAGAATCATAGAATATCAGAGTTGGAAGGGACCTCAGGAGATCATCTAGTCTAACCCCCTGCTCAAAGCAGGACCAATCCCCATCATGATGATGGTGATGATTTGAATTATCATAGCACTAAGGAGCCCCACTCATGACCCATGATCCTATTGTGCTAGCTGCAGTACAACACAGAACAAAAAGACACTCCCTTGCCCAAAGAGTTTACAATCCAGGTATAAGACAAGAGACAACTGATAGATACAGACAGACTGTACAAGGAAACAATTAGATGGTATTGGTCAGCATGGTAGGCGATAGTCTCAGCACACCAGTAGCCTTGTTGTCAAGTTTTTTTGTAGGCAAAGGGGAGTTTTAAGGTGGATAAAGAGTTGGTTCTGCAGATGTTTATAGGGAGTTTCTCCAAAGCATAAGGGATTCTTTATCCATCCTCATGAGGTTCAGGGAGAAATAGCCTGTATAAATCACATATGGTTTCACTATTCATGACCTCTGTGCTTCATTATATGTTGTGCGCTACCACAGAGCATTCAGTTCTGTAAATTCTTCACCTTATAATATAGGTCCCAACCTATTGACTCTTTTACTGTCATATCTGACTCCTGTTAACAGATAATCACACAGATAGGGTTGTATTTTCAAAAGTGCTTAAAATTGGCCTAAATTTCCTCCCATTGAAATCAGTGGTAAAGTTCCAATTGACTTCAGTAGAAGCAAAATTAGACCAATGCTGAGCACTTTTGAAAATCCCACTTGTTAGTTTACTCTTATATGGAGTCCCATTGAAATCAGTGAGTAGCCATATACATAGAGTAACTGTTTGCAGGATCTGGTCCATAGTCTTACTTCCATTTATAATCTTCAGCAATTATACATGGCTTTTAAGACAATACAAGGCTTCAGAAGTCTTATAAGAATAATGGTTCTGTATAAGGTTGATATATTCTGTAAAGCTAACTAGTCAAAATCAATTAATTTTCTTTGGCACTGTATTTTGATACTATCAACGGACCCACAGATTTGCCACTCAAGTTTATGATACATATGAGCGAGAGTGAATGAATGTGTGCATTGTGCTGGGAGATTTGTGTGGATTTGTGAAGGTGATGAACGAGGGGTGTGTGCCATGGGGCGGGGCTATGTATGCTTGGGGTTATTTTGTGTGCTGTTTGTATTGTGTGTGGGTTGTGCTGGGAGATTTGTGTTCGTTTGTGTGGGTGGCACTTGGAGCACATGGGAGTGGCAGTTGGGCCCAATAGTCCACTATCTACGCAGGTCCACTATCAACACAACCAATGAAATTGTTGCATGCAAATTAGCTACAAAGTAAGGGTGGTGACTAATTGAGTTACCTCTAATATCACAATGGTCTAGGACCCCTGGCATGGCATAGATACATGCCTTACTGTAGCATGTACATCACATAGGTATAATATGGAAAGTCAAAATGGCTGAAAACTTAAAAATTGAATAGTAAAGACCACAAAATCCAGAGATGACTCATCCTGGTGATATTTTGAAGAAAAAGAGCCCTTAGCCATGTTTGTAGCTGCTTCCATCACATCACACTGACTCACCAGTCATTTTAGGCTTCAGAGTGACACACAGAATGACATCCCTGGAATCTTATTATATAGATGGTCCAAATGTAGGGTCTCTAAGAGTTCACCATTATTGCAGGACAGTCCAGTGCCTGCAAGATTAGTCTGAGAGATGCAAAAATGTCCACATTTACAGCTTGATCCTACAATTATCGTATGTATGGAACTCCCATTGAAGTCAATGGCAATTCCTGACACAGAGCTTTTGCAGCTTTTGAGCCCTCAATTCAGAAGGGGAAAACAGACAATGGCATCTTATTTCTTAACATCATCCCACTACACAGCAGTGTCACTACATGGTGATGAAACATCGTCATGTGATGTAGCACCACGACATGCCGATGTTATATCACATCCTGATGCCACTATTTGGCTCCACAGGGCAAAACTGCAAGCATGACAACCAAAGCCTTAGTCTCATTATTCCGCAGGGAGAAAAAAACCCTCATACTATTGAGCTCTGTATGGCTGAGCCCACAGGTAGTTTTATCATTTACTCACAGCTGCACATAGAATTTTTTAGCCACAGGATTTACTCTGTTCTTGTGCTTGATTAAGTTTTTTGTGTGATTGTGCATAGGAGGATGGGCTGAACAGCATGTTTTCTGAAGGAACAAAATAAAGTAGTAGTTGGGTGGTGTGGTCAGATTCCTCATATCCACTCAAAGGCTGCATATCTTCAATAGCAGATTTTTAATTTCCTACTTTCAAAAATATTATTTTCAGCCAAAGTCTCTCTAATGCTTATCACTGAATGCCTGGCTCTCCACTCCTGACATGAGCCAGAGAGAAACATGTATACCTCTCTGCTCACTAACACATCTTTCTTTCTAAATCCATAAAGTATAGGGGAATGATGGAAGGTGAGAGCAATAGTTAATGCAGTTTTTATGTATGCTATCACAGTAGATTTTGGCTACATGATACCATTTGTGTCTTAGTGCAAACTGTGCTAGGAAAAGTTGTGATTCCCGTAGCTATGAATTAAAAATGTCTTTGAAATATTAGAATCTATCTAGAATTTTTTTGTTGACATCCACAATATGTATAAATCAGTGCTTTCCCAAACATGGAAGTAATATTTTTACAATGTTTAAACACCAATTCTTTGATCTTGAAAGCTCAATTAAGGAACATACATTCAAGAAGGTCGTGTTCCTGAAATATCATTTAGTAGAACATGTATTCACTAAACAACCTAGTAATTGGGAAAACATGCCTTTGATTTTTCTATGAGGCTAAATCATCTCCTACAAGAGGACATAACAAGGGTGGTAACAGTATCAGGACACTTTGATTTGCATAAAACAGCAAGCAGTTTAAGATTAAGGCTTTGAATGAGTAGAGATTAATGACAGTTTAAATTTAGAAAATCCAATATGGTGGATTAAAATGGCAGAGACAGGGATGATAGTCTAAATTTAAGAGTGGAAAGTTCTAGCAAGCAAGATGGCATCAGGGGGAGGAGCTTAGAAAGGTCTAGAATCCAAGATGGAGTCAGAGAGGAGCTTTGCCATCAAAAATAGGAATGATATCAGGAAGGAGCTAGAAAAGCTGGAAGCTGATTGGCTAAGAGAAGCTGACCTGAGAAAGCAGCAAGTATATAAGGCTGACAGCAGGCTGAGTGGTGTGTGCATGTGCATCAGCATGTGCATCAGCATCAGAAGCCTCAAGGAGCAGCATCTTAAGAAGATTCCAGAAAAACAGCAGCAGAACTCTGAGGTTGCCTTGACAACGGCCTTCAGCGCAGCTACCTGCCTGCAGTAACAACCAACAGCAACTACCTGAAGAAACAGCTAGAAACTTCCAGAAGCCTCAGCGTTCTAAACCTCCAAGGCAGACAGCCTGAGGTAAATAACTGCTGCCGCAGCAGCAGCTTCCCCGAGATGGAGCGACCACCTCGGCTCCAAGAAGACGACACCAGCCACCATCTCTGGTGCCAACCTCTCCGTCAGACAGAGCATCAGGCTCTTTAGATGAATCAGAGGGATTTTAGTACAAGTGTAAGTCTGATCTTCTACCTATTATTTAAGAGTGCCTGGGTGTGTCTGTTCATAAAGTTGGATGCCTGGTTCTGAATGAGCTCTCCCCTCCCCAGCCTGCGACTGGCTGATCACCACTCACAGGACATTAACTATTAAGTGTTAGCTGTTAAATGTTAAGTAAAATGCTTTCTTTTTCATCTGTGAATATGATGATGGTTTCTCATATGTGTATATAGAGGCCACATATACTAAATTGCACTAAGTAGGGGGTTAGGTTGTAACAACACTAAGACTAAAAAGCCTTTCTGTATGTGGGTTCTTTATATGCATATTACATTGAAACTACTGTATTCTTTGTGTGTGGTAGATATTTAATGCAGTCTGTGTCTTTTATTTTGCTGTACCTCTTTATTGTATAGCTTTTCAGTGTAATTCTGTTAAATCCTATGCATTTTTTCTTGCTTTATTAAACTCTCTAACTTTTATTTCTGTTAAATAAATAATTATTTTGTTTTTGAAAAATTTCTGCTTGCGTGTGTCAGTCGTTGAGCAGAAGGCTGTATCTGTGTCCTTTCAGGGGTTAGCTTGCTCTGGGGAGCCCTCTATGGGTTGGAGATAGCCCCTTTTAACCCTCCGGCAATTCCTTTAGGGCAGGCCACAACCTTGTTACCCTTTTGTTAAATTAGCCTAAAATAGCGCTTCTAACAGACCCTCAGGTACAGGTGCTGACTTTTTTTCCCTGGTGGGTGCCCCACCCCTCCTCTGCCCTGAGGTCCCACCCCCACTCTGGCCCTTCCCCTAGACCTCACTGTGCCCCCAGGCCACGCCCTTGCTCTGCCTCTCCTTGCCCTGCTCTGCCCTGCAAGGCCCTACTCTCGCTCTGCCTCATCCCCACCCTCGCTCTGCCTCCTCCCCTAAAGCCCCTCCCATGTGTCTGCTGCTGGGTCCTCTCTGCCTCCCCCAAGCATCTCCCGCCAGCCAAACAGCTGATCGGTGGCCAGCCTGGGGCCAGAACCACTGTGGTCAGTGTGTGCTGAGCACTCCCACATTTTTTTCCATGGGTGCTTGAGCCTCAGAGCACCCATGGAGTCAGCACCTATGCCCTCAGGGCTCTCAAGCTCTGCCCCATCATAAGGAACCCCATCATACTATCCCACTCCTAAATTCGATCCTCTCTCTCTTAAAACTAAGTTGTTTGCCCCCATGCTTGAAATCAATAGTACTATTTGAAGTTTGTAAAGTTAAGCACATGTATGATTCATTGCAGCAACACAGTCTGAGATAGGCTTTTGCCTGAGGTTTAACTGTGGAAGCCTTGCATCTCCTGATAATTATGAAAACCCACCTAGGAAATCTGTACTATAATTTCACAAATTAATGTACTTAACCAGTAGAAGAAAAATTAGAAATGTCTTTGCAAAAGTTTAAAACAACAGTCACTGACATTTGGTTTGCTATTCAAATAGCTGCTGGGAAGGAAAAGGGAAATGTGCCAAGATAAGGTGACAAGGGAGACCAGCAGAAAGGAAGAAAGATTTTTCTGTTTGCAGACTTGACTGGTTGATTTGACTGAGAAATAATTAGTTCTTCTAACCCTTAAGGAGATGTTACCGAAGTGTCATGCATAACAAATACTACTTATGGAATCAGGTACCTCAGAAGTAGCAACGTTTGGGTATTGTAACTCCTACACTTTATACAATCTTTCAAGCTATTTTTATTTATAATCATCATTACCATTATTATTGAAAGATGAGTTGTATAATCAGAGAAATTTGTGAGATTATTTTAAATACATGTTTTTCTATTAGCTCTCTTACCTTGCACAACATTTTACAGATGACAAGCTTCATAGTGTAGGTGATGGAACCAGAGGTATGGTTTCAATATTGTATTTTGTGCTAAAATGTTGAGTCACATCTTATTGGTGGTAAGTTATATGCTGGAGTTACAGTAACAGTTCCCCTTCGTTGATATACAAAATAGGGGAGAACTTACAATAAATCTGTCCTCAGCATGTGAAGAAGGCCAACTAAATTGGCTATTAAATTTTAGTGAGTGGAAGTCAATAAAACTGCCTTACATATTTTTCACTTTCATACCTTGTGATGCACAGATTTTTGTTTTTCTGGGGGGCATTCAAGCATAGAGTAAGTGACATTCCAATGAGCTGGAACATCTCACTTCAGCAGATGTTTTAGCAAATAGTTTTTCTGGTGCAGCTTCATGAGGATTTTTCTCACTTGACAGAATGATTAACCTGTCTCCAGGGTTTATACACCTCTTCTAATTTACTTTGAATTGTCTTGCTATCTTACAGAACACAGTTTTAATCACAAGTACCAGGTTTTGTGTGTTGTCACTAACTTTAATCACCAATACACACGGGTGGGTGCTATACATCACCTTTTTCACTGAGTTAGTGTGGGTTACATACTCCCTCTGGATTATAGAAAAAAGAATAAATTGTTCCTGTGTGGAACAGATCATGAAGATTCAAGATTTACTTGAGCATTTCAGAGACTTCAAAAGACACAAAAATTTTACAGGTTGTTTGCAGACCAAATCCACTGGATTGCTTTAGGATGGTGTGCTGCTTACAGTTTTAGGAAGGAAACTTACTAATTTTCCATCTTGCTGGGTGAAAGGTACTGTGGGTAACATAAGAGGTATGCTATTTGTGTAAGCCTCTTTGGAAGTATTTATATTTGTAAGCAGACCTTTCCTAGTATAGTCTGAATAAAGCAAAACACTTCAGCTGACTAACGGTCTCAGCCTTCCATTCTATAATGCACGTTGACATCTCAAAACTAAAATCAATCATGAAGAATATGGTGTTAGAGAAGCGTTATTATTATTTTTAATTTTTTGTTCTGTATTTGCAAAGCCCCTAGCACAGTGGTGGGCAAACTGTGGCCGGTCAGGGTAATCCGCTGGTGAACCAGGAGACAGTTTGTTTACATCGACTGCCTCAGACACGGCCACCCTCAGCTCTCAGTGGCCGCAGTTCACCATTCCTGGCCAATGGGATCCTGGTCTATTACTGGGACTCTAGGTGCTACCACAATACATGTGATTAATAATAGATTCTTCACATTGATACTCTGTTCTCTTGCAGCCCTCAAAAATTATGTTGTCTTTTTTTATATACATTGTTTACATTTACAGTGCTCCATTAATAAAAATAATAAATATATAAAATTATTCCTGATTAAAAATCTGTGTAAATATATATGCAAATTAGGGAAGTAGACAGTTGGCCCTTGCTGCTCCAGATGTTGTACACCACTGTTTTAATTTGACTAACATTACCTAATTTATTATTTGAAAATACTGTGCAGCTATTTAATTGCAACATTTCCTTGCATTCAGCTTTAGATATATAATTAATGTTTAGCCATTATTCTATATATCATTTTGATGTAAATTTGTGCTCAGTTTTCCCCCCATCATATGTATTACTTTCACATCCACAGGTGTGGGATAGTCTTTTTAGAGAAGAATATTTAGCAAGAAACTGAGCCATTGGATTTATGCCATCTCATTCAAAAAAATGTTCACACTATGGACAGGAAAGACGTCTGCATTAAGCAAGCTCTTTTTGTTCCAAGTCATTCTATATGAATTAATTAATGATGACTCTGGCATAATTCAAAACCAGATGGCATATCTCTGAATTTTTGTGTCACTTAAAGGAAACTTAAAAGTAACCTCCTTACTTATTTCTTGCATCCTACCATCTTGAGCTTGGAGTTTCTCAGATTTCATATGCTAATCACAGTTGGATCAGATAATTACATGGAAAGGAGACTTGGTGATATTGATGATTCAGTAGTGTTGATAGTTTAGTAGATGGCACTGTTCCTCCTAAATCAATACTGAACTGCTTCTCCAATGTAGGATGATAGGACACTGTGCTTCTGAAGGGGCATGTCTTTTTGATGAGATATAAAATTGAGGCTCTGACCATTTGGCCCTTTTTGTAACACTAACTGTACTACCCTGGTGTCAAGGTTCCTTCCCCGCTCTGAACTCTAGGGTACAGATGAGGGGATCTGTATGAAAAACCCCCTACGCTTATTTTTACGCTTATTTTTACCATAGGTTAAAACTTCCCCAAGGTACAAACTATTTAACCTTTTGTCCCTGGACTTTATTGCTGCCACCACCAAGCGTCTAACAAAATATAACCGGGAAAGAGCCCACTTGGAAACGTCTTTCCCCCCCAAATCCCCCCAAGCCCTACACCCCCTTTCCTGGGGAAGGCTTGATAAAAATCCTCACCAATTTGCATAGGTGAACACAGACCCAAACCCTTGGATCTTAAGAACAAGGAAAAAGCAATCAGGTTCTTAAAAGAAGAATTTTAATTGAAGAAAAAGTAAAAGAATCACCTCTATAAAATCAGGATGGTAAATACCTTACAGGGTAATCAGATTCAAAACCTAGAGAATCCCTCTGGGCAAAACCTTAAGTTACAAAAAGACACACAAACAGGAATGTACATTCCATTCAGCACAACTTATTTTATCAGCCATTTAAACAAAACAGAATCTAATGCATATCTAACTAGATTGCTTATTAACCCTTTACGGGAGTTCTGACCTGCATTCCTGCTCTGGTCCCGGAAAAAGAAAAAAAACACAGACAGAGAGAACCCTTTGTTTCCCCCCCCTCCAGCTTTGAAAGTATCTTGTCTCCTCATTGGTCATTTTGGTCAGGTGCCAGCGAGGTTATCCTAGCTTCTTAACCCTTTACAGGTGAAAGGGTTTTTTCCTCTGGCCAGGAGGGATTTAAAGGTGTTTACCCTTCCCTTTATATTTATGACACGCCCCCCAAATCACAGATAGGGTGAAACGCTGGCTGTGATTTCTTCCTGGAGCTCCAGGAGAAAACAGAGTTAATAAGACACATGCACCTCTAAATATACTACCAAGTATATAAAGACTAACAATATTTTCCACATCTCAAGGACGATTTTAACCAGTTGATTCTGGGAAACTTTCATGGAAGAGTGCATCAGCCACTTTGTTAGAAGCTCCTGAGATGTGTTGGATGTCGAAATCAAAATCTTGGAGAGCTAAACTGCACCAAATAAGTTTTTTGTTATTTGTTATATACAGTGGCGGTATGAAGCCACTGTAGCGCAGCATGGTCGGTTTCCAGGTGCAAACGCCGTCCCCAAACGTATGGGCTTAGCTTTTCCAGAGCATAGATAATAGCGTAACATTCTTTTTCACTGACTGACCAGTTGCTTTCCTTCTCAGACAGCTTCTTGCTGAGAAACACTACAGGGTGGAATTCTTGATCCAGTCCTTCCTGCATTAAAACTGCTCCCATACCATGCTCAGACACATCTGTGGTTACTAGGAACTGTTTGTCAAAGTCTGGGGCCCTTAGCACAGGGTCAGACATGAGTGTCGCTTTAAGCTTGTTAAAGGCCTTCTGACACTCTTCGGTCCGCTGAATGGCATTTGGCTGTTTCTTTTTCGTTAGGTCTGTCAGTGGGGTGGTGATTTGGCTGTATTGCAGTACAAATCGCCTGTAATATCCGGCCAAGCCTAAGAAGGATTGGACCTGTTTCTTTGACTTTGGGACAGGCCACTTTTGGATAGCATACACTTTAGCCTGCAGGGGGTTGATAGTTCCTTGACCCACCTGGTGTCCAAGGTAAGTCACTCTGTTTAGGCCTATTTGACACTTCTTAGCCTTAACAGTTAGTCCTGCCTCCCTTATGCGCTCGAAGACTTTTTGTAGATGTTCCGGGTGTTCTGTCCAGGAATCCGAAAATATGGCCACATCGTCAAGGTAGGCAACTGCATATTCTCCTAATCCCGCTAGGAGACCATCTACAAATCTTTGGAAGGTGGCGGGTGCATTCCGCAGCCCGAAAGGGAGTACATTAAATTCATACAGCCCGACATGTGTGATGAAGGCTGACCTTTCCTTGGCGGATTCATCTGGCGGTACCTGACAGTACCCCTTGGTTAAGTCCAGGGTAGAGATGAACTGGGCCCATCACAGTTTCTCTAATAGTTCATCTGTGCGTGGCATTGGATAGTTGTCTGGGCAAGTTACAGCATTTAGCTTACGGTAGTCCACGCAAAAACGTATCTCCCCATCTGGTTTGGGAACTAGAACCACTGGAGATGCCCATGCACTGCCAGAGGGGTGGATTACCCCCATCTGTAGCATATCATAGAATCATAGAATCATAGAATATCAGGGTTGGAAGGGACCCCAGAAGGTCATCTAGTCCAACCCCCTGCTCGAAGCAGGACCAATTCCCAGTTAAATCATCCCAGCCAGGGCTTTGTATATCCTGGATCTCCCGTTCTATAGCAGTTTTAACTTGAGGAGGTAAGGTTGGACTTAATTGGGTGAGCATTACCTGTGTCAATGGAGTGGTATGCCCATTCAGTCAGTCCTGGGGTGGCTGAGAATGTCGGCGCGTAGCTAGTGCACAGCTCCTTGATCTGCTGTCGCTGCATACGCCCAAGGGTCAGGGAGAGGTTCACCTCTTCCACACCACCAGCACTTTTCCCTTCCCTTCGTAGTAGACACCTTCAGGCCACTCAGCATCATCTCTCCCTGGGCTGTAAACTGACAAACCTTTAATTCTCTGGAATAAAAGGGCTTTAGAGAATTAATATGGTACACCTTAGGCTTTCGGTTGGAGGTGGGGAAGGCTATGAGATAATTAACAGCTCCCAGGCACTCCTGGACCGTGAATGGCCCTTCCCACGATGCTTCCATTTTATGGGCCTGGAGCACCTTTAAGACCATGACCTGGTCCTCTACTTTGAAGGAACGCTCTCTGGCATTTTTATCATACCAGGCTTTTTGCTCTTTTTGAGCACCCTTTCGGTTTTCTTTAGCAAGGGCTAAAGAGGTTCAGAGGGTGTTTTGTAGGTTGGTTACAAAGTACAGAATGTTAGTTCCCGGAGAGGGTCATTTTGGTCAGGTGCCAGCGAGGTTATCTTTAGCTTCTTAACCGTTTACAGGTGAAAGGGTTTTTTCCTCTGGCCAGGAGGGATTTAAAGGTGGTTAGCCTTCCCTTTATATTTATGACACCTGGTTTCCTGGCCAAATTCCAATTTAGGTATTACCTTTTGCCTGCTTACTATAAATTTGCCCTGTAATTTCAGCTGAATTCAGTATTTTTCACTTTTTACACTAAGTATGTGTATGAAGTTGCTACCTTGTTTAGTATTTGCAGTGTTGCACCTCAGAAGTAACTTTCTTTTCTGCAGTCAAACTGTATTTGTAAATCAGTTTGTAACTGGTCTGGCAACCATCTGTAGCAAAGGTTTATATACATGTGAGGATCACTGGCATTTTCATCTCCTAACCTGTTCAGATTCTTCCATATGCCAAACTATGACCCTAGTTCAGGAAAATACTTTAAAACATGTTTTACTTTAAACATGTGAGTAGTCCCTGTTATAATGTGAATAAGCACATGAGTACTCTTATTGTTTTAAAGTTAAGTACGTGATCAAGTGCTTTGCTGGACTGGGACTTATATGTGGATCTTGAGATCCATCATAATTTGCATTTGTTACAACAGAGCTCCAGAAATGGAGGGAATTACTAAAATATGGGAGTTGCAAGCTTTTTTGAAAACAAATTCTAGTACCTAAGATGGCAAAACTAATCCATGTAGGTAGGGTCCCTGGGATGAGCGCTTAAAAATAAATATTTATATTTATTTGAAAGCATGTCTATAGGATTCAGATATAGAGTATAAAGTTAGAGCCCTAAGTCCCAGCTATACTCATTTTTTGATATAACTGCCATTATAGTAAGCCTAAAAAGGGAGATAAAACACGGATTTAATTTTCCTCAAAGGGAGCTGAGAAGCAGTCACAGAACTGGCTATTATAACAGTAAATCACTGGCTCTTCCACTGACAGAATTATTTTATAAAGAAAAAAATATTTCGCTGCCACTCTACCTGTAACAGTGCAATTATAAATAGAAATACACTAATGGGGCATGGAACACATTCTGCCACTGAATAGTATGAAATGCTGTAAAGGGAAGCAGCCAAGCAAAGGGTTCCTATCCTGGGCCACCCTGCTTGCACAGGAGAGGATGGCTAACAGGGGCAGTTAGCCATCCTGTTAGCCACCTGATGTTCTTCTTAATGCTGGTTCAGAAAAGAGCAATGTGTATCCCCAGCATATGGGGCCATGGGTCTGACTACTCTCTCAAATCTTAGGGGCTGTGGAGTACTGTCAGGAACATTAGCTCCCTTCCAAGTGCTCAAGGGAGTGCTAAATCTTTATTCTGTTCCTTGAACTTTCTCCCTTACCACCCCAGCATACTCATATAAGACAAGTCAGGATTTTGTCCTACAGCTACGACTGACTGTAGCTGATTCTTCAAAGAATCTATAAAGATTACTACCTGGGCTAATCAGACTAGATCCATTAAGGACTATTGTGTCAATATATATATTAGTTTTCCACAGGAAAGCGGGCATGGTCCCTGCTATGAAGAGCTTAGAATTTAAATAATGGACCATTAGAAACATTTACTCATCAAGGAACTGATGATTGTATAGGATGTTTATGAAAGTTTATGTACTCAGCAATAAAATCACATTAGGCTAGAGTCACAAAGGGATTTAGGAACCTAATTGCCACTTTAAATGCCTAAATCCAAAATGTAGATTCTCAAAACCCCTGCTCAGCTGCCTAAACCTGGTGGTACCTAACTTCCCCTAGCACCTAAGTTTTCACTGGTAAAGTCCCCGTGGTACCTACTAGTGAGCTTGCACACAACCACCTAGGTCTTGGGCCTGAGCTAGACATTGAGACTTGACAGGATTCTTAAACTAGGCATTACCCTACCTATCTTGCCTGTGGAGCTTGATCCAGTAGGCCTGCTCAGAGGCTGCTTAAAAGCTCATGTAATGGATCAGGCCCTTCCTAAAGCACAGCAAAAGTAAGAGGAGGAGATGATGGTAATGCCCTTATATGCTATACCCCAGTGGTTAGAGCATTACCACTCTGTCTGACTTGCACTAGGGACTTGAACATAGGTCTTCCACCTCCCAGGTGAGTGCCCTGGCTACTGTAGGGTATTCTGGGGTGGGTCTCACTAAATCTCTCCTGTTGAAGCTGTTCCACTTTTTATAAAATGATTAAATAGTCATTGGGCCTGAGAGAGAGAGAGACTGACTCTATAGCCTAGTGGTTAGTGCACTCTCCTCGGCGAGTCACTGCCCCCAATTACGATTTATGTATTTCATTCCATGTGGAACACCTGCAACAAAAGAGTTTAAGAGAGCTCCAACTCATATTTTCCCTTTATCTGATCCTTTGTGTTCCTCTCCTACCCCCATTTCCCTCCTTCCCTGACTCCCCTATGTACCTCTGCCCCCACCAATTCCCTGATTCCAAACCCCAGGCCCTGCCTCCCCCTCTGACCTTAGGTATCTTCTGGGAACAGGGTGGGGCGGGCCCTCCCACTCCGTCTCCCAGCCCATCTTTAAGCATTTGCTGGTTGTATCCCCTCATGTGCAGTCTTGGGAGAAAACCAAGGGTAGAAGCATTGCCCCACCCCCTCCCATGACAAAGAGCACTGGGATCTTCAGGGGAATGTACCCAGGCTTCTTGCACCTAGCAAAGCGCAGCCCTATGGGAAGGCAGACTAAGAGCTGCCTGCTCGGGTAGCCTATTTCAGGGGAGAGCCTGTGACAAAAGGGATGGAGCAGAGCTCATCCTGCTGCAGGCCCTGCCCTGCCATGTGTAGACATCTTGTATCCCTTTCCTTTTAGATCCTGGTGCTCCATGACAGGGGGGCAGTGGCTCCTATAAATTGCCCCTAAGTCTGGAGATGAGGGGTGCTACTAGCCAAACCTTGAAGAAAGGATGGGAGGCCATTCAGGTTCCTTACAGAGGACTCATAAGTTAACAGGGGGCTGAGGGTGGGGAGCCAGAACCTGAGGGTCAGACTGTCATAGGCACATGAGGGTTGGGGGCCTTCCTGGTAGCAGTAGGGTTACCAGCCCTCCAGGATTGTTCTGGAGTCTCCAGGAATTAAAGCTTAATCTTTAATTAAAGAGTATGTCATGTGATGAAATCTCCAGGAATTCATCCAACCAAAGTTGCCAACCCTAGGCAGCAGTCATCTGAGGGTTTGTGGTTGAAGACTCTGGAGGCCTTACCCCCTGAACATGGGCCTAACTGTCAAAGTCTAGGGCAGTGGGGGTGTAGCAGGAAGCTGCTAAAAGTTGACTAGAGATGGGCAAGGGTATAGATTTTGCAGATTTGGAATGACCCTGTTGGTTGGGGGCATAGGGAAGAGCTGAAGGTTTGTGGGGCTTATTTTATGGCTGCAGGAGATCCAAGCATTAGAATCGGGAGACCACATATTAGGTAGAGCCAGTGGCATTCGGATTAGGTTTGTGGCAGTTTCTTGCCCAGGGAAAGGGGAGAGAGAGAGAGAGAGAGCTAGGAGTGGTGCATCATGGATCTGGATATTTACTAGAAGGGATGGGACTTCCACTGAATAGACAGAAGCTGAATCCTTCCTCTGGGCTATGAATAGGTCTGGAAGGATTGTATTATTGATAAATGTCAATAAATGTCAAATTCACCATACACAAACAAGCCAATGACAAATATTTCCATTGATAACAATTTAGATTTATAGAAAGGCAAAGTGAGAAAAATGCTACTTGAGACTTTATTAGAGTTCGATTTAAGGATATTTACTTTGTATATTTTGTATGTGATGTTGACATTTTGTGGTTTAACCATTATAAAGCTTTAACTTTTTGAATCTCAACATCTACTATTATTAAATTATTGTCTGACCCCCCCCCCGCATAATTTCCCACAAGTATGAAAATTTAAATAGATAAAAACTGAAAAAAATGTTTAAAATAAATATTGATATTAGCCATCCAAATTATATATATCTATATATTATACAGGCGTGGCAGAATTCATATATATATATATGGGTGTGCGCTATCCAGATCCAGCACCCCGCGTGCCAACCCCCTTCCCTAAGCCCCCTCCCACACCCAAAATCCCTCCCAGAGCCTGCACCCCCTCCCACACTCTGAACCCCTCATGGGTGTTCCTCCGCCTAGGAACAGAGGGACATGTCGCCTGCGAGCTTCCGGGGAGCTACGTGGAGCCAGGTAGGGAACCTGCTGGTGCTGTGCCAACCGGACTATAAAGCGGATTTTCAATGAAGATCAGAAATGCCAGTTTTTGTTGAGCTTTCCTGTTGTTAAAGTGCTGGATAATACAGCTTTTGCTGTCTATTGAATTCTGTCAAGCCTAGCTATAAATGGTAAGCCTTATGGTTGTACTTTTCCTTCCCTAATGTAGCTTGGGGTTTGGCCCACTAGAGAGAACTGCTGAATTGCCCTTTGAGGTGATCGTATGTGTGCAAGGAATGAATGGGTGTAGAGCATATGCAGGGGATGTGTGTGAGGAATGAGTGGGAATATATGTGCAAAATGGGTAGGTGGAAAATGAATGGGTGTATGGAGTGGGCATGGGGAGATTCATGCGCAGTATTCTGTATGTGTGTATATGTAGAATGTCTGGCTTCTGTCCTATACTAGTATCGGTTTCAGACACCTGGGAGTTGATTAGGGGAGAGAACTAGCCCAAAGTCATTATGCTAAAAGTAGCTGTGTTGTATTCTACCAGGTAGTCCTGGTCCTATGGAGCAGACATGGATTAACAATTTATTTGTTGAATTTACTGGCAGGGCAATTTTGTTTTTCCCTCTTAGTGAATTATCTGTTGTGACTGTGATATTTACAGATTTGTTCACTATTCCAAAATGTTCAAAGAACTATTTGTGTGAAAAAATTTCAGCTTGTTTGTCACTTGTAAGCTGTTCACTGCTAGCATTCCTTCAAGGATTCAGTAGTCACAATCTGATATTTGGACTTCATGATTGGTCACGTAAAACCCATGCTGATGTTTCTGATTGCTGATTGTCCTAACTTTATACAGTACTTCTGCTTCCACTAAAATTCTTTTTGTTTTGTCACAAAATAAAATAAATAATAGCTGTGGTCCCCAAATTTGCTTTCCATGGTTACTTGTACAATTTTTCCTTACTCAAATAGTCACAAAAAAGCAGTGTGAACACATCTGAAGCAAAATTCTATTTAGAAGTCACTGATATGTGTGTGACTGACTAAGTTTTCTCACTATTTTCCCATCTCTAGTGCTGAACACTCTGACCTCCTAATTAACCTCAGTGGGAGTTCAGGGCATTCATCACCTTGCAGGGGGCATTCAGTACATTGGAGGGCAGGATCCAAAATCAAGAGCAGAGGAGTGATATTATCATCTGTTAGTTATAGCAATGACATTATTGACTCTCCTGTTGTAATAAAACTAATTAGTTGCTGATGCATAGGAGTGCCAAAACATATTAATGATTTTATATCAGCTATGTGAAAATTAATTTCATTAATTGGTTACCAAAGATAATATAATTACTGCCATGATTAAATGAAGACTTTATAACATACCAGGCTTTTAATAAAATATCCACAGTATTTTTAAAATATGTCAAAAAGTTAATTGTGTTTTTCCTCGTGTCTATGGATTTTTAATATTCATGCATTGTATCAGTTTTGAAATGTTACTGAATGTAGGTGACTAAATTCCCCCCTCCTCTTTACTGTTTCTTATGGAAGTGAATAGTTTCAGCTAGTTTATTTCCCAACAGGACCAGAGTACCAGAACCGGCATTTATATGTGCTTCAAAGCTTACATAGTACTAAAGTAACTATGAGCAAAGAGTACAAATCAATTCAACTTTCAGGCAATACAATGTTAGAAATCATAGTGTAAAATCTGAGATTGATTTCTGTTACGTAGGAATGATTTTAGTATTTATAAACAATGCCAGGATAATCAGGAATACTTTGGGAGTAACTTTGCTGCTGTTCATTTAAAAGTACAGACAGATATGTCTCACTATCATTTTATGGTAAAATGGCAGTTTTAGTGAATACAGCAATGCTATTACAATCTCTTCAGTCAGTAAATCTGCTGAGCTGTCTTGTGTATGGTTGGCAGTCATGAAGGTTGAAATGGTAATGCACATTACTTTTCATAGCTACAAGAGAGGAATTTGGACAAGAGGAAAGAGATGTTCTCTTGATGATGTCTTTATTATGGAGTCTGAAGAATCAACTCAAGACCTTTTTGAAGACCAGTTCACACAATGAAACTGCCATTGTTTTTGGGCAGCATACACTAGATGTTTACACAAGACAAAATGGATGATGATGTTAGTGAAACAACAGCTGAAGCCAAGATGTTGACAGAATTCAGTATTGGTTCCAAGAGATGTAAAGATTGCTCCTGACTATGAATATCTAATAAAGATGAGTACATTGTTACAAATTCTTGTCAACTAAAAGAACACGTAAAAGAAGCTGAATACAGCTGTTAAGTTCAGGCTGGTGCAAGTGCTAATTTGGTCTTTTGTGTGTGGGCATGAAATATGGAACTTTAGAGCAGTAAGAGATTGTCATATTTAAAAACTATGAATGATTCTTTGCTGAATAATCCAATGTAGAAAAAAAATCAGTGAGAATATATGCATTTTTTTATTCTTGACTTCTTTATTATGTGGGCAGTGTACAATTTATGACATCCTTACCTATTAATTTCCTTGTTTTTAAGTACTTGGGTTTTGAAAATGATAGGTATGCAGAATTAGCAATCTTAACTGTTTTTTGGTCCTAAGCATTTTGTTTTGGGTTAATTTGCTATGTTCTACTTTTTTTGGTAACATAAATCTCAGCATGTCACAAAGATTAGGATTCAGGTTCTTAGAAATCAGAGTTTAAAACGACGGTGGCTTTTTACAATGCTGTTGAAATAACAGTCCATACCACTGCCTTAACTCAGAAGTATGAAAGAAATATACAACTCCTTCATAAATTTGTTCTTGACAGACAAGTTATTTTATGATTCACTCAAAAAATTTAGGCGTTTTTTTTTAAACTGTGGTCAAACATTGCATTTGAGAGTCAGAATAGAGTACTGTTATGTTTATATAACATTCCTTGCTTTGATTTTACTTTTTATGTATTTGTTCCCTCAAAGATCACTACAGTGCATTGCATTAAATAATAGTCATGGAGATCATTTTAGTGAATAGAAAATATGTCTTCAAGAGAGAATTACATTATCATTCCTATGTAAATATACACTTTCAAAGTCATGTGCAGAAATATTATTGTGTGACTTCTGTTAACATTAGTGATAGTTGCTGTGCAATTTAAAGCACAAAGAATCACACACACACACACACACACACACACACACATGCACAGCTTTTATTATCTATATTCAATTATTTCCTTGATTCAGTGTCATTTTTGCCCTGCAAATAAAGGGTTTATTCATTGAAAGACTGATTCTGCATTTTGCATGATGCATTAAATCTAGAAAATAAGGAAACCAACACTGAGTCTCTGAGTATGTATATACAGCTGGAAGGTGTGACTACCAGCTCTGGCAGATGTGCACACATTAGCTCTGCTCAGGCTAGGGTGCTAAAAATAGCAGTGCGACCATGGCAGCGTGGGTGGTAGCTTGGGCTAGGTGCCCAAGTACAACTCTGTCTGAGATACTAAGTACATCATAGATGCTTGTATGGAATCATAGAATATCAGAGTTGGAAAGGACCTCAGGAGGTCATCTAGTCCAACCCCCTGCTCAAACCAGGGCCAATCCCCAATTTTTGCCCTAATCCCTAAATGGCCCCGGGGGGAGGGATAGCTCAGTGGTTTGAGCACTGGCCTGCTAAACCCAGTTCAATCCTTGAGGGGGTCATTTAGGGATCTGGGGCAAAAATTGGGGATTGGTCCTGCTTTGAGCAGGGGGTTGGACTAGATGACCTCCTGAGGTCCCTTCCAACCCTGATATTCTATGATTCTATGCTGGAACTAGGGGTGCTGGGGGTACTGGTGCACCCCCTGGCTTGAAGTGGTTTCCATCTTATACCGGGTTTCCAGTTTGGTTCAATGACTCTCAGCACCCCTACTATACAAATTGTTCCAGGACCCATGAGATACATACCTGGGATAGCTAGCCCATGGCCATGCTGCTATTTTTAGCATGCTAGTGCGAGCAGAGCAAGTGTGGGTGTATGTTTGCCTGAGCTGGGAATCATACCTCCCAGCTTCTGTTTAGACATAGACACACCCTCTGTGTTGGCAGATGTGGTTGTCTATGACAACATGAATAAATCCATCATTATTATAAGAAAGCTGTAGATACAGGCATGCTAGATGGTGTGCCTATGCCCAGTGTTTACAAATCCTATCCGTTAACTTTCTTTTGACGTTACTCTCAGGCAGAAAAATCAACCCTAAAACATAGTTTGGAGGTATTGCCACTATAATAAAGAGCTTCCTGTCATGTGTGAGAGATCAAGCCATGAGCAAAGTCACAATTGCTTCAGTAATCAGTCGTATGAGACATCTTCTGTCTGCCATTCTTTCAGTAAAACAATGGCTCAAGCCCTGCCATCTGTGGAAAGCTGGATTCCTCTTTGTAGTGAATACAGAGAAGTTGATAGACATTTTTCATGCTTAACAAAATGTAGACTATTTCTCACCATTTGGAGACCACTTAGTGATAGTACCAGCCAATTTGAAAGCAGACTGGTTTCTGATAAGATTAATCCTGGTGAAGTGGCTTATTAAACTAGGTATTTATCACAATGTTTTATGAAGGTAACGGTTCATTATATTTTCTGTTTCCTGTACTATGGGGAACATTAGCTTTCTGAACAGATCATTTTGAAAGTACTCTCTGTGATAGGACTAAGACATTACAGATTGCCTCCAGTGACTTTGGTTTTTGCATGCTTTCAATTTAGAAAAAGCATCCCTTAGCCTCATATCTGATTCATAGAATTCCAAGCTGAAGCAGGAGTTATGCATAATACGTACACCTAACTGCTAGAAGCAGTTTCTTGATGCAGGCCACTTTTGGAGTTGCTTATTGATTGAACAGTTACTTATAGCAGCATAAAACCTGACAATGGCAAACCTTTTCTCTTTCTGTCATTTGGACCCTTGGAGTTAGAAGTCATTATCTATTATATTAAATGAAATGTGCATGCTATCTTGAAAGGAATGGGGGAAAACAGGGAGCAATATGGATTTCTTCATTTAATTTTCCTTACTTCCTGATAATGTTTCAGAGGCCATTAAACTTTGTATGCTTCAGGTGACTGGAGAAAACTAATAAGGGCCAGTAAACATAGGTTTTCATCTTTGTAGATACAGCTTTGTCTTCTTTGCGTTGAAAAAGGAGAATTTAATTAATGCTTTTTGTTTCCAAAAGCATTTTGAGAACGTTGCTCGGCTCATCATTACTGACCTTTATTACCAGTACTCTTTGTTGTTCTGTGATGCCTAGTGGCAGCTATTGTCCAATATATAAAATTATCTCTCTCAAAAATGCTTTAATTTCCAGAAATAAAAACATAAGCCCTGCATCGTCAAAGCATTTAAGTGTGTGCTTAACTTTAAGCGATTGTGTTAGTCTGATGCTCATGCTTAAAGTTAAGCACGCACTTTTAAGTGCTTAGCTGAATCCTTCCTCCCATCATAATTTAAGTACAAATGAAATTAAGCTATCTTCAATAGTTCTGCTCCTTCCTCTTGTAGAAGTCCTAGAGTGTGGTGTTAGGAGTCCCACAGGATTCCATTCTGTCACTCTTCCTCCTCAACGTGTGTGAGAGGAGTCTGGGGACAATCACAGAGCAGTACATTTGGTCAAAACACCAGGAAGAGAAGTCACAAAAGATCTGTGATTCTTTTGATTTATTTTTTTTATTTTCTATTTTTTCCCCGTAAAACAAAACATTTGAACCAGCTTGTCAAAAAACAAAACAAAACTGATGAAAATATTCACTAATACTTTCTGAAGGTTGTGACTGAATGCATCCCTGTATTCGCACCCTACAGGCAGTCTAATAATCTTTGTACAAAATATGCCTTGTGAGATATTTGAAAACTAATAACTCATTGGTCAATAATATCAAGGTGAAATGTAGCAACTTTATATGTAAAGTTATGTGTGGCGGTTCAATGATGAGACAGAACACAGGTTTATCCAAGCAAGCAAGCTGGTTAGCTGAAAAGGGCTGCCCCCTGTCAGCTTTCCACCTTCCCTTTTATTATATTTCTCCCCCCTGCGCATTACCTACTTCCACCGCGAAAAGACACAACAAAGGAATACATGACTTTGATTAATATTCTTATTTTCCAGCCTCTATCTACTACAATCCTAATTCTCAGGCCTTGAGGCCAGGCCAAGGAAGCTTCCCACGATTACTGTCCTTTAGTTAACTTCCCAGGGTTCATATCTGGTCCTCGTCCTTGGATGGAGCAATGTGTTGCTCCTACACAACGGTCAGGGTGTGCCCTGACTGTTTCCAGGTGGATGGACTAAACATGAACCCTTCATCCCCCCGTTTTTTGTTTAATTGTACTCGGCCATCTCATGGTAGCCGTCAATTTGCTTTTGCAAGCAATTTAACTCCCAGACTGACAAGGACATAACTCGGGGAGCTTGCCAGGGCGAATCTCTACAAAGCCTTAGCAAAGAGGGAATACATTGTACGCAGCAGCAGCAAAAAATAAGCCCAATGATCACAAACACAGCATAACCGAAAAGTTGTCGCAGCCATCCTAGAGATGGCAGCCAACCTGTAAGCCAATTCCAAAAGCCCTCAAACCCCACATCTTGACGTATGTGTGCCGTAAGATTGGCCAACTCGGCCAGTCTAGTTTCTATGGAACGACTATTATCAGTTAAATTAAAACAACACATATGCCGAAACATGGAACAGCCTAGGTGATGTTTTAAGAGCAGAAAATCAATGGCTGCTCTGTTATCTAAAATTGCATCCCTTAATTCGTGTTGCTCTGCATTAAGTAGGGCAATTGCCTTGGATGTTGTATTAATTGCCTTCGCTGCCAAGCACGCCAGGGTATTTAAGGTTCTGGCTGTATAAGTGGCAAGCCCGGGGACCCCAACAATGGAGGCCGCTAAAGCAGTATACTCAGCGCGACTAAAAAGCTCAACATCTGCAACACAATTATCTGAAAGGGGTACACTTCTTTTACTGTGCCTTTGGCTGGCAAAAGGCAATATAAGCGTCATTCTACTAAGACAGCAAAGGGTGCCATCACTTAAATTTGCAGGAATATAACTAAAGGTGCGTGAGCCACAGGTAAAAAACCACCCTGATGGTAGGATGATATGGCCATAATTGTATGAAACATTCACAGCGCGGGAACAATTTAAGAGGGGTTGAGGAATTTGCCGACAGCCCAAGGGCACCTTTGTACTAGTGCAGTTAACCACACGCGCACAGGTGACATTGTTGGCCCCGGCCGGGTACGGTGTGTGGAGGGATATAGCCGTGTGAGGCAAGGTATAGTTGGCCGGGCCCCAATTAGCCATGCCAGAGTACTGGGAAGAGAGATTCGCATAAGCAGCGAGCATCGTCTCATTCCCTATTTCCTCAGGGTGATGACATACTGGTATAAGGCATGTACCTAACAATTCTCCGGCTGCTACAGAATCAGACAAACAAAAGTGGGTAACATTTGCTATTGAAGCCAATCTTTCCCATATGTTATATGTCATTCGGGCCCGTAACGGGGGAAGTGCTCCCGAGCCAACCCCTACAGGAAATAGCAGGCACAAAAGGCATACAATCAGCACAGAATTAGCAGTGATTTGGGCGAGAATCGCCACAAACAAAGTCTCAGGAGTCTCTGGCTGTTGATTTGCTGCCAGTCTTCGTTGAGCCGCCGCGACCAATGCTTTTACTGCTCCCCATGTCACGGGCTGGCTTGGGGCGCTACGCCTCTTCCGTTTCCGTCCCGCCGTTGTCGACCCGGGAGGCACCACGTTCTCCTCCAAGGTCAGCTGAAACTCCGGTATGGGGTTCGACAGCCCCTGGCGCCACGCCATGCTGTTTCAGTGCCGGTCGCACACACCGGGCTTGAACCCACAACGGTCCTGCAGGGAGAGACACAGCAGCATATCCCCGACCCCAAGTGATTCCAGGACCAGGGGGATGAGGTGGATGAGGCTTTCTTCCGGCAACTCACGGAAGCTACTAGATCACATGCCCTGATTCTCATGGGTGACTTTAATTTTCCTGATATCTGCTGGGAGAGCAATACAGCGGTGCATAGACAATCCAGGAAGTTTTTGGAAAGCGTAGGGGACAATTTCCTGGTGCAAGTGCTAGGAGAGCCAACTAGGGGGGGCGCTTTTCTTGACCTGCTGCTCACAAACCGGGTAGAATTAGTGGGGGAAGCAAAAGTGGATGGGAATCTGGGAGGCAGTGACCATGAGTTGGTTGAGTTCAGGATCCTGACGCAGGGAAGAAAGGTAAGCAGCAGGATACGGACCCTGGACTTCAGGAAAGCAGACTTCGACTCCCTCAGGGAACAGATGGCCAGGATCCCCTGGGGGACTAACATGAAGGGGAAGGGAGTCCAGGAGAGCTGGCTGTATTTCAAGGAATCCCTGTTGAGGTTACAGGGACAAACCATCCCGATGAGTCGAAAGAATAGTAAATATGGCAGGCGACCAGCTTGGCTTAATGGTGAAATCCTAGCGGATCTTAAACCTAAAAAAGAAGCTTACAAGAAGTGGAAGGTTGGACATATGACCAGGGAAGAGTATAAAAATATTGCTCGGGCATGTAGGAAAGATATCAGGAGGGCCAAATCGCACCTGGAGCTGCAGCTAGCAAGAGATGTCAAGAGTAACAAGAAGGGTTTCTTCAGGTATGTTGGCAACAAGAAGAAAGCCAAGGAAAGTGTGGGCCCCTTACTGAATGAGGGAGGCAACCTAGTGACAGAGGATGTGGAAAAAGCTAATGTACTCAATGCTTTTTTTGCCTCTGTTTTCACTAACAAGGTCAGCTCCCAGACTGCTGCGCTGGGCATCACAGAATGGGGAAGAGATGGCCAGCCCTCTGTGGAGATAGAGGTGGTTAGGGACTATTTAGAAAAGCTGGACGTGCACAAGTCCATGGGGCCGGACGAGTTGCATCCGAGAGTGCTGAAGGAATTGGCGGCTGTGATTGCAGAGCCCTTGGCCATTATCTTTGAAAACTCGTGGCGAACGGGGGAAGTCCCGGAGGACTGGAAAAAGGCTAATGTAGTGCCAATCTTTAAAAAAGGGAAGAAGGAGGATCCTGGGAACTACAGGCCAGTCAGCCTCACCTCAGTCCCTGGAAAAATCATGGAGCAGGTCCTCAAAGAATCAATCCTGAAGCACTTACATGAGAGGAAAGTGATCAGGAACAGTCAGCATGGGTTCACCAAGGGAAGGTCATGCCTGACTAATCTAATCGCCTTTTATGATGGGATTACTGGTTCTGTGGATGAAGGGAAAGCAGTGGATGTATTGTTTCTTGACTTTAGCAAAGCTTTTGACACGGTCTCCCACAGTATTCTTGTCAGCAAGTTAAGGAAGTATGGGCTGGATGAATGCACTATAAGGTGGGTAGAAAGCTGGCTAGATTGTCGGGCTCAACGGGTAGTGATCAATGGCTCCATGTCTAGTTGGCAGCCGGTGTCAAGTGGTGTGCCCCAGGGGTCGGTCCTGGGGCCGGTTTTGTTCAATATCTTCATAAATGATCTGGAGGATGGTGTGGATTGCACTCTCAGCAAATTTGCGGATGATACTAAACTGGGAGGAGTGGTAGATACGCTGGAGGGGAGGGATAGGATACAGAAGGACCTAGACAAATTGGAGGATTGGGCCAAAAGAAACCTGATGAGGTTCAATAAGGATAAGTGCAGGGTCCTGCACTTAGGATGGAAGAATCCAATGCACCGCTACAGACTAGGGACCGAATGGCTAGGCAGCAGTTCTGCAGAAAAGGACCTAGGGGTGACAGTGGACGAGAAGCTGGATATGAGTCAACAGTGTGCCCTTGTTGCCAAGAAGGCCAATGGCATTTTGGGATGTATAAGTAGGGGCATAGCGAGCAGATCGAGGGACGTGATCGTTCCCCTCTATTCGACACTGGTGAGGCCTCATCTGGAGTACTGTGTCCAGTTTTGGGCCCCACACTACAAGAAGGATGTGGATAAATTGGAGAGAGTCCAGCGAAGGGCAACAAAAATGATTAGGGGTCTAGAGCCCATGACTTATGAAGAGAGGCTGAGGGAGCTGGGATTGTTTAGTCTGCGGAAGAGAAGAATGAGGGGGGATTTGATAGCTGCTTTCAACTACCTGAAAGGGGGTTCCAAAGAGGATGGCTCTAGACTGTTCTCAATGGTAGCAGATGACAGAACGAGGAGTAATGGTCTCAAGTTGCAATGGGGGAGGTTTAGATTGGATATTAGGAAAAACTTTTTCACTAAGAGGGTCGTGAAACACTGGAATGCGTTACCTAGGGAGGTGGTAGAATCTCCTTCCTTAGAGGTTTTTAAGGTCAGGCTTGACAAAGCCCTGGCTGGGATGATTTAACTGGGAATTGGTCCTGCTTCGAGCAGGGGGTTGGACTAGATGACCTTCTGGGGTCCCTTCCAACCCTGATATTCTATGATTCTATGATTAGAGGTACTGGGCCCAGCCACTGCGGATCGGGCAGCTTACGGTAAAAGACACGCGGTCTTTCCAGTACCTCAGATTTGTGAAAATGGTGATCCGCGGGGGTCTGCTGATCTGCGTTCAGCGTTAAATTATTTAAAGTAAACAAAAGGATATGCATTTGTTGTTGAATGTCTCCTAAGGTTCGGAGACGCAGCTCCCCTTGTTTTAATTGTTTATCAAGCAAGGTTTTGAGCGTGCGATTGGCACGTTCAACAATGGCTTGGCCCGTGGAATTATAAGGGATCCCGTGTTTAAGACGGACGTTCCATCGGGCGCAAAAAGTGGAGAGGGCTGTGGAGCAGTAAGCTGGGGCATTATCCGTTTTAATTTGGCTTGGGCGACCCATAACAGAAAAACAGGCTAGCAAATGGTGAATAACTTTAGCAGTGGCTTCCCCACGCTGTGGGGTTGCCCACAGAAATCCCGAATAAGTATCAACAGAAACATGTAAAAAGGAATAGGGGCGGAACTGTGGCACATGAGTGACATCCATTTGCCATAGCTGATTTGCTGCGGTACCTCTGGGGTTAACGGCATAAGAAAAAGTAGGAGCAGCAGCGGCACAGTGGGGGCAGGAACGAACAATGGAACGTGCATGATCAGCAGGAATGTGAAACTGCCGGGCCAAAACAGAGGCAGACTGATGGAAAAAGGCATGGCTTTCAATGGGGTCAGAAAAGAGGGAATTTACCTGACCACGTAACGCGCGATCAGCGCGTGCATTGCCCTCAGTGAGTGACCCAGGCAGAGGGGTATGACTGCGAATATGAGCAACAAAATAAGGGAAATTACGAGTGGAAATAAGATATTGCAAAGACAAAAATAGGCGAAGGAGGTCCGCATCGACCTGAGGGGTAATGAGGGCAAGGGGTAAATGATCAATCACTTGATAAACATAATGGGTGTCCACAATTAAATTAAAGGGACAATCAGCGAAAAGTTGAAAGGCTAAAATAACAGCAGCCAGTTCTGAACGCTGCGCGGAACGCTGAGGCAGTGTAAAATGAGAACGCCAACGAGGGGGGTCACCTGATTGATAGGTGACGACACCTCGATGTGGAGAGCCATCAGTAAAAAGAGTAACAGCAGAAACAATGGGTTGAGAGCGGCTAAGACGATGAACAATTAGAGGCACCTTTTGTGTAATTACCAACCGAGGATCTTTTGGGGGATTATAAGAAATTTCTCCCACATAATCACAAAGAGCAACCTGCCAAGCCAAAGAGGTGTGGCACAAGGAATCAAATTCACTACGGGACAAGGGGAACACAATATCAACTAAATCAGTGCCAGTAAGTTGCACCGCACGGTGGCGGGCTTTACGAACAAGATCAGACAGGGCATCTAGATATGGGTAAATATTCCGAGGAGGAGTGGAGGAGAGGTACAGCCACTCTATGATAGAGACGGCTGTATTCGTACGGGGTACAAACAGAGCCGCAGTGGGCGTATGAGGGGTGGCAAGAAGAATCAGCCGTAGGGGACGGACCTCAGGGGTCTGTCCACAAACTGCTGACTTAATGCTGCATTAATTTGTCGAATGCAGGCAATGTGCTCTTTAGTGATGGCAATAACTGCACCCGGTGCTCGGGCTCCACGTAGGAGCTCGAACAACGGCTGCAGCATTGAGGTGGGGAGACGAAAATAGGGCCGAATCCAATTTAAATGACCCAAAATCTGTTGTAATTTAACAAGGGTTAGGGGTTGAGGTAGAGTTAGTGCCGGACGAACCGGAGCAGCATAGGTTTGTAAAACCTTATGGCCGAGGTAGTGGTAGGGATAAGAGCGTTGGATTTTTTCTGGTGCCACCAACAGGCCATTTTGGCCGAGGATTTGAGACAAAGATTCAATCTGTTGTTCCGTGACCTGGGGACCACTAAGCAAAATGTCATCCATATAATGGTAGACCTTTAGCGTAGGGTACCGGGCACGAAAAGGGGTGAGGGCCCGATCCACAAAAAGCTGACACAAGGTTGGACTATTTTGCATTCCCTGGGGTAAGACCTTCCACTGATACCTTTGAGAGGGTTGCTGATTATTATATTGTGGCACCGTGAACGCGAATTTTTCGCGATCTTGTGGGCAAAGGGGGATGGTGAAAAAACAATCTTTTAAATCTAACACACAAAGCTGATCGGTTTGAGGAATTAAATTTGGATTTGGTAATCCATATTGCAAGGGGCCCATAGGTTGGATGCATTTATTTATTTCCCTTAAGTCATACAACAGCCGCCATGCACCAGATTTTTTCTTAATAACGAACACTGGGGTGTTCCAGGGACTAGTAGAGCTTTCCAAGCGCTGTGCCAGCAAATGCTGCTGCACAAGCGATTGAAGCGCTTTTAGCTTTTCTAGAGGGAGGGGCCACTGGTCAATCCAGACGGGCTCTAAGGATTGCCATACCAAGGGCAATGCGGAGGGCAATGTGGGTGAGGGAGGATTTTGAGCCATCAGATATTAATATCGAGGGTGGTGTCCAGCTTTGTGCGTAAATCACGGCCCCAAATATTGAGGTGGACAGGGAGCACAAAAGGGCGGATAGTAGCAAGGGTACGGCCTCCCGGTTTAGAGACTGTGACCCAAGACAAACTCTGTCGCCCGGGTTTACTACCCCCGATCCCCCACAACTCTTTAGAAGGAACTGTAGGCCAACTAACTGGCCACTCTGGACCACGAATCACCGTAACGTCAGCTCCAGTGTCCACCAGCCCTGTGAAAGGAACATCATTTAAGAGAAGTGTTAACTGAGGTTTCGAGGGGCGGACTGACATTGTCAGAGCAACAAGTGGAGAGGACGCGCTGTGAGACGGCGAGTGAGACAACGTTGATCCAAAGCCGCCTCCGCCCCGAGTTCGATCCTCGGCAGCTGGCACCTGATAGGGGACTAAAATCAATTGTGCAATTGATCGTCCACACGGGAGCGACTGTGGAAGATGAGTCCACACCTGAACCTTAATAATGCCGGTGTAATCGGCATCAATGACCCCGGGGATGACAAAAAAGCCCTGTTTCCCAGCATGAGAGCGAGGGAGAACGAGACCCACAAAGCCGGCAGGGAGAGGTCCCGTCACCTGGGTAGGTATGGCGCAGACCTCCCCTGGCAGCCGAAAATCAGTGTCCTCCTGCATGATTAAATCAAGCCCTGCACTTCCAGCAGTCGCCGCCCTCATAGAGTCTATGGATTTTAAGGCAGAGGAACGGTTGTCTGAGTGGGAAACACCCCCGTTTGGCCCTGGGTTCGGGGGGGACCCGCCGCGCGGTTTCCCGGCCTGCTACGACACTGATTAGCCCAGTGATAGCCCTTTTGACACTTGGGGCACTTTTTTGAGGGTCGGGCGGGTGCCTTTGATGAGCGGCACTCCCGCTGGAAGTGACCCTCCTTGCCACAGCGGTAACAACGCTTCCCCTCTTTCCCGGTTCTTTTTAGGGCGGCAGCCAGAACTCCAGCTTTATGGGCTTGTGTGCCGATGTTTTGGCACGCCCGTAGCATGTCTGAGAGCTCTAAAATGCCAGAGGCTTGCGCCGTCTGGAGAGCGCGGCGGCAATCCTCATTTGCATTTTCAACTGCCATTTTTAACAGGATTTCCTGAGCTGCCGCAGCGTTATCCACCTGTCGGAGGATAGCCTCCTGCAATCTGTTGGTAAAATCCAGAAAGGACTCTGATGCACCCTGACGGATACTAACAAAGCTTTTAGTAGGCTTGCCTGAATCCGGGACCTTCCGGAAAGCATGCTGGGCGCAGGTGGAAATAAGGGGGAAGAGGGCCTGAGGGAGTTGAGTTTGCATCTCAACGGTAGCAAACGGTCCCTCCCCTGCCAAGTGCTCAAAAATAATACCTTCCGCTCTATGAATCTGGGCCTGGCGTTCCGCCTCCTGCCGATACTCACTAATCCAAATAACATATTGACTGGGTGACAGCATCATGCGCAACAGCGCCTTCCAATCTTCAGGGATCAGGGAGTATCCACTACCTAGCCCTTCAATGAGACCACGCACAAACGTGCTAGTCAGACCGAACTCGCGAATTGCTTTCTTTACCTCTCTAATCACCGAGTAAGGCAAACTGACCCAGGTTCCAACCGGGTTGCCCTGGTCATCGTTTTGCCAGGTCACCGGACAAACCGAGACCAGCTCAGCCAGCTCCTCTGCTGTAAGATCTGAGCGAGCCTTCGCTGCGTGCACCATTTGTTGCACCAGCGAAAGCCTCTGAGCAGATGCAGACGACCCCTGGGGGGCCCCGAAGCATGGGGTTTCAGGGGGGGATGGTAATCACAGACCGGCTCTGGCGGGGAAGGTAAGGGAGGCGGTGGTAATAAAGGCACTGGGGGCGAAGCAGGGAGAGGGATGGCTGCAGGAGCCGACGGCGGTGGTGAAATCGGCAGCCCCTCTGTTGGTGCGGGAGAGGGTTCTTCCGAAGCGACACACTGTGTTGCATCGGTAGGAGGGGGGGTGGCTGCAGGAGCTGACGGGCATGGCGAGATCACCAGCCTCGTGAGGGAGGGCCTGTCCGAGGCAACACGCTGTATCGCATCGCGGCAGAGGTGCCAGGCATGTAAAGCCTGCACGGGCGCCCGAGGCTCTTCATGCAATGTCTGGCCCAACCGCTCCCAGTCCGCTAGCTTAAGGGTTCCGGCTTCAGGGTACCACGGGCACTGGGCACTCACCTCCTGTAGCAGGAGAGTGAGTTCTCGAGCGGGGCAGTCATGCTGAGCCTTACGCAGCAGATACTGTAGCTCATTGCGGTGTTGCACTTGCAAAGCAGAGAGGGAGCTTCCCATACTCACCACAATGAAAAATACTCACCGGGATCCGCGAAGCGGATGAGTGACGCGTCTGAAACCCTTGCCGGGCGAGGTGAGTGCTGAAGGCCCCACGTTTGGGCGCCAGTTGTGGCGGTTCAATGATGAGACAGAACACAGGTTTATCCAAGCAAGCAAGCTGGTTAGCTGAAAAGGGCTGCCCCCTGTCAGCTTTCCACCTTCCCTTTTATTATATTTCTCCCCCCTGCGCATTACCTACTTCCACCGCGAAAAGACACAACAAAGGAATACATGACTTTGATTAATATTCTTATTTTCCAGCCTCTATCTACTACAATCCTAATTCTCAGGCCTTGAGGCCAGGCCAAGGAAGCTTCCCACGATTACTGTCCTTTAGTTAACTTCCCAGGGTTCATATCTGGTCCTCGTCCTTGGATGGAGCAATGTGTTGCTCCTACACAACGGTCAGGGTGTGCCCTGACTGTTTCCAGGTGGATGGACTAAACATGAACCCTTCAGTTATGAATTCCTCATACGATGTTGGCAGCATATGTTCAAACCCATGCAGCCCTGACTAGGCAGGAGTGGTTAGACATGTCTATCTTCAGCAAAGGAAGATGTGTTTACCTCAAATAAACAGGATCCTTGAGACAGCAAGAAGGAGACAAGGCAAATCTGCATTTCAGCATATACAGAGGAGAAGAGGGGCCATCTTAACCACCAGACTCCAAGTTGCCTTCTTTACAGTTTGAATAAACTTTGCTTTGAGGGGTAATCCTCAGACGAATCCACTTCAAAGGGTGACTGGACTGTAAAAGCTGAGGGGAAAAAACCCCAAGGATCTCTCTTTCTTTCTGTCTCTCACTCTCTTTCACTGGGGACGACAAAGGAACCAGCCCTTTGAATTTGGGGTGGAAGGCGGAAACCTGACTTGAGAATTTGGTCAGCTATGTTGCTGGGAACCCTTGGTAGAGATTTTACTTTGAACCAAGTCTAGTTTGTTATGATTAGCTACTAGAAAGCATTTTATCTTTATTTCTCTTGTAACCATTTCTGACTTTAATAGCTTATACTCATACTCACTTAAAACCTCTGTCTTTGTAGGTAAATAAACTTGTTTTATTTTTTAATAAAAAAAATCTATTTTTGTGTTTAAACTGAGCTGTTTGGTAACTCAATTTAAAGCAGCAGGCTGCTGGATATTGATCTCTTGTAATATCTGAACTGTCCAGGAGAGGCTGGACAGAGCAGAACACATGGTTTGGGGAAAATTAGGGACTGGGAGTGTGTTGGGGTGCAGGTAGTAACCAACGCTGGTGGAAGCCACAATGTGACTGGAGTGTTGCTGACAGGCTGCTGGTGTCAGAGTTCCTGGACTAGGATGAGCTATACACAGACACTCAGGGTGGGACCTACATGCTGTTTGTGAGAGGCCCAGGTTGGGAGCTACAACAGCAAAGTTTGCAGGGCAGGTGGTTACACAAGCCCTCACTGCTCTGGAATTCACCCCAAAATGTGATAGAGATTTTTGTCCAAACTGGAATTTTCTAAGAAAAATTTAATCTAAAGATCAAAATTTGAAAAATTTTCCTCAACTGAGCTAGAATGTGGGCCAGGCCTCAGTGGCCCCTTGCATCTCTCTTGTAGGCACGGTGGGGAGATCAGAGCCTAGGTGGATGGAGAGTAGATATAGCAGAGTGGGGATTGGGTGGAGTCTTAGCTCTGCTCCTTCAACACATCACCCACTACAGTTGAGCCACCGTATTGGGGTTTAGTAATCTGCTACTGGTAATGGCCAGGGACAGATCTAATTTACTTTCCCCTGGCAGCAAGAGGAAATAAAGAGACTGCTTGGGAGGAGAAGCTTTCACTCCATGTTTTATTCTGGACTGAGCCTACTGGTTCAGTCTAGCCCTTTGGGGTCCAGTGACAGGGTTTCATGGGGTGCTCTACTCACCACTGGAATTCCTCCTTCTGGTTGTGTCTGGGGCTTAGTTCTGCCAGTCTGATGGCCCTTCCTCCGGTTGCACTCCACCTCCCTCTCTCTCAATCTCAGTCTCATTATCTCAGGATTCATTGGCTCTTGCTTTGTGGCTTGGCCTTCCAGCCAGGTCATTGTAGTTTTCCCGTTCCAGGATGGGTGTCTAAGTCTCTTGGGACCCACTGTTCCAGGAAGTCTTCCCTTTCACTGCTCTTTAACAGTGTCACTTCCCCAGAGGCTGTTAGGGGAACTCAGGTCTGCCATCTATGCTGGGTTTCAGCGCAGGGACCCTACAACAAGCAGTCAAGGTCTGCACACACCCAAACCTCTCTGCTATATCACTGGGCGACTTCCCATCTTGCCTTCTATCACCCTGCAACTGACTGTAGCCTCTATTTGCACCCACTTCTAGTCTCAGCTACTGGTATTTATACAGATACCTCCTGTTTCTTTCCAGCTGAGCTTCCTCTCTAATTATTCCGCCTTGCTCCCTGATTCCTCCTCCATGTGCAGCTGCCTTAACCTCTTCATGCCTTGTGTGGGGTGGACACCCCATCACACAGGGGTATACATTTGTGAAGGATTATTAAAATGCAGAACTTGATACCATCAGAAGGAGTAAAGTAGAATGGTAAGGCTCAGGAAATATGACTACATAGGTTGTTTGACCTATCTTTTCCTCTAACCCTATCCACATCATCAGCATGGCTTTTACTGTAGCCACTTTTAACTTTTACTTTTAATATTTTGGAACCCGATTCTTCACAAGCTAGCCTGGCTGTAATTCCCATCAACTTTTATTTCTGTAGCTCCCTCTCATAACACAAATATGGTTTTTAATCATGCTTTAACTCTGACTAAGTCACACTCATCTTTTACTCACTGTAGAGAGTCAATAGCTTCTCTTCACTTTCTATTATAAATTTGTCTTCCATGTCTTACCTCAACACATTAAAAATACTCAAACTGTTCTTCCCACCTACAATTTTGCATGTGTGATCTGTGTCCGGAGGAAAGTTTTTAACTAAATTTGATAATGTTTTATTAGGTCAGTTTTAATGCTTCTAATTCAGTTTTAATAAACAGTGAAAGCAAAAATGGATGCAATGATGAATGTCAGGTTTTTCTACTGCTTCTGTTTCTGCCAGTGACTGGACCCGCAGTGATCAAAGGTACGAAAGAGTTTAAACTAAATGACATTTCTGTTTCCTTGTGCTGGCACAAATACAATTTTGATGCCCAAGAAGCATGGATGGCCACTAGCCCCTAAAACACTGACTTAGTTAAGTAGTTTTAATGCATCTAAATAAGTGTGGAAATGCAGTAATATACTTTCAAAAATTCAAAACAATACCACTTTCCAAAAGCAGGTGAAAAGATAACACAGGCAAAGTTTTATGGGCTCTGTGCAATCTTAATTTTCAGCAACAAAAATCCAATAATCTGAACCTGAATACCTAGTCCAAATTCTTCTTTTAAAGCTGGGTTGAGGTAAAGGAACACAATTTTAAAACCAGCCTTAGAGAAATTCACTTTCAATCCCGTTTTGTTGTCATATGATCAGGCCGGTTGTCACTTTAGTCTCTTTACAATCTTTCAGACGTTCTTCACCTTGGTTTGCTCTTTTATCAACTTGTTTGCTTTCCTGACTTTCCATGTGAAATTAACTGCACCTTTTCCCGTCCAGATTTTAGCTTCTACTCCCTCTACCTAGTTTGTGTTCTGTATGTCATGACCAGGTTTCAAAGTGTCATAAACCTTTTTTTTAGGTAGACAGGGAGCTTGTTCTGCATGGTCTGTTTAATATTTACACAGGTCCTCATCCAGTCTTGATTTTTCTTTTCTTCGTACCTGCCTGTTTTAGAAAAGCACATATCTGTTGATTCAGGTAGTCAATACTCAGCTTCTAATATTTTCCCAACCACTATGGTATGATCTTTTCTTATTTTATATTTATATTGAACTTGATTTGAATCTTCCACATATGCATTCTGGAAAGGCACCTACCAATTTTACAAATATCTGCTGAATACCCAAATAGGCTAAGAAGAGCATTTGGCACATTATCTAAAAGCTTTATTTTTCTTCTCTGGTGCCCCATTGTTACCCGGGGTTCTTTCAACCCAAAGCTCTTGGTAACGTTTACTCTGTGCGAGGTGGTGTCAGGAAATAAATCAGGGGAGACACGGCCATCTGACCGATAGATGGCTGGCACAAACAGGACGACGCAAAAGTGCTTTCACTTAAAGCTAAACTTTACTTAGTCTCAAGCACTTACACACATCCGCGAAAAGTTAGTAAAACACCTCCAACCGTTGATAATTACCAAAGCTGAGTGTGGCTCTCACGTGGCACAGTGGCAGGCTTCCGGTGGCCAAATCTTCCGTCTGCTGGTGGGGACTGCAAGATGTATCCAGAGGGAGAGTCCAAAAACAGTCCAACTACCTCAAACTTTTCCCTCTTATTTACACATTAGACATGTCCCTTAAAGAAAACTTGTTACAAGCAGTTTCAGTGGTCCAGCAAAAGGTTCCCTCTGATTATTGATTACCCAGGTGGGTTTTTCCAGAGTTTGCAGCCTTGAGGCCCCCAATAGACATTCCTGGGGCACATCCTGCTCTTCGAAAATGCATGTATCAGCCACTTCAACACAATTCTTATCAGGAAGGACGTGGGGTCAAGGCGCCCAATCTGTGGCACCAAAAGACCCCCTCCCCTTCTGCCTTGGTTAAGTTAAGCCTGCTGACTTGGCCAATTTACAGCCTGCTGACTTGGCTGCTTTTAGCAATAAGCCATAGTGGTTTCAGGCACTTTACTGGTTTGCCAAAGTCTGCCCATACACCATCACATACATCCTTACCACACTCAGTCAGCTGAAGCTCTTACATGCATAGTGTTTTGATGTTACAGCTATCTTGGATCCCTGCTGGGGTACAGAGTTGGCTCATATAGCATCCAGAATGTAACATATTAAAAATGAACATTCTTTCTGAAAAGTGATTTATACCTCAAATAACTAATATTAGTATAAAAGACGAGTCCTTGCAAATCCAAGCTAAGCCAAACAGTGCACAAATAAACAAAATCTGCAATATAACTGATCCCTAATAGGCCTGCTCCAAGATTTATTGTGTGTTAGCTATAATGTCAGAGCATGGTGCATGCTGGAACATTATGTTGGATTTAGGTCATGGTAAAGATGGATGTTTCTGGACCTGAAAGAAGAACAATAATATTTTAGCCTGCCTCTTAGCCTGACTACTGGTAGCATGTATTGGTAATGCTACTGGAACTTGGTAATCACCTTTGCAGATCATCCTTAATGTTCATGGGTGTTTGTGAGGGTTCTACATGTTGCCACCTGTGATTAGACGGGCCTCTGGACTTAACTGGGAGTGTGCCAGTTGGGAAGATCCTGAGTGCTGCAGTCCAGCCTTGGAGAGTAAAACTCACATGATTCCTTGGGGAAGAGAGAAACTTCCATTTCCAGGGTTGAGAGGAGCCTCGGTTTGAATAAAGAGGCAGCAGGGGGGCTCCATTTTGTGACAAACTGAGACTTTGTTACCAGTCCTAGGGGATGGAAGATTGCTTTGTGGGGTTCTGTCCTATCCAGGAGCTGCTGCTGAGAAACTGCTGGGGTTTTGACCAAGCAAGGAGCCAAGGGGGCAATTGCTGGGTTTCATCAGAGCCAAGGCAGAGACTATTGCTGTAACCAGAGCTTATTGAGGCTGGCATGCAGTGAAGGCAGCATGAGTAACCACAACATATTTTGTTTGGGAAAGTGTTTTCTGGGGAAGGGGGCTAGAAAAGAGACTAAGCCCTGGTCTACACTATGAGGTTAGGTCGAATTTAGCTGTGTTAGGTTGATTTTATAAGCAATTTGTCTACAACCAACCCCGTTCCGTCGACCTAAAAGGCTCTTAAAATCGACTGCTGAACTCCTCCCCGGAGAGGGGAGTAGCGCTAAAATCAATTGTGCTGGGTCGAATTTGGGGTAGTGCAGATGCAATTTGACAGTATTGGCCTCCGGGAGCTATCCCAGATGCTCCATTGTGACTGCTCTGGACAGCACTTTCAACTCTGATGCACTGCACATCCACCCGAAAATTGCAGCCCCTCCTTTTAAATGGCAAACCCAACTGGCATTGCTTGCTATGGGAAAGGAGGACACTGCAGTTTGAAACCATTCCCACATGTTACAGAGGCGTTAGAAGCCAAACCCGCGTACCTTTTGGCTTACCATGGCTGCCTGGAAACCGAGTTCTGTTGCCCAGCTGTGTGTGATGTGTCACCATACCGGCAGGCGCTCAATATAAAAGGCAAAATGCGACCTGGTACCTAAAGCACATGTGCTGTCTGCTGTGCATTGCTTGATTCACTGTGAAAGACTCTCCCTTTTGTTCTCAGAAATGTATCATCTTAAATTTTACTCTCCCTTTTTATCCCTCCGCAGGTGCAAATGTTTCTATGCTCCCCCATCATCTCTGTCCATGAGGTTATTGCAGATTAGAAGGGGAAAAAAACACACTCGCGATTACATGTTTTCCGAGCTCATGCAGTCTCCTGCACTGATAGGGCACAGCTGAATGCATGGAGGCATTCAGTGTAAGAGCCAGGAAAGCATTAGGTGAACACGATGAGAAGAGGCAGGAGACAATGCTGAGGCTAATGGGGGAGCAAACTGACATGCTCAGGCATCTGGTGGAGCTTCAGGAAGGGCAACAAGAGCACAGACCGCCACTGCATCCACTGTATAACTGCCTGCCCTCCTCCCCAAGTTCCATATCCTCCTCACCCAGATGCCCAAGAACGTGGGGGAGGCTCCGGGCACCCAGCCACTGCACTCCAGAGGATGGCCCAAGCAACAGAAGGCTGTCATTCAAACAGCTTTGATTTGTAGTGTGGCTACAATAAGCAATGTGGCCTTGTCCTTCCCTCCTCCCCTCCTCACTCACCCTACCCGGGCTACCTTGTCAGTTATCTCACATTTTTTTCATTAATAAAGAAAGAATGCATGGTTTCAAAACAGTAGTGACTTTATTTCCGTTGCCAGCTGTGATCGAAGGGAGGGAAGGTGGTTGGCTTACAGGGAATTAAAATCAACAAAGGGGGTGGGTTTGCATCAAGGAGAAACACACACAATTGTCACACCATAGCCTGGCCAGTCATGAAACTGGTTTTCAAAGCCTCTCTGATGCACAGTGCACCTAGCTGTGCTCTTCTAATTGCCCTAGTGTCTGGCTGCTCAAAATTGGCCGCCAGGCAATTTGCCTCAACCTCCCACCCGGCCATAAATGTCTCCCCCTTACTCTCACAGATATTATGGAGCACACAGCAAGCAACAATAACAACGGGAATATTGGTTGTGCTGAGGTCTAACCTAGTCAGCAAACAGCACCAGAGAGCTTTTAAACATCCAAAGGCACATTCTACCACCATTCTGCACTTGCTCCGCCTATAGTTGAACTGCTCCTTACTACTGTCCAGCCTGCCTGTGTACGGCTTCATGAGCCTGGGAATCAAGGGGTAGGCTGGGTCCCCAAGGGATAACTATTGGCACTTCAACATCCCCAATGGTAATTTTCTGGTCTGGGAAGTAAGTCCCTTCTTGCAGCTGTTCGAACAGCCCAGAGTTCCTAAAGATGCGAGAGTCATGCACCTTTCCCATCCATCCCACGCTGATGTCGGTGAAAGTCCCTTGTGATCCACCAGTGCTTACAGCACCATTGAGAAGTACCCATTGCGGTTTATGTACTGGTTGGCAAGATGGTCCGGTGCTAAGATAGGGATATGCATTCCATCTATTGCCCCACCACAGTTAGGGAACCCCATTGCTGCAAAGCCATCCACTATGACCTGCACATTTCCCAGAGTCACTACCCTTGTTAGCAGAAGGTCAGTGATTGCATTGGCTCCTTGGATCACAGCAGCCCCCACAGTAGATTTGCCCACTCCAAATTGATTCCCGACTGACTGGTAGCAGTCAGGTGTTGCAAGCTTCCACAGGGCTATCGCCACTCACTTCTCAACTGTCAGGGAAGCTCTCATCTTGGTATTTCTGTGCTTCAGCGTGGGGGAAAGCAACTCACAAAGTTCCAGGAAAGTGGCCTTATGTATGTGAAAGTTTCTCAGCCACTGGGAATCATCCCATACCTGCAATACTATGCGGTCCCACCAGTCTGTGCTTGTTTGCCGGGCCCAGAATCGGCGTTCCACTGTATCAACCTGCCCCAATGCCGCCATGATGTCCCAACTGCCACATCCCGTGCTTTCAGGAATGTCTGTGTCCATGTCCTCCTCATATCATCCTCATGCTGGTGTCTCCTAACCAGCTTCTGCACATACTGCAGGATATTGTGCAAGGTGTTTACAATGCTCACAACAGCAGCGATGAGCTGAGTGGGTTCCATGCTTGCCGTGCTATGGCATTTGCCCAGGTAACCCAGGAAAAAAGGTGCAAAACGATTGTCTGCCATTGCTTTCACGGAGGGAGGGAGGGAGGGAGGGGAGACTGACAACATGTACCCAAAACCACGCACGACAATGTTTTTGCCACATCAGGCATTGGGAGCTTAATCCAGAATTCCAATAAGCAGCAGAGGCTGCGGGGACTATGGGATAGCTACCCACAGTGCACCGCTCCATGAGTCGATGCTAGCCACGGTACTGAGGACGCACTCTGCCGACTTAATGTGCTTAGTGGGGACATACACAATCAACTGTATAAAATCGCTTTCTAAAGATTGACTTCTATAAAATTGACCTAATTTCGTAGTGTAGACATACCATAAGTGGTTTCCTTGAGTCTGAGAAGGGAAGTGGTCTTATTATCTAACCTGGATCCAGGGTTACTGAACTCTGGTTATAACAACTTCTATCTTCAGAGGGGTTATGCAGCTTGGATTGATCCCAGGTTAGAATTGTTCTTCCCCTTGTTACCTTGGCTGGACTACTTTACTACTTTACCCCAGGTCCAGCCTGGAGTCAGATAGATTTGCAAATATTAAACCGAGAAACAAACTGCCAGTTAGTTGTAAGCAGAGATTTCCCATCTTAGAAATACCCATTATTTTTCTGAAGTTTAGTGGAAGAAATACTTCATCTTTGAAGATAATAATTACTTCCAAAAGAAACAGAATGTCTTCATAGTGATGTTGCACATCACAGCTGTAAGTTAAATAAACAGACATATCTATTTATGTTCTGTTGCATTGTTCAAAGCAATCTTTTGTGTTTCATCAGAAACGTCATATATTATAGGTAGTAAAAGACCACCAGGTTGATGATTGCTCTGTACCCAATAATATGAATTACTAGCTGGCTCATCACTAATTGTAATTAATGTCTTCTGCCTCATCTATGTAATTAGCTGATGTTGCTATGCATTTTTTTGCTACATATTGTGACGGGGCAAGGCCAGATGGCTATGGAAAAGTAGTGGGAGATAGATATATTAGCTCCAGGCTAAACAAATCCCAGGTACCAGGATAAGTGAAATGGCAGCTGCTCCAGGTCAATTAAGACACCTGGGGCCAATTAAGAACTTTCCAGAAGGCAGGGAGAAGGCTAGGTTGATTGGGACACCTGAAGCCAATCAGGGGCTGGCTGAAACTAGATAAAAGCCTCTCAGTCAGTCAGGTGGGTGTGCATGTCACGAGCTGTGGGAGGAAGTTGGGCTGTTGGAAAGGCTGAGTAGTACACACCATATCAGGCACAAGGAAGGAGGCCCTGAGGTAAGGGTGAAGTGAAGCTTGAGCAAGTGAGGGCTGCTGTGGGGGAAGTAGCCCAGGGAATTGCACATGTTATGTTTCTAAAAGGACAGCTACCTTAGCTGATACTATTAGGGTCCCTGGGCTGGAGCCTGCAGTAGAGGGTGGGTCTGGGCAACCCCCCCCCCAACCTTTTTTGCCCCCTGATTAATCACTGAGACTGGGAGACAACAGAGACTGTGCAAGGAAGGATAACTTCTCCTCACCTCCCTCGCTGGCTTATGATGAAAATGGCTCAGTAGACTGAGACCCTTGTCTCTAGAGAGAGAAGGGTTACGTGGAGAGTCCCAGTGAGCCTCTGAGGCGAGCAAAATCCGCCAGGAAATGCAGGACCAATGGAGGCAAGGACAGAGCTTTGTCACAATATATAATCTTTATTTAATTTCTTTTGACTGTTCTTGAATTCAATTTGTGAGTAAATCTATAAACAATACATCCTTAGGTGGATTGGTTAGGGCAGTTCCTCATTAGTCATAGGAATTGTAACTTAGACCAGTGGTTCTCAACATATTTACCATTGTGGGCTGCACATGTGGGCTGCACATGCACATTGCCTCTGTTTTATGTGGAAGGCAATCATACAATCTGTATACTACCTACACAATATGTATGCCCCTGAGGATGTCACATGTGCATGTGCTGCAGCCAGTGGTGAGCTGGAGCCGGTTTGCTGGAACCGGTTGTTAAATTTAGAAGCCCTTTTAGAACCGGTTGTCCGGACAACTGGTTCTAAAAGGGCTTCTAAATTTAACAACTGGCCAAAAGTGGTGCCTTAGGCACCAACTCCGGGGCTGGAGCACCCACGGGGAAAACTGGGGGGCACGTGAGGAGGGCCGCCCGCGCCACAGCAGGTAACCCGGGGGGCGTGCAGGGGAACCGTTCCCTGTCCCAGCTCACCTCCACCTCCCTGGGCCTGAGCCGCCGCTTGCTTCTCAGCCCTCCCAGCCTTCCCGCATGAACAGCTGATTCACGGGAAACCAGGTGGGGGGTGGTGGTGGAGAAGCAGAATGGGGCAGCGCATTCAGGGGAGGAGGCGGAGTGGAGGTGAGCTGCAGCAGGGCGCGGGGCGGGGCGGGGAGCTGCTGAGCCCCCACCAAATTTTCCCCATGGGTGCTCCAGACCCGGAGCACCCACGGAGACAGTGCCTAAAGCGCCACTTTTGATGTGATCAGTGGGGGGAGTGGCCACTCCCCCTGCTCCCCCCCATCTACGCTACCCCACCCCTAGGAGCCAGAGGGACCTGCTGGATGCTTCCTTGGAGCTGCCCCAGGTAAGCACTGCTGGGACTCCCCACCTCTCCCCCCGGCAGGTCCCTCTGACTCTTAGGGGCGGGGTGGGCACCCACTACAGTGGCCCACGAGACCCTCCTGCCCAGTTCTGGGGGCAGTCAGGGGACAGGGGAGGGGGGTGGATGGGGCAGGGTCCGGGGGGGGCGTGTCAAGGAACACGGGGGGGGGGGGGGTTGGATGGGGCAGGAGTCCCAGGGGGGCGGGGGCGGGCCACGACCCCCTCGTGGGGTGAGGAGGGAACTGGTTGTTAAGATTTTGGGAGCTCATCACTGGCTGCAGCTGTATGCTGATTGGGCTGCAAGTCGGCCGTGGGTTGAGAACCACTGATTAGACTGTCTGTACCTCCAGGAAATTTACAGCAGACCACCTCTTTCTGTATGAGTAAATGTGCTTGCTGCATATTTTTGCTATTCACCTTGTCTGTTCTAACCCCTTTCTCAACTTGAATCTGATTTTTTTGGTGGTGCACACTGTAATAGGGGGAAAGGTCCAATCCATCTGTAACTAATTAGCTACCACCCTGTTGGCCTTTATAAACTCAGTAGGGAAGCTCAGTGGAGAGGAAATGAGGGAAAACTGCTAGAGGGTGGAAAGGCTCTGACAGGAGCTCAGGGTGGGCTGCAGAAAGGAATTACAAGGATAGTAAAAGCTCCTGCAGGACTCCCTGAAAGAGAGGGGAAATGTTGTTTTGACAGAACTGACATGTTTTATGGGAATGTGTTGTTGCTGTCCAAACTTCAGATAGAAACTAGAAAGCTGGCTATTCTGTGTGCCTGATTTCCTGCCAGCCCAGTCCTCAAGCTCCTTGGCAGCCTACCTGGTCGGGAAGCTGGAACTCTCTGGGCTCTCCTGGTTATCTATTGGCAAGCTGCTGGGCTCCAGGCTCCCCAGGCACCTCACTGGGTAGACAGGCTTCCCAGTTACCCAGGTGCGGGGTGGCTGTCTACCAGGAGAGGCATGCGGCTGGCTCCCTGACTGGCCATTTCACCAGGCTAACTGGTGGGCCAGTGGGTGGGCTCCCAAGCTCCTTGGGGAGCTGGGTGGTGGCTCATTGGCTGGCAGGCTGCCTGGCTTTTCACATGGTCATGTGGTTGGCTACCTGGGATAAGCACATGATATCCCAAGGTGACCAGCTCAAATGGCTACCTGGATTGCTGGGGAGCTGGATGGCTGGCCAGCAACTTGGGCAGCCTAGAAGTTGGGGAGCCTGGAAGCCCATATTGTTATGGAAACACCAAAATGATCCTGCTGCCCAGGCAGCAGGAACATTTCAGTGCTTCTGAAACAAAATATTTTGGAATTTCCAGTCCTGCAAAAAAATTCCAAGTTTTAGACTTTTTGTTTTGATATGGGCTGGAAAAAACCCTCAAGCTCAGGATTTTTTGAAGGATGGAAATCCTGTTTCCCAGACAGCTCTGGATATAAAGTTCACAAAAGTAAAGATAATTATTCAGCAGAAAGCACCATGTTTTGTGCCACTTTGGGTAGTGAAGTAATGTAGAAATGCTAGTGTTCAGCATATATTTTTGCAGCACCATCATAATGCTTTTGACACTACATGGTATTAAAGACAAAGGCCAACATTTTCAAACGTTAGTGCCTTAAGTTAGGCAGCTAAATCCCTATCCAAACCTAAATTGTTGGCCTGATTTTCAGAGATGAAGGTTCCATGGCTACCACTATTCACAACATAGATAATTTATGTTAGACCAATTTTTTATTTGATTTTTAGGTGTCTTTCTCATGCTCGCTGCAAAACTTGCCTGAGTGATTGTGAGGCAGCATGTCAGAGCAATGGTGCCCCCTCAGGCCAAGGGTGGCACAGCCCCTAGGCTCACTTAGTCTAGCAGGGCTGAGAGTCTAATTCTGTTGCCCAGGGGTCTGAAAAGCCTTTCTCCAGTTCCAAGTCCACCAAGAGGTTGGCAGGGGAACCCAGGCCCACCCATTCCACTGGTTGCCAGCTCAAGGACCTTGAGCTAGGTCACCAAGGTCAAGGTTCTTTGACACTGACAATACCCTGAGCTTATTCCTACATTTCCCCGGATCTCTGCAGGCTGTCCTGCCTGTCAAACAGCTCATCCCCTCCTGGGCTATTGTTTCTGGGTAGTTCTTTAGTAGTTTGCTGGCAGGAGCTCACTAGCCTGCTCACTACTGTGGTAGTATCCCCACACTTCTGCTTCCCGCCTTTTTGTCCTCCCAGTTGCTGTGAGGCTTCCAATCAGCAGGGACCAGCAGTGCCTGTATTAACTCTTGGGGCATATGTACCCACGCTGGCCCAGCAACCAGTAGTAGTTATCCATTATAATTTTTTTATAGTCCTTCAAAATTCTGTGAAATTACTCACTGAAGTATTTTAGGAGCAGAATTAACAGAAACAGCATTTGCTTAAACATATAAATGGTATACAGGCAGTCCTTGACTTTACGACGTTCAAGTTACAATGAATGGCACTCACGCCATTTATAAATTGACACCCTGTTTTGACATTCTGACATCGGTTTCAACTTTTTGATGCTCAATCTGACACAATGCCATGCCACTGAAAAAATTCATACGCTCATATGTGCGCATCGACGTTCTGCGCTGCCCATCTCCCTGACTCAAGACGCTCAGTTTCTGTTCCAACGCCATTTTTATACGATGAATCCAAACTTTTTCTTAAAATTTAGTGTTTCTTTGCCCATAATAATGGCAGAAAAAACATAAATCTGGTGCAAGTGATGCTTCTTCTAAGAAACGTAGAACAATTACTTTGGAAACAAAAATGGAAATAATTAAAAGATCCAAAAAGGGTGAAGCACCAACTGAAATCGGGAGAGCTTTGGATATCCCCTGAATGACTATCGTGACCATCCTGAAAGACAAGGTAAGAATTCAGGAGCATGTTAAGGGCTCGGCTCCTATGCAATCAACTGTGATAACTAAACAGCGTGTTGGACTTATTGCTCAGGTTGAGAAACTGTTAATCGTTTGGCTGGAGGATCAAAATCAATGCCGTGCTTCTGTGAGTTTAGGCATAATTCAGGAGAAGGCTAGGAGTCTTTATGATGCTCTAAAGAAACAACAGGGGAAGAGTTCTATTGCTGAGCCTTTTAATGCAAGTAGGGGGAGGTTTATGCATTTTAAAGCCAGGGCCAATTTGCATAACAACAAGGTCTCAGGTGAAGCTGCCAATGCTGATGAGGAGGCAGCTCATGCTTTTCCTGAGATATAGGCTGAAATAATTGAAGAGGGTGGGTATTGTGCTTGGCAAGTTTTTAATGTTGACAAAAATGGGCTCCTTTGGAAAAAAATGCTGTCGAGAACCTACATTGCCAAAGAGGAGAAATCCATGCCAGGGTAAAAAGCTGCTAAAAATAGGCTCACTCTTTTGCTCAGTGCAAATGCTGCAGGTGACTTTAAACTTAAACCTTTGCTTGTGTATCATTCGGAAAACCCAAGGGCTTTCAAGGGATATTCTAAGGCATTTCTCCCAGTGATATGGAAATCCAATCCTAAGGTGTGGGTCAATAAGAACACTGTTTATTCATCATTTTGTGCCAAGTGTCAGGGATTAATTATTGCAGCAAAAACAGTCTTGTATTTAAAGCATTGTTAATCCATGCAGTAAAGAACATTGGTGAGGCATGGAATGAAGTCAAACAATCAAATTTGAATGGTGTTTGGAGAAAATTGTGTCCTGAGTGGCTTCCAAGGCTTTACAGACACTGTTGAAGACATGAACAAAAATATTGTTGAAATGGGCAAAGAACTCAACTTAGACCTTGCACCAGGGGATGTTGATAAGTTGCTGGCTTCATGTCCTGAAGAATTTACTAATGAGGACCTCATTGAACTGGAACAGCAACAACTGGCAGAAGAAGAAGAAGATGCACCCATTGTTGAAGAGACTCCTCCTCATAAAGTCTTGACAACAAAAGTGTTGGCTGAGGCATTTCAATATTTGGAAGCTGCCATGTCCCTGTTTGAGTAACATGACCCCAACATTGAACACAGTTCATCTGTGAATAGGGGCATATCCAACATGGACAGCTGCTACAGAGAAATGTACAAGGAAAAAGATGAGAACAACTGTCCAAACTTCCTTGGACATTTTCTTTAAGAAAGCAGGCAAGTCTCCTAAGAAGACTCCAGTCAAGAACCCTTAAAAAAGTCCAACCAAGAGCTCTTCAAAAAGTCCAGCAAAGTCCCTCCAAGAAGTCCTTCCAAATCACCCCAAAAACCCCTGAAAACCCCACCCAGTTAGACCCAATGCCCATGAATGATGAAGACAAGGTATGTAAAAAATGTTTTAAGGCTTTAAAATTTGTCTATGCTTTTTAGATTGTTTGTAGGTAGGGGTAATATACAGTGTACGGTACAGTACTATATTTATGATTTTTTGCTTAATATGTGATTTTTTTATGTCAATATGATTTCTATTTACAATATAAGTACATTAATGTAGCTATATTACTCATCTATAATTGAGTACAAAAATCTGGGTTATGGTGTAGTGTAAAATAGTGTAATGGGCCTTGATTCAGGAACCAATCCCCCCTTTATAACATCGTTCCTATGGGAAAATTTGGTTCCAAGTTACAACATTTCGACTTTAGACATGATTTTCAGGAACCAATTGTATTGTAAGTCCGAAGACTGCCTGTATTAAACTTCAAAGCTTGGTTCTTCTATCTTCAGTTCCAGAAGTACGTCTCACATTTACTAAGAATATTTTTGCTTCTGAGACTTTTCACTATGTACTGTTTTATGGCTTTATTTAAATCATGTAGGTCTATCTATCTCTGGTATTCCTGATATTTGTATCTTTTTATCTAAGCACTGACCTCCACTTCCTGAGAGTTGAACATGCTATTTTCCTTCATGAATTTCCACTGTTTTACATTTTTCAGCTTTTCCTTTCTGTTTGTTCACTGCTACATCAGCTTGAGTCTCTGCTTGATCAGGGCTGTCTAGTCTCCTTTATAACGTGCAACTCTTGTTTGGGAACTCAGTCTCAAATTTATCAAAGACTGTAAAAGTCTCAGACTCATAGGCCAGAAGGGACCATCATGATCATCTAGTCTGACCTCCTGCACATTGCAGGCCACAGAACTTCACCCACCCACTCCTATAGTAGACCCATAACCTCTGGCTGAGTTACTGAAGTCCTCAAATCATGATTTAAAAACTTAAGTTTACAGAGAATCCACTATTTACTCTAGTTCAAGCCAGCAAGTGACCCTTGCCTCATGCAGCAGAGGAAGACAAAACTCTTCCAGAGTCTCTGCCAATCTGACCTGGGGGAAAATTCTTTCCCAACCCCAAATATGGCAATCAATTACACTCTGAACATATTGGCAAGACCCATTAGCCAGACACCTGGGAAAGAATTCACTGTAATAACATGTTTCAGAGTAACAGCCGTGTTAATCTGTATTCGCAAAAAGAAAAGGAGTACTTGTGGCACCTTAGAGACTAACCAATTTATTTGAGCATAAGCTTTCGTGAGCTACAGCTCACTTCATCGGATGCTTATGCTCAAATAAATTGGTTAGTCTCTAAGGTGCCACAAGTACTCCTTTTCTTTTTACTGTAATAACACAACCTCCGTCCCCCCAATCTAGTGTCCCATCTATGGCCATTGTAGATATTTGCTACTAGCAGTTGCAGATGGGCCACCTGGCCTTGTAGGCAATCTCATCATACATCCCCTCCGTAAATTTAACAAGCTGAATCTTGAAACAAGTTAGGTTTTTGCTGCCATTGCTCTGCTTGGAAGGCTGTTCCAGAATTTAGCTCCTCTGATGGTTAGAAATCTTCATCTAATTTCAAGCCTAAAATTGTTCATGGCCAGTTTATATCCATTTGTTCTTGTGCCAACATTGGTGCTTAATTTAAATAACTCCTCCCCCTTTTGGCATTTATCCCTCTGATATATTTATAAAGAGCTATTAGATTTCCCCTCAGCCTTCGTTTAGTTAGGCTATTAGATTTTTCTGTCAGTCTTTCTTCTGATTTCCTCTAGAGTTCTTTCAGGGAGGTGTCTTCATGATTTTGCAGGTGAAGATGAAGGCAGGAGTAAGACTAGTCTGGATGATAAAACACATTTGATGCCTGAAGCATGGAACTCTACCCTTGAAAAAAACGGCAGTTAATTTTTAAACTTTGTTTGTCTTTTCCATCACTATCCTGGCTTTTAGCACAAAGATCTTTATTGTGTTTATAGCTGCAGAAATCAAAATTTGTGTACTCTAGCTACCTCCTGACAGACCACTCACTGAACTGCCATTCAAACCACTGTGTTTTTTAAAATCTGTTTATTAAAAATACTTTTTATGAATGTAACCCTAAAATGGTTAATGCAGTACTATGTTGTTTTGCTGAGAAATATATAAGCAATGGTAAAATTGAAATATTGAATGTACAAAATCTTGTTGTAGTCATTAAAGTAAATAGTGAGATGATTGATTTAAAAAAACCCCAAAACACATTAACCAAAAAATGAAGAATACCTCACACACTTTTGGTCACTGTATAAATAATAAATAACAATAAGAGAGAATTGCTTTGATCAAATATAGTTTAAAAAATATAAATGAAGCCTATAAATATAAAAAGAAAAGGAGTACTTGTGGCACCTTAGAGACTAACAAATTTATCTGAGCATAAGCTTTCGTGAGCTACAGCTTACTTGCTCAAATAAATTTGTTAGTCTCTAAGGTGCCACAAGTACTCCTTTTCTTTTTGCGGATACAGACTAACACGGCTGCTACTCTGAAACCTATAAATATAAAGTTATGCTGTATTTTTCCATAAGTGTAAACTTTTGGAATTTATCTCTGTTCAGACCTAGATGGACATGTCTGATATGAAGGCCGACTTAAAATTGTATTTAGGTAAATAGATAATGCATACAGTCTGATTTTTATAATTGGCCTTATTTTCCATGAATGCTTTTATGTTTTATATGTGAAGAAACATTAATAAAAACTTACAAATAACAAAAATTACATTCATACACCTCTTGTTTCACAGTGCTGTCCTTGTGATATGTTACATAGCAGTGATCAGGCCCTCTCAGAGGTCTGGAGAGGCTCGGGCCACTTCCAGCTTTTGAGGCCCCAAGCCATAATAAAAATAAAAAATGACGACACATGAAAACAAAATAAGGCACCAAAAAGAGTGAGACATAATTTGAATACTTTTTATTTAACAAATGCTTTTCTAGCCTTTTTCTGTGCAAACGCACTAATTATTGAGGAAAAATTTAGCTTTCTTGCAATGTCACAGTTGATATTAAGCATGGTGAGCCCATTCAATCACTCTTGTCCCAAAGTTGAATGGTGATAGTTCTTTACCTGCTTCAACACATTGAAGGTGCATTCACCTGAAGCCACTGATGCAGTCAAACTGACAAAAATACACAATGCAATTGTGATATTAAGAAACACCCCAGAGAGTCCAAGTTCGAGTATTTCTTAAACCAATTCCCTTGGCTTGCAATCCAATTTAAAGTTTGTGGAACATATTTGTTTGAGGAAGATGACCTCGTCACTGAGATCTTGAGATTTCTTTGTTGTACTGTTGGTGAAATTGTTCAGCTGCAGAAAGTAGATCTTCATTACTCAGTGTGTTGAATTGCCAAAGAAACCCCAAAAGGGTACAAATTAGTTGCAGTGACTTAAATCTGCATGTAAGGCCTGATTGAATAGAGTCAATGATGATGAGAAAGACATTGACCCTAAAATGCTGCTCAGCATTGGATTCAGTAGGTAAGTTGCGATTGGTGGAGAACTCAGATGAAATGCCAATACTCTGTGCTACTAATTTGGAGTCAGTCAGGATAGCATCCCATTGTTCACGAATCTGTTGAATGTCATTGATAAGACGTTCAGTGTTATCCCTCTCAACATCAAGTGTAGCATTGCGTGCTTCAATTACCAGATTAGTTTGGTGGATCATTGTAAGTAGCTTTATCCACAAAGAGGACATCAGAATGCATTCAAATTTGGACATGTGCTTCTGAATAGACTGAGTTCAGTTTGAGCCTGTGCAGTGAGATTGAGAGATTCAAGCTCATTTAAAGCCTTTCTCACTGAATTCAAATGCTGCGCAACTGATTGAACACCATCAATCTGTGCAGACCATCTAGTTTTGGACATCCCATGCAGTGAAACAGAAAGATATTGCTTCAGAATTTCCCACCTTTTTCGACTGCTGTTAAAGATATTGTACATTTGCTGAACAGTTCCAAAGTAAGTAATTGCCTCCTTTATCCTGTTGATAAACTTTAGATAGTTATTACAGGATTGGCTACAAGAGTTTTCTAGGGGGCAATTGACCTGGGGCAAGTAACTGGTCCTTTGGTACTTAGAGTAATCTGAATATTGCTGTGATTTCTAGTGTAAAGCAGTGGTTCTCAAACCTATTTGATCTTCTCCCCCTTTGTGTCATCCCGCTCCCACCACACAAGTACATATACTGATAAAAAAAATCTTCGTGAAACTCTCACTAAATATTAAAAACAGTAAGGCTTTGATTCAAACAGAGCCAATGATCCATTGTAATAAAAGCAAAAGTGTGATTGATGCTTATAATTAAATGTGCACAGCACGTCATACCAAATGGATTAATATACAGATGACAACAACTTTGTATAATACTATGCAAGTGTAACAGAAATGCATGAAAATGCACAGCACCATTTGATGACCTGATATGTCTGGAGGAATCAGCTTTGCTAGTTATTCATTGCTGTGAGTAAAATGTGTGCAGTTAATTTTTTTCCCTAAAGCTTCGCACACCCCCACAGAATACATTCTGTGCTCCCCCCAGGAGGGCCTACCCTCCCCCCAGTTTGAGAACCTTTGGTGTAAAGGACCATCTGTCACAAAGGTAGGCTTATCTGGGTGACAAGACATATTGGAGTACCCAACAGAGCTGTCTGTGACTCCATGTTAAGGCTGTTATAGTGCCTGAGGAGTTTTCACTTGATAATTGGTTGACGAAATTTAAATATAGAAATCACAGCCAATTTGGCATTTGTGTCCTGTTTCTTAACAGTCTGCCCTGGGGTTGGTACTCACGGCTCGTAAGTCACTGCAGGACAGCTTGACTCCTCCATTAATACCGGGTCTTGTGTTTTGGATATTTCTGGGTTTTTTTGTTCTAGAAATGCCTCATCCACCTCTTCCTCCTAATTTGGTGGTCTATTGTAGACCCCTGCCATGACATCGCCACTGTTTTCCCCCTCTTTTATCTTCACCCAGAGACTTTCAACAGGTCTGCCTCTTAACTCTTTCTGGACTTCTGAATAAGTATATGTTCTTGATGTTTCATGCAACACATCCTCCTTTTCCCCCTCCCCCCCGACCTGTCCTTCCTGAACAAAATATACCCCTCTATACTAATATTCCCACAAAGTCTATGTGATTGTGTTAAGGTATACAAGCCCGATGCTGGTGAGGGAAGGTTTAAGGAGCAGCTCTGGGCCCAGTAAACCAAGTCCAGCTGCCCCTGCTGGGCCTGTTCACAATGGAGGTTGAGCTCAAAAGGGAGCAGCTCAACTCAGTCTAGGTGGACCAAACAAGAGAGCAGTTGTGTGGTGCAGGTTCCTGCTGAGAAGCTGCTAGGGCCGTAGGTGGCCAGGGCCAGGGCCAACCACCAGGCTGGCGCAGGCCCTTCAATCACAGAGGATGGCAACAATGAGCCCTGACTGAGAAAGGAAGACTCTCCAGAGACGACTCCAGGAGGAACTCAGAAGTGAACCAGTGACACAAGCAGAAGAACTGAAGCCAGGGTAGGAAGTGGCCTAGAGAACAGGTGTAGGGGCACCTGCCCCTGAGGTCACATATTTTGAATTATTGTTTTATTGGGCTCTGAGTTGGAACTCAGTGGACCAAGGCAGGTCCGGCTTCGCCTACCCCCAGGCATTGACTCTCACCACTGGGCGATGTGGCCACAGATTCTCGCCACTTGGTGGTACTGTTAGGCATGAACACCAACCTCCTCATCTGTAACGGTGATGCCATTTAAGTCATAATTTAGCTTGTATACTACAGTATAACCTCAGAGTTACAAACAACTTTGGAATGGATATTGTTCACAACTCTGAAATGTTCGTAACTCCGAACAAAACATTATGGTTGTTCTTTCAAAAGTTTACAACTGAACATTAACTTAATACAGCTTTGAAATTTTATTATACAGAAGAAAAATGCTGCTTTTAACCATTTTAATTGGAATGAAATAAGCACAGAAACAGTTTTCTTACCTTGTCAAATCTTTTTTTAGAACTTTCCCATTTTTTTAGTAGTTTACATTTAACACAGTACTGTTTTGTATTTGCCTTTTTTTTTTGTCTCTGCTCCTGCCTGATTGCATACTTCTGGTTCCAAATGAGGTGTGTGGATGACTGGTCAGTTTTTATAATTCTTGTGTTTGTAACTCTGAGGTTTCACTACAATACTTCCAGTTCTTTCTGGTTTTTCCCCATACTCCTTTGGGTATAGACATCTAAGAAGCTGATCAGATTCCCACACTGTTACCCCTTTTGCACCTATGATTCCATTGTTATACATGGTGGTTTTTATAGGTATTGGAGCCCTGTCACCATACCTCAGTGGGTCACAGCTGAGGATGGCAGATTCAGGACAAACTGCTGAGAAATAGGGAAGACTTACCCCAAACTGATGGTTATTCTATTATTAGGAGAAAAGCTGGCTCCCCTTACAACATTTAGTGTAGTAATTAGGGAATTCACCTAGGATGTGGGAAATACCAGTTCAGTTCCCCCCTCTACCTGATTAGGGGAAGAGATTTGAACTTGAAGCCACAAGACGTCTCCATGCTCCTAACAGCTGTGTGAGCACTCCTAGGGCCACCCCCTTTCATAGAATCATAGAATATCAGGGTTGAAAGGGACCTCAGGAGGTCATCTAGTCCAACCCCCTGCTCAAAGCAGGACCAATCCCCAATCAAATCATCCCAGCCAAGGCTTTGTCATTCATGTACATGTTTTGTCGTTCATGTACATACAACTGAAACGGCTTAGAGAGATCCGGCAGGCCCAGAGCCGGGGCTTCCATCAACTTCCTTTTCAGGATTTTAAATGCCCTGTCAGCCTCTGGGGTCTAATAGAAGGGGTCATGATCTGCTCCTTTTACACAGTCGTACAGGGGTTTAGCCCACAGTCCAAACTCTGGGATCCATATCCTGCAAAAGCCTGCCATACCCAGAAATGCCCTGAGCCGCTTACAATTACTTGGGGTAGGAACTTGACAGATAGCTTCCTTTCTTTCGCTTGAAAGCTGACGCTCCCCTTGCCCTAGCTGTAACCTGATCCCTCTCCACCTCAGACAACAGGGTTCTCAGGAGGATATTACAGTCATCCCAATCCAGCTTGTGACTACTGCGGCACCCCTCAAAGACTGAAATAAACCGGCTTGGGTTCGTGGAGAATTTCCCAGCCTGTGTTTTAAAAGCTGCTAAGTCTATTGGATTGAATGGCACATGGGTGTAAACTTGCATGGTGGTAGCCTGACGTCCGTCTGCCCCTGGGCAAGCCACAACAGTCTCGGTAATCAAAGGATAGAGTCCCACCGAGGGGGCAATCTCTGTAACCCTAGGCATCCTACCCTTATAAGGTGGGGGTGTGGGGGCCGAAGGGGACACCGGCTCTGCCATTACAGTGGGGGTGGGGGTCTGGGGACTAACATTAGCTACTACCAAACCAGTCGGAGTCAAATTACAGCTGTGCAGAATTACAACTCTGTTCTATCTCTTAAAGCCATAAACGCTTGTGCATACAAATGTTTATTCCATTTACCCATTCACTGACAAAACAAAACTAATTGGAGGATTGTGTTGTAATTAATTGACCCTCCTGGTGGCCACCATTCCTGGTCCTCTAGTTGATATTGAGGCCAGTCAACTGTACAGAATCGTTTTAATTGGCTCTTAGTCATCGGATCCGCACCAAATACCTTCCAATTTGCTAGAATGCATTCTAGGAGTATACACTGTGCCCTAACCCCCAAGCTCTGTCCCTGTCCCATACCTACAGGGTAACTCTGGGCATCCCCAGGTTCCAACAGAGCATACAATCCGGATTTCATACAATCTGGTTCCTACCTTATCCAAGGGACCGGTTCCTCACCGTCACCCGCAGCTGCTCCTCCCCTTTGTCCAAGGGACCGGTTCCTCACCGTCGCCCACAGCTGCTTCTCCACTATATGAGTGCGTTGCACTGTTGTGCCCTCCGGGGTCGATCAAATCGCGTCTCCTCTGAGGCCCCCGATGAACTCACCGGTGCGCACTGGGCGTCGGTTCTCGCCGCAATCCTCGACCTCCAGGAGGGGTCCGGGCAAGGCTAAATAGCAGCCTCGTCACCCACCCAGGGATGCCAAAAGCTATTGCTGGCACCCAGTGCCGAGAGGCAAAACAACAGCAGGGGTTCGTTACCCGATATGCTTCACTCAATAATCACAACGGGGTGGAGAAGCAGAAAAGTTTATTTGAAGCTTCAAAAAGGTACAGGGAGATTAGAATCTCAAATCCTGTACACAGAGCAGGAAGTTACACAGGCTTTTATACATCCTTTCTTCAGCATACTTATCCAATAGCAAGCTGCCCTAAGTATCCATATAGCCAGCCAATCCAGTTACCAGCTAGTTCCCTTGTTCTCTGTATCATTTGTTAAACTATACATAAAGCTGCTTTATTCAGCATTGTATTCCATATGTGCCCTGTTTGGCCTTGTTTAGTTTCAGGCAGTCTGACTCTGCAACATATTGTTGCAGATCCTCAGCATAACTGCTGCGAGTGCCTCCAGGCGGGGGGGCCAAGGACACTTGGGCCTAGTACGCATAGCTGCTGCGAGTGCCTCCAGGCGGGGGGCGGGGGGCAAGGACACTTGGGCCTAGTGCGAGGGGGCTTCATCGACACTCGTGGTCTTCCATCCCCTCGAGTTACCTAGTGGCCATGCCCAGTGTCCCCAACACTTTCAATGAGATTTAGGCTTCTTAGGGTTCAGGTCTGCAGGGTACTGAGTGCTCCCAAGAGGTGATGAGAGGCCTCAAGTCTCAGGAGTTTCGGCCACTCACACCTTAAAAAACCTCTCAGCACCTTGCAGGATGGAACCCTTATAAAAACTTAAGTCACTTTAAAGACACCAACTGATCATGGATTTTCAACTGATATATCGTGCAATAACAGTGGTTCAGTAGCAAAAGGTTTGGTTTTTTTAAATGGGCAACCAGATAGATAAACATTTTTCACAATGATGCACTAATAGCTCAGAGGAAGCTTTACAGTCTTTTGGATATTTAGGCATGTTTTCAGTGTAGATGTGTCACATACTAAATCATAATGGCTCTTGAAGAACTGCTGCTTTCCATTGTATAAGTTCTGCTTTGAGTGCTACTAAGTATTGACTCCCTACACCATAATGTAGCAAAAAGAAAAGGAGTACTTGTGGCACCTTAGAGACTAACCAATTTATTTGAGCATAAGCTTTTGTGAGTTACAGCTCACTTCATCGGATGCATACTGTGGAAAATACAGAAGATGTTTGTTTTTATACACACAAATCATGAAAAAATGGGTGTTTATCACTACAAAAGGTTTTCTCTCCTCCCACCCCACTCTCCTGCTGGTAATAGCTTATGTAAAGTGATCACTCTCCTTACAATGTGTATGATAATCAAGGTGGGCCATTTCCAGCACAAATCCAGGTTTTCTCCCCTCCTCTACCCCCCCCCCCCCACACCCCAAACAAACCCACTCTCCTGTTGGTAATAGCTTATCTAAAGTGATGACTCTCCTTACAATGTGTATGATAATCAAGGTGGGCCATTTCCAGCACAAATCCAGGGTTTAACAAGAACGTCTAAGGAAGCAGGGAAGGGGGGGTTAGGAAAACAAGGGGAAATAGGTTACCTTGCATAATGACTTAGCCACTCCCAGTCTCTATTCAAGCCTAAGTTAATTGTATCCAATTTGCAAATGAATTCCAATTCAGCAGTCTCTCGCTGGAGTCTGGATTTGAAGTTTTTCTGTTGTAATATCGCAACTTTCATGTCTGTAATCGCGTGACCAGAGAGATTGAAGTGTTCTCCGACTGGTTTATGAATGTTATCATTCTTGACATCTGATTTGTGTCCATTTATTCTTTTACGTAGAGACTGTCCAGTTTGACCAATGTACATGGCAGAGGGGCATTGCTGTCACATGATGGCATATATCACATTGGTAGATGTGCAGGTGAACAAGCCTCTGATAGTGTGGCTGATGCTATTAGGCCCTGTGATGGTGTCCCCTGAATAGATATGTGGGCACAGTTGGCAACGGGCTTTGTTGCAAGGATAGGTTCCTGGGTTAGTGGTTCTGTTGTGTGGTATGTGGTTGCTGGTGAGTATTCGCTTCAGGTTGGGGGGCTGTCTGTAGGCAAGGACTGGCCTGTCTCCCAAGATTTGTGAGAGTGTTGGGTCATCCTTCAGGATAGGTTGAAGATCCTTGATAAAAATGTGTTGGAGGGGTTTTAGTCGGGGGCTGAAGGTGACGGCTAGTGGCGTTCTGTTATTTGCTTTGTTAGGCCTGTCCTGTAGTAGGTGACTTATGGGAACTCTTCTGGCTCTATCAGTCTGTTTCTTCACTTCCGCAGGTGGGTATTGTAGTTGTAAGAATGCTTGATAGAGATCTTGTAGTGTTTGTCTCTGTCTGAGGGGTTGGAGCAAATGCGGTTGTATCGCAGAGCTTGGCTGTAGACAATGGATCGTGTGGTGTGGTCAGGGTGAAAGCTAGAGGCATGTAGGTAGGAATAGCGGTCAGTAGGTTTCCGGTATAGGGTGGTGTTTATGTGACCATAGTTTATTAGCACTGTAGTGTCCAGGAAGTGGATCTCGTGTGTGGACTGGACCAGGATGAGGTTTAGGGTGCGATGGGATTGAAATCATGGTGGAATTCCTTCAGAGCATCTTTTCCATGGGTCCAGATGATGAAGATGTCATCAATATAGCGCAAGTAGAGTAGGGGCATTAGGGGACGAGAGCTGAGGAAGCGTTGTTCTAAGTCAGCCATAAAAATGTTGGCATACTGTGGGGCCATGCGGGTACCCATAGCAGTGCCACTCATTTGAAGCTTTCGTGAGCTACAGCTCACTTCATCGAATGCATACTGTAGAAAATACAGAAGATGTTTGTTTTTATACACACAAATCATGAAAAAATGGGTGTTTATCACTACAAAAGGTTTTCTCTCCCCCCACCCCACTCTCCTGCTGGTAATAGCTTATGTAAAGTGATCACTCTCCTTACAATGTGTATGATAATCAAGGTGGGCCATTTCCGGCACAAATCCAGGTTTTCTCCCCCCACCCGCACTCCCTGCAAACAAACCCACTCTCCTGTTGGTAATAGCTTATCTAAAGTGATCACTCTCCTTACAATGTGTATGATAATCAAGGTGGGCCATTTCCAGCACAAATACAGGGTTTATCAAGAATGTCTGAGGAAGCGGGGGAGGGGGGGTTAGGAAAACAAGGGGAAATAGGTTACCTTGCATAATGACTTAGTCACTCCCAGTCTCTATTCAAGCCTAAGTTAATTGTATCCAATTTGCAAATGAATTCCAATTCAGCAGTCTCTCGCTGGAGTCTGGATTTGAAGTTTTTCTGTTGTAATATCGCAACTTTCATGTCTGTAATCGCGTGACTAGAGAGATTGAAGTATTCTCCGACTGGTTTATGAATGTTATCATTCTTGACATCTGATTTGTGTCCATTTATTCTTTTACGTAGAGACTGTCCAGTTTGACCAATGTACATGGCAGAGGGGCATTGCTGGCACATGATGGCATATATCACATTGGTAGATGTGCAGGTGAACGAGCCTCTGATAGTGTGGCTAATGTTATTAGGCCCTGTGATGGTGTCCCCTGAATAGATATGTGGGCACAGTTGGCAACGGGCTTTGTTGTAAGGATAGATTCCTGGGTTAGTGGTTCTGTTGTGTGGTATGTGGTTGCTGGTGAGTATTCACTTCAGGTTGGGGGGCTGTCTGTAGGCAAGGACTGGCCTGTCTCCCAAGATTTGTGAGAGTGTTGGGTCATCCTTCAGGATAGGTTGAAGATCCTTGATAATGCGTTGGAGGGGTTTTAGTTGGGGGCTGAAGGTGACGGCTAGTGGCGTTCTGTTATTTTCTTTGTTAGGCCTGTCCTGTAGTAGGTGACTTCTGGGAACTTTTCTGGCTCTATCAATCTGTTTCTTTACTTCCGCAGGTGGGTATTGTAGTTGTAAGAATGCTTGATAGAGATCTTGTAGTGTTTGTCTCTGTCTGAGGGGTTGGAGCAAATGCGGTTGTATCGCAGAGCAGAGGGTAATGGCTTCAGAGGTGTGCTGGAAATATTCCTTGAGTCGGACAGATACAGACAGACATCATCTTCCTTTCCAAATGCAAACAGATGGACATTGTACCAAAAGGACTGAAGGTAAAAAATCCATTACAATCTACATACCACACAGACTATGCTGACAGCTTGTGCCACACGCTCTCAAAGAAACTGCGGAACCACCTGATCAACATCCTCTACAGCAAACAGGGAAAGATAAAGAATGAACTCTCAAAAATGGATACTCTCATAAAAAACCAACCTTCCACATAAACTTCCTCGTGGCTGGACTTTACTAAAACTAGACAAGCCATTTACAACACACACTTTGCTTCTCTACAAAAGAAAAAGGACACTAAACTTTCTAAATTACTACATGCCACAAGGGGCCACAGCAATGATTCCCTCAACCCACCCAGCAATATTGATAACCTATCCAACTATACTCTTAGCCCAGCAGAAGCAGCTGTCCTATCTCGGGGCCTCTCCTTCTGCCCCTCCACCCCCACGAACATGATACAGTTCTGTGGTGACCTAGAATCCTATTTTCAACGTCTCCGACTCAAGGAATATTTCCAACACACCTCTGAACAACATACTAATCCACAGAGACCTCCCTATCAACACTACAAAAAGAAAGATTCTAGGTGGACTCCTCCTAAAGGTCGAGACAGCAGACTGGACTTCTACATAGAGTGCTTCCAACGACGTGCACGGGCTGAAATTGTGGAAAAGCAGCATCACTTGCCCCACAACCTCAGCAGTGCAGAACCCAATGCCATCCACAGCCTCAGAAACAACTCTGACATCATAATCAAAAAGACTGACAAAGGAGGTGTTGTTGTCATCATGAATAGGTTGAATATGAACAAGAGGCTGCTCGGCAGCTCTCCAACACCACTTTCTACAAGCCATTACCCTCTGATCCCACTGAGAGTTACCAAAAGAAACTACAGCATTTGCTCAAGAAACTCCCTGAAAAAGCACAAGATCAAATCTGCACAGACACACCCCTGGAACCCCGACCTGGGATATTCTATCTACTACCCAAGATCCATAAACCTGGAAATCCTGGGTGCCCCATCATCTCAGGCATTGGAACCCTGACAGCAGGATTGTCTGGCTATGTAGACTCCCACCTCAGGCCCTCCGCTACCAGCACTCCCAGCTACCTTCGAGACACCACTGACTTCCTGAGGAAACGACAATCCATCGGTGATCTTCCTGATAACACCATCCTGGCCACTATGGATGTAGAAGCCCTCTACACCAACATTCCACACAAAGATGGACTACAAGCCGTCAAGAACACTATCCCTGATAATGTCACGGCTAACCTGGTGGCTGAACTTTGTGACTTTGTGCTTACCCATAACTATTTTACATTTGGGGACAATGTATACCTTCAAATGAGCGGCACTGCTATGGGTACCCGCATGGCTCCACAGCATGCCAACATTTTTATGGCTGACTTAGAACAGCGCTTCCTCAGCTCTCGTCCCCTAACGCCCCTACTCTACTTGCACTATATTGATGACATCTTCATCATCTGGACCCATGGAAAAGAAGCTCTTGAGGAATTCCACCATGATTTCAATCCCATCGCACCATAAACCTCATCCTGGTCCAGTCCACACAAGAGATCCACTTCCTGGACACTACAGTGCTAATAAACGATGGTCACATAAACACCACCCTATACTGGAAACCTACTGACCGCTATTCCTACCTACATGCCTCTAGCTTTCACCCTGACCACACCACACGATCCATTGTCTACAGCCAAGCTCTGCGATACAACTGCATTTGCTCCAAACCCTCAGACAGAGACAAACACCTACAAGATCTCTATCAAGCATTCTTGCAACTATAATACCCACCTGCGGAAGTGAAGAAACAGATTGATAGAGCCAGAAGAGTTCCCAGAAGTCACCTACTACAGGACAGGCCTAACAAAGCAAATAACAGAACGCCACTAGCCGTCACCTTCAGCCCCCGACTAAAACCCCTCCAACACATTATCAAGGATCTTCAACCTATCCTGAAGGATGACCCAACACTCTCACAAATCTTGGGAGACAGGCCAGTCCTTGCCTACAGACAGCCCCCCAACCTGAAGCGAATACTCACCAGCAACCACATACCACACAACAGAACCACTAACCCAGGAACCTATCCTTGCAACAAAGCCCGTTGCCAACTGTGCCCACATATCTATTCAGGGGACACCATCACAGGGCCTAATAGCATCAGCCACACTATCAGAGGCTTGTTCACCTGCACATCTACCAATGTGATATATGCCATCATGTGCCAGCAATGCCCCTCTGCCATGTACATTGGTCAAACTGGACAGTCTCTACGTAAAAGAATAAATGGACACAAATCAGATGTCAAGAATGATAACATTCATAAACCAGTCGGAGAATACTTCAATCTCTCTGGTCACGCGATTACAGACATGAAAGTTGCGATATTACAACAGAAAAACTTCAAATCCAGACTCCAGCGAAAGACTGCTGAATTGGAATTCATTTGCAAATTGGATACAATTAACTTAGGCTTGAATAGAGACTGGGAGTGGCTAAGTCATTATGCAAGGTAACCTATTTCCCCTTGTTTTCCTAACCCCCCCTTCCCCGCTTCCTTAGACGTTCTTGTTAAACCCTGGATTTGTGCTGGAAATGGCCCACCTTGATTATCATACACATTGTAAGGAGAGTGATCACTTTAGATAAGCTATTACCAACAGGAGAGTGGGTTTGTGTGTGTGTGTGTGGGGGGGAGAGAAAACCTGGATTTGTGCCGGAAATGGCCCACCTTGATTATCATACACATTGTAAGGAGAGTCATCACTTTAGATAAGCTATTACCAACAGGAGAGTGGGTTTGTTTGGGGTGTGTGTGGGGGGGGGTAGAGGAGGGGAGAAAACCTGGATTTGTGCTGGAAACGGCCCACCTTGATTATCATACACATTGTAAGGAGAATGATCACTTTACATAAGCTATTACCAGCAGGAGAGTGGGGTGGGGGGAGAGAAAACCTTTTGTAGTGACAAACACCCATTTTTTCATGATTTGTGTGTATAAAAACAAACATCTTCTGTATTTTCTACAGTATGCATCCAATGAAGTGAGCTGTAGCTCACGAAAGCTTATGCTCAAATAAATTGGTTAGTCTCTAAGGTGCCACAAGTACTCCTTTTCTTTTTGCGAATACAGACTAACACGGCTGTTACTCTGAAACCTGTCATAATGTAGCATTGTGTCAAACCAGCTGCCAGATATAGTATGTGTACCTGTCTTTCTATGTGATAAAAATCTTTATGAAATCTCTTACATCTGTATGAGCAGGAAACTGTGATTTAAATTATTAAATTATTTCATTGTACAATAATCTTGTTCCCCATCAAACACATGGGCATATTATGGAATCATAGCAGGGAAAATTTCATGTTAAAGCATGAGGTCACTTTAAGCCAGTGGCTCTCAACCTTTCCAGACTATTGTACCCTTTCAGGAGTCTGATTTGTCTTGGTACCCCCAAGTTTCACCTCACTTAAAAACTACTTCCTTAATATAGCACTCAAAATCAGATATCAAAATACAGAAGTGTCACAGCACACTTACTGAAAAGTTGCTTACTTTCTAATTTTTACCATATAATTATAAAATAAATCAATTGGAATATAAATACTGTACTTACATTTCAGTGTATAGTATATAAAGCAGTATAAAGAAGTCATTGTCTGTATGAAACTTTAGTTTGTACTGAATTCACTAGCGCTTTTTATGTAGCCTGTTAAAAACTAGGCAAATATCTAGATGAGTTGATGTACCCCTGGAAGACCTCTGGGTATCCCCAGGGTACAGGTACGCCTGGCTGAGAACCACTGCTTTAAGCAATAGAAGAGCAAACTAATGTTTGATATGGTCAGACTGTCTGGAGTAGCTCAAGAGAGTGAGTACCAACCATAGGTGCTGATTCTGTGGGCGCCCTGGGGCTGGAGCACCCATGAGGAAAAATGATGGGTACTGAGCACCCACTGGCAGCCCCCTATCAGCCCCCCCTCCATCCCCCAGCACCTCCCGCATGCTGGTGGATCCTGCCGATCAGTGCCTCCCCCTCCCTCCCTGTGCTTCTCACCAGCTGTGATCAGCTGTTTCGCGGTGTGCAGGAGGCTCTGGGGGACAGGGGGGAAAGCAAGGACCTGGTGCTCAGTAGAGGGGGTGGAATGGGGTGGGAAGATTTGGAGGCGGGGTGAGGGTGGGGACTTGGGGAAAGAGGTGGAGTGGGAGCGGGGCCTGGGGTAGAGCCAGGGATTGAGCACCCTCTGGCACATTGCAAAGTTAGCCCCTGTGGTACTAGTCTCAGGACAGACTGTTGAAAAGCAGGGCACAAATCCCAAACTGGTTGCCAAGTTCTACACTTAGATTTCACCAACCAATTATCGAGTGTGAACTCCTCAAGCACTATAAGAGACTTAACATGGAGGAACAGCCAGTCCTCTTGGGTACTCCAAACTATCTTGCCACCCAGGTAAACCTTTCTTTCTGTTAGATGATCCCTTACACCAAAATCACAGCACTATTCTCATTACTCCTAAAGGACTGGTCACTTACCACTGGTCAGTTGCACCTTAGATCTTACACCAAAGACAATGCTTGTAACCAATCCTATTTACGATCTAAATATTGATTAACTAGGAAATGGAAATAGAGTTACTTACAAGGCTAATGCAGTAATCATACTCACACAAACAAGTTACAGTTTTAAGTTTCAAAAGTTGATAGAAGCTGCTGTAATATGCAAGATCTATATGTCCTTTAGGGCTAACCAAGGCTAGGCAACTGGGGCTCCCTTGCTTATGCTTAGAAATCTTGCCCTTTCAAAGTGCAAGCAGCACAGAGATACAGTTTCTTCTTGTCAGGGATTTTTATTCCCTTCCCCCAGAGTTCAGACTGATGGGATGAATTGACATGCACGGCTCCTCTTCATGAGTTTGGGGGAACAATCAGGAAAGTCTTTTGTCCTCTGATGTTCCACAGTGGTTTGTCTGGTATCTATGGGCCTTCTTTTGTTGGGTAGGAGAAAACATCTCCTGTGGCAAACTAGTATTTCACACTTGGTGATCTCTCTCTCCTGACAGTTGGTTTACAGTTACAGCGCAAACACTTAAATATTACCTTACAACATGGGATATAGATATTATATAGATTAATGCATGCAGCAATTTACAAGTGTTTCATAAAATCTAAACACATTTTTATAAATCCAAAACTTATATTAACAGTACCAACATGCAGGAGAGACAGACTGGTTTCCAGCTATGCATTTGTCAGTATTCACTTGAGGCCTTGGCATGAGCTGGCACCTGATCTGTCAGGGCCACATATATTACTTAGGACTGGTCTACACACAAACTTGTACTTCACTAAACTGGAAACTTAGCAAAGTTGCAATTAACTGAGGAATAGACAACCTGTGCCTACTGACAGAGGTGTGTGGGAGGGCACAACCCAGAACAGCTCGCGTCATGCCCCCCACCGCAGCCCTCCCCCACCTGGAAAGCAGCACCCTCTCTGGAAAGCAGCAACCCCCGCGTGCAGCTCCCAGCTGTTCCTCTGCTCCTGCCTCTGCCTCTCCCTGCCCTGCACAGCTTGCCAGCTCAGCTGCTAAGCAGGGAGGGGGCCTGGCTGCACTGTGTGACCGAGCAATCTTGGGGGGCCTCTGAACTGAGGGTCTGAAGGATCTGGGCTAGGGTTTAAGTCAATGAAAGGAGAATGTGAGAGAGGCCAATCAGCTCTCCTCCTCCTCTGGCAGGCCAATGGATGAATAGAGACTGTAGAAGAGGAGGGGCCACAGTTTCATCCCCCCCACCCCCTTTCTTCTGAGGCTGTCCCAATCACTCCTGGTCCCATTAAGGTTTGGACCCTTTGAGCTATGTGGGTGGCATTCGTTTTGATGATTCATTTTTTAAATACTTTAAAAAAATCAGAAAAAGGAAACTTTTATTCCAAAATAAGAATGTCTACTCACTGACTTGCACAGAAATAGACTTAAAGTGATGTAGTTACTTTGATACAAGTGTGAATGGGGTACAGTAGTCTGGAAAGTTTGAGAGCCACTGTATTAGAAGAGAGACAACGTGGGTGAGGTGATATCTTTTATTGGACTAACTTCTGTTGGTGAGAGAGACAAGTTTTCAGAGCCACACAGAGCTCTTCTTCAGGTCTGGGAAAGGTACTTGGAGTGTCACAGCTACATGCAAGGTGGAACCAATTGTTTAGCTTAAGTAGTTAGCACATATTCTAAGGGACCATTCAAGGTCGAGTAGCCCATTAATACCTCTGCAGACATAGGACAAAAAGAGGGGGTTAGTGGGTTACAGATTCTTGTAATAAACCATAAATCCAGTGTCTCGGCTCAGTCATTGATTTTTACTGTCTCTCTGAGTTATGAATTTAAGCTCCCAGGCTTGTCTTTTGAAAGCGTTGTGCAGGTTTCCTTTCAGGATGAGGACGGATACATATATTTGTATGGTTTACAGTAGCGGCCGTGTTAGTCTGTATCTGCAAAAAGAAAAGGAGGACTTGTGGCACCTTAGAGACTAACAAATTTATTTGAGCATAAGCTTTCATGAGCTACAGCTCCATATATTTGTATATTACTTAGTTTGAATTCCTAGAATAAGGGCTTGTCTACACTGGCAAGTTTTGCCACCAAAAATGGGCTTTTGGTGACAAAACAGCGATAGCGTACACACTGCAATGTGACTTTTTTCCAAAAAAACCTGCCTCGTTTTGGCGACAAAAAACTTCCACCCCTGCAAGAGACTTTTGTCTTTTCCCCTCCCTTTATTGTTGACAAACAGCCAGTGTAGACACCACAGGTTTTTTTCCAATTTTATTGGCCTTCAGAAAGTATCCCACAATTCCCATGCTGCTGTTCTGGTCAGAGGTTTGAACTCCGCTGCCCTGCAGCCAACCCACCCCTCCCCCTTGCAAGCCCTGGGAATTTTAAATCTCATTTCCTGCTTGGTGCTTTCCCAGATGAGTTTCCCAGGTGGCTTTCCAGGCAAGCATGGCTGGCTATCGCATCAAACGTGCTCCTGCTTGGACCACCCCTGAGTTGATCGATCTGATCAATATATGGGGAGAGGAGTCTGTTCAGTCGCAGCTGTGAGTGATCTGTAAGAATCGGGACACATATGGGAAAATTTCTCAAGGCTTGTGCGAAAAGGGCTATGATCGGGACATGCAGCAGTGCAGAGTGAAGATAAAGGAGCTGAGGCAGGCGTATCATAAGGTGCGGGAGGCGAACCATCACCCTGGTGATGCACCTAAGACCTGCCGCTTCTATAAGGAGCTGAATGCTATCCTCGGTGATGATCCCACCTCCATCGCCGATTGCCTTGTGGATACTTCGCATGCAGCAGAAAGAGGGGGTAACCCAAAGGCTGAAATTGTGGATGAAGAAGTCAAGCTAGAAGAGGATGTGGTGCTTCCAGAAGGGTCGCCCGGTGGGGCAGGCAGCCAGGAACTTTTCTCCACTGTAGAAGTTCTCAACGGGAGCAGGAAGTAGATGAGACTCCGGGTAAGTTGCTGTGGCTTGTGTAGGGAATCGAAAAGTGGGAGACAGGTATTGTTTTCTGTGAGCTGGACACTACTCTGTGTAGCTAATCTGCATGGCCAAGCTGGGTGTCGATGGACATTGAGACCTGCAGGGAATCTTCCAGAGAGAGGCTCTGGAAAGTTTCAAATTGGTACTTGTTAATCCTCTGCCATAGATTCCAAGGGATTGCAGCCTTGTTAGTTCCCCCATTGTAGGAAACTGTACCATGCCATTTAGCAATCACTGGAGCTGGGACCAAAGCAGCACATAGCTGAGCTGCTTATAGACCGGGGTGAAATCTGCAAGCATTCAGCAGCTGAGCCCTGGTTTCTCTGGTCACCCACAGTGGCGAGATGTCAGCCAGCAGGTTGGCCGCCTGTGAAAAAGTGTGGGATAATTTTAGAATGAGTTCCCTGCAAAGCTGCCCTGCAAGCCATGACTTTTTTTGTCTGTATGCACAACCGCTTTCCCCCCACTCCTGAAACTCACCATGGCTGAGGTGCTCGCGGAGCTGTGTGCCTGCCTAGAGTCTCAGAGAGAAAGTGATTTCTACTAGCAAAATGCCCTTTTTACTAAAATGTTTCAATCATTTACTGGAATGTAAAAATCCCTCTTATGTTCAGCACAGACCTTGAAGAACACATCACGCACCCCTGCAGACTGGCTTCGGCAGATAAGAAAAAAACCTAGGCCCAGCAAAGAAGACATGTTCCACGAGGTGCTGCAGTGTGATGAGAGAGAGATCAGGGAACGGAAAGAGTGCTGGGAAGCTGAAAGGCAGGACAGAAAAGAGAATGCTGCTTTTGCTAGGCAAGCCACAGAGAGGATGATAAAAGTTATGGAGGATCAGACAGAGATGCTCAAGTCCCTGATACAGCTGCGGACTGAGCAGATCCATGGTTGAGCGCCACTGCAGCACGTGCACAATTCTTTGCCAACCCCACCCCTCTCTATGGCCACACATTCCTTTTCACTCCACAGCACTCCTGAGTTTCCCCATCACTCCAACCCCCTCACAATGATAGCTGGAGCTACACACAGTTGTGAGGTTTTACCTTTTTTAACAATAAATAAAGGCTAAGGTATTTAATGGTACAGTGTTTACATTCTGTGTTCTACAAAAGCATATAGCAATCAATTCACTCTCGGGAACAGGATTCTAAAGCATTGTGTTGCATGGCTCTTGGGTCCCAGAATTGTACATGGATGCAACCGGGAAGCAACTCCAAAGCAGACATGTGTTACTGCCCCTCATTGTCAAAGTGGTTCCTCAAAGCCTTTCTGATGTTAATAGCAGCCCTCTGGACTCCTCTGACAGCCCTAGCATTCTGGCTGATCATTCTGGCAGCCAAACGCTCTGCCTCAGTGATCCACACCTGACATTTCACCCTTAGATTCACACAGATTATGCAAAGTGCAGCACGCGGCTATGACCACGGGAATATTATCCTTGGTAAGGTCTAGCCTGCCATTTAAACACGTCAGGCGAGCTTTCAAACAGCCAAAGGCACATTCAACTATCATGCGGCACCTGCTTAGCCTGTTGTTAAAATGCTCCTTGCTGCTCTTCAGGTGCCCTGTGTAAGGTTTCATGAACCAGGGCTGTAAGGGGTAAGCTGGGTCTCCCAGGATTACTGTGGGCATTTCTACATCCCCCACTGTGAACTTATGGTCTGGAAAGAAAGTCCCCACCTGCAGCTTTCTGTACAGGCCACTGTTCCTGAAGATGCATGCGTCATGCACCTTTCCAGACCAGCCTGCACTGATGTCCGTGAAACACCCCTGGAGATCCACAAGCGCCTGCAACACCATGGAGACGTATCCTTCCTACTGATGCATTCAGAGGCAAGGTGGTCTAGCGCTAAAATCGGAATGTGTGTGCCATCAATCGCACCACCACAGTTAAGGAAACCCATCTCTGCAAAGCCAATCCACTATTTCATGCATATTTCCCAGAGTCACGGTCCTATGCAGCAGGACGCAATTTATTGCCCTGCACACTTGAAGTAATACAGCCCCAAGAGTGGACTTTCCTACTCCAAATTGATTTGCGATTGACTGGTAGCAGTCTGGATTCGCCAGCTTCCGCACAGCGACTGCAACATGCTTCTCTACCGAAAGGACAGCTCTCAATCTGGTGTCCTCGCACCGCAGGTCGGGGGACAGCTCAGCACATAGTTCCATGAAGGTTTCTTTACTCATCCTAAAGTTCTGGACCCACTGATTATCATCCCACACCTGCATGACAATGCAATCCCACCAATCAGTGCTTGTTTCTCTAGCCCCAAAATGACGGTCTACCATATGCAGCTGCTCTGTGATTGTACAAAGCACTGATAAGTTGCTGCCATCCATACCACACTCGGGGGCCTGCGATTCGTTCTCTGCTAACTTTGCAAGTAACTGTGCTGCCATGCATGATGTCCTCACGACAGCTAACAGCACATAGGAGAGAAGTGCAGGATCCATCCTCTCTCACTGCAGATGCTGGCATGCACTACAAAAGAATGACAATTGGAAAAATGGCACGAAAGGAAGCCAGAGACCTTTGGAGGGGTGGGACACAAAGCGGTGCATGGAGGTACATTTTGCACATCCCAGGATGCGCTGCGCTCTGTTTCCGCATTCTCACAACACTTAGCAATGGATGGTGTCACCAGGCACTTTGGGATACATACCTACAGTCCATTGCTCTCGCTGTTGACGAAGGTGCCCTGAATGTGGACACGATCTTTCGACACAGGGAGCAAATGTAGACACACTTTGGTGACTTTGTTTTTGTCGATTTTTCCTTGGCGACATTAGTTTCATCGAAAATACTTGCCAGTGTACACAAGCCCTAAGTTGTTTAAATCATGGCATCTAGTTTTAGCCCTCAGACATGAATCAATTCAAAAACATTTTGGTGCTATAAGTGTTATTAAAATTAAATCTTTATAGAGCATTTGTGATGGCATGTACTGTAATTGCAGTCATACAATAGTAATATGTAAATATGAGTCAAATACACGTCAAACAATCCTAGTAATGTACTTTTTAAATTGCCTCACTTTGGGAGGCATTGCCTTAGTACGTGGTGCATTTTAATTATAGTCAAATTCAGTTTGCACACCCCTGCCGGGACTCAAACAACCCCCTTTCTTGTAAATTAGTGTTAATAAGTCTTCAATAGATTCAATTCTGGAATAATTAATTACTCAGTTGTTCTCACCAGTTCAGTTCAAGTAAGTTGCATGCAACATGCTGAGCTATTATCCCCTGGTGGGGTCAGGCAGTGTGCATCGTGGCAACTGGTTAACAGCAGTGGCGGCATAACCATTTTAGAAATGACATAGTCATAACAGTCCAGACTTTTAGACCCTTTTCTCCCCTTGTCAATATGCAGTTTCAACTTCAGTGGGAGTTCTGCATGTGGAACAATTGAAGAGCATTGTGTAGTTGATGTACTGATAGTGATTAATTTATGTGCTAATTGGCTTACCGGTTATATTCAATTTTTTTTCTGTGGCGTAAATAACGTAAATTAATGACCTATCATATAGCTTTCTATCATTTATATTTTGAATCTTATTAGAGTTTATAAATCATGAACACATAGAACATCACAGTGCAAATCCCTGCACAACAGCTACAGTATAGGTGATGAGCATACCTACTTCTTAATTACAGTCATGCTTTTAGTGTTATTATTAATTATGTAAGCAGGGTCTGAATGAGCTTTCCCCAGAGATCTAGTGATGAACTGGAGGAGAAGACTTCAGGAGTACAGACCGTATTTGCACAGATACACCAACTCTGCTTAGGTGTGCAGCAGACAGAGCTCAGAACATGGCATCACAGAAGCGGCAGTGAGTGGTGCAGCAGAGCTGAGCACAGGGATTGCAGGTAATTACCAGAGATTATTTTTACAAGGTAAAATCATGGTTTTTCCCACCTTGGGAAAAACTAGCTAGACCCAGTTTATGGCATTTTTTAAATTTTAAAAACAGTTTCATTAATGCGTACCATGTTACAGTTAGTTTTAGTTACATATTCAAATCGTGGTTACGTAAGGCAGTATATTTGTAGATTAATTTAGGGTTTTAACTGAAATGGGCATAATACTAATATATGTAATTGTAATACTGAACATCAGAATGTCTGTATACAGTTTGGTTTGGTATTTTCTCAAGGAAGTTATACATGTCATGACTCTTATTTCAGTTTCAACATTATATAAATAAGTTGAAAACATCGGATTATATGAAAATGATAATAATGCTGAGTTGTAGGCTTTATGCTTTAACGATGCAGAGTGCAGACTACCAAGTCCATTTGACCGTGCTGCATTCTGTAGCAGCTTTGACCTACCGGATAGACCAAGCCTATTTCTCAATTTTGAATAGATGTAGCCAAAGTTTGAAAAGAGTTGTTCTATGCTTGCTGAATTTGCTGGACACTCGTGCAATTATTTTTTCCAGTTTCCTGGATTAACCCAGGTTTAAACTGTTATTTACCAGCATCCTGTCCTAAACTAGTTTTTCCCAGGAAACTGCCAAGACTGACTGAACGGCCCCAAAGTTAACCATGGCAGAGGTGGCATTGAGTGGCAGAGATAACAGTGGCAACACGCAGCTAGTGGTGGCACCAAAAAGAGAAGCAGCAGCGGCCAGCAGCAGCAGAGGCAGTGGGAAAGATGGCAGCAGCCGTGAACCTGTTGCAAAGGTGGTGGCAACAGCAGCAGAGGCATTGCCAACCCCTCCTTTTCAGGGATGGGAGATGAACACACCTCTGAACCCTGGTCTTTACGGACCAAGGACAACCAACGGTGAGTAGGGTGCAGTGGAGGGAAAGGTGAGTGGCATGTTAAAGGGACATTCATTCATTGGACTTTCCCACCACAAAGTGGGAAACTAAGGCAAAGGACACTGTCCAACGTACTATGGGGTGGGGGTTTGCTTATGGTTACATGCTTCTGAATTGTGGTTGTGGTATTTTCCCAAATTAATGCTGGGTTCCCTTTCCCTGTTAATAAATGTTTTATTTTGTTAAAGAGAGAAAAGGTGGATGAAACAGGGTCCTTGGTGGGCTGGATGGGCTAGTGGTTAACACCCCCACCCCCAGTCATGGGGGATCCCAGGCCCACCCACTCTACTGGGCTCCAATTGAGGGCCCTAGGAGGGTCAGCAGTGTTTGGCCTCCAATGGGTCCTCTGAACTACCCTCCCTGGATCACTTCCTGCTGCTGCTTTCCCACCTCAGCTTCTGATCCCCGATAAGGAAAAAAGAAAAATGAAAAAGAAGCCCAGATCATCAGCCCCAACTGGGCTTAGCATATAGTCCTGTTCCCTCAGGGAAGTGTCTAGAGCACCTTTGTCAGGAGCCTTCAGGGTAGGTCTGTCCTCCACTAGGGTTGCCAGACATCCAGTTTTCGACTGGAACGCCCGTTCGAAAAGTGACCCTGGTGGCTCTGGTCAGCACTACTGACCATGCCATTAAAAGTCTGGTCAGTGGTGCAGTGGGGCTCAGGCAGGCTCCCCTCCAGCTCCTAGGCACAGGGGCAGCCAGGGTGATCCATGTGCTGCCCGTGACCTGAGAGCTGGCTCCACAGCTCCCATTGGCTGGCAACTGCGGCCAATGGGAGCTGCAGGGGTGGTGCCTGTGGATAGGGCAGCACGCAGAGCCGCCTGGCTGCCCCTGCATCCCACCTAAGAGCTGGAGGGGGGACATGCCGGCCACTTCTGGGAGCCGCCTGTGGTAAACGCCACCTGGAGCCTACTTCCCACACCTCAACCTCTTGCCCCAGCCCTGAGCCCCCTTCTGCACCCAAATTCCCTCCTGGAGTCTGCAACCCACACCCCCTCCCACACTCCAACCCTCTGCCCCAGCCCCATCCCATACTCTGAACCCCTCAGCCCCACCTCCAAGCCCAGAGCCCCCTCCTACACCCCAATCCCCTGACCCAGCCCAGTGAAAGTGAGTGAGTGAGCAAGGGTAGGGAAAAGCGAGCAATAGAGGGAGGGAGATGGAGTAAGCGGGGGGTGGGGCCTTGGAGAAGGGGCAGGGCAGGGCCTCAGAGTGGGTCAAGGGTGTTCGATTTTCTGCAATCAGAAAGTTGGCAACCCAGTGGACCTCCATCCAGCCTCCCTTTTCTTAGCTGAGTCACTCCCTTTTCAACCCTGTCTCCAGTTGGAGCATTCTCTACAGGGCAGGGCAGGGCTACCTGGGCCCAGTATTTTCCGTTAACCCCTTCCGGCCCAGTGTGGGATTTGTATACCCCATGACAGTGGGTGATATAATGTCTTTTACTGGACCAACTTCTGTTGGTGAGAGAGACAAGCTTTTAAGACATTACCTCACCAACCTTATATCTAATATCCTGGGACCGACACAGCTACAACTGCACTTCTTTTGTTATACACAGACTCAGTGCTTGTGAGTGGGGAAATACTGCCTTTTGGAGGCACCAAGGGGTTGTGCTTAATTTTCCCTGATTACTTGGTGTGGGCTTGAGATGGTTCTGTTTTGTATTAAGAAGAACCCTTTGATATTGAATCCAGGCCTTGTTGGTGCTGATACCGCCTGGCAGAAGGGTTACTGTGAAGGAGCAGAGAGACTGCAGCCAGGCACAGCAGGGGTTAAAGAATACCTGTGGGTTCAGCTAGCCTCACCCCATTATACCTGCAGCCAATGCCAGACCCGGATGGGGAGAAAAGAAGGGAGCCTGGCTCAGTCAGGGGCTGACCAGTGAAGAGGCAGGAGGTCTTTGTATGCCTGCCTGAAGGCACAGACCAGCAACCTGCCTGTCAATGCAGCCACTGGAGGCAAGTAAATGTTCCCCTGCCAAGGGAAACCTACAGATAAGCCCCAACTATGGGGCAACTGGACTAGCCACAAACTAAAAGGATGTGCAGAGGGAGCAGGCCGGGAAAACAGGCCCGGAACCACCACCACATCACGGCTGGGAGAAAGATCCATCTTCCCTGTTTAGGGGCTGAGTGACACAGGACCCTGGGCCAGCACCTGAGGGAGAAGGAGAGGTCAAGTCCCCCTGTAGGCCCCCCTAACCAATGATATAGCCACTAAGCTCCCCAGCCACTGAGGGCCCTATCACAGTTACAATTATTATTATTTGTATCACAATAATACATAGAGGCCTCAGTTAAGGATCAGGGCCCCATTATGCTGGGCACATAACGAAAAGATGATCTTTGGTTACATATTTGTCAAATGAACGTCAACTATTTATATATTTTATGTTAACTAACGTAATTCTAACTTCAAAGGGAGTTCTCTGTAATGCCTGCAGGATCATATACAGTGTACCAATGTAACATGGGCTGCATACTTGCCCCAACCAAGGGTTTTCTTTCTTCACCCCTTTACATACCCACAGTTGCTCCTTCTTCCAAAAAATCTCTCATGTGGCCTCAGGTGCTGCTCCTGCCCTGAGCGCCTTTGCTCCCATCCCTCTTCTTAAGAGCTAGTCTTGCCTCAGAGAGAGCAGGTCTTCCTCTCCCCCACCTTCTCAGGAGCAACTTCTGAGTGCCGCTTGTTGCCCCTATATCACCCTCCTCCTGGCGCCTCTTCTTCCACCCTCCGATCTTGCCTGTTTGTGTTCCCATCTCCTTGAGCCCCCTCTCCTCATACCCAGACTAGTCTATATGGGAACAAAGGGAGACTTTTGAAGCCACCATGTTTTTGTTCCTGTATACATAGTATTTTAGTAGTAAATTATGGTGGTGGAGAGGGCCATGAATGATTTTATAGGCAGGGACAGCTGTAATAAGATCCATAGAAATAGTGTGGTTGAACCACCCTGGACAAATGGTATTCATACTTCCTAATATTTTTCAGTTTCTTTCATTCCAAGAAGTGATTCCCTGCCCTCCCCTCCCCTCCTTGATATCTTCAAATTACAATCTTCCTCCAATATTTTTTGTGTATCTTTCACACATGGAAATGCCCTAATCTATTCATTGATTTATGAACCCATAGTGGTCCAAGGATTATCACAAATACACAATATGATGTGTCTGAATATCAGAATTTAGGACTGGATCTCTGATATAGCTGAAAGATTTTTAATATCGCATATCATCAGACACATCTCAATTGGCAACACAGCTGAAGAGCAAGTATGTAGATGATTTCATCTAAAACCAATAGTAATTTATGCTAAGATTGGCTCCAATGTGTACCTGTTTGATGTAGTAACTCAAAATGAATGTATATGGTTTGTTAAAACCTTTTTTTGTCCAAATTACATAATGGTTTAGAAATCTATTATCATAAATATAGAAATTATATACATCTGGAGATCTGTGTATTATTAGGAAGGATCACAGAATTATATGCCAGTTAGTAAACAATTTAAACTGGAGGTTGCTGTGAACCACATCAAATGCATATTGTCTGTAATGGCAGAATGCAGTCTCTAGCATGAGCAAGCAATTCTGTCTTACTGTACCTCAATCCTGACTTGTACCACACCTGTTCTTCCAGGGCTAGGCCTCCCTTAATCAGATTGTCAATATTCAATTATGGTAAACTTTCTGGTAGTTTCATTATGTAGTTCAATGTCCACGAGGGACTAGGAATACCCACAAAATTAATTTCCACTTATTTAAACCAAGATTTGAATGCGGATCTCCAGTGGCAAAAGTCTCTTGCTTTAAACCACTGCATTATATATCCCATCAATGTAAACTATTTACAAACTGGTTGTGAAAAGAAAAGGAGTACTTGTGGCACCTTAGAGACTAACACATTCATTTGAGCATAAGCTTTCGTGAGCTACAGCTCACTTCATCGGTTGTGAGTTCATCTGACAAACCATTCATTCTTCCATCAGTAAAACCTCTAAAATAACCCCTTTTGAGACACATGCTTAAGACTATCAATTGTCTTGCACACATCACTGAACCACATTTACTCAACACCTGGAGAAACTGCATATTTGTTGATTTCAATACTATTGTGGTGATTATGATGTCATGTAACACATGGTGAAGCAGAATAAGTACATCCTTCTGCCTTGTTATGAATCTTCTTTTTGTTAGTTTAAAAGTACTATGTATATAAACCAGACATCTGTTAAAAACTGTGTTGTTCCTTTTGCTCCCCCTATGTTCTCTTTGCAATGAGATAATAACTAGTGGCAGGGCTATCTAAAAAACATAGGTTCCTATGCATACAATAAACTATATTGACATGTCATCTTTCACCCACTTCAGTTATTGTATCCTCAGTAAACTTAGAAAAGTGGCCAAAATTCTGCTGATAGTTAGACTGGTGTAAATCTTAAACCAGTTGACTTCAGTGGGATTATTCTGGATTTTCGGTGTAATTAACAGCAGAATTTGGCTGATGTAAATCATGAGTAACACCATCAAAGTCAGTGGAGTTACCCTAGTGTAAAATTGGTGTTTGATCAGAATTGGGCCCTATGACAGCTTTTTAACTGAGTTAAAAATAACAGTCTCAGTATAAAGCATTTAGCAGTGTAAACACTTTAATTAGCATCAATGATGAATGAACTCAAGGTAAACTGAAATTATTTCTTAATGGGTATTTAAACATTCCATCAGACTGGCAAACATGGAGACACTTCTGTAAGAAAATAATCACTGCTCTGACGATAAACAACTTCTCTTTTGTGGGTTAACGGAGTTTTCTGACATACTTGTTTTAGCATTAATTTGTGTTCCATGAAATTATCAAAAGCAAAGCATGAGACAGTTTTTGCTGTTGTTTCCATTAAAAAAAATTGATAGTGTGTAGTCAGAAATGTACTTAGATTTCATTGCTATCATCCAGTATTGTTACTTACTCCATAAAGCCAAGTTTTCAAAGTGAGAAAATAATTACATTTCATTAATCCTGGATTCCAAAATTAAATATATACAGTTGTGTGCATTTTTATGAACTATTTGTGCTGTTTATGAGGCAATATGTGACTCCTCTGGCATAAGTTACTGACACATTTTTAGTGCATTTTTAAGACTGGTGTTATATTCCCTGTTAGCAATTGACTTTTTAGTTTTAGACGGCTATTTAGCTTGTGCTGCATATTTACCTCTTGAGTGCATGGAATGCTGTATTTTATTTGGATGTTGAGTTTTGTCACTGCATTTCACTGCTGCCTTACAGGTAGCCCTGCAAGGAAGAGATCATGGGAGATACATCTGAAAGAAGAAGAGAAAGAAATAGAATGGAGAATGCTGATCAGGACCATTCTTGCAAAATGGGGATTGTTGTGGTGAGATAGGTATGGAACAAGAACTGAAAAATGTTGAATGAAGAACCTTTTGTAGAATGGCAGAAATGAAGGAACCAGGATGTTGTAAAGAGTCTTTGGGCCAATGTAAATCCTGCTGTGACTGGGTACAATTCCACTGATTTACACCAAAGATATATTTAATGCTGTGGGGATGGAACAGACTTTTGGTTTTCAAGAGTCCTTTTTGTGGACACCGCCTCATGAGTTAGACAAAGACAGGGAGTGAACCTGCCAACAGAATGATTGTCAACAGATATAAGTACCACACAGGTCTTCCTAAGCAAGCCTACTTTATTCTTAAGGTAAAAAGCATTACAGAAAAACAAATGAAAAACCATTAAAGAATCTACATGCATGCTAATAATCTTACAAAAGTTCATCCCAAGCCCTAACATGGATTCTGTCAGGATAAATCTTTCAGTCCCTCCAACCTGTTCATCATGTTCAGCTCAGAAAAAGCATATTTAATCCACCCTTTTATATAGATCAGGGATTTTGATTTGGAGTTTCCAGAAGCTGGTAATTAGTGTACAGTGGGTCTCTCTCCTCACAGTGTATCTTCAAAAAGTTGGCTTTGGAGGGAGAGAACCTGCATTTCCTTCATCTCAAGTTATTTCCTAAGGAAATCCACTTCACACATGTTGTTACAAAATGAGCTTTGAACTTCCTCACATCTTCCAGAGATTGCATTAATCTTGTCTTCCTGCTAAACAAATTCCATATAATCTTACAATAGTACATAAACATTCCCATTTCTAATACAATGTACCCCAAAGGTATTAACCCTAATTCAGTAAGGTTAATTTAATGCAGTAAAGTTCATTCTGGATCTTGTCAGTCTGTCACACACTGTTTCAAGACAGACTACAGCAACTGCTTCTAGAATGCATGGTGCTGTTGATTCATGCAGTACTGATATGACAGATGTTAATTCCCTTTTATTCAGGCTTTTTGCTCCAATTTCCCAACCAGTGGTTTACAGCAGGATTATAGAAATACTGTCAGCCCAAATCCTGAGATTCTTACTTAGTAAATTAGCACTGAGGTCAGCAGTCAACGGCCTGAGTAAGAATTGAATAAGGATGGAAGGATTTGACCTTGAAAAACATACAACTTGTAAAGGCTAAATACGTTTTTATTAAGTTTACTTTTCAGTTAGAGATATTAAGCCACAATCTGTTCTCATTTGTACCAATGTAAATGAGACCAAAATCTGACTTAGATATGCCAACCTGTAAGTCTTCCTATTTAAAAACAAAAACAAACCATTTCCTCCAAAAAACCCAAATCTGTGATTCTTTTTCCTACCAGTTTATGAAATCCTTAACTTTCATTTGTTAGTGGTAGTCACATCTGTGGCTACATGCAAGTATTTATTTCAGGAGACAACTGACTTGGAGTTCTGATGCCTGTTGCTTTGGATGCTAAAGTACTGATATTGTCTGACTCACATAAAAATAGTTTTGATAGTTTTCGTTACGTTTCTTCACCTGAGCTAGTGAAAGCATTCCAGCAGATATTTTTCACAAGCTGCTTCTTGTACCTATGCCTTACAATATATGGCTTATAAAAGCATGATTTGAGGGACTTCAGTAACTCAGCCAGAGAAGTTAAGGGTCTATTACAGGAGTGGGTAGGTGAGGTTCTGTGGCCTGCAATGTGCAGGAGAGGTCAGTCTAGATGATCATGATGTTCCCTTCTGAACATCAAGTCTATGAGTCTATGAACTCACTCTGTGGGATCAGTTGTTAGTCCAATCATAAAAATTGCTTTTGATTTGTTTTTCCAGTTTCCTTTAAAGGAGAGACTTCCTCTTTTGCATAAAAAGTCAACACTTTTGCCTGAAGATTTTATTTAATTTTAATCCAATTTCTAATTTGTTATTTGTGCCTACTCTTTTTGAAAAGGGTTTGCTAAACAGTTATAGTTCATTTATAACAAAAAGAAGAAGCCAAGTTTCAGTTGAGGGTTTCTGTAATGCTACAGTTCAGAAACTATTCTGGTTAAAGGCCTGCAGTGTCTTTGTAGTCCTGTAAGAAGAGGTAGTACCCATTGTGTTTTTTACAAACTATACATCCTGAGTCTGATTCACCTTTACCTTGTACCTTGTGAAATCATATACTCTAGTGCAGCCAGTGTAGAACAGGTGAAAAACACTACCATACTAGTCTCATTTGGTTGCATTGTACATCAACTGCACTCACTTTGCACAAGTGTAAATGACCACATATACTGGTCAACAGTGAATCAGGCCCTCTCTATAGAAATTCCAGATTTACTCCCTCTAGGCAAAATAGATTTCAGCTTACACTTTTCCCCTTTCAAAATGGCTATTTCTAGGGATTTCCCTATAGGCCCCATCTGTCCCAGATCCTAATTTTCTCTACCCCCAACTCCTTTCACCTGTAGGTAAGACTCAGCAATCATTATATTGCATGTTCAAGTACTCGATAATTGGATGACACAATAGAGGAGCTCATCCCTCGTCCGATGCAGTCAGGATCTCGGAGTCTGCCATCCTGTTATAAGTACCTTTAAATCTTTGTAAAGAATTTTTAAAATGAATGTAGTGCTTGTTAATGGTGCCTGATTGACAGCCCTGTACTCTGACATTACATACCAGCACAGACAGTAGCAGTGCAAGCTTCCTCACAGTGTTGTGCCAATGTGCTACAATCCTCATTTAGATGCACTGTCTCCAAGAATGAGAGGGTAGTTCAGTTTCCAATGTCTAGTCCTTGCTCTTTGTTGATTGTGTCTATGAGCACACAGAACCACTTAGTGGAAATTCCTGGTAATGGCTTTGGGATTCAGTTAATTAAGACCAAGTTTGTTACCATCACCACATTTCATATACCAATGGGTATTGAATGTCAGATAGTAACATGTTTTAGTTACTGCCAATTTGGACTAGATTTTAAGGTGTAATGTACTTTCTATTTAATATAATTTATTTCCTGGTATGTTTCCGGTAAATGGGATAGAGTATACTTTCCTGCTGCTGAGGAAGCTGTCATTTTGTGTTCCGATGCAGTCTGTTACTCAAAAGACACACATGAAGGTCTCAATTTTGTTCTTTACCGTTTTGTTGATTTTAAACAAACAAAGGTAAATCTCACTGATTATAGGGCTCTATTTTGACAGTGGAAAAACATAGCAGCTTTGAATCAGCCCATATTTTTGAACCAGTCACCATCCTTTGCTGCTGTGATTTGCTAGGTCCTGCTGGAACACTTTGGAGAATCCATCATAGCTTTAAGAAGGTTAAGACATTATTACTGAGATCATTGTGAGACTGTGAACCAGATTCTGTCCCCATTTTTTCTACTTTCTATTCTGCCTAATTTAGGATGGCTGTGCCCCAGAGCTCTGCATAAGAACCATTATATTTTCTTATTGTATATACTGCCTATTGCTTCATTTTTCACCATCACAATATGATGGTCTATTGCTATGCTGATGATACTCAGCTCCCTCTCTCGTGATGCTTCAGCTGCAGCCTATGTTTTGTCGCAGTGTCTGGCAGAGATTCAGGGCTGAACACCTCAATTTTAAAGTGAATTTTAACAAGATTGAAATAAAGCTAATTATCTTGTGGCACATGCTTTCAGCAAACCCTTCTGCTACTATATAATTTAATAAACTTGCATTTTCTCTTCTTTTGCACTTAAGGATCGAGTTATTATTTTGGATCTATATTTTGATTTTAAAGGCTAAATAACATATTTCAGACTAGAGGTGGTTTTTATCACTTAAAGAGCACTGCTGGAGTGAAACCATTTTTATCCCATACTCAAAGTGATGCTGTTCTAGTCACTGACTGGGTTAATGCAAGTCTAGACTAAGAGTTGGCTAACATAAATTTTTGCTGATGTTGGGATTAAACTTAATCCAAATGCTTCTGCAAGAGTCACTAATTTATTCTGAATTACTAAACCAGAGTACTTCCTTTCTCCAGATCCCTTGCTGGTTTTACATTTTATATTTGATTTCACATTCACTGTAAATGTTATCATTGACTTTTAAACCACTCAAAGGCTCTGTCAGAGAACTTGCCATGTCAATGATTCCTATTCCCTATAGATTTGAGATCTTTCTTTCCTGAATTTTGTCAGCATCAGTTGTTTGTTGTATGGATTTTTATCACAGGTGCATTCATTTATGAACTAGTTCTTTGCAATTCAGTTTCACTTGTAACCTAGCCAATAACTTTTTAAAGTCAGAGATTAAAGGTAAACTACTTGCTTTGCTGCTGTGATGAAAAGGTGATGCTAACAGTGTTAAATTTATGCTAAGTAATTGAAGAGAGATTCTATGGGAAAAGATTTATACCCCAACTGTTGCTAAGGTACAAAGTTAACATTTTAAAACATAAATTGTTGAACCCTGCCTTTAATTTGACTATGACTGGTACTTTTTTTCATTTTATTGTAAGAAAGGCCCCAATGCTGAGAACACAATGCTGAGGGTGACTTACACAGATGCTTAACTCTGCTACCAGGAGTAGTCCCATTGAAATCAAGAAGACTACTCCTTGTAGTAAAGTTAAGCACGTGGTGAGTATTTGTGAAACGGGCCAAAGTTTACATTGTAGCTTACACTGTGTTTACCTTAGAAAAGAGCCAGAATGTTTATAGAAAATTGCTTTTTCCACTTTTGTGCCTTCTATCTTTTTCCTTCTTTTGCTTTGTCTACCTAACTTCTTCCTAGTTTCTTGATTGCCTTTTAAATTTTCCCATTTTCCTCTTGGTAAAGACTTCTTTTTTAACATTCCTCTGTAACCAGAGATTTGGAAAATGTGCCTGAGGGTTTGTACCAAATTTAAACTGAAAGACCATATTTAGTTGTTGTTCTTGGATGGTTTTATGGATTAAAAATGTCACTGTTATTCATTACCATCTAGCATTGCTGAAGAAAGGGTAGAAATAAAATCACCTGAAGAGTTAACTTGACTTGTTATCTGTAAGAGCTGCTCTCTGGATGGATAGCCAAAATGAAGAGGAGAAGAAAAGGTGTGAAGAGAGAAATAGCATGGCAGCCACCCATAGACAGAACTCCTCTTATTGCGTGCTTGTTTTTTCTTATTTCTCTCCTCTTTCATGTTGTTAGTCTGTATTTAGCCCCAAACTGTATTGAGAAATTATTTAAATGCTAATTTAAGCTGTGAAGGGTGACATGCCTGTATTTTCATTCTCCCTTACTCACCAAAAAATTGAAGGAGTTCACATCAGAAATATGCTGTGTTCAGATTATGCCCCCCTGCCCCATGCTAAAAACATTATATTCTGGGTTGTTATCTAGTAAAATACAATTAAGGCAACGTTTTCCTATTTCTGTTAAACAGAGGAGATAATAGGGTTGATATTACTCATTTAATCTCAGGTATTTATCACCGTGGCATTGTTTTGCATATGTGGTAACAAAATACTACAGTTGGATTTATAGTCATGTGTGTGTGTGCGTAGTCCATACTCACTTCAAAAGCAGCGGTTGTCTTAGTGTATGCGCAACATGCCTCAGGAGGCACATGACCAGGATTAATCACCAAATTTAGTCCGCTGGTTGGATCATTAGCTTCCCCAGCTTGGGCTGGGTACTGACATGAACACTGATCCATCTGGATGCACAGAGCTGTAGTGGCCGAAATAGGGTGCTCTGAGGCATTCTGCCAATTTTTGGCAAACGTAGGCAGAATGCCTCAGGTTGGGATGGAGGCATTGTTGCACATTGTGTACCACTCCTGATTCCTGCTGGTAAAATGTGCAACCTCAGCTTTCTAAGCATGTACAGAAAAATGCCAAATACTAAATAAGTGCTGAAGGAGAAAGGATTGGCCACGTCAATTCAGTAAAGTGCTTAAACATATGTTTATCTTTAAGCACATGATTACCACTAACATACTTAGGCCAAATACTTGCTTAAGTGCTTTGCCAGGTCCAGACTTGCAGGATCAGTGCTCTGAAAACATTAGTCTCAGCATTTTGCCTGCATCCTGAAAAAGTTGGGACACTGTAAGAAGCTAGTTGTGTCTTCTAGCTGCCATCCGCACACCTCCTCCCTCACAGCACACTTGCACAGAAAAGCTGAAATTAGCTCAAGATCCAGAAGATAAATTTAAGGTAAAACTTGAGGTCAATAGGGGCACTATGTTAGGCTATCCTAATGAAAGTGACTTCACTTTGTATACAAATAGCAGAGACAATATATTTTCTTCATATATTTGGCTATGAACTACTTGCATCTTAAAAGCACCTTCCATGTGTTTTGTCAGATGCACTGGGGTATTGTTGCTTAGATAAAGCACAATGCATGCTTTTTATTTTATACTTAATTTTCTTTTTGAGAGGCATCTGTGCTTATGTTGTTGTTATGGCTTCAGCAAATCTTTAGCAAGTTACCATTTACCACCCTATGCCTCAAGGTACCTTAAAAACGATGCTAACATTTTTCTTGATACCCTAAACATCGCAAATTAATTAATTTTTCTATAGTGTTGTGAGTGGTTAGTACTCTACAGCAGTGAGATACATTAATGGAGTTGTTATTGGGAGGTACTGAGATGTAATTAACATGTCCATCAACACCACATGGTGTAAACCTGCACAATTTCTTTTCAAAAGGAAGCAACTGCTTACTCTGTATGTGGGTGTCTTATATGTCATATATTCTCAGGAGATATCTTATGGGACAAAGTGAAAAGCAAAGTCCTCGCAGTATGGAAGAATATTGTGATATAGCCTCATTGTCCACTTGTAGGAACATATGCCATCTCCAGTCCTTGTGCAGCTAAATGACAACATATCCCTTTGAGTATGAAATTTAATTTATATTGTAAAATAACAGTAGGAAATCTAACACTCTGATTTCTCTCAGTAGCTGTATGCAGTAGGATACTTTTGTCTTTGAAATCAAAATCCCTTTGCTCCACAGCACCGTGACACCTCACCCACGTGAGGTTCCCAGCAGTATGAGTTTCCTCATATCTGTTCCCCCATGAAACCAGCAGCACTAACTTTGGTGCAAGTCATTCTGCTATGGTCTTCTTGAGGATCCCTAATGGTCTTTGACCAAAATCCTTTCCTGTGCTTCAATTCCCTCTCAGGCTTCCAGCTTGAGACATATTTGAAAAATTTCATAATAGTTTTTATATGTTTGACTATTTGCTCCTCAAAATCCACCTGAGCCCTTCTAATTTGTACGTTACTTTTTCTTTTTGTAGTTTATAGTCCTTTCTGTTGCCTTCACTTTAGTTAGATTTCCATGTTGTGAAGGATCTCTGTTTGGCTAGAATAACTTCTTGAACCTTGTCATTTAAGAACATAAAAACGACCATGCTGGGCCAAACCAATGGTCTGTCTAGCCCACTATCCTGTCTTCTGACAGTGGTCAATGCCAGGTGGTTCAGAGGGAAGGAACAGAATAGGCAATTGTCAAGTGATTCACTCCCTGTCATCCACTCCCAATTTCTGGCAAACCGCGGCCAAGAACACTCAGAGCATGGGGTGCATCCCTGATCTTCTTGACTAATAGCTATTTATGGACCTATCCTCCATGAATTTATCTAGTTCTTTTTTGAACCCTGTTATAGTTTTGGCCTTCACAACATCCCCCGGCAATGAGTTCAGCAGATTGACTGCGTTGTGTGAAGAAGTACTTCCTTCTGCTTATTTTAAACCTGCTGCCTATTATTTTCACTGGCAGACCTCTGGTTCTTGTGTTATAAGAAGGAGTAAATAACATTTCCTTACTCACTTTCTCCACACCATTCATGATTTTATAGACCTCTATCATATCCCTCCTTAGTTGTCTCTTTTCTAGACTGAACCATCACAGTCTTTTTGATCTCTGCTCATATGGAAGCTGTTCCATACCCCTAATCATTTTTTGTGCCCCTCTCTGTATCTTTTCCAATTGCCTTTCTCTGTACCTCTTCAAGGTAGGGGGTCTACTATAGACCACCTCACCAGGAAGAAGAGGTAGATGAGGCTTTAAAAAAAAAACTAAGTAAATCATTCAAGCATAAGACTTGGTGGTGCTGGGGGATGTTGTGGGCGAATATACACCATCACCCCTTTGGGGGCATTATGGCCCTGCAGCCAAGTCCAAATAACTTCTCTTCTTCTCAGGGCAGTATGACCTAATGGTCCAAGTCCCTGGGGCAGCCTGGTTAAGTGGTCTAGGTTTATGAGGGGGCCCTGTAACTCAGGGCAGTATGGCACAATGGCCAGAGTCAGCAGGGCTCTCCTTAGATTCAGGACAGTATGTGGTTAACCCCTTCCTGTCTGTGCGGGGCAAGTATTCCCCATCACACACCTAGTTAAAAACTTTCTGAAAGTCTAAGTACATTATATCCACTGGATCCCCCTGGTGCCCATGTTTGTTGACTCCCTCAAAGAATTCTAATAGATTGGTGAGGCATGATTTCCCTTTACAAAAGCCATGTTGACACTTCCCCAACAAATCATGTTCATCTATGTGTCTGATAATTCTGTTCTTTACTATAATTTCAACCAGTTTGCCTGGTACTGAAGTTAGGCTTACTGGCCTGTAATTGCCAGGATCGCCTCTGGAGCCTTTTTAAAAAATTGGTGTCACAATAGCTATCCTCTAGTCATCTGGTACAGAAACTGATTTAAATGATAGGTTACATGCCACATGTATGTAACCTATCATTTAATCATACTGCGTTTTTTTTGGCCTTTCTGCTTCCTTTTATTTAGGGTTATGCATGCCTTCAGAGGCTGTGCTGTAGTATGCTTAAATAATTTCATCTGGAGTCATAAGAACATAAGAGCTGCCATACTGGGTCAGACCTGGTCCATCTTGCCTACTATCCTGTCTTCGACATCAGCCTTGTACCAGAGCTTCAGGGGAAGTGTACAGAACAGGGCAATTATGGAGCAATCCACCCCGTCTTTCACACTTGGCTTCTGACAGTCAGAGACTATGGCCTGGTCTATACTAGGGGGGGATCGATCTAAGATACGCAATTTTAGCTACGAGAATAGCATAGCTGAAGTCGACGTATCTTAGACTGACTTAGAGTCACTTATTTCGTGTCCTCGCAGCGCGGGATCAACGGCAGCCGCTCCCCCGTCGATTCCGCTTCTCGCCATGGTGGAGTTCCGGAGTCGATGGCAGAGCGATTGGGGATCGATTTATTGCGTCTACACTAGATGCGATAAATTGATCCCCGATAGATCGATCACTACCCGCCGATCCGGCAGGTAGTGTAGACGTGGCCTTAGGGTTAATAGCCATTGATGGACTATCCTCCATGAATTTACCGAGTTCATTTTTGTTCCTTGTTATACTTTTGGCCATCACAACATTCCACAGAAATGGGTTCCACAGGTTAGTTGGGTCTTGTGAAGAAAAAGTACTTGCTCTTGTTTGCATTAAACCTGCTGCCTATTAATTACATTGGATGACCCTTGCAATTTTTGTATTGTGTGAAAGATAAATTATACTTTTTCCGCACCATTCATGATTTTAGTAACCTGTATGATATCCCCACTTAGGCATCTCTTTTCTAAGATGAATACAAATACAAAGAGAATACATCTCTTTTCTAATCTTAGTCTCTCCTAGTATGAAAGCCACTGCATACCCTTGATCATCTTCATTGCCATTTTTTGAAACGTTTCCAGTTCTACTACATCCTTTTTGAGATGGGGCAATCATTACTGGACACACTATTCAAGGTGTGGGATTGTTATAGTAACATTATGATATTTTTTGTTTTATCTTTTATCCTTTTCCCAGTAGTTCCTAACATACTGCTAGCCTTTTTGACTGCTACTGCACATTGAGTGGTAGCTTTCAGAGAACTATCCACAGTGACTCCAAGATCATCTTGTTGTTGTAACAGCTAATTTAGAACCCATACTTTTATATGTACAGTTAGGATTATTTTTTCCAAAATGCATTATTTTGAACTTATCAATGTTTAATTTCATCTGCTATTTTGTTGACCAGCCACACAATTTTGTTTGCTCCCTCTGTAACTCCTTGCAGTCAGCCATGGACGTAACTATCTTGAATAATTTTGTATCCTCTAAAACTTTGCCCCGTCATTATTCATCCCCTTTTCCAGATCATTTATGAGTATGTTGAACAGCACAGGTCCCAGTACAGATGAAATAAGTCCAATAACTTTTTAAATTTGCTTACTGTTAACTAAAAGGTCTCTTAGACTACTTTCCTCTCCCTCTATATCCCCTGCTGCACCTTAAGGTCCCTCTTTCTAAATGTACCCATGCTAGCTTATGCTATGATTCCTTCTCCGAGGATGTTGAACCTAACTGTATTATGGTCACTGTTACATAGGTCCTGTTCCTGAAAACACTTGCATGTCTGCTTATATTTAGGTACTTGATTGGTCAAGTTGGAACAAATCACCTGCTTAAAGTAAAGTAAAGCACATGCATAATTTTTTGAAAAATTGGGGCCTTAATGGTTCAACAGTAGGTATTTTCTGAACTTTTCCCATTGTGACCATTGACCAGTCTCTTCTGTGTGTAGTTGAAGTCACCTGTTATTACTGTTTTATAAGACTTAGTTGTTTGATCTTTCTTTACATTGCACCCATAACTGATCTCCCTTTACATTGCACTCTTAAAAAGATGTAGTGGCCTCTTATCAAAGGAGTGTCAGAGTGGCTCCTGCCAGTGTGTTTCAATCATGGTGGCAGGCATAGACCCTGTTTGGCATGAGTAAACTTGCACATAGTTTGATTTGAGTGCAAGGTTAAACTGTAAACAAGGGTGTGACAGGCTGTGTGTTGGAGATGGTGGTCTCAGCCTACTTGAGATAAATGAGAATACCCTGAATTGCTAAGATTGAAATGTAAATAAGATGAGGACATAAGCGATCAGTCCATATGTGATCTGCAAGCGACTGGTCCTCATACAGTCTGCAAAGCGATTGGTCTTTACATGAGTCATATGATGTCCAAACCAGCTAGATTCAAGAAGTATAGATGTTAATAGCTAGGAAAAATGTATATAAACTGTACTGAGTGACATGATTTGGAAACTGTGATATCACTCTGTACCAAAGCCCCATGCATCTTGGCCTAGCCAGTGTTGTCATAGAGATGTTATATGAGTAATACAGTAAATAACATAAGTGATGAGTTGGAGTCAAACTGAGTTTTTGTATCCCAGGGAACTGAATAATGAGTTCTCCCAGGACTGGACGAGGTGTTCTGGATAAGCCCAATGGAAAAGGACTCAGAGAAAATTCCAGCAGTGGCCTGCTCGGTCATTGTTATAACTGCTGTGTGTTGTGAGACATTTGTACATAAGATACATTATAAAATTAAATTGTATTGTATTAAAGTGTAATTACAGCAAAGCTGTGTGGGCTTGTACTTCATAAGAAAAAAAATCCATGTCTGAAAATCATAAAAGATTATATTGAGATGGAAAATTGTTGTTTTCAAGCTTTGACAAAAATATTAGAAACAATGGATAAGAAAAAGCAAAAATGAAAATCCAGAAGAGTATTTGAATGTGTCCCTTTTCATACTACAGTGGAATAGGTTTTTTACTGTTCATTAGTTATTAGTGATCATTCTGTTAGATGGAAGGATTCTACCTTCTAAAAGCCAGTGTCCAGAGTACTGATCTGTTTGACCTTCACTCACATAACACCTTTCATTTGCAAGGATCAGTTCAGAAGTGATTTTCTTCAGCATTTCCATCAAATAAGAGAACACAAGAATTCAGCACCTTTTGGAGCACTAGTTTATAAAACATTACAGCTTATGGGAATGTTAATTTAAGGTCACTAGCAACTTCGCTTATTTGAGTTGGTGATAAAATGCCTATTAGAAAGTGTTCTGACCTAGCAAGTGGAGATTTTGCCCCGTCTCTATATTACTGATTTTGGAAGTTCATTCTTGCTTATTACCACTCAGATATTGTGATCTTTGTTCCATGATTATATAGGCCTGGCTTTCAAAGATAACCTTTTTAAAGTGCACCTGTTAAATTTGCTTGCAGAATTAAAGGCCAGGTTGAAGCTGAATTTTTTTAAAATCTCTACTTGTTAGCTAAGGTGTATGTGGCTTCCTTTTATATACCCTTTAAAATATAAAATAAAACCCTGAACCTACCCATACAGTCATTTGCAGAGTTGGGGCCATGACATAACAATTTATTTTAGCTCTTCAGTGAAAAGTGAAAATCCAGACCCAGAACTGGTTTAAATTTCAAACTGTTTCCAAGTTTGAAGATGTTTAGATGCCTGGGTTTTCTTTAGACCCACTTCTGATCATAGCACTTATCTTACACAGCTCTTGTGAGGTTTTCCAAATTAACATTTCATCACCACTAAAAAGCCCACAGTATTTACCCAGAGATACACACAGTGATATCTGGGATAAGTTAATTTCTAGTCTGCACATAGCAATTACCTGTGTTTCACAGTTTCAGGGCTATCTGCACTCTTGACCCCTCTGATCTCTCCAAGAACAATCTTAGGAATTATTCCTCTTACTGTCACCTGTGTTAAGTTGGAATCCTGCAATTCTCCCACTCTTAAACCCGGTCCCTGGGCTGCTGTATTCTGTGTACCAACCGTAATTGCTCAGCAGGCTTGATTGACTTTGACACCTGCAGTTCTGCTCTTTGGGGTAATACAGGTGACCAGACAGCTTTCTTAAACCAAGAATTGTTTAATCTTACCAGTAGAGATACAGAAAGCATAAGGGGAAAATAAAAGGGATTTGAAAACAATAAAATGGATTGACAGGGTGCATGGGGCCCAGAGGTCCCCTACTGGAGGCCTCCCAGTCCTCTCACACCCTGTCCCAAAAGGAGCAGTGGAATTAAGTCCTCCAGGCAGCCTAGAAAGGCTAGGCAGGAAGCAGACAATCCAGGAGAGGGTGGTGTTCTTGGCTGGCTGAAGGGACTGCAGTACCTCTGACAGAACAGTTGCTGGCAGGGACTGGGGAGCAAAAAGAAACTCCTGGCTGAGTGCTAGGACTTGGTAGGTGAATCCCCTGAGGTAAGGGTGAATCATTTATGAAGGTGAAGTGGCCCCAGGGAAATGTAGCAGCATCACTACTCAGTCAAAGGGACATAATAGGTGGCTGCTATTGGTGGGGTCCCTGGGCTGGGACCTGGAGTAGTGAGCAGGCCCAGGACCCCTTCACTGGCCACAGGTAGAGGCAGTGGTGAGCTGGAGCCGGTTTGCACCGGTTCGCTAGAACTGGTTGTTAAATTTAGAAGCCCTTTTAGAACCGGTTGACCTGTGGGGGACAACTGGTTCTAAAAGGGCTTCTAAATTTAACAGCTGGCCAAAAGTGGCGCCTTACGCGCTGACTCCGTGAGTGCTCTGGGGCTGGAGCACCCACGGGGAAAATTTGATGGGTGCAGAGCACCCACCGGCAGCTCCCCGCGCCTGGCCCCAGCTCACCTCTGCTCCGCCTCTGCCTCCTTCCCTGAATGTGCCGCTCAGCTCTGCTTCTCCACCCCCTGGCTTCCCGCGAATAAGCTGTTCATGCGTGAAGGCTGGGAGGGCTGAGAAGCAGACGGCGGTTTCACGCTCAGGCCCAGGGAGGCAGAGGCTGAGTGAAGGTGAGCTGGGGCGGCGGGGGGGAGGGGGGGTGCAAGGAGGGCCTCCCGCACCACAGCAGGTAACCCGGGGAAGGGGGGGCATGCAGGGGAACCGCTCCCTGCCCCAGCTCACCGCTGCCTGCCTGGGCCTGAGCACGAAGCTGCCGCCTGCTTGTCAGCCCTCCCAGGCTTTCCGCATGAACAGCTGATTCTTGGGAAGCCTGGGGTGGGGGGTGGAGAAGCAGAGCAGGGCGGCGCATTCAGGGGAGGAGGCGGAGCGGAGGTGAGGTGAGCTGGGGCCAGGCGCGGGGCAGGGAGTTGCCGGTGGGTGCTCTGCACCCACCAAATTTTCTCCATGGATGCTCCAGCCCCGGAACCCCCACGGAGTCAGTGCCTAAGGCGCCACTTTTGATGTGATCAGTGGGGGGAGCTGCCGCTTCCCCTGCTCCCCGCCCTTAGGAGCCAGAGGGACCTGCCGGATGCTTCCTGGGAGCTGCCTCAGGTAAGCACTGCTGGGACTCCACACTTAGAGAGGGTGCAAGCACACACACTTGGCCGAGGGGACACTTGTGAGAGGTGAGTGCCACCCTGTTACAGGATGATTATCTTACCTAAGGCTTAGATAAACTCAGCTGCTTCAGACACCCCTGCAAGGCCTGTGTCTGTGCCAACCTGTTCCTTGTAAAGAGACCCTGCCTGCTGTTTCCCCCGCTCTCTAGGGAGTGACATTTTAACTGATTTTAGTGTCTTTTTGATCTTTTTGCTTCCACCCTTGGCAAAGCAGGTCTTGCAAGTTGGTTGGAACTTGGAAGTAGCCTTTTCGTAGCTTAATAGCTCAGGTATTGTTTCATACCCTCCTTGAAATGTTTCTAAGGAGGTTACTTATTGAGAGTCATTGTGTTACTTTCCTCCTAGTTTCCTAACAACCCAGCTATTAAATTAAACCAACATACCTGCAAACATTCCAATAACTGTGTATAGTTATACAGTAATGATCCCATTAACTAGATCATATACACTGTGATACACTGTAATACTTGGTGACAGGTTTCAGAGTAGCAGTTGTATTAGTCTGTATCTGCAAAAAGAAAAGGAGGACTTGTGGCACCTTAGAGACTAACAAATTTATTTGAGCATAAGCTTTCGTGAGCTACAGCTCACTTCATCGGATGCATTCAGTGGAAAATACAGTGGGGATATTTATATACCCAGAAAACATGAAACAATGGGCGTTACCATACACGCTGTAATGAGAGTGATCAGGTAAGGTGAGCTATTACCAGCAGGAGAGCCGGGGGGGAGAATCTTTTGTAGTGATGATCAAGGTGGGCCATTTCCAGCAGTTGACAAGAATGTCTGAGGAACAGTGGGGGGTGAGGGGGGGGGATAAACATGGGGAAATAGTTTTACTTTGTGTAATGACCCATCCACTCCCAGTCTCTATTCAAGCTTAAGTTAATTGTATCCAGTTTGCAAATTAATTCCAATTCAGCAAATTGGAGTCTGTTTTTTGAAGTTTTTTTGTTGAAGAATTGCCACTTTTAGGTCTGTAATCGAGAGACCAAAGAGATTGAAGTGCTCTCTGACTATCAAGAGTTCTTACAACTACAATACCCACCTGCTGAAGTGAAGAAACAGATTGATAGAGCCAGAAGAGTACCCAGAAGTTACCTACTACAGGACAAGCCCAACAAAGAAAATAACAGAATGCCACTAGCCATCACCTTCAGCCCCCAACTAAAACCTCTCCAACGCATTATCAAGGATCTACAACCTATCCTGAAGGACGACCCATCAGTCTCATAGATCTTGGGAGACAGGCCAGTCCTTGCTTACAGACAGCCCCCCAACCTGAAGCAAATACTCACCAGCAAGCACACACCACATAACAGAACCACTAACCCAGGAACCTATCCTTGCAACAAAGCCCGTTGCCAACTGTGTCCACGTGTCTATTCAGGGGACACCATCATAGGGCCTAATCACATCAGCTACACTATCAGAGGCTCGTTCACCTGCACATCCACCAATGTGATATATGCCATCATGTGCCAGCAATGCCCCTCTGCCATGTACATTGGCCAAACTGGACAGTCTCTATGTAAAAGAATAGATGGACACAAATCAGACATCAAGAATTATAACATTCAAAAACCAGTCGGAGAACACTTCAATATCTTTGGTCACTCGATTACAGACCTAAAAGTGGCAATTCTTCAACAAAAACACTTCAAAAACAGACTCCAAGGAGAGACTGCTGAATTGGAATTAATTTGCAAACTGGATACAATTAACTTAGGCTTGAATAAAGACTAGGAGTGGATGTGTCATTACATAAACTAAAACTATTTCCCCATGTTTATTTCCCCACCCCATCCTCCACTGTTGCTCAGATGTTCTTGTCAACTGCTGGAAATGGCCCACCTTGATTATCACTACAAAAGGTTTTTTCCCCCCTGCTCTCCTGCTGGTAATAGCTCACCTTAAGTGATCACTCTCGTTACAGTGTGTATGGTAACACCCATTGTTTCATGTTCTCTGTGTATATAAATCTCCCCACTGTATTTTCCACTGAATGCATCCGATGAAGTGAGCTGTAGCTCACGAAAGCTTATGCTCAGATAAATTTGTTAGTCTCTAAGATGCCACAAGCCCTCCTTTTCTTTTTACTGTAATACTTATGGGTAAACATTCTTTTTTAAATTAGCAAAATATTTTGTGTGCCGAATATTAATTAATACTTCAGTATCCTAAGATGTTGATGCTAGAGAGGAGATAATGCCATTTGTTAGGATATGTAATAAGCTGCTGGGCAGATCATATTGTGAAGAGTGAATTGATTTTTATAAAATAAGAATCAACACAAACCTTGAATCAACCTAAACTATACATTTTTTTCAGATCCAGAAAAGTTTTTACTTGACTTTTTTTAATGACTTAAAATTTTGTACTTACAGATTGTTTTGCAGGAGAACTAGAATTTTCATTTACAAAGGCCGCTGCCATATATTTGGAAGTTCTTAACAATGTTCCCTGGAATCTGGGCCCATTTTGGAAGGCACCTCAAAATTTGTCAACAAGTGGGCCTCAGTTAATTCCTGCCAATGCAGGATTCATGATCCATGGTGAGTCGGAAGAGGAACAGAATATGAACTGGATGGGTCTGACCATTCATGTCATGACATCACTTGTTTGTTGATGTACTAAACCGAAAAGGTCGGGAGGCAAGTTGTAAAGTGCTGCTTGTAGAGGTGAAAGTAAGCTGGTATGCCCCGGTACGGCATACTGGATTGGATTCCCCAGGCTGGGAGCCCAGGGCCCTTTAAATCACTGCTGGAGCTACCAGCTGCAGAGGCAGCTGGGAGCCCCAGGGGCCATTTAAATGGCCCAGGGCTCCAGCTGCCATTACCACAGCGAAGCCCCAGGCCCTTTAAATCACTGCCCAAGCCCTGCTGCCGGAGCCCTGGGGTAGCGGTGGCGGGGCTATGGTAGTGATTTAAAGGGCTGGGGCTCCCAGCAGTGGCTGGAGCCCTGGGCCCTTTAAATTGCCACCAGAGCCCCCGGGTAGCAGAGGTGGCCGGGACCCCCGGGCTCCGGTGCAGTAGCCGTGGCTGGGAGTCCCTGCCCCTTTAGATCACTGCCAGAGCCCTGCCACCACTACCCGAGGGCTCGGGCAGTAATTTAAAGGGCCCAGGGCTCTGCTGTGGTTGTGGTGGCTGGAGCCCTGGGCTATTTAAATGGCCCCTGGGGCTCCCAGCTGCCTCTGCAGCTGGTAGCTCCAGCAGTGATTTAAAGGACCCAGGGGTCCCAGCCACCACTACCACAGCAGGAGCCCAGGACCCTTTAAATCTCAATTTAAAGGGCCCAGGGCTCTAAAGGCCCCACCTCTTCTGGTTGAGGCCACATGCCTTCCGGCTGAGGCCCCACCCTCTTCTCAGGACTCTGGAGTACTGGTAAGTCCTTTAAGTTACTTTCACCCCTGGCTGCTTGAGTCATTAAGAGGATGACAAATAGGTCATCAGTATTTTTTATGTTTGAGAGCTCAGGTTTCCCATGGTTTTCCTGTTCTGTGTAGATAATCATTTAAATCATGCTCTTTTTTAAAAAAAAAATTCCTATTTTAAACCAACTGTTTTCAATGGGAATTTTTCATCACTATGTAGGTTCACCATACTCCTCATGGCATTACCAACAAGTGATATTCCTGCCTCTGAGTCTCTAGTTTCCATTAGAGAGAACATGGTTTTGTGGCTTCCTAGTGAGCATAATGTCTTGAAGAGATGCAGCCATTGCAACAGAAGTTGAGGGTATGATCCCTCTGTGGACTGGGGATAGAAGAAAGCTGAAGAGCAAGGGAATTTATATACTGTGAAGGCAGGTTCAGGGGAGGTGTAATGGGGTTCTGTGGTATCCAATCCTTTCCTTGGCCTGCTCTAGAGTGAGAGGGATTTTTGGCCAATTCCCATTGGCAATGAATCCTCCTGAAGATCCTTCAGATGACTCAGTCTCCATTTTGCTCCTTTACTCCCAACTGTGCAGAGTGCAGCATTGAGCAGAGAAGCCAAAGAGAGTCTTAGCTAGCACTGGGGCTTCATAAGGGGAAAAGCATCTTTTGTTACAGCAGCAGGGCAGACCTTTTTAAAATCTGACCTGTTGTCTACCTGCAGCTGTCGATTGCTGGGATGGTCATGTGGGGCTGAGAGGTGACAAACTATCCAGACTCAGTAAAATGCAAACATTAAACTGCATACCTGATAAAATTTGATCTAAAATAAGTTCAGTTTTACTAACCAGTCTGTAAGTTATTACAGATGTAATAAATTTTTAACTCTGAAGTTTCCTTAAATTTATCTATTTACAGAACATATTTATATAGAGAAAGGGAGAGGTAGGATGCAATTTCATATTTATAACAAGCACCAAATGTACAAATTTTAATTCTGTGTTGAATACCATTCACCACTCATCAACCAGCTGTGAGATGAGTGCAGAAAGCATATAGGGGAGCTATATCAAATGTACAATGTTAAGTTATGCAAGATTAAAACAAAAACAAAAACCAAACCCTGGCTACATGAAAAATTGTTGAAACCCCAAAGACTTGCAGGAGACAATAAAATGATCAGCTTACACTTCAGTTGTATGTAGATCTGTGGAGTGTGTGTGTGTGTGGGAAGTGTAAGTATTCCTCCTAAAATAGCAGCTTTTTCAGATCATTAGCTGACAAATCTGAAACTGAGACTCACTAGCTAAAAAACCTGGCATTCTAAACCTACTATTAACCTTCTGCAGAGGTCAATTGACAGCAAACTATAGGCAGAAACAATTCAAGCTCTAGTAGCTCCACCATCTTCAGAGGCAATCAATAAAGCTGTGCATCAACTGAAGTCACTGCTCACCCGACCATAATGGGATTCCCTTTGCACTTAAGTATGATGGCTCCACACTTATTCATCTTGGATTGTTATTTGTATCCATTTGGGAATATAAAACCATGTCAATTTCAGTGATACAATTACTATTCCTCTGTGGAAGAAAAGGGTGACATGTCAGATTAAAAATTCGGGATCTCCTTTATCTATTCCTAGTAAAGCTCTATCAAGACCCCATGTCAGTGCAATATGTCAAGTGTATTTCTACCCAAGAGTCAGTGTGTTTTCAGAGGAGATAGTGAGCTGTATTTTATAAAATAAGTCAATAAAAAGTCTCTCAAACAATATAGTCTTAACAGAACAGCAGAGTCAGAACTTGTCAGAAAACATGGCTGCTCAGTTGCTTTTTTCCATTTATTCCATCATCTGTATCTAGAAGGATCCGCTACCATTAGTATCTTTCTTATCAGATCAGGACAAGTGCCAAACAGGGATACCAAAACCATTACAAAAATTAACAAGTTTAATACATTTTTATGGAAAGACTGGATTTCATAAAGACACCAACCTTAAATAGTGTGTCACGTTACCCACCTTGCCAACTGATTTTGAAGTCTGGACATTTTACATGAAAGAAGATTGATATATTCCATTAAAAAAATCTTAATATTCATCTGTCTCCAAGGAAGAGTTTATATCAGTCAAGGCTTCTGAATGAGCTGGTGTCCTTCAGGAAATGCAGAGCTTAACATCTTGTTCAATGACCCCAAATGCCTTCCTAAGTGTCGTCTTCAGCTAACTATGTAACATTTTACACCAGAATTCTCACCTCCAGGGTGCCCCCACATGTACAGGTGTGGTATTGAAGAGGGTTTTTTTTTTCCTCCAGTTTAGTGCCCTGTTTAGCCATTCTGGTCCATCAGTGATCTGTCATTTTCTGTGGCCTACCCTTCTGGCCAGGTAGATACTCAGTCCATTCCCCTTCTGGGATAAACAAAAAAAGGACCGAAGTAGGAAACTCAAAATCTAATGGCCTTCAGGCCCAACTCCCAACATATCTTGGGTCCCCCCCACCACTTTTTTTTTACAGCCATGCAGCCCCTCTCCATCTGAGGGAGAAGCAAGGATACCCAGGCCCAACATCTCCTCTGGGTTTAAGCCCAAGAACTCTGTTTTAGGGAGATGAGGACTATTTCTTCCTCTTCTCTGCCACTTTTCTGAACTGCTTCTACCTTCATCCTGGTTATCAGCACCTTCACCAGGTCTCCAGACTCTGCTTTTGCTACTTGCATCTGTGGTTGCTCACAGTGACTTCTTAGCCTGTTATGAAAGTCCTTTCTCCAAGACTGCTCCTAGCCCCTCTCTGCAGCCACTGGGCTGTATTGCAAGCAGTTCCTTTGTCTCTCACCTTTAGAGTAGTCAATATTTCTCTAATCCAAAAAGGACTTCCCCCTCCCCTCTCTCTCTCTCTCTCTCTGAGACTTGGATTTGTGTCTCAGGCCTCTTGTATTAGGATAGCCCGTCCTTCACTCCTTCAATCAGGAGTTCCTCCTCAGCCCTCTTCCTGGAGCTGGGGTTTGTCTCAGGCCCCTTGACTAGAAATAGTCAGCTGCAAGGCTTTTGCTGGGCTCGTTCCAGCTGAACACTCTAACTAGTCATCCCTTTCCCTTTATGCTGTTTCTCTTCTAACTCCTTCCCAATTGGATGAGTTAAAGGGGAGCCTTGCCCTGCCTCCTCTACAAGGCTCCTGGCCTCAGGCCTTTAAAGAAACAATGCATGTCTTTCTCTCAAACACTAATTATTCCTGGGACTGTTTCCTCTCTATCCTATCCCTCCTGAGGTCATTGTGGTATCTTTATTTCTAAATCCTTAAGGGGCCATGACAGGTTGTGTGGGCACTACTGCCCTTTAGGGCAGGACACCCCAACAAACCATCTTTTAGCAAAAATAATAATTTAACCTAATTGCCTTTGTTTATATCTATATCATGTGTACAATGATATTATGTACTTCTTTTGCTACATTGTAAGTACACAGATACAAAGTAATATATTTAGGTAATGTTATCAGTAGTCTAACATTGTTAATATAGACCATTCACCATATAACCACTAAACTTCACCACAAATCTGCGAACCTCCAGTTTGAAAAATGTAATTTTTGAACAAGTTGATGTTCCCTTTACCACCAGTTTGGTGCACTACTTTCTTCTGTAACTAGGGGCAATTATGATAGGCCTTCATTCTGTTTTCCTCTGAATAGTCTTACTGGGCAGCTATTTGACCCAACAGTAGAAATTGCTAGTAAAATCGTTTGGTACATAGTTGAAAATGAGGCCTTGTAAAAGTGATGAGCTGATTTCTGTGACTGAAGACATGTTTTATGAATGGTATTACTTAGAATTAAAGTCATGCTATGTTTAACTCAGCTTCCATCTTCAAATGACAGCAATGAGAACTGGGGACTTGGCATAACCTCCCCTCACTGCAATTTGAGCACCAATAACTAAGATTATTCAATGTGATTGTGATGGCATCCCCAGGCTAGATTGCATGAATGCTCCCAGAGCCACTCATGAATCACACACAGAAAGGCACCAGCCAAATCCTCCCAGCTCTGTACCTCAGGAATATACCATCTTGCACTATTCAAGATGAGCAGTTCAAGTTTGTTGTTTGGTTTACCACTTCATCAATGGAAAGTGGATGCACACCAGCTTTTGTAAACCTGAGCAGATTTACCAAACACTTCAGGCAAACTCACTGGTAAAGATAAACAGTCAAACAAGTTTATTGAGTAAAAGGCAAAGTCAGAGTGGTTACCAAAATAAAATAAAATGTAAGCATGCAGTCTAAATGCCCAATCCTATCAGACGGGGCAACATCTAAATTAAGCAGTTTTTCTCACCCCACTGGATATTGCAGTTCATCGTACACAGGTTTCACCCTTGAAACCTGGGCCAGTCTTCTGAGTGTCCTTGTTGCTAGTTGCAGCATAAGTGGGGGGAGGAGGTGAGTCCAGGCATCTCTGGTGCGTATTCCTGAGTCACCAGGTAAAGTTGAGCAATTCCCTTGGTGTGGCCTTGTGCAAGTGAGTCATTGCATTGTTACTCCGTTGCTAGACAATGGCTGACATCTGCCTGGGTGTTGGTTATCCCCCTGGTTATTGTCTTTGGGGAGCTAGTATCTGGGCAGTTCCCCAACTCACAGCATATTTTGGTGACAACCATACAACACAATCTCATAACTTCATATGCACTAATGATCTACATATTTAGATAGAACAATGACTTTCAGCAAAGCATAACCTTCCCCTGATACCTCACATGGCATGCTTTATCTGCAATATCACAATAATATACAAATGATGAATATGGGGGTTACACAGTGCTCCTCTGGGGTGTAGTGTCACAGTGACATGGCTGTAATTTGTAGTCAAAGAGAAGACCTGCCTCAATTGATGTTCCTTCCTTTTAGGGAAAGCTCAGAAGCTTATTTTTATGCATATATTTTCTCAAAGGATACTAAACATTTCCCACAGTGTTATATTCAACTTACTGATTTAGAAGGCTGTTATCCCAAAGTGGGAAGCTGAGATAATGAGTAGAGAGGTAATTTTTGTTTGGTCACACTGTTTTAAAGTAGCCAACCGGGGAGGTACAGATTTTTTTTCTTTAGTAGAGTATGGGTGGCAGAGGGTAGAAAAGGTCATCTTAAATTATAACCAGGGAGGTTTGTAATTGATTTGAGCATTTCTGAACCATCCCAGTCTCTCTCTCATGCTGAGAGATAATAAAGTAAACCCAGATGTCCATTTATTTATGACATGACACATTTTATGTGAAAGTCTTGACTACTTGCCACCCTCAATTAAATGGTTATTTATGCTGAGGAAAGTGAGTTAAATTTATAGTGCTAGAATGCTCTTTGTAAGAGTAGGAGAATATTCATTTTGAGAGTGATGTTATCCATAAAGGACATTTGCAAGGATTTCCAATGTTGAGTCTGGTAGAGAATTTTTTCTTAAAGATTGAGTAGATGATGATGATGATGATAGAAATTTTGGAGGATCAGAAACCTGTTCAATACCCAGGAATTGTTCACAGTGGATAGTCTCAAATTATGAGAAGAGCATAAATTTATTTCTTCTGCTGTTGATTTTGTAGCTCATGAAGCTGTCAAAAAATTGTTCCCAAAGCTTAGGGAGGGATTCTAATTGATTGGCACAAGTCAATAAAATACCCATTTTGATACTCCAAGGTTACCCATTTGATATCCGAGAGATATGGATGAAATTGTATTTTCATTGCTAATGACTACCAATGTCACGAACCCATAGGTCTCAAATCCAGACCTGCGGAGTTTATAGGAGCAGCTACACTCCAACCCTCCACCTGTAAGCTTGCTGATATTGGCCTGTCTGAGACCCATGAAACCCAGCCCCAGTATGAGGTTCTGCCCCTGTGGTTGGACTAGTGGATTCCCTGAATGGCTGAAAGGAACAAAAAGCTATCTGAACAACTGGGCTCCATCCTGCTCTGGACTGTGCCTTCTGCTCCCTTCTCCTTCTACCTGCTTTCCGCTTCTACTTCACCAGGTTGATTTCCTGGCATCCTGACCAGGCTTGATTCCTGCCATCTGACTTGTGGTTCTGATCTCCAGTTTGTTTCCTGCTTCTGACCTCCCAGCACCCTGACCCAATCAACTCTTGACTCCTATCTCATGGCTGTGGAATCTGGCTCCAACTATTACATATGCCTGCCTATGGCCTGGCCCTGACAACCAGTGCTAGATTAAATAAAACAGGGAAAGATAATCTTACTTACCCAAACCTACCCAAAGTATAACAGTAGTGGAGATTATACTGTTAGTTGTAATGAAGTCAAGTGGTTCTTAATAGATGATTTGAGACCCATTTGAGAAATGCCCAGAATTTCATCAAACAAAGGCTTCTGCTGATCTCAAAATATCAGCCACATACCCAGATCAATATATAACTTAGATTTTATCCAAATAATCCTTTAGTATCTAATATCTAAAGGTTTATTTATGAGAGAAGAAAAAGGAGAGTTAAAATGGACAAAAATCCTATATATGCAATCATTTCAGTCTTCTTGGATCAGGGTTGTAGCAGCGATGTTAGACTACTGGCTTGAAATGTCTCTAGTAACTTCCAAAAGATCAGAAGGTCCTCATTCCATAGTCCATACTCCTTTTAGTGTAAGTCCATAGTCCAGAGATCAGAGCAGGAGAGAGACCCTGGAAACATCTCCATTGTCCTTTTATACCTTCTCTCATGTGGAGGGATTTTCACTGTCCTAAACAAAGCGCTCAGTCTTAGGCCTGGTCTACACTATGAGTTTGTCAGATTTAGCAGCGTTAAGTCGAATTAACCCTGCATCCGTCCACACAACGAAGCCATTTTTTTTCGACATAAAGGACTCTTAATACCGATTTCTGTATTCCTCCCCAATGAGGGGATTAGCACTGAAATCAACATCGCCGTTTCGAATTAGGGTTCGTGTGGACGCAATTCGAAGGTATTGGCCTCCGGGAGCTATCCCACAGTGCAGCATTGTGACCGCTCTGGACAGCACTCTGAACTCGGATGCACTGGCCAGGTGTACAGGAGAAGCCCTGGGAACTTTTGAATCTCATTTCCTGTTTGGCCAGGCGAGCTCATCAGCACAGGTGACCATGCAGTCCCAGAATCGAAAAAGAGCTCCAGCATGGACCGAACGGGAGGTACTGGATCTGATCACTGTATGGGGAGAGGAATCCGTGCTATCAGAACTACGTTCCAAAAGACGAAATGCCAAAACATTTCAAAAAATCTCTGAGGCCATGAGGGACAGAGGCTACAGCAGGGACGCAACACAGTGCCGCGTGAAACTTAAGGAGCTTAGACAAGCGTACCAGAAAACCAAAGAATCAAACGGACGCTCCGGGACAGAGCCCCAGACATGCAGCTTCTACTCTGAGCTGCATGCAATTCTAGGGGTGGCCGCCACCACTACCCCACCCCTGTCCGTGGACTCCAATGATGGGGTACTTTCCTCCATGCCTGAGGATTTTGCGAATGGGGAAGAGGAGGAGGAGGAGGAGAACGAGCTTGAGGAGAGCACACAGCACTCCTTTCTCCCCCACAGCCAGGATCTTTTTATCACCCTGTCTGAAATACCCTCCCAACCCAATGAAGCCGGAGAAGGGACCTCTGGTGAGTGTACCTTTTAAAATATAATACATGTTATAAAAGCAAGTGTGATTTTAATGATTAAGTAGCCCTGAGGATTTTGGATGCATTCATGGCCAGTACAGCTACTGGAAAAGTCTGTTAACGTGTCTGGGGATGGAGCGGAAATCTTCCAGGGACATCTCCATGAAGCTCTCCTGGAGGTACTCTAAAAGCCTTTGCAGAAGGTTCCTGGGGAAAGCAGCCTTATTCCGTCCTCCATGGTAGGACACTTTACCACGCCATGCTAGTAGCAAGTAATCTGGTATCATTGCATGACAAAGCCTGGCAGCATATGGTCCTGGTGTTTGATGGCATTCAAGCAACAACTGTTCTTTATCTCTCTGTGTTATCCACAGAGTGATATTGTTCATGGTAACCTGGTTGAAATAGGGGAATTTAATTAAGGGGACATTCAGAGGTGCCCGTTCCTAGTGGGCTGTTTGCCTGTGGCTGAAAAGAAATCCTCCCTGCAGTTAGTCACACAGGGCCATTGGCGCTGAGCTGTTCGCGTTTGGCTATCAGGAATCTTCCCTGATACCAGCCACACAGTGGGATGAGGGGTAAAGCAATCATCCCAGAGAATTGGATGAGGGGGGAGGTTTAGTTTGGTTTCTGCTGCTTCATGTTAACAGGAAAACCGCAGCACTAAATGGCCAACTTAATGTGCTTTGCTTGGTATGGGAGAGGAGGGCGCTGCTGTTATGAAGGTTGCAGAAGCCGAAAGACTATGGTTTACCATGGCTGCCTGCAAGCCGAATTCTGTTGCCCGGCACTGCGTGTGTGATTGCTAACACCAAAGCCGCAGGCACTCAATATAAGATCCAAAATGCGACCTTGTACCAAAATCACATGTGCTATGTAATGTGAATAGTGTTGTTCACCGTGAAAGAGTATAGCCATTGTTCTGTAAAATGTATCTTTTTTTTTTTCCCCTCCAGCAGCTGCAAATGTTTCAAGCCTCCCTCCTCCGTCCCAAAGGCTATCTCAGATAAGGCGGTGAAAAAAATGCAAGTGAGATTAAATGTTCTCTGAGCTCAATCAGTCGTCTGGCACTGACAGAGCTCAGCAGAATGTGTGGAGGGACACAATAACAGAATACAGAAAAATGGCCCATGAATGTGAGGAGAGGTGGCAGCAGGAAGATCAGACGAGGCATGATGCAACGCTGGGGCTACTGCAGGATCAAACGGACATGCTCCGGCGTCTGGTGGAGGTTCATGAATGGCAGCAGGATCACAGACTGCCACTGCATCTCCTGTTTAACTGCCCTCCCTCCTCTCCAAGTTCCATAGCCTCCTCACCCAGACGCCCAAGAATGCGGCGGGAGGAGGCTCCGGGCACCCAACCACTCCACCTTAGTGGACAGCCCAAGCAACAGATGGCTGTCATTCAAGACGTTTTGAAGTGGCCTTTTCCTTCCCTATTCCCACACCCCACCTGGGCTACCTTTTGAGTTATCTCCCTATTTTTATAATCAATTAATAAAGAATACATGTTTTTTAGATGATAGTGACTTTATTTCCTTTGCAAGCAAGTTGTGATCAAAGGCAGGAGGGCAGGTGGCTTACAGGGAATTTAGAGGCAACCAAGGGGGCGGGTTTTCATCAAGGAGAAACAAACAGAAGTGTCACACAGTACCCTGGCCAGTCATGAAACAGGTTTCAAAGATTCTCTGATGCGCAGCGCTTCCTGCTGTGCTCTTCTAACCACCCTGGTCTGGCTGCGCGTATTCAGCGGCCAGGCGATTTGCCTCAACCTCCCACCCCGCCATAAAGGTCTCCCCCTTACTCTCACAGAGATTGTGGAAGCAGCAATAACAATGGGAATATTGGTTTCGCTGAGGTCTGAGCGTGTCAGTAAACTGCGCCAGTGACCCTTTAAACGTCCAAATGCACACTCTACCATCATTCTGCACTTGCTCAGGCTATAGTTTAACAGCTCCTGACTACTGTCCAGGGTGCCTGTGTACGGCTTCATGAGCCAGGGCATTAAGGGGTAGGCTGGGTCCCCAAGAATAATTATAGGCATTTCAATATCCCCAACAGTTATTTTCTGGTCTGGGAAGTAAATCCCTTGCTGCAGCCGTTTAAACAGACCACAGTTCCTGAAGACGCGAGTGTCATGAACCTTTCCCAGCCATCCCACATTGATGTTGGTGAAATATCCCTTGTGATCCACCAGTGTTTGCAGCACTATTGAAAAGTACCCCTTGTGGTTTATGTACTTGCTGGCTTGGTGTTCCGGTGCCAAGTTAGGGATATGGGTTCCATCTATGGCCCCACCAGAGTTAGGGAATCCCATTGCAGCAAAGCCATCTAGTATGACCTGCACATTTCCCAGAGTCACTACCTTTGATAGCAGCAGCTCAATGATTGTGTTGGCTACTTGCATCACAGCAACCCCCACAGTAGATTTGCCCATTTCAAATTGGTTACCGACTGACCTGTAGCTGTCTGGCATTTCAAGCTTCCACAGGGCTATTGCCACTCTCTTGTGAAATGTGAGGGCTGCTTTCATCTTGGTATTCTTGTGCTTCAGAACAGGGGAAAGCGAGTCACAAAGTTCCATGAAAGTGCCCTTATGCATGCAAAAGTTTCGGAGCCACTGGGAATCATCCCAAACCTGCAACACTATGCGGTCTCATCACTCTGTGCTTGTTTCCCACGCCCAGAATCGGCGTTCCATGGCATGAGCCTGCCCCACTAACGCCATGATCTCCTAATTGCCTGGGACCGTGGTTTTAGAGAAATCTGTGTTCATGTCCTCATCACCGCGCTGCCGTCGCCTCCTCGCTTGATTTTTCTGGTGCTGGTTCTGCATGAACTGCACGATAATGCGCGAGGTGTTTACAATAGTCATAACTGCTGCAGTGAGCTGAACGGGCTCCATGCTTGCTGTGCTATGTTGTCTGCTCAGGCAATCCAGGGAAAAGGGTGTGAAATGATTGTCTGCTGTTGCTTTCATGGAGGGAGGGAAGGCTGACTGACGACATTTACCCATAACCACCCGTGACAAATTTTTGGCCCCATCAAGCATTGGGAGCTCAGCCCAGAATTCCAATGGGCAGTGGGGACTGCGGGAACTGTGGGATAGCTATTCACAGTGCACCGCTCGGAATGTCGACGCTTGCCACGGTACTGTGGACACACAACGCCAAATTAATGTGCTTACTGTGGATGCATGCACTTGACTTTGTACAATCTGTTCCCAAAAATCAACTTCTGTAAAATCGGAGTACTTTCGTAGTGTAGGCATTGCCTTAGTTTGTGGAAAATTACAGGCACAAGATGGAGTCCAGGGTCACATGAGCAGGTCAGATGCCCTTACACGCCTTGAGGACTCATAGGAGCAGCCATTACTGATATTCTGGCTAAAGTGTACACAGGAAGGCTTACTGGGTGGGAACAAGCTTCTTCTATGGCCCATTGTGAGAGTTAAGTATTCTTTAATGGGCCATCAACTTGAACAGTTCATTCAATGTGCTGGCCAGACTGGATGTAAATTACCCGAGGGGTCGCAACCCCCAGTTTGAGAACCAATGTTGTAGACAAGACAGAGAACCATTTTTGCTTTACCGCTTTATATCTGAATTCGTGTTATACTGGATCGCGTTATATCGTATGTGTATATCTATATCTATAAAAACTTCAGATGCAGTGATACATGCATGTAAACAGGATAAACTTGATAAATCAAATGTCAATCGATAACTTACATGATACACTTTGTACAAGATTTGTTGCAATTTGCTTAGTGGCAATATTAATGATATATAAATGGTCATGTTTCAATCATACACAATCACAGAGCTCCTATAAAATGTTTTATTTTAGCCAGAATCTCATCTAGCCATGAGGTATCTATCTACATACCTCCTCTATCAGACATTCATGCTTCAATTTATCCCCACTCCTATTTTCTGGTCTGTCTTTCTATTTCTTAGCCACTCCTTTTTTCTCACTCCTCTTTTTTTTTTCTTTCTTAGCACTTTCTTCTTTAAGGGTTACATTTTAGACTTTAGGCACAGTCCTGAGCCAGGGCAAGTACATAAGCTGCACCACCCCAGAAGTAGCTTCTGTAGGCATTCTGACAAAGACACTCCTTTTGAAGTTCAGTTCCTTGCCCGCTTCCTCCTTCTTCTGGGGGTAACTTACCAGCCCCCAGTTACACATCCCTGCACTGGCCAGCAGGTGAAGGGGATGGAGCTAAATCTCTAGCCATTTTCCATTTACTTTCTGCAGGGACCAAGTAAGCAAGGAAGCAGGACCCATTTATTCTTCTCCCTTGGTCCAGGTAGCACATGTGGAGGCATAAGGGGGTGGCTCATACTCCCCTGCACAGGTGTGTGGTACAAGTCACAATCTATCCTCAGTAACCTAGCAAATCTCAGCACCAGCTGGCCCGGAACACACAGGGTCCATTGTGTGGCTTGTAATCCCTTTGTCTATTGTATTAACAGTTATATTTTATTATATACTTCTTTTATCCTTCTAGTATGAGTGCATTTTTTGGGTTTCTTTTTTGTACTTATTTTTTTTCTTGCTGCACCAGGATTCATTTTTTCTTTATAAAAAGTTATCAAAAATAAGAGTTCTGATTATGTACATTTGTTTTTTGTAGCTTTTTCACACTGTATTTGTTTATTTCTTGGAACTTGTTTAATTAATCCAGATTGCATAAAATGGCTAGGTATTGAAGAAAACTTTTGCATTTGGACATGAAAACGTGAGACTGTTGGTTCCCCTTTTACTGAAGGCCATCCAATCTTCTTGGGGAGAGGCTAGCTAGGATAGTCAGGAGGGTATTAAACTAATTACAAAAGGGGAGGGTGAAAAAAGAGAAGAAATGAGCACTCAGCATAAAATCAAGATTGGTTTCATTATTTTTGTTCTCAACATAAGGACACAGAGAATAAATTATTTGCTTTCATACCAATGCTGGGAGCCTGGGTAACCAACAAGAGGAATTGGAATTGCTCATTTATGAGCATAAATTTGATCTAGTGCATCTTATTCAAACCTGCTAGGATGGTTCACATGATTAGAATGTTAAAATCAATAGTTATGAATTATTTAGGAAGGACTGAGTGGGCAATAGGGGAGGGAAGTGGCTCTCTATGTCAAAAATGACATTACCTGTTTCTGAGTCACTGACAACTTGGAAGAATTACCATCTTGAATACTTTATGGATCATTGTCCTAACAGATTAAGCACAAGATGAGGTGTTAGCTGGTGTCTGCTACAAATCACAACAGGGAACCATATGACCATATGAAGGGGAAGGGAGTCCAGGAGAGCTGGCTGTATTTCAAGGAATCCCTGTTGAGGTTACAGGGACAAACCATCCCGATGAGTCGAAAGAATAGTAAACATGGCAAGCGACCAGCTTGGCTTAATGGTGAAATCCTAGCGGATCTTAAACATAAAAAAGAAGCTTACAAGAAGTGGAAGGTTGGACATATGACCAGGGAAGAGTATAAAAATATTGCTCGGGCATGTAGGAAAGATATCAGGAGGGCCAAATCGCACCTGGAGCTGCAGCTAGCAAGAGATGTCAAGAGTAACAAGAAGGGTTTCTTCAGGTATGTTGGCAACAAGAAGAAAGCCAAGGAAAGTGTGGGCCCCTTACTGAATGAGGGAGGCAACCTAGTGACAGAGGATGTGGAAAAAGCTAATGTACTCAATGCTTTTTTTGCCTCTGTTTTCACTAACAAGGTCAGCTCCCAGACTGCTGCGCTGGGCATCACAGAATGGGGAAGAGATGGCCAGCCCTCTGTGGAGATAGAGGTGGTTAGGGACTATTTAGAAAAGCTGGACGTGCACAAGTCCATGGGGCCGGACGAGTTACATCCGAGAGTGCTGAAGGAATTGGCGGCTGTGATTGCAGAGCCCTTGGCCATTATCTTTGAAAACTCGTGGCGAACGGGGGAAGTCCCGGATGACTGGAAAAAGGCTAATGTAGTGCCAATCTTTAAAAAAGGGAAGAAGGAGGATCCTGGGAACTACAGGCCAGTCAGCCTCACCTCAGTCCCTGGAAAAATCATGGAGCAGGTCCTCAAAGAATCAATCCTGAAGCACTTACATGAGAGGAAAGTGATCAGGAACAGTCAGCATGGATTCACCAAGGGAAGGTCATGCCTGACTAATCTAATCGCCTTTTATGATGAGATTACTGGTTCTGTGGATGAAGGGAAAGCAGTGGATGTATTGTTTCTTGACTTTAGCAAAGCTTTTGACACGGTCTCCCACAGTATTCTTGTCAGCAAGTTAAGGAAGTATGGGCTAGATGAATGCACTATAAGGTGGGTAGAAAGCTGGCTAGATTGTCGGGCTCAACGGGTAGTGATCAATGGCTCCATGTCTAGTTGGCAGCCGGTGTCAAGTGGAGTGCCCCAGGGGTCGGTCCTGGGGCCGGTTTTGTTCAATATCTTCATAAATGATCTGGAGGATGGTGTGGATTGCACTCTCAGCAAATTTGCAGATGATACTAAACTGGGAGGAGTGGTAGATACACTGGAGGGGAGGGATAGGATACAGAAGGACCTAGACAAATTGGAGGATTGGGCCAAAAGAAATCTGATGAGGTTCAATAAGGATAAGTGCAGGGTCCTGCACTTAGGATGGAAGAATCCAATGCACCGCTACAGACTAGGGACCGAATGGCTAGGCAGCAGTTCTGCGGAAAAGGACCTAGGGGTGACAGTGGACGAGAAGCTGGATATGAGTCAACAGTGTGCCCTTGTTGCCAAGAAGGCCAATGGCATTTTGGGATGTATAAGTAGGGGCATAGCGAGCAGATCGAGGGATGTGATCGTTCCCCTCTATTCGACACTGGTGAGGCCTCATCTGGAGTACTGTGTCCAGTTTTGGGCCCCACACTACAAGAAGGATGTGGATAAATTGGAGAGAGTCCAGCGAAGGGCAACAAAAATGATTAGGGGTCTAGAGCACATGACTTATGAAGAGAGGCTGAGGGAGCTGGGATTGTTTAGTCTGCAGAAGAGAAGAATGAGGGGGGATTTGGTAGCTGCTTTCAACTACCTGAAAGGGGGTTCCAAAGAGGATGGCTCTAGACTGTTCTCAATGGTAGCAGATGACAGAACGAGGAGTAATGGTCTCAAGTTGCAATGGGGGAGGTTTAGATTGGATATTAGGAAAAACTTTTTCACTAAGAGGGTCGTGAAACACTGGAATGCGTTACCTAGGGAGGTGGTAGAATCTCCTTCCTTAGAGGTTTTTAAGGTCAGGCTTGACAAAGCCCTGGCTGGGATGATTTAACTGGGAATTGGTCCTGCTTCGAGCAGGGGGTTGGACTAGATGACCTTCTGGGGTCCCTTCCAACCCTGATATTCTATGATTCTATGACCAGCTCCTCGAGCACCTAGAGAGAGAGAGAGAGAGAGAGGGAGTGTGTGTGTGTGTGTGTGTGTGTGTGTGTGTGTGTGTGTGTGTGTGTGTGTGTGTCAGGGAGCTGAATGATCATGGGAGAATTCAGTTTGCGTGACAAAGGTCTCAGACTGCCAGTACTAAAACATCCTCAGAATTACTAAATATTATAGATAAGTTTCTCAATTCTAATTCAAAAAGTGTTGCATCCAATATGGGAGAATTATATATTAGATCTTTTCTTGACAGATAAAAAAAATTGATCACAAAATTAAAAGTTAGTGATAGCTTATGGACACGTTTACATGACTTGATCATAGTTGATCAAACAGAATCAAGTCCAAATCAGTAATATGTGGTGCTTTAAATGAAAACAGTTTATGAGCCAAATCATCCACGAGGAATGATTTTAATCATAAAAATGTGAATGATCATTGGGAATGGTTTAAGAACTAGATGTCCCAAAGCCATAATCTAGAATCAAGGAAGATGGCTACACAAGTTTAAAAAACAATGTAGCTCAGAGGGTAAGTGAAGGTAGCTATAAATATACACAAATGGAAGAAAAAGGAAGTTGATAGGAATGAATATAAATAGAAACTAGGAATTGTAGAAAACAGATTTCTGCTTGTGTCCTCTTTGCTTCCTTTGTTAATTGCCAGCAAAGATAGAGATAACCAGATTTTTTTTTAAAAAGTATATTGGGAACAAAAAAAATCGTAACAATGGTATTGGTCTATTACTAGGAAATGGTAGCATTGTCAACAGTAATGCAGAAAAGGCAACAAAGTTCAATAAATACTTCTGTTCTGTATTTGGGGAAAAAACAGATATATTCATATTATATGATGATACACATTCTAGTCCAATAGTAACTCAGGAGGATGTTAAACAGTAGCTATGGAAGACAGACGTCTTAAAATCAGCAAATCCAGATAACTTACATCCAATATTATTAAAAGAGCTGCCTGAGAAGCTTGCTGGCCCATTACCATTGATTTTGAATAACTCTTTGAACATTGGGGAAGTTCCAGAAGACTAGAAGAAACCTAATGTTTTGCCAGTATTTTAAAAATAAATGGGCTGACTGAGTAATTGTGGGCCTGTCAGCCTGACACTGATCCTTGGCAAAATACTGGAGCAGGTGATAAGGGACTTAAATAATAAACAACTAAAGGAGGGTATATAACTAATGCAAACCAAAATGGGTTTCTCTAATTGTTCAAGGTGATTTTGAATTCTATTCATGTCCAACAAGTGTTTGCAATCACTTCCAGCTTGGTGTCATCTACAAATTTTATAAACATACTCTCCTCTCCATTATCCAAGTTATTAAGGACAATATTGTCCTAGTAACGCACCCAGGACTGACCCCAAAGGACCCCACTACGTACATCGTCACAGTTAGACAGCATACCAATGATAACTACTTTTAGTATGGGCTTTAAACCCAGTTATACAACCACCTTATAGTGATTTCTAGACCACATTTCCCTAGTTTGCTCATGAGAATTTCATGTGGGACAGTGTCAAAATCCTTACTAAAAATCAAGGTATATCTATTGCTTTCCCCCCCATCAACAAGGCCAGTAATCCTGTCAAAAAAAGGAATTAGGTTGGCATGACTTGTTCTTGACAAATCCATGTTGGCTATTATTTATACCCAGTTATCCTCTAGATGCTCATAGATCGTTTAATAATTTGTTCCAGTATCTTTCCAGGCATTGAAGTTAGGCTGACTGAGTCTGTAATTCCCTAGGTTCTCTTTGTTCCCCTTTTTAAAGATTGGTACTATGTTTGCCTTTCTCCAGTCCTCTATGACCTCATCCATCCTCCATGATAATTGCTAATGGTTCCAATATTGCTTCAGCTACTTCCTTAAGTACCCTATGGTAAATTTAATCAGACTGTGACAACTTGAATACATCTTGTGATGCTGTATGGAATATGCATGACCATTTATAATATTATCAATACCAATGTTACAAAATTGCAATGAATCTTATACAAGATATGCCATGTAGGGTATCAATGGAAAAGTTATGATTTGCTACATATGATATGCTTGTTTGTATGTATGTATCATCTTTGTATTGTGAGTTATAAATATCTGTGATATACTGATATCTCAAACTTGTGCTGTGCATCAGGGTGATACCCCAGACAGATTAGCATCAGCACTAGCCAGTCTGCTTGATGGTATATCAAGGGCAATCAGCTATACAATGAACCCATTGAAAAAAGCCAAGGCAAGGCCTATGAGTCAGCAGGACATGTAGGAACATGCTTATAGACAGAGGACTCCAAATACTTTTCCATGCCCATGTGCTGTGAGCTTGCATTTGGAACAAAGGATGTACAAACCACATGGAAGAGAATATAAAAAGGCAGCTGCATTACCTTCATTTTTATTGTCAATCCTGCTTCTCACCTCTGGAGTAACTTCTTTACAAACTGAAATTTGAACAAAGGACTGATAGATCCATCCACGCTTTGGATGTGTTCTAGAGGGACTTTTCAAGCCAGCAAACTTACCAATATTGCTAAGAATGTGATATATTGACTATGAAGTTATATGTATGTATCTGATTGCTTTGACCATTTAACAAATCTCTTCTTCTTTTATAATAAACCTTTGGTTTTAGACACTAAAGGATTGGCTGGCAGTATGGTATTCTGGCAGCATAGTATTTTGGGTAAGATCCAAACTACTATTGATCTGGTAATGTGGCTGGTCCTCAGGGGATCAGAAGAACATTTTGTATAGTGAAAAGAGTTTTAAGTAACTTCTCGCTTTACTGGATCTATTTGCTGATTGAAGTCCAGTCTCTAGCTCCCAATAAAGGGAACTGTCTGATTTCTTTTTTCAGCTTCTTGATAACCAGTGTGGGGGACCAGGAGCACAATTTGTGCTAACTACAGTGTTAACCACCAGTTTTGGGAAAATCTGCTCTCCTTTTTGAAGCCTGCCCGGACCTTGGCATTTTCAATGTGGGCTACCCTAGGCACTGTGAGTCACATGTCTAACATCTAAATATTCTTTTATCTGTTTTTTCCCTATTTTGGCTTGTGTTCCTTCCTCCTTATTAATATTAATTTTGTTCAGTATCTCATCACCATTAGTCATTTTTACTGAAGACTGAAACAAAATAAGCATGAAACATCTCAGCCTTCTTTGTCATCCATTATTAGCTCTCTTTCCCCACTAAGTAACGGACCTACACTTTTCTTCATCTTTCTCTTGCTCCTAATGTACTCATAGAACCTGTTCTTATTTCCTTTTTCTCCTTTGCTAGCTGTAACTCATTTTGTGACTAAGCCGGTCTGATTTTGTCCCTACATGCATGTGCTATTCTTTTTTTATCCTCCTTAGCAATTTGGCCATACTTCCACTTCTTGTAGGATTTCATTTTGCTTTTCAAGTAATTAAAGAGCTCCTGATGGAGCCATATTGGCCTCTTACCATTTGACTTTTCTTTTCTTTGCATCAGGATAGTTTGGTGTTGTATCTTTAATATTGTCTCTTTGAAAAACTGCCAGCACTCCTGAATTCCTATTTCCCTTAGATTTTCTTCTCAAGGGACCTTACCTTTCAGTTCTTCTTCAAGTGCTTCCTCATGTCCATTCCTTATTAGGTGTGTGTGTGTGCTTGTCACACTCACCGGTGCCGGAAGTTTTTCCCTTAGCAGTATCCATAGGGGACCATCTCTGGCACCCTTTGGAGCGGTGTCTGCATGGCCTGGGATAAGGGACGCTGCTGGCTCCCTTACCATCAGTTCCTTCTTGCCACCAGTGATGGTGCTGGAACTTCTGCTGCTTCAGCTAGCTTTCGCTTACTTCAGTGTGTCTCACGAACATTTCTTTATAAAATAGTTGTATATAGTTTAATATTTACCCGTAGCGAATTAGCTGTTTAAGGTGAAGGACACAAGAGACAAGTGTCACATCTGTAAGTCATTCAAACCCAGAACAATAAAGAACAGAGACATCCATCTCAGGGCACTTCTGATGGAGTCAGTGCTGACTCTGGCACTGCAGCAGAGGTCCGATTTCGCCCCGAGCACCGCAGCATCAGTATGGAGCGCCCCACTGGTGATGTCTATGAGCCAGCACCAGTCCCCCTCCCCGGCCCTGATGAAGAAGCCAAAGAGGTCTGTGAGGGGAAGATTTCCCACTTCCTGTAAGGGAAAGGAGAGTGCTGGAGGAGAGCCAAAACCCGTGCTCGGCAGCTCAACACCTTCGTCAGGGAGTCGGGCCCCAGCTCATGTTGAGCGGTCGAACCCCTCCTGTATTATGCCTGCCACACCAGACAGTGACGAGGGCCTCCATAAACTCAAAGTCCCATCTGAGGCCCTGAAGGCAGCGCAGGCGATCCTGATGCTACTGGTGCTTCCCACACTGGTTCCGGTGGTACCCAAGCCGGGAGTAAACCCACCTTGGGACCATTCCGAGTGTCCCCACCTCCGTAGCCCTGCTCCCCATCGTGGGGAACATCCCACCAGTGCTTGCCTGCACGGAGCTGTCATGCCTCTGACTTTGAGGCAGGCTCAGAGAAGCCCTCTTTGGTCTCTGGACCCTGGGCGCTGACAGCAGGATTTGAGGTGTAGCTTGCCGGTAACCTGGTGCAGACCTGTGGAGGCACATGCTGTCTGGCATGAGTGTAGAGACCAACCCATCGGGTCTCCAACGCCTTGGCACCAGTCATGTGACTGATTGGCGGAATGGGATCACCAGTCACCCACCCACTGGCACCTGCCTCCAAGACGCTAATCCCCTTGATCAGGGAGATTCTATTGATGACCGGCCTGCTCCAACTCCTGGTCCCACTCTAGATCTTGGTACAGGTCAAGTAGCGTGAGGCGTAAATAACAGGTCTACTGATGCAGATCTGCCGAACACTGAAGATCCCGGGGGTCCTGCGGGAGGAACTCATCCCAATTGGACAGGTCAGCATCGAGGTACAGTGACTGGTACTGCGGGGAGGAGGGCCACTGGGCCAGCCGGACATGGTTACTCTGCAGCATCCACTCCGCTTATGACTCCAGTGCTGATCAGGAGTCCCTGGCAGCAGGACAGGCCCTGGAACCAGAGGTACCATTGACCTCATTGGCATGGCAACCGACCCCGTGACCTCCAGGCCAATGGCCGGCAGCGTGATACCCCTGGAATCCATGGGGGTTCACCCAGCCTTCCCAGGCCACCTGATCAGTGGCGGGGGCCTCAGGTAGGCCATTGGCCGCAGCATCCCTCCCTCCTCTGGAGGTGGACGCCCCACAGGGACAGACCCCCCATGAGGACCTAGGGAAGCAGCCAGTTGGACCACCTAGGGATGTGATGGATCCCTCGGTGATGGCTTCTTCCTCATCATCGCTGGACAAAGGGATTACAGGTTCCCTTCACACAGTTCTGCAAGATGATGCCAAGGCTCACAAGGAGCTTGTGAAGAGGGTCGCCTCTGACCTGGGGCTCCAGGCAGAGGAACTTGAGCTGTCAAACTCTCTGTTCGATGTCCTTTGCTCGATGGCACCTGCTAGAGTGGCTTTACCCCCTCATGTAGGGGTAATCGAAAATAATTAATGCCCTTTGGCACCCCTCTCCTCTCTGCCACCCGTCTCAAAAAGGGCTGAGCACAAATATTTTGTGCCAGCTAAAGGCCATGAGTATGTCTATACTCACCTGGCCCCAAACTCCCTCGTAGTTGAGGCCGTTAACCAGAGTGAGAGGCAGTGTCAACCCAGGCTACTCCCAAGAATAAAGACTCGAAGACACTGGATCTGTTTGGGTGAAAAATTTATTAGTCTTCCAGCCTTCAGTTGAAAGTGGTCAATGAACAACCCCTCCTAGGCTGCTATGACTACAATCTGTGGCAGTCTGTGGCCAAATTCGAGGTCTCGGTGTCCGAAGTTTCTAGAAAGGAATTCCAGGTGATCCTCAAAGACGGTACATCTGCACCAAGAGCAGCCCTCCAAGCAACCTCAGTTGCAGCAGACTCTGTGGCTTGCACCATGGCCTTGGCTATCTCTATGCAAAGGGTGTCCTGGCTGCTCCTCTTGGGTCTGTCGACGGAGGCTCAGCAAACAATGCAGGACCTCCTCTTCGACGGCCAGGCCCTGTTTTCAGAACAGATGGACAGTAAACTGCATGGCCTTCAGGACTCCCACACCACCCTGAAAACTCTGGGACTGTACGTTCCCAGTACAGCCCGTAATTGGTTCAAACAGCAGCAATCTCCAGGCCAAGGGAATCAACCCTGCCAGGAAGGGATTAAGAAGAGATGGGGCTACAAGTGCTGCCTGAGCCACCCACCTCCACCCTCTGCCCAGTCGGGCTCAACCCGCAATAAACAGGTGGGTGAGTGAGAGTTTTGAGGGTGCACTTGCAGGAGACCTACCAGATTATACCCTGGATCGTTCTGTCCCGCTGTTCTCCAACCACCTTTCTTTTTTCCACCCTGTGTGGATCACTATAACTTCAGACCTCTGGGTCCTCAATACTGTGGTGGAGGGTTATACCCTAAAGTTTATTTCTGCCCCTCCCCTGCAACGTCCTTCCCCATCCCTCTTCAGGGGCCCTTCTCACAAGAGTCTCTTCATGCAGGAGGTAAAAGGGTTGCCGCAATTGAGTGCAGTGGAAGAAGTTCCTCTCGCATACATGAACAAGGGGTTTTATTCCTGGTACTTCTTAATCCCAAGGGCAGTCTGTGGCCCATCCTGGACCTGAGGGACCTCAATAAGTATCTAAAGAAGCTAAAGTTCTGCATGGTCTCCTTGGCTTCTATCATCTTCTCCCTGGATCCGGGAGACTGGTATGCTGCCCTTGACTTGAAGGACGCATACTTCCACATAGCGATCTTTCAAGGTCACAGATGCTTCCTCCGGTTTATGGTAGGCCCCCACCACTACCAGTTTGCGGTCCCCCTGTTTGCCTGGAAACAGGACCCAGAGTGTTTACCACATGCAGGTTGGTGGTGGCTGCTTACCTCAGTCATCAGGGTATCCAGATCTACCCATACCTCAATGACTGGCTAGTCAAGGGTGACTCCAGGTCTCAGGTCCAAGAGGATGTTGTGGTGCTGCAAGCCACATGTGCTCCCTGGGCCTACTGGTGAATGACACAATTTATGTTACTTCTGGTGCAAAGAATAGAGTTCATTGGAGCCGTGCCTGACTCCACCTGCGCCAGAGCGTTCCTGCCACTAGAAAGGTTCTAGACATTGATGGACCCCATCGTGGAAGTCTCCTCATTCCCCCGTCTACAGCCGGGGTTTGCCTGTGCTTCCTGGGTCACATGGCAGCGTGCACATACGTTGTCCACCATGCCAGGCTTCAGATGCATCTCCTGCAGCAATGGCTGGTGATGGTCTATTCCCAGTTCAGAGATCACCTGGAGAAGGTCATTACCATTCCCCCGACAGTACTCGCTTCACTGTGATGGTGGACCAATCACATGACTGTCCTAGAGTGGGTTCCATTCAACACCCCTCCATCACTCCATCGAGTTGGTATTGGACGCCTTGGACTTTGGCTGGGGTGTGCACCTCGGTGACCTCCAGATCCAGGGTATGTGGTCCTCGGCAGAGGTGACATTACACATAAATGTCAAAGAACTCATGGTGGTCCACTTGGCATGCGGAGTCTTCCTATCTCACTGGTCAGGCAAGGTGGTGAGAGTCCTGCGGACAACACGGCCTCAATGTTCTGCATCAACAGGCAAGGGGGAGCATGTTTGTTGACTCTCTGCCAAGAGGCACTCCATCTCTAGGACTTCTGCATCAGCCACGAAATCCATCTGGAAGCTTGTCATCTCCCTGGTGTCAACACACTAGCGGAACACCTCAGCAGGGCCTTCTCCTCTCACCACAAGTGGTCACTCCACCTGGAGGTAGCCTGAATGATCTTCCAGAGGTGAGGAATTCCCCATGTGGACCTGTTCGCCACCAGGCTAAACAGAAAATGCCACCGGTTTTATTTGCGGCAAGGCCTCGGCAAGGGTTCCCTCTCTGATGCCTTCCTCCTGTCGTGGTCAGGGAACCTGTTGTACGTGTTCCCTCCAATTCCTCTCATCAACAGGGTCCTAGCAAAGATCAAGAGAGACAAGGCACAGGGTATCCTGCCTGGCCTCACCAGCACTGGTTCAGCATGCTCATGAACCTGGCAGCGGCCCCTCCCTGGCCCCTGCCCAACCAACTGGACCTGCTGTCACAGGATCATGGTTGGCTCCTGCACCCCAACCTCATGTCCCTCCACCTCTCGGTGTGAATGCTGTGTGCTCTGGAGGAGTGGACCTGCTCAGGTGAGGTACAACAGGTCCTCCTGGGAAGCAGGAAACCCTCAACCAGACTGACTTACCTGGCCAAGTGGATGAGGTTTTCCCACTGGGTGTCCGAGCGTGGCATCTCTCTCTCGCGTTCTTCCATACAGTCTGTCTTAAACTACCTGCTTCATCTGAGGAAGCAGGGCCTGCAAACTCTTCCATTAGAGTGCATCTCACAGCCATCTCCACTTTTCACCCACTGATCTAAGGCCCGATAGTGTTTTCTCATGACATGACGGTCAGATTCTTGAGAGGCCTTGAGATACTCTTCCTGCAGGTATGGATCCCTGTCCCAGAGTGGGATCTTAACTTGGTTATTTCCAGGTTCACGGGCCCATCCTTTGAGCCGCTGGGCTCCTGCTGCCTTCCCCAGCTGCCATGGAAGGTTGCTTTCCTAGTGGCGGTGACATCGGCGAGGCAAGTCTCTGAGATTAAAGCCTTGATTTCAGAACCGCCATACATGGTATTCTACAAAGACAAGGTCCAGCCGAGGGTGGTGTCTACCTTCCATATGAACCAGGACATCTTCCTCCTGGTGTTCTGTCCTAATCCACACAAGACCATTGAGGAGAGGCCGCTGCATGCCCTGGACATCCGAAGGGCCCTGGCTTTTTACCTAGAGCGTACCAAGCCTTTCTGTAAGTCAACTCAGCTCTTCATTGCCACAGCAGATAGGATGAAGGGCCTTCCGGTGTCCTCACAGAGGATTTCCAACTGGATCACCTCTTGCATATGGACCTGTTACGATCTGGCGGGGGTCACGCCACTGCCGATTGTCAAAGCCCACTCGACTAGAGCTCAGGCATCTTTGGCGGCCTTCCTAGCGTACATCCCTATCCAGGACATCTGTAGATCTGTGATGTAGTCCTCTGTCCACATGTTCGTGGTGCATTATGCCATCACTCAGCAGGCCAGAGACGACACTGGTTCGGCAGAGCTGTGTTGCAGTCTACGGGTTCGTGAACTATCCACCTCCAGGGGTACTGCTTGGGGGTCACCTAATATGGAATGGACATGAGCAAACACTTGAAGAAAAGACAATTACCTTTTCCGTAACTGGTGTTCTTTGAGATGTGTTGCTCATGTCCATTCCATGACCCACTCTCCTTCCCCACTGGCAGAGTTTCCGGCAAGAAGGAACTGAGGGTGGGGGGAGCTGGTGGCACCACTCTGGAGAGTGCCAGAGCTGGTCTCCTATGGATACTGCTAAGGGAAAAACTTCTGGCACTGGTGCATGGGGTGAGCGCACACACACCTAATATGGAATGGACATGAGCAACACATCTCAAAGAACACCAGTTACAGAAAAGGTAACTGTCTTTTCTCTTAGTTCATTAAAATCTGCTTTTTTGAAATCTATTGCTCCTCCAGTGCTGCTGCTCTCATTCCTTCCTTTCCAGAGAATCATGCAGTCATCATTTCATGATCACTTTCACCCAAATTGCGTTCCACCCTCAGATTTGCAACCAATTCCTTCCTGTTAGGGAGAATCAAATTTAAAATATCTGTTACCTCGGTTACCACTTCCACCTTCTGAAACAAGAAGTTGTCACCAGTACATTCTAAGAACTTTATGGAAATTTTTGTGTTTTGTCCCCCATACTACCAAGTCTTGTGTTTTTGCATATTTCTATTAATTGTTCTAGAAATACCTCATCCATCTCCTCCTAATTTGGTGGTCTATAGTAGACCACTACCATAACATTACCCCTGTTTTTTCCTTTTTTTTTTTAAATCTTCACCCAGAGACATTCAACTGGTCTGCCTCTCACTTCCTTTTGGACCTCAGAACAAGCATATATATTTTTAGTTATTACTTAGTTTAACACAATATACCCCACTTAGCCAAGCTATATTATTTATTGAAAGTTTATGTTCAAATAAATTTGTTGGTCTCTAAGGTGCCACAAGTCCTCCTTTTCTTTTTGCGGATACAGACTAACATGGCTGCTACTCTGAAACCTATCTCAAGATAGGTATTTTAAAATTCACATATAGTAATCCATTTGTGTAAGGAGATATAAATATAGTTAGCGGAAGAGGAATAGAGTCTTTCCAAAAAGCTTTACGTGGATTTTCACCTGATGATAAATTTATTCATTGTTAGTAAACCAGACTTCAATAGGATTTCACTGCTGTTGTTTTAAATTAGCTTGTCGAATCTGCGTTTAACTGCTGCAGAAGTAAAAATGGCAGATCCTCTTACATGTAAGGATTTGACTACTACACAGGATTAGTTCTACTTAACTTCCCTTTCAACGGTCTTTGCACAATAGTAATTGTGGCAGTAGACTGGACTGCAGAACTTGTCTCCCATTCAACCATCATTGAAGCTGATCCTGCTTATATCATTCCTTCCCTGCAGCTGCTTTGCAGCTAAACTGCCAGCTCCACAGCCAGTATCTCTCTGCGGTGGAAGCTGAAGAACTTAAAATCAGGCTTCACAAGAATATGTTACCCAACACATATACTATATTATAAATAACCATTGCATGATGATATGCAAGCAGCTAAAGAAGTTACTTTAATAGATTCCTGGTCTTTAAACTGTCTGGACTAACACATCGAGGGTTTAGAAAGGGAAAATAAATAAAGTCACTTCCAATAATAACATTCCTCACTAGCTATCAAAAGAGCTGATTTGACACTGTTACAGAATATAAAATCAACACATAGCATGAGGAAAAGTTTTGTACACAGATTTTATTAATTAAATATGATCCCTTACGCATCATTCAGGAAAACACACTGTAAAATGAATGCAAAATTTTATGGATATCAGTGTCACAGAAACTACCAGTGTAATTTATTCACTGTTTATTTGACAAGTTTAGCATATATTTTCTGTTCGAGAGTAAACTTTGATTTTGTTCATTTGCAATTATCTGAATTTTTTATACAAAAATATTTCCTATGGATCACTCATGAGCCATTTGTTGGAAGTATAGTTTTGTGTCACTCCTATTCATAATCTATTTGCATTGCATAATCCATTTGCATAGTTGCCTCAGTCACATGTAGTTGTTTCTGTTCACTAGTTGGATGATTCTCAAATAACTTTTAAATTCTCCAGAAGTGTTTTGAAGGCTAATACATCTTCGCACAAACATACTTTGTTAAAATTTTCCCTTCATGAACATTCTCAAGAAAAAATTGATTATATCAATTTTCATGGGGACAAAAAAAAAGAGTGCAAATATTATCAAGGTGACGGGGATGGAAAGCATCCTTAAAAAATAAAAAATACCTACCTTTATATATTTGCAAGCAATCCTTGTGCTTCCCCAAAATTGAAGCAATATAGGCATTGAACTCAGATTACAAAATCTATTGAAGATTGGGTAGATTGAAGTATTACATTGAATGTCATCATAAATATTTCTCCTTTCCTTTCTGTCTGTATTGCTAAAATCCCTTGTCCGTAGATTGGCATGACTTAGGGTGACCATACTTCCCGTTTCGGTCAGGATAGTCCCTTTTCAAAAGCCTTGTCGTGGCCATTCTGACTTTTTTTTTTTTTTTTGGCAAAAGTGGGCATGTGTCTCATTTGCTCTTGCCAATTGATCAAGTTGGCAAGAAAAAATGGGACAAATGCCCACTTTTGTCAAAAAAGTTGGGTGTGGAGGAATGTTTGGGGGGAGGGGTGAGCAGCGATGCCAGCCCTGTGTGGAGGGTGGGGTGGGGGGCAGGGCTCCGGCCGAGGGCAGGTAGGGCTTGAGTGAGCAGTGACACCAGCCCCAGCCTTTGGGAAATATGGCCACCCTATCTAGTATGTGCATCGCTGCTCGCCAGAGCCCTACCTGCCCCCCGCACAGGGAGCGGGGCTTGGACAAGTGGCTTGGGCCAGCCCCCAGGGGGCAGGGGCGGAGGGGGGGGAGAGGGCTTGGGCCAGCCTTGCACGGTGTCTTTTCCCCTTGGGAAATATGGTCACCCTAGTATGACTTCACTGCAATTTCCTCCTTTCTATACTCCCAGCCTCCCATCCAAAACAGTGCCCTGAAAATCATCTTCATTAACTGATGTTCTATCATGTCACTCTCCTCTTTGAATCCCTTCACAGGCTTTCCCTTGCCTCCCACATCAGGTTCAGGCATCTTACCTTCAAGGCTCTGCACAACTGTGTCTGACTGCATCTCTGCTCTCATCAGTTCTCACTTCTGCTAGTCCTCTCAATTCTGTGATTTAACCACCCTGTCCCCCCAACCCTTTGTCTTCTCTCATTTCCATATCTTCTGCCACTTCATGTTGCCCACTTCACCTGGAACTCTCTTCCATCTCTGGGGGACCAAGTTTCCACCCTCTTAAACCTGCCAAGACTAGTTTATCAAACAAAAGTGATATAATTATTGTAATCAGTATATTAGAACCCCCACCCCAGTGCTTTGTGATAAATGCATCTTCTGATTACCATATGCTTTATGTGCATGTATTGTATTACTTGGCTGTTTAACTTGTAAGCTCTCATGAGTTTGGAGCTGCACTGTGCACACTGTCTGTGTTCAGCAAATCATAAATAATAGTGACAACACTTCTGTGGGAAAGAGGCAGGAAGAGAAACAAGAAAAGGAGTTGAGTTTCTTGCTATTCCCTTAAAGACAACAAGCAGATATTTAATGTGGTCTCCTGCCTGAGAACTATAAAAAAAGCCACCCAACAGCAACAACAACCCACCAAACAGTGTCCGTATTTACTCCTGCAGACAATAGTAATCAAAAGCGAACCTTGTCAGTATCAGAAAGGTAGAGAGAAAGATGACAAAAAACATGTAGTTTGTAGACAATGGGGGTGAAAGGTGGGGTGAAAAATCAACTTCCTTGAACCGTTACCTCTCCAAAATCATTTCCTGTCTCTAGTTACTTGTTGTTCACACACATCTGGAGGGAAAAAAAAAATCTGCTTTTAGTAATAAAGGCTGAGAAATTAAAGTGACAGGCAGAGTAGAACTACCTACAGTGATGGCAGTTCTTAATTATGTGATATTGGGCGAGAGTCTAATCCCATTTACACCAGTGCACATTTTCTTTAATGTGGTTACAGCAAGATTTGCGCGAGCATAACTGAGATCAGAACCTGGCTGCCTGCCTCTAATCATCAGGCCAAATTCTGCTCTTAATTGCACCAGTGTAACTCAGCACCATAATTAAAAGCATGATTTTTCAAGAATAATTCTTTCTTGTCAGGATGTAATTGGTATGCATGGAGTTACTCCAGATTCTTACTAGTATAACAATCAGAATTTGAGTCTACTTAATAGCAGAAGTCCTTCTGCAAATTAAACTTCCATTGATGTCTATGGGAGTTATGCATGTTTAAGGACCGTGGGATCAGGTTGGGCCTTTACTAAAGATGCTGAGCAGTGATCTAGGGTAAAATATTCAGAAGTGTCTAAGTCCCAATATTTAAGTGACTTAGGCCCAAACTGTTAAAAGTATTTAGGTAATGCTGTGCTCAGTCATATGCCTACAGATTTAAGAGCCTAAATCTCATCTTCAGAAGGGATTTAGGCACTTATGAGTCTAACTCCCATAAACTGTTGATGGAATTTAGACTACTAAATGCCTAAATCTCCTTTGAAAGGGAGATTTAGCTCCTAAATTGATTAGGCATTGTGACAGCGAATGAAGCAATGCCTAAATACCTTTACAAATCTGGGCCTTAGGCTATAGTAGTTAGCCTCCTATGTGAACCTAAATTAACTCTTAATTTAGGTTAGTTCAAAACCAGAATTTAGGCTTCAGAGTAACTGAGCCACTTGAGGAAATTTTGCCCCTAAAGGAAATCTCATGTTAACAATAGTTATATTTAAATTGTTTACTTGCAATATGAGTTTTTTGGGTCAGATCTACAAGCAAATGCAGTAGAGTAAATGCAGACATTGCAAATCTTAAAGGAATACAAATATTCTACAGCAGCTCAGAGTTTCATCTGGATCTCCATATAAATCCATTCTCCTCTCTTTTCCTATCATGCAGACCAGCTGTTTTTCATTCCAGCATTTCAGTATCAACAACTTGCTTGTGCCAATAGTCCACTGAGGAAGAGATTTTACAGAGGAAGGCAATAGCATGCCACTGTCACTGCCCGAATAAAGTAAATGGCAAGCTTAAAATCCTAGCAAAAGGCTGTGATATCAGGCCAGCCACCCAACAACAAAGGGAATCTAAAGGGATTTGCAAACCAGTTAAATTAATAATTATTTCCTGACAGGATTTATGATTTAGTTATTTCAGATGTAAAAGCAAAATGCAGTAGTTTTAAAGCTGGAGCTCCGGCATCATGGCACAAGGCGAATGGCACAAGGGGCATTCTCAAAACTTTTGTGCTGGCAAAGCCACCACAAATGGCTATAAAAATTGACTTGCTCACATCTGTTCCAGCACAGGGAATTACAGTTAGAATTAAATATTAAAGTGCAATGTTGTTAGTATATAGTTATATTTTGTACATTCATGATGAAATTATATTGGCTGAGAGCCAAATACTCTGCCACTCTCAGGAAGGTTCAGTTAGATATAATGGAGTCTGATATAGGTTCAGTTAGATATAACTCTCAGGAAGGTTCAGTTAGATATAATTCCGGGGAAGTGAATGGCAAATATCCTATTGGTGTCAGTGGCAGGAAGATCAGCTTGATAATGAATACTATTCTATCCATATATACAAAACCCTAAAAGACAGAGAAGTTTGGAAAAATTATTTTTGATCATCTGTGATTGCAGCCTTCTCAGAAAAAAAGAATGCAGAGATTGGCAAAGATGTAGGAATCTATAAAATAGATATCCACATTCGTCAAACTCCATTACCGAATGCGGTAGGAATGTGAGGTTACCAGCCAACAAAAATGCCATATATGGGTTATGCTTTTATTTTTTCATAGTAGCATCTCCCTGAGATGATAGAACAAACAGTAGAGGCTAGAAGAAGGCATTAAGAGAAGTGTGTGATGGGAGACTGGAAATGTCTCTACCTTAGAGGCAACAATTTTATGGTAAGCCTCCAAATAAATATGTATAGTTCTGAGAAGCTAGGGATGGGACCAAATTGCAAAGTTAAGATAATACATTTGGTAGCAATCAATGTGGGATTTGGTTTGGGTTCAGTTGTTCAGAAATAAAGGCACAGGCTGTAATTTAGGTTTCGGATTCTGAAAGATTGAATGTACTAATGCCATTCTTTGGAAAGGAAAGTCTGTTCTAAGTGTGAATTTGAAACAAGCTAAAGGATTCACGGTGGGTTTGTCCATCTGCACTAAGGTCCCCATTGCTTAAAAGGGACAGACTGCTCAACAGCACTCCTCATGCTTTATTAATTCTGAAAAGGCTTTAGTGACATCAAAGCAATATAAACTGCCAACCAGCGTTGTCATTGCCTTTTCTCTATCTAATGCTAGAAAACAAAACACAGAATGTTAAACTACATTCTAAGGTACTATTTTAAATAGATTCATACTCCTAAATTCCTCTCTGCGGTAACTCCATCTAAGTCAATGAAGTTACAGCATGATGAATTTGGCTTAAGGTTTTATCCATGGATTTTTAACCAATGCTGATTTAAGCTCAAAATATAACTGGCTTAGATATGAAATTTATAGAGATCTTAAAAATATCAATAGATAGAGAATGATTCCAAGCCTCTTGTCAGATTTTAGCAAAGATTGTAATGGTCATGTTTACAATGAAGATTGGACAGTATGTCCAGCAACCTAGTTAATCTTTCCCTTTTATCATACAAGTTCATAACAACTCTCCTGCATTCTGGATAAAACGGTTCAGACTCTTTTTTTGAAGTACAAATATAGTTCAGTCAGGAGGAAGAGAGCTTGCAGAAAGATTTTTTTCTAAGATTTCATGACTCCTGTTAGGATCTGAGGTTCTGTCATACTACTACAATGAAGAGACAGCCTCAGGGTATGTATACACTGCAATTAGACACCCACAGCTTGCTTGTGCTAGCTGACTCAAGCTAGTTGACTTGGGCTCATGGGGCTGTTTAATTGCAGTGTAGACTTCTGGACGCGGGCTGCAGCCCAGGCTCTAGACTCTGCAAGGTGGGAAGGTCCAAGAGCTCAGGCTGCAGCCCAATCCCAGAAGTCTATGCTGCAATGAAATAGCCCCACAACCCACAGGCCCCGACTCTGTGGGTACTCTGGGGCTGGAGCACGCACAGGAAAAAAATGGTGGGTGCTGAGCACCCACTGGAAGCCCCCTATCCGCACGTCCCCTCCCCCAAGCGCCTCCTGCCTGCCGAAGGGCCCTGGCAATCAGCTCTTCCCTCTCCCTCCCAGCGCCTACCGCCTGCTGCAGATCAGCTGTTTTGCGGCAGCAGGGGGTGAGGGGAGGAGCGAGGGTGCAGCATGCTCATGGGAGGGGGCGGAACTGGCCAGGGAAGGGGCGGGGCAGGGGCAGAGTGTGTGGGGGGGGGTAGAAGCAGGGTCGGGGTGGAGGCATAGCCTGGGCAAAGCTGGGGGGGGGAGAACCGCCCTGCAGATTAGAAACTCGGTGCCTATGCCACAACCTGAGCCTTGGGAGCCCGAATAACCTGGCAGGGAACAGCCAGAGGATTTTCTCTGCAGTGTAGACATACCCTCAGTAACCTGACAGCCTTAAGATACCTCATGAAGTTGAGTGCATTGGAGAAGCCTTGAACTTGCCATTGTCTGTGTGCTTGCTGTACAGCATTAAGATTAGATCAAATGTTTAAAGCCATTTTTGTTCTTGGATGTGTTTTGTCTGCTGAATTAAGTCAGAGTAAACCAAATATTTGCTTGTTTAACTGTTCCTTGATATTTTCCTAAAGTTACTTGGGACTTGAACCAGCTTCCATGGAGTTGCTGGGAGTCAGCATTACCTATCATTTCCTAGGTGCCATAAGTCCTTACACATTACTAACTTGGCACATTAGTACAAAGGGTCATGTGGCCTGGGTACTGGAGGGGTGGGGGCAGAGACAGGGAACAGTTGCTCAGTATGGCATGTTCCATCAGCAAGAGTGGTAACCTGACTCAGAATAGAGTTTACATTACTGATTCTCAGGCTCAAATAATTCCTTCCAAGGTTTCCATAGATCATTGCAGGAAAGAGAAGTACAGTATATGGCAGGTAGTGTAATAGGGAATGGCAACATATCAGGGAAAATAGATATTACAGCTGGGTGAACACTACAAAACTTTTTCCACATATGAATTTTTACATGAATTCACTCTGAGTGTGCTTTTCCCCTGTTGTGTTAGCTTGCTGTGCACAGCCTCGTAGGCAGATTTCCTTGCAGGAATGCTCACTGGAACACTGAATTTTAAGTTGCTACTGCCAAATATTTGTAATTATAAATTCTGGGCCAGATTGTTCCCTGGTGCTACACAGCTACACATGGCAGTTGATTTCTTTCATGACTATGTGGGACCTACTCAGATCATTACTTGCGGGGAGAGGGAGAGTAGAGGGAGAGTAGAGGCTGAGAGTCGAGTACTACCCACAGGTGAAAGTGGGCAGAGTGGGAAATAAACTGAACCGAAAAAACAGGTTACTGTCACAAGTTAGGCCATGTCTACACTACAGAGTTAGTCGTCTTAAGTTACATCGATGATCATAAGCCGTTTTAACTGCATCAGGTGTGCACGTCACACAATGTTCCTTGTGTCATGGCGCATGTCCACAGTCGTTACTCTTGCATCGAGAGAGTGTTGCATCATGGGTCGCCTCCTCAGGGAAGCGGAGTTCAAACTGCTGACTAGAGAGGTCAGGATGGGCACTGTGGGATGACACTTGAAGGCCAATTAGGGCAACATAACCAAGCGCAGTGTCTGCACTGACATTTGCATTGCTCTAACTACGTCGCAAAAAGCCCTATGCCTCTCACCAAGGTGGTTTTAATAAGTCGGCATAGCAGGGGAGTTACATCGGCAGGAGGAGCATTACAGTGTGTACACAGTCACCATTTTGTCAATGAAAGCTGACTTTTGTTGATGAAATTGTGTAGTGTAGACAAGGCCTTAAATCAATGGTTCTCAAACTTTTGAACTGGTGACCCCTTTCAAATAGCAAGCCTCTGAGTGAGACCCCCACCTCATAAATTAAAAACACTTCATATATTTAACACCATTATAAATGCTGGATGCAAAAAGAGGTTTGGGGTGGAGGCTGGCAGCTGACGACCCCCCATATAATAACCTTGCAACCCTCTGAGGTGTCCCGACCCCCAGTTTGAGAACCCCTGCCTTAATCCTTTCTGCAGCAAGTGGGGGAAACAGGGGAGGAATTAACTGGGAGTAGCCATTCTTTCCTGGGCTTTTCTTGGGGCAGGCTGCTTTTTGACTCTTGGGTGGAGCCCAAAAGCTCAGTCTAGCCCTTTGGATTTGTAATTGTAATTATTTTCAGAAGAAATCTGATTCTAAGAGTTACACTAATCTAATCAATGTATAGAAACATGCCACGTTACCCATGTATCCACTCCAAGCAGCCTAGGGTCAGAGCCAGAGGAAGGAGCAAGCTGCCAGAGTCAAAGGTCAGAGCCAAGAGTTTAGTGCCAAAGCCAAAAATCAGAGCTGTGCTACCTGGAGCAAGGTAAGGCAAGGACAATGTTGGGAACAAGCAAACACTATCACACCCATGAGGCTGCTGCTGCTGCAGGGCTTAAGAGCCAGTCTGCTGAATTTTCCAGTTAATCAGGCAGCCAATTACAGGCCACCTGTGCTAGTTGGGGTGCCTGGAGACTGGCTCAGCTGTAGGCCTTAGTTCCTGACAGTCTTTTGGGAGGAGCAGAGATCATTCATGATTCAAAAGAAATGGTCTCTATTTTTGCCAGAGGCCCTTGGACTCAACATATTTGGAACCTTCCATCCAGGTCTGTGCCTAAGGGGAAGTTCAGCAAGACGGAATTATTCTGGCTTCCTCATGCAAAGTGAAAAGTGCAAAAGCCTAATTTAAAAAAAAAACTTTTACAAGTCACATACGATTTAAGTTACTTAAAATCTTAAGGAACGTATTACTAGTACCACCTACAAGTGTTTGTGAAATCAGTATTTATAGAAGTAAAGGAACAATTTGTTTTTTATTAGTAAAAAAGTACAAAAATTACCATTTATTTAGCAGCTTCCATATAGCAACTTTTCCCATGTCTTGGTTTTCCAAATAGCCTGTCCTTGAGATGTTTATACTTTTTTTGTTGGAATTAAAATATAGAATATGGCTTTGCAGGACAATGCTTTACTCCCTCTCATCAAACGACAGGTTCTGTTATTTAGGTCAGAGGTGATTCAACCACTCTGCAGAACCCATTTGGAGAAAAAACTATCCCACATAAATGGAAATGTTGTTTTAAGATCAGAGAGCTTTTATCTGCAGTCATTGAATTAGCTGAATCCTTTTTTCTTTTTGTTATGATTAAGTGTTAGAAAATCTGAAATGCTGGAGTTATTCTTCATGTATCATGGTACCAGCTGCAACATTTGTCTCCATTTGGATTCTTCACCCTGCCTAGGTTTATTGATAGTTTACTTTCTGTAGTGTTTATTGAGCTAAGTTGTGTTACTTAATCATCTTTGCTTTCTACCTTTTCCTCATCCCAAATGTAAGTCAGATCCCACAGTTACATTATAGTTAATATAGTGAAGGTAGTGCAGGAGTTTTAGCAATTAATGGGAGAATGTTGAAATAGAAGCTTTAATGTGGAGTGTGACATGGAGTATACTACTTTCTTTGTAATAGAGATGCTGGGAACATATGCTTTGTACATGCAGGTGGCCTTGGTATGGAGTCTAATGGCAGTGGACATTGAAACTAAAGTATTGAACAGCCTTTATGAATATCCAAAAACCGCCTTTCATGAATATCCCATCAGTATCTGCCTCTCTTGTGGACTATGGATACAGCCTGGACCTAGTACTAAACTATGAAAGTTAGCATTTGCTTACATCCTATATTTTCTGTGTGAGGGAAAAGAGTGACTCTTATGGACCTGGTTAGATTCTCAGGTTTCAAGCAGCTGAAAGTAATATCCTGGTCTCACTGAAGTCAACGGGGCCAGGTTTTCACCCATTGTACGAGAGGATGCTGAACTGCCAACCCCAGGTATTTAAAATCAGGAGTTTCGCTTAAAAATTATGCCAAAGGGTCCCCTTTTCCTCTGTTGTGGGGGTATGCTGGGACCACTGGGATTTAAACATTGCCTCTTGTGCAGGGAAGCTTATCCTGGTCAGCAACCAACATTCCTTGTGCATTTGCTGCCTGAGGGATGCACATATCTCTCAGAAGTGTAGTCTTTGTGCAGCTCTTAAGAACAGGGCTTGGAAGAATCAGGAGATCAGGCTAACATGATGGAGTGCTTTCTTCACCCTACCTCGGATCTGGGTCAGCAGAACTCCCTGAACATGAGCCTCCCAGTGAGCATTGTGTGTCCCCTCTATCTTGGCAGCATGCTCACCCAGCTCTTTGATAGATATGTCATCTGAAAGTACTAGGGAAGGCTGCTAAAAAGAGGAGTTTTAGTTTTCCTTGTAAAGATTTTGCCTCAGAGAACTCAGTCTCTACAGAAATTGACTGTTTCAGAGTCCTCAGGTCATGGTTTAGGTACTGGTTTCAGAGTAACAGCTGTGTTAGTCTGTATTTGCAAAAAGAAAAGGAGTACTTGTGGCACCTTAGAGACTAACCAATTTATTTGAGCATAAGCTTTCGTGAGCTACAGCTTATGCTCAAATAAATTGGTTTAGGTACTGTTGCAATTCCAGGCTCCTCTGGTACCAATAGTGTTCCTGGGGCACTGGGCTTATCAAGGAGTTCCAAGCCAGTTTTGGAACCTAAACCATCTCTAGTACCGTCCAAATGCAACTGGAGCAGCAGAGTGAAGAGAGTTTCTTCTGACTTCTGACAAGACAATTAGCCCTTACACTGCAACCTCTGGTACCTAGCCATTTGACTTCCTTGGTATTGCAGAAGTCTAAGCAGCCTCATATGACTTAATCTTTGAGATAGTCAGCATTGTCAGTACTGATGACTTCCATTACCAAGGACTCACTGAAGTAGGCACCTCTTTCAGTTTTGACAGTTTACCTGGAACTGCAGGTGTTTAGGTTGTTCACGGATCTGCATGTCTCCGATGAGCCAGAATCTCCCCCCTTAATGGGTAGGGTGAACCTATTGATACCTGGAATTACAACCTTCTCCAGTACCATCCTGTTCCTCACAAGTTTCGGAGCTAGGCAGAATTCCCTGCCCCTGCTTTGATGTTGAGGATGACCTCTCATCAGACTCTCAAATGTCAGTGCAAGATTCCCCTACCTCCCAGTATACCAGATCCTTGCCTGATACCTACAGGGAGAGGGACTGTTTGTGTGAGACATATACTCAACATCCTCTGCCTTGAGATGATCAACAATGGCTGCCACCTCCTATATCTTATGAATAAGGCTGCGAGTTTGTCATGGAGGTCACAGACTTCTCCATGACTTCTGCAGCGGCTAGTGCAGCTGGCCCAGGGGCCACCTGAACAACTCGGGCAGCCCCCAGGCCAGCCACACCGGCTGCTGCTGGGACAGTCTTGGGCCACCTGCAGGCACTGTCCCCGCAGCTCCCATTGGCCATGATTTCTGACCAATAGGAGCTGCGGAGCTGGCGCTCAGGGCACAGGCAGTGTGCAGAGTTGCCTGGCCACACCTCCACTGATGAGCTGAGGGAGGGGGATGTTGCTGCTTCTGGAGAGGCGCAGAGCCAGGTAGGGAGCCTGCCAGCCCACCAACCACCCCTCCAGCACCAGCGGGGATCCCAGGCCATGCACCACTGACTGCCCCCCCCACCCCAGCATCAGCAGAGGTCCTGGGTCACGTTCCACTGCCCATCCCACTGCACCAGTGGGGGTCCCGGGCTGCCCCCCCAGCACCTATAGTGCCCCTGGGCCACCCCCGCCCAAAGTCAGGGACAAGTCATGGACAGGTCATGGGCCATGAATTTTTGTTTACTGACCGTGACCTATCCATGACTTTTACTAAAAATACAGTGACTAAAACATAGCCTTACTTATGATCCTCCTTAATGGCCATATTGGGACCTTTGGGCAGCCTACCACCAATAAATCTGATGAGCCCCTAGTCTTTCTCATCCTGACAGGTCTCCTACCACATCATTTCCTCCTCAGCCACATCAGTTGTAGAAATAAACCTCTGTAGAGCAAGATGACAGAGTGGAGAAGGAGGCCTCCCCCATTCTCCATAGCTGATGACTTTAAGCAATTTCAGGACTTAATGAAATGGGTTGCAGACTCATTGCAGATTCCTTTAGAAGAGATCTGAGAATCTCAGCACAAACTCTTACACATTTTGCAAATGTCACCTTTTGCAGAGATGGCCTTGCCCATCAATGAGGCCCTCCTGGATCCTGCCAGAACCATAGAATGGTTCCACCCACATACAAGGTCAATGATAAGAAATATTATGTACCAGCCAAGGATTCTGAATTCTTATTTTTGGATCCTTCACCTAACTCCTTGGTACTTGAAGCTGTAAATGAGTGTGGCAGATAGCACCATGCTAAGTCAACCCCTTGCAACAAGGATCATAAACACCTTGACCTTTTTGGCTATAAGATTTATTTGTCTATGACCCTACAGTTCAGGGTCACAAATTATTAAGCCCTTATGGTGAAGCATGATCATATCAATTATTCAAAATTCACCTTGTTTATTGAACACCTTCTGACAGAATATCAGGAAGCATTCCAGGCCATCATAACCGATTGTCAGCTACTGGCTAGAACATCATTACAAACCTCCTTAGATGCAGCTGACAGGGTAGCTCACTTTATCTCCCATGCTATTATGATGCATTGGGCATCTTGGCTTCAACTCTCTGGATTTCCCTGGGATATCTAGAATACTGTAGAGAACCTCTCCATTGGTGGACTGAAGCTCTTTGTTTAGACAACCAACCATTACACATAGTGAAAGATTCCAGGACCACCTTGAGATTTTGTGGGATCTGCAAACAAATGAAGATTTAGCAGATCCCTCCCCACCCAATTTTTGGATTTTCACAGGTCTGCTGATCCTTGTAGAAAGAGACCTAGGTTTCAAAGAAACAGACCACCCATTACAGCTGTCTTGGCTACTCAACTATCCTCAGCGTCAAAATATCAATTTTGAGTGGCTGAGGGTCCGGAACAGCCCTTTTTTCAATCCTTCAGCTACACCAGTTTATCTGCCTCTGTCTTCAGCGACCATCTCTCTCATTTTCAACCAGCATGGGAGTGGATTGTGTCTGATTAAATGGGTGTTGAAGGTTATAAAATTGGGTTACCCATCTATTTTACATCTAGCACCCTAATATACCCCCCTTTCCCATCCCTCTATAGATACCCCTCTCACAAACCCTTGCTGAGACAGGAAATCCTCTTCCTCTCTCAGTTAGGAATAACAGAACCAGTTCCACCTCAGCACAGGGTATTTTCTGGTCCCAAAAAAGAATGCGGGGTGGAGACCGTTTCTAGATCTAAGATTCCTAAACAACTTTATTAAGGCACAAAGGTTAACGTTGATGACTCTAGAAGCTATAATTCTATCATTGGATCAAGAGGATTGGTTTTCAGCCCTTGACCTTCAAGACGCACATTTTCATATTGCAATTCAGTTGTCTCACAAGAGATTCCTTTGGTTTATAGTGGATCAAGAACACATCCAATATTGGGGACCTCTTTCTGGCCCTTCCTCTAAAGGTATCCGCCAAGGTGTTGGGAGTGGTTGCTGCCTACCTACATTGACTGGGGATAATAGGTTGATCAAAGGCTGATTTTTTCAACAAAGCTCTTTCATCCAAAAAGACAGCATTATCTCTGTTCCTCAGGTTAGGTCTCCAGCTCAACATTTGAAAGTCCACTTTGGCACCATAGAAAAGATAGTATGCATAGGAGCCTCCTTAGATGGAATAACAGCCAGAACTTATCTCCCCAGGGACAGGTTCATGATTCTATCAGATCTACTGGCAAAGATTCAAATAAACCCACAGACATCCACAAGAAATTATCTTCAGTTACTGGAATATATGACAGTTTGTATCTTTGAGACACTAAATGGCAGATTATGTCTCTGCTGCTTCTGGGGGTGGCTCAGAACAGTTTATGCTCTGAGCCAACACAATCAAGACAGACTAGTGTCAGTCACTCAAAAAGTACGTAACTCCCTCAGTTGGTGGAAGGACCCTCACAACATCTGTGCAGGAGTTATATTCATTCAGTGTCCTCTGACTATCACCATAACAACAGATGCCTTTCTCCTAGAATGGCAAGTGCACTTAGGGATGCACACTATTCAGAGTAGGTGGTCTACACAAGAAGCTTGCTTGCACATCAACTTCCTGGAGCTGAGGGCACTCATGAATGCCTGCATACAGCCCCTTCCATTAATCAAGGACACATCCATTAAAATCACAACAGACAATGTAACCTGCATGTTCTATATCAACCAGCAAGGAGGGAGGGGATGAGATCCCCTTTGTACTGAAGTAACAAGGCTATGGAACTGGTACATAGCCAATCACATTCTAATTTCAGTGGCTTACCTCACAGGCATACAAAACACCATGGTTGACAACCTCAGCAGACACTTCTCCCAAGAATACGAAAGGGAATGTCAGACTCTATCACATTTTTTTAGGCTTGGGGCTTTCCAGAGGTGGACCTTCTCACTACCATTGCCAACAGGATGTGTAGACATTTTTGTTCAAGGGGACAGTTGGGCCTTCATTCCTCCTTCGATGGAGAAGGGGCCTTCTTGATACATTTCCTTAAACGCTTCTGTTTATTGAAAGTGGTAAAGAAGATAAAAAAAGATAATCCAAGCTTATACTAGTAACTCCATTGTGGCCCAGAGAGGCATGGTATGGTTATCTGATTCGCCTTGCTCTTTGTTCAGTGTTCAGGGATGTACATCTTGAACTCACCTCTCCTTCACTCATAATTGAATGACTCCAGGAGTTGGGGGTTCAGAAAAACTCCTAATATTATGAGATTCACAATAAAAATCACAAGAGTTGGCAACAATAGGATGACATTTCTTGTATGGATTCAGAGGCTTAGGACTTGTTAAAAGTTGTATGCATGCAGTTTCAAATCGAACTTGTATCCTATATTTATAAATTATTGCAGGTCTTGTTTCAGGAATAAAATAAAAAAGGAGCTCAGACAGGTGGTTGACTAGAACGTTCTTGGTTGTAAAGCCAACACCATTTATTCACTTGTTGCTTGCTGGTTTTCTGTTCCAGAAGAAAGTGTAACCGCCATCCTTTTCCTTCAAGTGGCCTTCATCTGAACATCTTGTGTCACTGGGACAAGAGTAGTAATGTCAGTGTTGAATCTTGAGAGTTCTCGGGTGACAATTGCTGTTCTGCATTTGGGTCTTTCACCTTTTGAGTTTTCTAGTAGGGTATGGACATTCCAAGTTGCAAGAATCATTTTTGCTTTTTGACCACATTGGGAGTGATCCCTCCAGACGTGGTTATTCAGTCAGGTATGGTGGGATAGCCTATGTTGGGGGCACCTTTTCTAGCCCCTTTCCCATATGGGGTGAGAAGAGGGGTTCCTAAAAAGGGTCTGCTCTGTCAAAAAGCCAAAATACCCTGTTATCCCAGGCCAAGGGCACAGGATGACCATCTTGCAGTCGCTGCCTGTGTGTGGGTCTGTGACTCAGGACTCCTGGTGATCAATTCACCTGTCCCCGTCAGCCATCACTGCAGGACTTTTATGGGTGGGGGTGGGGAGAAATTTCTTCTGGTGAAAGAAGCCTGCACATAAGTAGTTTAATGTGGGGGAGCCGTTGTGCACCAGTAGCCACACAGATCTTGGTAGAAAAGGTACCTGTTTCCAGTGGCAAGGAGGTCCGAAATGACCAGGAGTTTCTCCTCCATTGCAGCCTTTGTACGCCTTCACAGCCATTGAGATGTGATCCTGCTTCATCTGCCTGCTCTGCAGTTGAGGTCTTATACTGGGTTGTGTTGCACTGCGCTTTGTCTGGTACCTTGCCTTCGACTTTACCTCCAAGGGTGACCCTGCCAGCAGTACAGGACTCCTGACTGCATTGCTCTTAGGGTCTTAAGTATACGCAAGCTTCTTTACCACATCAAGGTGGCAGCCCAAGGAGAAGTCTATTCTGATCACTTGGTTATTAAAAGAGAGGTTTAAAATAAAGCTGGGCAAATAATAAGGGGCGAAAGTTTGAATAATGTATTATAAAATATAACAATTTTTGGATAAATTATCCAATGACTATTATTCATAAATTAATAGGTTCCAAGGCCAGAAGGGACCATTGTGATCATCTAGTCTGACCTCCAGTATATTACAGGCCATAGAACCTCCCCAAAATAATTTCTAGAGTAGATCAATCCACCACGGCCCTTGGTAAGTTATTCCAGTGGTTAATTACTATCACAGTTAAAAATTTACACCTTTTCCACTGTGAATTTTACTATCTTCAACTTCCAGCCATTGGATCATTGTAACTGGGTATCCCCACCCTCTGATAGCCCAGAAACCTCTCAAACTCTGTCCAGTAAATGGCAATGTCCTGTGATTTATTTGTTTTCCCATCACCAACACCAATACAGTCTTGTGCAGCGAATTATGTACAGTGCTTTTCTACCTTTTGCCCTTTCTCACAGGCACAGAAAGGAACAGAAGTCTCCCTTCCCTGAGATTGCTGAACACACTGGGCTTAGATAACCCTGGTCCTCTCTCTCTCACTTACTTACCATCTCTTTCTTATACCCCTCATCTGATGGGCTAATTGGTTCACCAGCCCACGTAGGCTGATCAGCTAATTAGCTTGTGTATCACCAATCAGTCTTCCCTAGGGAACTGATTGGTCCTTAAATGATTGGAGTGCTGCCTTCACCTGTTAGCTTCCAGTATTCTGTGACAAATGTTATACCTTTCTCTGGTACACTGAAGACCCCATTATTAAATATTTGATACCTGTGCAGATACTTATAGACTGTAATCAAGTCACTCCTTAACCTTCTCTTTTGTTAAGCTAAATAGATAGACTCAAGGAACTCAGTCATTATAAGGCATAAAAGAATAAGAATTCTTGTGGCTCTTCTTGGAACCCTCTCCAATTTATTCACATCCTCCTTCAACTGTGGGCACCAGAACTAGACACAGTGTGGTCGCACCAGTGCCAAATACAGAGGTATGATAAGCTTTGCACTCCTATTCAAGATTCCCCTATTTAAGCATCCTAGGATCTCATTAGCTGTCTAGGCCAGTGGTTCTCAAAGCCGGTCAGCTGCTTGTTCAGGGAAAGCCCCTGGCGGGCCGGACTGGTTTGTTTACCTGCTGCGTCTGCAGTTTTGGCCGATCGCGGCTCCCACTGGCCGCGGTTCGCCGCTCCTGCCGAATGAGGGCTGCAGGAAGCGGCACGGGCCGAGGGACATGCTGGCCACCCTTCCCACAGCCCCCATTGGCCTGGAGCAGCGAACCGCAGCCAGTGGGAGCTGCAATCGGCCAAACCTGCAGACGTGGCAGGTAAACAAACTGGTCCGGCCCACCAGGGGCTTTTCCTGAACAAGCAGCGGACCGGCTTTGAGAACAACTGGTCTAGGCTACAGCATCACACTGGGCGCTCATGTTCAGCTGATTATCCACCATGTCCCCCAAATCTTTTTCAGAGTCACTTCTTCCTGGGATAGAGTCACCCATCCAGTAAGTATGGCCTACATTCTTTGTTCCTAGATGCATACATTTACATTCAGCTGAATTAAAATGCATATTGTTTGCCTGCAACCCATTTACAAGCAATCCAGGTTGCTTTGTCCTCTTTATTTTTTACCACTCCCCCCAATTTTTGTGTCCTCTGCAAACTTTATTCAAACAGCTGTAATTCAAAATTATTGTCACTTCTTTTTCTTGCCTCTTCGCTTTCCCTGTTTTGCTGTATATTACAAAACCTAGAAGGGATCATTTATTTGTAAAGAACAAAAACTTACTCTACTTATGGACACAGCTACGATAATCCCACGTTTGAGATTACCAAATCAGATGAGGTAAAATTGTGACTTTTCTGAGTGAAGGAGAAAAATAAATAAAGTATGAAACAATTACTTGATTTTTTTTGGAGAGAGGGGTACTTTAACTGCATTTGAATAGTGAACCCTTGAGTTGTGACTGCTTTTATGCAATTTGTAAATTTTGATTTTTAGATTGCATAACTCAGAGTGCAATAGCTGCAGTTATCATGTACAGGAGCTAGTGATTGTCACCAACTGCAAAATTCAGATGAAATTCAGATCCAGAATTTGGGTTTGTCCTATTAAAAAGATAGGGTCCATTTATGAAATTCTGAACTAAAGCAGTGTTTTATTTTCAGACTCGCAATATCTGGAAGGGTTTAAATCCAGGGTTTTGGTATAGACATATCTCTGATTTCTTATCTAAGAGCCTTAAAGGAAACATGAAATAGTTTTCAATGATGATCATTTTTAATTCTGAAAAATAAAATTGTCCGGCTTTTAAATGATTTTTCTCACAATTTTGACATTATAGTAAATGCAGCATTGCACTCACTAATGCCATGCTCAATGTGCTTATTGCTGATGATTATGTTATAGAAGTGCATTACTGTTTCAGTTGAAAGACTTCCTTTCTGTTTCATAATGTATTCAGGGCAAATATCTAACTTTCAAGATCAGGTTGAAAAGAATAATAATCAGCTGTTCCCAGAAGCATTTTTGGTGCAAGGCTAAATGCCTTTTTGTTCAGTTTTTTAGCTCAAAAAGTAAGTAGATGCCTGTTTCATGCACAGTCTATTTATAATTTATTTCTCCTAATCAATAAGTAGTTGATCTCAATAGCCTTTTTATTGCAACAATATTAGTCACATGTATAAGCTATTTCTGAGGAAAACACTGTCTTGTAGAAAAATTAGTCTAGCTAGTCCCATTCTTTCCAGCCATTAAACAACATTCTTATGCCAACTTAATAAAACTGAAATGAGTTTAAAAAAATCCATACACATACAAAAAAGGAAGAATTAACATATGTACTTAGCTAAATCAAGTAATCTAATAAAATACTATTATGTAGAGCTCCCTCACTCCTTTTTGCCTAATACTTATGAGGAGAGGCTGGGGGAACTGGTCTGCAGAAGAGAAGAGTGAGGGGCGATTTGACAGCAGACTTCAACTACCTGAAGCGGGGTTCCAAAGAGGATGGGGCTAGGCTGTTCTCAGTGGTGGCAGATGACAGAACAAGAAGCAGTGGTCTCAAGTTGCAGTGGGGGAGGTCTAGGTTGTATATTAGGAAACACTATTTTACTTGGAGGGTGGCGAAGCACTGGAATGGGTTACCTAGGGAGGTGGTGGAATCTCCATCCTTAGAGATTTTTAAGGCCCGGCTTGACAAAGCCCTGGCTGGGATGATTTAGTTGGTGTTGGTCCTGCTTTGAGCAGGGGATTGGACTAGATGACCTCCTGAGGTCTCTTCCAACCCTAATATTCTATGATTCTATGAATACAGATCCCAGTTAAACAAGCTACTGAAGAATATGCATAACTTTAATGCAAGAATGATGAGTTATAATTAGAGCTGGTGAATTTTTTTTAGTGAATAAGCCAAAAAATGCATTTTTCAGGGTACCAAAACCACTATCAAATTTGACACAAATTTGCTGAATAATTTTTTCTACATTTTTTTTGGAGAGTCAGGGTAGGAGGTGAATGGTGATGGTGCATCCCTTATGAGCTTTAGCCCAGTGGTTGGGGCTCTTAACTGAGATGTTAGAGACTGGAGTTCAATTCCCCCCCTTTGTCTGATATGGAAAAGGGGTTTGAATTAGGGTCTTCCACATCCCCGGTGAGTGCCTCAACCACCAGGCTAACACTTATTGGGGAGGCACTACCACTACCTCCTTCCATCAAGAGTGCTACTATAATATAAATAGTATTAATATTGGTGCATAGCCCCAGTGAAAACAGTGGGACCAGTCATATGATTAGTTACACATGTAGAAACATGTATTGTCTATCCCATCTCTGACAGGTATTTGTCTAACATGTTCTTTGAAACCTCCAGTGATGGAGATTCCACAGCCTCCTTTGGTAATTTGTTCCAGTACTTAACTATCCTGATAGGAAGTTTTTCCTAATGTCTAACCTAAATCTTCCTTGCTGCAATTTAAGCCCATAACTTCTTGTCTTGTCTTCTGTAGTTAAGGAGAACAATTTATTACCCTCCTCTTTATAACAGCCTTTTACATATATACACAAATGTTATCATGTCCTTCTCTCCCCCAGTTTTCTTTTCTCCAGACTAAACAAATCCGAGTTTTTCAATCATTCTTTGTAGGTCATGTTTTCTAGACCTTGAATAATTTTTGTCTCTGGACTTCCTCCAGTTTCTCCACACCTTTCCCAAAGTGTGGTGCCCAGAACTGGATACAGTACTCTAGGTGAGGTCTTATCAGTGCTGAGTAGAGTGGAAGAATTACTTCTTGTGTCTTGCTCACAACATTCCTGCTAATACATCCCACAATGATGTTCGCTGTTTTTGCAATAGTATTACACTGTTGACCCATATTTAGTTTGTGATCCACTATAACTCCCAGATCCTTTTCTGCAGTACTCTATCCTAGGCAGTTGCTTCCTACTTTGTATTTGTGCAATTGGTTATTTCTTCCCAAGGGTAGTACTTTGCATTTGTCCACACTGAATTTCATCCTATTTTCTTCAGATCATTTCTCCTGTTTGTCAAGATCATTTTGAATTCTAATTCTGTCCTCCAAAGTACTCCCAACTCTTCCCTGCCTGGTATTGTGCGCAAACTTTTTAAGTGTAGTCTCTATGCCATTATCCAAATCATTTATGTACTTCAGCACCATACAGAACTGGGATCATATTTCCTTCCTGCATCATGTAGTGTCATGACTATCCTCAAGGAAGGGACTATGACCCCAATTCTACAATCAGTTCTGTGGAGGCAAACTCCTGCACCTATTTGGAACTCCACTGAGTTCAGTGAAACTCTACATGGGCAAAGGGATCCACCTATTGGGATCTCAGTGCGAAACTGGGCATTAGTGCAGTTCTTTTTGGATGGTGCCATACATATCAATGGCATTATAACCACATAGTAAATAGTAAATATTTATTATTATTCTTTTGGGCAGACATCTTACAATATGGAAGGTTCTATAAGTTAATGATTAAACAGCATTGTGGATAGTTTTCCAAACAAAATTTATTCCGAACTCTTATCTTAATTAATATTTTATTGTCATTTTAACACCTTAGTCTTAATTCATACACTGAAGTAAATAATGAGGTAAATTTGGAAGAGATTGTAAGAACTGTGAACAAAACCATGTAAAAGCTTGATCCCACAGCAGCTGCACTCTCATAACTCTAAAATAAATTTAATGTCAAGTTTTCAATGTGCAGTGATTGAAGGATTGGGACCTAATTGTTTGCAAGTTCTGAAAATGTGCTTCATTAGGATAAAAGATGTAACAGTACTGAAGCACCTTGACAATAGTTGCACACCTATCATTTAGCAGAAACCCTTCATTCTGTACCACATTGTTGCCATATACCTTTAATATGTCACAAAAACATTACGTTTAGTAGAAACAGCCTTTGTTTGGAAGCCACCTGTCATTAAAATCATAGGGAGAAGTAATTAAATTTAAAAGAAACTGCGTACCTCTAAACAAAGATATATATGGTATGTATGTGAACGTGTATTGAATCCTTAAAGCAATGCTCGAATAAGACCAAGATTTGAAAAATGGCTTTTTTACCCCAAAGGTTAGATTGCTACCAGTGAACTGGAAAAAGAAATGTTTTCAATACAAAACTTTTTATTTGCACCAGATCCTTGCATCAGACATCCTAATTTACATTTTGGAATCACTTTCTGTTCTGATTACAAGCTCCTGCAGAGCTGTCAAGGTTCCTCCCCCACTCTGAACTCTAGGGTACAGATGTGGGGACCTGCATGAAAAACCTCCTAAGCTTATCTTTACCAGCTTAGGTCAAAACTTCCCCAAGGTACAAAATATTCCACCCTTTTGTCCTTGGATTGGCCGCTACCACCACCAAACAAATACTGGTTACTGGGGAAGAGCTGTTTGGACACGTCTTTCCCCCCAAAATACTTCCCAAAAACCTTGCACCCTACTTCCTGGACAAGGTTTGGTAAAAAGCCTCACCAATTTGCCTAGGTGACTACAGACCCAGACCCTTGGATCTTAAGAACAATGAACAATCCTCCCAACACTTGCACCCTCCCTTTCCTGGGAAATGTTGGATAAAAAGCCTCACCAATTTGCATAGGTGACCACAGACCCAAACCCCTGGATCTGAGAACAATGAAAAAGCATTCAGTTTTCTTACAAGAAGACTTTTAATAAAAATAGAATTAGAAATAAGAAATCCCCCCTGTAAAATCAGGATGGTAAATACCTTACAGGGTAATTAGATTCAAAACATAGAGAACCCCTCTAGGCAAAAACCTTAAGTTACAAAAAAGATACACAGACAGAAATAGTTATTCTATTCAGCACAATTCTTTTCTCAGCCATTTAAAGAAATCATAATCTAACACATACCTAGCTAGATTACTTACTAAAAGTTCTAAGGCTTCATTCCCGGTCTATCCCCGGCAAAGACAAAATGTAGACAGACCCACAAACCCTTTGTTTCTCTCCCTCCTCCCAGCTTTTGAAAGTATCTTGTCTCCTCATTGGTCATTTTGGTCAGGTGCCAGCGAGGTTACCTTTAGCTTCTTAACCCTTTACAGGTGAGAGGAGATTTCCTCTGGCCAGGAGGGATTTTAAAGGGGTTTACCCTTCCCTTTCTATTTATGACACGCCCCCCAAATCTCAGCTAGGGTGAAACACTGGCTGGGATTTCTTCCTGGAGCTCTAGGAAAAACAGAGTTAATAAGACACATGCATCTCTAAATATGCTACCAAGTACATAAAGACTAACAATATTTTCCACATCTCAAGGACGATTTTAACCAGTTGAGTCTGGGAAACTTTCACGTGAGAGTGCATCAGCCACTTTGTTAGAAGCTCCTGAGATGTGTTGGATGTCGAAATCAAAATCTTGGAGAGCTAAACTCCACCGAAGAAGTTTTTTGTTATTTTCTTTGACGGTGTGAAGCCACTTCAGTGCAGCATGGTCGGTTTGCAGGTGGAAACGCCGTCCCCAAACATATGGGCGTAGCTTTTCCAGAGCGTAGACAATGGCGTAACATTCTTTTTCAGTGATTGACCAGTTGCTTTCCCTCTCAGACAGTTTTTTGCTGAGGAACACTACAGGGTGGAATTCTTGATCAGGTCCTTTCTGCATTAAAACTGCTCCCACACCACGCTCGGACGCATCTGTGGTTACTAGGAACTGTTTGTCAAAGTCTGGGGCCCTTAGTACAGGGTCAGACATGAGGGTCGCTTTTAGCTTGTTAAAGGCCTTCTGACACTTTTCGGTCCACCGAACAGCATTTGGCTGTTTCTTTTTGGTTAGGTCTGTCAGTGGGGCGGCGATTTGGCTGTAGTGCGGTACAAATCGTCTGTAATAACCGGCCAAGCCTAAGAAGGATTGAACCTGTTTCTTTGACTTTGGGACAGGCCACTTTTGGATAGCATCCACTTTGGCCTGTAGGGGGCTGATAGTTCCTTGACCCACCTGGTGTCCAAGGTAAGTCACTCTGTTTAGGCCTATTTGACACTTCTTAGCCTTAACAGTTAGTCCTGCCTCCCTTATGCGCTCAAGGACTTTTGTAGATGTTCCAGGTGGTCTGCCCAGGAATCCGAAAATATGGCCACATCGTCAAGGTAGGCGACTGCATATTCTCCTAATCCCGCTAGGAGACCATCTACAAGTCTTTGGAAGGTGGCGGGTGCATTTCGCAGCCCGAAAGGGAGTACATTAAATTCATACAGCCCGAGATGTGTGGTGAAGGCTGACCTTTCCTTGGCAGATTCATCTAGCGGTACCTGCCAGTACCCCTTGGTTAAGTCCAAGGTAGAGATGAACTGGGCCCGTCCCAGTTTCTCTAATAGTTCATCTGTGCGTGGCATTGGATAGTTGTCTGGGCGAGTTACAGCATTTAGCTTACGGTAGTCCACGCAAAAACGTATTTCCCCATCTGGTTTGGGAACTAGAACCACTGGAGATGCCCATGCACTTTCAGAGGGGCGGATTACACCCATCTGTAACATATCCCGGATCTCCCATTCTATAGCAGTTCTTGCTTGAGGAGACACCCGGTAAGGTTGGACTCTAATTGGGCGAGCATTACCTGTGTCAATGGAGTGATATGCCCGTTCAGTCAGTCCTGGGGTGGCTGAGAACGTTGGCGCGTAGCTAGTGCACAGCTCCTGGATCTGCTGTCGCTGCATACGCCCAAGGGTCATGGAGAGGTTCACCTCTTCCACACCACCAGCACATTTCCCTTCGTAGTAGACACCTTCAGGCCACTCAGCGTCGTCTCCTCCCTGGGCTGTAAACTGACAAACCTTTAATTCTCTGGAATAAAAGGGCTTTAGAGAATTAATATGGTACACCTTAGGCTTTCGGTTGGAGGTGGGGAATGCTATGAGATAATTAACAGCTCCCAGGCGCTCCTGGACCGTGAACGGCCCTTCCCACGATGCTTCCATTTTATGGGCCTGGAGCGCCTTTAAGACCATGACCTGGTCCCCTACTTTGAAGGAACGCTCTCTGGCATGTTTATCATACCAGGCTTTTTGCTCTTTTTGAGCATCCTGTAAGTTTTCTTTAGCAAGGGCTAAAGAGGTTCGGAGGGTGTTTTGTAGGTTGGTTACAAAGTCCAGAATGTTAGTTCCTGGTGAAGGTGTAAATCCCTCCCATTGCTGCTTCACCAACTGCAATGGCCCCTTAACCTCACGGCCATATACAAGTTCAAATGGGGAAAACCCTAAACTGGGGTGTGGTACAGCTCTGTAGGCAAAGAGCAACTGCTGCAACACTAGGTCCCAATCATTGGAGTGCTCATTTACGAATTTACGTATCATGGCCCCCAAAGTTCCATTAAACTTCTCCACCATGCCATTTGTTTGATGGTGGTAAGGAGTGGCAACCAAGTGATTTACCCCATGAGCTTCCCAAAGGTTTTTCATAGTTCCTGCCAGGAAATTAGTCCCTGCATCTGTGAGGATGTCGGAGGGCCAACCTACCCTGGCAAAAATGTCTGCTAGTGCCTGGCACACACTTTTAGCCCTGGTGTTGCTTAGAGCTACTGCTTCCGGCCATCGGGTGGCAAAATCCATGAAAGTCAGTATGTACTGCTTTCCTCTGGGTGTCTTTTTTGGAAAAGGACCCAGAATATCCACAGCTACTCGCTGAAATGGAACTTCAATGATGGGGAGTGGCTGGAGAGGGGCTTTGACCTGGTCTTGGGGCTTTCCCACTCTTTGGCACACCTCACAAGACTGGACATAAGTAGAAACATCCTTGCCCATTCCCTCCCAGTGGAATGACCCCCCCAAACGGTCTTTGGTCCTGTTCACCCCAGCATGGCCACTAGGGTGATCATGGGCTAAGCTCAAGAGCTTGGCCCGGTATTTAGTTGGAACTACCAACTGTCTCTGAGGATGCCAGTCTTCCTGGTGTCCACCAGAAAGAGTTTCCTTGTATAAAAGTCCTCTTTCTACAACAAACCTGGATCGATTAGAAGAGCTGAGAGGCGGTGGGTTGCTCCGTGCCGCCGTCCAAGCTCTCTGGAGGCTTTCATCTGCTTCCTGTTCGGTCTGGAACTGTTCCCTTGATGCTGGAGACATCAGTTCCTCATTGGATTGTGGACCTAGGCTTGGTCCCTCTGGAAGCGATATAGGGGATGGAGCTGTTTCTGTTGACTGTGAACCGCTCTCCGCTGGTGCACTATGTTGGGGTTCAGGCTCCGGCTGAGCCTCTTGTGTCGGGTTATCGGCTGCTGCCAGTTCAGGGTCGGTGGGGCCCTCTGGTGTTGAGGTTGCAAGTACTGGATTCAGTGCTGGCAATGGGTCTGGTGTTGGTTGTTCGGCTGGTTCCGGTTCTGGGACTGGTTCCGTCTGGGTCTCTGGGACTGGATCCACTACTGCTGTTGCAGACATTGGTCTGGGGTCCGGGTCCATCACCTCTGACCGGGTCCTGATAGAAGTTTTCGGAACAGAGCTAGGCCTCACGGCTTGTTTAGCCTGGCTGCGGGTGACCGTTCCCACCCTCTTGGCCTGCTTCACATGATTGGCCAAGTCTTCCCCCAACAGCATGGGGATGGGATAATCATCATAGACTGCAAAAGTCCACGTTCCGGACCAGCCCTTGTACTGGACAGGCAACTTGGCTGTAGGCAAATTGAAAGAGTTGGACTTGAAGGGTTGAATCGTCACTTGGATCTCTGGGTTGATTAAATTGGGGTCCACTAAGGAAGCATGGATAGCTGACACTTGTGCTCCGGTGTCCCTCCACGCGGTGACCTTCTTCCCGCCCACACTCACAGTTTCCCTCCGCTCCAAGGGTATCTGGGAGGTATCTGGGCCTGTGGACCTCTGGTGTGATTCCGGTGCAATGAACTGTAATCTGTTGGGGTTCTTGGGGCAGTTGGCCTTTACATGCCCCAGCTCGTTACATTTAAAACATCGTCCAGCTGATGGGTCACTGGGGCGAGGAGGGTTGCTGGAGAACGGGGTGGTGGGACGATAAGGGGTCTGGAGGGTTCTTTGGGAGGTAGGTGGGGCTTTGGGCCGCCCCCGGTAATAGGGTGTGGTCTGGGGTTGTCCCTTCTGGTCTCCGCTCCAACTGCGACCAGTTTTTTTCTTCTCTGCCACCTCCACCCATCTGGCTCCAATCTCTCCTGCCTCGATTACAGTTTTGGGCTTCCCATCTAGGATGTATCTTTCTATTTCCTCAGGAACACCCTCTAAGAACTGTTCCATTTGCATTAGGAAGGGCACATCTACTGGAGATTCAACACTTGCTCCTGATATCCAGGCATCCCAATGTTTCACAATGTGGTAGGCATGTCGGGTAAATGACACGTCTGGTTTCCACCTTAGGGCTCTGAACCTCCGACGAGAATGCTCGGGTGTTATCCCCATTCTGACTCTCGCCTTGGATTTAAACAGTTCATACTTGTTCATGTGTTCTTTAGGCATTTCAGCTGCCACCTCAGCTAAGGGTCCACTGAGCTGTGGCCTCAGCTCTACCATGTATTGGTCAGTAGAGATGTTGTACCCAAGGCAGGCCCTTTCGAAGTTTTCTAGGAAGGCCTCAGTATCATCGCCTGCCTTGTAGGTGGGGAACTTTCTGGGATGGGAAGTGGTACTTGGAGAAGGATTGCTAGGGTTTGTTGGGATATTCTGCTGAGCCTTTATCTTCTCTATCTCCTCCACATACTTCCTCTCTTTTTCCTTCTCCTCCAGTTCTTTGTCCCTTGCTTCCATAGCTCTCCTGTGAGCAGCCGCTTGGTGTTGTTCTGCCTCTTTCGCTGCCTCCCTTTCTTGTTCCTTCTCCTCCTTCTTCAGCCGCATGAGTTCTATCTGTCTTTCATGTTCCCTTTGTCTTTCCTCAGCCTGAAATCTGGCTAATTCCAGCTGTAGTCGAGCCGCGGATTTGGTCATTCTAACCTCTCTGTTTTTAACTAACTTTACACCCAAAGTTTAGAAATAACCAAACAAAAGTTGGCTGTAAAATTTTGCTGTGCTGGAATAGAATACCTATTCTCTGATAGTGATTGTCAGCCTACAGAAAAAGACAATTCCCTTGTCTCTGCTCTGGGCCCAAATCAAAGCAAAAAACTTCCAACTACTTGGAAACCTGTTTACCCAGCCCAAAGAAAAAACAAGTTTCCTTTTTAAACTTGTGCTCCTTGTAAAAACTCAAAATCCAAAAAAAAAACCCCTGCCACTTTTGTCTCCAGGCAAATGGGTAGAACACCCCCCCTTCTATTTACTTTTAGGGAAAAAAAAACTCTGGGTTGGAAGACTGTGAATTTCCCTGCAGGAGTTAAGTACCCTGCCTCCAGGCAAAGAAAACCTGCAATTCACAAAGATAATCCCCTTTTGTCTCTGCTTGGCCACAAAGCAGAGAAAAAACCAAGCTGCTTTCAGTTTCAGCTGCTTCTGGACTTCCTTTCCAAAGGAAAGAGAAAAAAAATCTCCTTTTTAAAAATCTGTATTTCTAGTTCAAAAAAATCTCAACTGGATCTCAAAATGATTTCAGGTTAATCCCACCACTCTGCCACCATGTCAAGGTTCCTCCCCCACTCTGAACTCTAGGGTACAGATGTGGGGACCTGCATGAAAAACCTCCTAAGCTTATCTTTACCAGCTTAGGTCAAAACTTCCCCAAGGTACAAAATATTCCACCCTTTTGTCCTTGGATTGGCCGCTACCACCACCAAACAAATACTGGTTACTGGGGAAGAGCTGTTTGGACACGTCTTTCCCCCCAAAATACTTCCCAAAAACCTTGCACCCTACTTCCTGGACAAGGTTTGGTAAAAAGCCTCACCAATTTGCCTAGGTGACTACAGACCCAGACCCTTGGATCTTAAGAACAATGAACAATCCTCCCAACACTTGCACCCTCCCTTTCCTGGGAAATGTTGGATAAAAAGCCTCACCAATTTGCATAGGTGACCACAGACCCAAACCCCTGGATCTGAGAACAATGAAAAAGCATTCAGTTTTCTTACAAGAAGACTTTTAATAAAAATAGAATTAGAAATAAGAAATCCCCCCTGTAAAATCAGGATGGTAAATACCTTACAGGGTAATTAGATTCAAAACATAGAGAACCCCTCTAGGCAAAAACCTTAAGTTACAAAAAAGATACACAGACAGAAATAGTTATTCTATTCAGCACAATTCTTTTCTCAGCCATTTAAAGAAATCATAATCTAACACATACCTAGCTAGATTACTTACTAAAAGTTCTAAGGCTTCATTCCTGGTCTATCCCCGGCAAAGACAAAATGTAGACAGACACACAAACCCTTTGTTTCTCTCCCTCCTCCCAGCTTTTGAAAGTATCTTGTCTCCTCATTGGTCATTTTGGTCAGGTGCCAGCGAGGTTACCTTTAGCTTCTTAACCCTTTACAGGTGAGAGGAGATTTCCTCTGGCCAGGAGGGATTTTAAAGGGGTTTACCCTTCCCTTTCTATTTATGACAAGAGCAGTGAAAAAAATCTAGCATTAGAAAATACAATAATATAAATATCTTGCCAAATTAATTAATACAGCTCTGAGGCCCCCTCCCTTCCCATTAATTTGGCTGAGAACATATACCATCCATGTTGAGATTTATGTACTGGGAACGAACCATGGGGTTATTCCAACAACTTGCCAAAATTCTGAAACCAAAAGTCTATCCACGATAAAGCAGCACTGCTGTTGTTTAAATGCCATTCGTAGTCAACAAGCAAGCTACCAAAGTACTAATGTATTCGGGTTCAATACTCTCACTCTACAGCAAGTGTGTTAACATATAAAACAACAGGAACTTATCCACTGGGAAATTCACTAGTCCAATAAAACACATAAAGCATGATAGTTATTTCAGGAAAGCTATTTTTGCACTTGAGACCCTAGTGGGCTGTGTAGGCTGCCCTAATACTTTGGTATAAGAGGAACACACTGAAAGATTTTAATTGGCGTGTGATTTCTACACTGTGCCCAGTGGAACAGTATTATCTCTATGTACTGTTTCAGTTCATTATACAGATTATATTATTGTTAAAGGGAGACTGTCACTTTAAACTTTTGAAATTGGCTTGCTTGACTAATTTTTAAAAAAGATGAGTCCCCGAGAGAGCTCCTTTTTAAAAAGTATGTCTTGAATTATTATTTTTTAATACAAAATCCATTTTATAGAAAGGTCTGCACGGGTATTTCTCTTTCCATGTTTTGTTAAGGTTTTTAATGGCTTTTTCAGCAAGGAAAAATGGGCAGGTCAGAGAACACCACAACCAGATGTTCTCAGCATTGCCTCTCCTTTTGGGCACACCTCAGCTGGACTCCTCAGCAGTATTGTCAGGGCTCTCAAACTCTGAATTTCCCCCCAAGACTAGGAGCCAGGTCAGTAGGGTGCAAGGAATGCCTCCTTTGTGTTATATCCTCACCTGAAGCCTGCCACTTCTCTCTGGATCCGTGAAGGGCTCTCTTGATGGAAGATGTGGGCTCCCCATCTCTCCCTCAGGTCTCTATTGCTCCTTGTCCCACTGCTTGGGTTAAGAGGCATGTGAAGGGGGGCACAATGAATTACTTAAATACCCCAAGAAATATGTTATTAGTGACACCTATAGACAATTGGGAAATTCGTATTCTATCAACCCTCAGTCTGTGTGAAACCCTACTGAAGTCAGTAGAGCTCCTTGTAAGATTTGGACTTTGTTTTCAACCTTGTCTGCTCTTGAGAGGAACAAACACTTTATTTGTTGTTGTATGCAAAGAATAGAATATAACTGTGCAATGCTTGCTACCTCTCATCAACTAGACAGTTTCTGTTGTTCAGGTGGGTGGTGATTCTAACAGTCTGTGGAATGAAGAAAAATATCCCACATAGATAAAATGCTGTTTTAAGATCAGAGAGCCTTTATCTGCAGTCATTAAATTAGGTGAATCCCTTTTTGGTTTTGTTATGATTCAGTGTTAGGAAGTCTGAAATGCTGGAGCTATTCTTTGAGCATCATGGCAGCCACCAGCAACAACATTTGTCTCTAGTAGGATTCTCCACCCTGCCCAAGTATACTGACAGTTTACTCACTGCAGTGTTTACTGAGCTAGGTTGTGTTAGTGAATCATCTTTTCTGCCTCCATTTTCTTCCTTTTCCTCACCACAAGATTTAAGTCAAATCCCACAGTTATACTATCAGGCACTGGAGATTATGCTGGCCAATATTTTCTCATTGATTCATTGTGCTCCCCTGGTCTATTTGACTCATCATCTGTAAACTCTCCTATTATACTTGGATTTAAGATCCTTGGCCTATTTCTTTAAGTGTTTGTACAATGCTGAACACAATGGGGACTTTATTCATTAATGGGGCTTCCGTGTGGTACCATAATACACATAATAATTATATTTATAATACAGGAGTTTTAAGAGCAATATGGCTTACTCTGAGGGTATACATGCTGTTTCTTTAAGTTTGTAGCAATAAGCCAAACAGCATGGAGTTGGCAAAGGTTCTAGGCAGAATCATAGAATTGTAGGACTGGAAGGGACCTTGAGAGGTCATCTGGTCCTGTCCCCTGCACTCGTGGCAGGACTAAGTATTATCTAGACCAGTGTTTCCCAAACTTGTTCTGCTACTTGTGCAGGGAAAGCCCCTGACTGGCCGGGCTGGTTTGTTTACCTGCTGTGTCTGCAGGTTTGGTTGATCGTGGCTCCAAGTGGCCGCGGTTCGCTGCTCCAGGCCACTGGGAGCCGCTGGAAGCAGTGGCAAGTATGTCCCTTGGCCTGCGCCGCTTCCAGCAGCTCCCATTGGCCTGGAGCAGTGAACCGCGGCCATTGGGAGCCACGATCAGCCGAACCTGTAGACGTAGTAGGTAAACAAACTGGCCCGGCCCGCCAGGGGCTTTCCCTGCACAAGCAGCGGAACAAGTTTGCGAACCACTGATCTAGACCATCCTTGACAGGTGTTTATCTGCTCTATAGTGGAGCAGAAGGACAGATATAGAGATGCTTTCAGAGTAATATTTTCCTTATTACTAATAATCACCCTTACTTGGTGGTAGAAAGCATCTATTTCTTGGATTCATTACAAAAACCATTGCCCCATGACAAGTGGGGATATTGTCATAGCAGTTGAACTGAGGTGTAGGTATCCCTAGATAAAATGGTAACGGTGAAAGGAGACCGGGATAATGAGGAAGTAGAAAAAGAGCTGCTGGCAGCAAATGGAGCCTGTTTCCTCTAAGATAGAATCACAGAAGTGTAGGACTGGAAGGGACCTCAGTAGGTCTTCGAGTCCATTCCTCTGCACTCATGGCAGGACTAAGTAATAACGAGTCAAATCTATCGGGTAGGCTAAATCTATCCTTGCAGCTGTATCGCTTGGTGCAGGGATGGAGGTAGGGGAACTTGTGCCAGCCTCCCAAGTCTTGTTCTTGGACCCACTCACACTCGCTGCTGAAAAGACACTTATAAAAAGTCAAGGAAGTAGAAAAAATGTATACACTTTTCTTGCAGCATTAACTCATCATACAAAGGTCATGTGCCTCCAGAAGGTTCATGACCCACATCAGCCAAGAGTTTTTTTAACTGCCTTGCCAGAGATTGCAGAATCTTTATCTTACACTCAATGCATGACATTGGTATTTCTCCAGCAGTTCCCCTTGGGTAACTAAGCTGGTGCAAAGAGGAAACAGGATCTGTTTGCTGCCAGCAGCTCTTCTACTTCCTCATTATCCCCGTCTCCAATCACCTCTACCACTTTATCCAAGGACACGTACACCTCAGTTCAACTGCTACCACAGTATCTTTGCTTGTGTAATTGGTTCAGTTCCCAGCACTCTCCTAACTTGTGCTCTAGCTGCCATGGCATTTATGGATGTTGCTGGAGTATAGGGATGCCATGCCCATCCCTACTCCCTCCTTGATTCTGGCACCCTCCTTCACAAGTCTCCGTGCCCTCAGTGTACTTCAGTTTCCTTAGGTGTAGGAGGGGAAATTGGAGGAGGCCTGGAACTGTTCTTTGGCTGCCAGAGAGGCCACCTGCACCAGGGGCATTCCGCGGGATTCTGTTGCCTCTTTGCACCAGCTTAGCTACCTCAGGGGAACTGCTGGAGAAACACCAATGTCATGCATTAAGTGTAAGATAAAGATTCTGCAATCTGTAGCAAGGCAGTTGAAGAACTTCTTGACTGCTGTGGGCCATGAATCTTGAGGAGGCAGATGACCTTTGTATGATGAGTTAATGCTGCAAGAAAAGTGTATACATTTTTTCTACTTCCTTGACTTTTTATAAGTGTCTTTTGAGCAGCGAGTGTGAGTGGGCGCAAGAACAAGAGCACCATAACTGCTCAGTTCCCATAACCCCTCTACCTAACCTGTGTGCTTACTCCTGTTGGCCTCTTCAGCAGCATTCAGATTAGGCCTCTCTAGTTCTAAATGCATGGGAAGGAACTATGGAGATGTATCCAGAAGTGAAAAACCCTCTGGCAATTAGATCTTAGTTCTCCCGAGACCCTCCCTTCCAAGGGGCAGAGAGCGCACTCTGAGGGAAGGTATATTAGAAATGGAAAAGGTACCGAGAAGGGTAACAAAAATGATTAGGGTTATGGAACAGCTTCCGCATGAGGAGAGATTGAAAAGACTGGGATTGTTTAGCTTGGAAAAGAGACGGCTAAAGAAGGATATGATAGAGATCTGTAAAATCATGCCTGTTGTGTAGAAAGTGAATAAGGAAATGTTATTTACCCCTTCACATAACGTAAGAACCAGGAGTCACCTAATTAAATTAATAGGCAGCAGGTTTAAAACTAGCAAAAGGAAATACTACTTCACACAATGCAGTCAGCCTGTGGAACTCATTGCCAGGGGATGTTGTAAAGGCCAAAAGTATAACAAGATTAAAAAAAGAACTAGATAAGTTCATGGAGGATAGGTACATCAATGGCTATTAGTAGGGCTCCTTGTCTGTCATGGAGGTCGCAGAAGTCATGGATTCTGTGAGTTTCTGCGACCTCTTTGACTTCTGCAGGGGCCAGTGTGGCTGACCCCAGGGCTGCCCAAGCAGCTGGCTCTAGGGCCAGCTGCTCAGGTGGCCCCTGGGCAGCCACACCAGCTGCTGCAGGAGTGGCTCTGGGGACAACCACACCAGCTGCTACTCTGGTGGCCCCCGGCAGTGGTCCCCAGGCTGCCAGAGCAGCCAGGGTCTGCGTCCCTGAGTGGGCAGCCGGAGCAGCCGTGGTCCGCTGGTGCTGGTAGCAGGCGGCCGGAACAGCTGTGGTCCGTGGCCCCAGGCAGTGGTCCCTGGCAAGAGCAGCTGCATTCTGTGGCCCTGAGCAGCGGTTCCCAGCTGACCGGAGCAGCCGTGGTCTACTGGCTCCGGCAGCAGTCCCTGACCAGAGCAGCCACGGTTCGCGGCTCCTGGCAGCTGGTGCCTCTGGCCCTGGGTACCCCTCCAGCAGTGGCACTCCGGGTTCCTCCCCAGATGGCCCCACCAGCAGCGGCTCCCCACGCCCTTCAGTGCCCCCCTCCAAGATTTAATCACAGGTATTTTTAGTATAAGTCATGGACAGGTCACAGGCCATGTTTTTTGTTTGTTTATTTTTGTTTATTGCCCCATATCTGTCCATGACTTTTACTATAAATACCTGTAACTAAATCATAGCCTTAGCTATTAGCCAAGAAGATCAGGATTGCATGATCTGGGTGTCTCTAAGTCTCTGACTGTCAGATGCTGGGACTGGACAACAGGGGATGGATCACTCAATAATTGCCCTGTTATGTACATTCTCTCTGCAGCATCTGGCAGTGGACACTGTTAGAAGACAGGATTCTTGGCTAGATAGACCATTGGTCTGACCCAGTATGGCTATTCTTTTGTTCTTAATTTAGCTGCTCAGGAGCTGACAGTAGTTTCTGTGAAGAGAAGAGCAGGGCAGAAGGAACTGCTGGAATTAATACATTTTTCCCAGGCAGGAGGAGGGAGCAGGCAAGGCCCTGAGTTGCTATGCTTGTCATGGGCTCAGAGGCTTCACATCCTTTCCCCAACTATACAGCCTTAAAATTTAGTAGGAAAATGTAATTTAGGCTTGTGAAATTGCCCTAAATGAAACAGCGAAACTTTTTGAAACTTTTTAGGGAAATGTCACTAAAAATGTCAACCAGGTTTGCACAGATAGCTGTATGCAGGTTTCACACTCTGATGCTCTGATAATATACTGTGATGCTTTAATGTGGCTTACTCTGGGGGTATATATGCTGTTTCAGTAAATCTGTAGCAGAAAACTAAGCACGATAGCGTGATGCTCCAATAACACTAGAAAAACACACAGCATTACTATTTAGAGTGTAAGTGTTCATGACATCACTGAAAGTTTTTAAAATAGCCTGTATAACATTTCCACTGTCTCATTTTTTTCCCAGGCTAGTTGACATAGAAATATGGCAAACCATCTCTTGGTCTTGGCCCATTTTCAATTTATCTATAATTTTTTTCTCCCTATTTGATTACCAAATTTGAATTCTAAATATGTAACTGCATATAAAGGCTACAAAAATGAAAAATATAATAAAGCCTGAGGAGTAAACAACATGGTTAAAATGAAAAAATAATTTTAACAAGATGTTCTTTGAGGGCACAGGTTTTTTTTCATTAATACACCATGGAATTCAAAGTCTCCTTTGCTGCCTAAGTATTATGAATGTTATGAATACTTTTTGTGAATGTCAGAAGTAATTTGTACTTTAGCTCATGCTCTTTTCATATCTACATTTATTAATATTCCTGGCTTTTGGGGACTGGTCAATAGAAATTTCAGGGTCTCTAATATTTTTGATGAATTAATCCTACCTATAATAATATGGCATCCAACGTTTGTCAATCAACACTAAGTTCTTCCTTCCCTGATTGAAATGAAATCTCTTTGCTTATCTCTTATTATCTCCTGTTCTTAGTCTTATTAAATCTTCACTATAATCAAAATATTTAAGTTATGTGAAGGAAAAGCTTTAAAAAACAAATGAAGTTTTGGATCAGGAAATTGATAGGGCCATATAGAAAGGAACTGTGTTCACTTCTGGGGTAGCCTTACCATAGTGGGGCCTCTGGCAGGAGCAAGGGGACAAACTGCTAGGAGTAGGGGATCAAACTTATCAATCGTCTTTCCTGTCAGCTCTCATTCTGGTAGAGAAAGACCAAGCTGGCCTGTGGGTCTGAGACCTTACATGGAATCTTCCTGAAATGTGGGGCTCACTAGACTGGAACCCCGAGTTGCTGCTTCATTTGTTTGTGCTTAAGATGTCCATCCCTGTGTGTGTTGCATTAGGGAATACAGTTCTGGTCACCTCAGGCCTGGTTTACACACAAAGCTGCACTGCTTTTACTGAAATTGTATTTTTAAAATGATTTAGTAAAATCCCTATGTGGACACTTAATTCAATTTCAATCAGGTTTATAACTATTCACCATGAATAGAATTTGGTATGAATTTTGTCCCTTTTTGATTAGTAAATAGTTTGCAAGCTGTTAGCTGTAAGTATTAATCAAATTGTTTGGATCAATTATGGTCAGCCTATGGGTTGTTTATCAGCTGGTTGTTTTAATAATTTGCTGTTGGCTAGATTTTCAAAAGAGTGCATCACTATGATGGGGTGTACCAGGCCCTTTGCTAGAGGCTCTGTGGTCCTACCACTTTGTGCCCCCGGAAAGGAACAGTGAAGATGGGTCTTCCTGGACTGCCTAGAGAGGCTGCAGGGAAGCAGCCAATCAGAGCCCAGCAGGCTCAGATAAAAGGAGCTGCAGGGCCTGAGAAGGTCACTTTCTACCTTGCACCAGAGAAGTAAGGAATGTTATTTCTTGCTGGTCACAGGAGCTTGGGAGAGAACCAGAAGGTGGGTTCTGGTGATATGTTGCATTCAGTGAGAAGGAAGAGCCTCTGAGAACTTCAGCCCTAATATAATGGGTGAAAGGAAAGGGGCTATGTGGGAAAAGGCCCAGGGAATAGCAACAGCAAACTGTCAGTTGTATGTTGCTGCTGTTTATAGGGTCTTTGGGTTGGGACCCAGAGTAGTGGGCAGGCCTGGGTTCTCCCACTGGGGATAAGCAAAGTAGCCTAAACCCCAGAAGGGGACTTAACTTGAGAGATGACCTGAGAGGAGAGCTGGGGCAGTGAGAACCTGTGAAAATAAAGAGTCTCTGGGGGCAGAACTTAGCTAAAGGAGCAAAGAGTTCTGCAGGGCCCAGGAATAGGAGTAAAGAGCAGGAAACTTCAACAAGTGATGGACTGCAAGAGGGACTCCAGGGAAAGCAGCCTGGGAGTCAGTGCTTTATAACAGGGTAGGGAAGGACTTAAAGTTAGACCAGAAAGGGCTGAGACCTAAGCCCAGAAAGCAGCCTGAAGAGTAAGCCAAAAGGAAGAGAACAATCATTTGTGTGGATGTTTGTTTAGGCACTCATGAGAGGTGTGTTCCCTATTACTACCACACACAATTGGGGCCAATTTTTCTAAAGAAATCAGGATCCAGTATAGACTTTGTTCAGGTGTCTATATAGGAGCGGAGATCTCTTGAAAATACACTCTAATTGTGAGGGCTGAGCACTTTTGAAAATGTAGCCCAATGTGTGGAATGATTGCTTAGTCACATGGTGGTGTTTCTGCTTCCTAATTAGATGACTGAAATGTCCTCAAACAGAATAGCCAGTAATGCATAATGCATGTCCATTATGAATTTTTTTGATAAATTAACATTTGTTTCAAAATTTGGAACACTTGGGTTTCACTGGTGTTTTCATAAATATCTAGTAGTAGCTTTATGGATTGTGTATAATATGACTGTATGAGTCATAAAAAACCAAATATGGCACTTATTATTCATCTTTTTCTTTTTTGGTGGAGGGGTAGGTTTTAATTTTTGTTACCATTTGCAACACAGACCCCCCCCCCCTTTTTTTTTTAAAGTTAAGGTTGAAATCGTGTTTCAATGGAGTCCAGCTAACACTCAAAACAATATTACAGTTTTAATTACATAAATTCTACAGGTTAAGAAAATAACCCACATTAGAATGGCTGGAAATGTACAATTAAGGGATAAAACTATTTCCTCATAGCCATATTTCTCACTTTCTCCTTAATCATTGCCTATCCAGATTTAACTTTTCTTCGTCACATTTGCAAAAATATATCCAAAAGTTAACAAACATTTTAAAGGAGATTGTTGGAAAGGATCTCTTGAATAGAAAGTAGAACTTAAATTTATTAGCAATTATGATGAGCTTGCTACATATTTTTGCAAATTTTAATGTGCAAAGTTAACTTTGAGTGAGTGGGAAAGTTGGGTGAGTGAAAGAGGATTACGTATAGGCTTGCAAGGATTAGATTTATTATAAATGTTGATTTCACCATACACACAAACCCACAAAGATTTCCATAGATAGACAAAGTAAGAAGAATGCTGCATGAGAACTTATGAGAACTTGATTAAGGATATTGATTGTGTATATTTCAACATGTGAGGGTGACAATATGCTTTTATCAGTTATAGAGCTTTAACTGTTTTTGAATGTCAGTGCTCAGTGTCATTAATTGTCTGACACCCCATGTGTGACCCCCCCCCCCATTTCCTGCAACGGTGAAAATTCAAAATTGATAAAATGCTTAACCCATACTTTTGTACAGCTGTGAAAATGTAAATTGATAAATAAAAATACTTAAAAATAAACAGATATGATCCATCAAAGTGAGAGAGAGAGAGTCACTCTGCCAAGCCTAACAATATGACAGTGGGGAAAGGATCAGTCCCTTAACTATTTCCACTACTACATAATGGTAACCAGTTCTAGATGCACATGCTATATTGCCGTGTACAGTTTTGACCCACTTTGAACATGTGTCAAATTAATTAATCTCACAGCAGAGTTTAAATTTGTCAGAGGATTTAATTTGCTAAAAAATATAAAAACCCACAATGGGAAAAATTTTTGCTATATGTTCTAGATACAAAAGGCCCAAAACTGTGCCCTAGAGCAGGTGGGTTTTTTAGTGTGCATTCATTTCATGTGGGATAGCTTTACTCTTTTAAATATTTATTATTTAATCCCAAAAAGTAATAATAGTTATGTTCTAACTTTTCTCTGGCTGTGTTCCCTCTGCAGGGTAATTACTTGTGATGAATGCTTGAGGGCACACTATTCCCAGGCTGAATCTCTCTGGCTAGAGAGAAAATGATCAAGATGGTTCTTACCTTTCTGTATTCCAGTCCCAAAGCTATTGTGGAAATATTATTATACTGTAAGCAAAGGCATAAGAGACTTTCAAGTGTCAACCTTTAATTACAAGATTAACAGTTTCCTATCTAGAAAAAATAAGTATCCTGTCACTTTCAGTTGTTTTATCAGTGTTTTATTTATTCACTTAGCTAACTAAATGTAGCTGCATAGGACATTTACAATAAAGGCGGTAGCTGTAATTTTCTCAAACTGCTTTTGAAAATCTACAGTGTAGGTTGGGAGTGATTCATCTACCAAAGTATTTATTCAGTCTGAATAAGCAGTCTGAAAATACAAAGTCAATATATAAAACAGAAGGGTATAGTGTATTGGGAATACTTTCACCGGAGGTCAAAGTTGGGGAAGAAAAGCAGTGGAATTCTGCTCAAGTTCAACTTGCCACATCTCCAACCCACTGGTGGATCCTTTTTTGGCCCCTTTCCTTTTCACTGGAGAGTGCTGCACCCATTTCACACACAGTGACGGCTCATTTTTAGCCCTCGGGTACCATCAGCAATGATGGATGAAAATATGAAAAGGAAGAAGTTGGTATGGATTAGTGTCTCTCTAGCAAAGTGGTAGAAGTCCCATCACTGGAGTCACTTATATTTCAACTTAACAATGCACCGAATGAAGAATATACTGTACTGGCCTTGCACTGGCTGGGCAATGGACTAGGTGTCTTTTTAATTTCTGACTTCTAGAATATCCAACTAAAAGGATACACACTAGCTTTATGTCTCGACTAAAATGATTTACACACTTTTTTGACATTTAATATGACACTTAGGTTTCATGGTGAGCATACCAATGCCATGAATGAGGCAGTTCACACTTCTTTCAGAGCTACTAGGCCAAATTCTGGTCTCACTTTCATTAGTGTAAATCCAGTGTAAAAAAACCCACAAAAATATATCTAAGATTTTATTCCGGATCGTGATTCTTTATCTGCTCCTCATGGAAATTTTACATCTGAGATTTCACAGAGTGGGGACAGAGTCCTATATGTCTGAGTCATCTACAGTTGTCTCGTTGTTGACAGTGTCAGTCAACTTTTAAAATTAACTCAGTTTGAGATTTTTTTTTTTCCATTTAAATCATTGGTATTAATGCAAATGGTAAGTATACCCTAAATTATCTCAGCTAATATGTACTAAAGGATCAAAAATGAAAAAATACTTTCACAGATCAGTTTTAAAAGGTAAAAATGTCTAACTATATTGCAAATATTTGTTATACATTTACAGGGCACACCTCTCCAGTGTGTCTGGCACAATTTATGTGGTTTGCAGTAGGCATAGATAAACATTAGCCAGATATACCAGGCCACACTGTGCTCCATAAATCTGTGCATGGAGGGTAAGCTCCCTATGCAGAAAGGATGGTCAGCAGCATCTCTGCTCTACAAGGGAGCCAGAGCACCCCAGCCAGTAGACTTAGTTATACAAATACACAGGATGGACTTTTGTCCTCCAGGGATCTCAAATAGCACATGCCTAGCACTACAACACACAAATGTAACTCTGATCTCATTCAGTACTTTCTCCACAAAACACATGGCACTTGCCTCAACTATCCTGTCAGTGCTGAATATTTGCAAATTTTGCTGAGATTGTAGTTAAGGTTTTGAATTGTATTATAAGGGAGATGACTGTGTAGTGTGTTTCCTTATCTACTGGAGGCAGAAGGAAATTCTGGAGATACAGAGTCTGTCACTGTCTGTGGAAACAAGCTGTGTGGGCAATAGGGTATGATTAATGCATTAACTTGACATTTCTCTGCTTTTTTAGGGTTAGATTTTAATGAGAAATTGCATATTTTTGTTAGCAGATTCGCCACTTCATTCTAAAGTCCCTTCAGAACTTTTGGGTATCTGTCATCTGGGCACGGTGCTATTTAACTTTTCGGTTTATTCCAGCACCTTCTCTTTTAATGCATGAATCTTCAACATTGCCTTGTCTTTCATACCTGAAAATGGCATTGTAGTTCTGTGGTAGAAAACTCTTCAAAATCATCTGTGCAGAAAAACTGATGCAAAGAAGTCATTTTAATTATTTTAAGGTAATTTTATCTTCTTCACTTGTTCCTTTCACCCCTTTGTGGTCCAGCAGATCCACTAATTTTCTCAGGCTACCTGCTTCTGATATACCCAAATAATTTCTTATTTGTTTTTATTTCTCTGCATATTTTTTTCATTGAATCCCCTCTCAGCCATCCTAATTCCCACATGACGTTTACCTGCCTAGTTTGCTTTTTCAATTAGCTTTACTTGGACTGGATTTTCATGGTTTTTGGAAGGATCCCTGTTTGGCTTATACCATTTAACCATGACATTTCCTTCTTTTGTGTAGTAATATGCAAACCTCTGGGACTCCATTATGGCAACCTTATGTAGCACTGGAACTGTGATGGAGTATCACACACTTTATTATTTCTAGTAAAAGATCTATTAAAAAGATCAGCTCTGTAAAATTATAGTGTTGAAGCCTATATTTCAGGAACTGGATCCTAGGTAGTAACAAGGAAAATTTGTCTAGAATTTAACAAGTGAGTCTCTGAAGCCTAGGGAGTGAGGTGGGCTTCAGAGCCTGAGCTCCAGCCCAAGCCACAACTTCCAAGCACTGTCTAAATAGCTGTTTACAGAGCACCAGTCTGAGCCCTGCTAGCCGAAATCTGTCCATCTGGGGTTGGGAGTCTTGCTTCTGTGGGCTGTCTAGATGTACCCTCGAGCTCCTTTTTATTGTTCTTTAACTTTATATTGGATTTACACCACATTTTCACTAGATGGCACTGTACTAAACACTATATCAAATGTAGGTGTCTTGCATGGCTGTGCAAAGAACGGTCAACATTCTTTTTCTAATGGCTTTTATGAAAACAATAGTTGCCAAAATAACTTATCAGCAAGCTTATTATTAATGCTAATACGTTATCAGATTTACCATAGGTTAGAATAGAATCACATGGCGTATGATAGGTATACAGTGTTGTACCCCTGTCAATCCCAGGATATTAGAGAGACGAGGTGGGTGAGGAAATATCTTTTATTGGATCAACTTCTGTTGGAGATAGAGACAATCTTTAGAAGTACATAGAGCTCTTCCTCAGGACGCTGCGTGTTGCTTGAAAGCTTCTCTCTCTCTCCAACAGAAGCGGGTCCAATAAAAGGTATTACCTCACCCACCTTGTGTCCCTGATGGCCCTCAGTTACCATTACTAGAGATGACCACTTCAAAGCAGAAAGTGAGAGGAATTTTACAACATCCCATATAACCAACCCCTTACAATTCATTAGGTGAAACCTTATTTTAAGGGTGCTGCGTACATTACATATATATACTATTTTAAAATACATTAATAAAGCTTTTCATTTGGAAATGGATCTTAATTCTTTAGCTCACATACTGTATGCAAAAACTTAACTGATCACTCTGGAGTATTAAATTCAAATTCACCTCTATGCCTTCATGTACAAATATAACAATTACCTCATTCCGTTCCATATAACTAGTACATTTAATAAGCCTTAAATATGCATTCTCATGCCAACAGGTCCTTCAGCAAAGGCAGTCTGCACATTTCAAAACTCAAAAGCAATTTTGGTAAATGACCTGTAACCTAAGTTGGTGCATGCCTCTGGAAATCACTAAGTCTAGTCTTCAGACAGATCACAGAGCCAAAGCTAAATATCCTTTCAGACAGACGTGCTCTGAGGAAAGTGACTTCAGTGTGACTCATAATCTGTGCGCGATATTATAGTCTTTGACGTGTGCGTGTGTATAAATTATTCACATTCTTTTTATTGACATGTAACTACCAGTCTATTTCACCATCATACTGCTGTGTATGTATATATTCCACTAAAACTACCCAGTACAGATATCCTCAACAAATCTGTTAGCAACAGTTTGGGGAATTATATTTGAAACTGATTGTACTGGAATTTTTATCTCCTTCCCCTTTATTATTTATTTAACTTTGCTAATGAAGTTGTGCCTGTTTCCAGGACCACAGCTTGGATATGCACTCTGATACTACAGTGATGAACAATATAAATACTTGAAGAGATCAATTATTCAAAACTTTCCTTTCACCATCAATACCATATCTTATATGCCCTCACATTTTGAAAGCTGTATGATATTTCATTTCTAGGTGAAGAACAAGAAAATGTCTCACAATTTAAACAAACGTAGATAAAAATCTTCTTTAATTACCAGAACAAACATAGATGTTCTTTAGATAATATAACTTCTTTTACAGCCAATGGGCCAGATCCTCAGCTGGTTTAAATGGGCTGTAATGATGTTATGCTTTTTTTACATCAGCTGAAGTTCTGGTCCATTCTAGTGGGAATGTTCGGTCCAGAGAAATACTGATTATGGATCACATAGGGGGCCAGAATTTCAGAAGAGCACAGGGCCAGGTATTCAAGAACTCAGCATCTGCAAGTGACACTGGATTTTCCAAAGAGATTGGCACCCAGGAACTCCAATTGTGATACTTATGGTCAGATTTTAAAAATAACTCAGCATATTGGGTGTTGAGTTCTTTTGAAAATCTGGCCACTTATTTTGGTCCCTAAATGGTAACTGATCTCTCTTGAAAATCTGGCCCATGGTGTATCGACATCCAAAAAGAAAAATATTATAAGTGCTAAGAGCCTAATACAGCACCCATTGATGCTATGGAAATTTGGACTGGCTACTAAAAATATAAGTAGAGACTTGACTGTAAGTTTAAATTTTAGTTAAACACCAATCCCATTTGGCAGAACAGGTCTGTCCCTTCTAGAATCAGATCTGCACACAAGATGTGCAGAAAATCAAGGCAACAGAACTTCTCCTATATCCTGATCACATGACCTACCAAAATTTTGAGGTTATTTTAATGGATTCAGATTTCAAGGCCAGAAGGGACACCTGTAGTCATCTGCTTTGCATAACACAGTCCTTAGGACAAAATTTCTGCTTGAACTATAGCTCCAGTATAGCATCCAATCTTGACGTTAAAATTGCCAATGATGGAGAATCCACCGCAAACCTGGGTAAATTGTTTCAGTGGTTAATTAGCCTAACTTTTAAAAATGTATGCCTTATGTCCAGTCTGAATTTGTCTAGGTTCAGCTTCTAATGATTGGACTATGTTATACATTTCTCTACTAGATTGAAGAGCCATTATTAAATATTTGTTCCCCCTGTAGGTATTTATAGACTGGACTCAAGTCACTCCTTAACAGTCTAATAAGCTAAGTTGATTGAGCTTCTTGAGTCTATCCTTTAATCATTCTTGTGGTTCTTCTCTGAATACTCTCCAATTTATCAACATCATCTTTGAACTGAGGACACCAGAACTGCACACAGTATTCCTGTTCCAGTGACTCCAGTGCCAAATACAGAGATAATATACCTTTTCTCAGCTCCAACTTGATATTCACATTAGCCCCTTTGGACACAGCACTGCACTGGGACCTATGTTTAGGTGATCATCTGCCACGAATCTCAAATCTTTTTCAGAGTCACTACCTTCCAGGATAGAGTCCCCTATGCTGTAAGTTTGGTCTACCTTCTCTGTGTAGGAGCAGGATTTTATAATTGTACTATAAGAATAGAGGTACTAATGTATGTCTTGATTTCATTTTACCAGCCAACCTTTTTGAATAGCAGAAAGGAATAACCCTCTGGGACATTGATAGGAATGCATCTGACAGACTGCCAGTGTCTGTACTGATGTTAAGGCAGGGACAGACCAGAACAATCCTTATGATGGATTATGGTCATCCTTTTGTTTTAGGATAAGTTACAATGTCTACTATGATTTCCTATATGTATTACAAATTAGGCACTCTAGTTAAATATACATTTCATTGTTTTTAAGGTTTAGTAAGTAAAAGACAGGATCTTGTATTGTGTCTATGTTAAGGAGATTCAAAATAAACTGACACTATTTGTATTCTCAAAGCTCTCTGTAAAAAGACTGTTTGTGTGAATGAGGAATGTATGCATCAGGAAGAAATTAGGTGTGAAGGCCATTGTTATAGCCAGATGGTCAAGGAAAAAGGAGTAAAGAAACTTATGGACACCAGAAAATCATCAACGTGCATCCATAATGAAGGAAGGGCAAATTGACAACCCTGAGGTGAAGGCTGGCACCCCTAAAGACAGGACAATTGATTAAATCAGAACCAGGACAGGATAACCCTCTTGGAGGTGTATTGGAATGTTTACATCCGAAGATAACACCAATTAAGAAGTAACCTGTCACAAAAGGACACAGCAAAATCCATAGACTTCAACAGAGAAAAGGAACTATAAGAATAGGGTGCTTTGCCATGGGATTTTGGGTTCGTCTTGCCATGACTCCAGGAGCATCGGATCACGACCGACTGAGCCCAGCTCCCCTCTGTGACCAATCTGGCTGGCCACTAGATTGATCCAGACTGGTAACTATTAAAAACTGGCAGGACTCTGTGTGTGTGAGAGACTGAAAAGCATATGCTAACTGTTGTATTTTCAACAAATATGGTGTATTTGCCTTCTCTTATAAAAGATCCCATGTGTTTTGTATAGCAGAACATCTGTTCCTGGATGTATATATTTACATTTGGCTGCATTAAAACACATGCTGTTTGCTTGTACTCAGTTTACCAAGTGATCCAGATTGCTCTGTACCAGACCTCCCCTCTTAATTATTTACCACTCCTCCAATCATTGTATTATCTGCAAACTTTATCAGTGGTGATTTTATGTTTTCTTGGGCACCAATACAAATGTTAAGGCCAAGAACAGATTCTGCTGGAAACAAACCAGCTCAATGATGATTCCCCATTTTCAATTACATTTTGAGACCTGCTACTTAACTATTTTTTAAACTCATTTCATGTGTGCTCTGTTAATTTGGTATCATTCTAGTTTTTTAATCAAAATATCATGCAGTACCAAGTCAAATGCTGTCAAGAGGTCTAAGTATATTGCATCAACACTTACTTTCATCAACCAAACTTATAATCTCAAAAAAATAAAATAATTCAAATTAGTATGACAAGATTTGTTTTTCATGAGGACAACCCAGGTAATTAATAGTCAGAACATAGGCTTTCTTCTGGAGCTTCCTCTGTGTTCCAAGAGTTATATGCATGGATCTTCAAGGGGGGAGGGGGAAAATCATACCCCTAGTATTTAAAATGGAAACACTGCTGAATTCTGCAGTCTAAGGCCACTTTGCGTAAGCCAGTTTGTGCTGTTCTAAAGGGGCTACAGGTGGCCAGTGGAGAATTCCCCCTGAGCAGGGGAGCTCTCCCCAGTGGAAAGTTAGTACAGGTGCTCTGCTGCTTCCTGCACTATTCCCATTCTTAGTGTATAGGGAAAGGAGGCAGCATGTTGGATGCCTGAATGATGTGAAAGGGGGCATGGTGGAGCAGAATGGAGCCTGTGCAGTTCCACGATTCAAAGTGCAGCCCTTACTTGTGATGGGACCAGGGTGGCTCTGAATTGTGGAGCTGCAACTAGAGCCCTGTGCCCCCACCCTTCGCTCCATCTGAACCAAGTCTAATATTTTCAGTTAGAAGTAACTTAAGTTATGTTTTTTTGTATCTGTTACTGTCAGTTTACCGGAAAAAAAATCAATGATTTTTCAATAAAACAGAATTTAATGGATTTCCAAATCTTGTATGGAGATGTCATTTCTCATATTAAACTTTGTAAGCTGTTGACATTTAGCTTTAGCCTCTCAATTCATGAGCTTTACAAAATTCTTAAATCAGAATCATTAGCTGAAGTATACATCTTCTCTAGTCAACGGTGTGGAGCCCATGTCTGACTTGATCATAGGGGTTTCATTTTCATGATATTTCAATACAGTTTTATCCCAGTTTTGCCTGTCTTCTCTCTGGGACCACCATGTTACACACAAGGAACTGAGCTCAAGTGACTTGCCCAAGGTCACACAGGAAGTATGGGGTGGAATAGGGAATTGAATGTGGATCTCCCACATCCCAAGCCAGTGTCCTAACCACTGAGCCGTCCTGACCCCTGAGCCATCCTTCCTTCTCTCTAGTCAACTATTGTCCTAATAATAAAGGGCTTCCAATAATTTTACCAGGATATTTTCCTTATTCATTACAGGATGTACCTGTTAGTAGCCTTTAATCTTCATCCCTTTGGTCTCACAGGTAGTAACTATAAAACACTGCAAAATGGTCAGGTAAAACAGGGTTTTTTTGCCTCAGAATTTATTTAATGGTAAGCAAACAAGGTATAGTATAGTAAAAATAAGAAGATGAAAGTCAAGTATAAAAATGGTTGTTGTTCTTCCTCCTTGACACAAATCTTCAGTTTGGATAAAAGATGGGAATGAGAAGTATTTAATCACACCTAGGATCGACTTTTAGGTAAGGGCCTGAACTAGAAGTTAAGAGATGTAGGATTAAATCTTGGTCCCCTCTGCACTCAGTAGGAGTTTTGTCATTGACTTAAATGGAGTCACTTCTGTTCTATTGCTTGTTTTTCCCTTCAGAGCTGAAATGGTGTGTTCTGGGCCATACAGCAAATCAGTAGCAAAGCAATCTATGAATCTGGACTAATAATATGTACCCACTGGTACTTCAGTGGATTATTGAGAGGTTAAGTGAACTAGTATTTGCAAATTATATTGATGTCCTCAGAAGTTGAATTATAAATGAAAACAGAAAGCTTAGCCCTCAACTGTGTTACACTGGTTTTATGACATTGTAGCTCCATTGATGATAACTATACAGGCCCTTTATTAATAGTAATATTATAGATATTGTAAAATTGATTAACAAATAAAAACTATTTAGGTAAAGCTATATTCAGCTTTCAACACTAACCATTTTTTGGCCATTAACTTTTCAGAAATTGGTCAATTTCAAAGGCTATCTAAACTGCTTTCATTAAAATAATCAAATTATAGGAACAAGAACTTGGAAATAAGATTTTTGTACAAAGTCCAAATCCTCATCCATGGAGATTGATAGAGTTTAAGGCCAGAAAGGACCAGTAGATCAAGGCTGATATTATGGTAGGGGTCTACCACAGACCCAGGCAGAAGAGGTGGATGAGGCTTTCTTTAAACAACTAATAAAATCATCCAAAGCACAGGACTTGGTGGTGATGGGGGACTTCAGCTACCCAGACATCTGTTGGGCAAACAACACAGCAGGGCACAAATTATCCAACAAATTCTTGGAATGTATTGGACATGTATTTCAGAAGGTGGAGAAAGCTATTAGGGGAGATGTTCTAGATTTGATTTTGACAAATAGGAACGAACTGATTGAGAATTTGAAAGTGGAAGGCAATGTAGGTGAACATGATTATGAAATTGTAAAAGGGAAAACAGCACAATAAAGATAATGGATTTAAAGAAGGCAGACTTTAGCAAACTCAGGAAGTTTTTAGGTAAGATCCCATGGGAAGCAAATCTTAGGGGAAAAACAATTCGAGAGAGTTGGCAGTTTTTCAAAGAGACATTATTAAGGGCACAAGTGCAAACTATCTCACTGCATAGGAAAGACAGGAAGTATGGCAAGAGACCACCCTGGCTTAACAAGGAGATCTTCAATGATCTGAAACCCAAAAAAGTGTCCTACAATAAGTGGAAACTAAGTCAAATTACAAAGGATGAATATAAACAAATAACCCAAGTGTGTAGGGAAAAAATTAGAAAAGCCAAGGCACAAAACAAGATTAAATTAGCTAGAGGCAGAAAGGGTAACAAGAAAACCTTCTATAAACACATTAGAAGCAAGAGGAAGACCAAGGACAGGATAGGCCTCTTACTCGGGGGACATCAATAACAGAAAATGTGGAAATGGCAGAAGTGTTAAATGACTTTTTTGTTTCAGTTTTCACCAAAAAGTTTAGTAGCAATTGGATGTCTAACAGTGAATGCCAGAGAAAATGAGGTAGGATCAGAAGCTAAAATAGGGAAAAAAACAAGTTAAAATTACTTAGACAAGTTAGATGTCTTCAAGTCAGCAGTGCCTGATGAAATTCATCCTAGAATGCTCAAGGAGCTGACTGGGGAAGTATTTGATCCATTAGCTATTATCTTTGAAAAATCATGGAAGATGGGAGAGATTCCAGAGGACTGGAAAAGGACAAATGTAGTGCCAATCTATAAAAAGGGAAATAAGGACAACCTGGGGAATTACAGACCAGCCAGCTTAACTTCCTTACCCAGAAAGATAATGGAGCAAATAATTAAGCAATCAATTTGCAAACACCTAGAACATAATAAAGTGATAAGTAACAAAATGGTAAATGACGGCGTAGGAAGCAGTACTTTAGAAAGAGATCTGGGGGTCATAATGGATCACAAGCTAAATATGAGTCCAAAGGTCTGGGGTTCAGGAACAGGACTTAAACAAGGTCATAATAGGGTGTGGATGAGGCTGAAGTGTGTTGAAACAAGGCTGGGGCAGGCCTAGGCAAGGCACAGGATGGAGGGCAGGCTGGAAGCCCAGGAAGTCTGTAACACTGTGAGGCAGCAAGAGGGTCCTCACCGAGTGGTACTGTTGCACAGATTGACTTGCAGCTCTGGTGGTGAGAGTGAAATACCTGTACCTGGGGGTCATCTGTCCTGGGTCCAGCCCAGGAATAGCGTGCTGCAGCATGCCTGAGGGATGGCTCACTTCAGGCTCTGTGGAAGGAGCGAGTCGTAATTGAGTGAGCGGCTCTGGTCCGGTTGTGGGTATGCCTCACAGGGAGTAGTCCTGCTGGGTCAAATTCTTTTCTCATTTACACTGAGGCAACGCCTTCAGCTTCAGTGGGATGCTATTGGTGTATGCAAGAGGAGATTTGGTCCACTGATTTCAGTGAAAGTATGGGCTTTAGTATCAGACCTTAAATTAACTTTTTGAAGTTTGAGTAGTTTGAGGTGTCCCTTTAGTACCTTTGTAAAGATGTCTGAGTTACAGAGAAGAGGGGCTTCTGACTTCCAAACGCTTGGCAAGGCAAGTTATAGAAATATTTTTCTAAATACATCATTCCAAACTTTTCTATAATTCATAGGGAAGTTATTATGTAGTACACCTAAAATTCTTGGGGCAATAGCTAAATATAACTATAAAGTGTATCATGTTGTTTTGTTTTATATCTGACAGTCAGATGGCAGAAGGTCAAAAAAGTGTAAGAGAGAAAATCTTCAGGAGGGTAAACTAACTGAAAATAACATGAACGTGTATTCATGTGCCCACAGCAAAGAAACGGCAGGGTTTGGGTAACATTTCATCTGAGTTATGATGACTGAGCTGTGCACTTTCTAAACCATTTGTATGGTGTATATCTTACTAAATTCAGGGCCAGATTTTCAGTGGCTGTAACCAGAATAGATGCAGACTTCAATGGATTTACACCAGCTGAGGATCTGGCCCTCTATTTTTAACATGATCATCATATGCAGGTGTTTTATTACTTCTTTATTGTTGGTACAGTTACAGGGGAAACAGTGTAAAATGAACGGGAACTCAATAGTTTGCCCAACTAGAGAAGGGGGGCTACATTGGCAGCTTGCTAGGGGGTCATATAATCACATCTAGTTAGCTGAATGGAGCACAATTTAGGATCTCTCCCTTTATTAAAGTGTGATTTGTGGAGACTGTGGGTGTCAGTGTTCAATCCTTCATCGTATCAGAATGGCCAGATCACACTACATGCTGACACCTGTACTCTGCTGGCTGCATTTCCACAATAAAGATAAAGGTGGCCACAGGCAATTATACCCTTGGTACACTGAAAATAAACCCGAATTGCAACTATTCAGCCAGCACTCCAGATTATAAGAGTTTTCTTTTTCTGCCTAGTGATTGGTGGGTGGATGGGTGAGGCTATATTCATTTGGAAACTAAACTGCTGTTTATTTTTGAGATAACTATAATATTTTCATGTGTTCTCATCTCTGTTTAAGTTACTGTTTTGCCCCCTGAAAGGTTTAATGATATAAAATAACTTAGTGGAGCACAATGAGTTTGTTTTTCCGTTCATACTCCAATTTCTTGCTGTACATATTTGAAAATCACCCCAGGAAGACACTGCAATTTACTAAAATCAATATAATTAGAGAAAAAATGATGTACTGAAAAGATGACAATTCAGAGAACTACTGAACATGATTGAAATGCTTAGTGACCTGCAGAACTTCAGAGAGCAGTGTCTCAACTGCAGTGAAACCTGGCCTTTTGTGATGGAAATCTTACTTTTCAGCTTGGTTCATCTAAACTCTTCTAAATGCCACTTCAAGTTAGCAGCAGTATTAGGAAAAATCTCTATCATGCTTGATGCCATTTCAGATAGCTATTCATGCTGAGAAACATGACACCAAAATGTCAAACTTGCACCTAATTTCTTCACATTATTAACATTTACTTCTGTTGCTAAGGTGAGTGTGCAAATCTGTTATAAAAAGTCCCGTGTGAATAGAGAATTTGTTCTTTTAACAGTTTACTTTGGAGTTGTTTCTTTTAAAAGGATGTTACAGCATTATTGATTATTTACAATCTTATGAACAGTATTTGGTCAAAATCCTGCCCTTTCTATATTAAGCAACAAAGCAAGGAGTTGGGGATTGGTATGTAATCCTATTGCTTCTCTTCTTCTTCACCACAACATTCCTCCTTATGACCCAACTTTGCCATAATGGCTGTAGGAAATCAACCAAATAATGATGGCTAAATTAAAGGGCAAATAAGGATAGCTGTCATGTCCTTTAGTTATATCATTAGTAATAATGAGCAAACATGTATAGACTGGATTGTCTCTTCCCGCCCCAGCCTCCCTTTGTCACTTGGCTTCTTAGATTGTAAATTCTTGGGACAAAAACATATAGACTCATAGATATTAAGGTCAGAAGGGACCATTATGATCATCTAGTCTGACCTCCTGCACAATGCAGGCCACAGAATCTCACCTACCCACTCCTGCAATAAACCTCTCACCTATGTCTAAGCTATTGAAGTCCTCAAATCATGGTTTAAAGACTTCAAGGAGCAGAGAATCCTCCAGCAAGTGACCCATGCCCCATGCTACAGAGAAAGGCGAAAAACCCCCAGGGCCTCTTCGAATCTGCCCTGGAGAAAAATTCCTTCCCGACCCCAAATATGGCGATCAGCTAAACCCTGAGCATGTGGGCAAGATTCACCAGCCAGATACCTAGGAAAGAAGTCTCTGTAGTAACTCAGATCCCACCCCATCTGACATCCCATCATAGGCCATTGGGCCTATTTACCATGAATAGTTAAAGATGAATTAATTGCCAAAATCATGTTATCCCATTGTACCATCTCCTCCATAAACTTATCAAGTTTAATCTTAAAGCCAGATAGGTCTTTTGCCCCCACTGCTCCCCTTGGAAGGCTATTCCAGAACTTCACTCCTCTAATGGTTAGAAAGCTTTGTCTAATTTCAAGTCTAAACTTCCTGATGGCCAGTTTATATCCATTTGTTCTTGTGTGCACATTGGTACTGAGCTTAAATAATTCCTCTCCCTCTCTAGTATTTATCCCTCTGATATATTTATAGAGAGCAATCATATCACCCCTCAACCTTCTTTTAGTTAGGCTAAACAAGCCAAGCTCCTTGAGTCTCCTTTCATAAGACAGGTTTTCCATTCCTCGGATCATCCTAGTATCCCTTCTCTGTACCTGTTCCAGTTTGAATTCGTCCTTCTTAAACATGGGGCACAGCACGTACACAACAGAGACCAAAGACCCTCTGAGCGCTACTAGTATACTAATGTTACATAGTAATGATCCTGAAGGGCACATTTCTGCTTTTCCTCTCGTAAAAAGGTACAGCATATGCTCTTGCGCTAGTGCCTGTGTAACCCACACACCTTCTGGGTGTGGTGTTCTGTCCCGTCTAGTGGCACTGAGACCACTAAGAGAGAGAGAGATAAAATGAGTCTGCTCTGCAGCCTTAGCTAACAAGCGGAGGTCCCAGGTTCGATCACGCCTGCTTTCATTGGCAGTATATGCACAAGAAGTTAAGAGTTTAACTATTTCTCAAATCCTGGAGAGTGTGTTATTCATTCCTCCTAACATTCAAGAGCGTCAGATGCTTGGGGCTCAGCACCAGTCAGGATTCCATTCCATTCCAGGACCAAAAAGATTCCATTACCCTGATCTGATGTATTGCAGATTATTCAGTGAGTAAACTTGGAGTGGTAGAAAGGTAAATGAATTTTATTGCAATGTGTATTTCGAAAAGGTCTGAAATATGATGGCCTGCGTAGTCAGTGGAAATAATGCCTTATGGAAACCTATAACACATCTTCACTGCAACTTGGAGGGGTTTCTGTGCATTATTACCATGTCATGGTGCTGTACTATGGTTAATAGTCTGTTAGAATTTCCATTTTAAACTAATTTGGCCAAATTTTCAGCTGGCATATATCAGTGTAGCTCCATTGACTTCAATGGAATTGTGCTAGCTGAAAATCTGGCTCGTGTTATCAAGGGCAAACTTTCATGGGGTGCTTTGTAAGAGAGTGCCCTGTATTTTCAGGATAGAGGAATGACTTCAAGTATGTTTCATTCTCTTGTGACACTTCTCCTGCAAGAAGTTTTAGTTTTAATCACTCTCATAAAGGGCTATTTAACTACAAAAATAACCTTAGGTGTCTGACAAATTCACAAAGCACACAATCAGATTTATGGAGCACTGCTTGGACTGTAACTCTATTCTTGTTTTCTTTTGCTTGGATTTTTTCCTTGACTGTTATTTCATTGTTTTAATAGCTTTCAGGCAGACCTTAGGATCAGATTATTCAATCATTACATGGCCAAAAATTTCAGTGTTGTTCACATGAGTAAGGCTTTCCATGCAGAATGGGGCTTCTAAGGTTTTTGTTATTTATTCTTCCAAAAAACTATGCCCTAGGCCTTTAAAATCATATACACTGCATCAAGGAGTTTGCAATCTAAGGGCTGGATCCTGCTCCCAGTTTATGTAATGGGAGCAGACTCAAGCCCTTAATTAACTATCAAGCAGCAAGGGACGACAAAGTTACTTGGATATAATGTTAAATTAAAACTTTATGTTAAAATATCAATACCATAGAGCAGTGTTTCCCAAACTTGGGACGCCGCTTGTTCAGGTAAAGCCCCTGGCGGGCCCGGACGGTTTGTTTACCTGACACATCCACAGGTTCGTCCGATCGCGGCTCCCGCTGGCTGTGGTTCACCGCTGCAGGCCAGTGGGGGCTGTGGGAAGCGGCGCGGGCCGAGGGACGTAGGTTTGAGCTAATCAAAGAGCGAGAGACATCTTACAATAGGATCTTTGTCCTCTTTTAAATTCAGTATTATCGAAACAGTTTGCAGCAGCCAACCCATCCATAAACAGTTGACAGGAAAGAAGCAATTTCTATCAATACAAAATTTGTAAAAGGCAGCCAGACCAGCATGAGATATGAGACTTTTAGGTGCCTGAATAATTTTATATTCTTGGTGATATGGGTGAATCTAACATTGGTTTATTAGTAATGCAGAAAGTGATATCTTTGTATACTGTCATTGCACAAAACAAATTGTCAACATTTAAATGGTATTTTGAATCTTGGAAATATAAGAAGTGAGAGATTGTTCCATCTGACTCTATCCAACAAGGGATTGAGTGTCTCCTGCTGAGATGCTTGAAAGATTGGTTCTTGTTGACTCCTGATCTGATTTTGGAAGGTTTATAGTTTTGAGTAACCGATAATTCTTTTGCTTAATGGAAGTTATGAAAGCTGTAACAGCGAGTAGGAGAACAAATAACTGGGTTATTAGGCTTGCTATAATTAAAGGCCTGTTGTATTTGTATGAGTTCTTGTGGAAGTAGTTATGCTAAAGGCTGAGATTTAGCACAATAGAATCATAGAAGATTAAGGTTGGAAGAGACCTTAGGAAGTCATCTAGTTAGGCCTAAGAAGATAACCCCAGGTCACATATTTTGCACACACATTCTGAGAGACAAATGGGTATAGGTATACTATGTGGGTTTGGGAAGAAGGATAAAAGAGTTGGGGTGCAATTGGTGTTCTTGTCCATGCTTCCGGTTCTTCGAGTTTTTCACAGCTCTGAGTGAAGTAGTAGTAATTTAATTTTTAGGTGTAGAGCAGGCCTCAGACAGTTGTCAAAATTATTTTGGGGTCCACGACATTGCCTGGCTTAGCCCAGAATCTACAGGGTGCAAAGATGACTAAAAGATCCAATAGACCCCACATCCTCTGAGCTATGAGTTCATTGCTATGTGTCTTAGAAACACAACACAGAATCTTACCTCAGAATTTAAAATTTATTCCTTGGATACCTCTGCCATCAGGCTTCTGCCCCAGTAATTATTCTTCCTTTTCTCTGGCTCTGTTTCCATTGGCTGTCACCTCCAGGATATTGGTACACCCTGGGGTCCTTTTCTTTTTGGGAACCCCCTTACAGAGTAGCTTTTATTTTCTAACTGCTAGTGTAGGAAGAATGGCTTCTCTCTAGTCTCCAGAATGGCAGGAATACAGCACCTTAACAAGTCTCTTTTTCAAACGTGAGAGAGGAAATTATCTAGTTTACTGAAGGAAAGTTTTATGTGAAGACAGTACTAGAAGAATTGTTTCAGTGAACAATGGACTGAAAATAAGATATTGAATGTATTCAGAAAAGGTTTCTTTTGGCATCCAAGATGGTTATGCAATTATTGATTTTAACATACTAATTTACTTAAAAATAGCTGCATCCCCTGACTCCCCAGCCACCAGGCACGTGCTCTCGGAGTCATGAACTTGAATTGCTTCATCAAACTATTACCAGATGTAATGTTTTCTCATATCTACATTCCCAGAAAGTTGATGGAGGAATTCTCCAGCTTTAAGAGCATTGTATACTATTTGATTTTTTTTTTTTAAATTACTTTTTTGGCACCTTCTTCAAGTAAGACATTTCCTCAATAAATTATTTAAACTTGACTGGAATAATATCTTGGTCCATCTGACATCTCCAAATTTATGCATTTCCTAACTATATGAGCAGCTTGGAGCAGCCAGTATTTACAATTATTTATTAGCTAATACTCTATACAGAACTGATATATCAGGAGATCTTTAGAAATGAGATATATAATCTGAGTGGTCTGCAATGTGCTTATTTATTTAAAAAGCCACAAATGACCTCTGAACACGACTAACACAACAAAATTTAATCTTCCTTATCTACCAGACTCCAGACAGCATACACACTGTGGTCTGCACCAGTTTGTTCCATATTAATGTACCTTACCACCTCTTTTGTATATCAAACCTTAATAATTATATTGCATCTTCTTTGGTCTTTTGTATGTCTTCATAAAAAACAATAAAACATGTAAATAACAAAAGGAAATAACAATCACAATGATTTTTTTAAAGCTACATTTACAATTATGAGGATGATCATCTTTATGAAGTTTATCCAGTTGTAGGGAGGATTTGAATGTTTATGCCATAAAAGATCCTTCTGACTAGTACAATACTCCCTTTCTCTACATTCGTAATAATATTTTATGAGCCCTGACTCCAATCCTCCCAGTCCTCCAAAGTAAAACTAGAGTTTAGAACATTATTCCATATTGATAAATATAATATGTTGCCTATCACAATATCACCTAATGTCTCAATAAGGCTGTTCCAATAACATTGAGAGATAGTTCCCACCCTAATCAAAATATAGTGGGAATTTGGATTTTTCTCAACAATTCCATCCTCAATATTCAACCAAAGCAAGAAGGACCATGGAGATGCAGTGTAATAACAGAGCAAATCTAGTCCATAAAGCTGAATATAAAGTTACTAATGAAAAGAGAAGATGAGATCTATCTGTATCTGGAATCTATGAGAGAGTCTGATTACCTTTTTACTTGATGTGATATAGGTAATGTCATTTTCTGCGTTAAGCCAGTTGATAGACATTAAAAGTTATACAATATGACAAGTACAGAAGACTCCATGAGGAGAAGTAATAGAAATGGGTGAGACATCCAAGGGGAATATAGACAAGACATCTGCTCAAAGATAGAGGGGGTGATATTATAGTACCTCAAGATGAGAGCTAGACTAACTACTTGATGTGAAAAAAATATTTTTCAGAACTGGCCTATATTGTATTCTCAGATTGCGGATCATGATTTTGTATGGATTTATTTGTTATTCCTAAGTGATTAATAACTTTTATTAATATGTTTGGGCCTGTGTTTAAGAACCGTTGATTCCACTTTTGAAATGAATGTTTGAAATTCTCTGTTTGACTACATGATATGGTTTCTGTTCCTTGATTGAACAACAACCTTTATAAGCAAGGGCAGTGTCTAAAGAAGTCATTGGCACATTGAATCTCTCATGGGTTCACTCAGTTTTTGTTGGAAAGTCACTGGCTTTCTCACTCTCTTATTCTCTTCCTTCCCCTAATAGTGTTAAATTTTTGGTAATCATGCCCTTAGAGATGTTGTTATATGTTCTGTTTATCCAAATGGAGAGAAGTTAGATGCTGAAAAATGCCTCTTGTCAGCTGTAGAGCAGTTCTTTTTAGAAGACAGGCATAATCACCAGTAATATCTGTTGGTGCTTGACTATCTCCCTACCACTGAAATCATTTTATTAAGTATAGAACTACTCCCTACAAACAAAACATTACAGGATGCCAAATCCACCCATTACTCACCGTCACACAAACCTAGCTCCATCCATGTAATCAAAAACAAGGAAAATATGCAGAAAAATGATCAATATCTAAACATGTATAGCAGGATTAGGGGCAGGGGTATTGTAAAATGGGAACCTACCCCACCCTAAGTTATCACAATGGGAAAAGAAGCATCCTGTCTTTCACTGCCCTCCGGCATGACCCAGAGGAACATTCTGGGTGTGATTCCCCACCTGTGGGAAGGGGTGGGACACTAGTAACTCCAGGAGACTTCCTTTCCCTCTGATCTACCTAGAGAGGTTATACCAGCAGGGCCTTGCCTCTGGGTCCCCAGAACACTCTGGGATTGTGTTTAAAACTGCAGTCCAATTATCCTCCTTCTTGAGGGGTATCACAGCTGCCTGAGAGAACCCAGGACTGAGTCTGAACATGGAGATTCCAAATCAGCTCACCCTCTCATCATGGTACGTCTTCTCCAGTTGCTGCTCTTACCCATGCCAGATCCATCGTTGAGGTGGAGTGCTCCCCTCCAGTTCCTAGACAGATTCTCAATAAGTAACATACACCTAACTGAGGTAGTAGCCTTAACTTGAACTAAACTGTTAAAAGGGGCACACACACAAAACACCAAATCAAGTACAATAGATGTATCTTTCTCAGGAACACCCTGAAAATGGGGAGAAACTTGCTAACAAGTTTCAAAATGTATTAAGCAGTTGAATAATACACTAAAGCAATCCTTACACTATTACTTACATTGAGATGAAAAGACCTACTAAACGATTACTCTATATGTACACATACAACCCCCCACCCCACTTTAAACAGTAACCGTCTCTTCTGTGAGGTGGGGAAATTTGGCTTTTCAGTTTGATAGTTCCAGAAGGGGTGTGTGATGAGGATAATGTCCTGCCCACCAGGTGAGGGTGTCACTCAGAGTTCCACACAAATTGTCACAGCAGTGTCCAGGCTCCCCTTTTCCTTTTTTGTGCAAGCCCCAAATTATCCCCCTATAACAGAGACCCTGATTTGAAAGGTCACTAGATTTTGTGCCATTTAGTGAATGAAGAACTGTCTTTCAAGCAGGTGAACATACTGGCTGAGTACACGCTGTGGGAAGCAGTCCACTCATGCCTTCCCCCCATAGTCAAGGGCTCAAAATGAGAGAAAAAGAGACAAAGAAAAAAACCTTGTCCTCCTCTGAGCTCCAGACTCCTCTGCCTGCTGCGAGGATGGGGCTGCCATTGTCTGGGCTGTGCACAGCTCAGAGAAGTCTTTGCTTCAGGACTGGACTGGACCGGCCTCCACAGAATGAGCTGAAGTTACCCCGCAGGACTTCTGACCTTCTCCCTGGACTCAGGGGCTGCTAAGCCCCCCCAGGTTAGTGCTAGTCACGTGTAGCCAGACAGCCAGCCTCCCCCCCCTCAGACCAGCATTGCTGGAAACACACGGGAGCCAAAAAAACCACAGGGCACTTAACATGAATTCCAGCACAGCCTTTGAAGCTGAGAGAAGCACAGGTGTGCTGCTACAATGTGCCACTGGGAACATATACAACAATTGGGCTCACAGCAGGCAGAGGCGCTGTGACAGACATGGCTCTTAGCCCCTACTAAAACAGCATGATGCACACACACCAACATCCTAGGTGGGAAAATATTTACCCTAATAAAAGGAATGTCCAGTAGTTGACACTTAATTGTTTCTCTCCCTTGCAAGTGTAAACTACTCTTGCGAGAGCTGGCGTCACCCAGATAGACCAGCCCCAATTTGGCATAAGAAAGGAGAAAGAGAATAAAGGAGTACAGAGGTATAAGTAGAGGACCTACAGCACCATGATTTTTGAGTGCTTTTCACTATCTATCTGCTGGTCAGATAAGTGACAGCCTCCCAAGGCTTCTGCAGCTAAGAGGGTCCCTAAGCCTTGTCCCTTATTCGTCTTTCCGCAGAATTGAGTGACCGATCCTGGCTTGGCACCGCTGGAATCGAGAGATGCAAGGAGGGTAAGAAGCACCCACACCTGCTCTCCTATCTTTAGTGTACACATATTTTGAAATAGAGCTCTATACTTTGTTTTCTTTCTTTGGGATTGTAGCTTCAGTTTTGTACCTTGTTTGTGTGTGTAACATCTCTACACTTAAATAAGTAGGCACTAGCAATTTTGTAACCACATGATTAGAATCTAGTTTAATAAATTTTGGTAACCATTTATGCATAAGCCTGACTTGTTTCTCTGGTTTACTGTAAAGCAGCCAACACAATTAAAGAACCTCAGCCGTTTTGGCTATAAAGCCTGGCCATTAGGTGAGAGTATTAAGAGCCTAGCGTTGAGTTGTGCCGCCTCCACGGGGCAAACTCTTGGGGCACCTGTCAGTCAATCCTGACTGCCCGCTGCAAAGGAGCTCTGAGCTCTAGCAGTTAAAGTCACGGGTGTGGAGAGGCTCTTAGTGCTGCCATTGGGGCACCTGTCAGTCAGTGTTGACTGCCCGCTGCGAAGGAGCTCTGAGCTCTAGCAGTTAAAGTCACGGGTGGTTAGGACCTTGGGGCATCCGTCAGCCTAGCCCGGGCTGCCCGCCGCGAAGGGACAGTGCGTCCTAGCGGTTAAAGTCACGGATGGTATTAACGGGCATAGCTGGCACCTCACCAAACATCCCTGGCCATCGGCTAACATCACGTCTGATGTCAAGGCAGTGTGACAGTGGTGTTACTGGATTCCGAAAGTTTGTCCCCCTCACTGCTGGTTCTTTCCCTTGTTCACAGTGGGTTCCCGCTTTCCTTACTGAACCTCCTCCACTCCACTCCCTGGCTCCTTCCTACACATGTCGCTGTGTCTTTACACAGCTCCCTTCTAGCCTCTCACACTCTTTTTCTTCTCCTGGCTTCTGGCTACAGTCCCCTTACCCCACCCAGTGCTGCTCTCTTCAAGTGTCCTTTCCCCAGCACAGCTGGTGTCTGGGACCTGAGCTGGGGCTCCTTGATTGGCCTGGCTGCTTGGTCAGTCAGACTGACTTTGGATGCCGGTTTGCAGTTCTTTGACTGGCCAGAAGTCCTTTCAGTCCCAGGATCCTTACTCCTCTTTGGCCCTTCCCCTTTGTCCTGGTACAGAGTGAGGGCCAATCAAAAAAACTCCACAAAGTCTTAGAAAGGGGCCAACAGCTGGATAAAATAACAATTTACAATTTGTAAACACATTGAATAATTTCCCCCACTATTTGACCAACTCTACTCGAGATTTCCATGCGCCTGAAGAGGAAGTGAAAGTGATTGAATCTGTCAGACCAGTAATAGTGCAGGAAATTGGACAGACAGAGCTAGCTGTCTAATTTTAGACAACCTTTGCTAACATCTTAAATGATGGATTTAAACCATTGAAAGTATGCGGACAATTCTCTGGCATGTCTGATAAACTGTATTATTCTTGCTCTTGGTTTATTTATGCATGTTTGCCATTCCCAGTATCTTTTTGTTTAATAATAGTAAATAGTTACTTAGGAAAGTCCTTTTGAGTGTGTATCTAAACAGGAAAAAAATATGTGTTCTTAACTCTGGTTTTATGACTTGGGTTAGTTAATTTGGACTAAAATAGGAGCAAAGACATGGCAACTCTGCTTCTATCTCAGGTTAGCAGCTCGAGTTCAAGCCTATAGGGCAGCTATAGGGTTAGCTAATATACGTTAAGAATAGACCTTTTTTGCTGTGTAGACATACCCTAAGAGTATAAGGTAAATTAGCAAGGGCCTTCAAACAGAAAGAGTTATTTTCCTGCTAGCAGTTCACAATAAATAAAGTTTCCTTATGTAGACAAATATAACACCAATTTTTCTTTCTGATTAGTCATATCAATCATATACAAGTAAGCTTCCCACCACAGGCCTTTGTTTAGCTTGTTAAAGTCTGTGCCTTTCTAAAAACTTTCAACCTTCCCTTGTTTGTTTGTTTTTTTAGTGGACTTGTCCAGGCTTAGGTAAAAGGTATTTAGATGGCAATTTTTACTTGATTTGATTCCAGCTGACACGGATTTTGAAAGAGAGAACTATGATCATCTCAGATTGTGATAACGCCTGTCACACTTCCCTGTAGCATGTTGGTCACTGAGGTTACTGCACGACGGGAACATTGTAGGCTTAATTGAAGTCAATTAACCAGTTTCTGTTGGGGATTACTGACACTGGGGTGGCAATTGCTGGGCTAATGAGGCAGTTGGCTCAGTAATTGGGAGGATATATTTGGGAGGAACTGGGAAATAAAATGTGGGGATTCAGAGTGTGAGCTGGGGGAGAGGAGTGTGGAAGTGTCTGTCTGCTTGTATACCTGTGGTTTCTTCTGTTATGTTTTGAAATTGAAGATTAAAAGCATATGTGGTGAAAGGGATCTGGCCTGCTTGTGGCAAGAAGGCCAGAAGAACACACTAGGCAGCGGGACTCACAGGGTAGGTTAAGGGATTCTCTATGACAGGAAGATATTGGAGTTATGTGCAAAGTCTAATAAAGAAGATCAGAATGTGTTCCTCCTTTAAATGTGGATCAAACTAGTCCTGCAATTATAAATCACACTATCAGATTGCCTTTGAGGCTGGTCATCCAGGACAAAACTTGAAGTCTTGACTTAGTTCTTTGTTATCTGAAAGAATCCAATGTGATGTAGAGCTATGACCATGTGCTTTCTTGTCAGTGCTAGGGGCCCCTGAATCTTTCTCTGGCTCCCTGTTAGTGTGGCCTCATTGGGGTTTCAGTTTGTACTCAATCTTGTAATCTGAATTCAGTGGGTCTCTAAGGTACAGTTTGTGCAGATTAGATTGCAGGATCAGAGCATAAGTAAGTGATTTATTCACAACCAGATTCCAATGCCCTTACTCCACCTTATTTATGAGTAGTCCAAATAGCTTCAAGGGGACTACTCCTGAAAAATCAGAGCCTGATTCCTTTGATTGCTACAATGAATAGTACCTTACTCGACAAGTAGCTCCACCAAAGTCATTGGAGATAGTTGTGGAATAAAGTTCTAGTCAATGTAAGAAAAAGGATCAGAATCTGGCTTTCTTATTGTAAGGTCTGTGGGATAGCAACAATGTTTTCATTGTTTTTGTACAGTGCCTTGGACAATGGGGCCCCAATCCTGAATGACATCTTTGACACAATACAAACAAACGAGAGTGAATTTTTGCATTACATAAACCTTATTTTGATTCAGACACAACCTGTTAGTTTCCTTACTACTATGGTACCTGTATTATTAAATTATATTTTGCATTTCTTTTCTAAATAAAGACTGAAAAATCTTACTTTGATTTTAGATTTAGACTTCCTGCCAGCCACTTAATTTGCATAAGTGGGGGTGGCAGATGCACTTTATGTATCAGCACAACCACTTTGTAGCACATTTGGTAAAGCAGTACATGGTGCTGGATCATGCCAATGTTTACAGTAGCATAGTGAACTCATAAAAATAGCTGTGAATTTCAGCAGACACAGAGTGCGAAAAAGCCACTTCTCTTGTATTTTCTGAGGTTGCATTGTGGAGCAATTATTGGTGGTACAGGAACACTTTTGAAATGATCCAGTTTATTTATTTTTGTTTGCAAGAAGAAAAAGAAGGCATAGAAAAAACACAATCGCAGTAGGGCAAATGCAGTACTAACGACAGAAAAATGCAGTATGCTCCTGTGGAAGCAAACACCGCATAATTATCAGTGCAACCTGTGATACAGCATGGCCAGAGGGAGAGTGTTAGAAGGGAGCCTTATTCCCTGTAGAGGGAAGAAAGTTTGCTATAAACTAATTAAAGCACCTGAAGCCAATTAAAGCACCTGAAGCCAGTCACATGATAAACCCCCCCTGCTTCAATCAGACAAGAGGAGGTGTTGAAGCGGAGAGGATTGGTGTCGGAGCAGAGAGCAGTTTGGAGGGAAGCAGAGGAGAGTTTGGAGAAGTGCTGTGGTGGGCTAAGAAGACCAAGACCCTAGGTAAAGGGACACCTGGTTTGTGCAGAGGGAGGGCAGGAATCCCCACAAACTGAAGGGCAGGAGAGGGAAGTATCCCAGGGGAAGGAACCGGCGCTAGTTCTAGTGGTTTACTGCTATCCCTAGGGCCCCTGGGCTGGGACCCGGAGTAGAGGGCGGGCCCGGGTCCCTCCCTCTCCACTCCCCTCCTCTAGGAGACTAGTGGGGCAGATAATACCCCACTTGAGGGGCAAGAAACGGTGCCTTGAACCCCGCCCCCTCCAAGAAGAGAGAGCGCGAGACCCATCATAGTAGTGCCGGCAATTTGCCACAAACCCTAACAGGAAAAATTATGTTATACATACATCGTCCATAAAACAATGGATACCATACCAGTTCCACACCTGACAGCTTCAGAGCCTGGCCCATGTTGTAAAGTTGTCCAACCATAATGTTTCCCTCATTTATGCTGATTGCTCACTGGTGCTGAATCCTGTAAACATCTTTTTTTGAGCTAATGTTGCTAGGCTGCACGGGACCAGAAAACCAGGGAAATGCTGCATCCTCCACTGGATTTGAATGGAAAATATCCATGTGTACCAGGCTATTAAGGCACTCCCTTTTTGGCTTGATTTCTCTTTCTGACATGTTGCTCAAGCACCCAGCTGATGATAATCATGAACCAGTTCTCACAGCCATGACTGGCTAACATCCAGTTAATTGAAAAGTACCCACCCAAAAGCAGTGCCATTTTTCTGAAATGTGATCTTGGCCTGCCCACATGTTAATTTCTTTGGCCATGCAGGAAGGAAGACAAAAGGCAGTGGTTTAATTAGGCCACGACTTGATTAACTTATCTGGGCATTTCTGGCAATAAATTGTATTGGGCAGGTCATCATTCTTTCCTTAACCATTTCCACCTATTTGGAAGGCTGTCAGCCCTCTCCCTTCCCAACCTGTCTTCTTGTAAATCCAAGTACAACTCCTGTTTATCATGTAATCATATCCCCTCTGTAATGAATACCTGCACTGGATATCTGCCACAACTGCTACCTACTAAGCTACAAAATCTTGATCTTACCTCCTTCACCAGGTCCCTGACCTACGGTTGGAAGGTGATAAAGCCAACCTTGCCTAAGACAGTGTCAAGGTTCCTTCCCCACTCCAAGCTCTAGGGTACAGTTGTGGGGACCTGCACGAGAGACTCCCTAAGCTTATTCTTACCAGTTTAGATTTAAAAACTTCCGCAAGGTACAAACTTTGCCTTGTCCTAGAACAGTATGCTGCCACCACCAAGCGTGTTAAACAAAGAACAGGGAAAGAGCCCACTTGGAGATGTCTTCCCCCAAAATATCCCCCCCAAGCCCTACACCCCCTTTCCTGGGGAAGGCTTGATAAGAATCCTCACCAATTGGTACAGGTGAACACAGACCCAGACCCTTGGATCTTAAGAACAATGAAAAAGCAATCAGGTTCTTAAAAGAAGAATTTTAATGAAAGAAAAGATAAAAGGATCACCTCTGTAAAATCAGGATGGTAAATACCTTGCAGGGTAATCAGATTAAAAAACATTCAGAATCCCTCTAGGCAAAACCTGAAGTTACAAAAGACACAAAAACAGGAATATACATTCCATCCAGCACAGCTTATTTTACCAGCCATTAAACAAAAGGAAATCTAACGCATTTCTAGCTAGATTACTTACTAATTTAACAGGAGTTGTAAGGCTGAATTCCTGATCTGTTCCCAGCAAAAGCATCACACAGGCAGACCCTTTGTTGCCCTCCCCCTGTCCAGATTTGAAAGTATCTTGTCCCCTCATTGGTCATTTTGGGTCAGGTGCCAGCGAGGTTATCTTAGCTTCTTAATGCTTTACAGGTGAAAGCGTTTTGCCTCTGGCCAAGAGGGATTGTATAGCACTGTATACAGAAAGGTGGTTACCCTTCCCTTTATATTTATGACAGCCAGTCTTGTGGTAAGGGAAAAATTTCTTCCCAGTCCCAAAGAAAAAAAAAACATGATTAGTGTAAAGCCCATAGCAGATCATGAATACCCTGGTCCTACGCTGATACCATGGGTGGGAAGGTGGGTGCTGGTGGTCTGTGATGAGTGTTCTTATTGAGGTGCACAGGATATTAATGCCCTTTCTCACTAATGTGCCTGGTGGGTCTGTGGCCCCACCTGAACCAGTCATTCTGATTGAGCCAAGGTGGGGACCAGGTATTACTTCCTTTTTCCTCCTATCAGAACACAAGGGCAATGGGGACCATTAAAGAAGCCATTAGTCCTTTACTTTCTGCTAAGCCCAATGGTGTCCAAACTTTTCCAGTCACCCCCCCCATCAGTAATCAAATTTGTCTCTGTCCCCTCCATTACTGCAGAGCTGAGGCTTCCTCAGCAGCAGAGCATGGTAGAGCTGGGGGTGGAATTGGGGATGGGGGAGGAGATGGGGCTAGAGGTGGAGCTTGTCTGGGGGTGAAAAGGTAATGAGGGCAGAGCCTGGTTGGGGGCAGAACAGGAGGTGGAGTGGAGTTGTAGCTGGGGTTGGAGCTGGTCTGGGGGCAGAAAGGGAATGAGGGCAAAGCTGGTCTGGGGTTGGGGGGGGCTGGAATTGTGGTACTCCTTCTCTGCCCCCCATGGCCCTGGCTCCACTGCACACCTTCCTGAATATTCTTCCATGCCTGCTGAGGGGGGCATGCCCCCCACTTTGAGAACCACTGGGCTAGCCAGACAAAATTCCACCACATTCACTTGCAATGAGCATTTGCTTGTTTGTGTTTACTTTCTTTCTAGATAATTGTGGAAGAGGATGGTTTAAACCATAATGTCCTGTATACTGATATAAACATCCCGTATTAGTTAGCCAGAATAACCAGAACAAAATAGAAACTACTTTTAATAAGACAATTAACTAAGCCAAAATCACTGTTCATTAACTGTAACTCACTGTGAACTTGCATTTAAAAACAAAACAAAAACTTGATAAAAGCAAACCAAAACCATCTCTACCTTTGAAACTAGCTGGAGCCATATTCAAAAAAATGTATTTTTATTTATATGGAATTTTAAATTAAATACAAGTTTATTTATTTTTAAAACAAATCTTTAAAATAACTGCCTATGTTAAGGCTTAAACAAAATATAATCTATTTAAATTATTTAAATTAATTTTTTAAAAAAATATTAAGCCATGCATGTTTGTTGCCAAGTTTTAAAGAAAGTCAGACCAATGAATGAATAGAAGTCACTGGCTAAGAACGTGGAACCAGAGTTTGTTGAAGTGCTAAACCAGCTTTTGACATCGATAGATTCTTCTGCAGGTGCAGAGAGAATATTTTCTTCTTTTCAGTTTATTCAAACTAGTTTAGTTCAATAACTAGTTCATGCCAAGTTAAGAACTCATTGGGAGTTGAATTTGCAGGAAATCTTGTTTTCCTTTTGCAATCTATGAATAAAAACAAGGTGTGAGAGGATTAGATCTACTAGTTCTAATATCTTGAAGGGCATAGTGACCAGAAATAATTCACTAACCACAGATAATACTTCATTTGTTTAATAAATCAGCTAGTTTTAAATGCAAAACCTATTTTGATAAACTTTTTTTCTTATGAATCCAGCATGTGTACAGTAGCATTATTTAGCAAAAACAATTTTAAAATGGTGTTTTTGTGTATTTTTAATTGAATTCCAATATCCATACAAATACAGCTTGACATAAATCACTAGTAAAAAGCTAATAATCTAATAAATAAGAAATGTATTATTCACAATTTTCTAACATAATAAAAACATAAAAATTAAGAATCTGAATAAATGTAAATTAAGCTACATAAATGCTTAAATAAATGTGTGTAGATATAGTATATCCTCCTGGATATAAAAAGAAGCACCATATTTAATGTAAAGTCTCAATTTAATTGCAAATTAACATATTTTAATGGTAAGCAACCAGTGAAAATCAACCTTCCTTTAGAAAAATAACTAAGCACAAATGCAAAACAAGATTAAAATAAGTTATTACCTCAAGGTTTCCTGCTTGACGATTTAAATCATTATTAAAATTGGTGATCCATCAGTCCATCCTGGGCTCAATACAGGGGTAACTGGAGGAAATTCTATGGCCTGTGTTATACAAGACTAGAGGATCTAATGGTCTTTTCTAGACTAAAAATCTGAGAATTTATTATAGCATCCACCCTCTCCTCTTTCAGAGCACACATTTTTTTCCAGTGTTAACTTCCTAGCCAAATAAGTGTTGTTATTTTTATAACCCTCTATGATTTATTCATTTCCTGGTGCTTTATACATTTGAATAGTTGTCTGATGTTTGCTATCTTGAGTCGCATCCTGGAAATACTTCAACATATACTGACTTTTATTCAAGTGAATAATCCCATAGCCTTCAATGTGTATAATTGTTTGCAGAATTGGGGCCTTAGACTATAAACTCCATGTCTTCTTGAAGTTCTGAACAAAAGTGGGGCCACTGCTGAAGCTCACCAAATAATTAGTAATAATTACATGATTTTAGTGTGAGTGCTATATAAAATGTCCACGTAATTCTGATTTATTTCTGGCAGGTGAATTGTGCTTCTGTAGTGTTTGAGCTAGTTGAAGATGAGTTTTATAGCTGATGTAAGGTGTTTATCATATAATAGGGTACGGATTTCTCTCTTGGAAGCTTTGCATTTGAGATGGCTGTACTAGTTTACAGAAGTTTCGAGTCTTTTTTAAAAAATAAATCTGGATCCAGTCATGTTTTTGTCTTCTCCCCCATATATAGATGTATTCTAGAAATAGAAACATGCTTCAATATGTAATTCCTCTATTCTCTGGGAAAACGTTATGTGCTACGGTTGAGAACAACAGCCTATGTACATTATAGATTACACCATGCTTTTCTCCTTATTGTATTTAAACACTGACTGGAAGATATTGATGAATGCCTGGATCTCCACTAAATACTTCTTCTCATCATTACCAACCAGTCCATCATTTATTCTTTAGGTCAGGTTGCATGTTCCTATCAAAGATCCATGTCCTAGTCAAGCCTTGATTAAAACCCCATTTAATTCAGTGGAAAGACTTCTGTGGACTTCAATGGGCTTTGTGTCTGGTCCAAAATATCTAGAAAACTCTGTTTCAAGCAGTGTCCTGTGTCTTTCTTTTTCTGTATGGCAGAGTCAAAAAGTTCTAGTACTAAAATAAACACCATGAAAAGAGAAGTATCATATGATCAGTTAAATTCAGTCAGTAACCCAGGACTCAATGCTCCTCTGATTGAAATCAGTGGCAAATGTCCTGTTGACTTCAATGGAAGCAGGATCAGTCTCTATATTAGCTATGGAGGATGAGAAAAGCTGAGTTCAGATGACTTGTTGGTCAAGGATAAAAGGGGAATGTTAATATAAAATGTCTTTTTTAAAATGTTTTAAGTATTTCTAATTGACACTAATGGATGTAGGCTTGTTATACATTATGCAAGAATTGGACACAGCCAGAATATGATTAAAGTTGACTTGGATATGAAACATACTTTCATGGCAAAATGAAGAAGAATCTACTGCAGAGCCACCAGCTGAACTAAATTGTCAATTTCAGGGGTGGGGAATGAGAATCAGAATCTATTAGTAGAAAATACTGAAAGGATCAAATGTAAATGTAGAGAAAATTAGAAAACCCTGACCAAAAAAGGATGTCAACTGCTTAGTACTATACAATTACAGTACTATATATATATAAGTACACATGACTTATGAGGAGACGCTGAGGGACCTGGGATTGTTTAGTCTGCGGAAGAGAAGAATGAGGGGGGGATTTGATAGCTGCTTTCAACTACCTGAAAGGGGGTTCCAAAGAGGATGGATCTAGACTGTTCTCAGTGGTAGCTGATGACAGAACAAGGAGTAATGGTCTCAAGTTGCAATGTGGGGAGGTTTAGGTTGGATATTAGGAAAAACTTTTTCACTCGGAGGGTGGTGAAACACTGGAATGCATTACCTAGGGAGGTGGTGGAATCTCCTTCCTTAGATATTTTTAAGGTCAGGCTTGACAAAGCCCTGGCTGGGATGGTTTAGTTGGGTATTGGTCCTGCTTTGAGCTGGGGGTTGGACTAGATGACCTCCTGAGGTCCCTTCCAACCCTGATATTCTATGATTCTATTTATTACAATGCTTCATTTGTTTCCCTCATTATTGTGCCAATCCAAGGAAGGCCTTAACGGAATTAAGAATGTGGCTATTATAGAGAGCCATGATATAGATTACTGATATAGGTTACTGAAACATGATAGGCAGTACTTTATAAGTAAATATAGTACATCTCCAAATAAAAAGCCTGTTTCCAAATAGAGAAGAATAAAGGTCATGAGTATAGTGGAAATGAATACGCAATATGAATTAGGAGAATGTTTACCATTGTTAATCCATCATCTTAATCTACTTTAATTAATTATATATAGAATCATAGAAGATTAGGGTTGGAAGAGACCTCAGGAGGTCATCTAGTCCAACCCCCTGCTCAAAGCAGGACCAATCCCCAACTAAATCATCCCAGCCAGGGCTTTGTCAAGCCAAGCCTTAAAAAACCTCTAAGGATGGAGATTCCACCACCTCCCTAAGTAACCCATTCCAATGCTTCACCACCCTCCTAATGAATTAGTGTTTCCTAAAATCCAACGTAGACCTCCCCCATTGCAACTTGACACCATTGCTCCTTGTTCTGTCATCTGCCACTACTGAGAACAGCCTAGCTCCATCCTCTTTGGAACCCCCCTTCAGGTAGTTGAAGGCTGCTATCAAATCCCCCCTCACTCTTCTCTTCGGCAGACTAAGCAAGCCCAGTTCCCTCAGCCTCTGCCAATTGCTCCCAGACATTCAGAAAGGCTAGTGGTTTTATTTGTAGTTTTGTTTACACTTCAGTTTAAACAGTGATTTTTATATTAAATGAATGTATTGTGTAGCATACATTTTATCGATTTTGTGTTTTCAAAAATTGCTGGAGTAAACAAGGTGAAAAAAAATATGATGTCCTTTTCTATCCAGTTTTGTAGCTGATACCTAATGAAAGAACAAGACTGTTAAGGGAGGGCAACTCATGGAATTGCTGATGGTGTAGAGAGGAGGGTTTTTAGATTCACGGGTCGCACTTTTCATCTCACTTGAACTGGTGTACATTGGGAGTAAATTTATGAAAGTCTAGGGAATGTGTGTAAAATTTGTATAATGAAAGTAGAAGGAGGCCCAAGGAACTCCTAGAATACCATTTACAATGTGAATTAACTTTTGGATTAGATGGTTTCCATTTAAAATCCAATGTGTTGCAAGCCGCCTAGATTCAAAATGGCAGAAATTGTTAACAGATTATGAAATAAGTAGGAAGGAATAAAGATGAAACTTCCATGTTACTGAAATGTACCTGCTTTCCCAGCATAGATAAGATGGAAAATGGAGGTATTCAGTAACAAAATAAGAATAATGCATTAAAGTATCTCTAATCTTGCAGGTATTCTGCAATTTTTACTTCGATGTAGGTTACTGTAGAATTTGCCATTTGGCCACTCTTTGCTGTAAAATTGTGTACCAGAACCTACAATGTCATACCACATTTTATTTCCTCTCATGGTTCTAAAGTTAACCTTGAAAATGTGAACAGATTGTAAACCAATAGTCACATCAGCCTATATTTTCAGAAAGCCTAAAACAACTACCCATTCATTGTTAGGTTGTCAACCTACATACAATATTTTTAAAGTCCACATTGTTAACAGAGTAGCAGCCATGTTAGTCTGTGTTCGCAAAAAGAAAAGGAGTACTCCTTTTCTTTTTGCGAACATTGTTAACTGTTTCACTGTTAATCGTTTTGGAAGTAAAATTGCAAACTGCTCAACATAATATCTCTAGTGTAACATTTGAGTTTGCTAGTAATGACAAGTTATCACATGTATCAAATCACTGTTAAGAGGTAATCTGCTAGATTTTCTTTGTATCATGGGAATTGCAGAGAACTGTAGTTCACATAAGATCCAAATGGTAGCAGCAGGCATAATTCTTTCATCCTCTGCCAGGATATTTATTTGAAGTACAGAGCCAAAACTAGCACTGTGGCTGAGGTTTTATTTTCATTGAACAATCACTGGAAAGTTCATTCATTACCTCCACATCTTCACTCGGCAGAAAAGCAGTTAACAACTGCTTCTTTGAAAGGACTTTTTACCCAATCATACTGCTTCACATCATTAATCTCAGACTCTGAGAAATGATTCATGAATTTGCTTTGTAATTTTGACATGTGCTCAGTATTCCTTTCACTCCACACAATTTTTAATTTTTATACAGACGTCTCCAAGAAGTTCAAATGAGGTGATTATTTCTATACTCCTTCCTCCCTCTCCCCCCCCCCCGACCATACAGACTGAGCTTTTCTTTGAATGCAGCTAACTTGTCTGTCATTTTCAGAAAGTTTGAATCATATCTCTGCAGTGACAAACTGAGTATATTTAACTTATCAAATGTATCAGACAGGTCTGCCAGAATACACAGTCACTAGTGTATTGCTTCACTGAATTGCTTTCCAGAAATAAAAAGACTTAATTTCTGAGTTCAAACACTTAAACTCAAAATGTTGCCTCTTGACAGCTATTTTACTTCAGTATGGAGAGGAGGTTTTGTTGCTCAGAGCACATCTTCTCTCAAAGTTTTGAATTGAGTGTCCTTGACTTGATAAAATTTGCCAATTTTATAGCCTTTGATAGGGATACATAACTTGAATGTAATTTAGGAGCTAATTGCTTTGCTGTTAGCGCTTCTCTTTAGATAATGCACTGAATCTGCTTGGAAAGCTCTGATTCTAGCTCGGAGGCCATTCTTTTTGCTAGTTGTAGCTGCAGCACCACCGGTATATAGTTGAATAACAGCACTGCTGTTTTTAAGAATCCTCAAAAAGGTTAAAAACTTGTTCCTTAGTAGTATTTGTCAGGATTGGTCAGCACAACACAATACACACAGAAATATTGCTATCACTTAAAAAATTGAGCAAAAGTAGTTACTTCTGCTTCTCCAGCAACATCAAGAGATGTCTATTTTTAAAAATCTTTTCAATTACTTGGTGTGATGGATTTGGACTCTAATAATTTATGAATACTCTGTGCTGGTCAGGTTCCTGCTTTGTTTACTATCTGAATATGAGTCTAAATTAATGTGTGTGTGTGGGGGGGGCGGGAATGGGGGAGGCAGAGGTTCTCTGAGTTTCTTCTTTTACCTTTTGGCCTTCAGGGAGCCCCAGCTACTTTTTGACATCCCGTGGATTGGGATGGGGGAATTTGCCCTGACATATATAGCTGGTATTTGTATCTTTAATTAGAGATGGAAGGAGCATGTTTCTCATGTGACTAATGTCAAATTGCTAAGATGGAGTCTGGTATTCCAAGATGATGACAAGGAGGTGATTCACGTCAAAGGGAGTGCAAACATGATGGCAGATGTTCTCTCTCAAAAGGAGGTGTGAGAACTTCCCTATGGTGCTCAGGAGGTACTCCTGTTCCATTCATCTTCAATGGGGGGGAGGGGGGTGTTATTGAAGGATTTGGAGCTGCTCTCTAACAGTTTATTAATACTGTAAATTGACCTAGTTTGTGAGATGTTTTATGGACCACTACATTGATTTAACAGAACTGTGTGCTTTCTGAAAAAGAAAAAGCAGGAAAGGCAAGAATGGCAAAGATAAGCCACCTTTTTGCAAATGCTTGAGAGTTGTTAAGGGACAATGCCAGGACTATTAACTTTAAAGATTTTGTCTCCTCTCCAGCTAACCTACAAAACTGGTTTGAAACTGGTAAAGAAAAGGCCCAGGAAAACAGGAGATCAAAAGAACTTAAAAAGTAATAGCAAATTTTTTTAAAGTACATCAGAAGCAGGAAGACTGCTGAACAATCAGTGGGGCCACTGGACAATCGAAACACTAAAGAAGCACTCAAGGACAAAAGACCATTGTGGAGAAACTAAATGAATTCTATGCATCAGTCTTCATGGCTGAGGATGTGAGGGAGATTCCCAAACCTGACCCATTCTTTTTAGGTAACAAATCTGAGGAACTGTCCCAGATTGAGGTGTCATTAGAGGAGGTTTTGGAACAAATTGATAAACTAAATAGTAATAAGTCACTAGGTCCAGATGGTATTTACCCAAGAGTTCTGAATGAACTCAAATGGGAAATTGCAGAACTACTAACTGTAGTCTGTAACGTATCATTTAAATAAGCTTCTGTATCAAATGACTGGAGAATAGCTAATTTGATGCCAATTTTTAAAAAAGGCTCCAGAGGTGATCCTGGAAATTACAGGCTGGTAAGCCTGACTTCAATACCAGGCAAACTTGTTGAAACTATAGTAAAAAAACAGAATTGTCAGACACACAGATTAACATAATTTTTTGGTGTCACTACCCTCTGTTTGTCAGAAGGTGGAGATGGATGGCAAGAGAGAGAGATCACTTGATCATTACCTGTTAGGTTCACACCTTCTGGGGCACCTGGGATTGGCCACTGTCAGTAGACAGGATACTGGGTTGGATGGACCTTTGGTCTGACCCAGTATGGCCATTTTTATCTTATGTTATTAAAAGTCAACATGTTTTTTGTAAAGGGAAATCATGCCTCACCAATCTACTAGAATTCTTTGAGGGGGTCAACAAGCATGTGGATAAGGGGGATCCAGTGGATATAGTGTACTGAGATTTTCAGAAAGCTGTTGACACAGTCCCTCACCAAAGGCTCTTAAACAAAGTAAGCTGTTTAAGAGGGATAAGAGGGAAGGTCCTCTCATGGATTGGTAACTGGTTAAAAGATAGGAAACAAAGGGTTTAGGAGTAAATGGTCAGTTTTCAGAATGGAGAAAGGTAAATAGTGGTGTTCCCTAGGGGTCTGTATTGGGACCAGTCCTATTCAACATATTCATAAATGATCTGGAAAAAGGGGTAAACAGTGAGGTGACAAAATTTGCAGATGATACCAAACTACTCAAGATAGTTAAGTCCCAGGCAAACTGCAAAGAGCTACAAAAGGATCTCACAAAACTGGGTGACTGGGAAACAAAATGGCAGATGAAATTCAAAGCTGATAAATGCAAAGTAATGCACATTGGAAAACATAATCCCAACTATCCATATAAAATGATGGGGTCTAAATTAGCTGTTACCACTCAAAAAAGAGATCTTGGAGTCGTGGATAGTTCTCTGAAATCATCGACTCCATGTGCAGCAGCAGTTAAAAAAGTGAACAGAATGTTGGGACTCATTAAGAAAGGGATAGATAATAAGACAGAAAATATCATTGCATTTAAGCCGCGGCAGCTTTTTAACATTGCTAGTGAAGACATGCCCTGAGAAATATAAGACAGAGGGAGCCCCAGGAAGTAGAATGTTGGGAGTGCTTGATTGCTGAGAAAGGCCTGGTACAAGTCAGGAGAGAGGAGAATTGGGCAAAGAAATAGGAGAAATATTTGCTTCTGTGGTGAGTCTCAAAGTAGGGACAAAGCTCCAGGGAGGAAGCACTGGGATGTTGGTATTCAGCTGAGCAGAAGAGTATTGGGGAAGACTTGTGAAGAACTAAACTCCAGCTTGGGAAGGGTGGAAGTTGTTTAAGTTTGCACTTTTTGATTTGGGATCTGTTGGAGAACTCCAGGGGGAATCCTGTGAGCCACGGCCCTGAAGAAAGGATAAAGCCTGAGACTTTGGGATGTCTGAGACGAACACAGGTATGCAGGGAGCCCAGGGAGGGGATGGTGGACAGGCTGATTTATGGAGAAGCTCAGGGCAGAAGCAGGGAATCTGAATCGAGAGACCTTAACTGCTTGTTAAAGGGTCCCTTTGCTGGAACTCAGAGAAGGACAGCCTTGGTTCCCCCACTGTCCACTGGAAAAGGTTATAGGCAGACCTTGGAAACCAGTGATTGAAGGGTTATTGAGTCAGGACTTGGGCCAAAGACTTGGTTTGAGGTCTCGGGACTATTGTTTGTTGGACTTCTGGTCTCTTATTATGTCAACCCTTTTCTCTCTGATTGCTATATTCCTGTGGATAAATAATACTTTCTTTTGAAACCACTATCCAGTTTCACTACATTTACCTACTGTTCTTAGCTTCCTGAGGGAAGTCTATAGCAGGGGCCAAACCCAGTTGGACCTGAGAGTTCCACTCTGAGAAAAGTGCAGGTGCTGGGCCAGTAACTTGAAAGGAGTGCCCACAGAGATAGTGAACAAGGGGTCAAAGGTACAGAAATAGAATTATTCTGATGTTACCTACCTCTTACTATTGATTCAATCCCCCAACTGGTTAAAGTTATGGAACAGCAAATCCAACTACTGAAAAATGGTGGCAATTTTACTAAACCAAGAATACACTGATGATCAGCAGGCTCCACTATATACATTTTTTTTTGTTCCCACCTCCGCTGGTTCCCTGCTTTGGTATCTGATCCTGGAGGGTGCTGAGTGCCCTTGACTTCCAATCACACCAATGGGAGTTGAGAGTGTTTAGCACCTCACAGGAGACATGTAGCATCTTACAGGATTGGTCCCCTAACTGGGGATTTGCTTTACAGACACACTTACTCTAACAACAGCTACTGCCTACAGTGCTCTGTTCCAAGAATCTTGTGACCCATATTATTTCACAAGAGGGGAGTACTTCTTTTCCCCTCCGGCTGATTCCAGACAACAACAATGAATTGTTTGTGACTGGGCATTCCAAGGTTCTTGTGGAAGACCCAAAAGAAAAAAAAGCTGCTGTTCCATTTTATACACTCACTTTGGTACTGTTGACAGTGCCATGTGCCCCTTTGCCCTCGTGCCCCATCTCCCCTGCCAAAAAGGTTAACAATGTTGGATGTCTGGGCATCTTCATCATGTATGAAAAGCTAGTACACTGGACATCTGTCTAGTCATTGCACTTCAGCACCTAACACTGCAGTAGCTATCTTGATCAGAGCAACCTTTTCTGTGTAGGACACAGAAGACTTCATTTGGTCAGTGAGCTTCAGAGCAGACACTCTTATTTAACTGATTCTTTTAAACTCCTGTATAGTTTTAGACTGCCATTTAGTTATATTTTTATTGTTAATAGTTTGAACTCATTCATTTGGAACAAAAATCTTAAATTATCTTCTTAAAAATGAGCTTAAAACATTCTTCATCTTTTAAATATACCCAATACCTCTTTTCTTTTAACATATTATAGCTCAATCAAGGTGGTATACAATGCTGTAATAAAATTTGACCAGGAAACAAAATGAGAAATTGGTCAAAATATTTCAGATGTAATTCCACCTAAGTATAAACCCACTGAATTAAAGGGAATTGGATCTGCTTACACCATGACTATGTTTAGGTCATTTATTTTTAACAGTACCCCCATGGAGGGTCATCTTAGCTTGAGATGAGAACAAGGTCAGTCATATCGTAGAAATTCTATTGCAGCTGAAAATTCCAGAACTACCTTCTTAGAGAAGCACAGACGTGTGCTGAAGAGTTTTAATTTCAGAAAACCTAAATCCTTGGGAGGTGTAAAACAAGCTCAAATGAATCCAGGAATTACATTTTCACACAACCAAGAAACCATAAGAAATTTTTAACATCGAGTTGAACAGCATTTCAGAGTAAAGAGTTTAGCACAGTTCAGATTTGTAGAGGAAGACCAAATGCCACAATTTTTTCAGCCATTAACCAAAAAAGGCCAGGTTACATGAGATTTAAATGACCTGAGCCTGATTCTGCTCTTGCTAACACTAGTTTTATGCTGATGTAACTCAATGTAAGACTTCAGAGGAATTATTAATGATTTATGCCAGCGCAATTAAGAGCAGATTCATGTTCCTTATCTATCTTTCTATCTGAGATATAACTAAACACACAAAACTATGTTAAAAGAACATACTTAAGGTTGCAAAATCAAGAGAGTAAAAAATAGGAAACACCAGAATTAAGATTGTCTGTGCAACCTTAATTCAGCCCCATGTGCATTGTGCCTGGTACAAGTCAGGAGAGAGGAGAATTGTTTAAGTACATGATCACACACTGTTTGGTCCACAGGACCCCTGTCTCATTCAATTCATAAGATGGAACTGCTCTCATTATGAATTACAGCTTTGAAGTGAAAGGAAGCTGTTGATTATGGGATCCCTGTTTCATTTGTTGCAAAAGTGGAAAGGTGTGTACCTATTGCAGATCCTAGGATGGATGGGTCTAAGCTGACCCAAAATTAAAGGTCTGGCCTCTCATTTGAGGGAGGATTGGCATGTGTGAAGTGAATGGATCAGGGGATTTCAGGAAGATAAAGGATGGTCTTGTGGTAAAGTCAGTTGAATGCTGCCCTGCAGAGTGGGATAACCCTTCTGCTATAGAGTTTGTGTGTAAAGTTGGATAAATCACTTAGAACAAACTTTTCATAGGTGGTCACTAATTGTTTCTCATTTTCTGTTTGCCTGCTTTGAGGCCCTGGGATCTGATATGCAGAAGTGCTGAGCACTTTCAGGGGCAATTGAAATCAATGGGAGCTATTCTTTAAACATAAAGTGCTATATAATGCTAATTACTTTGAAAAATCAGGTCTTGAATTTCAAATGGGTTTCCCAAAATTAACCCACACCCCTCCTGTGCTCCGTTACCACTGGCTTCTGGTCCCAAACTCTCCTCTCATCTAGTCCCAATTCTCCTGCACCCAGTTCATCGTCAGATCTGTCTCCTCTCCCTCTTCAGCTTCTTTCCTCTGCCCCATTGTTCTCAATACCAGTCTCCTTGCCCAGCCATTCCCAGTCTACCCCTTGCTCCTTGTCTAATGTCAGTCTCCCACCCAATCTTCTGTTTCTCAGTCCCCTGCCTTACTTCCCCCCCACCCCCCGGAGCTCCCATCTCTACCCCTGGCTCCCAATCCCAGTCTCCTTGCCTAGCCACTCTGTCTTCCACCACTCTGTCTCACTCCCAGTTTCTGTCTCTGCCCCCCTGCTAACCTCAAGTCACATTGTGTCCCTCCTCTCCCCAAGGCTTCTTGTCCCAATCTATTCCTCCCCATGTCCTCTATATTTGGATCAGGCAACTTCCTCCAGCAGCTGGGTCACTGAGAGAACAGGACAGATGGTCTTCCTGTTCTCAGTTCAGGTGCCCGGCCCTGGCCCAGGGCCCTGATTGGCCCACAGCAGATCTGCAATTGCAGGGAAAAATCCTGGGTGGAGCATGATCAGTTCATATGGAATCTTTGGGAAATTTAGCTGCTAGAATCAAATAAGTCTACTGAGCACATAGAAAATGTGAGTTATCAAAAGCTTATAACTTTACCAAATTTGTGCAGATTTTCATGGCAAAATATACATCTCTAACAAAATCCCCTTATACCCAATTTTAAGTCCCTGCTCCAAAGCATAGGGGTATTAGAACAGGGGTTCTCAACCTTTTGGGGCTCAGGACCCATTTGTAAATGTTTATGGCTTGTCGCAACCCAGTATATAGTCTGTGGGAGGATGCCCTCGGTGGTTTCAGTTGGGTCTTGCCCTCCAGGGTGAGTGTGTGTGTGGTGGGGGAAAGGGGAAGTTGGATCCTGCCTGGCACTCACCCCACAGTAGCAGCTCCTGCTGTGAGGCTGACTGGGCTTGGCTCTCCGCTCGGGCATTGCAACCTCCAGGGTTGCAGCTTTGCTCTAGTTTGGCCTTGCCCCCCTGACTGGACCAAACCAAGCCCTGTGGGACAGGAGCCTCAGGAGCTGCCACGTGATCCTTTGAAAAATTTTGGGTTCCGATCCATGGGTTGAGAAACCCTGTACTAGAGAATTTTGAAAGAAATGGTGACCAGAATTCTCTAACATGGGCAAAATGTATTTTCCCTAACTTCATTCTCAGAAACAGTTGAACTGGTTTGGCTAAATGTTTCCCACAACAACAAAAATAAATAAATAGATCAACCAGAGGTAGACACTCAGTACGGAAAATTTCAGCTCAATGGCTAAACTTTGATAAAGTTATAAGTAAATGAGAACAAATCTTATAATGGGAAGTGCCAAGCAACCTTAATAAGAGGTGATTCTACCAGACCCACATATATACTAACAACAGCATTATTATTCATCTGGAGACTGGCTTTTTTCATTTTTTAGCAAATCAAGTCAGTTTCACTATTTTAATTTTGGATGTGAGAAGACGAATTGTTTTTGAGTTATTTGAACCTGTAATATGTACCTCTGAGACTTTTACCTTGTCTTTCGTAGTTAACCGACATTTACTTTGGGCCATTTCTACCCTCAGTTCTCATGTGGCAGCTCTACTGATATCAGTGAATGTTCCTCACAAAGACCAAGGGGAGACTATGGCCTATTTTTTGCTGTTAGTATGATTAATCACAGCCGAGTCTATGCCTTTACTAAATACTGATGTGGGTTGCGTGAAAGGTCATTGGAGCTGGTGGGGGTAAGTGCTGCTCTTCATATAAAACTGCAGTAAGAAATAGTTAAGCTCCTTTATAGACTCATAGACTTTAAGGCCAGAAGGGACCATCGTGATCATCTAGTCTGGTCTCCTGCATGTTGCAGGCCACAGAACCTCACCTACCCACTCCTGTAATAGACCTATAACCTCTGGCTGAACTACTGTAGTTCTCAAATCAGGAGTTGAAGACTTCAAGTTACAGAGAATCCACCATTTACACCAATTTAAACCTGCAGTTGACCTGTGCCCCCTGCTGCAGAGGAAGGCAACCCCCGCCTTCACCCAAAGGTCTCTGCCAGTCTGACCCAGGGGACAATTTCTTCCCATCCGCAAATATGGTGGTTAGGGTTAGGGTATGTGTTATAATTCTTCACACAGACAGAGGAAAAGGATAGTTTTATGGAACAATAGAGGCCTCAATTCCAAATACAGGCACGTGTTATGGCCCGAAGAAATGGGATGTATGAGGCCATTATGGAATTTGAATTACGTGGGAGGCGGCTTGGCTGGGTGTTGTTTTTAGAAGAGGGGTGTGTGTATGTGTGTGAAAGAGAAACATCATAGAAACAGATATAGAGAAGAAGCCAGGACATACCAGACATCGCCTAAACAGAGACTGAGAGCATGATGTTTAGAAAGGCCTAGAGAGAGTTCGTTTGGGCAGAGTGCTGGGTGAAAGGGGCTTCGTGGTATGAGCAGAGAAACTACCCTTGTTTGATTCCTCTTGTGTTCAGGAAAACGGGACTTCTTTGGTAATAAACAGGGTTGCATCAAAGATACCTGACTCCATCATCAATTTTTCCTCCTAATGGAAACCACTGCAGGGCCTTGAACTTTGGCTAACTGCTTGGATCAAAAGAGGTAATAATACATTATCATGCACATCTTCTAGCAATTTTCATAATGCTCTTTCACTGTTACTCATTAACAGTTTTCAAAGTGGCTTGTTATGGTTTTATTGACAAGTGGCACAATCAAGCATACCGAATCCTTTAATTTGGTCTAATTCAGACATCAGTTGCTAGGTGCAAAGCTTTTCATGTTTGCTGTACTGAAACTAATGTCCATCACAGAGCAATTGATTTTTAGTTTCAATAAGAATTACAATTTGACCACATCCAAGTGTTGTCAAGCCTCACATATTGCTAATGAATGAACAGAGTGGATGACTGCTCAATATCTGGATTGTGTCTTACTTTTCTATTGTTTACAGTAATCCAAAGTAAACTTCTAACAATTGTAGTTTCAGAATTATTTATTTTTTGTTTTCATTTGTTTAATTTGTCAGAGCCTTTCTTATGTGTTATGTTTCTTCATACAGACAGAGCAAAAGGATGCTTTCAGTTTAAATGGCTTTATTCTAGATTAAGAAAACATTAAGAAGGTAAATTCTGAGAGCATAGTGTGTATATCTCTATTGAACCTTGCCTTTCAAAATGGTTACAGATAGCACAGTCTTGGAAATTTGAAGATGCAGTATACAGAAAACAAGGGAGTCGTAACAGATTCTAAAGACAAACGCCACAGAATGATTGTTCGTATATTTGGAATTGCTTTCTCTGAGGAATCTAATTTCGCCCAATAACCCAGATTAATAGATACACCTGTTTTTGTTGTATATATGTTCGAGAAAATAAGTTTAACTTTAAACAGTCCTACAATAACTATATACAAAAAATGAATATAAAAGGAGCCTTAGTTTGATTTTGTTTGTTTTTCTTTTACTGAAATTCTAAAATTATTGGAAAAACAATTATTTTAATCAGTTAGTCCTAGGTATCATCTCTTTATCATATTAGCTCATTCATCTTTGGGCAAACTCACTATGTGCTTCCTGATATATTCCTAAAGATCTGTGTTTAGGTCTGAAAGGCTCAGGTGTAAACTTATAATACCACAAAAATGTTTGTTTTATAGTGATATAAAACACTTATCTGTATCAACGAATCTATATGTCTCCAGAGTTCTGTTACTTAATACAGAAGCAAAACTCTTCAACTCTTTATACTTAATTAAAGCTACACTTTCTGTGATTTCCTTAGAAGATCTAAGGAATGAATCAATACTTTGGCCTTTTTCATAATTATGGGCCATATCGTGTGAGCAATTTGTAAGCAGAATTCCCCATTGATTTCTAATAGTAAGACTAAATTTGGGAGCAGTCTGCATTGGGGTAAGAGGATCTGTAGAATGATTAGCAGGTAACAGAAGGGTGGAAAAGAAAAGGCCTGATTCTGATCTTATTTAATGTGATGTAAATTCATAGTAATTCAACTAAAGACTATAACCTTTCATCAGTATGAAATTGGTGTAAAATCTGAATCAGGGCCTTTATTTTATATCCTCTAATATGCTGGTATTACTGCTATTCACCCCGTGACTTCTAAAATACAATTGTTCTGCACAGCCCCTGAATTCAGACCAAATCAATGCAAGCTCTACTGTATTGCTTTCTCTGTTTCTCACACATACATCCACATTTTGACTAATTTATACCCAATGTGTAACGTGCACCTCTGAATTTAGACCCTTCTTTCTAACTGTCCCCAGTAGTTGGTTCAATGGAAGGTTACCTGTTTTTAAATTTTTGGTGTATATTTTTGTGTGTGAATCAGATATGTATGAAGGATTTGTAGGACCGTATTGTAGTGCACGACTGGTTAGGTTTTGTGCAGCCTTCCTCAGACAGCTCCTCAAGCTGCACCTGAACTTTGTCTCCCTCCTCAGGCCAATCATGCTGAATCATGGACAACTAAAAGAGGAAATCACTGTATCCATTTTCAGTTGGCTTCTAAAGCAGAAGTTGAATTGTGATCTCTGGATTTCAGAAGCTCATTTATCTGTGCCTATTATCCATAATGTTGCCATCTAACTTATCTGAACTGATAAGGGATGTACTATTATCTGGTTGTTAAATCAGGGGACAAGGAACTAGGATTCTTCTCTTTTGGGACAGCTCCTAAACACTACTGAAGTCAGTGGAAACAGGATTTGGCCATTTGTTGTCAGCTGTGACACTAACCTGCTGTCGTATTAATTTAGATGGAACAAATGGGGCCAAAGGTGTTAATATAACTCAGCGAGTCATTGTCTGACATGAAACAGTATTAAACAAGGTCCATGGCTTGGTATCCAGGGACTTCAGCATGCCTAGCACCCATGGCAAACACATCATTAAAAATCCTTTCAATTTTCTATTAAAGATAAAAGAAAAAAGAAAAACAGTTAAAACATTTAAAATGTAAACTGTTAAGTAAGTCTTTCATTTTAACAGCATCCCTTGTTCATAGAATCATAGAATCTCAGGGTTGGAAGGGACCTCAGGAGGTCATCTAGTCCAACCCCCTGCTCAAAGCAGGACCAATCCCCAACTAAATCATCCCAGCCAGGGCTTTGTCAAGCCTGACTTTAAAAACCTCAAAGGAAGGAGATTCCACCACCTCCCTAGGTAACGCATTCCAGTGCTTCACCACCCTCCTAGTGAAAAAGTTTTTCCTAATATCCAACCTAAACCTCCCCCCACTGCAACTTGAGACCATTACTCCTCGTTCTGCCATCTGCTACCACTGAGAACAGTCTAGATCCATCCTCTTTGGAACCCCCTTTCAGGTAGTTGAAAGCAGCTATCAAATGCCCCCTCATTCTTCTCTTCCGCAGACTAAACAATCCCAGTTTCCTCAGCCTCTCCTCATAAGTCATGTGTTCCAGTCCCCTAATCATTTTTGTTGCCCTCCGCTGGACTCTTTCCAATTTTTCCACATCCTTCTTGTAATGTGGGGCCCAAAACTGGACACAGTACTCCAGATGAGGCCTCACCAATGTCGAATAGAGGGGAACGATCACGTCCCTCGATCTGCTGGCAATGCCCCTACTTATACATCCCAAAATGCCATTGGCCTTCTTGGCAACAAGGGCACACTGTTGACTCATATCCAGCTTCTCATCCACGGTAACCCCTAGGTCCTTTTCTGCAGAACTGCTGCCGAGCCATTCGGTCCCTTGTCTGTAGCGGTGCATGGGATTCTTCCGTCCTAAGTGCAGGACTCTGCACTTGTCCTTGTTGAACCTCATCAGATTTATTTTGGCCCAATCCTCTAATTTGTCTAGGGCCCTCTGTATCCTATCCCTACCCTCCAGCGTATCTACCTCTCCTCCCAGTTTAGTGTCATCTGCAAACTTGCTGAGGGTGCAATCCACACCATCCTCCAGATCATTTATGAAGATATTGAACAAAACCGGCCTCAGGACCAACCCTTGGGGCACTCCACTTGATACCGGCTGCCAACTAGACATGGAGCCATTGATCACTACCCGTTGAGCCCGACAATCTAGCCAGCTTTCTATCCACCTAATAGTCCATTCATCCAGCCCATACTTCTTTAACTTGCTGGCAAGAATACTTTGGGAGACCGTGTCAAAAGCTTTGCTAAAGTCAAGGAACAACACGTCCACTGCTTTCCCCTCATCCACAGAGCCAGTTATCTCATCATAGAGGGCAATTAGATTAGTCAGGCATGACTTGCCCTTGGTGAATCCGTGCTGACTGTTCCTGATCACTTTCCTCTCCTCTAAGTGGTTCAGAATTGTTTTCTTTCCCTTTATCTGTAGACAGGTTTTTTAGAAGAAACCCCCCTCACCTTGCCCCACCCTGCATTGTTGCCAGTCTCTTAGATGGCATCAAAGTCGGCAATAACTGTCATTTTGGCAAAAAGAGAAGTTAGTTGAGATGGGCTGGAGATTTCATGGCTACAGTTGTTGTTAAAGTCTAATCTTAGAAGGAAAAGCCCCCTTGCTTGACAGTCTCGTAGATGACATCAAATATGGTAATAACTGCTGTGCTAGGGATTCAGCTGGCGCAGGTATGTGTGGCTGTGTCACCTGGGTCCCTCTCTCTCTGGCCAGTTTTTGTCAGGACGATGAAGCCCTGGGGTCCCAAGGAACAGTGGGGGTGGCAGCTATGATGGTGAAGCTTGCTCCAATAGCCTCTGTCTGTCCTTCTCTTTGTTCTTTCATACTTTCCCCACAAAATCTTTCTTTTAAGGGTCCCCAAAAAGGGAGAAATGGGAGAATAGCCCATCCCCTTCTTATTTTGTTGAGCAATTAGGCCTAATATCCAACCTACCAATTTTGTCTCATTAACTTCTGGCTCTATAGTTCCTGTTTTTTAAAAAGCATAATTTTAACACAGTCCTTGAATCATATCAACTTGGCCTCTTTACTTAGATTAATTCAAGTATTCTGTCTCCCTTTTGTACATTTTCTCATCAACATTTGTTGCTGTAGGTTATTATAACATCTTATGAACTTTTACATACTTTTTACAGTTGAGCTCACAATTCAGGTAAATTTGTAGGCCCAGTTGTCACAACATGTCTGACCTTGATCAAATCAATTAGGACCAATTTTTATGAAGGTCATGTAGGTGAGTTGCATATGCTAAGCAGCAGATGCTGGTATGCAAGTTATGGTTGCATGGACACAAAAGCATGGGTGCACACAAATCCCTAATTTGTGTTTGGAAACCACATTTTTTGTGCACACTTTTGTTTGTGGACTTTTAAAATGTAGACCTTAAGTTCACTGTACCTCAGCATAGCTATCTGCAAAATGAATATAGTAATTATCTATCTCAAATATATGCAGTGAGGGTTATTTGCATTTGTAAGGAGCTTTAATTTCCTCAAATGAAATGTTCAAAGATTTATTACTTGAATAGATGAACAAAGTCTATTACTGAGTGAAGGGAGGAGGGTTAGAAAATGAAAATCTTGGAATGGAAAGGACTGTGAACAACTAAAGGTGTTGTCAAAACAAGGTTCTTTATTTGTCTCTTCAGATTTTATAATCAAAGGGGTCTTGTGGGACTCTGAACACAGAAGTCACAGACTAAATCTGGAACAGCAAAAAACCTGCTCCTCTCCCCCACCCCAAAAGGCACTAGTGGTGCTTCAGACATTTTTCTTTTCTTTTTTATTTATTAACAAAGTGGAATGGAAAATAGTGTGGAAAGCAAGAGCAGTAAAATGCTGATGGTATGGTCTCCTGAGCAAAACACTGACATGGTAGGCAAAGGCACAGTCCCTGGCACTAAAAGATAGAAACCCCTCTTGAGTCCCAGAGCATTGTAAAATGTACCACGACATGCCTGGCTTTGTAGCAGTTTACCACTTAAGTAGTGTGTCATTTATTCACAGGTGCAACAGACTCAGCTACTTCATATATTACTGTACATGAAAGATATTTGCAAGCAACAAAAAATGAACTAATATTTTTTTCTTGGCTCCATTGTTTACTAATTAGCATTCCCAGAGTTATTTCCCTAGTTCTACTAATATTCTCCAGCACTCCCAGTTGTGCTCTCCATCTGCATTTTTAAAGGAGCAGTGTTAGGATATAGATATTCAGGCCTGTCTGCAAAAGCCTGTACTTTAAGAATTTAGGGGTATTCTTATCACTTGGCTAGTTCTAGAGGTATAAAAGAGAATCAAAATCACTGTCTGCTGGTGTAAGGGCCTTCTCTTACTGTGACAGTTTGAGGCCCTGTTCTTAGGCTAAGGCCTTTGGCTAAGCAGCAGAGGCAGCCATAAGCCAGGAAGCGAACAGTCACATCCTCACATTCCAAACTAGTCACATTGAAAGAAGGTGCTATTGGGCTGTTAGGAATACAATCCTGTCCTGATAATTCCTATCACCTCCAGAGAAAGGGAAGTGCCTAGAAAATGTAAAAGGAAACTTAGTTTGATAGCATCCTGTCTGGCAAGAACTCACTTATCAATAGCTGGGATGTGAAATCCTCACTTCTGTATTGTTTTGTCATTAGAGTTCCCACTTTGCTATTGTTTGTCTATATAATCTCTGTCTGGTTCTGTGATTGTTTCTGTCTGCTGTATAATTAATTTTGCTGGGTGTAATCTAATTAAGGTGGTGGGATATAATTGGTTAGCTAATCATGTTACAATATGTTAGGATTGGTTAGTTAAATTTCAGTAGAATGATTGGTTAAGGTATAGCTAAGAATATTACTATATAAATTAGGGGCAAACAGGAAGTAAGTTGGGATTCGAAAATAAGGAAAAAGGAACTTGTATTTAAGCTTGCTGGAAGTTCACCCCAATAAACATCGAATTGTTTGCACCTTCGGACTTCGGGTATTGTTGCTCTCTGTTCATGCGAGAAGGACCAGGGAAGTGGGAGAGTGAAGGAATAAGCTCTCTAACAAGCAGTCAAACATTTTTTTTTCTTTAGCTTCTGTCCAACCTGTTGCTATGACAATTAAAAGCTTTTTAGCAACTTTCAGGGTAGGTATTTGACACTAGACTAGAGCTAATCAGCACTGATCAATATGGTGACTAAGGATCACAAATAAAGTAGGGAGTGGAGGGCTTGCAATGTAGACTTTGGGCAATATTATGTGGGTGCTGGTGGTGTATATATGGATGTTGTTTTAGCATTGCTAAGAGCAGATGTAAAGAGCTAAATGGAGGGAGATATTTGCAGAGCACAACAAGAAGTTTTACTGGTCCTACAAAACCCAGTATGCTACATATTCTTTAGTGCCACCTACTGGCACTGTAACTGTTAATCAATTAGAAAAGGAGGACTTGTGGCACCTTAGAGACTAACCAATTCATTTGAGCATAAGCTTTCGCGATGAAGTGAGCTGTAGCTCACGAAAGCTCATGCTCAAATAAATTGGTTAGTCTCTAAGGTACCACAAGTACTCCTTTTCTTTTTGCGAATACAGACTAACACGGCTGTTACTCTGAAACCTGTTAATCACTTATTTACATATTTAGATACAGATCATTCTTGTAACTGGCATTGCTGATGTGGAGGTTTAAGTTGGGGATGGTCTGGGAAGCGTTAGATGAGTCATAGATCATTTGTGAGAGGGTTGGCAGCTCAGTGGGGCAGAATTGTGCCACTTGTTGCAGAGGGGGATGAAGGAGCTGGCAGGGAGGACAAGGATGAGGGAGGTTAGTTTGTTTGCCACTGAAAAATGTTTTGGTAAGGAAGGCATTGACACTTGTAGCTGAAAGATGACCTCCATGGCTTGTTGCTGAACCCCTATAGTGAAACCTAATATCTCCCAACCCTAAAAATAGAACTTGGTGCCTAGATACACTGTGACTCCTCTTTGAATTTCTATCACTTGCAAAGGCCCTGGAGGTCAGTTCAGGTCAGGGTGGGCCTTAAGTTCATAGTGGGAAAGGCTGTGCAATGGCCAGAGACAAAAAAAAAAGGGGGGGGACGGGACACCACATCAACCAGAATCACTGCTGATTGCTCCGTCTTACTCACACATCATTAGTTGTTCTTCTCTTGCCTAGAATATAGTCTAATTTGGGAGCAAAAGGCAATTCTGTTTCGTCAAATTCACTGTACTTGATTATTACTATTACCCTAGATTACATGTTTTCTCTCCCTCTGCAGCTGGAATCTTAATTGTCTGCTCTGTTTCTGCAACAGCTGCTAGAAGTTTTGCTCCTCCCCAAGCTGCTCTGTTGCTTCCATGTAACACCAGATGCAATTAGACTTTGTTAACCCTGAATACTTTTTTTTGGTCTCATCCCAATTCATTTAGCTACTTAAGAAGTGGAAGTAAAAGTGCTTTAAAAGTATTGGTGGCTTTTTCAAATTGACAGCCACTGGCATGTTTGTGTATAAATGGTGCCTAAATGTGCCAGCATCACTATTAGGCATGCCAGGGCTCACTAGATTTCTGCAGAGAAAGCAAGTTACCTTGGATGTGTGTTTTGTGATGATGTAGGAAAAGTTGGATCCAATAGGTGAGGCGGTTGACCTATTGATATTTCATCACCAGCAGGTGTAAGTAGTCTTTCAGAGGCACCAGCTGCACACTTCCTTAGTCTGAGTCTTATTCACCCTCCCCCCCCCCGCCCCCAGTTGAATAGTTTTCCCTCTTGGAAAACCAGCAACATCTCCTTTCCAAGCATCTCCTCTTCAGATTAAAATTCTGGGCTATATTCCAGGGATTCATAGTGTGATTTGGATCCTGGCCAGCATACACTTCGTGCTGCACATTTTCTTATCTGAAGAGGCAGCAAGCAAAACTTGATGCAAAAACAAGACCCTCCCCCCTGGCCCCCTTTCACTTAATTTTTCATAGCTGTAGTGTTCCCTGTCTCTCTCTGAAGCTGGTTGGAAAGTCTGACAAAAGATTGTAAATGAGCCAATCAGCTCTGTCAGCAAATGGGAATATTTAATATAGGGAGCAAGAGATTTTATTGGCTTCCAAAGGACTGGATTAGTTTGCTTACTAATAAACTAGTGCAGACGATTTGCTTCATAAAGAAAATACATCTGGCTGGCCTTTTGTGTTTCATAGATTCATAGATATTTAGGTCAGAAGGGACCATTATGATCATCTAGTCTGACCTCCTGCACAATGCAGGCCACAGAATTTCACCCACCACTCCTACAAAAAAAACTTCACACCTATATCTGTGCTACTGAAGTCCTCAAATCGTAGTTTAAAGACTTCAAGGAGCAGAGAATCCTCCAGCAAGTGACCCGTGCCCCATGCTACAGAGGAAGGCGAAAAACCTCCAGGGCCTCTTCCAATCTGCCCTGGAGGAAAATTCCTTCCCGACCCCAAATATGGCGATCAGCTAAACCCTGAGCATATGGGCAAGATTCATCAGCCAGATACTACAGAAAATTCTTTCCTGGGTAACTCGGATCTCACCCCGTCTAATAGCCCATCACAGGCCATTGGGCCTATTTATCATGAATATTTAATTACCAAAACCATGTTATCCCATCATACCATCTCCTCCATAAACTTATCGAGTTTAATCTTACAGCCAGATAGATCTTTTGCCCCCACTGCTTCCCTTGGAAGGCTATTCCAAAACTTCACTCCTCTGATGGTTAAAAACCTTCGTCTAATTTCTAGTCTAAATTTCCTAGTGGCCAGTTTATATCCATTTGTTCTTGTGTCCACATTGGTACTGAGCTTAAATAATTCCTCTCCCTCTCCGGTATTTATCCCTCTGATATATTTATAGAGAGCAATCATATCTCCCCTCAACCTTCTTTTAGTTAGGCTAAACAAGCCAAGCTCCCTGAGTCTCCTTTCATAAGACAAGTTTTCCATTCCTCAGATCATCCTAGTAGCCCTTCTCTGTACCTGTTCCAGTTTGAATTCATCCTTCTTAAACAGGGGAGACCAGAACTGCACACAGTATTCCAGGTGAGGTCTCACCAGTGTCTTGTATAACAGTACTAAAACCTCCTTATCCCTACTGGAAATACCTCCTGATGCATCCCAAGACCGCATTAGCTTTTTTCACAGCTATATCACATTGGCGGCTCATAGTCATCCTATGATCAACCAATACTCCAAGGTCCTTTTCCTGCTCTGTTACTTCTAATTGATGCGTCCCTAGCTTATAACTAAAATTCTTGTTATTAATCCCTAAATGCATGGCCTTACACTTCTCACTATTAAATTTCATCCTGTTACTATTACTCCAGTTTACAAGGTCATCCAGATCCTCCTGTAGGGTATCCCTGTCCTTCTCTAAATTGGCAATACCTCCCAGCTTTGTATCATCCGCATACTTTATTAGCACACTCCCACTTTTTGTGCCAAGGTCATTAATAAAAAGATTGGTCCCAAAACCGATCCTTGAGGAACTCCACTGGTAACCTCCCTCCAGCCTGACAGTTCACCTTTCAGTAGGACCCGTTGTAGTCTCCCCTCTGGTCCTCTCGGCAAATAGATAACACTAAAGAAATGGAAAGGGTCAGCAATATAGACAATAATTTGTCCTTTGCAAATAAAAATGTGGATTAAGTGTATACTTCTACCTACTCTTAAAATGCAAGTCTGATTGTAGGAATATCAATAAGAAAAGAAAAAATGTAATGATCTGTTTTTCTTTCTCATTTCATTTCCCACTTCACCCATCTTATTTTCATGCTTTTCTCTTTATCTATTGCTCTCTTCCCATCCAACCCTCTTTTATCTTTATGTTGTCTTTTTCCCAGGGTTCCATGGGCTTCCATCTTATGGCTGAGATTCTCAAAAGTGACTACTGATTTTGAGTGCCCAATCTGGGGCACCTTTATATATGTACAATTTTCATAAAGTGTTGAGCACCCACCCTCTGAAAATCAGTCCCCTTAAAGAGTCTAAAGTCAAGCACCCAAAACTGGAGGCACCCCGAGTCACTAGTCACTTTTGAAAATCTTAGCATATATTTTTGCTTCCCTTACTTGATTGCCTCAAGTCTTTCCCTTCCCATTCTGTACCTCATCTCTCTTGTCTTCTTCACATCCCTATACAGCCTCTCTCTCCTTCCTTGCTGCTCATAGCCTCCTTCTTTCCCATGGCACCAGAACTTGAGAAGCAGATGTGAATTTCTTTACCTGTGCATTTAAGATCTCAATAACTATGTAAACAATAATAATATTGTGCTGGAAGGTGTTAATTGCTGGCATCAAGTGAGTGTTTGATCCATGGACAATCACAGACCTGGTTAAAGCAGGTGGTTGTGCTAAGCACCCACCTTTCAGGCTAAAGGGAAGGAGCAACTGAAAGCCTATTTAAGTAGTGGTAGCTGAAACAATAGGAAGGTACTGCCCAAGGCACTGGGTCACGTAGCAAAACCTGAGCAGGGCTAATTTTGTGGTCTGTGGGGTTTTCCTGGGACTGATTACAAAATAGGGGCTAAGGGATCATTTCGCAAGCTTTGAGTATTTTGGTGGCAGAAAGCCAAGGGACATGAACAAAGTAGTCATGTGTATGGCCCTGGGAGGGAGCGAAGACAGAGCTCCTTGGGGCACAGGGAAGGCCAGACAGGCAGACTTGGAAATTGTGAGCAAGAAATGTCCTGCTGTTGTTTATTCCTCTTATGTACTGGGGAACAGGACTTTTTGTATTTTTCTGTAAATAAATAGAATTGCACTAAAGAATATACCAGACTTGTATCATCCATTTCCCCTTTTAACAGAAACAATCTTTCAAGGCCTCGAATATTGATTAACTGCTCAGGTTAAAGGGTAAACAGTAACAATGTTATCTCATTTGTGGCACTTTATTTTGTAATATGAACAGTAGTTAAATAGATTGAAGCAGAGGGAACGGTCATCACATCAGTCAGGGATGAGGGGAAGCCCTCACTACATTTTTAGCAGTCAACGAGGTGAGGGAACTGTGCTCCATCCCCCAGCCTCCCTCACATGAATTCATAAAAAAAGAATATGTGTGTGAAAAGATGTCCTGAGGATAAAATGAAGTAAATAGTGATGCAAACATAGTATCTCCACAATCAAATGTACATGATGCCACATCCAACTCTAATAGGACCGGATTCAAGAATGGTGGGGCCCTGTGCACTACAGCAATTAGGAGGAGGAGGGACACATCCTTCCCTGTCCCCAGAAGGTGGTAGTCAGGTCCTGCCCCTGAGAGGTTTGAGTCTTGGGAAGAGCAAGCCCACCCCGCACTCACCGTGCAGTGGTTTCTGGCCTAGACTCTAGCCCACTGGCTCTCATCTTAGAGTGTAAGTGATGCCCTGCCCCTTTCCTGGCCCTCGGTTGGGTTTTGTGTGTGTGTGTTTTTCTAGTGGTTGGGGGTGGCCCTGTGCAAGTGCACCTCTTGTAAATTGGTTAATTTGGGCCTGGACTCCAAAATACACTGCAATTCTGCAAGTCACCAGATTGCTGCTATGTTTGAGGTACACAAATCTTTGTGGAAGGCACACACAGGAGGCAAAAATTCTGATGCATGTTACCCCATTACAATTAATGTAGGTTTTGCTAGAGAAAGGACTGAATCATTGGGACCAAAGAAACCCTGCTTAGAATAGGTTTGCAGTGCCTGAAGTTCTTCTGAAATTTCCATTTTACAAAGTAAAGGCCAAATAATGGGATGAGTGGGCACCTTGAACTCCTAGTGACTGCAGGTTCAGACTCCAAGAAACAGTAATGTTACTATACTTATAACATACACAACTTGCCTAGATTTTTGTTTACTTATACCATGAATGGTCTTGAAATACACAATACTTGAAATACAGTATAAGAAACTAACAAGGACATTGGTGTATTGGAAATGTTGGTAAATTAAATGTGGCTTTAACAAAGTGCACTGACATTTGACTATATGCTTACTGGGAAACTGTTGTCATCAGAGAGAGGTTTTTTTTTTTTTTTTTTTAATCTGGCATAAATTCTGTACTTTTGCAAATCACTTCCGGAAACTGAACAAACAAGGAGGATTATCTGTCTGGATACTGAAGAACCAAATGTGTAGTTTTGAAAAAACAGAAATTTGGTGGGAATTAATTAGGTAAACTGAAGCTAAAGCTTATTATACATACAAAGATAAAATCCTTATTTGAATGCAAATACACTTTTCCTATGCAAGTAATGTATGAGGGTATACTTTTGTGTCGTTTGAATACATCAGAGACATAGATTAATTTTTGAAAATGTCACATAAATAACACAAGACTTAGAAACCCCTTAATGAAAGAGAGAACAACCAATGTAGGGCCAGATCCTCAGCTAGCATAATAATGCCACTAAAGTTCATTGGACCAGCATAAATTCTCACCTGGAATTCAGTGGAATCATGAGTGTAGCTGCGTTGACATCAGTGGATTTATGCTGATTTATACCAGGTGAGAATTTGGCCCAATGAACTTTAACGGTTTCATATATTGGAAATGTAGTAGTTTGACTGTTTTTTTTTTTGCGGGGACGGGGGAGAAGCAGGCTTGGGGATTAGTTACTTATGATCCCTTAGGCTCAGGAAAGCATTTAAGCACACGCTTGAATACACATGCAGAATAGGGATTCTTTCTCTCTTTCTTTTTTGAGTTGGGACTATATCTTGCGTTTAACAATTATGGTGATATGCAAAGGTCCTGGGAAAACACGCATGATTCCACTGAACAACACAGATGAACAGTAATTGAGATTATTGTTACAGAAGATGGAAGATTGGATATTAAAGTCAGCAATAGAATAGCAAGAGCCAAAGAGACATTCTGGAAGAATATACATATGATGAGAAGGGTCATAAAACTAAAGACTAACTTCCAACTCTTAAACTTACATTTGGTTTGTGTTAAATTATGGTTGTGAAACATGGACAATCAAACAATCAATAATAAAGAAATTAGAAGCCTTCAATTTATGGTGGAATAGAATAATTCTGAAAATATCATGGATAGACCAAATAACCAATGAAAAGGTATTTGAGATGATTGGAACTCAGCAAATGCTAGTCAGAGATCTTATGAAAAGAGATTCGATTTGCAGGGTGTATTTTAAGAGGTTCAGAGGCTCAGTCCCCTGAGCACTGGAAGAGAAAGTTGATTGCAGGGGCACACAAGACCAAAAAAAAGATCTTGAATGGAGGATGTGGTATCCTGGGTGTATCAAAAGGATTATTCATCCATAAAGAGATTAGCAGATGATTGTACCATGGTTGCAAACCTCCAGTAATGGAGATGCCACATAATAAGAAGAAGGCAGGGACCTCCTCCAAATCCTGTTTTGAAAAGGAATTTGATCTGTGGACCTGAATCTCCTTTCATTTACACAAGTGTAAATCAGGAGTGATTCCATTTCAGTCAATGGAGATATACTTGTGTAAAAGCACTGTAAGTGAAAGCAGAATGAAGATCAGTTTTGCATTTCTTATTAGGATGATTAGCAGAAAATTTAAGACTCAGATCCTTGGTGAACAGTGACTTCTCTGTGTCCTGGCATTGAAGCATGAGGAAACAACAAGCTTTCGTGGGTAAAAAAACACTTGCAGGCATTATTATACTTACACATGAAGAGAAGGGAGTTACCTCACAAGTGGAGAACCAGTGTTGACAGGGCCAATTCGATCAGGGTGGATGTAGCTGTCAAGAACAGTATTCTTGATGAGGCCACGGCACACCTGGTGGCTGAGCTTTGTGACTTTGTCCTCACCCACAACCATTTCAGATTTGGGGACAATTTATACCTTCAAGTAAGTGGAACTGTAGTGAGGTGGTGTGGTGCCCCACCACCCTGCCGAGGGAAGAACCTCCCCAGACACCAAAGTGGGCAGAGCCAGAGGATCCTGCGCCCACCCCCCAGAGGTCAAGGTGCAGGACAGGAAGTAGAAAAGCCCAACCCCGGAGCTCAGTTGGGCAACAGCAGCCGGAGAGGCCAGACGCCTGTGGCCTGGCTCCGGCTTGGGAGACCCCAGTAAGCTGCGGCCGATCCGAGGACTGGCTGGCCAATGCCTGATGACGCTGACCGATGCCCAGAGGAGCTGCCGAGCCTACCCCTCGCCGGCTACCCAGAGGAGCCCATGGTGCTGGAACCCTCCGAGGACACCACCCTGACTCGGGTACCCTACGAGGGGGAGTCCAGAAGTAGCCCGGGGGCAGCTGACCCTAGTCTGGCTGCAGCATTGCCAGAGCCAATGTCAGCGTGTTGCGGCCAGGATCCCCACTGACACAGCAGCGGGTCTTCGGCCGCTGCTAGGGCACTGGGCTGGGACGCAGTGGAGTAGGTGGGCCTGCTTCCCCCCTGCCACCCACCTATCGGTGCCACCCACCACCCCTCCCCCTGGTTGCTAAAGCTAGGAGCCTGGGGTTTGCTGTGGAACTATTTTGCTCAGCCCCTGCCTGAGCTTTTGACTGTTTGTTTCCTGCCCTGCCCTGACCCAGGGCATGGGCTTACCTTGAACTATTTGCTCAGTCCTGACTCTTTGTTTGCTGACCCGCCCTGACCCAGGGCCTGGGCTTATATTGAACTGCTTGCAGGACCCAGCCTGAAGGTCTGGGCCATAGACTGGGTATTCCCCAACCCAGCAGAGAGTGTAGTGAGGTGGAGTGGTGCCCCACCACCCCGCCGATGGACGAGCCCCGGCTGGGTTCTCTTACGGGCATTGCTATGGGTACCCGCATGGCCCCACAGTATGCCAACATTTTTATGGCTGACTTAGAACAATGCTTCCTCAGCTGTCATCCCCTCGTGCCCCTTCTCTACTTGCACTACCTTGATGGCATCTTCATCATATGGACCCAAGGGAAGGAGGCCTTTGAAGAATTCCACTTGGATTTCAACAACTTCCACCCCACTATCAACTTCAGCCTGGACCAGTCCACACAAGAGATCCACTTCTTGGACACTACAGTGCAAATAAGTGATGGTCAAATAAACACGACTATATACCAGAAACCTACTGACCACTATACTTATCCACATGCCTCCTACTTCCATCCAGGACACACCACATGATCCATTGTCTACAGCCAAGCCCGAAGATGCAACCACATTTGCTCCAATCCCTCAGACAGAGACAAACACCTACAAGATCTTTATCAAGCATTCTTAAAACTACAATACCCACCTGGGGAAGTGAGGAAACAGATTGACAGAGTGAGGCAGGTACCCAGAAATCACCTACTACAGGACGGGCCCAACAAGAAAAATAACAGAACACCACTGGCCATCACGTACAGCCCCCAGCTAAAACCTCTCCAGCACATTATCCACGATCTACAACCTATCTTGGAAAACGATCCCTCACTCTCACAGACCTTGGGAGGCAGGTCAGTCCTTGCTTACAGACAGCCCCCCAACCTGAAGCAAATACTCACTAGCAACTACACACCACATCACAGAAATACTAACCCAATCCCTGTAGCAAATCTTGTTGCCTACTCTGTCCCCATATCTACTCTAGCAACACCATCAGAGGACCCAATCACATGAGCCACACCATCAGAGGCTCATTCACCTGCACATCTACAAATGTGATATATGCCATCATGTGCCAGCAATGCCCCTCTGCCACGTACATTGGCCAAACCGAACAGTCCCTACGTAAAAGAATAAATGGACACAAATCGAACATCAGGAATGGTAATATACAAAAGCCAGTAGGAGAACACTTTAATCTTCCTGGACATTCCATAACATATTTAAAAGTAGCTATACTTGAACAAAAAAAGTTCAGAAACAGACTTCAAAGAGAAACAGCAGAACTAAAATTCATTTGCAAATTTAACACCATTAATTTGGGCCTGAATAGAGATTGGGAATGGCTGGCTTATTACAAAAGCAGCTTTGCCTCCCCTGGAATTGATATCTCCTCATCTATTATTGGGAGTGGACTACATCTACCCTGATCGAATTGGCCCTGTCAAAACTGGTTCTCCACTTGTGAAGTAACTCCCTTCTCTTCATGTGTCAGTATAGTAATGCCTGCATCTGAATTTTCACTCCATGCATCTGAAGAAGTGGTTTTTTACCCACAAAAGCTTATGCCCAAATAAATCTGTTAGTGTTTAAGGTGCCACTGGACTCCTTGTTGTTTTTGTGGATACAGATTAACACGGCTACCCCCTGATACTTGCGGATAAGGAAAGTATCAGTCAATTTATAAAGCTTAAATCCAAAACACCAAATTCTGTAATGATTTAAATACAGGGTGTCATAAATAGAAAGGGAAGGGTAAACCCCTTTAAAATCCCTCCTGGCCAGAGGAAATCTCCTCTCACCTGTAAAGGGTTAAGAAGCTAAAGGTAACCTCGCTGGCACCTGACCAAAATGACCAATGAGGAGACAAGATACTTTCAAAAGCTGGTAGGAGGGAGAGAAACAAAGGGTTTGTGTGTCTGTCTACATTTTGTCTTTGCCGGGGATAGACCGGGAATGAAGCCTTAGAACTTTTAGTAAGTAATCTAGCTAGGTATGTGTTAGATTATGATTTCTTTAAATGGCTGAGAAAAGAATTGTGCTGAATAGAATAACTATTTCTGTCTGTGTATCTTTTTTTTGTAACTTAAGGTTTTTGCCTAGAGGGGTTCTCTATGTTTTGAATCTAATTACCCTGTAAGGTATTTACCATCCTGATTTTACAGGGGGATTTCTTATTTCTAATTCTATTTTTATTAAAAGTCTTCTTGTAAGAAAACTGAATGCTTTTTCATTGTTCTCAGATCCAGGGGTTTGGGTCTGTGGTCACCTATGCAAATTGGTGAGGCTTTTTATCCAACATTTCCCAGGAAAGGGAGGGTGCAAGTGTTGGGAGGATTGTTCATTGTTCTTAAGATCCAAGGGTCTGGGTCTGTAGTCACCTAGGCAAATTGGTGAGGCTTTTTACCAAACCTTGTCCAGGAAGTAGGGTGCAAGGTTTTTGGGAAGTATTTTGGGGGGAAAGACGTGTCCAAACAGCTCTTCCCCAGTAACCAGTATTTGTTTGGTGGTGGTAGCGGCCAATCCAAGGACAAAAGGGTGGAATATTTTGTACCTTGGGGAAGTTTTGACCTAAGCTGGTAAAGATAAGCTTAGGAGGTTTTTCATGCAGGTCCCCACATCTGTACCCTAGAGTTCAGAGTGGGGGAGGAACCTTGACACAGGGCAACTCTATTGATGTCATTGCAATCAGCCCAAAATGTGGCCAAACTTTTTTTTAATTAAGGAAAATGTGCACATGGAAGTGCTGTTATAATTTAAGAGAAATTATCACAAATTAAAAACCAAAGCCCTAATGAGGAGATGCAGCCAAGGTAAACAAAGTACTACTTTCTTTTCTGCAGTGTCATAAGTTTTTCATTAAGTTTTTACAAAACAAAGCTGAGAGGCCGATGACTGGTTATCCCATAATGCACAATAATAAATTACATCATGTTACAGGGCAATCAAAATGCATAATTGTTAAGCAAAAGCCTATACATGCTCTGGTGGAATCTAAATAGCTATGTGGGCTTGAAAACTAAAGCTTCAGCTTGGGACTTAAGCATATGAACTGGTTAAGCATGTGTTTAAATCAGTGGTAGGCAACCTGTGGGCTGTCAGGGTAATATGCTGGTGGGCTGCAAGACAGTTTGTTTACATTGACCTCTGCAGGCACGGCCGCCCGCAGCTCCCAGTGACCATGGTTCACCGTTCCTGGCCAATGGGAGCTAGGGGAAGCAGCCTAGGCTGCAGGGATGTGCTGGCTGTTGCTTCCCGTAGCTTCCGTTGGCCATAAATGGTGAACCGTGGCCACTGGGAGCTGCGGACGGCCGTGCCTGCAGACGGCCAATGTAAACAAACTGTCTCATGGCCCGCCAGCATATTACCCTGATGGGCTGCGTGCGGACTGCGGGCCACAGGTTGCTCACCACTGGTGTAGAGGCACAGAGATATTCTACTGATTCATCTTGCCAGCTATAACACGTGTGTCTCTTTAGCTCCAGGTATGTCCAGAAGGATAGAGGCCATGCAAATAGGAGAAGCTCAGGGAACAGTCTGTTTAGGGGAAGATTTATTATCTCAGTCCTGCAAATGCATCATTGTAGAGACTCATTGAAGTCCCCATGCCATTTGGGGTCATATACACAAACACAAAATTATTCTCAGTCCCCTCCATGTTAGATAGTCTTCACAGTCAAATCTACCCTGTCTCTATAGACGATGGGGAAAGACCTTTGCTCTGAGCCTGGGCTTTGGACCCCCCTCAGGCAGGAGCTTCTAGAATTCTCTGCCTTCAGCAGCACTCACTGCAGCCTCCAGTTCTCCCTTTGTAGTGAAGCTCTCACAGGATTTGTAAAAGAATTTTAATTTAATGTCTCTTAGTTTCTTCAGTGGTTCTCAGGTTTTTCTTCTCAAAATGGCTAAACATAAAAAAAAATTTGGCTTTCTGAGGAGGGTTTGGAGGACAATGCCTCTCTTCCCCTCCCCACTGAGAAATGGCAGAGACAGCAGGAACCCAGCTTCCCGCTGGCAGGTGGGTGAGGTCCATGCCCAGAGAGTTTACCAAGCTACATGGAAGTTCCCTTCACAGAGACTGGATCAGAATCAGTGACGTGGAATCAGGGGTTACATTTTTAAAGGCCCACTAAGCAGTGGATCCCTATTGTCACAGCTTGTATAGGAAACAGGAAAACTTCATTGGGGCCTCCTGAATCTCAGGGGAACGCACGGTCTCCCCCTGGCAATTGTGAAGAAGAAATTCTGCTGCCAGCCAGCACATAAGCAAACTCTGCGCTGAGAAGGCTGCAAAGCATCCCTCCTTCCTACAAGCTGGGTTACTTGCAAGGCCTCAAGCTGCCATTAAAGATGCCAGCTCTGCAACCTCTATGATATCAGAGAGTCATTTGTGTCCAGTGGCTCCACCTCACTACTCATTGTGTACAGCCTTGACCCAGCAGCAGAGGTCACAGCATGAAGTGATTCAGATCACATTCCCTGGGAGATGGACTTCCATGGGTCCCATAGGAGGTCATAAAGTGGCTACTATTTTCCTTAGGGAAACATGAAGGAGATATGGCTGCAGACTCTCCTTTCTGTCTACCTGGTAATGCGCTTCCACTGTTTCCCACCATCTGGGAGAAAAACCTCAGGGGGAAGAAGTCCTGCTGCACTTAACCATCTTGAAATGACTCCATGCCCAGATGTAGGTGCTTAGTAGTAGATGTAATGTTTACACTGGAAGAGTTTCGCTCTACCATAAAGGAAATGAAAAGCATTCCCAATATTTTCTTGAGGTGCTGCTGCCCCGACAGCATAACATCCAAACATCTCAGGTTGCCATAGCGCCCATTTGCATAGTATTACACCAACTTTTTGTCTCATCACTCCACTTTATATCGGGAAAGACTTATGCACTGAATGCAGCAGCTTCCAGCCCAATAACTCTGCTTTCTGTTCCCAGAAAAGTTTTTACACATGTTGTCAGGGTTCCTTCCCCACTCTGAACTCTCGGGTACAGATGTGGGGACCTGCATGAAAGACCCCGTAAGCTTTTTCTTACCAGCTTAGGTTAAAAACTTCCCCAAGGTACAAACTTTGCCTTGTCCTTGAACCCTATGCTGCCACCACCAAGCATGTTAAACAAAGAACAGGGAAAGAGCCCACTTGGAGACATCTTCCCCCACAATATCCCGCCAAGCCCGACACCCCCTTTCCTGGGGAAGGCTTGATAATAATCCTCACCAATTTGTACAGGTGAACACAGACCCAAACCCTTGGATCTTAAGAACAATGAAAAATCAATCAGGTTCTTAAAAGAAGAATTCTATTTAAAGAAAAGGTAAAAGAATCACCTCTGTAAAATCAGGATGGAAAATACTTTACAGGGTATTCAGATTCAAAACACAGAGGATCCCCCTCTGGGCAAAACCTTAAAGTTACAGAAAATAGGAATAAACCTCCTCTTAACACAGGGAAAATTCACATAAAACAAAAGATAAACTAATCCACCTTGCTGGCTTATCTATACTGGTTGCAATATTGGAGACTTGGATTAGGATGGGTTGGAGAAGGTGGATTTCTGTCTGGCCTCTCTCAGTCCCAAGAGAGAACAAACGTAAACAAAGAGCAAAAGAAAAGCCTTCTTCCCCCCCCCCCCCCGACAAGATTTGAAAGTATCTTGTTCCCTTATTGGTCCTTTGGGTCAGGTGCCAGCCAGGTTAGCTGAGCTTCTTAACTCTTTACAGGTAACAGGATGTTGTCTCTGGCCAGGAGGGATTTTATAGCACTGTATACAGAAAGGTGGTTACCCTTCCCTTTATATTCATGACACATGTCCTACTCGCCCAGCTCCAGCCTCGACTTGTGAAACACCATTGCACAGAGCAATTGGACTTCACTGCTGGGCAATCTATAATGGACGCTATACTTGCTCTTCAACTTTTATCTGAGATCCATAGTGAATTCAATCATCTGTTAACAGCAGCATATGTAGACCTAAAGACAGCCCTCTATTCTGTCGATAGAATAGACAGAAAAGCCCTATAAGGCATTGGCGTTCCCAGCATACTGTAGAGGTTAATTCAAAAGCTACTTAATGACTCAGGGATACAAGTGTGATGAAGGACACATAGATCCAACCAGTTTTATACTAGATCCAAGGTGAAGCAGGGTCCTGGGCAGGAGAGTGAAGAAGTAGTTGGGGTGGAGCACAGATAAAGTACTCATTCTGCAGACTCTCAGTTTTCAGCTGATTGGTTTTTAATGTAAGTCTCTAGCTGTTGTTGTTGGGGAAAAATGCTTCAACATATGACCGGAGTATAACCAATACCTGAGTCTGCAGAAAGAATGAAACGGTAGCTCTGAGTGTGATTTCAATGGATGCTAACTCAGATGCTAATGATAAGGTAAATGCTCTATGCAATGTTGTTGTAGTTGTGATCAGAGACAAGGTTGGTGAGGTAATATCTTTTATTGGACCAACTTCCACTGGTGAGAGAGACAAGCTTTCAAGCTTATACAGGGCTCTTCTTCAGGTTAATCACTTCATTGCTCAGCAAGGCATTTAAGAAAGAAAAGGAAGCATCATTTTATGAAGATGTCTGCAACCTACTCTGTGTGACAATCCGTTTTGACCAGGCCAGGTCTGAAGGGGGGTAAGAGAACGGATTGTTTTCATTTTCCTGAAGGAGGACCCAGCTTTCCAGAGTTTGGGAAACAGTGAATTAGTTAATGGGCTTGGTTCACTACCACAGGCTGAACTCAGACAACTGGCCCTGATGGGGCAAGAGTGATCCAGGGAAGGTTTCTGTAGTGCATACTGCCTGAAACTTGTGCACCACTCAGGGCTCTTAAGCCTATTGAAGAACTATCATTAATTTTGTAACTGAAATGGTGTAAGGTTTTCTGACCCACTGCAACGTTCATTCACATTCTCACTTTTCATTTAGCTATTTTTATTCTGACTAACTTTTCACATGACTGAAAATAGTCTTAAGTGCGTGAGAAAGAAACAGCAATTTATAAAACATCAAAGCACATTCCATGCTTCTTCCACGTAAATTCAGAAAAATCATGGTCATAATGCAATCCTCCCTTTTCATAAATAGGTTCCTTTGAAACCTTTGTTATCACATAACATGCTTGCAGAATTCTTACTTAACCAAGTAACTGTTTTCATCCAGAGATAATTTACTTTCCATCTGTGGTTGTTTTTATCAGCATACTATGGTTGGCTTTTGCTCATTAGGCAATGCGCTTAAAGTGTGTGGGATGCTATTGTATTCTCTGTATTTCAGTTCATGTTGTTTTTAAGGATATTTTTAGAATAACATACTTCCTGCATCAGATTCACAACTACTGCCTCATGTTGTTGTTTAAAAGTTTGTATTTATTGTAATATAATGGATAAACAAACAATTTAAAGGGATTTAAAAAAAACAAACAAACACACACTTCCGCTTCATTCTCTACACAGTTGTAATGAACTTGCAAATTATTTTGCATAGGTGTATCTACCCACAGTGAGCTGCAAGTTCAAGGCTTAAGAACTTTGATTTCAATGGGATTTTTGGATATGTAGAGACTGCAGGATTAGTCTCTAAATCTGTGGCAAAAGCAGCCACCTTAGACAAAGGAATGTGGTTTTCCATCTGGTACATTAAAAGCCAATGGGAATGCAATTTACACAGAAGGTAAACAGAACCATCAAGCCAACAAGGAGAGGAGATAACCACTTAGCATCAATGTAGGTGGAGGAGATTTCAGGAAACAGATCAGTTTGCCTGATTTTATCAAATGCCAGCAGGAGAAGAAAACAGCATGAAACTTCCTTCACTAGGAGTCTCCATGTTGCCTTCCCACAGCTTGAATGAACTTCACTTGGGGGAGTAGCCTTCAGAAAAATCCATTTCAAAGGTTCATTGAACTATACAAGAAAGGGGCAAAGAATCCCATGGTTTTTTTCACCTAAAACAGAGAATCCAAGTGTTGTGTACTTTGTGGGAGATCCTGACCAGAGGGGTGGTCAGGCACTTGCTGGAAGGTACATTGGTAAGGAAATTACCTTGTTTCATTACGTCTTAGCCTCTAGAAAGTATTTTTCACTTTTATTTGTTGTAAACATTTCTACCTGTATCCTTTGTACTTGAACTCACTTAAAATCTATCTTCTGTTGTTTTACTATTAATCTAAATCAACCCAGTGCTTTGTTTGAACTGAAGTGATAGTTAACTTTGGTTAAAGTGATAAGTGGTGCATTTTGTCTCTCTAAAGGAGCAAACAAACCTCATTATTTCTCTGAGTGTTCCAGGAGAAGGCTGGACACTTCAGGGCAGATGGTATTTGGAAAATTTGGGATGGGGAGTGTGTTGGGGGTAACCCCTGCACAAGGTAACTGGGTGATAGAGACTAGAGTGGGGTTGCTGTGTTGTAGGCAGGGTCCTGGAATCAGAGATGCTTAAGACTGAGACACTCACTGCATGCTTGTCTGCAGGCTGCCAGTGTCCAGGCTGTGTCGCAGAGCATTTAAGGCACCCACAGTTACAGGGCAGGCAGAGACACAACCATTCACCGATCTAGATTGCACCACTGAATGTGACAGTTTCTTTATAGGCTTTTTTAGAGAGTTCATTATCAAAGTGACTGAACACTTTACAAGTATTAGTGGATTTGGCCTCACAACCAATGGGAGATAGGGAAATATTTTTATCCTCAATTTATAAAAGGGGAATTGAAGCACAGAGTGTGTGCATTTTGTGCAATGTTACCTAGTAACTCTGTCACAGAGCCAGAATAGTACTTAGACCTCTTGAGGCCTAGTTCAGTGCCTTAACTTGAAGGCCACTTTTCCTCCATAGAGCAGTGGGTGTTACCAGAGAGAGAGAGAGAGAGACCTCATGGAATCATTTTGTAAGCACCTGGAGGATATGATTATAAGGAATAGCTAGCATGGATTTGTCAAGAACAAACAATACCAAAACAACCTAATCTCCTCCTTTGACAGGGTTAATGGTGTAGTGCATAGGGGGAAAGCACTAGTTGTTATATATCTTGATTTGAGTACTTTTGACACAATCCTACATAACATTCTCATAACCAAACTAGGGAAATGGTGTCTAGATGAAATTATAATGAGGTGGTGTACAACTGGTTGAAGGACCATACTCAAAGAATAGTTATTAATGGTTTACTGTCAAACTAGCAGGATGTGTCCAGTGAGGTCCTGCAGGGGTCAGTCCTGGTACGATTCAATATTTTCATTAAGGACTTGAATAATGGATTGGAGAGTATGCTTATAAAATTTGCATATAATACCAAGATCGGGGGTTGCAAACATGTTGAAGGATGGGATTAGAATTCAAAACATTCTTGACATATAGTAGAATTGGTTGGAATTCAACAAGATGAAATTCAATAAAGGTAAGTGCAACGTACTTCAGTTTGGAAGGAAAAATCAAATGCACAACTAAAAAATGGGGAATAACCTATTAGATAGTAAGTAGTACTGAAAAGGATCTGGGGTTATAATGGATCACAAATTGAATGAGAGTCAACAGTGTGAGGCAATTTAAAAAAGGTTTAATATAATTCTGGGGTGTCTTAACAGGAATGTTCTGTGTAAGACACAAGAGGTAATTGTCCCATTCTATTTGTCACTGGTGAGGCTTCTTTCTGGACTACAAAGTCTAATTCTTTAGTAAATACTTGAGGAAAGATGTGGACAAATTGGAGAGAATCCAGAGGAGAGCAACAAAAATGGTAAAAGCCTGACCTATGAAGAAAGGTTAAAAAAACTGAACAAGTTTTGCCTTGAGAAAAGAAGACCGAGAAGGGAAACCTAATAACAGTCTTCATGTATGTCAAGGGTTGTTATAAAGAGGACTGTGATCAATTGTTCTCCAAGTCCACTGAAGGTGGGACAAGATGTAATGGGCTTAATTTGCGGCAAGAAAGATTTGGGGTAGATATTAGGAAAAGCTTTTGAATAGGGGTAGTTAAGTTCTGGAATAGGCTTCCAGCAGAAGTTGTGGAAAGTTGGACAAACACCTGACAGGGATGGTCTACGTTTAATTAGTCCTGCCTAAGAACAGGGGGCTGGACTTGATGACTTCTCAAGGTCCCTTCCAGCCCTACATTGCTATGGTTCTGTGAATTCAAGGTTTTGTCAAAAACAAACTATTTGAAAAGCTTGTTCTATAAATTAGGTATAGAAGATGTCTGCTCTTCTTTCCCTGAAGCTATTCTGATGCACGTGGGGTCCTTAATATGGCATCTCTATAGTACTATATCTGTTTTTTATTCTCTGCTCTTTTTTCTCTCACTCTGCTCACTCTTTGCTCCATTTTCACCCTATATTTTCAGTATAATTTGTTCTCTCTGTCTCCCTCTCTATTCCTTTTGGGAGAGATGGTGATTAGAAACTCAGAGTGCTCAATTTTGAACCAATAATGTCTGAGTGCGTTTAGGCAAATATGAAACTGTCCATCCCTGATATAAGCTCATTCTTTCTGGCATTTGGCACAGGATACCAAATATAGTCATTTCAATGAATCAACCAGTTTCCCTTTGGTAAATGCAAATCCTTCCCAGGATAATAAGGAAGAGCTTATGCCAGTCATTAATTAATGGTCAGTTCATTGATGCTTTCACTGATGTAAGTATAACAGATCTGAAAAACAGCAACCAACTTCACTAAATTTGAGGTGAAAGTTAAGAACATTGTCAAGTGTAAAATGGAAGCTGCTGATTGTAGTACAAAATTGTACTTAACCATTCAGAATTGGGTTACATATTTTATATATAACATGTCTATTATATGTTATCTATTATTATATCACATAATATATATTGTAATTTATGGACTAAATCCTTCTCCCATTGATGTAGATGGATCTCGACCGAAATATTTATACATATAATGAGGGTAACATGATCACTGAACATGATGCTGATGGTCTCTTTAGTAAAAATAGAGGTCTCCCCTGGGCCTACTACTGATGTTTACAAATGAGTGCTAAAGAAACCAAAATTGCTAGGGAGTAATACAAGACTTCATATTAGAAGCCTCCATGCATTTTTAAATATATTGAAATATCATTCTGAGAGAATTTATATGTTTCAATATACAATATTCTTATTAGCATTTAATGTTATGCAGTAGCCATGAGAGTTTCAACAATCTGTAATAGACAAACATAAACCATTTGTGAAGTAAATATGATATTTAAAGGCAGAATCAGTCCCCAAACTCCTGAAAACAAGAGGAAATGGGAATATGCCACTTTTTGTTCCAATGAGCTACAGTTGTGTGATTGCAGCATGCTGCCAAGAATTTTGGCCTGCCTGTGTGAGCTTCATACTCATAGATTTAGTTTTATAGTCTTATAATGATGGTTCTTCCTTCTGCTATAGTTAGAGGTCTGTCAGCATTCCCATTACAAATGGGGTGTCTGGTTTTTGGTTTAAGCTGATTTTTGCTGGTAAATGCTTGCTGACTTAGAAAGAAAGCTCATTTCCAGTACATGTTAGCTTGTACAGCTGCACTTCCTTGCACAAAATATTTCAGGCTGTTCTTGGTACCTGCATCTTGCCTCAGCTTCATGCCACTTCTGAGAGACACAAGTTATGTCTACCCATTTTTTTTAAAATACACTGGTGATAGCAATGTTAGGAGTGTTCTTGCTAGCATCTCTGCCTAGACTTATTCTGGACAACATGGAGCAGGCCTAGATGACGTAGTTGTTAAAACACCAATGGCTACCCAAGGGCTTCCTGTACTAGTGCTTTCATTGTTTGCACCATTCTTAGCAACAAAGGAGGGAGGAACCCTCTAGTGTAGACAATGTCAATGATGTGGTGAAGGGACCATGTAGAGCTGAAGTGCACAGAGTTTGATATTAAATGCTGAAAAAATATCTGGAAACTGGGTTTTCTGATTTAATTTTATTGGCAGAAAAATACCATTCCACGTGTATTTAAAATGTTAGAAACAAGAAGCCCTAATTTTAAAACCATTGTTAATTTGATTCTGTTGGTGTCCCTGACATTTTAAAATCAAAAGATTGTGGGTTCAAAGTTCTACTGAGGATGTGGGACTCTCAGTATTCAAGTGCTGACACTGCAGTTTGGCACTAGGAGTAGGTGTGGTTGAGGCATAGTAATGAAAGAAAAAGTTTGCATTGTTGTATTATGGACTCTTGAAATGAGATAAACCAAAGCCCTTTCTACTCATGTCAGATGACTGTCCTTATGGAAGTTCAGACAAACCTATGGTACTTTAAACTATTAGAAATCTTTATAATCTCTGAAGGTCAAATCCTCATATGGGTGTAAAGGGCAAGTGATGGCCTGGCCCTCAGTGAGTCAGTGAAATGGAGCTTGAATGTTTACTATATTTTTCATATGTGACAGAAGCTAAACCAGTGCCTGTAATATAGAATATATTTACTTCCCACTTTAAGGTTTTGTCTTCTCCTGTCAATCTGTAACTTTTCTGTCATGGAAGCTCCTGTTCTCCTTTTGCATATGACTTTGCTACATTTGGAATTTCCAAACCTACGTTTCTTAATGGAACCCTGTGATAAATAAAGCTGAATACCTACTATGCATTTAGTGCGTTCCATGCTTTTTCCATGTAAATTCAGCAAAGTTATTAACACGGTGCAGTTCTCTCTTTCTGAAATTTGCTATTTTGATTCTTTCATAATAATTTCCTTGCAGAATTCCTACTTATTATTTAAATTTGTTCGCTGAGCTGTCAACATATTCTTCAACTAAGCAACTGTTTTCGTTCAGATAAAATTACAATTCACCCTATACTTACTTTTATTAGGATATTATAAGTGTTTTACTATGGCCAAGTTATCATCATTTGAAAACTGGCTAATTTGTACGTACAATAATTTCTTTTTATAGCATTTTTAATAGTGTGTGCTTATCCATATTAACTGTGTAACAGCTCCATATCACAAATTGAGACAATGTGATACCATTATGAGATATCATGTAAAAATCCATTTAATGACCTTTTCATACTGCAGATGGATACTGTAGCTCATAATATCTCAGAAGAAGCTGGGTATATACACTTTAGTTATTATGGTTTGTAATATCCTAGGTTGTAAGTTTTAAGGTCTACCAAAATTGCCTATGCACAATCGAGACTCTATAGTCTTCCATATAAATAAAATATATTTTGAAAAGTCTCTAAACACATACTTTTCAGAAATGGTTGTTATGGTTATTTATAAAAATATGTACTCTCAGCATGTGGAATTCAGAGCCACAGGAAATCATAAATAAAATATTGGAGTTGGATTTAAAAAGCAGATGGACAATTTTATGACCGCAACTAATACATGTACATGTAATAATTGTACACACTAAGATGAGATCATCACACTCCAGCAGAAGTACATCAGCTGATTCACAGATTTTAAGGACAAAAAGGACCATTATGATAACCTAGTCTGACTTGCATAACACAGGTCATGGAACCTCACGCAGTAATTTCTGCATCATACCCATAAACATTTATTTGAGGTATAACATGTCTTTTAGAAAGATATCCAGTGCCGATTTAAAGATTTCAAGTGATGGAGAATCTACCACGTCATAGGTAACTTGTTTGAATGATTAGTCCCTTTGTGACAAAGTTGTATCATATTTCTTCTGAATTTGTCTAACTTCTGCCTTCCGGGGTTGTACTGAATTATTTATGTATCTTTTTGATAGATTAAAGAGCCCTCTATTAGCAAAAATATTCTCCTCATGTAGGTACTGATGAACTGTTATCAAGTCAACTGTTAACCTTCATTTGGGTAAACTAAACAGGCTGAGTCGCTCACTATGAGACAGTCTTCCAGACCTAAAATCATTCTTGTAGCTCCCTTCTGAACGCTTTCCAACTTTCAACATCCTTTTTGTAATGTGGCTACCAAAACTGAACATAATATTCCATTCATGGTCTCACTAATGCTGTTTACAGAGGTAATGCCACCTCTCTACTCCCTCCCAATATTCCTCTGCTTCTACATCCAATGATTGTGTTAGCCCTCTTAGCTACACATGATTCTGGGAGCTCATGCTCACTTACCTATTCATCATGCTTTCTGAGTTCTTTTCAGTGTCTCTGCATTCCAGATACAGTCCCCCATCTTGAAGTGTGACCCATATTTTTTGCCTCTAAATGTCTGAAGTTGCATTTGGCTGTTTAAACTGCATGTTGTTGAAATGAACCCACCTTACCAAGCAATCCAGATTGTTCTGTATAACTCTCCAGTTCACATCATTATATCACTCTATCAATTCATGTGCCATCAGCAAATTTTACTAGCAATTATTTTATATTTTCTTCCAGATCAGTGATTAAGATATTGAACAGCATTTGGCCAAGAACAGACCCACAAGAAACATCCACATTTGATGATTCTCCATTTCCAATTATTTTCTAAGATCTATTAGTTAACCAGTTTTTACTGGTTTTTACTGATTTTATATAGTGTTAATTTTTTAAACAGACTGTCATGTAGGTCTTAGTCAGATGGCTTACAGAAGTCTGTTGTTACAATGAAGGGCTAGAGTCACAAAGAGCGTTGCAACACTCAACACTGTGGCACCTAATTTTGATGTGTCTCGGCACCTGCTGGGATTCACAGACTTTGAGTTAGGCACCCAGGCTCTCTACACTATGCATGGGGAGAGAGAGGCACCCAAGCATGGGATTCACAAAAGCCAGCACACTGAGCGGGGAGACACCTAAGCTAGCCAATAGGAGAGGGGTGAGTCTCAGGGACATAGGGACCTAATTCTGGGCTGGAGGAAAGTGCCTATCTCTGCTTGGGATTCACAGCAAGTAACTCTCTCCTGAAGTTGTGTCTTTCTTGCAAGAAAGATGGTGGCACATGCCTAACTCAGTATTAAACACTGTGGGGGGAGTAAGCCTCCCTTATAGGCACTAAGGTGATTTTATAAATCTCTCCAGGCATCTTTAAAAATCTGGCCCTGAGCACCTAAATTTTTTCCGTAAGAGTCCCTAGCTGCCTATGTTCCCGCCACCGAGCATGCCCACTTCTACCCAGGCAGATGCCTAGAGGTCTTTCTCTCACCAAAGCCCCTGTCAGACATGCCAATTCTCATGAATGAATTGTGAGAGAGGAGATTTCTGAGTAAAATTAAGCCTCACTCATGATCTCGCTATAGAACTCTCAAATATCAGGGTTTATTTTTTCAGCTGTGGCAGCTGGGCCTCCCACTGCCAGCCTGGGAAGTGGGAGAGGGGATCCCAATGCAGAACCCCCCCCCAGGCCAGGGGAGGGTGAAGAACCCTAAGAGGAGCAGAAGTGAGGCTGGAAGAGCTGAACTATGGCCTGGAGGCTGTGGGGGGATGAAGTGAAGGTGGGGGCTGATATGGTGGAGGGGCTCTGTTGATGGTGGGTTCTGAGCAGATGGGGTGAGTGCTGGGGAGGGTGAACTGAGGGTGGTGGAGGTCACTGGGGTGGTGGGCTGAACTGATGGGGTGGTGATGTTGGGAGTTGGGGCGGCTGAATTGATGGGGGTTGAGTGGGGACAGAATTGATGAGTGACTGGGAGACGGGATTAAACGCTGGGCAGGAGAAGGGCAGATGTGGAGGTGAGAGCTCCTGTAGCAGGGGCCAAAATCACCTTATCCAGTATGTGTGGAAGAGTGGGAAACACTAATTGTCACATGCACAGACCCTGGGGATGGGAAGGGGGGGATCAAAAATCAAGAGACTGACTTAAAAAATACAATACAATCCTTTTTGAACATCTCATGATTTTTTGGTGCCATCTAATGATTTTGGGGGATCTGACTCATGATTTTTGATCTCTTGAAGTTGCACTACTGGCCCCTGTGGGATTCTCAAACTAGGTGTTGTCCTGCTTAACTTGCCTGCAGGGCCTGATCCAGTAGGTGTGCCCAAAACAGCTGTGGAGGAGGCCTCCTTTAGAACCTTTAGCCCAGTGATTAGGGCACTTTCCAGGGATATAGAAGACCCAGGTCTTTTTTTGGTGCAGTTTAATCCAAGGTCAGTAGCTAATAAAGTTAACACTATCTGTGATTTCATAACCAGTGAGGCCTGTGATCTGCATGAATAACAAAGACACTGCAAGACTTCTGGCTGGGTATGTTGTTAAGCAAGAAACAAAGGAAGATCAGGAAGGGCATGCAACTTTGCTGTTTGCATGAGTCCTCAAATGTACAGTACGAGATGTACTTTCACAAAGTTAGATTTGTTCGAGGGTGTCCACCTGAGTCCCAGGATGGTGAAGATCTGTAACTTATCCTTCTACAAACCAAAGGTTTGGGTAGGTTCCTTATTATAGTGACTTGTGTTGGTCAATTCACTGTCCCTGTAGATGACTCTTCTTCTGGATCTACACAGAATTTTGTGATAGCTGTAGGGTCCAGTCATAAGGCTGAGCACATACTGCATCTGGCTTTTGGATTCAGAGTGGTGTTGGGGAGATTGATGTCTCTGTCTCTGTCATGTAATGATCATTGTCTCCTTCGATTTGAGGTAGTCATGCATGTATCCCATGAGAGACCAGTTTTGACAACTTGTCCTGGAAATTGACAGAACCAGAAAGCTTCCAGTCATTTGTTGAAGGAAGGTGTCATTCATCTGACTGACAACTTTACTGAAAGACAGATAGGATTTTATCATTAATCTTTTGCTCTCAGCTGCTGTTAGGGTTGTCCTTAAATACTTTCTCTGCCAACTTTGCCCTCGCAGGGTACCAGGGCTTACAAATGATCTGTGACAGATGAAAGTGAGAGGGCAGATATCTAGAGCTCCAGCTGTGGAAGTTGAGTTGAATTTGAATTATGGAAACATACAAAATTTTAAAGATCATACATATACTGTTGCTGTGCAGTAGACAAGGAAAGAGTTCTTTGCTATAATCAAAATGTCTGCCATCTTACACGGCAGAGTGATTCTTGCTGGTTGATAGTTTGGTTTGATAGCTACCTTGAGTTGCTGTCACTGTGAAGGGTGCCATTCTTAAAGAAGCTATTTGGTGGGTTGCTGGGTTTGATAGGCTGTGGGATGCCTCCAGAAGAGTCAGTGGTGTGCATTTTAGTATCCCTCGTTAAGAGAATGTGATCGCCTTTTCAAACTAAGGTGCCCAACTTCTCCTAGATACCCAGGTGACAACTGTGAATAATTTTTTTTACTCCAGTGCTGACCTTGTCACAATTATCTGTGCCTTTGTCAGTTTGAAATTAGATTACTGTTATGTGCTCTACATACTGAGACCACTTGGAAACTGAAGCCAATACAAAATGAGCTGCCCACTTAAATAAGCAGAGCTTTATGTTAGTAGCACATTACACTACTGCTCTGGGAACCACTGACTGCCAATGAGTTTCTGGATGGATTTAATCTATAAAGTCATAAATAGTATTAGACCCATTTATCTGAGAGACCTCCTCTCTCCCTGTGTCATACTGCTGCAATTACAGTCAGTTGGAGATGCCTCAGCTGGAGCTCTCTGATTAAAAGACAGCGAGCTGCCAGCAAGATGTTCTTCATAAGGGGTTCTTGAGTTTGAAAGAAAGTCAATCTGCCAGAACTCTGTTCTATCGACTTTCAAGGCAAGCGGCAAGGTTAATCCTTTTGACCCAGCATTTGGGGCCTGGGAAGATTGAAGGTTAGGGAGATCATGTGGTTTGCTGTGTGGGTTATTTTATCTGCTGGAAAGTATTTTACATTGGAAAGAGCAGTCCACTTTAGCTGAGCTTTTGACATTGAATTATCCCTAGGTGATCACTACTTATTATGGACACTTACTTACATTTTTAAAATATGAAAAATTAACCTAATAAGAATATGCAGACCACTATAGAAGGGGACTTGAGGAGAGGCTAGGGCATGGCCCATGTCCTTGTGAGTATATGGATTCACAAGTCAAATTCTCAGTATGAAGTGGTGCAGTGGCCATGGCTACTACTTAAGCCTATGGGCTATAGTAGTACTATGTTGGTGCTCCACATTACTGGGGTGGATTACACACATACACTCACTCACTCACTCACTCACTCACTCACCCTTATGAAGTTCCCCTGGAGGAGATATATGTATCTGGTGTTCACACAGGGTCTTGGATTTGGTCCATAATAGTACCTTTGTATTTACTGATCCTAGTTCCTTTGTTAAGCTTCTCTTTTTAACTCTTCTTAAAAGTCTGTGTGGTTGTGGTGATCTTGAGAGTGAAGGGCTGTTATCACCATCTGAAACTACACATAGTGCAGGTGCATGGCGTGCAAGCTTCACTTCATTAATTTTTCAGATAACCTCTATTTAGAGCTGTAATTTATATGGCAAAACTCCAGACCTGGGCTTCTACTGAGCTGACCCAGTTGTGTCAACTTTTGCAAAACTATGTGGTGCTTTGGTGATGTGGACATATGTTCACGGGTAAGCAAGGAGTTCACAAGTTCATTTCCATTTGTTACCTACTGTAATTCATTACATGAGTCAAGGTCCTGTGAGGTCACAGGCTTATACACTAACTCACAGTGATAGCTGCTAGTTTGCTAGTAGTTTTAAAATAGGCAATAAAGAGTGTATTTTGTACTTCCACCAGTGCAACTCATTGGTTCTAAATGGGATTATTGATGGGAGTTTTGCCTGTGGGAGAAGGGGAGAATATGCATCCCATTATGAAACTCCTTGTTCAGTTGAAATGTTGTTCTAACAATTTCTATGGTTTTCTTGTTTGCTCATTCACCATCTTGAAAAAGGAAAATGTACCACAAATCAGAAACTCTATAATGTATCATGTTTTCCTCTCGTTTCTATATGTTAGTGCAGTGGGTGAATATTTGGTCCCCTTTCTTTCATTTCCCATCCTATGGATTGCATTCAGAGAGATCTCAAAAACACAGTCTACCACAGTGAATAATTTCCTCTTCCTCCTACATTCTTTATGTCTCACTGTAGAAAAAATCTCTAGGGACATTGAGTTTCTATCCACTTCCTCTTCCCCACATACAGACACAAACCACGTTCTCAATAAGTGGGTAAATGTTTTGTCCAGTTACAAGATTTTAAAGGCCAAACTTCTGATACTGAGTGGCTTTCAACCTTGAAAAATATTGTTCATTCTTAATATAAGTGTCATTTGATTCAGTTTATTACGAAGCCTTGTTTGCTTATAAATATTGCAAAAGAATGCAAGGAATTATTTTGGTTTCAGAGTGAAGGGAAGATTTTTTTTATGAGTTAGTGGGGGAAGTATGGGGAAAAAAAAAGCCTTAGAACAGAAAGGCAGCCTTAACAGTGGGGTCACTACTGAGCAACTCTGTGTGTCTAGGTCTGCTTGGATTTCTAAACAGCCCATCACCATCAGAGGCAATGTATAATTAAATCTGAACTGTGTATCTGAAAAGTGGATCTTGTTCATCTTCCTATTTTTAGCTGCTTTCCCAAAGGAGATTGGTCTTAATGGTGGTTATCTGTGAAGGAACATTATAGTTAACACACAGAATCTTAAGAACATCCTTTAACATTAAGGGCCACATTTTACAATTCTGAGGCAGGCAGAGCCTCTGAAGTTGACGGGAGATAGCAGGATTAGGCCCTAAACTTCTATGTGTTTAATAGTTTTTTTTTTTTATATCAGGTCCAAATGAAAAATGACTTCCCTCAAACCAGCAAATAGTTAATAAGCATAGAATTTAATTCCCTTTCACCAGACAAAGTGATCTGTTAGACATTTCAAATATTGCCGATCACAATAATAAGTTGTTTATCCTTTTGTTGCAGCATGAGCCAGCAGAGGTGTTTCAACTGATTTAGAAGCTGACATTGAATGAGTGTTGGGTAACCTGTTAATGGAGCTATCTAATAACACAAGGCACATATGCAAAACTAAGCTGAATGATAAAGAACATTCCTGGACAATTTCAAATGCGTGGGCCAAATGTGTGAGGTATTAATGTTACCTAATGAGAAACTCTATTTGCTTAATTAAAATACAATGCCTGTGTGCTAATACAAATGAGAACAGTCAATATGTAGCTAGCAGGCATAAACAAAAGAGGATTACTTTACCTGAAAAAACACATTTACCTTAATTACAGCACTCAAATTCTGAAAAACTTTTCCTAATGAAAATGAGAGAGCTTTATATTAAGAATTGAAGTTAGCATAGTATTCATGAAACTCATTAAAAAAATTAAGCTTCTCATGCAATGATAGTATATCTTTGCCATTTTTCTGAATCCAAGAACTGTTGCTCAAGAAACTTTATTCGTGTTTTATTTTAATTAAGCTTTAACTTTGATCTAATTTACTCATACAGCTACCCTTTGTGACTCTCAGGGGACAAGAAAGATTTTCCTGTAATTTATACTAATGAAGCTGATAATAGAATGATCAGTGCTCTGAAAGGGACAAATTAATCCAAATATAGATACCTGCAGCATGGTAATCAGCAGGAAACACAACAATTTGTCTTTATACAGAAAGTAAAAGTATGATCCTTCAGACTCAAATGCCCACTTCTGAAGCACCACCATAGAGAGGAAAACATATTTTGGCATCAGCATGTCAGTGTTTTTGGCAATGAAATGTTCAGTATGAGGAGTTATTACTTCTGAAGGTGACAATGAACTTTATACAGGCATGACACTTTTCTCACCAGGCACTGGAGCTGGTAAAAAGTTACCCCACCTTATTTGTGATCTAGCATATATTCCCACCTTGGGAGGTGTTGTAGGGATTTTTGCTGGAGGCCGATCTGATCAGAAGATCTCGGGGAGCCTTACAGTTTACCTCCCGCTGAGTCCCCCTCTTAAGCCCGTCTATCAAAGCTGGATTCCCATAAAAGAACACACACACCAAATGTAAAAGTAAACAACAACAACACTTTATTTAACTAAGGGAAGAGAAAGGAAGAAAAGGGGAATGGATTAACAATACTGGAAATTTGGGTTGACACTTGCACTTACACATACACTCAATGGTACCAAAATGTTCTTCTACCTTTCCAGACATCCACGATGAAGATTGTAGGATCCAGATGACTGAAGACAGCAATGGACTGATGGACACCGACTGTGAATGGCAGATGGAATGGACAGGTATGTATCCCTATCTTAGCTCCTACCCTAACCCGCTTTGTGTCATCTGTGCATATGAGATTAATATAACTAATCGGACCAAGTCTGTGTATGCAAGTCCGCTTTCCCAAAATAAAAGAATAAACAAACCCAAACTAATTAGTATGTAGCCATTGCAGGCCAATAGCGAGTGCCAAGATGGTATCACACCACGAGAGAGAACTGGACACTTGAACCTTTGACAACTTGAAAGCTCCAGAGACCAAGAGTCCCGAGCTCCTCCCCCCATACAGTTTTATAGGAAGCTGTTGCCGGGCAAACCTAGTTTCCTGCCTTTGCGATTTCCCACCTTTTCTTTGTACCAAGGAACAAGAACCTGACACAAAATGGAGTTCACCTTGTCCTTTTATCAAAACAAAATGGCCTTTGATTTACAGAACTTTATTTTAACTTTATACACGTATGTACATGAACAATTTGGCAGAAATAAACGGGGTTTAAAACCAAAATTAACAGTGTGTAATGTTCTTACAAATGCCTACAGAGTGATGCTTTCACATATATGCTGTATTTCTATATAGCAAATATATTTATTCATTGTCTTTGAACAAGTGAATGAATACCAGGGTGAAAGAAGAAATGAATGATTATACAGGTACTGTATTCCAGAGCTTGATCTAAGAGCAGGAGAATTGTGTGATTCTATCCCAGGGCAGGTAAACGCCTCACATCCCATGCAGGAGGTGCAGCTAGCCATGACAGCCAGACTCAGAAGTGCTTCATAGAGCCTATGGATCCCACTGATACAAATGAAAGCTGCTGAAAATCACCTTTGAAAATCAGACCACATACATTTAGATTCCTAAATATGGATTTAGGAGCCTAACATTAGGCAGGCACCCAGGGTTGAGAATTTTAGCCTTAAGACTTTAAAAAAAGTCCAAACATGTTAGAAACCACTCCTAAAACTGTTCAAGTCTGCTTATCTAAATGCAGATTAATGAAAAACATTTCTCAATATGATCTGTACTAGCGTATTTGCATCCAGTCTCAACCATTTAAAAAATTGGCTGTGAATACATTTAATTGAGATTACATGATAAATATCATCATCAAATACTTTAAATTTGGTCACTAATGCTGAGGTTGCTAATGGACCTTTTGCTGACAACATGTCAGAGTCAGTTGTGCGGTTTTCCACAAGCATCGTTCATGGGGCAGTGAACAACTGTGCTTCCCCAGAAGCAGATTCGACATAGTAGGTATCTATCTCATGGTTTCCCCTGGCTCTGGTTGAAATGTATCCTGCACCACCTGGTGAGATGTACATTCCCTGGTAGTCAATACAGCTGTGGTGCTTGGAGTTTGGCTGGTGGGTGTCAGGCTGGTGGGTTTTGCCTCACATGCTCAGGGTCTAACTGATCACCATATTTGGGAAGGAATTTTCACCTCGGAGTCAGATTGCAATTGCATCAAACTCCATTTAAAGCAAAGCGCTAATGGCCTTGTGTCACCAGATCTTTAAATGAAGATTAGTCTGTAATTGGTTCACCCATCAGTGTGAACTTTTCATTCACTTGATGTGATAATTACCTTTGGCTCATATTATTTTATCACTAGGTTCTCAGAAAACAACCTGATGATTGCATGTAGACTTTTAATAAACAGCTGCACACAAGGCATACTTCATTTGCATTTTATGGGTCCTAGTTCTACATACTTTAACTTCCGAGTGTGCTCTTCATGGACCTCATTGGGACTAGGAACAGAAATAAGTACTTGTTGTAAAGTGGTCTTGACAGGGTTAACTGGGTTACCCATAGTATTATAAGATGGAGCCATGCTTTACCCCTTCCTTACTTCTGCTGCTAGTTAGTGGGATTAGCTCACTCTGTAGTGATTCAGCTAAATAAAACAGCAAATTCCCATCATTCACTCTTGGGAATAGCCTTTATTTTAGTTGAGTAGTTCCTTTACAAAAGTACTATAGATGAAAGTAGGGTTTGTGGATCAGGCTTTGTTTGTACCAGGAAGTTATCAACTACCGAGCCCAGGAAATTATAATATTATTGCAGGTAAAATGTTAACTTTGGTGGCTGTAGAAATTCTCTCAATAGAAGAGACATAAGATTGTCACTGTAAAAATATGGATTACACCTACAAAATCTTTATCAAGCATTCTTAAAACTACAATACCCACCTGGGGAAGTGAAGAAACAGCTTGACAGAGTGAGATGGGTACCAGAAGTCACGTACTACAGGACAGGCCCAACAAGGAAAATAACAGAACACCACTGGCCATCACTTACAGCCCCCAGCTAAAACCTCTCCAGCACATCATCAACGATGTACAACCTATCCTGGAAAACGATCCCTCAGTCTCACAGACCTTGGGAGGCAGGCCAGTCCTCACTTACAGACAGCCCCCCAACCTGAAGCAAATACTCACCAGCAACTACACACCACACAACAGAAACACTAACCCAGGAACCAATCCCGGTAACAAACCCCACTGCCTACTCTGTCCCCATATCTACTCTAGCAACACCATCAGAGGACCCAATCACATGAGCCACACCATCAGAGGCTCATTCACCTGCACATCTACAAATGTGATATATGCCATCATGTGCCAGCAATGCCCCTCTGCCATGTACATTGGCCAAACTGAACAGTCTCTACGTAAAAGAATAAATGGACACAAATCAGACATCAGGAATGGTAACATACAAAAACCGGTAGGAGAACACTTCAATCTCCTTGGACTTTCTATAACAGATTTAAAAGTAGCCAGCTTTCAACAAAAAAAAACCTTCAAAAACAGATTTTAAAGAGAAACTGCAGAGCTACAATTCATTTGCAAATTTAATACCATTAATTTGGACTTGAATGGGGACTGGGAGTGGCTGGCTCACTACAAAAGCAATTTCCCCTTCTTGGTATTGACACCTCCTCCTCAATTATTGGGGTTGGGCCACATCCACCCTGATTGAATTGGCCTTGTCAACACTGGTTCTCCACTTGTAAGGTAACTCTCTTCTCTTCATTTATGCTTGTATCTGTAATTTTCACTCCATGCATCTGAAGAAGTGGATTTTTTACCCATGAAAGCTTATACCCAAATAAATATTTTAGTCCTTAAGGTGCCACCGGACTCGTCGTTGTTTTTGTGGATGCAGACTAACACGGCTATTCCTCTGATAATGAATTACATCAAATTTTAATTTGTTCTGCTTGTTTCCTGTTTTTTAAAAATCTATGCTTTATGCTAATTCCTATTCAAAAAGAAAAAAAACCCTCCTAAGCCCTGTTTTTCAGTGAATTCTAAATATGAAGCAGATAGATTTTCTTCTGTCTTTCTGTGCATTTCCAAAAGGAAAAGATCATCTACAAAATTCTTCCTGCAGAGTTTGAAAATTGACACTGCCTGTTGTCTTCTTGAGATATTGAAAATCATTACAGGCTCCCTGCACTAGCTCAATATTGTCCACAGGATGCTAAAATACTCTCCACCCACAAACTCCCTCCAACTAGTTTCCTTCTATATGCAGTAGAATCAAAGCACATATACCTTTGCAAATGCACATGACAATGTCCTTTCTTTCTGGGTTTTTGCACATTGTATTCAACTTCAATTTTATAAGCTTTCCTGGCCCCTATTGCTATATTACTAATGCAATTTAGCATGGATATTTTATTACACAAAATTCCAAACCTTCTAAAAAAAAAGATGGGAGCATCTTGTCAGATCATCTTGGAAATTAGCAGTGAGGCCCATACTAGAAGGACAAATACTATTCTGTCATGATTGATTTGCTAGTTGAGAGTATGATCTGCAATTGCCATGAAATGGCTAACCTGGTAGCATATAAAATGATACCAAGTATTTCAATGTGATGCAATTTGGGTTTATAGGAATAATGCCTCTGCTAAGGGGATTAGCTTGGTTACTGGCACACTCTCATTTGTCTTTATAGTTGTGAATCCCCTTAATCTTTGCCCTTGAGTCCTTTGGGCTTGATTTTGTATTTCATGTACCCTATCTTTTTTGTTATTAATACTGATTTATTTTTAATTTACTTTTCAAGTAAGTTACTTTGAATTTTGTACAAACAAAGCCAGACCACAATTTTATATTTTCAGCTAATCCAATTGAAATTTATTTAATATAGATGACATTACCCTTCTTGACTTTTTAATAATACTTATCACATCTTCATATTTGCAAAGTTATGTGTTCATATTAATTAGCAAATCCCCCTATGCAGAAAGTAGAAGGGTTTCAGAGTTTTCAGTGCAGAATATTAAGGTGAAATCCTGGCCTCATTGAAGTCAATAGGAGCTTTGCTGCTGGCTTTAGTGGAGTCAGAATTTTGTCCTTAATGTGGCTCTTTCTCCACTTTGCATGGGGTTGGGGGCCTTTAAATTCAGAGACTATGTGGAGAAATGGATATATAAATATGTACATGGTTCTATAGATTGGAAGAAGTTAAGAGGTGGCGCCATACTGCCGTGGTACATTTTCAAAAGTTGTTTCAAAAGGCATCTTGCAGTCCCTGAACTCCCAGACACACAACAACTCCAGGAGCACTTGCTGATGCAGTGTGCTGCCACATCACTTCCTCTGAAGGCTATGACTAAAAGCCACAATTTAGACTATAATCCTGGAATTTTCATCATTTGAAGCATAACTCTTATTAACTCTAAGGAAACTACATATATAACCTCCCAATTGTATTATTGGTAAAAGAGACTCTTTAAGATGTAGTCAGAAACTTTGTTTTCTCTTTAGATGATTATTTTTCCTTTCCTTTCTACCACCACCATCAGATTCCTTTAAAGCTGACACAGCAGAAGTGGATCCTGAGAGAAGGGATTTGAAAGAGGAAATAGCCTTGCAATGATTGCAGGGGAGAACGTAAAGGTCTATATGAAAGAAGAGGCTGAGACGTAGGTTGAAGAAACTGATAAATGGGCAATGGGGCTGTCCTAGTGGCTGGCAGCATAGCCATCTCTGGCTCAGAGAATCTCTCTCTTGGAATTTCAGTGTTCGCATTACAAAAGTACTGTATTAAAATGAGAGCAAAGTGTTGGCATACAAGGAGATACTGTCAAATATATTAGCAGGCTGGGGGATATCTTCAGATGACCAAGTGTAGACTCTTGTCACAGACCTCGCCCATTACCTTCTTCACTTTTTTCATTCATGGTTTCATTTAAGGTATTAATCTATAAGGAAAATAAAATTTAATAGTCATTCTAAGAACATTATGGGAGGGAGGTGGATGTTTCTTATTTTCCTTCTTGGCTGGGTCACAATGCCATTTTTTCCTCTATGATCATTTTTTAATGTTAAACTTTTTTATCTCTATTTTCATTTCTTTTTCACATGGTTGTTTTTTGTTGTCTGATCCAATTTTATTTATAATAATAACAAACTGTGTATATTCAATACACCTAATAGAACTAAGAGAAAACAAACTGACATTATTATCCACTTTAAGCACATTCAGAAAGGTACATTTTACTTGCCTTTGCTGTGAAACAGTCATTTTCTGATTTGTAATGCTGGCAGAGGCCACAGTTTTAGGTTTATCAGTTACTGCACTCAGTCTAAGCCAATAGGCTGCCTCTTTGATCATTTGCTGCAACTTTCGAAATATCAATGCAGAGAGCCCAGAGGTATTCTGGTTGGATCAGATTGCCAGCTTAAAAATATTTGACTCCTTGCTTGATGGTGGCACTTCACTAATAAGCAAGAAGTATGACAAATGCTTATGTTGGCACAGAAAGCCCACTAAGTAATGCTTCTATTTTGCTCTCCGTGAACTTAAGAGTGAATCTGCCTTCCATTACACATTATTTACTGGTTCTAGGCAGACATAAAATACAGAGGCCACAGAAGGAATAGGTGCAGCGACAAGAACATTTAAACAATAAATGACATTACCTCAAACAGATTTTATATCAATGAGTAGTGAAGGATCCTTTAATGAACTGTCTTGTACTAATATTGCAATTGTGTATATTGGTACCTGTCGAGTGCCATAAATATACAAAGTGCTTTACCAGCACATATGTTGACAAGGGTCAAGTCATGAAGCACTTTCAGTCTGACTCAGAAAAATACAATATTGACCAATGGTTACGGCTCAAGTCTAGAAGTAGATGTTGAAGAAAGCACCTAACAGAGAAAAAAGATTTTAAAAGTGGGATTTGGTATTTAATCAGACTAATAACTATCCATAAAATCTGTATACAGAAATAAGGTATCCCAAAAGAATCCAGATTGGTAAAATGACATATAATACTACTTATCTCTTATATAATGCTTTTTATTCCTAACTATCAAAGTGTTTTTAAAAGGAAGATAAATATCTTTATCCACATTTTAAGGAGAAACTGAGGCACAGAGAGGTAAAGTGACTTGTCCATGTCTATGTATACAATAATCTTCTGATATTTAATAGTTGCACATTTTAATGTATTCCCCTCAGGTTGCTGGGCCCTCTGTGCCTAAACCTTCCGAGTCCTCCTTAAATTGGCTTCTTGGCAGACTTCACAGTTTCTTGTAGTTAATGAAAAAAGAAAAGGAGTACCTTAGTCTCTAAGGTGCCACAAGTACTCCTTTTCTTTTTGCGAATACAGACTAACATGGCTGCTACTCTGAAACTTGTAGTTAACGAGCAGCACAAAGATTACCTCATCCACATACCCACCCCTGTGTTATCTGCCTGTGTGTAATAGGTTAGCAACCACATTCCCCTTGAAAGTGTTTACCACTATTTTCCCCCAGTGTAAGTGAGAATCAGCCCAAACAAAACCCATTCCAGAAAATATTTATTTAGAGATGCAGTACAGGAAACATAAAATAAAATAAATGAAATAACTAACACCTGACAGGAAGTCTAAGAAAAATCTTACAAATTACATTATATTGCAAATTTCAGATACAAAATGTTGTGTTGTATGGTTCACAACATCATTGTTTTGTGATGGCCTAAACTATTTTTCATTGTTCCTCCCAGATAGCATACCTAATCTCTGGTATAAATAAGGCTGTCTTTTGGAAAATGTACCCACCTCCTGTGTCTGTGTCTCTGGATTTACCTTTTCTACTGTTACTATTTTCTGCCAGTCATTTCACAGGAAGAGAGCTTGTCTCTTGCACGGGAGAGGCCAGCACTTTCAAGACTGATTTTAGACAAGACATTCAGTCTAGATTCAGCCAACCAATCCCTGTGTGGAAGAGGCTTCCCCTTCTCCCCTGTGAGCAGACTTTGTGAAAGCAACTCAGGACTCTTGCTTTCCTTAATGGAGATTATCCCTATCACTGACATTTGAAATCCCCAAGTGTCACACAGGTGAGGGGGTTGGTGGAGCACTCTCTTCCCTCAAAAATTCCTTCTTTCAGTTAGCCTTCCACTGGTGACCTGTACCCTGGCCTCTGCTGTGGACATTGTCCCTTATGTCACTCTTTTCTTTAAAAAAGGAACAACAAGATGTGTAGGTGACAGTAAGACTAGCACATGATCTGTTACTGTTGTAATCCTCATCCTCTTTGAGCTGAAATCCCTTGACTGCAGAATTTAGCCCTTTGTTTATTGCCATGCTATGTTAAATCATACTGTCTCCTCAGGACAGGAGTCTGTCGATTGATTGAAGACCCATGCACACCTGTGGCTCTGTGTAAATACTTGCAGCCTAATCTGTAGTTTTAAAATTAATCTTAATTTGGCATGCAGCTGTCTGAGGGGGTTTGGCCACCAGATCAGCTACAGCAATGAGGTTGCCATTTGAATGAGGACCCTGAGGAGCACACGAGGCAAAATTCAATACTTTTATTTGCAATTTGATTAACAAGCAATGTAGGATTTCACACACTGCAGTACAGCGAAGAAGAGAGAGATAATACAGAATACTTCATCCCTTGCAAAGATACCCGACAGTCAGGTGGGTATTAGCATATCAATCACACCTTTCCCTAGTAGGGATTATCTTTTATAACATTGATGCCCTCTTTATTTCATGCATATTTATATGTCTCTTAGCCCCTTTTTTCCTTATCTAAGCTTCTACATCCCATATCTTTGGGGGTTCACACTGTTAATTGGTTATTTACTTAGTTATCACATTGTCATTACCATTTACATCAATTAGTTGCTATGGTGTTTCTGTGGTATTCCCACAGTTTATACATAAAAGTTTTGGTTACAGTTACTCCTTAACCTTACCCTAAAATATCAATAACATTGATTTTGTACCTTGTACCAGTTAATTGCTTTATGATTTGCTTAATCTTGTAACTTTCTGCCACTGGCCTGTCATTTCCTCATGTCAAGCTAAACCTATCCCTTAATTAGCATTGCTAAGCAAACTGCCTTATAGGTCTTGGGCCCATTGGTTTTCTATTTGCATTACATCATTAATCAATACCTCACTTAATTATAAATATATATTTAAGGCTACATACTCATAATTAGCAGTGTATGTGATTTAATCTCATCTTGTATGTATAGTCTTATGGAAGACTACGATTTTTTGTTAGAGCTAGGATAATTAGATTGAGGAGATTCGTTTCCCTGTTTCATTTCATTACATGAGATCTCCCTCACCCCGCATTCCAACAGTTCCTGTGGTGCTGCATTATATTCTCAATGGTATTTTGCAAAATGTTTCCTTATGCAAAACAGTGCCTCATTCTTTTAGATATCAGGTATTTAATGGGATATGGAGGGAAGATAGGGTTAGGCATATAAAAGGGCAAGGGATGTTTCATTAGCCCCGGGCTCTCTATTTCATCATCAGTTGTTTTTTCCACAGGGCTAAGCCTGACTGTCAAGGTTCCTTCCCCACTCTGAACTCTAGGGTACAGATGAGGGGACCTGCATGAAAGACCCCCTAAGCTTATTCTTACCAGCTTAGGTTAAAAACTTCTCCAAGTTACAATCTTTGCCTTGTCCTTGAACCATATGCTGCCACCACCAAGCATTTTAAACAAAGAACAGGGAAAGAGACCACTTGGAGACGTCTTCCCCCAAAATATCCCCCCCAAGTCCTACACCCCCTTTCCTGGGGAAGGCTTGATAAGAATCCTCACCAATTTGTACAGGTGAACACAGACCCAAACCCATGGATCTTAAGAACAATGAAAAATCAATCAGGTTCTTAAAAGAAGAATTTTATTCAAAGAAAAGGTAAAAGACTCACCTCTGTAAAATCAGGATGGTAAATACCTTACAGGGTAATCAGATTCAAAACATAGAGAATCCCTCTAGGCAAAACCTGAAGTTACAAAAAGACACAAAAACAGGAATATACATTCCATCCAGCACAGCTTATTTTACCAGCCATTAAACAAAAGGAAATCTAATGCATTTCTAGCTAGATTACTTACTAATTTAACAGGAGTTGTAAGGCTGCATTCCTGATCTGTTCCTGGAAAAAGCATCACACAGACAGACCCTTTATTCCCCACCCCCTCCAGATTTGAAAGTATCTTGTCCCCTCATTGGTCATTTTGGGTCAGGTGCCAGCGAGGTTACCTTAGCTTCTTAACCCTTTACAGGTGAAAGGGTTTTGCCTCTGGCCAGGAGGGATTGTATAGCACTGTATACAGAAAGGTGGTTACCCTTCCCTTTATATTTATGACAATGACTGAAATGAATATTCCCAGATGCCATTACAAAACGATGGCTTCCACTATAAACACTTGTTTCTGAATCCAGTTGAATTCCACACTGGGGCAAAAATCCTAAATCCGCTACAGATGAAAGCTAGGGTTTCAGCACAGAGAATTGCAATAGAATGAATTAATTTTGCTCTCTGTACAGAACAGTCTAATTTTACACTTCCTACGGTTGATAAGATAACTAACACGGCTGTTACTCTGAAACCTGTCATTTTACTTTTTATTACTCCTCCTCTCTCCCACACCCCACCAAAGTAAAGCAGAAAAGGTTGTGGTGTTCTCACAATGTTTGATTCTACTCAGTATATTAGAATGACTACATAAAGCAATTTTAGATACTGAGGAGACAGATTTTTAGAACACTGAATGAGACGTAACATCAAGCGTATTGCAGTAAAACTACATATTTTAACATATAGGGCTGATGCCACTCTACTAAAGTCAATGGTGTTGTATGTAAGGGCAGAATTTGGCCCATCAGCTCCAGGTTTCAATTACTGCTAGAATTTATAAAACTTAAAAATACAAAATCTTTGCCAAATCTTTTTACACTTTTACATTATTTGTGTTCTATGCTGTACATCATGGGGTCAGATATGCCATTATGACACAACCCTGAGGAATGGGAAGTACAGAGTTGTATTGTCCCATAGGGAGCTCTGGGAGGGATTATGCTTCAGGAGGTACAATGCCTTCAGCAGCTGTAGGAGGCATGTTTAGCATACTTATCCCTCATGATGGTGCTGCAACATTCCCTTCTCTATGGCTGGTCAGTTCTTCCTTTATTCCTGTGTTTGTGTATGTGAAACTCCTCCTCAGCCCTCCCAAACCTTTGGCCTCTCTCCAGTGGGCTGACCCTGGCTTGGGAGTGCGGAAGTCTCCTTGGGTTATTGGTTTTTTTTTGTTTGTTTGTTTGTTTTGCACCTGCACAAGGGCCAATGACTAGGGCTCTACCAAATTCATGGTTCATTTTGGTCAATTTCATGGTCGTAGGATTTTTAAAATAGTAAATTTCATTATTTTAACTAGTTAAATCTGAAATTTCATGGTGTGGTAATTGTAGGGGTCACAAGGTTATTGTGCGTGGGGGGGAGGGGGGGTGTCACGGTTCTGCTACCCTTACTTCTGCACTGCTGCTGGTAGTGGCACTGCTTTTAGAGCTGGGCAGCTGGAGAGCAGTGGCAGCGGTCATAAAAGCACACAAAAGACCAGATTTCACGGAGGGAGAGCAGATTGCATGGTCCCTGATGCATTTTTCATGATCGTGAATTCGGTAGGGCCCTACCAATGACAATCTAACCCCACTTTTGCACATATAAACGTATGGCACATTTTATAAATTGGTTTAAGCTAACTTTTCCTTACGTTTTGTGATTACAGCAACTAAAACATCTGTCTGCAGAATTATATAGACAGTATAATAAAGGAAATGAGATGTGTAATTACTATATAAAATAAAACCACAATTCTCCTGAAATAATAATCTGCCTTTGGGTGTAGTTTGGGAGGAGACTGGATTGTCTATAATGCATTCAAGCGTAGATCATTGGGCAGCTAGGATTACAACTAAACAATACATTGCTTTCCAGTGAAAGAAAACAGAAAGATATGATTTTATATAGTAGTCACTCATAATTACTGAATTTATTCATCTTTACTCTTACCATGTAGCAAATCTGCTACAGTCAAAAATCATGAAAATGATGTCATGGCAAAAAGTATTTTGTCTCGTTTTCTTTTCCTTGAGTTACTGCTACCAGTGCACTGTGCATCTCAGAATAGGTCTGTTGGCTCAAATCATCTGTCACAATCGGATTCCTCATGAGCTGAAGAAATCAAATTACAGAGAGTAATGAAAGAAACTGAGTGTTGGCGCACAAGGTCCCATACTGCAGGTTAGGAATGAAGCTTTCTTTATGATATTTTAAAGTGAATTGTGAAAGCTGCTGGATTGATATTTTCAAACAGGGACAGAACACAGATATTATCCTCAGTCCAGGTGTAGGTACAGCAGTGCCAGACCACCCTGCCACTGTGCTTTAACAGCTTGGGAGCCCACCTCCATGAGTGAAAGGGAAATTCAGCCTCTGGCGCATTTGGTCTTTGGCCTCTCCACTGAGACTGCTAACAAGGTTTTCAATTAGTTTCAACTGTAGTGGTTGTTTTTGTGATGTGGAACTATGCTTTGAAGGACATTAAACAGGGCCAGTTGTAGCTGGCAGAGTTTCTGACCCCAACTGCTACTGCTGGTACAGGGGGTAGAAGGGAGTGGGGCACACATTCACTGGAGACTAGCTAGGCTGCAGCCATGTTGGTAGAGTGCCAACCCTAGCCCTGGCTGCTTCTGGTCCCTAACTGGTGGGTGAGGGGAATGGCTGGTCCAGTGGCTTGCAGTCTTGGGGCAGAAGGCGGGTAATAGTCATAGCTTTGCAGTATTCAGAAAATGATCAGACTCTAGGTGGCTGCCAATCCATCTCCTCTCTAATCTGAGAGCATAGGAGGGAGAGAGAAAACAATATGAAAACAAAAACAACACCCCTGCTCCCCTGTTGGGAAAATTAAATGTTGATCCACAGATTTGGAAAGCTAGGTTAGGTCTATGATACTTATCATGAGGGATAAGTACTCTAAACAGCTACAATACCTTACAGGTTTCAGAGTAGCAGTGGTGTTAGTCTGTATTCACAAAAAGAAAAGGAGGACTTGTGGCACCTTAGAGACTAACAAATTTATTTGAGCATAAGCTTTTGTGAGCTACAGCTTACTTCATCGGATGCATTCAGTGGAAAATACAGTGGGGAGATTTATATACATAGAGAACATGAAACAATGGGTGTTACCATACACACTGTAACCAGAGTGATCACTTAAGGTGAGCTATTACCAGCGGGGGGGGGGGGGGGGCTTTTGTAGTGATAATCAAGGTGGGACATTTCCAGCAGTTGACAAGAACGTCTGAGGAATAGTGAGGGGTGAGGGGGGGATATACATGGGGAAATAGTTTTACTTTGTGTAATGACCCATCCACTCCCAGTCTTTATTCAAGCCTAAGTTAATTGTATCCAGTTTGCAAATTAATTCCAGCTCAGCAGTCTCTCCTTGGAGTCTGTTTTTGAAGTTTTTTTCTTGCAGTATTGCCACTTTTAGGTCTGTAATGAGTGACCAGAGAGATTGAAGTGCTCTCCGATTGGTTTTTGAATGTTATAATTCTTGACATCTGATTTGTGTCCATTTATTCTTTTACGTAGAGACTGTCCAGTTTGACCAATGTATATGGCAGAGGGGCATTGCTGGCACATGATGGCATATATCACATTGGTAGATGTGCAAGTGAATGAGCCTCTGATGGTATGGCTGGTGTGATTAGGCCCTATGATGGTGTGCCCTGAATAGATATGTGGACACAGTTGGCAATGGGCTTTGTTGCAAGGATAGGTTTCTGGGTTAGTGGTTCTGTTATGTGGTGTGTGGTTGCTGGTGAGTATTTGCTTCAGGTTGGGGGGCTGTCTGTAAGCAAGGACTGGCAAGAAACTCCCTGAAAAAGGACAAGAACAAATCCGCACAGACACACCCCTGGAACCCCTACCTGGGGTATTCTATCTGCAAGGGAGAATTTACAGAGAGGAAGGAAGGGGTAGGGACCACTTCCTGACATTAATTACATATCAAGGAAAAAGAAAATACTTAAGACAAGAATAATACCCCCACTTGGATACTAAATACAGCAAATCAGAATCTGTAGACACAAAAGTGAGGAATATGTGAGTGAACAGTGTATAAATGAGGAATTCTGTGATAATATTAGTAAGGGAATTGTAAAGACAGCCATCTAGTTATTCCTAGGATACCAATTCTAAAGATAGGAAAAATGTACATTGGTGGAACAAGGAATGTTACAAGAAAATTAAAGAAAGGAACAATGCATATAAGTAAGCATAAACTACACTAAATGGTGAGGACTTAACGACATATAAAAAAGTGAAAGCTCAAAAGCTTGTCTTTCTCTTCAACAGAAGTTGGTCCAATAAAAGATATTACCTCACCCACCTTTTGTCTCTCTAATATCCTGGGACAAACACAGCTACAACAACAGTGCATATAAAAAAGTGAGACAGTTGCATAAAGGGCTATAAAAAGGGCAAAAAGAGAAAGCTGGAGGAAATACTGTGTGGGAAAGTAAATAAATACATCAATATATCTGTGGTATACAAGCAACTTCAGACAATGAATGGAATAAAGAGTAAGCAGAATAAAGACCAAGCTTGCAGTGGAAAGCTATAGAGTAATAAGCCCCAGCAAAGAAAAAGCAGAAATTCTGTCCACCATGTTTCGAAATGTCAGTAATAACAAGGATCAGAGGAAAGAAATTAGAGAAAGGAAAATAATATTCCTTAATGATGAGATGATGAAGAGGTGGGAGGAGGATGTACATTTTATTTTAAATGAAAACTTCAGTATGAGGCAACTCCACAAAGCAATAATAAGGACCAAAAGCACTGCACCAGGCAAGGATGAAATAAGCTCTCAGACCATCTAGATGATGAAAGCCTCAGGGTAATATTAAAATTATACAATAGCATATGGAGGAAAGATGAAGTGCCTAGGGACTGTAAAAGTGCAATTATTGCTTTAGTGAGGAAACCAGGCAAGTGCGCTATTGCCCTCTCAACATGTTGGGATGGTGCCAAATTATTATGAATTGTGATTTATATGAATGAATGTGGTAACCATGAGTTTGGTATGGCTTGCTATGTCTGAATTTGCTAGAGGATTCTGGGAGCAGGATTCTCTTAGCATCAGATAGTTGGTGTGGAAATTTACTGCGAGTGATTAGAAACCCTATTTGCATGTATGTTTCAACATCGAACATTGGAATATATCAGGCAGGGGACCAGCTTACCAAAGTAAAGAAGACATAAAAACATGCGATCAGTGGGCTTGGTACAGGCTGACCCAGGTCAAAATGACCTCTCTGGATGGCATCACGCTAAGAGCTCAAGTGAATGATTGATGAGAGGGTAAATGTTGATTGAGCTTTGTTCTGTGTCTGTTTTGCAGCCCCTTCCAAAATATTGGGGCAAGATCTTGTCAACCCTCAAACTGATAACTGGGGATTCTTAAGTAATCAATATAATTAATACATAACCTAAGATCATTCTATAGAAAGAAAACAAGTTCCCATCTAGAATTGGTAGATATACCTGCTTTGTTTGCCAATCAAGACACTGTGTAAGGTCAGCATAGTTACTGAGGGTTTATGCTTGGGGAATTGAGGCTTATTAGGGAGATGTATTATGTAACCTTTACTGCTTGTGTGATTCTTTCTCAAATAAATTACTATGCATTAAGTATATTGTTCCCAAATCTTCACTGGTACTGGTAACTATCTGCCCAGCTGTGGACCGTTAAAGATACATTTCAACAGCATGTATAGGTAAAAGTGTGGAAAAACTGGTGACTGAGAGATTAGAAGCAGACGTAGAAAGAAAGAGGTTCATAGATGGAATGCAAACTGGGTTCAGAAGAGGTAGGAGTTTGACTGCCCACATTGAATAGATAGAGTCAGAAGCTCTAAAAAGCTTCAGAACCAAGGAGTATGTGATAGTAACCTTTCTGGACATAGAAAAAGTCTATGATGTTTTCTGGAGAAAGGGACTATTATATAAAGTGCAGGGTGAAAATAACATTCCACACTTACCGGTATGGAGGCTGGCTCTGGCCCCCGGAAGGGGCAGGGCCTTGGGCAGAAAGGTCCCCCAGCCAGCCCATCCACACTGTCTGGCCGCACCACTCGGGACTCCAGCGGTGATTTAAAGGGCCTGGGGCTCTGGCCACTGCTGTGGTAGCATCAGCAGCAGCTGGATCCTCGGCCCCTTTTAAATCACAGCCCCAGGGCAGCTTCTTCTTTCCCCCTCCGTCATGTTGGCAGCCTGGGGGCGGGGCAAAAGGGGCGATGACGTTAAAGCGCTGATGCGGCAGCGCTTTATGCAGGGTCCTTTGCCACAGCAGCGCTTTAATGTCGCTGCCTCTTTTGCATCCCTCCCCTCCTCCCCCTCATCGGTGGCCCTGCTGGTAGGGATCCGGTGCTTTAATGTCTGCTGAGTACAAGCCGGTACCAGCAGCCCCTTTTTACCAGTACGCCGTACTGGCTTACTTTCACCCTTGGTAAAGTGGCAACCATGGGTACTGCAGGAAGAAGGTACAGATGGATATGGGATTTCCTAAACAAAAGAATTATATAAGTCTGGGTAGAGAAGACCTTTTTCTCGATTTTATTCCATTACAAAGGGAACTCACAGGGGAGTCTCATTAGTGCAGTCCTTTTAAACCTCATGATAAATGATCTTCCAAAGGAGATGAGCACAGGAATAAGCATCATATTATTTGCTGATGACTGCATCATAGGGACCAAAAGAAGAAACTTTGAAAGTGCCACCAAAAGAATCAATTATGTGCTTCAAAGGAGTACAGTATGGGGAAACAGGTCGGGGCCTCCAGTTCTTCATTGACAAAACTAAGGGAATGATCTTGACAACATGGAAGATTCAAAAGGAGGTAAAATTATATATATATGATCAGCAGATAATTATAGTAAAAATATCTTTGGTGTGATATTTGATAACAAGCTTACCTGGAGGAATCATATTGAAAATATTATAGATTAGTGCAAAGGAAGAATCAATTTACTTAAAAATGTACCTGGAACCTCCTGTGGAATGGATAAGAAAACAGTGATAATGCTATACAGAATGCTGATCAGACCTATTATTGAGTATGCCTGTCAGGCCTTCAAGTCTGCATCAAAAACAAATTTGAGAAAAGTAGAATGTATCGAAGTATAGACATTGCATCTAGTATGTGGTGTTTTCATTACTACGCCTCTGTGTAATGCAGATAGCAGCCAGAGAAATGCCTATCACTCTTAGACTGAAGCTCCTAAATGTAACCTTTTGGGCCAAAGAATTAGGTAATAGTGAAGATGATAATACTAAGCTAATATATACTGATGGCTGGGAATTAAGTGGAGACTGGGTAGGACAAAAACTTCAAAATTCTTCATGTAGGTAGAGTAGCGAAATGGATAAAGGATCTCAGTGAAAAGAAATACTTAAAAGAGGAGAAAATCTATAGTTATGGGAAAATATTCTCTTACTGGGAAACCACCCCTTCAGATAGACATGGCATTATATAATAAAATAAGCTAAAGAAGAATGATAAATATACAGGATATAGCAAATCAGTTTGTCTGTGATAACTGGGGACACTGTCAAATGTAGCCTGGTGGCTGCAAAGAGGAAGAGTGGGAGCAGTTTTCTGTGTGCTCATGTTTGGATTCAAGAAAGCCATATAAGGCTAACTAACTTTAGCTTCATCTTAATATCTGAGCTAACTGGGATATTGCTGGAACTAACTTGGCCCTTATATGTGTGGCCATATAGTGTGGCCATTCTGTCTGATTCCTTATCAGGTTTGCAGGCATTATACAAAGGGAAGTCTGACAGCATAAACAATATACTTAATGAAATATTACTGCTAACATCCAAATTTGCACAATTAGATGTGACCATAGTAATAGCATGGATCCCTGTGCATGTAGGGATAGCTGGTAATGAATTGGCGGACAAAAAGGCAAAATTATGCTATTAAGCATAAACAAGTTGACTTAGAGATCTCCTTAAGCAAACTAGAATTTAAACTTAATCAAAAATTAGATAAATAAGGAATGGCAAATACTATGTGTGGGCACATGAAATGAAGGGGAAAAAAATCTGTGAAGTCGGCCCAACAGTTGAAAATGTTGATATAAAGCAAGGCCCTGAGAGGAACAGTAAAGTGGCTCTATTCAGAATTTTAACAGGTTATTGTGAATGTCTAATAAACAAACATAATGATGGATTATGTTAAACATGTTCAGTCCAGGAGAAAATAGATCATTTCCTGTGTAATTGTAAAGACTGTACCAGTGAAATGAGATAGTTATATGGAAAACTCAGAGGCCTTGGAGTAACAAAAAGTCTTCTTTGCAATACCTATCTAGAATACATGGAAAATGGGAGCCAATTAAAAAAGCTATTCTGCAATTCTTTAAAAATACTGGAAAAGGCAACAGACTTTAAGTCATAACCTATCTACCAAATCCAGTGAACGGTGGTCATAGACTCAGGAAATGAGTCTGCTGAGCCATTAAACTCAAGAAGAAGAAGAAGAAAGAAGGGAAACACTGAGGAGAAGAAAGCCAGAGCCAGAGCTCCAGCTAGAAAGGGCTGAGACTGGTGGCTTGGAGTAGAGCAGACTGGAAAACAGAAAGGGGTCTGTGTGCGGCAGAAGAACCAGGGCTAAGTATTGACTTTTGTATTATGGTGATGGACTTTATTTTGGGGACACTCTGGGGATGGTTGGAACCTTTTATTATTAAGGACTCCGAGGACTGTTGAATCTTATCTATTATTAAACCAGCCCCAGGTGGGGGTCTGTTAAACACAACAGACTGTGTGGAGTACGTAAGAGACCCACAAGAGAGAGCTAACAGAAGAAGGGTGGTGCTGGAAAGTGACCCCCTGGTCATGAGGGGATGTTCAATAAGTAGCCATCCCATTACAGTTACCCACCGACTATTATTTATTACCTTATGTTTACATCTATATAAACTTTCAGCCTATCCCATCTATATTAAATTTAGGTTTCTCTTAGAATACCAATGTTAACTACTCATTCACCTATGAAACCAAAAAAATGTTTCAAATTGGCTTTATTCTTCCTAGATTTTGTTACCTGGTCTATGTCTGCTGTAAAGATGAGTAGAAGGGTTGTTATTATTATTATTATTATTTTATTATATACTTTAAATTTCTATAGTACTATTTTATATTTGAAACAAATATTTTTAAAAATACAGAAGTGGACCTTTTCAGATCTGGTTAATGCCAGATGAATTTTGGCCAATGTTTTTACAGCTTTTGTTTTTATCATACAGTCTCAAGTTTTATATTACTTTCATGCATTGTGAAACCACATTTGTCTTCCAAGCCATCCAAAGGTTTTATTATATACTACCAAGCAGGAGTCTTGTTACAGACTACTAAATGATCTCTTGCACCTAGAGGCTTGAATTCACTTTCATTGAAAGAAATGGGAGTTTTATCATTGATTTCAATGGAAGCAAAATTGAACCCTAATCTAGCAGAGGCTGGAAGCACTGTGAAGATGACTCATTTCTCATGCGGGAGATAATGTGAAAGGAAAGGAATCATATTACTCAATAACAACTGCTAGCTAGCCCTCCTTGAGAGACCTTGAAAGTACTCTGAAGGAAGCACAGTACAGGCCTCTCAGTCTGGTACACTTTGGTGATATGAAGCCTGTGGTCAGTAGTCATGACAGGGATAATATAGAAAGGTAAACATTTAATTCTATATCCAAATACATCCTTCTTCCTGCAGATGATACTTCTGGGAGAATTCTGTGCCAAACATTTAAAAATTCTGCAACAAAAAATTAAAAATTCTGCACACAATATTTTAAAATTCTGCATATTTTATTTGTCAAAATAACAATATAATTACACCAGTTTCAATTATTTTTGGTCATTTATTTCAAAATACCTATCAGCAAGTACATCTGTAAAAATACAGACAACAAAACAGATTCAGGAAATATTTTTTGACAAATTGATTCCTTACTAGGCATATTAATACAGAACTCTGCGTAGTAATTCATTTAAACTACAATACAGAACCACATTTCCTGCAACCCTCAGAAGAAGTGCAAAGGCTTAGGGGAAAGGGAAGTAAATTGCTGGGAAGCAGCCTGGATGTGAACATGGAGGGTTGTTGGGTATGGGTGGGGAAAGTATGGAACCGGTTTTTTGGGTGGGGGCAGAGAGGGATTGTTAGGAAGCTTCCCCCATGCAGACCCTGGCTGACCCCTAGCCTCTCCTATTCAGCCAGGCACATCTGCCCCTATCCCCAAGTGTTTCTGCACCCCCATGTGTCCTTGCACCCCCTGTTCACATGTGTCCCTCCATCCACATGTGTCCCTGCATCCCCCATCCCCATGTGTCTCTGTGCTGCCACCCAGCCACTTCCCTGTCCCTATATAGCTCTGCACCCCCTCCCCCATGACCATGTGGCCCTGCACTCCCTCCCCTCTGTGGCCCTGTGCCTTCACTCCCATTCAGCCCCTTCCCAGTCTGTCCTCCTACACTAGCCCTTACAAGCCCCTGTGCGACTCCCCAGCAGCCCCACACTGTCTGTCTAGCCATATCCCCCCTCTCCAGACCTGGCCTGACAGGCGCTGTGAAGAAGACAGGCTCTTTCTCTTTCCTAGCTGTCTGGGAGCTGCTGCTTTGTTTTATCACAACAGCACCCTCTGGTGAGCAAAAGGCAGAAGTGCAGCAACATTTTGGCAGAAGCTTTTTTCTGCATCAAATATTTTAAAAATGCATGTCTCATTAATTATGTGCACGTGCAGTAGCGCACAATTTCCCCAGGAGTAATATGATAACCCTAAAGAGATTAATCCACTCAAATCAGCGGGACCAGATAATTTCCATCCCTGAATACTTGAAAGAATTGGCACATGAGATTACTAGTCCAGTAGCAAGGATGTTTAATAAATCTGCGTTAGTACCATATGACTGAAAAATAGCTAATGTCATACCTCTATTTAAGCAAAGGGAAAAAAAGTGATTCCAGCACTTACAACCTGTTAGTCTGGCTTCAGTAGTATGCAAGACTTTAGATCAAATTGTGAAGGAAAGAACAATTACATTCATGGAGATAAAAGGAATGTAATAGAACACAGGTTTACCCTTCTCATAACACAAAAGCTAGGAGTTACCAAATGAAATTAATAGGCAGCAAGTTTAAAACAAACTAAAGGAAGTATTTCTTCACACAATGCACAATCAACCTGTGGAACTCCTTGCCAGAGGATGTTGTGAAGGTCAAGACTATAACAGGTTTCAAAAAAGAACTAGATAAATTCATGGAGGATAGGTCCATCAATGGCTATTAGCCAGGATGGGCAGGGACAGTGTCCCTAGCCTCTGTTTGCCAGAAGCTGGGAATGGGTGACAGGGGGTGGATTATTTGTGATTACCTGTTCTATTCATTCCCTCTGGGGCACCTGGCATTGGCCATTGTCAGAAGACAGGATACTGGGCTAGATGAACCTTTGGTCTTACCCAGTATGACCATTCTTATGTTCTTACCACTGGTAGACCATACCAGTCTAACCTGATTTCCTTCTTTGAGAAAAGTAACTGATAAGAGCAATGCAATAGATCGAATATACTTGGACTTCAGTAAAGCATTTGACATGCTACCACACGGAAAATTATTGGTTAAATAACAGAAGACAGGGATTTGTACATGAATTATAAAGTGAATAAGCAACTGGCTAAAGAGGAGAAGGCAATGGGTTTTGCTGAAAAGTGAATTATTAGACACGAGAGCCGTTACTAGTGGATTTCCTCAATATTTTTTTATGAATGACCTTGGCACAAAAAATAGGAGTGTGCGGAAATGAAACTTGCTGATACAAAGTTGGGAGGCATCGCCAAGACAGAGGAAGATCAGAATATTATATAGAAAGATCTGGATGACCTTGAAGACTGGATTGACAGAAATGGGATCAAATTCAATAGCACAAAATACAAAGTCATACACTTAGGGTCGAGTAACAAGAATTTCTGCTATAAACTAGGGGCTCATCATTTGGAAGTGACAGAGGAGAAGAGACCTGATTGTGTTGATCACAGGATGATTATGAGCTACCAATTTTATATGGCTATGAAAATGGCAAATGCAATCCTAGGATTTATCAGGTGAAGCATTTCCCATAGAGATAGAGAAGTAGTAATGTTGTTGTACAGGACACTGATAAATCCTCATTTGGAATATTAATGTTAAGTGCCCAGTCAAGAAACACTTAACAGACAATGGATCTTGGAAGGCTCCAATCCACATAAGATGTCTACTTGAGGATGTTCAAGGTAGCATGTGAACAATGGCTGCTACCTGTGAGTTCTGAGAAATAAATGGACATGTGACTTGCCCATGTGACTCCAAAACTCCATCTTGTAGCTAGGATTCTACACTGGGGGTGTAGGGGGTGTCTACCCACAAGCGAGAGTCTATTTAAACCCCTGGCAGACCCCTCCATTTGGTCTTCAGCTGGCTCAAGAGATAGCCTCTCCACCCCCAAAGGATACCTGAAAGAACCTGGAACAAAGGACAGTAACCACGGGGGTGTGAATGATTGCTGGACCCAGACTAGAAGGAGACTAGTCTGTAAAAGAAGCTTACTGGAACATCTCCGAGGGTGAAAATTAATCTGTAATCACTTTATTACTGTATTAGGTTTAGACGTGAGTGTTTTCTTTTCTTTTCTTTGGTAATTTACTTTGGTCTGTCTGTTATTACTTGGAACCACTTAAATCCTACTTTTTGTATTTAATAAAAGCACTTTTTACTTAAAAAGAAAAGGAGTACTTGTGGCACCTTAGAGACTAACCAATTTATTTGAGCATAAGCTTTCGTGAGCTACAGCTCACTTCATCGGATGCATTCAGTGGAAAACACAGTGAGGAGATTTATATACACACAGAACATGAAAAAATGGGTGTTATCATACACACTGTAAGGAGAGTGATCACTTAAGATGAGCTATTACCAGTAGGAGAGGGGGAGGAGGGGAGAAAACCTTTTGTAGTTATAATCAAGGTGGGCTATTTCCAGCAGTTAACAAGAATGTCTGAGGAACAGTGGAGGGGGGGGGGAATAAACATGGAGAAATAGTTTTACTTTGTGTAATGACCCATCCACTCCCAGTCTCTATTCAAGCCTAAGTTAACTGTATCCAGTTTGCAAATTAATTCCAATTCAGCAGTCTCTCATTGGAGTCTGTTTTTGAAGTCTTTTTGCTGTAAAATTGCCACTTTTAGGTCTGTAATCGAGTGACCAGAGAGATTGAAGTGTTCTCCGATTGGTTTTATGAATGTTATAATTCTTGACATCTGATTTGTGCCATTTATTCTTTTAAGTAGAGACTGTCCAGTTCGATCAATGTACATGGCAGAGGGGCATTGCTGGCACATGATGGCATAGATCATATTGGTAGATGTGCAGGTGAACGAGCCTCTGATGGTGTGGCTGATGTGATTAGGCCCTATGATGGTGTCCCCTGAATAGATATGTGGACACAGTTGGCAACAGGCTTTGTTGCAAGGATAGGTTCCTGGGTTAGTGGTTCTGTTGTGCGGTGTGTGGTTGCTGGTGAGTATTTGCTTCAGGTTGGGGGGCTGTCTGTAAGCAAGGACTGGCCTGTCTCCCAAGATTCGTGAGAGTGATGGGTCATCCTTCAGGATAGGTTGTAGATCCTTGATGATGCGTTGGAGAGGTTTTAGTTGGGGGCTGAAGGTGATGGCTAGTGGCGTTCTGTTATTTTCTTTGTTGGGCCCATCCTGTAGTAGGTGACTTCTGGGTACTCTTCTGGCTCCGTCAGTTTGTTTCTTCACTTCAGCAGGTGGGTATTGTAGTTGTAAGAATGCTTGATAGAGATCTTGTAGGTGTTTGTCTCTGTCTGAAGGGTTGGAGCAAATGTGGTTGTATCGTAGAGCTTGGCTGTAGATGATGGATCGTGTGGTGTGGTCTGGGTGAAAGCTGGAGGCATGTAGTTAGGAATAGCGGTCAGTAGGTTTCCGGTATAGGGTGGTGTTTATGTGACCATCGCTTATTAGCACCGTAGTGTCCAGGAAATGGATCTCTTGTGTGGACTGGTCCAGGCTGAGGTTGATGGTGGGATGGAAATTGTTGAAATCATGGTGGAATTCCTCAAGGGCTTCTTTTCCATGGGTCCAGATGATGAAGATGTCATCAATATAGCGCAAGTAGGGTAGGGGCATTAGGGGACGAGAGCTGAGGAAGCGTTGTTCTAAGTTAGCCATAAAAATGTTGGCCTACTGTGGGGCCATGCGGGTACCCATACCAGTGCCGCTCATTTGAAGGTATACATTGTCCCCAAATGTAAAATAGTTATGGGTAAGGACAAAGTCACAAAGTTCAGCCACCAGGTTTGCTGTGACATGATCGGGGATACTGTTCCTGATGGCTTGTAGTCCATCTTTGTGTGGAACATTGGTGTAGAGGGCTTCTATATCCATAGTGGCCAGGATGATGTTTTCAGGAAGATCACCGATGGATTGTAGTTTCCTCAGGAAGTAAGTGGTGTCTCGAAGATAGCCGGGAGTGCATTCATAAACCAATCGGAGAACACGTCAATCTCTCTGGTCACTCGATTACAGACCTAAAAGTTGCAATATTACAACAAAAAGACTTCCCACCTCCCTCCACTGTTCCTCAGATGTTCTTATTAACTGGTGGAAATAGCCTACCTTGATTATCACTACAAAAGGTTTTCTCCCCCCACCCCAACCCCCGCTCTCCTGCTGGTAATAGCTCATCTTAAGTGATCACTCTCCTTACAGTGTGTATGATAACAACCATTTTTTCATGTTCTGTGTGTATATAAATCTCCTCACTGTATTTTCCATTGAATGCATCCGATGAAGTGAGCTGTAGCTCACGAAAACTTATGCTCAAATAAATTAGTCTCTAAGGTGCCCCAAGTACTCCTTTTCTCCCTATCAGTGTTATAGAGGGCAAACAATTTATGAGTTTACCCTGTATAAAGCTTTATAAAATGGATTTATTTGGGGTTTGGACCCCATTGGGAGTTGGGCATCTGAGTGTTAGAGACAGGAACACTTCTTAGGCTGTTTTCAGTTTAGTCTGCAGCTTTTGTGCGACGTTGTTCAGACCAGGGTCTGGGTTTGTATCAGGCAAGTGTGCCTGGCTCAAACCAGGCAGTGTTCTGAAGTCCCAAGCTGGCAGGGGAAATGGCTCAGAGGTAGTCTAAGCACATCAGTTAGCAGTTCCCAAGGGGGTTTCTGTGATCTAACCCGTCACAATTAGTTTTAAGAGAGAGCTGGAAAAATGTATGAATGTGATTGTACAATGGGGTTGCTTGTGATAGCAGGGAGCTGGGCTCAGCAGCCCTTGGGCTCACTTTTGGTTTATATCTTATGTTCCTAAAAGCTCATGCTTCAGGGTTTCAGTTGGCCACCTGAAGGGGTCAGGATATGTTTCTTCCTGACCCCACCCCATGTATTCTGGGTATTTTTTTTGTCTTATCTCTTTCCTCTGAAGCATCAGAGATGCTGGAGATGGGGCATTTGGCAGGGTGGGCCAGGATTCTGAGGTGGCACCGAGCATTCTCTCTCAGGTGTTTGGCTGGCTGTTTCTTGCCCACATGCTCAATTTCTGACTGATTGCCATATGTGGGGATCAGGAAGGAATTTTGCCCCAGGTCAGATTGGCAGTAACCTTGGGGTTTTTTTGCCTTCATCTGCAGAGCCTGCGTGTGGATTACTTACCAAGATTATCTGGGTATTTCTCACTTAATTATTTTCCGTCCATTGCAGCAGCCTTGAGTGTTGATGCACGTCAGTCCCTCCTAGACTCTCCCTGTGGCATATAATAGTTTAGCCTCCTATAATATTTTTGTTTAATTTCAGTTGTTGAGTTTAGTGTGCCTGCGCTGGATAGTGTTTGTGGCCTGTGATATACAAGAGGTCAGACTAGTTGATCTCGTAGTCCCTTCTGGCCTTAAACTCTATGACTCCATAATTCAGACAAGTCCCATTTACCTAGAAAAGACCCAGCCAAGTGTGGCAAAGGGAGGTGGGTGAAGGAAAGACATTTTCTTGTTTAGGTTTTTGTTTTCTTTTCTGACTCCTGCCAGTTTTAAGAACATTTTACCTGCTTCAATGAAATGAAAAAAGATTTATATCACAAATTGTACAGACATGGGCTGCTGTGAATAGAGATCTATATGCATATAATTGTACTCAATCTGATTTGTGGCACCTTCAGACATTCAAATAAAACATGATAGAAAACAAATGAAGTTGGGCAGCTGTTTTCTGTGGATAATGACAACTCTGCTTTGTCATCACTGGGTCTCTGGTGTGTCATCTGTGTCATCAGTGGAGTCATTCCTGATTTACGCTGGTGTAAGCAGGAAGAGAATCAGGGCCCTATGTTTCAAATGACAATGTTTTTTCCCCACTTGCTTGAAAAATTGTTTACGGAAATTACATTTCCAGTTCTACACTTCAGGGCAAAAGTTTTCCCTTTTCCATTCTCTTCTTTTCATTTTCTCTTCCTACTCTTTTTCAGGGTTAGCAAATATACAGGGCTTTTCAAAATACTCTGGTTCTGTCTCTTCTTTCAGTCCTATGGCAGGATTTTTAAAATTAATTAATTAAGTAGCCGGATTATACCAGTTCAAACCACAACAGTAACTCATACCGTCTGCAGACTTCATCCGCTGCTTCTCTTGCAGCCCTGCTGTTCTTTAAAATCAGTGGTAGAATCCTTCCTCTAGTTGTTGTTCTGTTTTTAGCTGAATTGGCATTTGCAGCTGCACTTTAGTCTCCTTCATGTTTTGTTCAGTGCCCTTTTAAAAGCTGATAAAATTACTTTTAATTAATTCTGCTGCTTTCTTTAATAAGTAGCCTTGATTAAGGCCTTTAACTAATCTTTCCATGCTGGATTGCTGCTTCTTTGTGTAGTTCTCAGAGAATAATTTTTAAATTTAATTCAACATGTTTGTTTCTTTAAAAAATATTTTAGTCATTCTGTCAGCTTTCCTGCAGTGTGTTAGACATGTAAGGTCGTACCTACCTTAATATGAAAACTGTAAACAAATCTTTTAGATAGAAATCTAGGAGTAACAATCATGGTATCTCTTTGGGTTCTTGTTGATTCAGATGGTAGTTATTCCCAGTGTAAATTTCATTTCCAGCACAAATCCAGGTTTTCTCACCCCCCGCCCCCACCACACACACAAACCCACTCTCCTGCTGGTAATAGCTTTATCTAAGCTTATTATCTCTTAGATAAGATAAGCTCTTATCTAAGCTATTACCAGCAGGAGATTGGGTTTGTGTGTGTGGTGGGGGTGTGTGAGAAAACCTGGATTTGTGCTGGAAATGGCCCAACTTGATCATCATACACATTGTAAGGAGAGTGATCACTTTAGATAAGCTATTACCAGCAGGAGAGTGGGGTGGGAGGAGGTATTTTTTCATGCTTTGTGTGTATATAAAAAGATCTTCTACACTTTCCACAGTATGCATCCGATGAAGTGAGCTGTAGCTCTCGAAAGCTTATGCTCAAATAAATTGGTTAGTCTCTAAGGTGCCACAAGTACTCCTTTTCTTTTTGGCTTTAGTAAATAATCTTTCATTTAGGTACAAAATATGCATCTTAAATTCTAGGTGCGTTGACAATAGCTCCATAGATTCATAGAGTTTAGTGTTAGAAGGAACAAATTAAATCAAGACCCTAGACCCTTAACTTTCACCCTGGTACCACTCTATTCAGTCTAACAACTTGTGTTTGACTAAAGCACATCACCCCCAGAAAGACATCAAGTCTTGATTTGAAGACATCAAGAGATGGAGAATTCACCATTACTCTTGATAGTTTGTTCCAAAGTTAATCAACCTCACTGCCAAAAATTTATGCCCAGTTTCTAATTTGAGTTTGGCTTCAGCTTCCAGACACTGATTCTTGTTATGCCTTTCACTGCTAGCGTAAAGAGCCCTTTAGTACTTGGTATTTTCTCCCTGTGATGATACCCTGTGATCAAGTCACCTCTCAATCGTCTTTTTGATAAACTACACAGATTGAGCTCTTTGTCTCTCACTGTAAGACATTTTCTCCTGCCCTTGAACAATATTTATGGCTCTTTTCTGCACCCTCTCCAATTCTTCAATACTCTTTTAAAAAGGTGGACACCAGAACTGGATGCAGTAGTCCAGTATCGGTCTCACTGATTCCATATCGGGAAGTAAAATCACCTCCCTACTCCTGCTCCCTGCTTGCCTGATTGAATAGGCCCTTTTTGCCTCAGCATCACCCAGGGAGCTCATGTTTAGTTGCTTGTTCACTATGATCCCTAAATCCTTTTCTAAGGCTCTTCTTTCCAGGGTACTGTCCTGCTTTCTCTAGGTGAGGCCTGCATTCATTGTTCTTAGATGTTTAACTTTGTATTTGGCTGTATTAAAATGCAATTAGCTGGAATGGTTTATCAAGTGATACAGTCTTTTCAACGGTCTGTCTCTCAGTCAGGGACACAGTATTTCTCCTCTGGTGGCTGTCCCAGCCATCAGGCTCGTAGTGAAACTTGCCTCATGTACAGAGGCAGAGCTACCTCCTGCCTCTTCACCACTCAGCACTGAACTGAGCCAGATTCTCTCTTTTTCTTCCTCTCCAGACACAGCATTAGCTGCAGGTGTTGGGCAGAAGGGCTAGCTAGGCCCTAAGTCTCTCTTTGATCCCTCTTCTACTGGTGTGAGGTTTCTCTGCTCCATCACAATGTACCTCTAGACCATGGATGAAAATATTGAATAGTGTAGGCCCAGCAGAACTCCACTAGAAACACCTCCATTCCGTGATTATTCTCCACTGACAACTACTTTTTGAGATCGGCCAACTAGCCAGTTCTTAATCCATTTAAAGTGTGTTTTGCTCCTATTTTACAGTGCACAATTTTTTATTAGCCTGTTGGGAAGTAGCAAGCCAAATGTCTTACAAAAGTCATAGAATCATACAATCATAGAATATCAGGGTTGGAATGGACCTCAGGAGGTCATCTAGTCCAACCCCCTGCTCAAAGCAGGACCAATCCCCAATTAAATCATCCCAGCCAGGGCTTTGTCAAGCCTGACCTTAAAAACTTCTAAGGAAGGAGATTCTACCACCTCCCTAGGTAACTCATTCCATTGTTTCACCACCCTCCTAGTGAAAAAGTTTTTCCTAATATCCAACCTAAACCTCCCCCACTGCAACTTGAGACCATTACTCCTTGTCCTGTCACCTTCTACCACTGAGAATAGTCTAGAACCATCCTCTTTGGAACCACCTCTCAGGTAGTTGAAAGCAGCTATCAAATCCCCCCTCATTCTTCTCTTCTGCAGACTAAACAATCCCAGTTCCCTCAGCCTCTCCTCAGAAGTCATGTGTTCCAGACCCCTAATCATTTTTGTTGCCCTTCGCTGGACTCTCTCCAATTTATCCACATCTTTCTTGTAGTGTGGGGCCCAAAACTGGACACAGTACTCCAGATGAGGCCTCACCAATGTCGAATAGAGGGGAATGATCACGTCCCTCGATCTGCTGGCAATGCCCCTACTTATACATCCCAAAATGCCATTGGCCTTCTTGGCAACAAGGGCACACTGTTGACTCATATCCAGCTTCTCGTCCACTGTCACCCCTAGGTCCTTTTCCGCAGAACTGCTGCCTAGCCATTCGGTCCCTAGTCTCTAGCGGTGCATTGGATTCTTCCGTCCTAAGTGCAGGACCCTGCACTTATCCTTGTTGAACCTCATCAGATTTCTTTTGGCCCAATCCTCCAATTTGTCTAGGTCCCTCTGTATCCTATCCCTACCTGCCACCATATCTACCACTCCTCCTAGTTTAGTATCATCCGCAAATTTGCTGAGAGTGCAATCCACACCATCCTCCAGATCATTTATGAAGATATTGAACAAAACCGGCCCCAGGACTGACCTTTGGGGCACTCCACTTGATACCAGCTGCCAACTAGACATGGAGCCATTGATCACTACCCGTTGAGCCCGACAATCTAGCCAACTTTCTACCCACCTTATAGTGCATTCATCCAGCCCATACTTGAAATACAGCCAGCTCTCCTAGACTCCTTTCCCCCTCATGTTATTCCCCCAGGGGATCCTACCCATCAGTTCCCTGAGGGAGTCGAAGTCTGCTTTTCTGAAGTCCAGGGTCCGTATTCTGCTGCTTACCTTTCTTCCCTGTGTCAGGATCCTGAACTCGACCAACTCATGGTCACTGCCCCCCAGATTCCCATCCACTTTTGCTTCCCCTACTAATTCTTCCCGGTTTGTGAGCAGCAGGTCAAGAAAAGCTCCCCCCCTAGTTGGCTCCTCCAGCACTTGCAGCAGGAAATTGTCCCCTACATTTTCCAAAAACTTCCTGGATTGTCTATGCACCGCTATAGTGCTCTCCCAGCAGATATCAGGATGATTAAAGTCGCCCATGAGAACCAGGGCGTGCGATCTAGTAGCTTCTGTGAGTTGCCGGAAGAAAGCCTTATCCACCTCATCCCCCTGGTCCGGTGGTCTATAGCAGACTCCCACCACTACATCACTCTTGTTGCTCACACTTCTAAACTTAATCCAGAGACACTCAGGTTTTTCTGCAGTTTCATACCGGAGCTCTGAGCAGTCATACTGCTCCCTTACAAGCAGTGCTACTCCCCCACCTTTTCTGCCCTGCCTGTCCTTCCTGAACAGTTTATAACCATCCATGACAGTACTCCAGTCATGTGAGTTATCCCACCAAGTCTCTGTTATTCCAATCACGTCATAATTCCTTGACATCACCAGGACCTCCAGTTCTCCCTGCTTGTTTCCAAGGCTTTGTGCATTTGTGTATAGGCACTTGAGATAACCTGCTGATCGCCCCTCATTCTCAGTATGAGGTAGGAGCCCTCCCTTCACAGACGTTCCTGCCTGTGCTTCGTCCCGGTATCCCGCTTGCCCACTTACCTCAGGGCTTTGGTCTCCTTCCCCCGGTGAACCTAGTTTAAAGCCCTCCTCACTAGGTTAGCCAGCCTGCTCGCAAAGATGCTCTTCCCTCTCTTCGTTAGGTGGAGCCCGTCTCTGCCCAGCACTCCTCCTTCATGGAACACCATCCCATGGTCAAAGAATCCAAAGCCTTCTCTCCGACACCACCTGCGTAGCCATTCGTTGACTTCCACGATTCGACGGTCCCTACCCCGGCCTTTTCCTTCCACGGGGAGGATGGACGAGAACACCACTTGCGCCTCAAACTCCTTTATCCTTCTTCCCAGAGCCACGTAGTCCGCAGTGATCCGCTCAAGGTCATTCTTGGCAGTATCATTGGTGCCCACGTGGAGAAGCAGGAAGGGGTAGCGATCCGAAGGCTTGATGAGTCTCGGCAGTCTCTCCGTCACATCGCAAATCTTAGCCCCTGGCAAGCAGCAGACTTCTCGGTTTTCCCGGTCAGGGCGGCAGATAGATGACTCAGACCCCCTGAGGAGAGAGTCCCCGACCACCACCACCTGCCTCCTTCTCTTGGGAGTGGTGGTCGTGGAACCCCCAACCTCAGGACAGCGCATCTCATGCCTTCCAACCAGCGGAGTCTCCTTCTACTTTCTCCCCCCAGACGTATCATCTGGTCCACTCTCCGCAATGGTACCTGTGGAGAGAACATGAAAACGGTTACTTACCTGTGTCTATTACACTTAAGCACTTACCTGTATACACTAAACTTGTAATTCCATCCAAGAATGAAATAGGTTTATTTGACAGGACCTGTTTTCTATGAACCATGTTGACATGCATTAATTATAACAAAATCACTATAACACTAACTTAAAAAGCATATAATTTGTTAACACATTTGTTAACACAAACAGCACACCTCCTATCCCCAGCCTAACGTCCTCAAACCCCATTTGTATATCACCTTCAAATATAGTTTGGGTAAACAGTTAGGGCTTTCAGTATGAAGTTCAGCAAACTTGAGCTCCGACAGCCCAAGAGGAGATTAGAGATAGACATTAGCTAGCAAGATTTTCACTTAAAATTTCATCCTTATAGCCCTTCTCTGCACCTGTTCCAGTTTGAATTCATCTTTCTGAAACATGGGAGATCAGAATTGCACACAGTATTTCAGATGAGGTCTCACCAGTGTCTTGTATAATGGTACTAACACTTCCCGGTCTCTACTGGAAATACCTTGCCTGATGCATCCCAGGACTGTATTAGTCCTTTTCACAGCTGCATCACGTTGATGGCTCATAGTCATCCTGTGATCAACCAATTCATCCAGGTCTTTCTCCTCCTCTGTTGCTTCCAACTGATAAATCCCCAGCTTATAGCAAAAATTGCATGACCTTGCACTTTGCACTATTAAATAGCATCCCATTTCTATTTACTCCAGTTTACAAGGTCATCTAGATCTTCTTGTATGACATTCTGGTCCTCCTCCGTATTGGCAATACCTCCCAACTTTGTGTCATCTGCAAATTTTACTAGCATGTTCTCCGTTTTTGTGCCAAGTTCAGTAATAAAAATGTTAAATAAGATTGGTCCCAAGACCGATCCCGGAGGAATTCCACTAGTAACCTCCCTCTAGCCTGGCAGTTCACCTTTCAGGATGACCCGTTGTAGTTGCTCTTTTAACCAGTTCCTTATCTAACTTTCAATTCTCATATTAATCCCCTACTTCTCCAATTTAACTAATAATTTCCCATGTGGAACTGTATCAAATACCTTACTGAAATCCAGGTAGATTAGATCTACTGCATTTTCTATGTCTAAAAAAATCATTTATTGTCTCAAAGAAGGAAATCAGGTTGGTCTGGCATGATCTATCTTTTGTAAAACCATGTTGTATTTTATCCCGATTGCTGTTCAACAATATGTCCTTAACTACTTTCTCTTTCTAAGACCTTGCATACAACTGAGGTCAAACTAACAGGCCTGTAGTTTCCCGGATCACCTTTCTTCCCTTTCTTAAAAATAGGTGTTATATTAGCAATTCTCCAGGGATAGGGTACGACCCCCGAGTTTACAGGTTCATTAAAAATCCTTGCTATTGGGCTTGCAATTTGATGTGCCAGTTCCTTTAATGTTCTTGCATGGACATGATCCAGCCCCCCTGATTTAGTCCCATTAAGCCGTTTGACTTCCACCTTGGATGTGGTAATTTGTACCTCCATATCCTCCTTGCCAGTAGCCACCCTGCCACTACCCGTAAGCTGTATGTTGGCCTCATTAAAAACAGAGGCAAAGTGTTTAGGTGTTGGGCCTTGCCTAGATAATCTTTAATCTCCACCCCTCCTCAGTGCTTAGTGGTTCCTCTTCTTTCCTTGTTTTCTTATTTATCTGGCTATAGAACCTTTTACTATTCGTTTCAATTCCCCTTGCAAGGTCCAACTCTGCTTGGCTTTTGGCATTCTCACTTTGTGACCTCCAAGAGGTAGCTTTCCTTGCTGATCCCTTCCATCTTCCATTCCTCGTAGGCTTTCTACTTTCTCTTAACCACCTGTTTGAGATGCTTGCTTATCCAGCATCCAGCATCTGCAACTCTTCCCTAAGAATCTGACTATTTGTGTTAGTTATTTGTCTTGCAGTAGTGCCTAGTGCTCAAACCAAGAATCAGGGCCCTGTTTTGCTAGGTACTTTACACGCACATAATGAAAACAGGGTCCCTGCACCAAAGAGCTTTATGATTTAAATATAAATCAAGTGATACCAGGTATATACAGCAAACAGACTCTTCCCCTTTTCCTTCATTTCAGCACTTTTGATCTTTCCAGTTGTTACCAAGTGTCCTTGTAGTTCAGACACACTTCATATTTTCTCACAAATATGTGTTAATTCCACTTGGTTTCATTGGGCTTTTTCAAGGGACTCATAGGATAGTTTTGCCATTTTTCTTAATAGCAAGTACAAACTGTTTTTAGATTCCTAATTTATCTTTAGGCTGAATTCCAAATATGGAGTCATGTGTGTTGACCATTTACACCTGACCTGACCTTGGAGGGTATATGGTTTGGGGTAAAATATAATCTAGTTGCCAAACATGGATATAGAAATAATAATGGAAGTTATTGAAGCTATAACAGCAAGTAGAATAACCAAGATATATGTCCCACATCTTCCATAAAGCTGATGATTCTGTTCACCAGACCTGAAATGACCTTTTATCCCAGGTGATGTTTGCCATTTGAAATTGTGGTTCAAAATATATGAAGGAATGCAAAGTTTATTTCAAATTTAGGTTAAGCTGATGCCTGTGACATGATGTACTTACATATGGGGTAACATTGTCTCTTCATTCAACCACTGAGACTTCAGAAAAAGCAAGAACTTTGTGAATTTGGTGGTGATCAATTAGTTGCTAATATTAAAATTTGTGTAATTATAAAGGAGATTAAACTATTCAGAGGCATATGACATCAGAGGTAAATTCACAAAAACGAGCATTGAACGAGAATGAACATTAGCAGCAATCAGATAGCTGAGCTATACGTGAAGTGCAGAGATCATATGATAAGGTTCAGTGAAAATTTCATTCTCTATCAAGAAAAGTGGTGGTGCACTGTGTCGCATTTAATAAATACATTTTTGTGTAGCACAGAATGATGTTAAATTGCGGACTGTTAGGAGACAGTAACTCAGACAGAAATAACTTAAATCATGATTTCCAAACAGCCAAGTTCTGAGCTCTGTGGAACACCTGCCAACGTAACTAATACTGAGGACAAAAAGCCTGTGGTAGCAAGTCCCTTGAGAAGATAATAATATATGTGGCCTATTCAATAAGTTCTTAGCCTGAGGTATTTCCAGTATGCAAAGAAAAGAAATCTTACTTTTAATTTTTTATGCTGTCCCTCTTTATCTTGATATGTTTGGTTCTATTTTTCTCAAAGAGATTCTAGATTAGTTTAAATAGGTTTTCCTTTAAAACACCCAATCTACTTCTCTGTGGAAGCCTTTGATGGGAGTTTCTATATGAGGAGAGATTAAAGAAAGGAGGACTAATGAATATGGAAAGGATAAGCGCAAGAGAAGATAGAACAGAGCTGGTGTGTATAACAGTTCATGGCATAAAGAAGGTCAGTTAGGCACTCTTGATTATCCTTTATCATAACACAAGAACAAAAAGACACTTGATGAAATTAAAAGGCTATATAATTAAAAGAGATTTTAAAGAAAGAAATACTTTTTTATATTATGCATAAATAATGGAATTTACTGACATAGCAGGAAATTATTGTGGCTTCTGAATGGTCAGGAAGTTTCAGGACTTTAGCAATGGGATTTTCTATATTCTAGTCTAATTTATTTACAAAATAGCAAATTCTTAAACAGAGATCATAGATGGCAAAAAGCCAAGTGCAGTTTATATCTTGCTTGCAGGTCTCCAAACAATACCTCTGTCCCAGTTTTCAACTACATAAAGCAGGCCAGATCATCAATACCTGCTCTCTCTCCTTTGTGCCCTCACTCCTGTCATCCCAATATTTAGGCAGCTGGAGACAGGAATGGGTGTGACCAGAATGACTTTCATCCCAACAGCAACTAGGGGGGCTATTGTAGCAGTTTTACTTTAGAGCAGCCTTCAAGCTACTCTGATTTACAACAAGGGCATAACAGGTTCATAGATCGTTGGCTTCTCCCCTACATTGATGTTGGGGGGGACCAAGGTGCCATACACTTCTAGCCCTCTGCCAGCTGCAGTGTTGCCGAATCAAAGATCAAGCCCACAGTTTCTTCCTGTCTCACATTACTGTCAACTACCAAAGGTTTCCAGACCTAAGCTGCACCTTTCACATAATTTGGCCCTTTTTTGTCCTGCATGTTGAGCTTGCTTTGGGCAATAGTAGAATAATTATACCACTGTAGCTATGCTGGTATAACTCCCCAGAAGGACAGGATATTCTGGAATAAAACTGACTTTTATTTAGTATATATTATTTATATACTTGTATTCAAATAAATACAGTCACTTTTATTCCAGAATAGAGTGTCCACATGGGGAATTATACTGGCATAGCTATAGCAGTAGAATTATTCCACTATTGCTATGTTGGTCAATTTCCCCAAGGATGAACTTGGCCCAAAGGCTTAAGGATCAACTGTTAACAGTTGATCCAATTTAATGGGACACATTGTTACCACATAGCTGCTCCATATTCAGCTCAATGTGTGGTATCCAATGCAAAGTTTGTTATGTTGAGTGTCTTTGGAAGGTTCATGATGCACTGAGCATGGTTGTTGTAGTGGTGTTATAGTAATTGTTGCAGTAATGTTATAGTTAGGTTATAGGTTATAATTTAATGTATGTAGTTATGAGGCTGAAAATGTATCCTCATGGCTTAAAGCAAGCCCATGCAAAAATTCTCCAAGAGCAGAGGCAATTCACAACTCGTCAGGGCGTGGATGGGACAAACCCAACTTAGCCTCACAAGAACAATGGACACTGGCTTAGGCAGCAACAAAAGAATCTGTTAGACCCTTGAGGGAGTCACCCCCCCTTCCTTTGGGCAGTTTGGGACTGCGATGAGGTAATGCTCACCTGACTCTGAAGGGGGGTGGGCAAAGTCAAGAGGGAAGAAAGGACATGTATAAAAGGGAGATACATTTTGCCATGCTCTCTCTCTTCCACCTACATCTAAAGACACCACCACCACCATGCAACTGTAATGCTGATCAAAGGGGAGAGCCTGACTGAAAAGTAAGCAGCCAGCCTGTGGTGAGAAGCATCTAAATTTTTAAGGACACTGAAAGTGTTAAGATCAGCTTAGAATGCGTTTTGTTTTTATTTCATTTGAGCAATCTGACTTGTTGTGCTTTGACTTATAATCACTTAAAATCTATCTTTATAGCTAATAAATCTGTTTGTTTATTCTACCTGAAGCAGTGTGTTTGGTTTGAAGTGTGTCAGAGGCTCCCCTTGGGATAACAAACCTGGTACATATCCATTTCTTTGTTAAACTGATGAATTTATATAAGCTTGCAGAATCCAGTGGGCACAACTGGACACTGCAAGACAGAGGTTCCTAGGGTTGTTTCTGGGACCGGAGATATTGGCTAGTGTCATTTGCTTGCAAGTAGCTGGGAGCAGTTTACATTCCAAAGGCTGGGCGTGAACAGCCAGGAGTGGGGGTTCTCACAGCAGAGCAGGGTAAGGCTGGATATGAGTCAACAGTGTGCCATTGTTGCCAAGAAGGCCAATGGCATTTTGGGATGTATAAGTAGGGGCATTGCCAGCAGATAGAGGGATATGATCTTTCCCCTCTATTCGACATTGGTGAGGCCTCATCTGGAGTACTGTGTCCAGTTTTGGGCCCCACACTTCAAGAAGGATGTGGAAAAATTGGAAAGAGTCCAGCGGAGGGCAACAAAAATGATTAGGGGACTGGAACACATGATCTATGAGGAGAGGCTGAGGGAACTGGGATTGTTTAGTCTGCAGAAGAGAAGAATGAGGGGGGATTTGATAGCTGCTTTCAGCTACCTGAAAGGAGGCTCCAAAGAGGATGGATCTAGACTGTTCTCTGTGGTAGCAGATGACAGAACAAGGAGTAATGGTCTCAAGTTGCAGTGGGGGAGGTTTAGGTTGGATATTAAGAAAAACTTTTTTACTAGGAGGGTGGTGAAACACTAGAATGCATTACCTAGGGAGGTGGTGGAATCTCCTTCCTTTGAAGTTTTTAAGGTCAGGCTTGACAAAGCCCTGGCTGGGATGATTTAGCTGGGGATTGGTCCTGCTTTGAGCAGGGGGTTGGACTAGATGATCTCCTGAGGTCCCTTCCAACCCTGAGATTCTATGATTCTCTGTTTCTATGATTAAGGCGGCTCCCGGCGTCAAGGATTGGAGTGACCTAGGAGATCAGCAGTCCAGATAACACAAGAGGGGACCATCACACATTCACAAAAGGAGGAAAAGGTTGTGGTGGCGGCTTCCTCATAACCTTGATGCCAGTGGGGAGGGTATTCATCTGGGATGGGAAGATGCAGATTCAAATACTTGCTTTGGAGTATGGACTTGAAGCCAAGTCTCATCCCTCCCAGGTAAATGTGCTCACCACTGGGTTATGGGGTACTCTGGGGTGGGGTTTCCTCAATGTTTCCTATTAAATCTCTCCCACTTTGTTCAGGCTGACTTTTTAGCCTGGTAATTAGGGCACTCATCTGGATTCCAGTTCCTGCTCCAGTGACTGTTTAATTATTTATACTAAGTAAAATTAGAAACCTATTTTGGAGAGCACTCTCTGCTTTCTGTAGTGCTTAATCTCCTCTCTCCCAAATCTGCACTGGCATTTGGAGCTTTTATCTGTATTACCCAATAGGATACTAGCCTAGGACTTGGATGTTTTTCTGCATAATTTGTAAATATAGTTTTCATTAATTCATAACGCTCTCTCTCTCTCTCTCTCTCTATTCTTGATGTGCTCTCGGAATCAAGATTAGGGCTCACGATTGAGATTTTAATAAGTCTACATACTTAGCGGGTCCCATTCCTTATAGAATCTGGTTCCTCACAAATAATAAGGAATGTATCCATAGCACACCTGTCAGGAAGAGAGGTATTGCCCCCACTTTACAGATGATACTGTAAGGCACAGAAAGTTCAAGTGATTTGCCTAAGGTTATGTAGACTGTAGCAGGGCCAGAAACTGAACCTAGATCTCTTGAGTCCAGTTCAGTGATTTAACCACAAAAATCAGCCTTTCTTCCAGCATTTTTGGCACAGCCTGTTGTTGGGAGTGAGATGAAAGGCTGTGGAATGTTGACTGTAGGCATCAAGGGATTAACTTTTCTATTAATTAGACAAAATAATTTCGCTTTGAGTCTAGCATTGTAAAAGTTCACTAGTAAAGTACATGAAGTGACATTGCAGCACAGCTACTGGTGTCTGTTTTTATTGTAATTTTGAAAGTTAATAAAAAGGTTATTTATTGGACTGGGGGATTTATTCCAATTTTTCAAAATAAATCGCCTTGGAGCTAAGACTAAAACTGACAAATTTAAATCCAACAAGATTTCTTGTATTTGTATTATTATTTATTTAGAAAAAAGAGAGAGTGAAAATGAGGTTTTAGAATGGACTGTATCTTGTAAATTTAACTATGCATTTGCTACTGGTTACTTTACTTTAAGAACTGCATGCTATATCATTCCTGAAGCTGGATTAGCTAGAATGTTCCCTTAACACCCCGAGTTTATGGTAGCTTGTGCCCTTCAAAGGATATAAAATACATACCAAGTGCAAGCTTGTTAAAGATACTTTATAAACTACTAGCTCATTGGATAGTTGGATGATGTATAAAGTCTGACCCCTTCATTGTTTTCCATATTTACAGCTCTTGATTCACTATAAAATCTGATGTTTTTCATTGTCTGTTTGTGATTAGATTTTAGAGGGGATTAATGGAGCTAATTCTGTTTAAAAAAAGCTATTCTTCTGAAAGCCACAAAACATTCCTGTTTCCATTAATTACTCCCTCAATTTCCATTAAAACAGAGAATCAAGAGAAGAATGTGTACCTGACTACTTCATAAACAGTGTAGTGAAGTCATGTGACCTGATTACAGATGGCACAATAAAGAATTATACATAATTTCCTTTCAGTGACTCTTCTCCTGAGGCTGTATATTAGGTCCATAGGCTCACATCTCTCCTATTATTCTTGTTGACCTTCAAAGAGGAAAGAGATACTATAGTAAATTGCACAGTGCAGTGTTCAGCAATAACACCCCTAGTGTTCAGTGATCATACTGATCTAAGAAAAAAAATGTACAAGGTAGACAATATTATGACCTTACTGGAACAAAAAACTAAGCACAAAATCTTGAAGGCTGTTAATCAAATTGAATCTATTCTCATATTTTTCTAGCGTGCCTGTCACCATACTATCTCAGTTCTTACTCTGAGGCAAAAAATGTATTGGAGTTAGTTAGCATTTTGCCTGAGTAAATCCCAAGTAAGAGCGTCAATATAAAAATAATATAGAAAACCCTCTTTAATTTTTCGTGAGTGAATGGAGTGGAAAAGTGATTAAAATGCTCTCTGGTGTGATGCTGAGCTGTAACTTAAGTCCACCGTTGGGCTTTTTAAATATGTATTTATGGATGCGTCATAGCAAAGGGATATTTGTGGATTTAACCACCTGGATAACTGGGGCACGGAATTTAGATCAGACGATGCTCATGATGTGATACTTTTGGTAGGAAGCAGGGAAAATCGGAAGATACTTTTTGGCATTTTAAATTGTTATTTAGCAGTAGCTGGAGTTACTGGGTATTAAGTAGATGTCAGAAAATGATATTTTTACTGTATAGAGCATTAGTGGGACCATTGTTAGAATACTTTGTCCAGTTCTGATGTGAACACTTTAAATAGATGTTGACAAATTGAAAAGGGTTCAGAAAAGAGCTACAAGGTTAGAGAAAAAATGCATTACAGTGAGAGATTAAAGGAGTTCAGTCTGTTGAGTTTATCCAAAGAGGAAGATTAGAGATGACTTGGTCACTGTCTGTAAGTACCTCTTACATTCGGAGTAGCTTTCTCATTAGTAGTCTTTAATTTAGCAACTGTATTACAAGATACTGTGACTGAAATCTGACGCTAGACTAATTCAGACTAAACAAAGGGCCCAATTTGTTAACAGTGAGGGTAACGAACAATTGGAGTAATTTACCTAGAGATGTGGGGATTTCTCCATTACATGAAGTCTTTAAATCAAGATTGGATATCTTTCTAAAAGATATGCTCTAGCTCAACCAGAAGTAATGGGCCTCATACAACAATTGGTGGGTGAAATTCAATGGTCTGTGTTATACAGGAGGTCAGAGTAGATAATCATAATGTTCCTTTCTTGCCTTAAAAATCTATGAAAATTTAGGATCAGATTGTATCCCAGCCCTATGGGGCCACACATGAGTATAAAGCCAACCCCCTGAATGGCCTACCTGGATCACTGTTGTGGGACTGATGATTATATATCTAAACAACCTGGACAGAGGAGAATTCTCTCCTAGCATAGATTTATGTGGTAGCATAGCATCGCTGTTATGGCTCTTATGACATATCCCTCCTGGTCTCTGATGCAGAGGGTATGGCCAGGATGCCACAGCATCCAGCAGATCCCTGTCTGCCAAAATGGCTCCTTGAGGAGGGTGGCACCTAGGCTAATTTAGAGCTACCAATAGATTCCTGGTCCTTAGCTGTACCAAGGACAGCATAGGACACATACTGGGATCATAGTTTTCTGTTTCAGCATATATTAAATCCTAAAAGTTCAAAATGTAATCCTTCTGCCAGATGGAGTCAGCAGTGACAAGGGCTGGGTTCAGTATCTAGGGTTTCCTTTTCAAAAATACAATGCAGAACTGACACGAGCCCCCACTCAGTAACCTGGGACAATTACATACCACCCCCTGGGCAGCTCCAAGAGGCAAAACTTCCTCTCTTGCAAGCACAGAGTCTGAGTGTAGAAAAGAAGGGGGATTAGTAATATAAAAATGAAATAAAAAAAGGAGGAAAGTAACCCAGCATTAACTTGGGAAAATGCTGCAATCAGGATTCATAAGCATAAAACCACGTGCAAAACCCACACCCCAGAGTACATTGCACCATGTCTTTCACCTCAGGTTTTTAAGTCCAACAATCAAAAATTCCTCTATTGTGCCGCCTTCCTTCTCCTTCCACCACACCCGACTCACAGTTGTTGGCCTTGGTCAGGAAAGACCCAGAGTGCAGAGGTGCATTTGAATGAGTTCACCTTCCATCCTGGGGGTGGGGAGAAGAAGGCAACTTGCTCCCTTCACTGTCCATCACTCCCTTTGCTGGCATCAAGCACTCCACCAGCTAGCAGGCTGCTCCGCACCCTCTGAGATGTTTCGCGGTCCCACAGACTTCAGCACTTGGTGATTTCAGCTGTTGGGCGGGGCCGCACTGCTAGTGTAAGATGGGCAGCCTCTTTCATCCAAGACACTGTCCCCTAGCTGGTCTAATTATTAGACTTGGTTATCAGTGATTTCAGCTCCACTGATATGCAGCAAAAGACTCTCAAACAAGCTCTGTTATTACACAGTCGAGAGGGGGAGGATTAGAAAGGGGCTTAGAGGAGCAGCCAATCATGGTCCAGTAGGCTCCTATAAGGAGGTCTGCAAGGCAGATCAGAGTTCAGTAGGTGACTGGAGTTTGAGGGGAGAAGACCAGGCTTCTAGTAGGAGGAAGGGGTGCCAGCACTTGGGACAGAGCAGTGGTGCAAACAGGGACTGGGGCAGCTAGAAAGAGCGCCTGGCTGGCTGCTAGGGCCTGCAGGCTGAGGCACTGAGGTAAGGACAGAAGAGGCTGCTGGAGCTGCATGGGAAGCGACCACTGCAGTTGACACTGAGGGAGTGACTGAACAGTAATTGTAGGTCCCTCGGAAGGGGGGGGACACAGTGTGGCACAGCCAGAAGGCAGTGTCACTGAAGAGGATGTCACAGTCCTGGCAGTGGCACGGGTCCTGGAACAAGAGTGGTGGCAGAGAGGCACCACCAGAGGAAGGCATCCTGGTGAGCAGAGCTAACTCCCATGACAGCTGGCAGGAAGTGCCGTGGTGATGAGTGAACCCCATCACATCCCCATAGTGTTTTTCAATGTATCCCTATTCTGGAGGGATCACCTCCAAAGGTGAAAAAGTAGTGCAGGTTTCTTGCCCATTTAGTCCTTGCCTTTCTGCAGAGATTACCAAAGAGTGTATCAATTATAGTGGTATTTTTCTGATGTAGACATCTGTTTGCTAAGAACTGAACTGAGACCATGAGCCTAATAGAGTAGTGGTTCACTAGTGACGGAATATTTAACATATGGTAAGCAGTGTTCAGAGTCTGCCTTGAAGAAAAAGCAAAAGGGTCCAAGCACCAGTGCTCTGAGTGATGTAAGGGTATGTCATCTGCAGAGTTAACCCAGGTATTTGGCACCCAGGTCAGTTTAGCCCAGGCACAAGCAGCCACACTGCAAAGCCCTACCCAAGTTATTCTCTTCTCACTTGTGCTGCACACCACTGTGTTGGTCGCTGGGACTTTTGAGGGCATATTCCATGCTTCTTTGTGTTGTGTGCAGCTCTATGATTCTTTCCCAGTGAATTGTGGGAGAACTTGTCTATTCTTCTGGGCACACAGGGGAACTGTGGGAAGGCATTGCAGAGTTATCAGTACTTGAGTGATGTAGCCTGTGTCATTGCAATGTCCAAGTGAAAGCGGAACCTGAGCTGTAACCCAGACCCCTAGGATGGGGCATCTAGCCCAGGCTGAAAGCACCATTAAACTCAGATGAGAAGATGTTGTATGTGAACAGAAGGAAGGTTAGGGGGACACCACCTGGGTAAGATCCTGAGCTAACTTTGTGTACCCTAAGGCTACGTCTTCACTGGCCAGTTAATGAGGGTGATTGGCACCCAGGTCTGAGCATCCAGATTAGCCTACTCCCCACACCAAACCCCTTTCCATGCTATTGTGCCCTCGCTGTTTCTGTACTAGCTCGGTTGTGTCTGGGAATAGACTATTGTTCTTTGTGCTGAGATGCTGTAGGATTCTTTCCTAATCAATTGTGTTAGTTTTGGGAGGTCTTGTCTGGAATTGGGGGAATAGCACTGGAGGAATATCAGCACTCTAGTGATTTTTGCTTCCATCCTCACTGCAAAGTGGGTGGGATCCAGCCTGAATTAATCAGGAACCCAGTTTCTAAACTATGCCCCTGGCCAGGCAAGCTGTCCTAGGCTTAAAGCATCTCCAAACCCAGATGGGAGAAGGGTTGGGTTAAAATCTGGGTAAAACACTGTGTTAATTGTGCATACTCTGTATCGCCAACACAGAATATAGGACAGGTGTTTTTAGCCTTTAAACATCAGCAAGATATAGGAAGAGATATGTAATCAACAAACATAGTATTGAAGCAGTGCTGAAAAAGACATGTCCCACCCAGCTTTCTGTGCTGCTGCTGCAGTTGCAGAACATGCAAGCACTGGACTACTGGTAAGTCTGAAGTTGTAGCTAAGTGTTATATAGTGGGATAAGGGATGTTGAAATAATATGACTAGTTTTTTTTCTATAAATGCATGATGTCAAAATTTGAAGGCTCTAGGTACCACTTATGAATTCTGTCTAATGTTATGAACTTGTATCAAGGAATACCTCAGTGGGTGAGGAATCAGCCATCTACTGTAAGGGCTGTAGCATATCCCTCCTTGACGAGGTACAATGGTGGGTCTTTATACCTTAATGGTTGCTTATTCAGGTGGAAACACAGCAACAATGGGTTAGCTGAAGCTAGTAGAACTAGTTCCTCCAGTTTCTCTACTGGGGCAGTGGTTTGGCAAATAGAACATATTGGTGGCAGAATAAAGGTCCTAAGTGTTGGAGGTCGGACATATAAAACTAGAGGGTGTCACAGTGCAGGGAAGAAGATAGGCAGGAGGGAGGATCAGATGCATTCTGTTTGATTATGGGAGAAGACAAGGTAAGAGGAAGCTGTCATGGAGGAATGAGTCCATGACATGCAGGAGAAGCCTTGATCTGCAGGAGAAGGATCCTGGACTCCTCAGAGGACTCTGCCCTATAACCATAACTCCTGAGACTGACGAAACTGAGGCAGGGAAATGCATGCAGGTGTATTTACTATTTTTGTTTGGATCTGTATATCTACTCTGCTATCTAAGCAAAGAGTAACTGGGTTTAGAAATCTTTGTGAAGATTGTCTGTTTGCCTCTCACTATCATGTGGTAAACTGTAAACCCACAGCACCATCCAGGCTGGGATTCTGAGAGGGTGTACATAAATTATTGAGAAGTCTGAAGGGTCAGCACTGGTCCTGGCAGCCTAGGGCACCAGGCCACATGGTCCGATTATCCAGAATGGGGGTAACAGACTAGCAGTACCCAGGAAATGTGCCAGAGAGGCCAAGCAAAAGGACAATGCTGCAGCCTACTTAAAACAAAGGAAGCTTCAGAGCACACAGTCCCAATGTGGTGGGACACAAGCACACCGGCATGCTGAGTCCAGCCAGTGGAGCTCTACCAGGGCTGTGTGTGTTTGACACATGACTTTTGCATTTTTCTCATGACCAGATTATAACTTGTCACATAATTGACTCTGAAGACCATGAAGTCTAGATGTGAAGGATTTGGATATTTTAGGTAAACCAGTTAAAAAAAAAGTCACATTAAGTAGACATACTTCAACAGCAGAAAGCCACTCCAGAGTGTGCTTTAGTAGGGCACTGGTAGCTGAAGGAACTCATCCTGTCACCTTATGTCTTACCATGCTCCTTGTGGTGTGTACCAATAGCCTATAGTAACACACCCTGTTGTTGCTTGTGGCTATTGTTACCCTTTTTCTCCTGAGTGACTAGCCAACATTCACTTGTTTCCAATAGCAGGAGAAATTGATGATAACCTGGTATTTCTTTGATGCAGTTGTGTTATGTACACAAAATCCTGTTTACCTGAACACAGTAGGAATCTCAAACAACATGTGACTGTTTCTGGGCTCAGTATTCCAAGCTTCTTTTTCCAGCCAGCACTTTACCAAAAAAGCTCTCTTGGCTTTTTCTCAGAGTCATGCTACAAGTTTTTCTCTGGCTGTACTTGGCTTTCTCCTGCCTTCTCTGTATGTTTCTGTGGTGTTTTTTGGCTTCATCTGCTCTCTCGCTCTCTCTCTCTCTCTCTCATATTGCTTCAGATACTTTACTTCAGAAAGAGAGGTTTCAGAGTAACAGCCGTGTTAGTCTGTATTCGTAAAAAGAAAAAAGAAAAGGAGTACTTGTGGCACCTTAGAGACTAACCAGTTTATTTGAGCATGAGCTTTCGTGAGCTACAGCTCACTTCATCGCTATGCTATGCATCCGATGAAGTGAGCTGTAGCTCACGAAAGCTCATGCTCAAATAAACTGGTTAGTCTCTAAGGTGCCACAAGTACTCCTTTTCTTTTTTCTTTTTTCAAAAAGAGAGTAACTGCTGCTTACTTTCATCCTTACTTTCATCCAGCTCTCACAGCCACCAGCTTCAAAGAACCCCCAGCATATCACCAGAGGACTAGAACAGGGAAAATATAGTACCACTCTATAAAAGGGAAATAAGGACAACCCAGGGAATTACAGACCAGTCAGCTTAACTTCAGTAGCTGGAAAGATAATGGAGCAAATAATTAAGCAATCAATTTGTGAACACCTAAAGATAATAAGGGGGAAAGTAACAGTCAGCATATGGATTTGTCTAGAACAAATCATGTCAAACCAACCTAATAGCTTTCTTTGACTGGGTAACAAGCCTTGTGGGTAGCGGAAAAGTGGTAGATGTGGTATATCTTGGCTTTAGTAAGGCTTTTGATACTGTCTTGCATGGCCTCCTCATAAACAAACTAAGGAAATTCAATCTAGATGGAGCTACTATAAGGTGAGTGCATAACTGTTTGGAAAATCAAGGGCATATTGAGTGGGGTCCCTCAGGGATCAGTTCTGGGTTTGGTTCTGTTCAATATCTTCATCAATGATTTAGATGATGGTATAGAGAGTACACTTATAAAGTTTGTGGCTGATACCAAGCTGGGAGGGGTTGCAAGTGCTTTGGAGGATAGGATTAAAATTCAAAATGATCTGGACAAACTGTAGAAATGATCTGAAGTAAATAGGATGAAATTCAATAAGGACAAATGCAAATTATTCCATTTACAAAGGAACAGTCAGTTGCACACATACAAAATGAGAAATGACTGCCAAGGAAGGAGTACTGCGGAAAGGGATCTGGGAGGTCATAGTGGATCACAAGCTAACTATGAATCAACAGTGTAACGCTGTTGCAGAAGAAAAGCGAACCTCATTCTGGGATGTATCAGCAGGGGTGGTGTAAGCAAGACACAAGAAGTAATTCTTCCACTCTACTCGGCGCTGATTAGGCCTCAACTGTGGTATTGTGTCTAGTTCTGGGTACCATATTTCAGGAAAGATGTGGACAAATTGGAGAAAGTCCAGAGAAGAGTGACAAAAATGATTAAAGGTCTAGAAAACATGACCTATGAGGGAAGATTTTAAAAATTGGGTTTGTTTGGTCTGGAGAAGACTGAGAAGGGACATAACATTTTTCAAGTACATAAAAGGTTGTGACAAGGAGGAGGGAGGTAAATTGTTCTCGTTAACCTCTGAGACTAGGACAAGAAGGAGTGGGCTTAAATTACAGCAAGGGTGATTTAGGTTGGACATTAGGAAAAGCTTTCTAATTGTTAGGGTAGTTAAGCACTGGAATAAATTGCCTAGGGAGGTTGTGGAATCTCTATCATTGACGATTTTTAAGAGTAGGTTAGATAAACACCTGTCAGGGATGGTCTAGAAGATATGACTTAGTCCTGCCATGAGTGCAGGGGACTGGACTAGATGACCTCTCTAGTCCTATAATTCTATAACAGGAGGGGTGATCCACTTGGCGGTCAAATTGTGTCTGATCTTTATACAGTAATGTGGTTGGATGCAAATAACCTTCTCTTATGTCCCCATGGTAAGGGTGAGGCATGAACAACTGACTCCTTTTAGTGCTCCAGGGATGTACATTATCTCACAGGAATTCCACCTTAGCCACAGCTTTCAGAACTGGCTGGCTGCTCCAGGGGAAGTAGGACGCACCAAATATATGTGCTTTCCCCTGTGTACCGGGGATCCAAGCATGGTGGTGTGCCTCCAAGAACTTTCTCTGGGGTTGTGAAGTTTTACTGCACCCTCAATGTTACTTTGTGTGGAAAACATAAAACCTGACCCCTTACAAGGAAAGAAATATATAAAGTGGAAAAATACAAGACCAAAGGGTTGAGAGAGCAATATTGCTGGTATGGATATCATATTTTGTGTGTGTAATAACATCCCAGAAGGGTTCAGCTGTGATGAATAAACCCAGGATCTGTGGTTCTAAAAGTATTAAATCTCTGTTGCTTGAGTTAAGTGGCCAATTCTGTTCAACTCTGTTGAAGGCCATAGCAGACACATAATAACTCTCTTTATGTGGTCCAGTCACCAGGGAGGTATGAAGAACCATACTAAGATAGCATTGATTCCTTCTGAATGTAAGTTCATTTGCAAAGATGAGGAATTAAATAAATCCAACCAGAAAAAGAGGGACAACTGATAATTTATTCAACTGAGAGTTTAATTTTAATATTGTCTTAGAGGAGTGGAAAATTTTGGCAAGGGATTGTATTTTTACTTTGTTCATTTTATTTTGCAGTGGAGGAAGGGAGAAGTTTTTAAAATATCCTGGGAGTCACAATGTAAAATGGCTTTGGCAGTGAATTCTTCTTTGACTCAAGTCAATTAGGTCAAGCTTTTTAAATTTCGATGCCCAAAATTAGGCACAAAATTAAATAGCCTGATTTTTTTTTCCCATGAAAGTCACTGAGACCTGAAGGTGCTGAGTCTTGGCAAGTTAGGCCATTGATTTAGGAATTTAAAAATAGGTTTATATGCCCACCTTCAGGCACCTAAGTTTGAAAATGTTGGCCTTAGATGCTTCAGTTTCTCCATCTGCAAAATAGGGCTAAGTGCAAGGCTCAGAGTCTGCAAAGCACTTCCAGTTCATCACAAGATTAATGATGTGCAAATGCAAAGTAGTATCATCTGTAGCTCTTTATTTTACATGTCTGACAGCCTCCACTTAGGCTACATCTATACCACACACCTCTGGCAGCAGTGCGTAGTGTACATGTAGCCACACCCCACAGTGAAAAGCACACTGCGTCCAGACGGCAGTGTGTAGCTAAATATGTCAGTGAAAGGCTCTGGCAGAAGTGAGGCAGCAGGCAAAGGCTTCAGCAGCTCCCCACAGACAGGAAATACTCCAGTGGGGAAAGATTCTAGCAATGGGAAGCTGGCAGAGCCTTTCCCCGCTGCCTCCCCAACCAGCCTTTCCCCACTGCCAGAGTCATTTCCTGAAGCATGGAAAGGTTCCAGCATCAGGGAGGCAGCAGGACAGGACACTGCTAAAAATAGCAATATAGGTGGGGAGGCACATTTTGAATGAACAGAGCCATGTACAGTGCATCCTTGAGTACATACCCACACCCTTCAGGCATTCCTTTACTCTACTCACCTAAGCCATGTCTCATGGTCTACACTGCTGTTTATAGCGATGGTAGGGGGCTACATCTGTATGTTCTCTGCCAAAAATGTGCAGTGTAGATGTACCTTTACAGAATAATTTTTGTTATAAGGATACAGCCTTATGAGTGACTTTTTTGTTACAGTAAAATGAACACACGTCTGTAGTACATCATTAAAATACACTAATACAAGCTGGTGCTCCTTTGATGCAGGAGACAATGTCTATGACATTATTCAATAGCTATACATATTGTATTACAGAAAACAGCTAGTGGTATTTGTGATGCACTCTATATATAGCGTGTGAATATAATGTAACTGGAATATGCTTCATGCAAGAGGTCTCGTGTAAGGTATCATTACAAAGCTTATAATCTACTGAGTGTGGTCATCCTATTTGTATAAAAGTATCACGCTTGCATCTGAAACTAGAAATATGAAGTATAACTCTGAGGGCCTATTGTAGTTATGCAAAGTGTGGGCCATTAATGGTGGTTTGGAATCTTGATCGCTCCCATCAACCAGGACAATTGACTGTGGATGGCTCTGTTTGCAGACAGGCCTTCCTGTGAGTCAAGCTGGGAGGAATGAAGGCGTGGGGGTCTCACAAGACATGTGATCATGTCACCTGAACTGGAATCTATCTTTAACCTGGTGCTTTTCCACAGAGAAGGAGGGGTGGGAACCCAGAGGGACAAGGGATTCCCACCTTATGCAAAAGATATATAAGTGGGTGGAACAGAACGGGGGGGGGAGGGGCAGCGATCATGAGGAATCCCCTAGCTACCACCTCAGCTGGCACAATGGCTGTACCAGGGGAAAGGATTGTGCCCACATTAGGAAGGTGTCCAGCTCCAGTCTGTGAAAGAAACTTATTGGAACCATCTCTAAGGGTGAGATTTTATCTGTATTCAGTTTTTATTACTGTACTAGACTTAGACTGGTGTGTTTTATTTTATTTTGCTTGGTAATTCACTTTGTTCTGTCTGTCACTACTTGGAACCACTTAAATCCTACTTTCTGTATTTAATAAAATCACTTTTTACTTATTAATTAACCCAGAGTATGTATTAATACTTGGGGGGGGGGGCGGGAGGGAGGAGAGGGCAAACAGCTGTGCATATCTCTCTATCAGTGTTATAGACGATGAACAATTTATGAGTTTACCCTGTATAAGCTTTATACAGTGTAAAACAGATTTATTTAGGGTTTGGACCCCATTGGGAGTTGGGCATCTGAGTGCCAAAGACAGGAACACTTCTGTAAACTGCTTTCAGTTAAGCCTACAGCTGTTAGGGGACGTGGTTCAGACCTGGGTCTGGGTTTGCAGCAGGCTAGTGGGTCTGGCTCAAACCAGGAAGGGTGCTGGAGTCCTAAGCTGGCAGGGCAGGAAAGCAGGGGTAGAAGTAGTCTTGGCACATCAGGTAGCAGCTCCCAGGGGGTTTCTGTGATCCAACCCGTCACAGTATTATCAGGTAGAAAATTGCTACAATGAACATTTCACTAATATAGTATGATAAATTCCCGCAGAGTTACTGTATTTTATTTTGTTTTCAGAATCACAGTCTCTTTGTTACTAGCTGCCAAATAGTGGTTTTGGGCATGTATTCTCAGTGAATACTCTCAAAAGTACCCTTTGGTGGATAGTAAGAAACTGAAATAGCAATTCACCCATTGAGTAATTATTGCTTTGGATAGATCCTGTAGTATAGTATAGTGTAGACACCAAACTATCTGCTTTGTTTATAGAACCCTGGTTACAGTGACTCACCAATTGTTCCAATGCTTGTTGTGGTGTTTGGCATCTTTATTTTAATTGACTGCTACTGTTGGAAAAGAGTGAAGACCATCTTAATACAAATCTTATGAAATTTTAAAACCTTCACATTTATAAGGGATACTGGACTCTCTTAGGAGCCTAGCTAATGTTTCCTCTTTCAAGGGAAGTAGACTGCATATCAGAAAGTGGAATATAAAGTTGTTGTCCCAGTCTCATAGAGTAATACACAAGGTTAAAAAGAACACTTTCCGAATTCTCAGCTGTCGGTTGCTCAGGGAGAAGGTGTTGCCCAGTGGCATGAAAAAGAAGCCATAGGAATTATCTATAGCACAAAGAAAAATAGGGTGTCTGGCAAATTACAGATACTGTATGTGATAGCATTAATCAGACTCATCAGGGAACTGATGGGAATCAGGCTTTCTCAGTCAGCCACCAACAAATGGTGAATTAAATTTTAGTTGTTCCATCTCTACTATCTTTTTACGCTAAAAAATAGTGTTGCCTTTCTTCTTTTCCCACTTTGTTCTTTGCACTACTTACTTGAGTTAGAGTCAGACTCCTTGTTTTGAGTGTGTACAGTGTGCCTCTCCTATCTACTGCTATATGTGCTCATCTATTTCTGACAAACTTCAGAGAAATAAGGAGTATTACTAACTTAACAAAGAAAGCCACTAAATACTAGAGACTCAGGTGAAATCATAGTCTTACTGAAGTAATTGGAGTTTTGGCACTGATATCAGTAGAACCATAATTTCACCTTCTGTCTAGTCATGTGGGGCCAGACCTACTAAGTTCTGCGTACCTCCCTGAGATGCTGCGTGTTCTCAATTCCTGTTACCAGATTTGCCCTTTACTTTGGGTTATGCTCGTTTATTAAGGTTACTCTTCTGGGGGTGTGGATTCTATCAATGTACTGCTTGTGTCACTTGTGTTCTTATACGGAGCTCTACTTCTCCTTTCTGCAAGTTCCCTCCCAATGGAGCTATCCTGGAGGACCTGGGCTCCCCAGAGCTGGGTTCTTCCAGCCCCAGAATCAGAAGAACACACACATTATCAGAGCGCGTCTGAGAGGACCAGGTTAATCAGCACTCTCAAGCTGACCCTTATATGTCCCTGGACTCAGCAGGCTGGGTTGAGCAGCATTTCCAAGCTGCCACCCTGATATGTCCCAGGTTAAGCACTTCCCTATCCCCACTTTCACGTTACAATTGTTCTGGTAGTAACTCACTTGATGAGCAAACCCCAGAAGATTTTGGGTGCTGCAGGGCTCTTTAGCTTAGGTACAAGGAGCATTGCTGCTGCAGAGTGAATGGAGAAGCCAAAAAACACCCACGGGGGAGGGAGGGGGGGTCGAGAGAGAGAGAGAAGCAACCAGCTTAACCATGAAAGTTATTTATTGCCATGTAATAACCATAGGGGAGCCAAACAAAACAGTTATAATATTAAATCTAACTTAAATTTGATTATAAAAGTCAGGTTTAGAAAACTATAACTGATCACACAAGTCAGGGTCAGAAGGCTATACTTAGAGAGAGAAGGCTGGGTTCTCACCACTCCGTGAAGCTTGAATCGATCAGGAGTCCTAGGTGGTGGTGGTAGCTGAGGGTCTGGAGTGCTGGAGACAGGCAGAACCCCCAGCATGATCAGTCAGGAGAAGATGAAGTCCCAATAGAACTGATGCAAATTTTGGATCCAGGCATCAGAACACTTACTTGAGCAGGGGTAGAGGTTTTTGTAGGGAAACAAAGATGATTCAAGGGAGAACACTAGATTTGTTTATGGGTTAAACTGATGGCTCAAGGGAGTAAATCAAAGGTGCTTTGTTCAAGCTAGACAATAGGAACTGATTATTCTTTGCTATGGGTGGTGTTCCTTGGAGGGAGCTCACAATGCAATTAGGGAGCTTCACTATTTTGGATACCAGTAAAGGATTAATTACTAGAATTGGTCTGATAACTACTGAACTGGGTGTGTGCAGGCATGGGTTCATTAACATCTGGAGCAGAGATTCCCCCATCATGCAGTGCTTTACCTGCTTTTCTGGTCCCACAGTTCCATGCAGTTCTTGCCTTGGAATCTCTGTTCTCCATTCTATATGCTAGTGGAGATGCCTCCCTGTCCCATCTTCGATGCAAATGAGGCTAGGGGAGTTTCCTTAATCGTGTCACCCTTGTCCAAAGGGTTTAGGTGTGTCTCTCACTGACTTTTCACTGCTTTTTGGAAGTCTTTTTCTTCTGATTGGTTTTGGTTCAAGCAGAGGCTGGGTTGGGGGAAAGGTCTTTCATGAATCAGACAGGCTGGGTACTGTGCCCTGGTTCCCCAAGAACACAGAGCTGATAGGTAACATTCTTATCGAGTTCAATATGTTTCAGAGAACTCAGCAATGTAATATTATTGGGAATCACCAGATTGTGCAATTTCAGGTAGTCTTACAAATTTAGTTTAACAGAATGTATAGACAGTAACATCTTGGAAGAAATACTATGTTGTTCATTGAGGTGGTGGTCATTTTAGAAGCTGAGCATCTGACCAATAAAATTTTATTTTGTATCTGAGTCTCTCTTTGACTGGAATAATTTTCTTAGCTGCAGAGCTGCTCCCTAGAGAGTATTCTCAGTCACGCAAAAAACAAAAAACAAGAACACATATTTTTTTACATAGTGTGAAACCTATGGCCATTTTTTTGTTGAAAAAGATCCTTTTTTAAATATTTGGGTTTTTTTAAAAAAAATTGTCAGTATTTTTCAGTTAAAGGAAAAATGTTCATTATTTGCTCAATTTTTTAATTTTGATAGCAGATTTAGTAATAGATTTGAGAAAACTTAAAAAAAAAAAATATGGGTCCATTTCAAACTCTTCAAATGAAAATAATGTCATGTTTTTGCAAAACTAGATTTGCAGTTTTCAACCAGCTGTAGTCAAAATCTTACAGAAACTTCCCTGGAGGTACTTAGAGCTTCACAGGATCAGACACCTGACAATGCAATTGCCACTGCACCTGCACTTGAAAAACAACATTGTGCAAACACAAAGGCAGATTTTTGTGTTTTGGTAGTTCCAGAAATGCGTAGGTGTCCCTTAGTGCATATCCTTCTCTAGTTTACTATTGACTTTGCGTTTCATCAAAAGCAGATGTCTGCACAGAGCAGTTTGGATGCTTTTTATTTCCTTGCTACACGGTTCCCTTCACAAAATTAAAGCTTTAAAAGGTTACCCTGATGTAATGTAAAACCTGTAAGAATTTTCTACCACCTGGTAAAATCTTCTCAGGGACTCATTCTGGCCTCAGACTTCTTCAAGAGACCCTAATTCTGGCTAGTTTTTCTCCTTCTTAAGCTGTCTCTTTATATGACCGAATGCACTCTGTATTCACATCCTAAACACTGTTGTAATAATCTTTGTACAAAATATGTCTTGTAAGGTATCATTTTAAAAACTAATAACTCACTGGTCAATAATACCATGGTGAAATGTATGTAGCAACATTGTGTGTAAAGTTATAAAATCTCCCCTGTATAATGTTAAATGTTCAAACTCATGTAGCCCTGATTAGCATGCGTTTAACAAAGAGATATGTGGTTACCTCAATTTGCCTATAAGCTGTAAACAGTCTTCAGACAGTGAGAGACAAAAGAAAGAAAACAAAGGAAATCTGCATCTGAGTAAGTAACTTTGAAAAGAGGTTCCTCTGCTCCTGCGGAGGTTTGAATTGAAATCTCTCCTCACATTTACTGAACCACAGGTGAGATATCAGTCTCACACTCTGGAGACCTGTGCAATCAGCATGGAACTGACTCAAGGTGGCTTGGTAGGGATTTGTTTTCAACAAAAATGGAGTACAATTGCTTTTTATTAATGATGCTTCTAGAGCCAGCTTCCAGTTTTTAAATTATCTTACCTCAAAGGGTCTTGTTTTATTATGTCTCATACCATCTAAGAGTTCTGCCTCAGCTGAAAATTTTCAGTGGTAGAATCCCCTTCATAAAATATATAATGTAGAAAATGTAATTAGACAATGAGGAGACTCTTCTTTAACAATGGGTGATTGCATTTGACAAAATATCTCATATGGTGAAATTCTATTGGAATATTTCAGAAACAAGGCTCCTCATGGCAAATTTTAAAATGGACTGGATAATTTTGAGCCAGATTCTGCTATACTTACTCACAGTACGTTTCACTTTACTGTGCAAAACCACTGGGGCAAAATGCAGAGTGTGATACTACTCAGTGTAAGACTCTGGCCCTTTATGAGCACTAGTTGCACTTAAGCAAGCAAAAACTATGATACGAGAGAGGATAACATTTTATTCTTCATGGCATAGGTTGCTTACACAAATCATGAGAGAATTCTTATCCCATGTATAAAAGCTGGAGTAAGCATATCAGACTAGATCAGTGCTCTGATCTGAACTTGAAAACAATGAGGAGTCCTGTGGCACCTTAAAGACTAACAGATTTATTTGGGCATAAGCTTTTCTGGGTAAAAAAACCCACTTCTTCAGATGCATGGAGTGAAAATTACAGATGCAGGCATAAATATACTGACACATGAAGAGAAGGGAGAAGTGGAGAACCAGTGTTAACAAGGCCAATTCAGTTGGGGTGGATGTGGTCCACTCCCAATAATTGACAAGGAGGTGTAAATACCAAGAGATGGAAAATTGCTTTTGCAGTGAGCCAGCCATTCCCAGTCCCTATTCAAGCCCAAATTAATTACATTAAATTTGCAAATGAATTGTAGCTCTGCAGTTTCTCTTTGAAGTCTGTTTTTGAAGTTTTTTGGTTGAAGGATGGCTACTTTTAAATCTGTTATAGAATGTCCAGGGAGATTGAAGCGTTCTCGTACTGGCTTTTGTATGTTACCGTTCTTGATATCTGATTTGTGTCCATTTATTCTTTTACATAGAGACTGTCTGGTTTGGCCAAGGTACATGGCAGAGGAGCATTGCTGGCACATGATGGCATATATCACATTCGTAGATGTGCAGGTGAATGAGCCCATGATGGTGTGGCTTATGTGGTTGGGTCCTCTGATGGTGTCGCAAGAGTAGATATGGGGACAGAGTAGGCAACTGGGTTTGTTACAGGGATTGGTTTCTGTGGTGTGGTGTGTAGTTGCTGGTGAGTATTTGCTTCAGGTTGGGGGGCTAAGCGAGTACTGGCCTGCCTCCCAAGGTCTGTGAGACTGGGGGATCGTTTTCCAGGATAGGTTGTAGATCGTTGATAATGTGCTGGAGAAGTTTTAGCTGGGGGCTGTATATGATGGCCAGTGGTGTTCTGTTATTTTCGTTGTTGGGCCTGTAGTAGGTGACTTCTGGGTACCCGTCTCACGCTGTCAATCTGTTTCCTCACTTCCCCAGCTGGGTATTGTAGTTTTAAGAACGCTTGATAAATATCTTGTAGGTGTTTGCCTTTGTCTGAGGGATTGGAGCAAATGCAGTTGTATCTTAGGGCTTGGCTGTAGACAATGGATTGTGTGATGTGTCCTAGATGGAAGCTAGAGGCATGTAGGTAAGTATAGTGGTCAGTAGGTTTCCAATATAGGGTGGTGTTTATGTGACCATCACTTATTTGCACTGTAGTATCCAGGAAGTGAATCTCTTGTGTGGACTGGTCCAGGCTGAGGTTGATGGTGGGGTGGAAATTGTTGAAATCCAAGTGGAATTCTTCAAGGGCCTCCTTCCCTTGGGTCTATATGATGAAGATGTCATCAATGTAGAGCAAGTACAGGAGGGGTACAAGGGACAAGAGCTGAGAAAGCGTTGTTCTAAGTCAACCATAAAAATATTGACATACTGTGGGGCCATGTGGATACCCATAGCAGTGCCACTGACTTGAGGGTATAAGTTGTCCCCAGTTCTGAAATGGTTGTGGGTGAGGACAAAGTCACAAAGCTCAGCCCTGGCCTCATCAGGGATACTGTTCCTGACAGCTTGTTGTCCATCCTTGTATGGAATATTGGTGTAAAGAGCTTCTCATAGACTTTAAGGTCAGAAGAGACCATTATGATCATCTAGTCTGACCTCCTGCACAACGCAGGCCACAGAATCTCACCCACCCACTCCTGTAACAAACCCCTGACCTATGTCTGAGCTATTGAAGTCCTCAACTCATAGTTTAAAGACTTCAAGGTGCAGAGAATCCTCCAGCAAGTGACCCATGCCCCACGCTGCAGAGGAAGGTGAAAAACCCCCAGGGCCTCTTCCAATCTGCCCTGGAGGAAAATTCCTTCCTGACCCCAACTATGGCGATCAGCTAAACCCTGAGCATGTGGGCTTGACTCACCAGCCAGACACCCAGGAAAGAATTCTCTGTAGTAACTCAGATCCCACCCTATCTAGTGTCCCATCACAGGTCATTGGGCATATTTACCGCTAATAGTCAAAGATCAGTTAATTGCCAAAATTAGGCTATCCCATCATACCATCCTCTCCATAAACTTATCAAGCTTAGTCTTGAAGCCAGATATGTCTTTTGCCTCCACTGCTCCCCTTGGAAGGCTATTCCAGAACTTCACTCCTCTGATGGTTAGAAACCTTCGTCTAATTTCAAGTCTAAACTTCCTGATGGCCAGTTTATATCCATTTGTTCTTGTGTCCACATTGATACTGAGCTTAAATAATTCCTCTCCATCTCTGGTATTTATCCTTCGGATATATTTATAGAGAGCAATCATATCTCCCCATAGCCTTCTTTTGGTTAGGCTAAACAAGCCAAGCTCTTTGAGTCTCCTTTCATAATACAGGTATTCCATTCCTTGGATCATCCTAGTAGCCCTTCTCTGTACCGGTTCCAGTTTGAATTCATCCTTCTTAAACATGGCAGACCAGAACTGCACACAATATTCCAGATGAGGTCTCACCAGTGCCTTGTATAATGGTACTAGCATCTCCTTATCTCTACTGGAAATACCTCCCAAGACCGCATTAGCTTTTTTCACAGCCATATCACATTAGCGGCTCATAGTCCTCCTGTGATCAACCAATAGTCCGAGGTCCTTCTCCTCCTCTGTTACTTCCAAGTGATGCGTCCTCAGTTTAGAACTTGTTATTAATCCCTAAATTCTTGTTATTAATCCCTAAATGCATGACCTTGCACTTTTCACTATTAAATTTCATCCTATTACTATTACTCCAGTTTACAAGGTCATCCAGATCTTCCTGTATGATATCCCTGTCCCTCTCTGTATTGGCAATACCTCCCAGCTTCGTGTCATCCACAAAGTTTATTAGCACATTCCCACTTTTTGTGCCAAGGTCAGTAATAAAAAGATTAAATAAGATTGGTCCCAAAACCAATCCCTGAGGAACTCCACTAGTAACCTCCTTCCAGCCTGACAGGTCACCTTTCAGTATGACCCATTGTAGTCTCCTCTTTAACCAGTTCCTTATCCACCTTTCAATTATCATATTGATCCCCATCTTTTCCAATTTAGCTAATAATTCCCCATGTGGAACCGTATCAAATGCCTTACTGAAATCTAGGTAAATTAGATCCACGGCATTTCCTTTGTCTAAAAAATCTGTTACCTTCTCAAAGAAGGAGATCAGGTTGGTTTGGCATGATCTACCTTTTGTAAAACAATGTTGTATTTTGTCCCAATTACCATTGACCTCAATGTCCTTAACTACTTTCTCCTTCAAATTTTTTTCCAAGACCTTGCATACTACGGATGTCAAACTAACAGGCCTGTAATTACCCTGATCACATTTTTTCCTTTCTTAAAAATAGGAACTATGTTAGCAATTCTCCAGTCATACGGTACAACCCCTGAGTTTACAGATTCATTAAAAATTCTTGCTAATGGGTTTGCAATTTCATGTGCCAGTTCCTTTAATATTCTCGGATAAAGATTATCTGGGCCCCCCAATTTAGTCCCATTAAGCTGTTCAAGTTTGGCTTCTACCTAGGATGTGGTAATATCTACTCCATAGCCTCATTCCCATTTGTCATCCTACCATTATCCCTAAACTCCTCATTAGCCTCATTAAAGACTGAGGCAAAGTATTTGTTTAGATATTGGGCCATGCCTAAGTTATCCTTAACCTCCACTCCTTC